>NC_067452.1:23705432-24924182 GCF_025434085.1 Hippocampus zosterae
AGATGGAACATACGAGCCCCCGCGAAACGCCACCCCCAAGGGTTCCTGCGGTTACAACCGGGACACCCTCTTCCCCGATCGTAGGGCGAGAGCCCAATCTCCCCCACCCCCTCGTTACAGGGGGGAGCAGGCACTCTGCAAACTGCTCTTACACCAGTGCTCTCTTATATTCGACCAGCAACCTGCTATGTACGAGAAAGATAGCACAAAGGTGGCGCTCATCATGAGCCTGTTGACTGGTCAGGAGGCGTCTTGGGCAGTAGAGATCAGCAATGCTCAACCCGGGCTTCGGTCTTCCTTCCCAGAGTTTGTCGCCGAGTTTCGTCGCGTGTTTCAACATCCAGTTATGGGAAGGGAGGCCGAAGGTCGGCTATTAGCTATTCGTCAAGGATGACAATCCGTTGCCGAATACTCCATCTCTTTTCGCATTTTGGCCGCCCGTAGCGGTTACGGGGACCGCGCCCTGCGTGGTTTGTTTCGCTGCGGGTTAAGTGTTGCGTTAAAGGACGAACTGGCAACCCGCGATGATAGCACCAACTTGGAGGAGCTCATCGATCTGGCCCTCGTTGTGGACAACCGCATGCGGGAACGTGAGAGGGAACTCATGGAAGAACGAGGAACTACCCGTTTTCCACCCTGACGTGCGGGTCATCGGCCGGCTGAGCACGAGTCCTGGTGACAATCCGGACCCGAGCGTCATTCGTGTTCCGACCCAGCCGACGCAGAGGAGGAGCCCATGCAGCTGGGAGGCGGACGACTGGGACCAGCGGAGAGAGAGCGTCGGATTCGGGATCGGGCCTGCTTCTACTGCGGTCAACCTGAACACTGAGTTGCCAACTGTTCCTTGACACCGGCCCGCCTGTCCAGGCGCCCCGAAAACTGTGAGGTGCCCGATATTGCGGCGCGGGAGTCGAGACGGAAGGAGTCCCGTCCGGGACATCCACAAAGACTCGAGTTGGACGGTACTCTCTATGGTCCTTTACGGATCATTACTGTTCGGGCCTTGGTGGACTCTGGGGCGGACAATTGTTTTTTAGACCCCAACTTAGCTAAGGAACTGGGTTGCCCAGTTGAGGTCCTAAGAGAGACAAAGCGGGTTCACGATCTTGACGGGCGGCTCCTGGCGGAAGTAAAAGAAATCACTGCGCCGGTGAAACTAAAATTATCGGGCAATCACAGTGAATACCGAAGATTGTATCTCTTGCGGCCTCGATCCGTACCCTTAGTTTTGGGGTTGCCGTGGCTGCGCGAACATAACCCTGTCATTTCCTGGGAACGTTCGACGATCGAGAATTGGAGCTCATTCTGCTATACCCACTGTTTGCGTTCGGCGGCAGAAAAGAGAGGGCCGACCCGTAACGAGCCACCAGAAGTTATTTGTCTGGATAATGTTCCGCGTATTTACCATGATATGCGCCAAGTGTTTAGTAAAGACCGTGCCCAGTCCTTGCCGCCTCACCGGCCCTACGACTGTGCCATCGACCTGATAGAGAACGCCCCACTCCCGAATTCCCGTTTATATCAGGTCTCACAGCCGGAACAAGAGGCGCTGAGAGAATACATCGATAGCTCATTTTCGGCTGGCCTCATTCGGCCGTCTAAATCCCCATTGGGGGCCGGATTCTTCTTTATCGAAAAGAAAGACAAGACGTTACGCCCGTGTGTCGATTATCGGGGCCTGAACGACATCACTATCAAGAACAAATACCCACTTCAGCTGTTAGATTCGGCGTTCGCCCCCCTCCAATCCGCCACCATATTCTCCAAACTCGATTTACGAAGCGCTTACCATCTGGCTTTATGTTCTCGCCTTATTTTCGGTGCGATTAAGACATTAAATTGTCTTCTTTCCTTCGGAGACCTTGTTTCTGTCTACGTTTTTTGGATCCCCCCCAAACTCGGTTTATCCGAGTCTAAACACATTAGTGAGATTTTTAGACAAAACTCGCCAAGTTTTTTAACAAACTTTACTGAGTCAATTAACAAATAGTACAACATGAATATGCTACATTTTTACATTATACATGTACATACAAATGCAGTAGAGTAAATCAATTCTCATTTGCAGATGTGATTCCCATGTTCAATAAAATCCGTCTTCATCGATGTTGGTCTATGAGATCAAGTGACATCAGAACAACAGTAATGATTCTGTTGGCACCAAAACAACACACTTGAGTATGCCTGGTTTATTACAAAGTGATCAGGAGCAACGCCAACTGTCTCAGGGTGTCAGCATCGAAGTGTGCAGGGTCATTCACATCTATTGACTTGCCTTTAAAAAGTCATCTGATGGCTCTCGCGAGCCGTTAGTGCGGATAGCTGTGAATGCTGCCATCCATTAATACTGGAGCCACCAATAAACGTTGCCCAAAGGCGCCGTACAATACAGTGTCAGTGTAATTAAGTGATATTTTTTTTTGCACCCTTAATTTGCGATTGAATGTTATATCAGGACGATATTGTGTTGCTTAAGTCAGTAGCAACGGTTTTTGATGGCCCGAGTAGAATCTGAAAAATGAGTCAAGTCTGCCGTTATGCTGTGACACGCTGCCGGGAAAAGTTTTTCTTTTTTTTTTTTTGTGTGTTCTCTCATTTTCAAAGTAGCACACAAATATGTGGAAGGAAACGTAACCTTTCCTTCTGTGCTAATTAATGAGCACATTTGTATTTGACAGACTCATACTCCAGGGTGAGAGCTGGCCCACCCAATCGGATTACAGGACAGGAAGCATCCTGCTTACCCAAGAAGGCAACTTGAATATTCATCCTTAAATCAATCTAATGTAAACAGTATGCTGACAGTAATATAATTGCAGTATAAGTATGGCAGTGTGCAATTTCAGGATGGCTCTTTGAAATTACGTATTCATTTATTACCTGACCTGTTGAAGCCATTCCCAACTAATGTCATGAAACACACAATAAAACTGACAAACGGAAGCATCCCCGATGATATTGCAGCAGCCATTGTTGAAAACTTAATGACGAGTGTATTTCTCTCCCAATGCTCATTGCTCCTGACGGCTGAGCACAACCTAAAACAACTTGTAAAAATAGCCACCACAGAGGAGGGGGCGAGCCACTTCTATTCTCGTCCATCGTTTGCCAGATGAGACCACAAATATTACTTTTTGTTTGACACTTGAGGGTGAGCAGTGGTATTGAGCATGACATGTTTTTTCGGGGATGTTAGCTAATTGTGGCACACCATATCTACCTGCTAAAACAATTAAACAGAAACATACAAAGATTTCCAGTGATGGAATGGTAACTTAACATCTTTCTTTCCGAGCAAGTTAAATTTATATCTAGGTAGCAGTAACGACTCCTGAAAAACAACAGAGCTACTGTTCAAATTTGGCAAGACATGTGAGAAGTGTATCCATACATTTCAATGAAAAGAGAGAGAGAAAAAAAATCATTGCAACTTCTTTTCAATAATTTAGCAGGAAACAGTTAATAATTACAGAGTATGTTTGAGCTGCACAGAGCTGTGAATTCCCATCAGCTTTGATCAAGAATTTCAAAGCACTGTGCAGACTGCACTGTACGCCTGGCTCCTGACCAGGAACCCAATGTGACGACTGTCGCCATCCCATGGGACAGCATGATGAAAAAAAAAAAGAAACAATCAAAAAACGAAGATTGCAGAGGGTGAACAAAAAGACATACCTCCCAACATTGGCAAATAAGTAACACATCCCTCCAATTTGGCAAACGCTATCACAAAGAATTTATGCAGCTGAATGTGGGCCCTACGTCAAGATTGCAACATGTTGTCCTGCTTCCAGTGAGCATGTGCTGGGCTGTGCTCACTTGCACAGTTGGGAAAGTGACCTGATGCAGCTGAAGTTTGGCAAGAAAACTTCCAAATCAGGCAAAAAAATCCCAACATCAAAATGCAACCTGAGAACATTAAAAATGAATTTCACCTAATTACCAGAAGAACTACCAGCAGTTGAATACGAGGGAAATAAGAGGTGGATCATTATGACAACAATGTCATTTAACTCACTACATGTTATTGTGTTGTTGCATTCATATAAATTGGTCTCCGAGTGTATGAAGAAGAGAACCAGTTTGTGTTACTCTTAATCGAGACTTCATCATTGGTCCCTGAAAGTAGAGAAATCAGATCGAGCTTACACTATATTGATGATACGGCTAATCATGCAAGAAGTTACTGTAAATCCCAGCGCTCGTTGCATTCGGGCCCCAAAGTTGATGGATCAACTGAAAACTGGTGTTGGCATTGCTGTTTTCTTTAGCCAAATGGCAACGGGTTTTCTCTGTCAGCAAGTCTGAACTCACATCAGCATGCTGGAGGCTCATGAGTAGAAGTGGATGCTCCCTGTTTATCCCTGACCGACATTGCTGAAACGTGTAATGGCCAGTGGTAATTGAGCATGGTGTTGAGTACATTCCCCTTGCATATTCTGCACTCATCTTGCACAAATGTGCCATGAATATCAGATGCCAACATTGAGGCCTGCGATAGCTAACCTGGAACACTGGGGCCGCTATTTCAGCATGCAAAACAAATTCCAGGAGCCCTATTTTCTTAGAAAGCTCCATGTGTCGTCAGTGTAAAAACCTGTGCATCTTCATTTTCTTGCCATTGGTGAGTCCAGTTTCCCGTGTTTGGGAATTTGACAGACTGCTCTGTGCCACGTCAGGCATTCCGGCGAACTGAGAGAATTTTCTTCTCCACGCCTCCGGCACATCTGACAATTTGGTGACAGAAAGTAGACTAGACTTTAGACCAGCTGAAAGTCAGTTCTGAGGTTTAGCACAGGTGATGGAAAATATTTAGTGGATTTGGCGGTGTCCAAGTCTTCATAGAATCATCCACAAGTGGAGATCTTGTTGCAGTTCCTTTTAAATGTATAAACCTCCTGCATGAACTCTCGCCATTAACTCATTCACTCCCAAAGTTGTTTTTAAAAAAAGAAAACTCCCCTCATGAGCACAGTTAGACTGCACTTTGTGCAAGACTTGGACCGCTTTGATCACACAGACACCCAGACTGACGGGTGCTTTTGAACCCACTTTATAGAGAAGTGTGACGCCAAATAGAAGATATGATTATTTCGACTCACAGGGCGCTGGCACAAAGGATTTGTCTGTCTGCACAAAATAAATAAATAAATAAATAAACATACAACTGTGTCCTAGTTTCCAGGAGATAGCAAGTTCTTAGCTAAACGAATACGGTACATGAGTATTTGTGTGAATGGTGACCCGAGGAGGCACATTTCCTTTGAGATTTTTTTTTTTGTACTAATCAGGTGTCTGTGTTGCTCCTGATCTCTGAGTTTGCCTCAACCGGTATGATTTTATGTTTGCCGATGTGTAACCTGCAGACGCCAGCTCAGCGAGTCTGTTCCAACATTTTGTTTGTAACCACAGAGTCAGAGAAGCTGCTATGTGAGAGGGGCAAGACTTCACAAATGCTACTCACAATAATACAGTGCAGTTTCACACCACTGCACAATAATAAAATGAATGATCAATCAATATCTTAATGACATTGTCAATCAAAACACTAATGTGCATGGCAAGGTTTTGTTAGTGGGATTGTGGAATGTTTATTAGTTAGTGAGACAGCACAAATACTGGATCCAGATCAACAAATGTTAAAGTCCTACTCAAAATGTGATTTTATTGACTGAATTATATTTTTCAATTTGGCTTTGGGCTTTGCACACTTGTATTGAATCATGTTGTCAAATTGTAACCGTTGTAGTTTGAAACTTTCAACATCTTCTCAGCACTGTGCAAAAAAAGAACATGAGCATCCCTTTCAACTCAGACAACGCAAACATCAATCGTGTCGAAAAAGAAGAGTGCTAAAGTCAATGCAGGAGGCTTCTATGTGGTGAGAACGCTGTTCAAAAGTCACTGGCAGTCACATCCATCCTATATAGTCTCGTTTTGGTCCCTGAGCACATGACACTATTCTGTATTCCATCATGCTGCAGACATGATAAACAGCTTTGTGGCTGAGTGAAAGAGCGGCACGTCGGACTGCTTTGTGCATATGCAAACTATACAGGATTCACTGTGGTTGTCATGGTTACAGCTAATGTTCTCCTCACCAAATTTCTTTATTCTGAACTGAGGTTCAAATTATTCAAACGGACAGATTTGTGTCAGCAGCCTTCTTAAGTGATGGGGAAGTCAATGCTGGACACAATTACGCAGTTACGGCTTGTAAAAAATGGTAACGTGTGTCTTTCATTCACACGTTGTAAATCACTTTTACAAAAACAATAGTAAATTACTGACCAGACCTAATTTACAGTATATTAAAAGAGAATACAATTTGAGTCGCTTTTTGAAGAACTTGATTTTAGGTTGACCGGGGTCTTGTTAAAGTGCACCAAGGTTCTTGTGTTCCCTTCTTCCCTGTGAAGTCTAAATAGCAAAATACTTTTTGAGTGTTAAACTTTAATTGTGCCTCCAGCAAGGCCCAGGAACTACCCTGCAGAGGTCAGATGAGCCGCACTCGACGTAGGGCATTTCCTTGATAAATTGGGATTTATTCTAAACTAAACTTGCTTTTGTCCAATTGTTAATATTACAAAACAATGCGATGAATATCATTCCCTTCTTTGTCTATTTGAGTGTGTGTTTTTAAGTCCACTATACAAATGCAATTAATGACCTAAATTGAAATGGGTCTTACTTTTAAGAAGCAATTTTAGTTACTGATGGAGTTGTGGCACATGGAGGGGATTTGTGCAACCAGTGTATGGTTGTTGACTGTCGATGAAAATGGGAGTGCTTATCTGCTTATCTGTCAAGGCATGTGTGCTCTGATGACAAATCCACAGTGTCGTCTGCCTTTGACACAGTCAGCTAGGACATAGACTCCAGCTGCACCGTGACACTGAACAAGTTAAGCAGTTGAAAATGGAAGGATAGAAATATGAAAGATTAGATGGCATAGTTAAAGCTTGACAAGATAGAAACTCAGATATGAGTTTGTGTTCTCCCTTTGTGACAGGATGCTCAAAAATCCATCCATCCATCATCTAAGAACATCTAGCGCTTAACTAGGGTCGCGGGGGCAACATCTTTAGCAGGGAAGCCCAGACTTCCCTCTCCCTAGCTACTTCTTCCAGCTCTCCCCGAGGGATCCCGAGGCGTTCCCAGGCCAGTTGGGTGACATAGTCTCTCCAGCGGGTCCTGGGTCTTCCTCGGGGTCTCCTCCCGGTGCGACATGCCCAGAACACCTCACCTGGGAGGCGCTCAGTAGGCATCCGAATCAGATGCCCAAGCCACCTCATCTGGCTCCTCTCGATGTGGAAGAGAAGCGGCTCGACTTTGAGCCCCTCCCGGATGACCAAGCTTCTCACCTTACGCTCAAAAATCACTTGATGCAAATAATATCATTCTTTTTTTGCTCACCCGCAACTAAAACCTTCACTGGCTATATATATATATATATATATTATACAGTACATACCGGTAATCTGATATGTATAATTGTTCTGAAACTGTATTTTCAAACTAGTGCATGTTTAACAAGCACATACTTGAAGCAGGAGAAATGGAAGGGGAAAAAAGGGAAAGGAAAATGAACTAAATGGCCCTGAGTTGAACTCTTGCTTAGCCTGTCATCCATTTCTGGTTTCTTCTCTGAACGAAGTAAATATGCTCCTAGGCTTGAAAACGTGTGAAGTACATTGTAGCGGGTAAGGTCTAAGGAAATGCTTTTAGACCTCAAAGGCCTACGAAAGCAACTCTACTTGTTGAACCCCCCCCCACCCCAAAAAAGAACGTTTAACTTCCCCTCTCAGACAATGTTAAAGACAATATGCTTTCAGATGATGTTTCTTTTTGACATTTTCCCACATCTCCTGTCATTTGTGAGATAGTGTGAACTTCTTTTGACCTCCTCAACCCTTTAAAATGACGACAATTATTTTATGAACCATCTGTCTGCATCTTCCCAAGACGATAAAATTAGGGGGAAAAAATACGCAGACAAAAGCCAAACATCGCCTTTTAGACCAATATGACGGAGAAGAAGTCTGATTTCAGGGTACAATGAAAGGTGCACACTACCCTCAGACAGTACCACGCTTTCCACGAGGTGACAGTTAAGTGACGTGTTAGCTGCTATTACTGCACACATCTCTGTGCTCTCTTAGGACACAGAAGGTACGAGGGCTTTTCAAAGAGAAGCTCAGAGAAGGACCCATCGTGGAACATGAACTTGTGCATTGAGAACAAGACAGGATGACAACAGCGAGGCATCAAACAGAAAACGTGTTTCATCTCATCTTCCGTAATGACAATGGAGCCTCATCCCACTCGAGGATTAGTCTAATGTTGCAATGAGAAGTGTCTAAATGAAAATCTTGCGTCTTGTAAAGGGTTCCAAGTCTTAAAGATAGACCATTTTCCGCAGAAGTATTCCCCTCATAATTACATTCAGATTTTTTTTTCTCATCCCGGTCTCCCCATGCAGTCCAAATGTGTCATTTATATGAGCAAATGTCACAAATTAACCATTGACAGAAGAGAAGTAAGGTTTGCACACACAACTCTAAATAAACAATGATGTTGCTAAATCATGCTAAAATAAGCTTGGTTAACAGTTCTGTGGTTGCTCAAGCAACCTATGTCGCAGAAACAGGCCCAATGACACAGACAAATACTATATATATATATATATATATATATATATATATATATATATATATATATATAGAGAGAGAGAGAGAGAGAGAGAGAGAGAGAGAGAGAGAGAGAGAGAGAGAGAGAAACACACACTCTAGTGAGTATTCCTGTTGTAGTCTTATGATTTGTCTCTGGGCATAAACTTTGTCAAAAATAAACTGGCACAAAGGAGTGAGGAGTGAGTCAATTTAAACGTAGATCAATTAGCAGTGAATCGACCATTCAACAATCTTTCATTTCCAAGATGGAACTCATCCTTTTCATGAAATGCAATGTATTCTTCTTCTAATGTGAACGGAAGTATTGCAATTTAAAAATAACTCCTGTTAAGCTTGTACAAGGATGCATAATAGACCAGCTTACGTAAGAGGAGACCCAATTTCAATTCCGAGAAACGTGAAATGATGTTCACAACCTCCAATGAGACACTGAGTGTCATGCTGTTTCCCAACATTCACCCGGGCGCTTTGTGCTTGAATGACATTGTTTGTGCTCTACTTTTCCATCAGTAACCATTGAACTTGCCATTGTTACTACTTTTGGTCGTAACCGGTTATGCGTTTAGTACGTGGGTAACACCAAGTGACACTGACGTATTCATAAAGTAGTGGACAGATGTTGGGAATGCTCAGTCAGCTTCCAGGATGGGGCAGACGTGTTGCATCTGATCTTCATGGCATGCTGAGTGTGACTCGACTTCAAAGAGTGACATCCTTTGGAAAGATTGACTGTAACTAGAGACGGAACAGGTGCAACGTGGATGTTTTTCCTGGACTGTCAGCACTCATGACAGAGTGGATAGAGCTTAAAGTTGTGACGGGAGGCAAAACGGAGGGAACCTGAACGCATTGTTTTAATCGATTATAAGAAAACAGCAGATATAGTTCATTCGATCTAAATTTGAAATCAAATTGTAAATTACGATTAGTATAAAGTATGTTATCTCTAAGTCTGCAATAAAATGTTTGGACTCGACAGATAGATTGATAGATAGATTTTGAATTCATGGATTCTGTTTTGACATCAACGACTTCTCCAGTATTACCAGTGCAGGGTTTTTCTCTTGTTCTTCTTGTTTCCTCCTTTGGATTATTCCACTATTGCCCAAAAAGGACTTCACCCTGAAACAATTCTTTAATCCTGTACTACCGTACTGTCGCACTTGTGGATGGAGAGGGGAAAAAATATCAATCATGACATGGATATGGAGATGAATCATTTGAAAATTGAAGTTTCCCTCTTCCAAAAATTGGTGTTTTTATAAATCGGTTTGCATAAACAAACTCTGAAGTGAAACAAACCATTTCGTCTGTCAGGCTGATACAAAGTTAGATCCCCTCCCCAGGTGATGACGATATTTATAACTTGATTATTGATTGGTCAGTGTTGTTTCAAAGATCAATTTACTGTAGAAAATGAAGTCTACAGTGCTGTGAAAAAGTATTTGGCTCCTTCCTGATTTCTGTCTTCTTTGCATATTTATCACATACAAATGTTTTCAGGTCATTCAACCAATTTTAATCTGACAGAGGGGCTCCCCATTGAAATGGCTTTGTAAACTTTTCCAGACTGATAGATTTCCATAACTTTTTTTTCTAATTTCTTCTTGATTTTTCTTCGGATCGTGGCATGATGTGAAGGAAAATTGTAAATAGTACGGCGATTTATCCATTTTTGTGTTCATATTGCATTTAATTTGAAAAATGTTTGTTGTTTTTTTTCTCTTTCTTCTTTCTTCTTTCTACATACATTCTTGCTGCTGGAGGCTGTAAATTTCCCCAGTGTGGGACGAATAAAGGATATCTTATCTTATCTTATGTTGCATTTGTTTCTTGAGCTCTTGTAGCCTCCTTCACTTTGTCTGACGGATTCTATGTATGTGATTTCTTGATTCAACAAACGTGGTGCAACAAAGGTGTTGCCTGTGAAATTGAACTCAGCTTTCCCAAAACTGTCATTCGTCACAGACACTGTGTGAGTTAACCATAAAAATAGAAAATAAAAATACAATAGAAACTGCATTTTGTATTTTCTTGGATTGTTTCTGTGATCCTAAAATTGGTTTGATGAACTGAAATCTTTATGTGTGATAAATATGCAAAGGAAGGGGGCAAATACTTTTTCACGGCGCTGTATACTGCGGTCATCGACGATATAGTTGTGGTTCCCCTGCCCGACTTCTGTGCAGGCAGCGTGGGTCCGGTTGCCACTCACTGACATTGTGAGTGTGAATGGTTGTCTGCCTCTTTCCAGTTTGTCTTGTGATTGACTGACAACCAGTGCATAGTGCTGTCTCTCTTTTGTCTGATGTCAGTGAGTGATAAAGAAAACGGATGGATGAAATTATAAACAGTGATGACATGTGAGCTCAGGTCAAGTGTATAGAGCGCTGCAAACTTTGTCATTCCATCGGTGTTGACCGCAGTAGATGGAATGTTTGTTGTAAGAGATCAGAAAAGAGACTCACCGTCCTCTCGAGACTTTTGAATGAACGCGTCCACACCGCTTTCTCCGTAGTTTCCCTCAGAGGCCACAGTGGAGACATAGTTCCAGCTCATGGCTTTGACGATGTCCACCATGGCCTGCGCCTGATAGGTGTCAGGCGGCACCACCCGAGAGAAGAAGTCGTAACGCGTGTTGTCACTCAGCTCTGGAGCTGTGGAGGCGTAACTCACCTGGGGGATCTGTCAGGGCAAAATAACAGGAGTGAAGATTCATTATTCTTTAGCAGTATAATCATGCTTGACAATGCGTTTACACAGGTGAGATGTTGCAAAAACCCATGGCTATTACGATAGCTGTGGTGGTATTTTCGCAAGAGTAAAATTACGCTTGCATATTGCCCAAACCAAGACAGTTGCAATGAAAGAATCAACGACAAGTTTGTTGCGCAATTATCATTACCTCTTCATAGAGAGCAAGCACATTTTCAACACTTTACATTGGTAGCTGTGTAAAACGGGTCAATCACATCAAGAAGGGCATACAAACAGCATAAAAACTGAAAAACAAATCATGCGTTGGACCCGCTGGGGTGACAGCTGACACTTTCAGGTCAGAGGCTCATGCTAAACAAATACAATGTTGGCTACTGTGGAAATAGAAGGAATTGTGCTTGCATTTGACAATAAAACCTCATCATGTCATTGCAAATATAAGATGTGTGTGAATGGAGCTACCCACATCACATCGGTTCATCCTTGAGTTACACAAATTTGAAGAATGTCAAGTGACTCATCCTGTTCACAACAAAGTCAAGCAGAAGCATTCATCTCGAATTCTTTTATTCATTTCCCATCCAAGTTTCATGAGAACTGAGTAATCCTTTTACCCCCCGCACCCCCACCACCCCCCACATGATGTGTAATGAACGCTGAGTCACTGCATTACGTTCTACTGTCAAATAGCGATGCCGTATTCAGGCCAGATGTAAAAAGAATGAAGACGGTGTTTTAACAAAAACTGCAAACTAGACACAGGTTTGTTTCATTGATTTGCATCTGACGAGCAGAGCGGGCAGTGAGGGGAATTCTGATCCGATGCCTCTGTTGTCTCCGGCCGTCACACTTCTTCTAAACATTTCCCTGTCTTGTTTTGAGGCTGAATCTGGTGTGTCATGAAGTGAATGTTTATGCTCCTCTGGGATGCTCTGAGAGGCAAGTTGTGTCAGCTTGAATATGTGCAGTGGTTAGTCTGCAAGCAGATGCCAACCCTTTGAGCCGTGTCAGTGGGACCTTCACACCTTGGAACTTTGGTCTGAAACGAGGCACTTTTCATCCAAGGATCTGCTTGGGTTTGGTCTTTCGAGATGACCTAGGATGAATGCTTGAAGCATTTCCATCAGCATTTCCACTAAGATCCCGCTGGGTTGTAAAAGGGTTTCACCTCTTTTTCAGGTGATGCACAGAATCACCAAAGTTATAATAACTCACATCATTTCCCGACATACGCACAGGACCAGATTTGACAGCGAATGCCCACATTTTAGCCCAACCTGCGTATCTGTCATGAGGATGCGTTCATGACAGATTTGAGTGGACAGGAGGATGTGCACAGCCAGAAAAGCGAGTCACTGCACATCTCACTGCGCATCTTTTTGTCTCACGTATAAAAGATAGAAGGAGCTATAACTCTCTGGTCATTGTAGTATGAAAGTACCCAATGTCTGAGGATGAGCAGTACAGAGAATGGATGGATGCAAGCTCCCAGTGCCACCAGCAGGCCATGATGCACTGACTTTCCACTTCTACGTGTTCAAATCCCAAACAACCTATATGTGAAAATGTTTTTCTTGACAAACATTGATGTGATCAGGCAGCATTGGTTAGACTGCATTCATGTGTTGTTCAAAAGTGTTTGGAAGGTGTTAATGAGCTCGGGTTTCAGAATATTCTCAATTTCTAGCACCTAACAGTACTGTGAAAAATATGTCAGCCATGACAGAGATAAACACGGTTGAAGTTGACTCTTGTGCAGAAGCAATTTTAGTATATAACAGTGGCAAATGTGATAACATTGTGTTTTTCTCGCATATTGTAACCATGAGCAGGATTCAGACTGCACCAATAAGCCTCTCCTGCAGCATAGTACACGGTTAACAATACTTTGACATAATAGTATTCAAAATGATCGTGGATGATAACCAGCCTCTTTCACAGACGTTTCTTGGTCCTATGGATTAACTGCATCTATAAGAACACCCCTAAAATTGGTGGGTTTGGTCGAAACCACAAATATATATTCCCTATTGTTTCTATAATACTGATGGACATGAGTTTCAGGTGGAGTTGGGCTACGGCTTATCTACTGCGCCTTACGTTTGCTTCGCCTGTCAAGCTTTATAGCGCAGCGTGGGTGCCAATGCCAACGGTGGCAGATTAAGCGCTTGAAAATCCTTCTAATAAAGAAAGTAATTTCTGGCGGTGCATGCGTGACTTTGCCAGACTTTGAATCAGCCGTGCAAAATGAACTTTATATTAGTGACTGGATCACTCGCACTAAAAGGGGCGCTACACAGTTTTGTGTTTTCAATGAACACACTATCCAAAGGACAGCAACCTTGTGTAATTATATTCCAAGTCGTCAGCTCTGAGCATTTCTATGTTCTTAGTAATTCATCTTCCATGACATGAACAATAAAAATGAGGTTATTCTCAATGTTGTCCCTTAAACTGGATTTAGATTGTAGGTTAAAAAGACCTGACTATGATTTAGTATCGAAATCAGATAGACATGCATTATAATATCACCTACATCTGATGCCACTTTGTTTCTTGCACGGTCTGAAAAAAATGCATGTGCATACGGCAAAAATGTCAACAACTCAACGAGATAAATGTCAGCGTCAGGCAACACAGGAGCAGGAACAGAATCGAAAAAAAGGACAATATATTAGATATATAGAGATAGGGTTATTGGTTTAGTCCAGTGAGCAAGAAATGTCATCGGCATAACATCATAAGCTCTGCCTATCCTGATTTCTGACAGAATGGTGAAATTCCATGATTTTTACCACAGTGAAAAAGCCTGAGATGGAAAAAAAGCACAGCGTAACCTCCAACCAGATCTCGCTGATTTGGCTGAGACAGACAGCTTGGGACATATCACGGCACCCTATATATGACAGTAGCAAAAATTCAAAGAGAGAACCTAGTCAAGAATATGATAATTCCATTTACATTTTAATAGAGGACTTTCAACAGTTTTTTTTTAATTATCATCCAACTTCAAAATCATATTGACTGTGGTAAAACATTCTAAAGAGTCTGAATATAGAAATCACCCCAGCTCTTTGGGTAGTATAAGAGAGTGATAATGAATTGAGGTTATTCGACTTTAAGCAGAAGGCATAGAAATGAATGAAATTCGTTGGCCAAGCCTACTCTTGTAATTACATCTAGAGTAGTTTTCCTCAAGCAAAAATGATATCCTCATCCTCCGTTTAATTTGAATATCATATCATATCTCCTCAGAACTGCTGATTCATAATGTAAACTGACATTCAAGTTCAGAATGGGGACCAAAAAAAAAGTAAAATCTCATCTCATTTTTTGTGCCTATCTACCAGGGCTTGGTCTCTATTTTCAAACACACGTGTTCATTGCGAACATCTCGACAAGACTTTTGGAAAAAAAATGCACCTGCCGGTTTTACATGTCCTGGATGTTCTCCAGGGGAGCACAGTGCTCAACTGATTCGCACACCGGCCTCACAGTGCAACTGTGCAGGGTTCAATATCAGTTCCGGCCTTCCTATGTGGAGTTTGCATGTTCTCCTCGTACCTGCATTGGTTTTCTCCGGGTACTCTGGTTTCCTCCCACATTCCAAAACATGGGTGGCAGGTTAATGGAACACTCTAAATTGTCCCTTGGTGTGAAAGTGATGGAAACACACACACACATACACACACACACCCACAAACACCCACACACACCCACACACACACCCGCACGCACGCACGCACGTACACACACACACACGCACACGCACATACACACACACACACGCACACGCACACGCACATATGCGCACACGCACGCGCACACGCACACACGCGCACACACACACACGCACACACACACACTGTAAACAGAAGTCTGATGCAAATCAGTAGCCAGGAGCCTTTCTTGCATTGCGCGGGTTTGAATATATCTTTCTGTCTCTGAAGAAGGAGGAGAACAGGCAGGCTGTAATATATAATGATTTATTTCCCCTATTTTTAAAGTTTGATCTCCTCTTTCATCATAAGATTTCTTTCACAAATTGGCTCCACATTCATATGTTTTACATTTAAACAATTCATAAGATGTTGGAGCAGGATTAAATGTTTGATGGGCCTTGGCACTTTAAGCAGTGCTGCTGTAGTGCTGTTATTTGTACTTGTTAAACGGTGACAAGCAGTTATTTAGGCAATGACAACTGTGATTAATTATCTCATTCCAAATGGAACGATCACTGCAGTTCAACATCCAAATTGTGTCGACAAACCACCACGGTCAAATGAGATTTCAACTAAAAGCCATTTGTGATGAATGGGCGATGCAAAACAATAATTCTTTGTGGACTCTAGCAGGATGCATGAACATCCTAAACCCACTTCCACGTTTTCCCTCCTTGGTTGAAGTTAATGAGCAACAAATTGTGATCATGTTTTTTTAAGTGTTGTATTTATTTATCATAATGTTTTCACTTAAGATAAGAAAAGAAAAACCTTTATTAGTCTCACAATGGAGAAATTCCCAATTCACAGCAGCAAAGTTATGAAAGTAAGAAGTAGAACAACAAAATGAAGGAGCTGCTGGAAAGGCAGCCACTCTCGCGGCGCCATTTTGAAGTCAAAATAACAAAAATAACACAAGACAACACATAGGACACAGACAGTCGTTCAATCTTCACCAATTTTCTGCATACACTTTGTTGACTGAAGCAGTTCTAGATGAAAGAGGAGAGGATCAAAGTGTCCTTTCTCCAGTGGATCAGAGACGTCATGCTGAAAATGTGCACACGTCTGCTACAAGCTAAGTTTTGAAAGCAAACACAAAGCTGTAGCATCCATTGACGAAAAGAGATTAGTTAACTTCTCCTGTCCCACGTAATCCGCTTCAAACTCCAAGCCGCGACTCCCAGCTCCAAATCCGCATCCGCTCCTTTCTTCTCATCGTCGGCTCCTCAAGACCTCCATCCATCCAGCCGCAGACCGTTCAACAGCACCGATCTCTCCGCTGAACAAAGCGGGGCTGTGAAAAATGCTGCCCATTACAGGCGCAAGACACAAGCGCCCCGGGCCTGTCCAGCAACGACAGTCAAATGGCGCTGACATTCCTCCAGTCAAAAACAGTGCTGGTATACCCATGCTGCCGAGAAGGCGCAACCACCAAGCAGAGAGTCCTCCTTGATGAATGTCGTGGCCAAAAAATGCTGAAAAAGGTCCACATCAAGTCCACACGACATAACAACAAACACAAAGTGACAAAAGAAACACAAAAACAACAAAAAAAGCAAGGCTCATGAGAGCACTTGCTGACGGCTGCCTACTCGGGCGCCATCTTGACTTATTTGTATATGGCATATTTATGTTTAAGTTTAACTTAGTTTGGGGGCTGGAACGGATTCATTGCATTTCCATTCATTGCAATGGGAAACATTACTTCAGTTTATGAGCATTTCAGGTTCCATGTTTGAGGTTCTGCTGTAGTATTTGTAAGATGAAGGATAAATTTTGTTTTAATACGTGTGGATTATTATTTCAGGAACCGATTCAGCACAGGCTGTGATAGATATACAGCACAGCACTTATTCAGCCTTTGTACATAAAGGCGTCAAATAGTCCAATTTGCTGAAGTGTCGGGAGGTTTTTTTTGTGTTTCTTTCAGGGAAGGTTTAACAATTATGATTCATTGTTCTCTAACTCAGATTTATAAACTAACGGCTATGTAATGCCTCTTTTTGTTTGCAGGAGCTCTAAAAACTGTCAGCAGGCACAAATGTTTGTTGACAAGACAGCAGTGCCACAGTGTAAAATGGCTGATAATGGCCAGAGTGGCTAGAGCTACTTAAAAATAATGAGTACATGGCCAATCACTTTTTCCTGGGAAAACAGCCTGACCTAAGGCAAACTCTTGCACTTTCATACCTGCTCTAACACCTTTCATTTAAATTAACCAGATAATTTGTTTCACATCATAATCATCTGGCTATTACTATGTGTGTGTGTGTTTTTAAGTACAGTATGCAAACTGTGAAGATGGCAATATAAAGGTTTTATTCACCATCCATCCATCCATTCTCTGTACTGCTTTTCCTGACAGGGGTCAAGGGTGTGCTGGAGCCTATCCCAGCTGTTTTGGGGCGAAAGGCGGGATAAACCATGAACTGGTTGACAGCCAATCGGAGTTCACATCTAGATAAACAATCATTGGCAAGGTAAAAAAACTGAAATTGCAGGAAAAATATTAATTACACCTTTGAAGTTGGTTGGTTCAGGCCCCTGGAAATCCTGGACCGACAGGCATGTATGCGCATATGGTAGTCTGATGGGTAGTGTGTCTTAGTCGACATGTTTAGTGCATTAGAATTAGCTTCTTGAGCAAATGAAACCTGTTACCCGTGAGCACATTTACTAATGCCCATTTTTCATAGTTAGATGTAGAAGCATAGTTTGGCACAAAAAAAATACTTCTGCTATTTGATCCACGTTTCTGCATCCAGAAAAAAGTGAATGATGAATCTCAGTGAACCATCATCGTCTTGGAGGAAATAGATCCATAAAAAAAAGGTGATATTTTCAGAAGACAGCAAAAGGCAAATGGAGGACAAATTTTCCATAGTAGCCAGTTTGTTTTGCCTCACACCTGAAAAACATGAACAAGATGGAATGTAGAACGTAGCCAAATGCATTTACAGTACTTTCCCCACGTGTATGGTCTAGTTGTCAAAGTGATGAAGAGCAAAAAGTGGAGGTCACTTTTATCTACTCTAACATCTGGGGAATGTACAGTAATACTGGCAAGCAAGAATATGATTGTTTTTTTTTTAATTGCTCCTCTTTGTGATGGCTCATTTTAAAAACACAGCACAAGGTATTGAAGCAGTTGAAACAAAAGCACTACCAAATTTTAGTTGCAGGTTTAAGGTTAAGGTTAAATATAACAGAAGAGGCGAGGCTGGGCACTATGTTTCTTTCCTCTGTTGATCGCATCAAATATTAATGTCGACTCCACGTCTGTAGGCTGTAACATTCACTCTGAGCAACTTCCTGCTCTTTTAATTGTGTTCGTTCTGCAGTGCAAACGCAATGAGAGTTGATTTTGCAAGAGCAGTGTGCAGATAACTAGAGATTGGCCATAGATAATTATCACCAGTATCTCTTTTTGTGTTGAACATTTTTTATCTTTAACCAGACTCGACCCCAGGGGCGAGCTGTGCCCACCCAGCAAGATGCTTGTGCCCCCACAACCCTCTCTTGGGACAGATCTCTAAAAATAAATGTATTTCTTTATTTGATTATTTTGAAAAGAAAAAAGCAGGTCATCTTAAACCTCCGGTAGCGCATAACGTCTCTCGCCGGAAGTTGTTTAGCGGTCAGCAGTCTGCAATTGCAGCTTGCAATCAGTGCTCTGGTGATATATCTTTTTTACTAATATTCTCATTCAGTTAGTTTCATCTGTGATTCACCAATGGCACTGGCAAAGAATGGGGAAATAGAGCTCCAGGAGAAGCATTTTAAACAGTACACATGAGCTCCAATAATGACGGTCATGCATTTAACATGCAGCCTCCCATGCCTCCTTGTCATGTCTCCCACTAAGTTAGGCAGTGATTTCCTTTGACAAACTCTTGTATCTACTTTATTTTTCAGTTTTGTACATGTTAGGGGCCCTTGAGGCCATTGCTCATCATGGCATCCGTGGCTGGGTGCTTGTGCATGGGTGTGTGCGCCTGTGCGCGCTTATACGTGCATGCATGCTTATGCATGCACGTGTGATACCGGTCGATCGCAGAAGGTTGGTTGGCTTGAAAAGTAGATCTTCGGTCAAAAAAGGTTGGACACCCCTGATATATGATATGGCGTGACGATAGGCAGGGGCTTCTTGGCAACATGTTTGGCTTAATGTCACACTAATTTACCCTCAACTCTCTGGTATATTCAAAACTTCTTTCTGCCAAAGGATCAATGTTCTATTCAGATCTCGAACCCTTCATAAATTGCACAATGTACAGACATCTTACATACAATGTCAAATTGACACAGAACATGACATTTATATTTACTCTCGAGGTCTTCAAGGTTTCTCTGAGCAAGCGTTGAATGAGTTTAACGAACAATAGATCCAGTTAAATGGATCAAACTAACATTCAGCTTTAACAAAGGTCAACATTTTGTTCGGTTTATTCGCACGAATCTTTTGCAAAAAGGTTTTACGGTTACTTTTATTTGCATTTTAAAGTCTTCAAATGATTTGTCTCCTTACAAATAATATGTAGAAAAGCGTTGCATGGCAGATGGATGAGCAGTGATGACAATGCTCAGTACTGAAACAAATCCCACAACCCTTTCAAGACAGTTCATTAAAAAGAAAAACTCACAGCCACCATGCCACAATGGAGCGAAACAGAATATATACGCTGATGTAGGTCAAGGGGTTAACCTCCAAAAGAAGCCCACAGATAAATACTCAGTCAGAACCATTGAGTGAATGAACAAGCATGCACTAAACATCTTGGGGTTATCGAAGTCACAGGCGGTATTACTTATCTGGAGAATGTGTTATCTCCACTGGAAAACATTTGGTCTTTCACCTTCTGCTGCCTAACATGTCTTATCACATTTGGAGGAAATAAATGAGAAGGAATATTTCATAAACCATCAAGACAGTGGACTCTTTCGAGATGGATTTCTTTTTTTTTTTTTTTTTTTTTTTTTTTTTTGCCATTGAGCTGAGGCATGGCCCTTGGCAAACCAAAGAGGTTAGCATTGTCCTAGTTTTGAGAGGTGCATTCAAAATATTAACCGCGTTATTTTGGAACACCTTCCTTTTGTTTGGAACTAAAATATGAGGAGCAAAAAGTCATTTTAGAGCATTTGTTTTGCCGCAATTACTCAATTACGTGACCTCTTTCTAATGAGAATGAGAATATACACTTCTTGCGCCATCGCAAGTGAAGCCTTGAAGATAAGCGGCCTCCAAGGTTTGATGGACTTTTTGTGGGGCATACCACTGACACAGGCAAATTAATGACCCCCCTGGAGAGAGACACTGGTCTATGGGGAGGTTTATTTATAGAGCAATGGTTTCATGGAAAGTGTGTGTGTGTGTGTGTGTGTGTGTGTGTGTGTGTGTGTGTGTGTGTGTGTCTTGGTCATACTGATACTAAATGACCCACCAAGACTAGGGGAAGGAAAAAAACGTGTGGAGCTGAAAAGCAAGTCCCGATGACCCGTGAGATCGATTTTACCAGTTTGGAACTACTGTAACCAATGATTTACGATGATTACAGTATGTCGCAAAATTGTGCAAGACACATTAGCGTTGCTAGTGACACACAAACAAAACAAATATCAAGTAAAACTTAAGACAGAAAAATACTGTTTTCACAACCGCCAAGTTACGAAAAAGTCATTATGCTTGACACTCCCCTTTGCTTTATTAACCAAAACAGTTGCCTCTTTTTGTGGTGTCTTTTGCTATTTATTTTCATGTTCCACACGTGTCATTCAGAGTAAAGCCAAGTTATTTGGCAGAGTCATGACAAACCCAAAAGTTGCAATCAGTACGTCGTTACCTGCAGGATGAAACTAATGAGGTGAATCCGTGTTTGCTTTGATTAAACAATGGTATCAAATATGTTTACTTGGCTAATAAATGGATGCCGGCCAGCTTGAATCACTTGCAAGTCCTTAAACACGACCTTTCCTCAAACCAAAATCAATCGCTACAAAGTCAGGTGCCCTGCCTTATCAATACCGGCCTCTGATGAAAGGCACTCACCAATAGAGAGCCCTTCCTGACTGCTAGTTATGCTTTGCGATATGCTGCTGAAGTTGGAGGATGTTATTTGGCAGGGAAAGAGAATAATACACATCCACACCTCCTTTGTTGAAAGATTAAATTAGAGTTAAATCTCTGTTGTGCATGCAAGCAGCCAAAGGCATAAAGCCCAAGAAAGACCAAGACAGCCTGCAATGCCGTGCGTTGTTTACTTTTCAGATATTTTTTTCATTACATTCCAGTGAAAAGGTTCCCACTTGCTGATTGTGAATGCTGAGAGGACTCATCCTGCTGGCATTCGTACCAAACCTTAATTTTTTTTCCCCTCTCTGGACTCGTCCTTTCGGTGCATTTACATCACAGAAAGTCTGCAACAGGAAATCCAAATGTCTAATTCCAGTGGTAAAACTCTGTCAAATCTAATGGAAGAGACATTCGTATGAACCTTTGAAAATGTTCCTCTCCAATTTGATTTGCATAAAAGCAGGCAATGCCTCTTCGTATTGTAATGGACCGTTGGTAAACAATATTTTTTCTGCAGCCACAATGGGAATATGAGGAATGAGTGATATGAGGAAATCCTTGAAAATATGAATGAAAAATAAATGAACGAAGCGGAATTTCCAGGGTAAATGAAATGTGTCTTGAGTGTGTCAGGAGTGTAAGCACCCTGCACATGTACACATAAATTGCAGTCAAGTATTGCTCAAAACAAAATTATGGAAATGTGTTCTTAATTAAAAGGAAAGTAAACAACTAAAACATTTGCTTGGGCACACCGTTTTACAAGATTTGTTTTATGACTTAGATACAGTACGTCAGTGATGAATTTATGTTCACACCATTACATTTCCACCAGGCCACACATTTAAGCTTTCAAAACGACCATTACAGAAACGACAATGAGAAAAAGTTTCCTTTTTTATGAATAAATCTAAAATGAATCCCTTCCGTTTGATGTCACTTATCAATCGCCCAATACGGTATTTGAAAAGATGTCGAAAGCAATTCCAGACTGAAATTTTGGAGAGTAAACTTTGACGGGCAAGATGTTATTGAAGAGGTTTTACCATGAATAGTATGCCCATTTCCTTTGCCTGTCTAATGACACTTTCTGATTGATTGTACTTGTTGCCCTACACATTACATTTAACCCAGACGATAGGCTTTCATTTCACTTCCTCGCTTTGAAGGAAATATGATTGATTAGTCCTACATATTCAAGGCCATTCACATGTTAACCGTTTGGACTCAGGAAATGCTGCTGTATTTCATTCGCTAAAGAGGTTTCTAAAACAACAAGAGCATTGTTGAAGGCTTATCACTAAATTTCACCTTGGTATCATAATTCTCATACCGATGTGGTAGGTGCAATGGTTGTCTTCCAATTGGACAGCCCATTTATCAATACACTCCTGTGGTTCGGTTTTTCTTCAGGGGCACAATATCACCACGGAGCTCAATGCTCACAATACATGCCAATGGCTACAGATGATCATTTTCAAAGTTGCTGCCTTAGACAATGACGTCCTGCAGTTTACCTGACATGCCTTTATAACAATAAACATGCTGAGGAATTCTTTTTGTTCATTATTTCAGTTTGTACTACTCAACCCAACATCTCAGTGACCCGAACCGCTCAACTCTCTGTTGCGCTTTAGTTTACGCGATGAAATGTAGGACAAGCATCACATTACTTTGAGTGATGGCATGTTTGATTTCATTCAAGCCTGAGTTTGGTGCTCCTACAAGCTTACCTTCAGAAAAGGAGATTACCCCTGCCAAAACAGGAACCTGCATTCTTCTTCTGAGTTTTCCATCAAGGCAGATGCAATTTACAACATTGCATTACAGACCCTATCAGGCATCCTCTGCATCACCTTCCCTCCCACCCGGGCTGACAAAAGTACAGCACAGTTTTGATTATAAACAGTCTTTAATTGCCAGTGAAACTGTCTGATCTTAATCACTGTGAAACAGAGCTCATTATAAGACAGAATTATATATTCAAACGGCAAAGAGAGGCTGAATGCATGAAAAATAACAACATTGTCAATTATGTGATACATATATCAAGTGGAAAGTGCACCAATGTTTCAAACTGATTAAAGACCCAAAAAGCCAAAATAAGATGCTATTTTTTGAATAAAGTGTTTCACAACCTGTAGTGAGCCAAGGCACACGTTTCATATCGGAAAAAAAACTCATGGCACACCATTTTGCAAAACAATGAATAAGGTTATGGGTTAATTATGGACGGTACCATCTGTCTTTTGGGCAGTTGATTGTTTTGCCTGTTACAATGCGTGGTTGCGATTGATTAATATATATGAGACGATATCTATCTATCCATCTATATACAGTATATATTAAAAATTCCTCATCTCACCTTTCGGGTGGTGTCCGTCTCTCATTCAGCTCGGGTCGTCTAACAGAGGCCAGGAAGCTTGACGGTTCTGCGCAGTATCCTTGCTGTTCCCAGCACTGCACATTTCTGGACTGAGATGTCCGATGCTGTTCCCGGGATCTGTTGCAACCACTCATCGACTTTGGGGGGTCACTGCCCCGAGTGCTCCGCCCACCACAGGCACGACTATCACCTTTACCTTCCAGGCTCTCTCCAGCTCCTCTCTGAGCCCTTGGTATTTCTCGAGTTTCTCGTGTTCCTTCTTCCTGATGTTTGATCACTTGGGACCGCTACATCCACTACAACGGCTTCCCTCTGTCCTTTATCTTTGATCACAATATCTGGTTGGTTCGCCATTACCATCTTGTCAGTCTGGATCTGGAAGTGCCACAGGATCTTCGCTCATTCTCCACCACCTTCGGAGGTGTTTCCCATTTTGACCTCCGCACAGATGTTTCGGTAGACTATGCCAGCCACCTGGTTATGGCGTTCCATGTAGGCTTTCCCTGCCAGCATCTTGCACCCTGCAGTTATGTGTTGGATCGTCTCAGGTGCCTCTTTGCACAACCTACACCTTGGGTCTTGTCTGGTGTGGTATATCTGGGACTCAATGGCTCTGGTGCTCAGGGCCTGCTCCTGACCAGCCAGGATGAGTGCCTCTGTGCTGTCCTTCAGGCCAGCCTTCTCTAGGGACTGAGACCCCTTCAGTGCGGACTACCTTTCCTCTCTTAGTCACCATCCGACTGCATTTCTCAAGCCCGAATGACATCCCGATGTTGCTGCTGTAGATCCTGGTTGTGTGGATCAGTGAGTCTATGTCCCTTTCGCTCTTAGCATACAACTTTATGTCATCCATGTAGAGGAGGTGACTGATTGTAGCTCCATTCTGAGGTGGTATCCATAGCCTGTCTTGGTGATTACTTGTCTTAGGGGTTTCAGTCCTATGCAGGACAGCAGTGGGGAGAGTTCGCAACGAAGGCTCTTAGGGTCCTGTTCACCTTATACAACTCCAAGCATTCAGTGATCCATGTGTGTGGCATCGAGTGATAGGCTTTCTTGTAATCAATCCAGGCTGTGCACAGGTTGGTACGTCTGCGACTGTTCTGTCAATCAGGAGCTGAAGTTTCCTCTGGTATCTCTACCAATGCCCTTCTGTGCTTCGTTCCATGTATTGATCCATATGTCCACTTATCTTAGCCGCAATGATGCCTGACATGAGCTTCCATGTTGTGGAGAGACAGGTTATTGGCCGATAGTTGGATGGGACTGCACCCTTTCAGGGATCCTTCATGATCAGGATCGTTCGCCCTTCGGTTAGCCATTCTGGGTGAGTCCCATCCCTCAGCAGCTGGTTCATTTGTGTTGCTAGGCGCTCATGGAGTGCTGTGAGTTTCTTTGGCCAGTAGGTGTGGACCATGTCCGGGCCGGGTGCTGTCCAGTTCTTCATATCTGAGACTCTTTCCTGTATGTCTTCCACTGTTATGGTAACTAGGTTCTGTTCAGGGAGGTTGCTGTGCTCCACTCTCAGGGTCACCAGCCATTGTGAGCTGCTGTTATGTGCAACCTCCTTCTCCCATATGCCTTTCCAGTACCTTTGAGTTTCCAGTCTTGGTGGGTCAGCTCTGTTGTTAGGACCCTGCCACTGAGTGTACACTTTCGCAGGTTGTGTTGCGAACAGCCTGTTTATTCGTCTGGCCGCATTCTCTTTCGTGTACCGCTTTAGGCGGCTGGACAAGGCCTGGAGCCTTTGTTTGGCAGTTTCGAGTGCTTCGGGTATGGTCATCTGGATGTACCTCTCGGGTATCGGCCTTTTCATCACACCTCTCTGGGCCTCCGTCAATTGACTCACATCTTTCCGGGCCGCCTTGATCTTAGCCTCCAACCGTCTTTTCCATGGTGGGTAACGTATCTCATGGCTTCCATGGTTGCTCTTATAGCCAAGAATCTCTAGGATCACTGATGCTGAAGCGTATATCAGCTCATTGGTTTCTGTGATCGCTGCGGTCGGGATCGCCATCAGTGCTGCATTCACACTTTCTATGATTCACACATAGTTCCGTAGCCCATTTTTCATCAAGGTGCTCTGGTTCCCCAGCACCTGACGCAGACCTTGTTTGGCCGGGCGACGTCTGAGCCGGCATGTCATTCGTTATATTGTCTCTCATCATTGTATGAGGTAGGCATTAGCGTGAAGGATCTTGCCCAACGACCCACACTGGATGGTGTTATGTGCTCATTTTTGCCCCAAGCGGGATCTAGAAATAACATTTTGTATTGGAAAATAATTTTTGATTGATGCAAGTGAATCAAATCGAACCGTATAATTCCACTTTAAAATATACCCAGAAACATACTGAATCATTTTCTATTGGATAGATATATATGAGAAAGAAAGGGTACGGAACTGGCAGATTCATTTAAATGTATGTAAATTGACAACAAAAATGGCATTGCATCGTACCCTTCTCCAACTTAGCCGTACCATATCAAATTGAATCGTAATCTTACTGAGTGAGATCCAAATAGAATCCTTCCACTGTCATACATACAGTATGTATTTTTTTCTCTCCAAATAATTGAAAGATAATTTCCTGTGACACATCTAATGATCTCTCATGGCACACTAGTTGGGAATCACTGTTCTAATATTTAACAGTGTCAGTGGTGAAGGTAGGAGGGGACATGGGAGGCATACATGTACACATAAATATATATTGCCTGTGTAAAACTGTCAACCTCTTTGTAGACATCTATCTGTTTCAGTTTGATGGTCAAACAATGCTGTGCAGTGGGCGTTGACTACAGGGGGTGGGGGAATCAGACTTCTTTTGATTCACAAAAACAAGCCTATGTATAGTCAGTGACGGTGCAGGCTTGATCACACCATGAATAACGTGCAACTTTTATTTTTGGTTTGGTTTTGTTTGGTGAAGCTCTACTCCCAGCCAGCAGGCCAATTGGGATGCTTTGATCCCGGTGCTTTGGCCCTTTTCTCACAGATTGCCAGTGTGCTCTTTCCGGACTACTTGGGAAAGGAATTTTATGAGCTAATCACCAGTGTGAATCGCCATGCCAGTTGGTGTGATTATGTCATGGTGGAGCAGCAGCGGCAATCCGAGCATGAATCGATGCTTAACCTGATGACAGGCAACAACACTTGAGATATTCAACACTGATGAATTCCCTGAAAATCCAAAAACAGTTAATTGAAACAGCTCACGTGAACAGGATGAAACTGAAGAATGAAGCAACGTCGAGCAAGTATTAATCAAAGAGTCTTGCCAAACCCATCTGTGGATACCTTAGAGCAGAAGCAAGTGAATCCCCTCCAAAAAATAACAAATATCGCCCAGAATCCATGTTAACTCCACATCTAGATTCGTTTGTTTGTTTGTTTGTTTGTTTTATTGTTTATTGAACATAAAACATATACAGTAATAATTTGACAGAAAATAAGGTAGATAAAAAAGTAAAAAGAAAGAAATGAGTCTTCATTCAACACAGTTATTATGTTCAAGGGAGTAGGATGAAGTAAAAAACGTATCTAGTCCTACCCCGTTATGTGTTTATATCTACTAAATAATTTTTATATCAATCAGAAAAGAAAAAGTAAGAAGAAGTCTCCATTAAGGCTCATACTTTACCCTTAACCGTGATATTTTTACAACTTTTGGTTTGTATCGGGATTATATACATCCTCACCCTGGCACTCTTGTGTCAATTTTCTCTTGTATTCATAATGGTTATTTCAATACCTTTCGCTATTTATCAACTTAGTTCTGATTTATCATTATATTTAATGTTTAGAATTTATCATTTTAACTCTGATTGATGTAGGTTGTTTGTACTATTTTTTTGAATTTGTTTTTGAACTCAGCAAGCGATTTACTCATATTTAGGTCCGTTTCGAGATTATTCCACAGATTAACACCTTTGCTAGATACACTTCTTTGCTTGATGTTTGTTCTTGTTTTGAGTTTTTTGAATAAGTTGGTACCTCTTAAATCATAGTTGCTTACTCTAATTTCGAAAAACTTCAGAATGTTTTGGCAGAGCAGGTTATTGTGTGCTTTGTACATTAATTGGGCGATTTTAAAGTCAACCAGGTCATAAAATTTCATCGTATTTAATTTGATAAATAGTGGATTTGTGGGTTCCGTATATTTTGATCTTTTAATAATTCGAATTGCTTTTTTTTGTAGTTTGAGAATAGGGAGTGTGTTTGTTTTGCAGGCATTTCCCCATATTTCCACACAGTAGGTCATATATGGTAATAATAATGAAGTGTATAATGTGTACAAAGATCTCTTATTTAGCACTTCCTTCAGGGTTTCGCTGCAACGCATCAACTTCACCAGCTTCTCATCTAACAGCACTCCTTTTTTTTCTTCTCCACATTGTTTGATTTAATGATGTTATCTATATTTGTCGTGTCTGTATTTTAGAATGGCTGCATCAAAAGATAGTCTCTTTTGTTAACTATGCCACATCATCATTAGACTCTCAGGAAGGAAAAACTGCAAGAGGTTTTTGCGCGCCATTATCACCCTCACCAGAAAAAAGTACTCTTCTTTTCTCCTAAAATGATTAAGTATGTCCTGTCTGGGTCTGAGGATTGCACCACTTTCCGTTGGTTGTTTCGGAGCCATTAGAGAGGGAGGAGAACAAGTGGAGCTAACATTTAAACCAAAAAGCTTGGCACATAACAGTATCTGGGTTTCTCTCTCTCTGGGAATCACTGTCAAACTGCACTCACACATTGAATTCAACAAACATGAGTGACGCAAACTCAACGAATTTTCTGTTTTTAACTTCATCATTTCAAGATCAAGTTTAC
Source organism: Hippocampus zosterae (assembly GCF_025434085.1). Classification (NCBI taxonomy): domain Eukaryota; kingdom Metazoa; phylum Chordata; class Actinopteri; order Syngnathiformes; family Syngnathidae; genus Hippocampus; species Hippocampus zosterae. The sequence goes on from NC_067452.1 coordinate 23,733,859, forward strand.
CAGAACTGTAATTTCATATACTGAGTGAAAAAGTATTGGGGTGTGGTGCTGGAATGTCCAGTAGATGTGTGTCTTTGAGGCAGCAGCAGCGAGAAGGCATTCATGTGAGAGTAATACTCTGAAAATACTGTATATGGGTCAAGACAAACTCGACACAATTTTATCTGTATGAAGAATGCAAAGTGCAAGAAAGAAGCAAGGACCCCCCCACACCCCCCTCCCAATCATCACCTTATTATGACTGAGGGCTCCATGTGTCCCAATGATCCTTGGCGTGAAGTTGTCTTGAGCTTCATGACCCAGGGAAAACAAAGTTTCGGTGAAGCCACCGCCTTGGAAACAGGCCTGGAGCTGAGTCTTAATGGCGAGGACCCAGTGGCCAGGGCTGCAGCCCATAGCCCGAAGAGTTAAAAAGGGTCAAGTTTAGGCTTGCTTTTTACAGAGAGGGGCCTCTTTAACTAAAGCATCCAGAAACCAATCCACTTAAAAAATAATAATAATAATTAATCATCCAAGTAGTTCAGTGCTTCACCAAACCTTCATTACGAATGATCCGTTTCCAATCTGTAAAAGGCTGTCCTTAACCACCACATGGATGCATCGTTGGCAACGTCGTTGGCCCTGGGCATCAACACACCTTCGCAACCCACTGCTTGGGCATTTGGGTAGAATGCCTCCAGGAAGCTTCCCTGGTGAGGCATTCCAGGGCATGTCCCACTGGGACGAGGACCCAGGAATGAACCATGATAGCGAGACCATGTCTCCTGGCTAGCATGGGAACCCATTCGAGTCCTCTGAAAAACTGGACAACGTTTTTAGGTAGAAGGAATGCTGGTTTACCCTGCTTAAGCTACAGCCCGTTTAAGTGGAAGGAGCAAATGATTTGTCTTGAGGAAGAAGGAAGATGTCAACTTTATGGAGCTTACAGTGGGCAAATTCATTGCTTAAGGCAACAACAATTGCTAAATCAGAAAGAGGAGGAGTACAACCCAAAGAATTGCAGAGAACCAATACTTATTTCTGTAATTTAATATGGAGTACCTTTTGTGTTGAACGATTCGGCCATAGTTTACGCAAGTTGATATCTCAACTTGCGTAGCAGTTGCAGTAGTCTTTATATATGCCCCCTCAAAATAATGTCAGAGATAAGAGCAGTCCATCAAAGGCACTATTTCAATCTCTTCAATCGCTGTTTTCTTTCCTCTCTATTTTACACATTAGCTCAACATCCAAACCTCTTATATTACCAATGTCAAAGATTTCAAGTTGAGAAATAAATATTATATATTTTGCCGTGGCTTGGCTTAGCATTGTAAGATAAGCATAAAAACATTGTGGTGTCTGCTGCCCGGTGCTCCAGGATGCCTCATTATCCAAAGAGGTCAAAGGAAATTGGCTGGACTTTTGCTAGCAGGAAAGCTACCATACGAGGAATTCAGGTCAGCTCAGACGGCTATTTTAATGCAAACACTGCACCGTTTGCAGCTCACGAGTGGAAACTACAGTAAGTAATGGGAACGCCACATGATGCAGACAGTGCACAACACGTTGACAGGGTACACATCTCGCAAAGTGACTCATGGAGGTATGTAGCAGTTGAATACTGATATAAAATATTTTGCTTTCCAGCAGGATCTTGCTGCAAGCAGCTGATTGCCATTACTATTGGACATATTTTCAACACTGGCAAAGTACGAGCCAACAGGCCCTATATCAATCAGCGATTAATATAATCAATAATTCATATGCTAGCAGGGGAAGCCACAGCAGAAATAACCATACATCATGAAGGAATTATGGTCTGCTGCCTGCACCAACGGTGACACACTGTTTTCATTTGTCACATGTCAGATTATGCTTCTGCAATTTACAGCTTAAAGTGGCATACCACCAGGATGCACACATGACACATGGTATGATGGTAGATGATGATGACTCATGAGGCATACCTCTCGTCCAATTACGACAGGTAAACTGTCATCTGTTGCATAGTGAAGAGCGACAGTGACGAGAACTTACCATTGCGGCACCATGCTAAGATAAGTTCATACAGGCTGTGTATGTTTGTTTTCCACCTTTGTCCAAGCATTCCATACGGAACAATGGGCAGTTGTCAACATTGGTTCAAATCTTTTTGATGGCAGTAAAAACCATTGCTGCAGCCGACCCCAGTTGACTTTGTAGACAACACTATGAACTGATTACCGGTCAATCGCAGGACACATACAGGGACAAACACCCATTCACACCCACATCCACACTGTCATTGAGTGGGAACCGATCCCACGCTGCCTGCACCCGTCAGGGGTGTGTACCACTCCAACAGTGACAGAGATACATGTAGTACAGTTCTGTATATGTTGCTCTATGTGACTCGCTGTTGTTTTGCTGACTTTCGCAGCTTCTCACGGACCGTTTGCGGACTTAATTTTTTTTAAAAGTATGTTTTCTGTATTTTGTTATTCATAAACTAACCTGACTAATACATGTTTAAATCTATTAGTATACAGCATTAAGTCATGTTAATTATTTCAAAATGTACTTCTACATGTATGTATACCATTAATTTGTGTATGTACATGTATCTATATGGAGTGGGGGGGGGGGGGGCGCTACTTCACGGATTTTCGTTTATCGCGGGTAGTTTTGGTCCCCATTAACTGCGATAAACGAGGGATAACTGTATATAGTTTCTACATTTCCCTGAGACTGCATTGTAAAAAATACTCTTTTAACACTCAAACCACAAAACATTTTCCGTTGGGCAGATCAACAAAATATTTAAAGCTTTGCCAATGTGAAAATTGGCTTCCTCCCGTGTCACAACAAAGAAACTGACATTGCAGCCATCAATGTGAATGGTTCATATTTTAAAGTTGTTCCAACTTAAATGATTTGGTCGACCCCAAAAAATACAATTTGTGCGTTTTACAGCGTGATTGGCAAACCGTCCAGGGTGTGTTCTGCCTTTCACCCAATGTCAGCTGCGATAGACTCAACCTCCACGTTACCCTGAACAGGATAAGGAGTATTAAAAAAATGTTTATGTAATTATGTCATCCCAGGAGTTTTTTTGTCATGAAAATAAGCATTTTCTGTTTGAAACAAGCAGAATGTGGCCACCATTCTTGCAGTGAATAAGCGCCACCTCCTTCAATCTGCAATGGAAAATGAACAAAGTCCGATAGACAACTCCAGTCTAGACAGAAGGCAAACATCTCCATGCAGAGCATTCCAAGCATTCTATTGTGGTGTTGCTCCAATTTCAGCAGCTTCATGAAGTCTCTCTGCATGCTTTTGATGGAATGTGAATATCCACAAGCATAATTTCTTGCACATGGCAGGTGTTTAAATTCACTATTTTTTTCCGGTGACAAGGTGCGACAAAGTGCAAACACTTCATCAGTGCTCGTTTGCAGCTGTCGGAGACGCTGATGTTTGATCAGATATTCTGACTAGTTACTACTGGTGTGTGCATGTGTGTGTGTGTGTGTGTGTGTGTGTGTGTGTGTGTGTGTGTGTTTGTGCGTGTGTTAGGGGTGGGTTGGGTGGAAGTAGTCAGCAAATTAGGTTAGTTAACATTCTCGATGGTCTAGCGCGAATGTCCAACACTCAGACTCAAGCGGTGACTGAGCTCAACCGCAATTGCGGTTCTGGAGCGTCTCCGTACGATCGACAACAACAGGGGGAAGTTGGAATTCTCGCTTCGAAAAGGAATTGATTATTTAGCTGATCGGCGCCAGTCAAGGGATACAGCCACGGACTCAAGGCCACCTGAAATTGTTGGCGGCCGTCCCTCCAAAACAAACAACGCTATTTGGACCCCTTTCCCCTGCATGGAAGGTATACACAGAAGCTAGTGCCCCCACCATCACCCCCATCCTTCTCGGCCATGGACTGATAAGCCAGGACTGTCTTCATGATGAGCAGACCTTGATGAAGCAGTTCACACATACACAACCAGACAATCACACGCGCATACACATCCTCATCATCACCGTCTTCATCGTTCCTCTCTTTTTCTCCTGCGACGTGGAATGATCTGCGGAGCGCAAGGCGGACCGTGCAGCTGGTGGGACGGGCCACGCCCTTCCCATTCATCCTCCCCCTCATTACATGTTATGTCTTGTGACTTGTTCTAACTGTCATATGCTTATTTATGTGCTAGGGTCTTTTTTTTAATCCTGGACTTAAATTATCCTCAGAAGAGGATAGTTCGAGCGTGTTTTTTTTCCCCTCTCCCTACCTTGTGGTTTCCTTTCTGAACTCTGACTGTAAATTTCCCCATTGCGGGACCAATAAAGGATATCTTAATCTTAATTGCTAAAACAACAGCCTCTTAACATTAATGGTTGGTTTACAATGCGGCTTTCCCAACACCGCCAGCACCCCCGCCCCTCAAAAAAGAAGACTGATAAATCTGCAGAGAATTGTGACCTAGTGATTCCTAAGAACACTTTTCAACAGTAAAGTTTTGTTTTGTCTGACCATTTGATTGCGACAAGACGTACTTGACTCCTGTCTGCTAAATAAGTAGTGTACAGGGGACGGGGCGAAACCATAGCTAGTTTTCTTGATATTTGTGCTTAAGAGCAGACCATATATCCTTAATTGTAAGGCAAGGCCTACATTTGTAAATCATGATTCCAAAACAAGCCACGTATGAAGCAGTCATTGTTTTGACTGTTTGTGCAGAAATTGTTTTCTCATGTAGCTCAAATTGAGACATGTCTTGAAAGCCACTTTCTTAAATATTGCCTTCAACAGGGCCCTCTGAGAGGAAAGTAAACGAATCATTTACACAGATAAATCTCTACAATTCACAATGACAACTGATTTATTCCATTCTGCATGGTTTCATGAGAAAGAGGATCTATCTTGCATGAGTTTTTCTTTGCCCCGAGTGTTTAAACACTGATGGAATCACATCTAATTTGGGGAAGTGAGCAGAAGCTCTCTTGATTGAAGTGGCAAGGTTGTCATTTTTTGTTTTGTTTCGTGATATTTGTCCCTGTGATTTTGCCACTGTGCGGTGCAGCAACCGCCTAGCTCACACATTAGCAAGGAATCAGACAGTAATCATTTGAAATTATTTGGGAAGGTTAATCTCAAAATATGTGTCAATCTGGAGTGCTTAACCCAGAACTGCCCATTACGTCGATTGCGATCAACCAATAGATCAAGGACTGGTCCCAAGTCGATCCAAGACATTTGTGTCTCTGTGCATGTTAGTAATATATTTTTTGTGTTAATGCACACTGCACCCTTCTCATTCTATCACTCTTACATTCACAAAAAGTATTTAAAAATAAAATAAAATAAAATAAAGCAGGTAATCTTTAATTGCGTCACTGGAAGTTGTAAGCGCTCAGCAGTCTGCAGTAACTGCTTGTGATCGGAGTTGTTGCGCTATATCTTTTATTGTTATCATTATACTCATTCAGAGTTTGTTTTGTACAATTCACCGAGGGGACGGGTAAAGAATGGGAATCAGGAGGGCCGAGAAAAGCATTTCAAAACGGTATGCATGAGCTACGATCGTTAACAGGCTGCCTAAGTGCATCAGGCTATTTGCTCATCATGGTTTGCGTCTGTACGTGCGTGCGTGCGAGGTAACGGGCTGATCGTGGGAGGTTGGTTGATCGAAATGTAAATCTTCGGTCAAAAAAGGTGCCCAATTTGTATTTTTTTATTTAATGAGGGAGTGATTTTTTCCCCCTCATCATCAACAATTACAGTACTGTATATCAGTTTAAAAAAACAAGTTGTTCATAAAACATTCTAATAATTAATAAGTAATTTTCAAGGAAAAAAAAAAAGAATAATCAAAATGCTACTACGTGTTGCAGTGTGTTCAATTGTATTTTTTGCAGCATGGCTTGGTGCGTTAACTTACACGACAACAACAGTATTTCAATGCGTAACAAACAGTTCTTTTGATACCATAGTGAGAAATGTTTTTATTTTGCAGAGGTCATTTTGTCACCTTCAGGTGCCCTCATGTGTACAATAATCTCACTCACCAGTCCATCCTAAAGCATATTTCCGGCAAATGCTTGCTGATGTCGCAGCCATGTTGGGACCATGGTGGCCATCCAATAACAATACAGAAGTCCATCCATCTGGACCAAACTAGGGTCACGGTCATCACTGAATAAAAACCACTTGAAAATCTGCCTTTTTGTATTTCTTAGACCACTGCAAGCATTTCTCCTTGGATAGATTAGTTTGGGGTGGCCGAAATACAGCTTTATGTGTGACTGCAATTAACAGTTCCTTGGGAATGAAGAGAAATCTTTTTAACAGCTGCTTTGCTAATATGATTCAGTTAGCTCACCAACAGTTTCCTTAGTGTGCCTTTATGGGAACAAAGCCCTCTGCTCTCTGTGCAACACACAAATTATTTAGTAGTACAGCTATTTTCTTAAAATGCATTTTCATGTCACAAGGCATGGGACTGTTCCGAGCTTTTTACCTGCAAAAAAATAAAAATCTCCTCACCCCGACCCCCGTTATGCATAAAAACTGAGACTTACAGGAACCAAATAGAAGTAAAACCTAATTTAATTTAATTTGTTTAGCTGAAAGTAAACCTGTCCAGATGATTGGTGATCTAAATTGACACATGGAACAACATATGAAGAAACTCTTAAAAATGTTTTCCATCTCTCCCTGGTGCAACGCACCTGATTCAAATGAACAGGTTCAATGTCAGTCTTCCGCAGAGCTTGCTGATGATCTGATCATTTGAATCAGGTGTGTTGCAACAGGGAGACATGGAAAACATGCAGGACAGCAAACCTCCAGGACCAGAGTTTGACACCCCTGTGCTAAGGCAAGAACTAAATCAAAGGTCATTCATTATGGAAAACCCTCCTGTGTTGTTGTCGCAGTGTTAAAGCAATTCCGCAAGGAAGAGTCAGCCAAAATATATCCACAGAGATGCGATAGACTCATGGTCAGTTAAAAGAAATACTTGATTGATACCTGTAGACTTGGGCCCCCTGTCTCCTTATTTGAAATCAACGGTCTCAAACTTGGGCCTTAAACTGGACAGTGATTTCAAACTCGATCGGCAAATTGGTGCCGTTGTTAAATCCAGCTTCTTTCACCTTAGACAGCTGGCCAAAATAAAACCTCTCCTCTCACATGAACACTTTGAGACAGTAATTCGTGCCTTTGTCACATCCCGGCTCGATTACTGTAATGCCCTGTACTTTGGAGTCAGCCAGTCCTCCATTAAGTGCCTTCAGCTGGTCCAGAATGCCGCTCTTGACTGGTACTCGTAAGAGGGAGCATATAACTCCTACTCTGGCATCCCTTCATTGGCTCCCCATTCATTTTAGAGTTATTTTCAAGATCCTCCTCTTTGTTTTCAAATCTCTAAATAATCTCGCGCCGCCTTACCTCTCTGAGCTCATCCGCCCCTACACACCTGCCCGGCGCCTCAGGTCTGTGGACCAGTCTTTGTTAGAGGTACCAAGAGCTAAACTGAGGCTCAGAGGGGATCGAGCCTTTTCTGTTGCTGGTCCCTCTCTCTGGAATGACCTCCCACTGAACATTCGGCAAGCCTCCTCGCTGCCCATCTTTAAAGCCCTCCTCAAAACTCACTTGTATTCTTTGGCGTTCGACTCAGCATGATATTACTGCTTGGTGCTTTCTACCGCCTTTATTACCATTTCGTCTTACTGTTTATTGTGTATGTTAAATCGCTCCATGTAAAGCACTTTGTATGCAGCGATGGCTGTTTGAAAGTGCTCTATAAACACTGTTGACTTGACTTAAATACTGTTGACTTGATTGTTCACAAAATTCTGTTCTTAACGACAGCGTTCTGCCTTTTGAGCATCTCGTCAAAAAACAGCTGTTGAAGTGAACACCGGTAGGTTGAACTTCATTCAATAATGAACACAGTCAACTGCCAAGCAGTGAGTGCTGTCCCGAATGTGAATTAGCTCCGTGTGCCCCTGGTAGCTCCCCATATTATTACAAATTAGTTAGGATGGTACACGACCAAGAAAGTGGTTGATAACATGTAGATGCCTTCTTGCACAATAGATGAAGAAACGGAACAACTCCAGTGACTGAAGTGAACCATTAATAATCTTTTTAAAAAAAATACCAAAATAGGGTGGTGCAGTGGTCGAATGGTTAGTACATCAACCTCACAGTGCAGAGGTACCAGGTTCAATTCCATCTCCGGCCTCCCTGTGTGGAGTTTTCATGTTCTCCCCGTGCTTGCGTGGGTTTTCTCCGGTTCCTCCGGTTTCCTCCCACATTCCAAAAACATGATGATTGAACACTCCAAATAGTCCCTAGGCGTTGGATGGTTGTTCGTCTCTGTGTGCCCTGCGATTGGCTGGCAACCGGTTCAGGGTGTCTCAGGCCTACTGCCTGAAGACAGCTGGGATAAGTTCCAGTAACCTCCGCGACCCTAGTGAAGATATAGTGGTTCAGAAAATGAATGAAGGAATATAATAGAATGATAATCATTTGAATATATCAAAACAACCTGATGGACTTTCACCAAGTTAGTTATTGTTTGATTCCATCTTCCATCTTTCTTTTCATCATGTTTTGAAATTGATTGAACAATGAGTGTTGGGGAGTGTCTGCTCTCAGGCGAGTACGGGAGATTGTGGAGGATGTCAATGAAATTTATGCTCGTGAAGAACAACCCCACTGGTAATAGTGGTCACATGAATGGCTGCAGGTGGGAAATGAGAATCAAGGACAAATTGGAAGAAGCTCCTTTTCTGCAAAATGAAAGGTGCTTTTACGAGAGTGCAGTTCTTCTTGTAAATGATAGCCTCCAACACTAACAGCACATAAAAACTCAATCCATCCATTTTCTACACTGCCTCACCTGATTTAGGCTGAGTGGCGGGCACCCCGGACTGATCACCAGTCAAGTACAGGGCCGATAAAGTCTGACTGATGTCAAAATAAATGAATTCAAAAATAAAACATACTGTCACTGTATGCTGCATTTTTCTTCAAATGTCTGCAAAGTGTTCCCATAATTGAGCAGCCGGCATTAAATCTTCTCCACCGTTCTTACACAGCCTCGGGTCTGTCGGTGTCAGTGCGCTAAATTACTGTATGCTCACAGTGGGCCGCCGAGCCAGGGGGCATATCAGTAACAGTCGAACTCACCACTAAAATGCAAAGGCCTCACACAGAGACAAAGAAACTCGAAAATATCCACTTCTTTCTCAACCATGATATCACTGGCAGCAGAAGCACCCTAATCCATTACCCTTGACGCCCACACTGGAAGGAATCTGTGGATGCCTGATAAACAAACAAAAACAAAGCCTGAAGACTGCCCACATTTACTGTATGTTTTTATTATTTTTTTTGCCATTATGGCTCAGTTTTTAAGAAGAGGCAGTGGGAAACAGGGCTTTATATCCAATTCCTTTTATCAGAACAAGCTAAGGGTTGCACGGCCCTTAAGATGTTGTTTTTATAGGCTGCCTGAGCACCCTAAGAGGCTGCAACCGGCAGAGCCTCTCAAAGTCCTCTGCCACTATTCGCTTGATTTCTTCATCGTTTTTGTGCCATTTCTCTCTCCTCATTTTTTGTTTTAATTTCTGTCTACATCTTCTATCTCTTGGCGAAGACTGCCCTTCCTTGCTTGCAGGATTTCAATGGGGTTTCAATCCAAATGTTCCTTTTTTTTAAAAGCAAATTTAATGAAAATGCCTAAAACAGACAAGCAACTAATGCTATTTTCATTGGTTATTATTTTGCGAATATTGAGAGGAGAGGGGACTGTCGACACTATGAGATGATGTCATATGAGATACATTTTCCCTTTATGCATAGGCTGAAAAATCACCTTAATCTTGTGCTGTCTCTCTGTCTAAATCGCAGGTCTCAATCGCCGGTCCTCGTGGGCACCAATACAGCATGTTGCAGAACTTTCCCTCCTCAAACAAACCTGATTCAGGATTGTTGTCAGGCTCCTGAATAGCTTGCTTATGAGCTGATCATTTGAATCAGGTGTGTTGGAGAACCTTCGGAAAGTAGCAATTATTATCCAGTAATTTCCTTTAATTACACGTTTGTTCCAGCCACAAATCTTTTCCATAGCATGTTGATTTTGTTAAATGGTCAGGGATGTGTTAAGTTATCCATCTATCTTCTACCGCTTATCCGGGGTCGGGTTGTGGGAGCTGCAGCTTTAGCAGGGAAGCCCAGATTCCTCTCCCCAGCCACTTGTTCCAGCTCTTCCCGGGGGATCCAGAAGCATTCCTAGACCAGCTGGGCGACATAGTCCCTCCAGCATGTCCTGGGTCGATCACTGGGTCTCTTATATTAACAATGTTAATATAGCTAAAAGTCACTTCTCGAGATATTGCTATAGGCTGTATCTATCAAGAGTAACACATCCTAGAATCATCCCTGATCTATATAAAACTTGATACCCCCCCCCACCCTCCACCACCCAAAAACAGTCTTTAATATTTTACTACAATGGGTGTGTACTCTCAGCGCTTTATTTACCTGTCAGTTGTTAATGGCTTACGATGCTGCACAGATGTGTTAAAAACGTCTGATATTTCACATCGGGGTCACTGAATGTTGCTGCGTAAACAGTCTGTGCTGAAAATTCACAGCACTGTTAAATAATTCAAAGCACTCTGCAATCCATTCTCCCTGCCAGTTTTCTGAGTTCCAACCACCCGATTGATTTGTATCGGGCCAACTCATTGGGCGTTTGTGTTTATGTGGACACAAGCACATTAAAATGTGTTGAAAATAAAACAAGTAAAAGTTTGGTCGGTGGATTTCGACGAAGGATGGCTCTGTTATTAAAGTCATTTGAGATGACTGAACAGAATGGGGAGGTGGGGGGGGGGGTACTGATTTCAACTGCTTGAGTAAAATGGGATTTCAGTCGTTCTTGAATATCCCTTAAGAACTTGAAGGCAACTGATTAGCACCACCTAATTATCTATTACAAAAGCTATTAAGAATACATCACTTAAGTATTCAATGGAGTGTTTTTTCTTCATTTCCAACAAAAATTGTAGAGGATTTTTCCCTTATTACCAAATTAGTTTCTGAACTAGCTGGAATAGCATGTGATTGTTGCCTCAGCAGCTTCTGTCTTCCTACACAGGTAATGGCAATGTACAGTACATTGCCATTACCTGTGTAGGAAGACTTAAATAGTGCCTTTCGAATGCATTGCATTAAATGTGCTGTATGCAAATGTAAATTGGAGCCATTCCTTGTGACATAAAAGCACATCTACAGTCCATGTTCAAATTCTCGACAGCTCTGAGAAGGTACTCCTTTGCAAACCCCAATAGTACATTTCATTAAATCATTTGATCACTGCATTTTCCAGCTGGACTTGCAAAAGAAAAAAAGAAAAAAAGAAATGGGGCACATTGATAGCATGTGTGGCGGAGTTAAGTGAGTGTCCCTGGAGTGTCTCTCCGGTTTAAAATCAAGCTGGGACTTGCTAATGTCTCAGACCTGATCGCGGGTTTGTTCGGATTTTATCATTCCTGGATGTGTTTGATGCTGACCATAGCAGACAGCTAACATCTCCATGTTTGAACAAAACAGCCTGTTGACTTATATATACATATATGTATATATACTGTATATATAAAACAAAAATCTGACTTGCTGAAATTGTGTTGTTGTACAACCTCAGTGTTGCGGCTGAATAATGATAAAAGATAAATAACTAAAATAACAAAATATGCTTACTCCAGAGCCCACGAAAACCTTTCTTGTCGGCACAATGTCTTCACATTGCCATTGATTGAAGAGAATGATCTTTTTGAAATTGTTCGTGTTTGTCTGTTCTGTTGATTCTCATCCCTCATAATATGGCTGACATAGTTGAGGTCCAAGATCAAATCTGGCCGTCTGATACCCTGCGGGTATTAGTCATCTGTTTTACAGGATATATATTATGGATTTCAAAATGTAAAGCTGTTCTCACGCAGCTTGAAAGATTTCTGACGTGAATGTATCAAAATCTACCAAGCACATTCAAACAATCGCTCAGGTTAGTGGAAGGTGGGTTCATGACCATTATGACAAGAGGGCGACAAAGTGAGCAGATGTCGACATTGCTATTTAAAAAAAAGAAGTGACAAGCAGCAGATGGAGTAAGTTTTTGTGGTGACTACTGGAGTTTCCCACAATGCAACACAAAGAAATGGCATTTACATGATGTCACCCAATGGCTAATTTAACCATAATCCCCAACACACATTTGGCAGCAAATGTGTCGCTTTATGATGAAGATAACATCTCATCATAAGAGAATAATAATTATTGGAGTTTTATATTTTTGCACGGCTCTGAATGCAGAGGCCACTGCAAGAGGTATGACAAGATACACTCTATCACCGAGCTTCAATGTACAGGGAGGCTTAATGGCAACTGATTTTGTTTGCTCGGTAGCAGGCAAACATCCCTTTTGTAGATGAAGCCAATCTTTTGTAAACTAACAAGAAGCAAAACGTTGACGTGGTCACGTGATGATTCAGTTATTTTGCGATGACAGCATTCTCTGTTGCCTTCCCTTTTGACAGAGAGCTGAAACTACTGATATTAAATTCTTCATTAACCATGGTAAACTCCACTCTATGTTCATCTTTGATCAGATGACACTGTCACTTTGACAGATCAAGTATTACGAATGAAATGAATACAATTAGAATTGCTGCCCTTCTCACGATCAATAAGGTAGCTGTCATGGAACTATTGATTACTCTTGATTAAACATGTGTCAGTTACTGAAGGCTTTGTCATTTCTTTCTTTGTTAAAGTCGACTCAATCTGAGGCACCTCAGCCTGGGATGGCAGCAGGATGATGGATGGTGGGCTGATGTTGAGATCTCGCAGGTTCGACAACTCCCTGAGCCTTCCATCCCACGCCGTTTTCAAGGATGAGATGGCACTGCTTCTGTTTGCTGGATTTCGTTCACTAGAAATTGTTTTTTGTTCTTTGAAACTTTTAAAGATGCGTTGGAGTGAAGTGCCACATGAAGACGCCAAATGGCAGCCAATGCGGTAAACTGACAGCAAGAAATCCCGTGCTGAGGTTCTTGGCTTTCTTATTTTCACAGCAATACTCAGCAGAATGAAATCATGCATTTAAATAAAAAGTCCCCCTCGCCAACATTCCCTCTGTAGACCTGACACTGCACACTAATTAAACAGATGAAACTAATTTGTATGAGAATTTAAAAATGAACAAGAGAAGGTGCCAGAGGAGAACGACGGACTGGTGCTTATTGTGATTGTGCTCGCTGATTACCAGCAGTCGCTCTCATCGATTGCAGAGGGATTTCAAAACTTTAAGTGCAAATGGGTGAACTGGAGCAAGAGTACCGGTAATATTAAAAGGTATGATTCTTAGAAAGCTTCGCTGGGGAAAATGGCCATACTTCCATTGGCAGCAATACACTTGGATCTGAGTAAATGCTCACCGAAATGCAGCTCTTGTACAATCGAAGAGATGCACAGCTTTTTGGAATTGGCGTGTTCAGCTGGAAAAAGGCAAGATGAAGGGGAACGTCCTAGCCTGTTCTGAAAAATGATGATCTTTGCGTCCAAGTTATTTCTGTTTGGAAGACCAAAATACTTTGTGTATGTGGTTTATTGGCTTTGGATTCAGGGTTTTAAGGAATAGGCTGTGTAAATAAACAATAGCACGTTAGCATTCTTTTTTATAGGACTGAACTTTGAAAAACGATCCTTGGCCACACTGTACATTGAAAAGACGCTACTGCAATCTAATTGTGCACTATGGTGGAGTTTTCTTTCTTTTGTTTTTTTTTTCCAAGACATTGCATAGATAGAGTTGAGTGTCTTTTCCAGGCCAATCTTAGTGGCATCCATCATTTTCATAAAAATCGTAGCGATCGGAGGCGCAGTGCACCTCAGTATGCCGTGTTTGACATTGAGGAATCAGAAATAGACCCGCCGGTGTCCGGTGCATGACACTGACACGTAAACTGTAAGATCTTCCAATGTGAATGAGGTTGTATGTATAAATGTTTATATTTACGCCAAGTGCCGTGACCAAACCATCGGATGAGTCCGGGGCGAGGCAACTTCGTGTACTGAACGCCCAGAGAGGCGCGGCATGGTGCCAAAAACACTGGACTTGACTTAAACGGGCACCAGTCTACCAAAATTGAGTCAGAGATCAGACTGAAGTCATACAATTGTTTCAACCAACACTTTTAGTCTGTCTCTGGTCAAATGCCTTGTGTTTAAAAATGCATATATTGCTCTTCCGTTCCATTTCCTGCACTCCCCATTCTTAAATACGGTTGTAGAACATCATATATAAAATATTATTCCTCAAATCTAACTTAAAGATTTCGATTCGGGCTGAAGATTTAAAAATCTTCAGGGAGCTCTTGTGTGAACAGATGATCAAACATCATTGCTGAAGATGAAAGAGTATAAGCTGCAAATGTTCCTGTTCTCAGAAACATGGTTCTGTTACGAGTAAATTGTAGCACAAAGCGAAAGAGTTCATTTTGAAAGAGTAAGAATAAAAATATTAATATTTTAGTCAAAGCGTACTCTTCTGTCAGTTGGGAAATGGTTTGCACTAACTGTGGAAATAGTTTGTATGTTAGTGAAAAGAGGGTAAATACCGATATTGTTGCCCATCCTTCCATAATCTGAGCAGCTCATCCTCACAAGGGTCACGAGCGTGCTGGATCCTATCCCAGCCGTCATTGCAGGGAACACCCTGCCAAATCGCAGGGCGCACACAGGCAAACAACCATTCGCGCTCACAATCACGCCATGGGAAAATTTAGATTGTTCCATGACCATGCATGGCTTTGGAAGATATGTTAAGCAGTTACATTGGAAAACATTAACTTGCTCAATCAATGTCGTCTGTGTAGAAATGCAGCAAACTTCACATAAAACATTTAAATGCCTAATGGAGATCGTATTTGGCCTCCAGGGTCTGATGAATTCATAAGCATGCATTTTGAGCAGGTGTATGCACATTTTTGAGCTCCTCTAAAGCTTTTACTGTAGGCTGACAGGGTAATCCAATAAGAGTCTGGTCTCAACACAGCGAAATGCAAGGATGAAATCGGGGTGGAGGTGTGTGTGTGTGTGTGTGTGTTGGGGGTCTACGTGCCTCATGCCCTCTACCTCTCTGTATGCCTGTAAGGAAGGATGAGAGAGGCAGACGGTACTTCGCAGACAGCAGAAGAGGAAAGTTAACCCCGTTTCTCTGTGCTGAGACAACCTCTCCATCTTTCTCCCTCGTGTCTCCGCAGTGCCAAGCCTACACACAGGAAGGACTTGTGCACACTGACTGTGTCGTTTTGTGCATTATTTACAAAGCTTCTGGGTGGAGGCTACACACGTAGAGCCCTCCTCCACCACCACCACCACCACCAGCCCCTTTCTCTTTGTCTCAGCAAGTCAACGTCAACACCCGAAACACTGCCTTGTCTTGTGACTGCTGTATGCCTCATGCCGTGTCTGTAATACTCAGGTGAGAATTGCTACTTTTCAATCCCATAACTCAAGTTCAAAAGCAGTCCTCCCGAAAAGACTTGAGTAGGTGAAAAAATGAAGGCAGTCTTACTACATGGTGCATAAATGTTCAAAGCGACGTAATCAGAGCTTCAGTGAAGGACTTTTCAAGCCCAATCATTTGGCATCAATTACATAACAGTATAGTAAAATATTTCTCTATCCTACTGGGACAGACTCCTGCCTGCTCGAGAGTGCTGAGCAAACACTTTGCAGTGAGCCACTCGGAGATCGTGAGGAATACAAAGAAAAGACCAAGAATATAAAGAAAAAATGAAGCCAATTACAGTGGACGAATAAATGATTCCCTCATGGATATGGCAAACAGCTCCAGAAGGACAACTCAAAGGAAGTAGGTTGGAGCACTCCATTAAGTTAGATTGCTTTCATACTTGTGCTCTTTAAGTGTGAACAAAGAAAAATGAATGATAAAGCAGTTCAAACAAGGCACCAAAACGAGATAACAAAAATACGCTATGGCTGCAACATTGTAGGAGATTGTCGCTGTCCGTTAACTACCGTGTATGTCACATTAGTAGTGTACTGCTCTTGTTTTCAAGCGCAGCAAATACATTTCATAGAAAATATCGTCTTTTGAAGAAAAAAACAAGAATATGTATTTATTAGTCCTGTTGCTTGTTTAATTAACTGTGAAAGCAGCTTCACAGAATTTACAAATCAATAATCTGTTGTCCATCTGTGCGATTAAGGCTTTCAGTGACTGATTTACCTGCTTGTATATTTCAGTTTTTAGCTATAACAGTGAATAAAATGGCATCTTCCGCCAACCTTTCATAGGAATAAAATTATTGAAGGGATACTTACATAACAAAACGTTACAAAATGCATCATTCAGAAAACCTTAGGATATGTAGCCATGTGATTTTTAAATTGAGCGCATCAGTTCAACTGGGTTCAGCAAAATGCTACGATTGACAGAATATGGAGGAGAATCTGGATCGTCACATATTGCAAAAATCCATTCTGTCCTAACATAGGATCAGACATCAATAATAAGTAAGAGTGCTTCAGGCTGACTTATCAGCACGTGGAATATGCTAAAAGATGCGGAGTCTTACTTTTCAAATCATTAGAGGGAAGTGGGGAGCACTGAGAGGAGTGCTAATTATGGTTTTATGTAACTATATTGGTGGAGAGCAAAAAAGCTGAAACCCGATGAATCAGCCACGCTGTATAAGAGTGCAAGCTCAAGTTTACTTATTGGTCAATATCCTTTCAAAAAAAGTGCAAGTAATGCCAGCAGAGTGGTTCCTGTCCGGTCTTGCTGACTTGTATACTCTGCTCATTCAGAGAATAGGATATGTTGAAGCTTGTATTTGGCCAGGATGGCCCATTTTTCACATGTAGAAAAATAATTCTTGATGTTTTTTTTTAAATCATTAAAATGAAACTTAAACTTGGCGGCCCGGTAGTCCAGTGGTTAGCACGTCGGCTTCACAGTGCAGACGTCGGCTTCACAGTGCAGAGGTACCGGGTTCAATTCCAGCTCCAGCCTCCCTGTGTGGAGTTTGCATGTTCTCCCCGGGCCTGCGTGGGTTTTCTCCGGGTGCTCCGGTTTCCTCCCAGATTCCAAAAACATGCGTGGCAGGCTGATTGAACACTCTAAATTGTCCCTAGGTGTGAGTGTGAGTGCGAATGGTTGTTCGTTTCTGTGTGCCCTGCGATTGGCTGGCAACCGATTCAGGGTGTCCCCCGCCTACTGCCCGAAGCCTCCTACTGACAGCTGGGATAGGCTCCGGCACCCCCCGCGACCCTAGTGAGGATCAAGCGGCTCGGAAGATGAATGAATGAATGAATGAATGAATGAATGAATGAATGAATGAATGAATGAAACTTAAACTTGAATTTCCAATTATATCAATTTGTTTTGTAGAAATCAATACATTTTCATCTGCAATATGGATACCCCCCACCCTCCTTCCAACCGTCACATATCTTGGTGTGACGTCAACAGAATAAGTACAATACAATACAATACAATACATTCTGATTTATATAGCGCTTTCACAACAGCGGCAGCTGTAACAAAGCGCTTTACAAAACAGTTAACATAAAGTAAAATAATAAACACAACACCTAACATAAAACACGGACAGTCGTGCAGTCCTAACCACTTTTCCGTCACACGCTTTGTTGTTAGTAGACCCAACAAATGTAAGTCACTGAAAGTACATTGCTTATCATGTCCCAAAACTGTGCCCAGTCGTCACCAAAATGCATGTGGACAACACTACGCTTGCCCACTTCGACATCTGAAAACGTCACAACAATAAGCCTCTTAATGGTTCACTTGTAAGAGAATAAGGAAATCAGCAGCTTACCTTCAGTTTTTCTCATGCTCAAATAGTTTTTCAGTGTTTTGGGGGTTTTGTTCATCACGCCCAGCAAATAAACATTTGAGATCAAAATTTTGCGACTGATGTAGCTGTATTTGTATGAGTCGTTTAGGCACAGCTTTGCGATTTCCGAGTTCATTCGTCTGATTTGCATGTGTGTGCTATCTAGTATTCAGCGACCATCGTGTGAGCTGCCGTCATTTACACTGCAAATAGCTCTTCACATTTATTAGGCCTTCTTCAGTGATCTGTTGATGGGTGAATAATTCCTGAACTCTATCAGTCTATAGTGCACGGTTTGGCGTCTACTCTAATCAAATCCATTGTTCCCAAGAACACCCTGTCTTGTGCAGCCGAGGCTCACAGTGCAGCCCAGTGACCTTTTAAAAGATAGAAGTTAACGTAGTTTGTTCGCATTGAGATTGGAACACGCAGAAAGACCCCGGCAAATTCCTTAAAGCAACCAGTTAAATTTGCGAAGATGTAGCACAACCCTGAAAACAAACCAGCCTGGAAGCCTGGCTCATGGTGGGTCTTACTGGCATTAATGAAATCAATTTCCGTTGGAAAAGTTGCAACAGAGTAAATGACGTGTAAAAAGGCCAATGCAACAAGCACTTTCCTGTCGGTAAAGTGGAGAGAGGAAAAATATCTTGTCTGTCTGGCTTTCAGAGCCAATATACGGCGTCATGAGAACAGCACACGGTGGAAATAAAAAGTCTCCACAACCTTTGTTAAAATGTCAGGTTTTTGTGATGTAGAAAATGAGAAGGAGGACACCTTGATGATCTATAATGTGAACAATAACGTTGAAAAACAAATTGGAATGGTTTATGGGGGTGGGGGGATAAAACAAATGTGGTTGCATAAATACGCTGCCCTTAAACTTGGATTGAAGCATCTTTTGATTTTATTACAGAACTCGTTCAGTCTATCTATCAGCAAGGAGTATCTTGACTTTGGCGGGGCCATTCCAAAGTTAATCTTCTTCTGGGCAAAGATTTTTTTTGTTTTTTGGGAAGCATTCTTTGGGTTGCCCAAGGCGTCAAACGATAGATCAAAGGTTTTCTGCCAAGATGAAAATGGAAAAACAGCCCCAAATTATTAAATTGCTCCATGTTTGTGTGTGCGTGTGTTCTGCAAATTGTATTGGGGCTGCCATCTCTCCGCCTTACCTCTCTCACCCAGTCATGTCACGTCGGCTTCACAGCCTCGCAAGACGGTTCCATGACTTCAGCAATGGTGTCATATCTTCTCCAATTCACGTGGTACTCTATAGCTAATGCCTTGGAAATGAATTTGTACCCTTCCTGAGTGATGAGGAATCAAGTGCCAATTGAAAACCCTCTTTGGGAAGTTCAAGAACACGCTCACTCTCGAAGAACAAATTAACTTCATTTAGGGTCAATTAGTCACTCTAAAGCAGGATGGGCAAACTACGGCCCGCAGGCCGAATCCGGTCGGTTAGTCTTTTTAATCCGGCCCGCCGAAGATTGGTCCACGATTATGGTTTGATGTGAATGATTGCATTCATTTCAATTGGACTTGTAATGACAGGCATTTCACCGTCAGGTGGCGCATTGACTTGAAGTTGCAGAACACAGTGGGGGGGGGGGGGGGATCTTTTCGACCACCTAGGACCTCTGTATCGCTCTACTTCTGCTGGTCTGATCACAACCCATCTGCAGCAATGCGCAGGCTAAAATAGGTAATCAACAACACGGTTGTCATTTTAAAAAAGTATATTAATACAGTACTTTCATGCTTTTGTTCTGTTGATGTTTGATATGGACTGTCAACAAATGCAGTTTTATTTAATGTACCATAGCTCGTGCTGACCTGGCCCTTGTGTCAAATTTTAAAAGTCAATGCGGCCCCCCCAGCCAAAAGGTTTGCCCACCCCTGCTCTAAAGGATGGCGGACGTGTATTGACTACTATTTAACATTTTGAGTTTGAACGCATCAGCATTCTGTACACAGCCACATCCACAGATACTCAGATCAATTGTATATATTTCGCTGTACATTTTAGTGGCCGAACGTGTTGCGGACTTGCTCCGAAGTTAGTAATTATCATCGGCAAATGAACTACACATCCGACAAGTATCATTCTCACAAAGCAATGACAAAAAAAGACGGAGAAGCCGTGCTAATTGTTAACTAAAGACTAAACTAAAGACTGACACTGACGGCTAATGCGTTTAACATCAAAATTAAGTGCTTGGGATGATCGAGTCCACTTCTAGCCGGAACCGCCTTAAAGCGGCGGACATGCAATTTTGAATGACAAGATAGCAAGCAAATGAATACGTGTTTGGAATTATAGAGATAGTCTACCCACTACACAGAAACGGTAACGAGAATGATTTACTCTACACTGTATATCAGCCAGAACGTGTGGCTTTTAAGATTAAAAATATGTTAAAAGGCGGTTTAGAAATTGAGTGAATGAATAAATAAATAATATACACAGGTATAAAATATTGTTTGTTTTTCACAATAGAGTCTTGAGTTTTGATATATATACAATAAATGTTCTCATTAATTATATGACGGTATTATGATATTTATTTATTTAAAGTAATGTCGCTTTGTTTCTAGACAACAACACACAGTTTGCTGTTCTACACAATGTGAATTTCAGAAAAGAAAAATAATTTTGAATTGACAATATTGTCATAGTCTTATTGTAAACCTTTCCTTTAAGTACCTGGGATTATCATGCAAAAAAGAAAAGAAAAAAGAAACAAATCTCTGTAAAATTAGAAAGTTGTTCCTCAAATGAAATCCTTGATTCGCAAAATTGCTCCGCAAAGATCAAAATTATTTTGACCCTCGGACAAGTATAATGGATGTTAACTCATTCACTCCCAAAGACGTTTTTAAACGTCTTTTCAGACTTGGTCTAGAATTGGATGGTACTGAATGAGTTAACAGCCATTCGGCTGTCATGTCATTTGGGATTTATTTCTTCTGCTCCATTCCATTTAACACTGCTTCAGCACCAGATATCTCAAGGCTGTTAGAAAATGCACAAGATTTAAACTGCCGCTATTGCTTTGCGGAAATGAGATCATTTTGAAGATACTGAAGAAGCAGTGGTGTGATGTGCGCTGTGGGAGGACTCACCTTAAAGAGACGTAGTATATTGGCCACCATGATTGACACCGAGCTAGCAGATGCGCCGATCACTCCAACCACTCGCTCCGGTTTCGTGATGATGGGTGGCCCTCCGCTGAGACACTTGACATCGGTTGTGTCCTTCTCAATCAGCGCCTGAACAAATGTCAGCGACTGTTCCAGAGCATGAGTGTCACGGGAGCAGGTGTCCAAGATACGAGCGCCCAGAGTAATGTTTGGCAGCAGCTCATTGTCATTATTGATGCGGTCCAGAGCGAACAGCATGGCCTCCAACCTGTGGATCCCCTTCTCCTTCTTGAGTTCACCACAGGCTTTGCCATCATTTCCTCTTGCGTGGAGTGGAAAAAGCCCACCCAGGGATATATCCCCATCGATGCGTATTGAGTTGAGGTGTGTGTGGCCCGGCATTCTGGGTTTGGCCGCCCGAGAGATGAAGACACAACAAGCAAGAAGCGACAGACAGCAGCACCAGCCAAAGCCGCCTTGCCGGCTCATTTTGAAGGGCTAAATCGGCATCCAATTGTAGTCCTTTTACCATAAAAGAGATGACCACACATGCAAAAATTTTAAAAGGCTAGTCACAATTTTTTGACACCACAGTCATCTTCAAGCGTCTCTTCTCATGCTTTCCAAGTGGGACAAAACTTCACTAAATATGCCGGTTCCGTTTTGTTGGGTCTTACTCTTTTGTTCTTCGCTCTTTCAATGTTTCTGCAGTTGAATGCAGTTGCTACGTGCACAACCTCAACGGTGAAGTAAGAGCTGAGACTGAAACTGCAAAGAGCGTTCTTAATACGGCAAAGGAGAAAAGGAAAAGGAGGAAAAACAAAGGAGAGTACATTAGCCTTTCTTCTGTGCTTGTGGAAAATCACTTTGGAGCTTCTGGCCTTCTCACCGTCCTTCGGGTGGGCAGAAATTCACAAGAGGGCCCGGTGGACTGCACAGAAAGTGCCTGTGGAGGAAGAGGAAAAGCGTCTTAGCAACATTCAGAGATAAAGGGAAATTGAAAGAAATGTGTTTCTTGTAGGGATGCTTCCAAGCCCTTCACAATATTTCATTTGGAATCCACCACAAATTCTTCCTCCTGTCAAACAAACTGTACTAGTCTGACATGTAAAGCAAGGCCATGCATTTCATCTTTTAATCCACATCTATTTTCAACATCCTCAAATTGTAGATAGAGCACTGGAGATGTTTCGTATGGTATTTGTCATGATTCGGTTTAGGGACCAACAGGTGGCACTGTAGGGCTCCCCCAGCAGCTGCACACCTGTTGGTCATTTGATAATTCGTTTTATAAAAGGACTCATGCCCGAACATTCGGTGTCGGGTCATTGTTGCTTCACGCTACTATCATATGTGTTGCTGTTTGCTCTTGTTTTCTGTCATGTTTAGTTCATTGTTCTGTTTTAGATTTAGTCATGGCTTTTTTTGGACTTTGTGTGTTTTGGATTTGCTTTTCATTCATTCATCTTCCGAGCCGCTTGATCCTCACTAGGGTCGCGGGGGTGCTGAAGCCTATCCCAGCTGTCTTCGGGCAGTAGGTGGGGGACACCCTGAATCGGTTGCCAGCCAATCGCAGGGCACAAAGAAACGAACAACCATTCACACTCACACTCACACCTAGGAACAATTTAGAGCGTCCAATCAGCCTGCCATGCATGTTTTGGGAATGTGGGAGGAAACCGGAGCACCCGGAGAAAACCCACGCAAGCCCGGGGAGAACATGCAAACTCCACACAGGGAGGCCGGAGCTGGAATTGAACCCGGTACCTCTGCACTGTGAAGCCGATGTGCTAACCACTGGACTACCGGGCCGCCCCCGGATTTGCTTTTCTTTGTTTTTAATACAATTCTTCAAATACACTCAGCTCCTCCCTCCTGCCTGCTTTTTGGGGTCCACCACCACCTTGCTCCGTGACAGTATTCATTCTTTGACCGTTATTTAATGCCCCGCGATGAATGATATCCTTTTACTATGAGCAGAACAGATGTGCTGCTGTCTGTGTCCTTCCGCTTCCTGTTCTGCTATTGTGATCCTCTGTCATACAGTACATGCATCAAAAGGTTAAGAAACATTTGACTAAATTTACATGATAGAAAGTGTTTTTTTTTTATTTTTTATTTTTAAAGATCTGCAGAGTGCGACAGCGGTTGGTGATGTTTCACATCTAGATTGCTCTCTGTAGGAATCTCGTCCTGGGCCTGAGTCTTCTATATCTTCTTCCTGTGATTGTGTGGGTTTTACCCTATAACTATAACATCCCACAGTCCAAAAACATATTTTAGTTTCACAAAGGTAAATTTGTGTGAATTTCTGTCTGCCAGTATGTTAACTGTATGAGTATTTTAATCATGCAATTGTCATGGCTGAACTTTAGATATTAATTCAGATTTTATCCAAGTATACGAATTTTAAAGGAACAAACCGATCAACGTTTTTTTTTTTCCAGCATTCACTTTGTGTATAAAGTGTGCAAATGTCAATGAATAAGATAATGAAGCATCAAAATCATGAACATACAGTGAGGCTGTATGTTGCCAAATTGGACATTTTGTATCACTTCACGTCCGTGTGCATTCGCATGCATATGCGACGCTTTTGAGATTAATATCATCCAAAATAGTGCGAGTTCCATTCTAATATTTTCAGACCATGATTTTTCTATTTATAGCAATGTCCACATAGAGTTTGGTGACAATACGTCACGTTTCTTGTTCAATAAGCAACATAGTATTGTCACTCTATAAGGGAACTATGGATAGGCAACCTTACGGTGTAAATTGAATATAAAATATTGTGAGTCTCTTTCTAATATTTTCAGAGAATGATTATCATATGCCTACACTTGTGCCCATAAATTTTTATGATAATTAGTTTTGGTTTTAGAGTTGTCAAAGAAGTGTAATTATAGACTTGCAGCCTCGTTGCATTATCAGTCAATGCGCTGTAAATGTCTCTTTTCTTTCGCCAAGGATGATCATGAAACCTGACAGTTCGGAGTACTCTCTAAATTATGTGATTACTTGACGACGCCATACGGTATTTTATAGCACAATAGACCAGGAAACAAGTCCCAAACCATCTGTGTCTATGTCTAATGATTCGTGTACAGCACACCATACGTCACAGTGATCATGTAAAGCGGTCCAAAATGTCCAATGTGGCAGCGTGCAGGTTATGCCATTACTTTGATACGTGAACATTTTTTCAGGGACTCAGATGCCATTGCTATTTGCACTTTTTTTTAGACTAATCGAATGCCAATAAGCATATTTTGAAGCTTTGTTCCTTTAATCTGCCCTGATAAGTGTTTTCAGTGAAAGACGAACAAAAGTGGTCAGTAATGGTGGCAACGTAAGATGGATGCCCTCTGTTTTCAGCCTTGAGGGGCCAATATTTCGTCCGTAATATAAAAGTCAATGGTTAGAGCTTACTGTGTTGTACCAAAGAAGAAGGCACCAATTTTCCCCCCCAAATTTAACATGCATTTCCTGGCCTAATGGCTTTATGCACTATTTTTCCAACCCTAAAACTATGGTGATAACATATGAAGCATGTCTAGGTTGTCAAATTCCAGTCTGTTCCAATTTTTGTGTACATGTTACAATGAGTCGAACGGCATCAACAGCCAGACCTTGACAAAGACCATTTGGCACAATTTCAATCAGACTTGATTGCATTTTTGTCACAGCTGCAGCCGTTGTAAAAACGGCAAATAATAACGATTTATTCTACTGTACATTGGATCGCATTCATCTTGAAAATTCACTTTCAGTCAATAATTTGATGTTCTCTAGTGTCACGTTAACACGTTACTGGGGGAAACTCCCTTATTGGTTATCAGTCCAAAATAAGTGAGCTATGATCAAGTCCAAGCCTTCTGTAACCCTTCGCCAGATCCAAGACGTGCCAAATGGATAAATAGAATTTTTCTTAATTTATGATGCATGCCGCTCTTTGCATCGGTATCGTCACAAGGCCTGGAGTGTTCCATGTGTCACCTCATCAGCTGCATGGAGACTTGTTGCTCAGTGCTTAACCAATACAGTTGTTGATAAGCACACAGCAGGAGAGTCCTTCAGTCCTCTTCTTGATCTGACCATCTCACCCCCATCAGTATCTGTGAGGCTGATCCTGTATAAGTAAACACAGTCTACTACTGTGGCACAGCCTGCAAGAACACAAATTCTTTTGGGATCAGAAACGCCTGCAGCTGTGATAGCTTTTTCACTTATATCAATAGATGCATTTATGACCCCCACTTCAAAATAATGTTGCCCTCAATTTTGAGTTCACGCGGAAGCATCTTCATTACGAGGAGGTTCTTAAGAGATCTACATGAATTCGAGACAGCTTTTGTCGTCTTGTAGCGTCTGCATCACATCTTTCTTTGACATCAACATAGCATAATATAGATCCCCATTACACGAACACCGTTCCCATCCTGCTAGGAACAAAAAAGAGATATTTATATCATCTGCACAGATCCTCCCTCCAAAACGCAGCATCCATAATGGATGAGGGCTGAGCACTCGCTGGAAAACACCTTGCTCTGAGGAAAAGCCTCGATCAGATGGAGGAGGGAAGGGTGAGCGCATGGCACTGGTCTCTTCGGAAATGAGTTTAAAGCAAGCTTTTACCATATCAATGGAATGTCTGTGGAGGGGCACCTGCCTTTTAGCCACAATTAACTACCGGTAGCTAACTTTGCAAAGCCCCTTGTATGAAAAGGTAAGATAAAAGACTCCCCAAATGTGATCTTACTTTAGGGAGATAGTGGTTTAAAATACATTATTTCTCATTTAAAAGGTTATTTCTCTGTCAGGGTCACATGGGGGCGGGGGGGGGGGGGGGGTCAAACATCACACCCGGAAAAAGAGTAGAAAACAGATGCGGAACATCTTATTCAAATTTGTGCAATTAAAGCAGGTGAAAAACAAACAATCCTTTTGGAGTCTCGAGAAATGTGTCTGGACATCCCAGTGATGGAATCGCTGTCGCTGCATTCCTGGCTATTCTCACTAGGTGAAACTTAGCATGCAAACTGGCTGTTTAAACAGCTGTTTGGTCACGGGTCCCAGGTGGAGGTGGGGTGCTTTGGGGAGGGTGTATGTGCAGATAAGCATCAGCTGTCTGCAGAGGCGGGCGCAGTAACTTCAGCATACAACCACCGTCTCCTGCCACAAGCAGCTTGATAATACATGTTCTGTTTTGTATAATGTGTCCGCTTGTTTGCCTTGATGATTATCTTTGCAATAGCCTTTGGGGTCAGAAGAGCTTCCTATTTTGGCAGTGGGGGGGGGGGGCAAAAAAAAGAAAAAACAAAGTAGGAAGGCCTCCAAAAGTGAGGAAAAGTAGAAATCTCTGCTCTGCCAAATGATTAAAGTTTGATGCGAGTGATTCTACATTTTGAATGTGTCTTTGGCAAGTCGCCAAGCAGCAGGCAAGAATAACTGCGCGAGCCTCCACATGCCAGACAGCTGCGAGGAAACCCTGCAGAACAATTAGCTACCCTGGCGCTCTTGTTTTGTTTTGATTTCCAAGTCAAAAGTGATTCCCTCATTGTGTCATGCTGCAGAAAAAATATGTAATTGAAGCACTTCCAGCCTGATCATGAACATGGGAAACTTTCACTCAACATGATGATTACATTTAAAGACAGAACCACATGAAAATCCGCTAACAGTCAGGGGAGCCATTCATAGACAACACTTCAGTGAGTGTTGGCCGTACGTGTGTCCGTCAATCATTACCATACCTTCCACGGGTGGGGTTTCATGAAATAAAACACAAACATATCCAGAACAATGGTTATCGTCATCACTCTTGCAGGAACAAATGGAAATAAAAAGTCACATTTTGCTGCTTAGTAATGCCATTTTCTTTGCAGTGCCTTTGCTTTTGTTTACTATCTCAGATTCTCATGCACAGTTTTGGTAGCAACAGCCAATGATCAATTACCACAGATGGTCGACGCATTTTGCATACTACGACCAGTGGCTCATTCATAGAAATCATATCTAAAAAGCACAGTTACACAAAAGTCTCTTAATTCTTGGCAATGCTAAATGTTGTTTTTAGTGAGACTTATACATGCAGGAACAAACCTAAGTGTGAGTGTGCAAGATTGGTATACGTCTGCATTGTATTTCATGAAATCATGACTGAATGGTATCATCAACGACTTCTCAACCCGTTGTTCGCTTGCTATGGTCTGAAAATAATGATTTTGATAAACGTTGACTGAAAGAATGTGAGTCGTCCTGACTTCAAAGAGATTATTTTACAGTTTGCAATCAGATAAATTGTACATTTATTCTTGAACTGTACAGTTGATTTAAAAAAAAACTGTCAAGGGTTTTAAAAATATTGCAGAGTGGCAAAAAGATCACAGATATCAAAAATGTCCCTGAGGTTTGGGAGTGGCCAGGGTGGTGGTCACAGCATGACAAGGGGTAGCCTTAATTGGTCACCTCCGGCCACCCTGTAGCTCTGCCCCGTCAATAGGTACATTTCACGGATGTAAATGCTTAAACAAGGTCAGCTTTGTGCTCACAGCGATACCATTCTAAGCAGCATTTTAAAAATATATTTTTATGCTTTTAGGGTACTCGCAAAAGAATTCTTTGATAAATGTCAGATACATCTGGAAAATAATATACCCCCCCTCCAAAAAAAGGACTCTCAGACACAAAATGTTTCCATCCAACAGACGTGCTCAGTTCCAACAGGGATCCATAGGTCCACTGTGACAACCTCACATACTGTCTTCAAGTTGAAAGCTTTAAAATGAATAATTGATTTCTGGTGCGCTCAGAACATGGGGAGACATCAGGAGAGCCTCTATCCCATTATGTTGCGCTGTGCATGTTATTGACATTCACCATCATGTGAACACAAAAATGCAGCCTCTTTGCTTTCCAAATATGCAACCGTTCATTTGCCACCTACGACAGGATGCAACGTTTCTCTGCTTTCTTTGTCCGTGACAGTTTCCATTTAAAGCGACATGAGTTTAATAATTACCCACATCAAACTGACTATTGTTTTCAGACAATAGACGTGCCAAGCAGAAGGAGTGGAGCAGCGCATCTCCGCAACTGTAAATTAAAGACAGCGCAGCACTGTGGGTAAATCACAGAGACATTTCAACCCACATGATGAGCTTTGTCATACATGTATCAAAAAATGCAGTTCAGTCAACATATGACTCAGGGCCACAGATGAGTCAGAAACAAGGTCGTGCAGATGAAAAGAAGAAGCCAGAGGGCATAGAAAAGTGTTTCAAACCAATGGATCGTTTAGGTTTCATGACATGCATTGTGACTCTGGACTCGGTAGTGTGCATCAATACCATCTCAATAAGTGACACCAGATGCGACCCCCACCTCTCCGCACCTCCACTGTCATCTTACGTCTTTGGAACACTGTCCAATGAGTGTGCTCTACCAGAGCCAGACACGCGACTGATTCTTATTCACCCGTTCAGGTTTTCTTCATGCAAAATGCACATTCCATTAACAAACAGTCAGTGTTGCAGCCCGCGGCAAGCTGGGCAGTGAACTCATTTCATGGGGACAATAAAGAATGGGACACTCGTCAAAGTTTATTGGTAAAAACGCCATTCTGAGAAATGAAATGTTGGCCACATGCCGAGTTGCAGCGATTTATTGTTTCTTACACAGATTATGATCGCCAGGACACCATTTTGAACCATCTTTCCTGCCCATATGCTCCTATGGAAAACCACAATTATTCCCAAGCATCACCTAAAAGTCACTCGCAGCATGTGCACAATTAATGCAACCAAGGCGTGGAAGGCAGTTATGGACTGTCCTATACTCAATTTCTTATTCCTGACAGTATACATTTCCAAACTAAAGATGTTTTTTTAAAAAGTGTGTGTGTGTGTGTGTGTGTGTGTGTGTGTGTGTGTGTGTGTGTGTGTGTGTGTGTGTGTGTGTGTGTGTGTGTGTGTGTGTGCGTGCGTGCGTGTGTGTGTGTGTGTGTTTTACAGACATGTAGCACACAAAAACATCTAAAAAATTCAGACGAAGGCCAAGCACGGGAACCTAAAAGGCAAAAGTGTCACATATTAGGCTGTAAGTGACATTTGTGATTCGCTGAGATGTTTGCCATTCATGATCAGACTGTGGAGTCCCACAGCTCCTCACAAAGCATACACTCACATCCCAAGCTCTATTTGTAAAATATGGAAATACGGTCTTTTTATTCTAGTTGTCAGGCACATCATTGGATCCCGCTCATAAGTAAGCTGATTCGTTGCACTCAATATTCAGCGTTAAATTCATCGGATGCCTCCGTGAAGCCATGTTGTTTCTTCTTAGTTTGTATCTTGACAGCAGTCGGTAGGTGGGTTTACAAGACATGCATGTTAAGGCAAAAGTATGTACTAAAGCGAGGGTCGGCAACACGCAGCTCCAGAGCCGCATTCGGCTCTTTAGGGACATCTAATGGCTCCCTGGAGCTTTATAAAAAATGTTTGAAAATGGAAAAAGATAGTCAGCTGATATAGCTCATATAGATATAGATATCTGCTGCAGCTCCGTAAAAGGAGAGCTGTGTGGTGTTGGTTTTTTTAAACTTCAGTGACACTAAGAAAAAAAAAAAAATCAAGCGAGGAAATCACAAAATAAATTCTTATGGGGGCGTTTGTGAACACACAACAAAGGAATGAATAACAAACAATTCTGGGACAGTCCAGACTCCTACAAACATACATCATGAGTTTCCTTTATTGTAATAGAAGGCTTTCATTTTTTTTTTTTTTTTTTGCGGCTCCAGACATATTTGTTTGTTTGGTTGGTTGTTTTTGTCCAACACGGCTCTTTCAACATTTTGGGTTGCCGACCCCTGGACTAAAGTAACCCATAAAACAATAGTCTCAAAGTCCTATTGGTGCTAATTGTTAATAAGAATAGCATCACATAGACCAGAACTCCACGGGCTCTGTTTTCGTAGACAGCACGAGTGCTCGGGAGTAGAGTAAAAAATGAGCGCATTAACTTCCGTTTTGAAAAAATCTGCCCCACCCCAACCCCGAAAGCCATGGTATACACACGGTAGGTGGGGCTTGTCACACAAGAACACATGATCAGTGATGGAAGGCAGTCTTCAAGTGTCGACTTCACAGGGGTCAACTTTACATCCGCAAGTGGAGATCCAGCAGATCCTCATAAATGTGCAGTCGAACCTCATTACAACGTATATCAAGGGAATAACGAATCTGTACGTTATATGGTATATCCAATAAAATGGCTGCCAACTATGATGTATAATACAGTACAAACATGTCAATTCCAAATTTGTGTATATGATGAAAAAAATTATTTCAGAAGACTTGAAACAAACACCCGTAGCGTTCCTCTGAAAACATTCAATCAGCAAATGTTACCCAGCATAGGCAACTGCCAGTGCCGCCGACGAAGCTAACTGTCATTAATTGAGGATGTGCTCCGCGCCGAAGCCGTTTACGATCATCTTTCAATCTGCTGGCCTCGGACTATGCCATGGTTTTGTTTGCCACTACAGATGAGTGGCGAAATTGTTGACTTTGTCAATTCATAGTCCCGGCTGAGCTTCATTTGGGAGACTCCCCTTCAAAAGTGAGTGACAATTTTAGCCTTCTCAGACAACGAGATTTGTTTCTGTTTATCACACGTTTTCAGATCATGTGCTCAGGACCATGCCGTG
This sequence comes from Hippocampus zosterae, assembly GCF_025434085.1. NCBI lineage: Eukaryota > Metazoa > Chordata > Actinopteri > Syngnathiformes > Syngnathidae > Hippocampus > Hippocampus zosterae. Next base: position 23,764,633 of record NC_067452.1, read on the forward strand.
CCTCCGGAAGTACAACAATGTACGAGTAGATTGGTAGCGTGCTAAGCAACAGGAGGAGGCGGGGGGAAATATTGTGCTGTACATTTTGTTCATAAGCAAGGTGACAGTGGCAGTTAGCTTCATGCGGTTTGTTATAACAAAGACATTTTCACTATTTTGTGGGAAAAATCTGGTCGTTACAAAGAAGTTTATGTCATAAGGTGTTCGTTGTAAGCAAATGAAAAATGGATGACATGAAATCAGGACTTTGAAATGTGAATGTTTAGCTGTGGAAAATTTGTAAACGGGGCACGTTGAAACGAGGTTCGACTATACTTTGTGCACATCAATCTCCTGCATGGAATTTAACGAGTCAGTTTATGCTTCCGCCATGTAGATGGTGTACCTCTCCTGCACTCAATTTTAAGGGTATGAGGAGAGCCACTTTCAACTGGCCGGGAAACAAGTTGGCTGTGTTCTTCTGGACAATGCTGCAAACGACCATCCTAACCATGCTTTTGCGCTAGGCGTGAAAATAAGGTCCATAACGTTAGTTCTCAACAAGCCCCACTATGGACAACCACTAAAATGGATGGAGCGGAATTCTTAAAATCGGGCTATTACTCTGTCATTGTCACGATCTGCCCGAAGCGATAATGATCGCTCCGTGCAGAACGAGGAAAATAAAGAATTGGATCCCCGGAAAACAGACAACGAAAGGATTTTCTCAAAGCAAAGAGTGTCTTTAATGACAAAAACAGAAAGAGCCCGACAGGGAAAAAACGGAAACACAAAACGCTGGTCAAATAAGGACCAGGGAAGAAATAAGGAAACAACTGAAAACGCTCGCTGAAAAACAAAGTGCGAGGAACTACTGATTAGGCAATCTCGACGTATTCAATTTAGTGACTAAAGCTAATGGCAAGAGTAAAGGCCGCAAGGCAAGAAGGCAACGAGTAATCTACAAATAGAGGAATTAGCACGAGAGATCAATGGCACGGTGAGGAATTCTCCGGCAGCGAGATGACTGTCGGAGTCTCTTAATAAAAGAGGGTAATCAGCCCGAAATTACGGACAGGTGCGCGGATGGCGGGGGAGAAAACCCGCCACCTGCTGGCGGACACGCGACGTGACAGTACCCCCCCCTCAATGGACGCCTCCCGGCGGACTACCCGGCTTGGATGGATGTGCAGCGTGGAAGTCGCGCAAAAGGGACGGATCAAGGATCCAGGAGCGAGGCACCCACTGCCGCTCCTCAGGCCCGTAGCCCTCCCAGTCGACCAGATACTGGAACCCCTTTCCCCTGCGCCGAGAGTCCAGGATGGCACGAACCGTGTACACCGGGTCACCGTCGACGACCCGCGGAGGTGGCGGCGGCGTGGGAGGAGGAGCCAAGTCACTGGGAGACACGGGTTTGAGAAGGGAGACGTGGAAGACGGGGTGAACCTTCATGGTGGGCGGTAGCCGGAGCCTGACTGCAGCTGGACTGATGACGGCCTCGACCTCGAACGGTCCAGTAAATCGGGGTCCCAGTTTCGCAGACGTGCCGGCCAGCCGAAGATCCCTCGTCGCCAACCACACCTTCTGTCCTACCACGTATGAAGGAGCCGGGCGCCGGCGACGATCCGCGATCCGCTGGTTCCTGGCCGCCGTGCGGGACAACGCAGCCCGGGCCTCCTTCCACACGCGATGGGCCCGCTTGAGGTGGTGCTGCACAGAGGGGACCTCCACCTGCCCCTCCTGGGACGGGAACAGCGGCGGCTGGTACCCGTAGGCGGCCATGAAGGGGGACCTACCGGTGGCAGAAGAGACGAGGGTGTTGTGCGCGTACTCCACCCAGGGTAAGTGGTCGACCCAGGACGAGGGACGGTGAAGGCACACACAGCGGAGGGCCGCCCCCAGATCCTGGTTGGCACGCTCGGCTTGTCCATTGGACTGGGGGTGGTACCCCGAGGTCAGACTGGCAGTGGCCCCGAGGGACCGGCAGAACTGCTTCCAGACGCGGGATACGAACTGGGGCCCCCGGTCCGAGACAATGTCCAGTGGAATGCCGTGGAGACGGAAGACGTGTTCGACAAGGAGGTCGGCGGTCTCCAGCGCCGACGGCAACCTGGACAAAGGAACAAAATGAGCCGCCTTGGAGAAGCGGTCCACGATCGTGAGTACGACAGTTCGACCCCGGGAAGGCGGGAGACCCGTGACGAAGTCCAGGGCGATGTGGGACCATGGGCGAGGAGGAATGGGCAACGGCTGGAGCAGTCCCGCCGGCGGCTGATGGGACGACTTGCCGCAGGCGCAGGAGGTGCAGGCCTTGATGAACTCCGTCACGTCGTTGCGGAGCTCCGGCCACCAGAAACGCTGGGCGACGAGTTGCACAGTCCGGTTCACCCCGGGATGACACGCCACCTTGGACCCATGTCCCCACTGCAGAACTTCAGATCGTAAGGAGGGAGGTACGAATAGCCTCCCTGCTGGGCACTCCGTCGGCACCTGAACCCCCTCCAGGGCTGCCTGGATCCGCTGCTCAACCTCCCACTGGACGGCCCCCACGACGCACCGGGTCGGGAGGATGGTCTCCGGGGATCGATCCCTCCCCGCAGGCTCGTGGAGACGGGAGAGGGCGTCGGGCTTGGTGTTCTTAGACCCGGGAGAGTAGGTGAGGATGAAGTCAAACCTGGTGAGGAAGAGGGCCCACCGGGCCTGACGGGCGTTCAGTCTTTTGGCGGAGCGAAGGTAGGCGAGGTTCTTATGATCTGTGTAGACCGTGAAGGGTTCCTTTGCCCCCTCGAGCCAGTGCCGCCACTCCTGCAAGGCGGTCACAACTGCCAACAGTTCACGGTTGCCCACGTCGTAATTGGACTCGGCGGCACTGAGTCGACGGGAGAAGAAGGCGCAGGGGTGCAACTTCTGGTCGACCGGAGAGCGCTGGGACAGCACAGCCCCCACCCCCGAATCCGAGGCGTCCACCTCCACGATAAAGGGGAGATCAGGATCAGGGTGCTGTAGTACGGGGGGACTGGTGAACGCCGCCTTCAGGTTTGCGAACGCCGCATCCGCGGTCGGATCCCACTTAAATGGGGTTTTAATGGACGTAAGGCGGGTTAAGGGGAGCGCCTTCTGACTATAACCGCGGATGAAGCGTCGGTAGAAGTTGGCGAACCCCAGAAAGCGCTGCAGTTCCTTGCGATTGGTTGGAACCGGCCAGTTAGTGACGGCACGCGTCTTAATGGGGTCCGCCCTTAACCTGCCCTGTTCAATAATGAACCCTAGGAAGGAGATGACGGGGACATGGAATTCACACTTTTCTGCCTTGACGAAGAGCCGGTTCTCCAGTAGACGTTGTAGCACCAGCCTAACGTGTTGCTGGTGCTCGTGTAATGACCGGGAAAAAATTAAAATATCGTCAAGGTAAACGAAACAAAAGATGTTAATCATGTCCCTTAGCACATCATTGATTAGGTTTTGGAAAACGGCAGGGGCGTTGGTGAGCCCAAAAGGCATAACCAAGTATTCAAAATGACCCAGAGGGGTCTTAAAAGCCGTCTTCCACTCGTCACCCTCCCGGATGCGAACCAAGTGGTAAGCGCTGCGCAAGTCTAATTTGGAGAAAATGGTGGCTGACTGTAATGGGGCGAAGGCGGAGTCCAGCAAGGGTAGCGGGTATCTATTCTTAATTGTTATCTCGTTTAATCCCCGATAGTCTACGCAGGGTCGCAGGGTCTTGTCTTTCTTCCCTACGAAGAAAAAACCCGCCCCTAACGGTGAACGCGATGGTCTAATAAGACCTGCGGCGAGCGAGCTGTTGATGTACTCCGTCAATGCCTCGCGCTCGGGTTGGGACACCTGATACAGCCGCGAGGTCGGCAACGGAGCGCCCGCCTGCAGGTCTATTGCACAATCGTAGGGGCGGTGTGGAGGCAAAGAGTGGGCACGATCCTCGCTGAACACCTCTTTTAGATCCCGATAGCAATCCGGCACTCCGTCAAGGCAGATCTCCTCGGGGGGTGTGACACGTTCATGCCTCCCGACGGCCGATTGCAGACAGTGCTGGTAACAGTACTGGCTCCAGCTGTCTATCGCTGGGCGCGCCCAGGAAATCACGGGATTGTGTGTCTTGAGCCAGGGTAACCCGAGAACGATCGGGGCGTTGCGAGACCGCATTAAGTAAAAACGACGATGTTCGACATGGTTGCCGGACAGTAGAAGTTTCAACGGTTCCGTCCTATGCGTAACTACCGCCAGGAGACGCCCATCAAGATCACAAACCCGCTTCCTATCTATCAGCTTCTCCACGGAACAACCCAGCTCGGAAGCGAGATCGGTGTCCATTATACAGTCATCAGCCCCCGAGTCAACCAGAGCCCGAACCCGCCACGACCGGGACCCCGTTAATATCTCCCCCTCGAGTTCGAGTCTGTTGGGGTGTCCAGGCCGCGAGTCGACTCGCCTAGACTCGAAGGGGGGCGCGCGCGGTCGTGACTCACAGTACTCCTGGTGGGCAGGGGGTGACGACCCCGGATGGCTGGTTGCGGCGTGAGGAGATGGTGGAACGCCGTCAGTCGTCGCTCGGTCGCTGAAACGACGCTTTCTTTCCTCCGCACCAGCGTCCCTGCCTCCCAGCTGCACCTGTTCCTCCGTGGGTGTTCGTCGGAACTGGGACCGATCACCTCCACGCTCCCGGCTTCGCTCCCTCAGGCGATTGTCCATGAGGAGGGAGAGGTCGATTAATTCCTCCAGGTTGGTGCTGTGGTCGCGGGTCGCCAGCTCGTCCTTGAGTTGAGGGTTTAGTCCACGGCGAAATAGACCACACAGCGCCCGATCATCGTATCCACTCTGGGCGGCCAGGATCCGGAACTCGATGGAGTAGTCCGCTACCGATCGCTCTCCCTGGTGGATGGCGAGTAACCGGCCCTCTGCCTCTCTGCCCTGCACGGGATGATGGAACACCCGGCGGAACGCAGCCACGAAGTCGGGGAACGAAGTACGGAGATTCGGCTTGGCGTCACTTGTCGCAATCGCCCACGATGCTGCCGGACCTGTTAACAGACTCATGACATAAGCCACCTTGGCGGCGTCATTAGCATAGGCAGACGGCTGTTGATCAAAAATGAGAGAGCACTGGTGGAGGAAGTGTCCACACTGCCCGTGCTCGCCCCCGTAGCGAGGGGGGTGTGGAAGCGATGGCTCCCTCGTCATAATGGGATATGAGGGGGGCGCTTCGGGAATGATAGAACGAACCCCGGGGGGAGATGGTCTCCGCTCTTCCACCCGGACCAACCGAGGTTCTAAATCATCGGACCGATGAGCCAGCATGGAGACCGCGCCACGGAGTTCCCTAATGGCTTGGCCCTGCTGACTCATCTGTTGCTCTTGTCGGGAAAGAGCGGACAAAATTCTTTCGATGTCTGCGGGATCCATGGTGGCCGGAGAATTCTGTCACGATCTGCCCGAAGCGATAATGATCGCTCCGTGCAGAACGAGGAAAATAAAGAATTGGATCCCCGGAAAACAGACAACGAAAGGATTTTCTCAAAGCAAAGAGTGTCTTTAATGACAAAAACAGAAAGAGCCCGACAGGGAAAAAACGGAAACACAAAACGCTGGTCAAATAAGGACCAGGGAAGAAATAAGGAAACAACTGAAAACGCTCGCTGAAAAACAAAGTGCGAGGAACTACTGATTAGGCAATCTCGACGTATTCAATTTAGTGACTAAAGCTAATGGCAAGAGTAAAGGCCGCAAGGCAAGAAGGCAACGAGTAATCTACAAATAGAGGAATTAGCACGAGAGATCAATGGCACGGTGAGGAATTCTCCGGCAGCGAGATGACTGTCGGAGTCTCTTAATAAAAGAGGGTAATCAGCCCGAAATTACGGACAGGTGCGCGGATGGCGGGGGAGAAAACCCGCCACCTGCTGGCGGACACGCGACGTGACAGTCATTCATCTCTGTCATGTTGCCTCCATCCATCCATCCATCCATTGTCTACTCCACTTGTCCTCATGAGCTGAGCATTGATAAATCACAATTCACACTCACATTCAGCACTATGGGCAAATTATGCAGTCTTCAATTAACCTACCATCCATGTTTATGGAATGTGGGAGGAAAAATCCCACACAAGCACGAAGACAACATCATAATTTTTCATAAAAAAATAAAAAGGCCTGAGCCAAGACTTGAACCCACTTCAGAACCGAGGTAGACATGGTACCCACTAGGTTGCTATGCTAATGTAATATACTGTATTCGGTTAAGTATATATTACAAATGATTAGACATACTAGATCGGTATTATTTGCTCAAAAGGTTGCATATATTTTTAGATTACTGTATTTTCTGCACTACAAGGCACTTCCGAGTATAAGGCGCACCTTCATTGAATGGCCTGTTAAAACTGTTTTCATATATAGGGTGCACCGCATTACACGGTGTATTGGAGGTATAATAATGCCTGCTATTGTGCTATAAATCCATTGGATGGAGCTACGTTAAAGGGAACACAATACAATACAATATAGCTTTATTTATATAGAGCCTTTACAACTGCTGCAGGTGTAACAAAGCACTTTATAGAACATTTAAAATACTCCATCCAAGAAGCAAGCATCCAAGCAGACTACACCCTGGACTGGTCACCAGTCAGTCACAGGGCACATATAGAGATGAACAACCATTCACAACCACATTCACATCGTCGGTAAGTGAGAACTAATCGCACGCTGCCCGCACACAAGTCAGATGAGTGTACCACTACACCATCAGCGCCTCCCTGTGTGGAGTTTGCATGTTCTCCCTGGGCCTGCGTGGGTTTTCTCCGGGTACTCCGGTTTCCTCCCACGTTACAAAAACATGCCTGGCAGGCTGATTGAACACGCTAAATTGTCCCTAGCTGTGAGTGTGAGTGTGCATGGTTGTTCGTCTTTGTGTGCCCTGCGATTGGCTGGCAACCGGTTCAGGGTGTCCCTGCCTACTTCCTGAAGACGGCTGGGATAGGCTCCAGCACCCCCCGCGAATCTAGTGAGGATTAAGCGGTTCGGAAAATGAATAAATGAATGAATGTTTTCTAGCTGAATCTGCCATTGTTTTCTTCTCGAGCATTTATAATAGAATAATAATAATTCAATATGTAATATAGTAATGTTCCTGAATTACGGATAAGGTTCAGCAACAGGTGGACTTTTTTTAGCGATAAATTACCATGCATGGTAAAATACATATTGTTCAAGCTTTTCAGGGTAAAAAGACAAAAAGTACCTCAAAAACTTGTGCAAGGAAAAAAGTGAAGACACTTTTTTTCAATAAGCATTAAAAATATGATTCGATTCAAGAGTGGGAAACAAGAAAATGGTGACTGTCCACATTATCGAGACTTCAAATGACTGTGTGCAACCATCTTCCTCATCATCAAATGGCGCCTTGCCTGCTCAGTCATCTGACCTCTTTATATTTGCTGTGAAGTAAACCGACAATTACTTTTGAATTTGATGGCAAGAACCAGACCTGCTGAGTCCAAACAACTAATCAAGGCAGCCCACACTAAGAGGTCCTCTCAGAGGCCTCTTTCAGGTTGGAACATCAAGTAATACCTAGCTTGCAGCCCACTGCAGAGTGTGTACAGAAGATAGTTTTGTCACAAAAAGCAATTGCTCCAACGCTGCCTCCACCTGCGGCGACAATAGGAGGGCGTTTGTCAAGAATAACATTTTTCAAATCACACTCGCTGCTTCTAAGTACTGTATAGCTGGGGTTTAACTGCACTCCTGGAAGCAGGAGCTATGAATATTGCATCCCTCTGATTCCGCCACCCTGTCAAAGAGGGTTTCACTGCGAAGGTACGCTTGAATAGATAAAGTGGGATTCTTATCATGAGAGCACCGCCATTTACTTCCTGTCTACATTCCTCTACACAGGCAGGTAGAGGGGCAGATTATTCACTTCAGGAACAGATATATTTGAATCAAAAATAGAAGACAGGAGCCTGGAGCTTGTATGCTGAGATTTGTTGATTGATTGTCACCAGCCCAATGCATAAAATGATTGACAAAAGCTTATGCGTAGATGATGGGCAAAAAACACCGTCATTCTGTCCACATTGTCCTTGGGGAGAAGGAAGCAACATCAAGGCCTGGAAAGCGGGTTGAAAACTGTCAGATTCTGCACCGAACCGAATGAAAGCGCGCTGACAAAGTACAAACAGAAATCGTTGGTCACAAGGAGCTAGGAAAAACACTGCATAAACAAAAGCGCTTGCAAAAGGCACGGTAGTAGGGAACACAGAGAATAAACAAACATAATGTCAATAAGCCAATATAACACAAAGCCAAAGATCAAGAGCAAGAAGAAAAAAATAAAATACTTACAAACTAGGATCTATGAATAACGAGAGCGACTATATAACCTTTTCAGAGGCCTGGAAAACTGCACTTGAAGCAGAACATCGAGCAAGGTCAACAATCCGACAGGGAGTAGCAACAGCCTTCAATACAGGGCTAATGATGAGAGGGAACAGGTGCGCCAATTGGAGGGAAATGTCTTTCACTCCACCTGGGGCTGAAAACAAAACAGACAGACATGACAAAAACATGCCAAGTCAATATTCTGAATAGTTGGAATCATGGTGGGTGGTGCATACAATCAGTCGTGGCTTTCGATGCCGCCTTATGTGAGTGGGATAGGATGGGATTGGCGACCTTATTGTCGTTTTTGATGGCCTAAACCAGCAGCTACAGCTGAGAATCTGGAATAATTGAGGCAAGTTGCCCAAGGCCTTTACTCTAAGAGAAGCTTCAAATAATTCGTCATGACCCTATTTTCCGCACTATAAGGCACACCTAGAAGTATAAAATTTTCTCAAAAGCTGACCGTGTGCCTTATAATCTGATGCGCCTTATATATGGATCAATATTCTGATTTCTCAGACGTAGCATTTTAAATGTTCTGTAAAGTCCTTTGTTACAGCTGCAGCGGTTGTGAAGGTGCTATATAAAAAAAGCAGCATTGTATTGTATTCCCTCCATCAAGTGGATGCATAACACAACATCAGCCACGATTGTAGCTTCTATTTTATGTTCCTTGTAAGGCGGTGCGCTGTATATACTTTTAAAATCGGCCATTTCATCGAAGGCGCGTCTTATACGCCGAAACGCCGTATAGTGTGGAAAATACGATAATTTAAAAAACAAAGAATAAGAAAACTTTTCTCTTCTCACAATGGAGAAATTCAAATATGTGTTTTCCCATTTATTTTTTAATTTAATTTGTTTCTTCTGCAATACCTCCCATAATTATTTAAATACAATTTTATACACACTTAGTATGTATTTAATAGACCGGCACCCAATGTGGTGGGTCATGTACTTCTTATCCGGAAATAACTAGAGAGACTTTAGTTCTCCAGGTAGTCCATCAAAGGTTTTGGGTTGCAGCTTCCGAATACACTCAGGTTCAGTTAAAGTCATGCTTTGGAAAAGGTTGGGATGCAGCTGAAACAACAAACAGTTTGACAGTCCGTTGGAGAGAGTTGGCCCAAGCCTTTCTTATTGGATTTGGCAAGATGGAATCACAATGAGCTGCACTTGAAATGAACATTTTTCACTTTGGGAGCTTTTGCAAGCACCCCCACCTTGTGCGCCGACAGCCACTGCGGCGCGGCACTCGGCCGTTGCGCCGTGGCAACGCATGCACAATGAATGGGTTGATCCAATGGCATGCTGTGCTTAGTGCCGTGTGAAAGGGCCTTCTGGACATACACCACCCAACGACTATTACAGAAAACACTGCATAATGCCTATTCAATCTTAGGAGAATACATTTTCCAAATTTAAAGGACCCCATAACTGTTTCAGGTGTCTTTACGGGCAGTTTTCAGTTACTTCATCATACATCACTGCTATGGTAATCTATGTCCATAAAAATATTCAAAACAATTTACTTCAATCACAATAAAATATGTGTCGATAGAAAGCATGGATGTTCTCAATTAACTAATGAACCCAACATTGTCCATCAACCTTTTTTCTATAGGTCCCACAAGATACATGAGTAAAGAGCTAAGAGATGCATATGAAGACAACCACCATCTTCCAAATTACTAAGAGTAGGCTTTTGTGCCATTCTACATGCTGTGCTGTGACACTGTCGAGGAAAGCTACTTAGCATGGATCCCGCTGAATCCTCTTGTCTTCACCTCGGAAGACATGCTTTTAAGCTGTTTGTTACTTTGCTTGAGGCGACTCTTAAGTGTTAGTGATGCTTTTCATCGGTGCTGCACAATTGTGACAATGATCACATGACTGAAATACATTGGCTTTGTGACAACCTGGGGTGTACTGGCTGGTCCGCTAATGCTGTGGAGTGGGGATGAGCAACTTAAATGCTGGAGGGGTCCACAATTTTTCATCAGCGCTCATCAGGGGCCACAAAAGACAAACTTCCTAACCTGATGCATGACAAAAATGCTATTCTAAACCAAGACAAAATATATGAATACAGTAATCCCTTGCTGTTTCACTGATTTTTTTGTGCAGTTCTTTTTAATGCTTTTTTTAAACAGTGAATTGTGTTCATGATTGGCTAAGGGACTGGCCAACGTGAACAGTCTCCGCACCTTGTCTCTGTACAGCTTGCCAAATTTACCTATGCAAATTTTTGGTCTTTGGTTTCATTGTATCAGTGGCGGATGCTGGTCTGTCAAGGAGGGGGAGCTCAATTTCAGCATACATCATAAAATGTGTCTGTTTATATATGTGTGAATTCTATTCTCCGTTCCTTTTCAAAAAAATGAAAAGGATGCCTTCGCCATACGATCGGTGATTGGCTCATTTTGCTGTCAATCAAAAAGAGATTCTGCCTCAGACAGATCATCCAATCATCATGCGGAAAAGCTGAGTTTCCTGGCCAGCCTATAAACACCCACTGTCCATAGACTCCCAGAGAAGCTGAGCGTCCAATGGGTGGGACAAACCCAGCATTTATCCAATGACTCGTCTCGTTTCAATGCATTGGGACAACCTGAAATGAACACTCTAGAAGCCCAGCTTCCGCCCGCGGACGACGGTCAGCGTCCACACAGTTTAAAGCAAAGTGAAGCTGCGGGAATTAATGAGAAGAGAGTCGCATCGTAACCAGTAATAAGAAGCTGATTCGGAACAAAAGTTGAGCGCGTTGTAGCGCATATTTAGTCAATGACCTGTCCACACAATTGTACGTACAGACATGTATTTGATCACTTACTTTTTGACAATTTAGGGGAAGCTGAGTTTCCCTTGCAGGCTTAGAGCAATCGCCTCTGCATTGTATACAGAGTTCAGTTTTGCACCTGTAACTGTAAAAAATAAAGCCTACTATCAAGTACCAAGTACAACTTCATTGTCAAATGTGCAATAAAGTGATGTGTTGTGTATGTGAAACATACAGCACATTTGAAATGTCATCCCTCTCACATTTTTTTGCTTTTTATTTTTAGTTTTTTCTAAATCCTACTTCACGGATTTCACTTATCACTGGTTCTTTTTGGAACGTAACCCCCGTGATAAACGAGGGATTACTGTACATGCAAAGTAATACTCTTAATATAGTTTTTTTTTTATCATAAATTGTTCAATGCGTGTACTGTATTGTAGATCCACTATCCTAAACCAACACTAAAGCGTTTGAAGCCTAATACTTCGCATTTTCTACCATCCCTGAAATCGTTTCATCCATTCATCTCTTAAGAGAGATCTACATAATGCATCTTGAAAGGGCACCCATAACTTGGATTTCAATCTCCATTCTATTTTTCACTTTTCTTGGCAGCCGCAGTGTGACCTATACTTTATGTTACGAGTCCCCCCAGAGGACGATAAATACACTAATATAAACAGTGAATCAGAGGATGTTCACTTGTAAGCTTTACGTCATTGCTAATGCGGCTGCCGGGGCATGCTTATTAAAATCTGCCTCGATTCCTCTTGCGAGCCATATTCTTTGATTCTGGACTAGACGACTTTTGTCGACCAGTCAAGTGCTGCGGACATAAACATCAAAGTAATCTTCCCAGGGAATGAGTCTGAGTTTGTGTGTAATCAGGCATTTAAGTACATCACAAAAGCATGACAATTAACTTTTCTCAGCAATTCACTCGTAAATGTTGTTCTTTTGGGCTTTACGCCATTATTATTTATTCCACGTCGACATGTTTGTTGACCTTTTTAAGATTTTTCTGAGATCTGTTTCACTAATTACTCCTCATTGCTTAATGCTTGAAATATCATTTGTAAACTGGCAACGTAAGCAATGGCATTTTGAACAGAACAATAATCCCTCCCACCCCTCACCCCAACAACGTTTGTGCGCTGCATATCAAGACAACTCAGTTAATTGGATGTTTTGGGTTTTTTGTTTTCTGTCCCAGGAGGGCAAGAAGTTGCCATATGAAAGGTCCATATTCCATAAAAGGAATCGCTTTAACAACACTGTCATCTGTATGGGAATATTTTCCGACACAACACAAGAAAAAAAGCGTTGCTGTCATTACTATGGTTTTGATATATGACTACATCTTTACCTTAGCCTTAATGTAATGAATAATAACCTTGACTGTCATGTTTAATTCTAGTCCTTGATGTCCCTGCTCGGTAACAAGAGACACCGTGTGCTTGGCATTGTCGTGTCTTTGGTGTTTCCAGCCGCAAATATGTGTGATTCCCGAATGGTCTGTGAAGCAATATATTTGCGTTTTATCTTCAATGTTTCACAAGGTCATTTTCAGTGGTATTTCACATTCAAAGTCTTTTGAAATAACTGAGGATCGAAATGCTTATTTATTTATTTATTTTGTTCCTTTCCTCTGGCTGTGATTTCTATACTGTAACTTGTTGCATGCTGCTTTGATTGGTTTGAACTTTGTTGAATTCACTTTATTGTTCCTCTCAATTCAAGTCAATTTGCACAAATGGCTTGAGTGGCAAGTCAAGGTAGAAAGATGTGCTTGCACCATTGTGAGAGTGAATGCAGCCTACTTGTTTCCTGACCTATGGAAGCGGCTCCCCTCATTTTCTTTAAATTCAATGCGGATGAGGAATTAACTCATGACAGTCCATCCAAGACCACCTGTGCTGATACCCAGGGGAGTGTTTTAAAAATATATATCATAAAGATGCTGATGACGGTCCGATCAATGTATTGATTTCTACAATGATTCTGAGGGTTCGGTGTATGCTGTAGTCATATTTATAATTGAAATAAGATGGCATCCACTACACCCATCCACGGAAGTCATAATCTGTCTGCCTGCACCTCGATCCAATACACCAAAATCACATTACACCACCTGCGCCACAACTCCGACCTAGGCCGATCTGGTCTAAGCTCTACTCTACTTTCTGCTACCAAATTGTCAGGTGTGCTCGGGGTGTGGAAAACCTTCATTCCACCAGATTGCCCTCTGCCTAATTCACAATAAACGATTGGGATGGAACAATAAATGGTGACACTGCTATATTAAGACTGCCACAATGTCATTGTCGTAATGTCACAAAAATAAAATCAACACATACCTGTCAAAAAACATTACTTTTCAGCCATTTCTGCTGAACACAGCATTGTGAACTACATAGACCTTTGCATTACTGAGCTAACAGGAACATGTGATAAAAGGCTAAGCCAAGCCTCTTTTGCTGTCATTCCTGTTGTTATGTATAAAAACACAATATTATGCTTTTTTTCCAATATCATGAGTTTTTTTTAAATACTACAGTAGCATGAGCCTTTTAATATCAACAACCTCCCCACAATATCGTTATTATTATCATATAAGGTGCTTCACACTGTGATAATATCGTATCATGGTGATTGGACATTGTTACATCCCTAAAAGAAGGTAAACTAGACTTGTCCCAACACGAAAATCAAGATGCGCCAGTTTTAACACAGAGCATACATACCCTTCGTTTTACTCTCCAAAACGCTACAGTTGTTGCCAAAACACATTTGTGTATAGTTTTTTTTATTTAACAACTGGGCTGTTCCCTGGACACTATGGAGGAGGTGGGCAACAGGAAAATGCTAGCTAAGCTAACAGCTATGATGGACATACCCTCCCACGCGCTCAGGCCAGCCTGACAGCACCGGGCAGTTCCTTCCGCCAGAGACTGATACATCCGCACAGCAAGAAGGAGAGGTACGGCCACTTGTTCCTGTCGACTGCTGTGAGGCTATTGAATAGACGGTCCTGAAAACCTGGACTCACCCCCACTCATCCATTTTTAATATGCTTATATTTATATTTATATTTCTTTCTATACTTTTTGTCTTCTACTTTCTCCCTTGCATATTTTTACTGCTTTAAATTGGGAATTTCTCCATTGTGAGACAATTAAAGGTTTTCTCATCAGAATCATCTTTATTGGCCAAGTATGTAGAACACACAAGGAATTTGTCTCCGGTATAACACGCTGCATTAGTATCATCGTAAACAAGGACATGACAAATAGGTATGCAAAGACATTTCGTAATGTAAGTGAGACAATGTGCAAAGTATCAAGCAGAGCTAAAGTGATCAGTGGTAGAATACATTACGATGACAGTTTGTACAGTTGGTGCAGGAAATCATTAAACCATTTTAGAGTGATCAGTAACAGTATTTGTAGAACAAGAAGAGTGACTACGTCAGTGACAGTTTAGGGAGTTAATGGCTAGAGGGAAGAAGCTGTCTAAGTGTCTGCTGGATTTGGTGCGCATGGATCTGTAGCGCCTGCCTGAGGGGAGTAGCTGGAAAAGGTGGTGGGCAGGGTGCGGGGGTTCCAGGAGGATTTTCCGTGCCCTTGTCTTGATTCTTGCAGTGTGCAAGTCCTCAAGAGTGGGTAGGGCGGCGCCAATGATTTTTTCCGCCGTCCTAACTGTCCGTTGAAGTTGTATTTTGTCGTTTTTTGTGGCGGCCCCAAAGCAAACCGTGATGGAAGAACACAAGATTGATTCGATGACTGCCGTGTAGAACTGGCATAGCACCTCCTGTGGCAGGCCATGCTTCCTCAGCAGCCTCAGGAAGTACATCCTTTGCTGGGCCCTTTTCAGGGTGGAGATGGTGTTGACTTCCCACTTCATGTCCTGGGAGACTGTGATTCCCAGGAACTTGAAGGTCTTGACGGTTGACACAGGGCAGTTGGATAGTGTGAGGGGCAACTGTGGAGAAGAATGTTCCTGAAGTCTGCGATCATCTCTACAGTCTTGAGCGTGTTCAGCCCGAGGTTGTGTCGGCTGCACCAGAGCTCCAGCTGCTCCACTTGTTGGCGGTACGCAGACTCGTCGCCGTCTTTGATGAGACCGATGACCGTGGTGTCGTCTGCGAACTTTATGAGTTTGACAGCTGGATCTGGGAGAAGAGCAGTAGAGAGAGGACATATCCCTGTGGGGCTCCAATGCTGGTGGTGCGTGTTGATGATGTTGTTGCTCCCAGTCTCACCTGTTGTGTCCGTCCCGTCAGGAAGCTGAGGATCCACTGGCAGATCGTAGGTTACACACCGAGGTGGAGACGTTTGGGGGTGAGGAGTTCCGGGATGATGGTGTTGAATGCAGAGGTGAAATCCAGAAACTTAACTTATCTTATCTTATCTTATCTTATCTTATCTTATCTTATCTTATCTTATCTTGTGTAAACAGTCCCAAAAGGTGCCCTGGCTGGTCCACCGATACAGAAGGAGATTAAGTGCCCTCAACATGACTGAAGCTGCTCTTTATCATTCAAATGGAAAGTGACTCCATATGTGTCGAAAACAAAATTATAAGAATTATTTACAAATAAGTGCACCAGCCACATGATTTGGAGACCATCAATCAAATGCAAAGTGACTCTATATTTGGCGAAAACAAACTTATTAGAATTGTTTGTAACTGAGAATGAGAGGAAATGCAACAGAGCGACATTGTGATGCAGATGGCAGGTTTTTGGTAATCATATTCATCCTGTGGTTGAAACTAAAATAAAAGGCTTTCGGAACACTGCCTCCCTTATCACAGATCGATACGCAAAATATCCATATCATGCAAATACATGTCATGTTCCCAGTCTTCACGTGCACCTTTGCAGTTATTGTACAAAACTGCATTAAAAATACTGCCATGGTAATTGTGCTTGAAAATTCATGCAGAGTTAGAGAGATAATCTATTGCTTGCATTCAACATGCACTGGCAGCTTCCCCTGAAGATTAAGGATGTAGCCACAGTGCGCGGGCAAAAGGGGAGGGACCGAGATGACAAACAGGGTAATTATCTCGCAGTTCCCCACGCAAAGGCACTTGTCCGATTGAGCTATTGAGATATTCGACTAAAGAAAGCAGTGAAAAATCTGCAACTTTGTAAAAAGTCGAACACTTGAATAGTCTGTGATGCTTTCAAGAAACTTACCCATGCAGCATTATTTGTCAAATGATTTATATTTACTACGAAACCCATTAAGTGTGTGGTGAGGTGATAACAAAAAGCAGATTAATTGCATTGTGGTCTCTTGGCCTGGAGTTCATTAAAAAGGTGCCTTAGCTGCCTGCGGAATGAAATAATGACGCTTTAGCAGGCACTTCGTTTTGCTTTTTTTCTTCTTTGGAATACTTTGGGGTTTATTTATAATGTTAAATAAGTCTAAATATTTCCACTAGAGGTCTTCTGACACACCTTTCCATGAAGTGAATAATCACTCGTGGTCCTTAGTTCCTCCACAATTTAAATTCCTCAACATACCAAGATTTTTTTGAGACAGTTCAATTTGTCCAGCTGTGTAATAACAATTTGGGAAATACCTTTTTTCTCTTTCAGAGAGACTGAAAGCAAGGCCTAGAGAATTGTGCTTGAATGAGTATGGCATCGAAGAACTTAAAAGCTCTGACCGATCGTCAACCCATTGGGGTGAACTCGAACTCAGGTTATGAGCCGCGCCATCTTGTTCACCGTGACCACTGACCTCACAAGATTGTGTATTTTCTTCATTGTTAAGCATCCCGTGTGCCATCATAGTTTTAGTATCGAACAACTGTATTCAATAACATGTCTTGTTTTTGATCATCCACTCCACATTCAGCATAATCCAGTGCACATTTGTCAGGAATGCACATAGACAGTGCCTCCACACTAAGAAACATTTCCAAAATGTCTTTTTTTTTTTTGTCTAGATTTGAGTGTTTGGGTTTGATGAGCATGACAGTTTGCTGCATACAGTCTCTGCTGGAGGCTGAATTTAAATGAAAACTCACTTTTATCTGTGGGTCACTGTGTATCGCCGGCGGAGCTGCAGCCTTGGACTTAGTGCCAAAATTACATCTGAACACGAAACCTTAGAAAAACACTTTTCACAAACAAACTTCTAACTTTGAAGTTGTGGCACACACTAAGCTTACTGATCCACAGAGCTACATGCAGAATAAGTGAGGCAGGACTCATTTCAAATACACTCGCAAAGCCACACAGTTGTCTCATCCAAAGAATCAGTAAGACTGATGAGCTTAATCAGCACAAGCCAAGTTGAAGTTCAACACAAACGGAGCAAAAATCCAAACTAATTGCCACACTCGCAAGATCCAAACGTGAAATCTCAACTGTACTTTCATTCATTCATTCATTTTCCGAACCGTTTTTATCCTCACTAGGGTCCCGGGGGGTGCTGGAGCCTATCCCAGCTGTCTTCGGGCAGTAGGCTGGGGACACCCTGAACCGGTTGCCAGACAATCGCAGTCAACTGTACTTGATCCGCAAATTATTATAGTAAATGGGTCCATGAGAAGACTAATAAACAAGTAAGTGTGTTGTTCGTGGCAACTAAAGACATACAGTTATAATGTGTTAATAATAGAGGCATTACAGTCTGTCTTGGAAACAACATAATACAACTGGGTTGAATTACAAAATGTAATCAGAAACTGATCAGAGAAGTTGATAATGTAGTGAATGTTGATACAATGTTAAATGTTATACCTGAAAGAAAACAATTTCACATGATAGATAGATCTGGATTATTTGATCGTGGTACACTTGAACAGTTCAATGAGATGGACTAATGAAGATTGATGAAGCACTTTTTAAAATTTTAAATGGCACTTTTGGTTTGAGGATCCATTCGATATTTAATGCATTTTCCTTTGTCTTTAAACCAAGAAGATAAGATAAGAAAACCTTTATTTGTCTCACAATGGAGCAATAATAATAAATTCAAAAAAAGAATTGTACAAGTGTAAAAAATATCACAAGTGCTTCGTGAAACTTCATTTTACCATCACTAATAACGCTAGCGTCAGCACTGTCAAATAGGTGATACTGGTTGGAGAGTATGTTTATGATTTCGGTTGTAGTTTTCAGTTGTGTAGTACAGCACTGCTTCATAACAGGACAACATTGCATGTAACACCTCTGTGTGATTGCAGTGTAGTTCTGCACCACTGGAAAGAAAATAAAAGATAAATATATATCCTATATTGTTTTTTCTGAAAGTCCATACCATACAATCAATGTCTTTTGATTAGATTCAAGTCTATAATAACACATCACATGTTCAAGACAATACAAAGCAAAATCTTTGCCAAACTCTTCCAATTCCAACCACCATTGCACACAACGGCTCTATTCCTTTTAACATCATGTATCGTATATTCAGGGTAGTAATAAAAGGCCCTGCTGACAAGCTGTGTCGGTGTTTGCCACAGGGCTGCTTTGCTGTGCCAGTGTGTAATTGTGCAGGTCTCCCTTGTCAGCTCTCCAAAGCTCCCTGGGCTCAATGGGAGACATTGCAGCAAGAGAACAAGGGTCGCAAGTACAAGACATATCATTAATCGCAGAATCTGGAGGATTTGGCCTGCGATTATCTGTCCCCGGGGGGACTGAGTCTGTTACTTAACTGACGTTAGGTGCTGCTACATTGCTGCCCAATGGAAACACTGCTGTGGTCGAGGCAATCTGCACAGTGGAAGAAAAGGCTGGAACATTGATTTCAGAAGCAGGTGGGTGGGTGGGGCAGGGAATAAGAGGAAGTGAGAGAAGCATTCAAACTATCTATCTAGCTGACAGGACCTTTTGTGTCAGCCTTGGCTGCTCTGAGTCACGCACTGCTCCCCTGTCATGTGGTGTTGCACAGGGCTCAATTCTGGGGCCTCTGCTGTTCTCGCTGTATCTGCTCCCATTGGGTTCCATCTTAAGGAAACATGGTATTCCCTTCCACTGCTATGCAGATGACTGCCAGATCTATGTCCCACTGAGCAAGAAAGACGCCCTCTCATTAAGGCCACTCCTATCCTGTCTGGAAGAAATCAAAACCTGGATGGCACAAAATTTCTTGAAATTCAACGAAAAGAAGACAGAGGTGATATTGTTTGGTCCCAGTGGCCCTTGTACATTCCATCCTGTAGACCTGGGCCCCCTGTCTCCTTATCTTATCCAAGTCTCAAACTTGGGCCTTAAACTGGACAGTGATTTCAAACTCGATCGGAAAATTGGTGCCGTTGTTAAATCCAGCTTCTTTCACCTTAGACAGCTGGCCAAAATAAAACCTCTCCTCTCACATGAACACTTTGAGACAGTAATTCATGCCCCGGCTCGATTATTGCAATGCCCTTTACTTTGGAGTCAGCCAGTCCTCCATTAAGCGCCTTCAGCTGGTCCAGAATGCCGCTGCTCGCCTCTTGACTGGTACTCGTAAGAGGGAGCACATAACTCCTACTCTGGCATCCCTTCACTGGCTCCCCATTCATTTTAGAGTTATTTTCAAGATCCTCCTCTTTGTTTTCAAATCTCTGAATAATCTCGCGCCACCTTACCTCTCTGAGCTCATCCGCCCCTACACACATGCCCGGCGCCTTAGGTCTGTGGACCAGACTTTGTTAGAAGTACCAAGAACTAAACTGAGGCTCAGAGGGGATCGAGCCTTTTCTGTTGCTGGTCCCTCTCTCTGGAATGACCTCCCACTGAACATTCGGCAAGCCTCCTCGCTGCCCATCTTCAAAGCCCTCCTTAAAATTCACTTGTATTCTTTGGCATTCGACTCAGCATGACTTAGATTTGTTCTTGATTTTACTGTTTAGTGCTTTCTACCGCCTTTTATTACCGATTTGTCTTACTGTTCATTGTGCATGTTAAATTGCTCCATGTACAGCACTTTGTATGCAGCGATGGCTATTTGAAAGTGCTCTATAAATACTGTTGACTTGACTTGGCTTGACTCAGGGTATAAGTCTATGAGGTCAAAGTGTGGCAATGCTCACATGGACACAGAAAGTCACTGATGCAAAAAGTCCTCAAGAAGATCAAAAACAAAAAGGATGTTGTCGGTTGTTTTGTCAAAAAAAGGCGTGGCCGATTATGCCTGAATGTTCCTGACAAGGTGTCAGACTAACAAATTTTGATAAGAATCTTGATACGCGCTTAACAGATTCATTGCACCACCATTGAACGTGGTCAAGTTTATTTTTACAGCCTAATCTCCACACAATATCGAACTATAATGGAAGAAATGAATTTGAAGTCAAGATGGCGCCCGAGTAGGCAGCCGTCAGCAAGTGCTCTCATGAGCCTTGCTTTTTTTTGTTGTTCTTGTGTTTCTTTTGTCACTTTGTGTTTGTTGTTACGTCGTGTGGACTTGATGTGGACCTTTTTCAGCATTTTTTGGCCACGACATTCATCAAGGAGGAGACTCTGTGCTTGGTGGTTGCGCCTTCTCGGCAGCATGGGTATACCAGCACTGTTTTTGACTGGAGGAATGTCGGCGCCATTTGACTGTCGTTGCTGGACAGTCCCGGGGCGCTTGTGTCTTGCGCCTGTAATGGGCAGCATTTTTCACAGCCTCACTTTGTTCAGCGGAGAGATCGGTGCTGTTGAACGGTCTGCAGCTGGATGGATGGAGGTCTTGAGGAGCCGACGATGAGAAGAAAGGAGCGTTGGCGCGGAGTGCCGATGCGGATTTGGAGCTGGGAGTCGCGGCTTGGAGTTTGAAGCGGATTACGTGGGACAGGAGAAGTGAACTAATCTCTTTTCGTCAATGGATGCTGCAGCTTTGTGTTTGCTTTCAAAACTTAGCTTGTAGCAGACGTGTGCACATTTTCAGCATGACGTCTCTGATCCACTGGAGAAAGGACACTTTGATCCTCTCCTCTTTCATCTAGAACTGCTTCAGACAACAAAGTGTATGCAGAAAATTGGTGAAGATTGAACGACTGTCTGTGTCCTATGTGTTGTCTTGTGTTATTTTTGTTATTTTGACTTCAAAATGCGCCGCGAGAGTGGCTGCCTTTCCAGCAGCTCCTATATTTTGTTGTTCTACTTCTTACTTTCATAACTTTGCTGCTGTGAATTGGGAATTTCTCCATTGTGAGACTAATAAAGGTTTTTATTATTATTATTAAACAAAACAAACTGTGTTTTATGTAACCATAAACCGAAATGATGACATCATATAACACATCAACAGCTTTAATCTTCCCAATTTCCAAACTACCTGAATCTGAAAATGTTCATCAAATATTAATCCAAGTATAAGGTACTTTAAACTTGAATCTAACGACTTGAGACTCACTCGCACATTCAGCTGCATGTGACTTACTCCCACCATTGCTTTGACCTATACCGGAGACAAATTCCTTGTGTGTTCTACATACTTGGCCAATAAAGATGATTCTGATTCTGATTCTAAAGTTGGTCATTTCTGAAGCTGCAGTAAACTATTTTTCAGTTTGAGTTATTTGATTTTACATCGCTGGGTTATATAATGTTTTGTGTGTAAGCGAGTCCTGGGTTATCCTGTCCACTGGAAAGTCTTGCATACTAAATGTGTGGTCAGTCATTCTCTTATCGCCTGTGTTGCTCTTGCAAGGAAGCTTCCACTAGCATTTAAATTTTTGAAGAGTGGATGCTTTTCTCAGCACCTCTTATGCATGAAAGCTCTGGTTTCTTATCTTATTAGATTTTTGTATTTTCTTTTTTTTTTTGCAAAGGTCAGACAGAGTTAGAGAGATTTTGTTGCTTTTTTTAAAGAACGTATCAACATTTGGCCATTCACTACAATTGAGCAGCCTATGTAAAGCCAAGCTGCACACGCAGTGCAGTTTCAAAAACAATCTATAACGACTACTTTGACCAGTTGCTATTATCTTTTCTGTCAACAGCGAGGATGCAAAGAAAGGTAACAATTAGTGCTCCTTCTCATCAAAGACACAACTTCATTATAGAACACCTTTAATTACTCTACAGCACACAACTGTTCTCTGGTGCATAATGCTCCCATCACAGTGCTGCTGGCTCTGATATGAGGAAGTCTCCACATGTCCCCAATTCTATGGTTTGGGATTAAGGGGACATTTAACATGTTGCAGTACAGATTCAGATGCATTTTGGTCAACACGGGGAAATTTCAAATCGTGCACGTATTTATTTGCATCTTTGAATTCAGATTGGCTGGTGGTTCTCGACTCTGAAAAGGAACCTCGTCTGTGTGCATGTTTTGTTTTTTTTCTTGTTGTGTTACTTTCTTGAATCTCATGATCAGCCTCAGTGGTTGCAGCAGATGGATGGCCATTCTGTGACAGACACAAACAGGAAATGCCCGCCAAGACCGCCAGTAGGAGTAAAAAAATAATAATTTGCATTATTTCCTCACAGTTGGCTCAGATATTGACGTTAACCATCACGCAAGAAACCATGAACGCAAGCAGTGATTCACTGACCAATATTTAGGAGCAGCTGAATGTTTATTTGTCACTCTTCATTGAATGAATGTTACTTGATCACACAAGGACTACCCGGATTTTCACGACCTTACGACGCACCATATTAAAAGACGTAGTGTCAATTATGGGTGTTATTTCCGTATTCAAGACATACCAAAGGCACACTGCATTAGTGGACACTGCCACGCAGGCATGGTAAAACATACGCAACCTTAAAAAATACGGTAGCATGCATATATGCGACCGTATTTTTTTAAAAAGGCACCAATAGCAAAACTGAGTTCTATTGTACTTTATTGAAGTATTCCACAATGTACTCACATTATTATTTTTTCTCATCCACAAATCCATCAAAGGCCTCATCTTCTGTATCCCAAATGAATATCTCGGCAAGTTCTCCATCAAACACACCAGGTTCCCTCTCATCATTGTCAGAGTCAGTCCCGTTGCCGTGCGGCTCCACAGGAACGATGTCAGCTTTTGCGAAAGCTCGAACAAGAGTGCAAGCGGTACATTACGGTAACCTAAACATACACAATCCATTCATAAATTGTGGTGTAACTCGCCCAGCGCTGCGTAAGGCTGTGTTCGCCATCACTCTCATTGTGTTCGCAGTTTAAATACTGTTTTGTAAGCATGTCCCTTTGTAGGTGCTATTTTTGGGATATTATTTTGCACAATGTATGTACCGGCACTATTTACACTACGACTTCCTTTAGTGTCCTCTTTCACACCCACCCTTCCCACTTTAAAGTCCGCATGCTGTCCCCAGTTACGTTCGCCTTTCCTCGAAATAAGGGGTGGAAAAAATTGCTGATGACCACATTACTCATGCCATGTTTATTGCTTTTCATTACAACTTTGCTTGTAGCACATATTTCCCCATACGAAATGAACCATCCAGGGCTATCCCATCATCAAGCTAAAAAAAAAAAATCATTTCAACCATTGATCAATATTTTTGCAACAGCTTTTCTTCAGCACTTCATTTTTGTATTGGTGGGGAGTGGACCTTGGGGTTATTTATCACAAGCTTTCATTGCATCACCACACTTATTGTATTTGCATTATACATAATATATCGAATCCAACTTGCATCAATTTGAACATTATATACTGTATATATATATATATATATATATTGAATACTACACATTTTCGCGAACAACTGTTTTTTTTCTGCGCCAAAAAATGCGAGCGCATTGTGATTATGTCATAATTGTTTACAAACTGGAAATGGGTCTATAGATTCTCGTGTTTATTTTTCTCTTGTTACACCATCTGTGGATCACGCCTGTGACTAATGATTGTGCTGCAGTTACGTAAAAACATTAGGATACAATACAATGTGCCTGAAAAAAATGTATCATGAAAAAGTGATTAACCCTTTAATGCCTAACCCATCAAGGAATAGCCAGAAAAATTGGATTTTGGGGAACTGAGATGTTCATTAAAACCCTTATAACAAAATCCACAAAAATATTTTTGCCATATTATTTTGTTTTAGATATTTGTTTTATCACATTTATCAGCATTTTGTAGATTACATCAACAACTGAAAAGTTGGGGAAAATCATATTTCAAACATGTAGTATCAAATTTGATACAGATGATTTATTGTACTATAAAGAATGAGTTACATAATGAAACTGCATGTATCAAATATGATACGAATGGCATTGTAGGGTTAAAGCCTTCATTTACATTTGACAATGTGGGCTTGTATACTGTATATGTTAAAACGTAAGTCACAGGTTCCTCAGGTTTTCCCTGGGCTCAACCTCAAATTGAACATGTTATTCAATAGACCCTGGTGGGCAGGGCTGGGACTGTAAAGACAAGGGTTTTACATTAAGACCCGTCTTCATCAAGCACAACCTTAACCAGCCATAAATATAGCACAAGTGATGTATTAATATTGGTAGAGCAATAAATGTATTCCGGTTATACACCGAAGAGTTGTGGCTTTCCAGTGTCTCTATTTTTGGAAATAAATGAAAGAAAATAGCAATTGCCACATTTGGTTAATGCTCAAATAGGTTTAGAAATTATTCAAACGGGTGAGCGAATTCAGCATCTGTTCTGCCTCCGCAGAGACAAGAAGCTCATTCTGAAACTTTAATGTTTCATCAGATCTTATGCGCCTTAGCATGTGCAAGAGGGAAGAAAGCAGCGGGTAGATCCAGCGGAGACCCGGTGCTGTACAGTACAGGATAACGCCACTATTGACAATGAACGTTTTCTCATTAGCATACCGACATTCAACAAAAGATGTGAGAAGAGCCGAGAGCTCATACAGTATGTACGCTCCCAGCGACCATACCGATGGAGCCTTCAGATGAACTCACATAACCCCTTTAGCTTTTCTCATTTTCAAGAGTGTAGCCCAGGTTGAGGTCTGGTCTTCTCATTACCTGTTGGTCTCATGTCCCCGGCCGATGATGAAAATTAGATAACGATGAAAGTACATCAGGCATCAATGAAGGCGGTCCCATTTGTCCAGATGTGTGAATATACGTTTGAATGGTGATCCATCTTAATGTGTCAGTGATTGCAGGTCCAGTGTGCCCCCCGTCCCCCACACTTGTGACCCGAAATCACCTGGGACAGACTCCAGCTTCCCTGTGATCCCCAACAGGGTAAGTGTTGCACAGAACCAATCATTGTCCATGCTCTAACCTCCGATTGAGTCCTAGTGCATTGCATTTCTACATCGAATGTCACCTTAGCATGAATTCTGGAATGTTCTTATTGAGCATCATGCTGGAGGATGGAGTGTTGTGGTGGTGAAAGTTCTTGCGGTGCACAGTCACCAAAACCGCCTCAACGCAAACTATTTACAAATGATTTCCAGGATGAAACTTCCTGCTATAATTTTGGAAGAAGCTAAAACTCCCATTGCGATGGCTCTGAAAGTATGTGAGTAATGATTCGACTAATGAAGCTCTCCTCTCCACTCGTGCCATGATCCCCTCAGTGAAATCAGCAGGTATAATCAGGAAAGTCTCAACACTTCATGCTGAATGACTTGACATGCCCGGATTACGTTCGGTTGTTATCCCGTCTCAAACCGTGGGAACGTTCACAAGCTCAAACACCCAACTGTTCAAAGTAGTGGAAAGAGGATCCCGGGAGAAGTACATTGGAAAGCCTGTATCCTTCCTGCTTTGCATTACAGCATCACGCTATGCATTCTCATGGCATGCCGTGTGGAAGTGGAGTTTAAATATTTGATATTTCCTGTGGGCTGCGATGTGTGATTACTATAGATGAAGACAACTTTGAAACACTCCCATCCATCTAGACACAGGGGGCCATCACGGAGGAAATGAAATGGTGGCAGGGACATAGAAAGATGAGAGCATTAGGGAGCTAGATGTGGACCCCCATATTGTAGGGTGAACTCTTAAAAAGAAGGTTCTTTAAAATATATTAAAACATATTCGTCAGAGACAATTCACATGCTAGTAGTGTAAAATTGACGATCTGTTTACTTCTCACTGAGTAAATGCAGCACTGCATACGAGCATATGAGGCAAAGTGAAGCTGTGAAGGTGTTGATGGCCTGTTGCGAGAACCAGGAGACCCGTGCAGTAATGTCTGTTGAGGTTGAGGAAAAGTATGTGATATTGTTTTTAACATGAGTAAAGTGGCAAACAACAGCCCCAGAAACAAAGAAAAAAAACTAATTCAATAAGCAGTCATGTACCTGAAAAAAACTAAGTGGACAGAAATTAGCCCAAGAAAACTTGTAGACATTGCCTTAAGCATTATTGGCCAGAGGTGCCCAAGTCCGATCATCGACAGCAGATTTCTTGCTCCTCCAATCCACCTTCAAATCAGGACCGTTATCAGTCTTCTGCAAAGCTTGCTGATTAGCTGATCATTTGAATCAAGAATGTTGGAGGAGGGAGACATTTAAAACGGGCTGGTTAGGGGCTCTTCAGAACCGGACATAGGCAACCCTGCATTTGTGGAAGAACAAAACAAACAAACAAACAAAAACTGACGATAACAACTTTGAGTGTTACAAGAGCAATTAAAAACTGTTAACGAACAGAGTCACTTCGAATTCCAACTACCGGTAATTATTTCCTGTTACTTTAAGAGGCTTGTTGGTTGGACTTTACCTGGATACCAGAAGGACTAAGATTTGGTACCGCGTATGCACCAGAATGACTGATAAAGTCTTTACGATAAAGGTGATATCATTCTCATGAAGACTATTTATACTGATTTTTGGAGCTGAGGATTCCCAGCACTTACAGTATTTTGTGCTACATATATTTGTCACTGATCATGGAAGAAATTTAAGCCGTTCCAAAGACAAGGTACCAATCTATTGAAATAAGCGGGAGGTCAAGTTTGATCTTAAATCCATCATTTTCTCACATTTACAGTGAGAAACCTTTATTGAAAGGTGAAAAAAAATAATTTCAAAAGGCCAGACGTACCAAAAGATCAATAATACAGTCATTGCTTTGGTCCATGACACAGAGCGTTTAGAGTTCCGTCGATAAATTTACACACTAAACAGTACATGCCAAACAAATGGAGAACATCAACATGTCAAACAGACAAAACATAATTGTTTTGTCTGTGTTTCATCTCTGCAAGTTAATTTGAGACACTGCCTGGCCTCCATAGTGCCACAGCAAGATAAAACAGCGTCATGTTTTCAAAGTTTTAAAACGCCGTGTGATGAGTGTGCCTCAAAGTGAGCATGACACAATACCCTGATGAGGATTCTCTGTTGTGGTTTTAACCGCTCTGCCGTTTCCAATCAGCGTAGGCGGAAAGTGGGGTGAGGGTGGCGATGTTTGAGACAGGCGACAGACCAGCTCGGGCTCACATTGCCCCGTCACCGCCTGTAGCCGAGCATTCAAGATGACAAGTGTCGCTGCGCTGCAAAAAAAACAGCCTGACGCCCACAGAAGGACTCTGACCCTCGGTCTTCTTTGCGGGCGCTTTGTAATAAAGGTCAATCGAGAGGCAGGAAAACAAGCCCTTGATCCTGACCCGCAAGTGCCTCTCAGGCCTGCGCTCCCAACTTCTGATGGCCACGGCTCTGATACATTTGTTTTTGTTGCGACAACTGAGGTTGTACTCAAAGCTTTTTGGAGTGAGGGTACATTCATTTACACTCTCTGCCTCTGACCCTTTTTCACCACCCTAGGTCTTTCTTGGCAGTAGCTCAGAGAAAAGAGCAAGGTCCCATGTGTCAGCACAACCCCTGGCGACAAGACTCATTACATAACCACTGGCACACACTGAAACGTGCACAAAATAAATAAATAAAAATCTACAACTGCGCAGGAGCAACCCCACTGCACTCAAAGATGGCCTTTGATCAGCGCTGGGTGTGACATTTGGATGTGAAATGGCTACATTGTTTATTTGGATCCCTCTTTGCCTTCAATATCGCTTCAGCAGTTTGAGCGCACCATTTTTTTTTTGAGACGCCAACGATTTGGTGAAACCCGGCGCGTCCATATTGATGAAAGCATCCATCCATCCATCCATCCATCCATCCATCTTCTACCGCTTATCCGGGGCCGGGTCGCGGGGGCAACAGCTTTAGCAGGGAAGCCCAGACTTCCCTCTGCCTAGCTACTTCTTCCAGCTCTCCCCGGGGGATCCCGAGGCGTTCCCAGGCCAGCTGGGTGACATAGTCTCTCCAGCGTGTCCTGGGTCTTCCTCGGGGTCTCCTCCCGGTGGGACATGCCCGGAACACCTCACCAGGGAGGCGTTCAGGAGGCATCCGAATCAGATGCCCAAGCCACCTCATCTGGCTCCTCTCGATGTGGAGGAGAAGCGGCTCGACTCGGAGCCCCTCACGGATGACCGAGCTTCTCACCTTATCTCTAAGGGAGAGCCCGGACACCCTGCGGAGAAAACTCATTTCGGCCGCTTGTATCCGGGATCTCGTTCTTTCGGTCACGACCCATAGCTCGTGACCATAGATGAAAGCATATCAAGTTATTTGACAGTTTCTGCTTGAATATGTGTCTGAATGCGGAAAATGCCAATCCAAACAGCAGGTGCTGTGGGCAATTTAGTCTTAGATTCTTCTAATCCTCTTCATTTCTTTATTTATTCAGTTTCCCTTTCGGTGATCAGATCAGGTTCGAAACATGTTGATAAACGTCAATGATTAATTGGGCGAACAAATCCGGGCTCTGGCTTTTCTCTGCGCTGTTTGCTTGACTGGGTTTTCTTCAGGTACTCTAGTTTCATTTTACATTCCCAAAACATGCATTTTTAATCTGTAGGTGAATGCTCGTCTGAATTGCTGTTGGTCTATATCCGTTTTGCAATCACGACCCGAATGAGAATAATCAGCGCTGTATACAAAATGGG
This sequence comes from Hippocampus zosterae, assembly GCF_025434085.1. Classification (NCBI taxonomy): domain Eukaryota; kingdom Metazoa; phylum Chordata; class Actinopteri; order Syngnathiformes; family Syngnathidae; genus Hippocampus; species Hippocampus zosterae. The sequence goes on from NC_067452.1 coordinate 23,793,649, forward strand.
CAGATGAAAAAGAGAAAAGGGTATTTTCTCTGACCAAATGAAAGTTCATGTTTAAATTTAATAATAATAAATATAATAATGGTGCATCTGTTTTAAAAAGCGCTTCTCTGGACAATCAGAGGCGCTTCACAATAGGTACATAATTCATGCACTCACTAGTGGTGGTGAACTACGCTCTGTTGCCAGAGCTGACCCGGGGAAGGCTAACGGAAACGTGACTGCCACCAAACATCCACATTCAGCCATCTGAGTCACACTGGAGACAACATGGGCGAATGAGTACATGACTCGGACAGAACGGGATTCGAACAGCGGATCCTTCAGTTACCGGACTACCCGTTCCGTCTCCTGAGTCACGGTGTTACTCTACTACGAATCTATTATTCCCATTACCTGACTGTTATGTTTTTGTTCAGGTTACATTTGGTTTTGTTCCCTCGTGTGCCCTTATTGTCCCCACCCGTTCTCGTCATCCTTGTCCCTTGTGTTTAACTAATCAGCTCCCTCAACCCTTTGTGTCTTGTCCAGGTGTTTCTAGTTGTCTCGTCACTTTCCCGTCAACTTTTATTTAGTTCCCTGGGTTCTGTCAGTCTTGGTTGGATCATTGTGAGCGTCTGTGTGCTTCTGTCATGTTTTGTTTCTGTCATAGTTTTTTGTTCATTTGGTTCCTGTGGTTTTCTGGACTTTGAGTATTTGAGTGGGGGTTTTTTCCAGTGCACACCTGTTTGAATTTTTGTTAAAGACGTCTTGGTCAGTCGACCCTGCCTCCCTGCTTTTTGGGGTCCCCCAACTACCATCATGAAAAACATAAGTACATTTAATGCAAGATTTTGTTGAATTCTGAAAGTCCATGGGACAATCAAAAAATGGACTGATTAAGAAAAACTAATCCAGGCCAGAGTTAGTTTTTAAAATGTTAGACCATATCAGGGACTGTTTTTCCACACGTAAACAACAGGCCCATTCATTTTGGTGATATTCAGGAAGTCCAGTTCTGTCCTGGGTTGCTCCCTTGACACTCTGGAGGAGGTGGGCAACAGAAGGATGCTAACTAAGCTAAAAGCTATGATGGCCAGTTCCTCCCACCTCCTCCAGCTCACCCTGACAGCACTTGGTATTCCTTCAGCCAGAGACTGTTACACTCGCGCTGCAAGAAAGAGAGATACCGATGCTCGTTCCTACCGACTGCTGTCAGGCTGCTGAATAAAAATAACAACAATAATAATAATAATAATAATAATAATTAAATGATGTGAAAGACAAATGTAAATAGCACTGTGATTTATCCATTTTGTTTTTATATTGCACTTAATTGAACGGTGTTTGTTGTTTTTTTTTCTTCTTTCTACCTACATTCTTGCTGCTGGCGGCTGTAAATTTCCCCAGTGTGGGACAAATAAAGGATATCTTATCTTATTTGACACAGGAAGCTCAGGGCGCCTTTAGTCAAAAGTTTAATTAGTAGATGTCGCTTTTCAGTACCCAGTCTGAATTGCCACATTATTCTTTTTTAAACTTTCAAGGACAACAGCTGTAATGTCATGTCATGTAATGAGTCTTTGTTTTTGAAGACATGACCACCATAAATTCTATTTCGACTCATACTGGCAGCACCTCGTCACCAAATGACACAGTAATAAATGTGTGGATGGTGTATGTGGAGACATGTACAGAGTTGACAGCTTCACCAAGCAATCAAGTACTGTATATATCGCCTTTAGGAAGCTGACACTATTATCTAATGCTAATTAATCTGTGCGTCCAACAAAACTCAGTGCAGCTCTACTTACCTTTTGGTCTTAGCGTAGTGTTTTCACCACTCTGTACTCAGACTGCAAATGAATGGTACTTGTGGGAATCCAACATTAGCTCAGTTAACTATACCCCCAAAGCCACACGTGTTTACCTCTCCACATTTCCACCTAGTGGCCACACGATCGAATGAGACAGAACAGCGTTGACCCTGTATTAAGACCTTTCCAGCTTTGGGCAATGATTTGTACAATTAGCACTCTTCCCACTGGAGAGCACAAAGAAAATGTTGGCTGCTTGTTTGTTAATTAACGCTGCTGTCTCAGAGGACCAGATGCATTAAATTTCATTCATTATTTGTCAGTGGTGGAGAAGAATGACAACGGGGATGACACGGCTTTCAGCTTAAAGCATGAACCATAGCTCAATTAAATCGGAAACCGGAAAGGTTAAGCTTAAATAATAGTGACCGCAACTGTGAATAGGAGTGGGAATGCTTATCTGTCTAAACTACAGTATGTCTGTCCTGTGATCACAATTGGTCCCGGGCATCATCCCCTTTTTGTAAGATGGCATCGGGAATAAACCATATTCCCAGCAAAGAGGAAGGATTTTTTTTTTACCTTTTCTACTGGAATTTCCCTGGTATCTGGCTGCTCATCACAAGACAAATTTAGCTTTTCGAAAGGGAGAGTGTCAGAAGATGTGTGCATCTCTGCCAACCAAAGGACAGCAGTGAGTCTATCACCATTCATTAGGTACCAACCACGACGAATTCTGCCCAATTTGTAAGAATGCTGTGTGAGTCCATTGTTGTGCTACATACACAAATTTTGACCATGGATGTGTGAAAAATGTAATTAGGGATTGAAGTGAAATGCCATCTTTGTGAAGATCTCTACCTGCCAAAACAAAAATGACACTCACCATTTGGACAAAAAGGCTGGGTAGGAGCTTTGATTACGGTATTCAATTTGTGTGACTGACCTCAAATGCCTTGGGATGAAACTCAACAGATATTGTGAGCCAAACCATAACAAATGTTCTTCCGAATGAATGGAAAAAATGTCTACACTCCAAAACGCAGCAGCTGAGTAAAAATGCTACATGGCTGATAGAATAAGGACTTCCTGAAAAAAAGAAGTTGCTAAATGAACCAAACAAACCCGTGAGTGGCATATTCAAAGCAATAATATGAGAACTTTGACAAGGACCACAGAGCAAAATAGCCTGAGAACAGTGACTTGAAGCAAACACATCATTTTATTTGTTCATGTTTGCTGTAATTTACTGCCCCAAACGTTTGTCTACGTGTTCCTCCTTGGGGAGCCCAAGGACTGCTGTTCCATCAAAGAAGCGTTCCGCTTACTATCCTTGACAGTGAGACAAAAACACTGACCCCACACCTTTGTTCATGAGGACTGAGAGGGCAGAGAGGGCTTTGCTCTCCCAAGCTGCCAGTTTACAGAGGACGAGTCAATCTGTCAAGCGGCATGGAATCTGGACCCGCACGGGCCCATCATGCTGCCTTGTCACCAGCAGTCCTTGTCCTTGATTAAGTCTTTTCATCCTCTGCTGAGCTTTGGGCTGTGGGCTTCCCACACTTTGTCTTGTGACATGCGTAATTTCCTCCACAGAGGCCTCATCTTGAGCAACCTAATAAGAAAAGATAAGATAAGATATCCTTTATTTGTCCCACACTGGGGAAATTTACAGCCTCCAGCAGCAAGAATGTGGGTAGAAAGAAGAAAGAAGAAAAAACAAACAAACACCGTTCAATTAAGTGCAATATAAATACAAAATGATTTATAATGATTTTATAATCTCATATTGCCAAAATCGCGGATGGGAGGAGGTAGAAATATTTTGGGCATGGGCTTGGATGTCTACCAGCGAGTGGCGATGAGCAATGGCGCAAAAGGGGGCTAAGCACTAAATGCGGTGCATAGGGGTTCTGTGCCAGAAAATTATTTTGAGTAGGTATGTATTGTGCATTGAACAGCTGTTTCTTCACATGTAATGATATGATCAATAACAGAGGTATGTGACTGATTAGGGGCCCCTTTGTTCCGTGACCGTCAGCTCCTTTGCTCTCACCTCATCCCCTCACACACACACACACACACACACGCACACACACACACACACACACACACACACACACACACACACACACACAAACTCACACACACACACTCACGCACACATACACACGTACACACAGGCGCACCAGTGTGCTGTCCCTTGAGCACAAGCTAGAGTACAAGTGTTTCCATTGGAAACGTTTGATAACAGAGAGCTAAAGATGGAGAGGCAAAAAGGAAAGCTCTCAGGGGCAGGAGATTTTCCAGGGATGTAAAACAGGTTTTCAGGGGTTAAGACAGTAGTTAAGTTATGTCAGCGTATCAAGAGGAGGCTTGTAAATATTCAGGTCAGCTAAAATGCTACTAATAAAATAACGAGTTACTGTTGTCTTGCAATAATGTGCTGAATATCCATTCATCCATTTTCTGAACAGATTAATCCTCTCAAATGTCGCGGGACATGCTGGAGCCGATCGGGGGGCGGACACCCTGAACTGGTTGCCAGCCAATCGCAGGGCACACAGAGACGAACAACCATCCGCGCTCACACCAAAGGATAATTTTGAGTGCCATGCATGTTTTTGGAATGTGGGAGGAAACCGGAGTACCTGGAGAAAACCCGTGCAGGCACAGGGGGAACATGCAAACTCCACAGAGGAAGGCCAGAGTCGGGATCTAACCCACGACCTCTGCACTATTAGGTTGACATGCTAACCACTGGCCCACCGAGCCACCCCGGTGTCCTGAATAATTTTTAAAATATAGGAGACCATGAGAAAGAACATTAACCACATGGTGAATCATTAAATAGATAAATTATTGAATTGTAAAAGCAGCGGTGATTCTTGTGTCTATAAGGGCACTGAGCAAAGAGTGCCGCCCGAGGAAAACGTCTCATTTTGATTTTTAAGTGCTCGGTGTGGGGTAGGTGCATCTGCTGCATTCACATGTGGACAATAGAAAAATCGCTCTGCCCCTATCGGCAGCAGAATTACTGGTGACCACAGTAGCAGATGGCAGAAAACAAAGTAGACATGGAACAGTCTAAACCCCTCCTCCAAAAAACCTTTTCCACCACTGTGCTGACAAGTCTGATCAAAAGCAGTGTCCAGTCACTAACTTGAATAAGTTATTTATAAACATAATTTAAAATAATAAAAATAAAATAATAATGTAAATAAAATCTATACTTCGTTGATATTCAAAAAGGACATCATTTAAAATGAATGTTTTATTTATTTATTTAAATAATGATATGATGTATTTTTGAAACCTGACCTGATGGATATTTAGTACAAACCCTGGCCATCTTTCAACTTAGTGGGCTCCAAACATTATGCAAAAAAATACATAAAAAATATATATACCTGTATATATTTTCACATAAGATAACAATTGATATCAAGGATGAAGTACAGTACTGAATATTAGAGGTACAGTCTGGCAAATCAATCTAAAACATCTAACTTCCTGGCAGGTACTCACACATTATGGATGACAGTGCGGTGGATGTGCAGCACCTCATGATGGTGGGAATGTATGTGTGATGACAGAGATGAAGCATTTCATTTGAAGTAGCTCTGTACGGGTGGTTGCTAGGGCACTTTCACACACTGAGATGACAAAGTAGCTGTTCTCGTCCGCACAGTCAGTACACCTGCTCGAAAAGGTAATTGCCTTCAGAACAGCAAGCACGAGTCCTCTGTGAGTGAATGTGGTATTACAATAAACTTGTGGCTCATGAAATGAATCAATTGGATTAGAGGCAATTAACTGAGCTGGTAGCTGTAAATTATCTCGTATAATTTGTGAATCTCTGGTGGAGAGCTGGTACAAGACAAAATGGGTCTATCTGTCAAATCTTCTCACACCAACTTTACTAAGATCCTGAAGAGCAGGCAACCTCCTTGGACCCCAAACTCTTGCATGACTGTACTGTCCACGTACATTCAGCGAATGAGTTATAATTGTGAAATGCTTTGCATAGCACTATCTAGAATAGCAACAGTAGAAGTCACTTCATCGTGCTTCCCTAAATTAGAACCTCAATTAAATTGTCATATTATTTCACAAAGAAAACAAAGAATTCTTTTTTTACTTGATGAAACGTCCTTATATGTGGACGCCAGGCCCTTATAGTCCAAAATTTAACCTTATACTCTTCAAAGCCAAAGACGTCATGTCCACACACGTGGACACACAGGCCCCAGGAGGTTAAAATTGCGTGCCATGCTCACAGATTCCTTGCACTGTTGGCAGGAATGCTCTGTGCGCTCTTTTGGAGAACACAGCACGATTCGCAATAGGTGTAAAAGAGGTTGAGGCCGCACTATGTATTGTTTTGTGTTTTTTTGTTATTGTAAAGTGTCCTTGGGTGTCTTGAAAGGCGCTTATAAATAAAATGTATTATTATTATTATTTTTTTATTATTATTACTATTACAATGGTTTTCATCATGGAAAATTTGGAAGCTCAACGCAAGCCCAAACAAAGTTTGAAGTGATGGAAAAGGTCAACGAACACCAGCTGATTTGCCAGAGTTTGTTGGGATCTGTTTTGAATTGCACACAGATTGCTCATTACATTTTTCAGGATGGTAACACTTCTTTATTGACAGTGTATTTCTCTTTATTTTTCTCTTTCCCTTGTAGTAGGTGTGCCTGCTTCCAGTGCTGCAGACCACAAGAGCAACACTAATTCATCTGCTAGAATTGATCACGGCTGAAAGGGACAGAAATATGGTACAGCAATAGAAGTATACCAACATGCAATCTATATCAACCCTCGTGTTCCAATAGCTGACGGAATGTGATTACAGTATACAGTTAGGGCCTGAGACGATCGCAGCACATAGCTGTGACATGGAATCTTCAAAAGCAAATGGCAAGAAATGAGAGTGTGGGCTCGCCATTACTATTTATATTACTTATATTTTTGTTGTGTCAGAGTGCTCATATACAATACAATACAATACAATACAATACATGCTGATTTATATAGCACTTTCACAACAGCGGCAGCTGTAACAAAGCGCTTTACAAAACAGTTAACATAAAGTAAAATAATAAACACAACACATAACATAAAACACGGACAGTCATGCAGTTCTAACCACTTTTCCATCACACGCTTTGTTGTTTGAAGCAGTTTGAGATGAAAGAGGAGAGAATCAAAGTGTCCTTTAACCAGTGGATCAGAGACGTCATGCTCAAAATGTGCACACGTCAGCTACAAGCTAAGTTTCAAAGTCAACGAGAAGCTGTAGCATCCATTGACGAAAATATATAAGAAATTACAGACAAGATATGCTTTTAATTTTATTTTTAATTTTAATTTATCATCGACCATTGAGCACGGCTATAGTCCGAGTCCGTTGTTGTTTTTTTTAAATTGTTTTTTTAAATTGTCTCCGACTTGTCTCAGACTCAGCCATTGGACAAATATTTTTAAAGACTTGACCGAGTCCAACTATGTTTTCACTCCTGAAGATTAATCTTCAAAAGAAACTTGAAATCAAGTTGAATAATCGAAATAGCCATCTGATTGGTTAAATTGGCCACAAAGGAACACCAAACTCAATCACAGCAACAGCAACACTGCTCATTAAGATCAAAAGGAGACACTTTGAAATGACTAATACGCCATTTTCAACGAGAACATATACAAAAGCCTTGATCAGGGCATGAATATTCCCATTTCGGCAGTGTTCACCGGACAAGTCGAGCTAAATCGACTGGAACGTGCCAATATATCAATCAAATGCACCCCATGCCAAGTTATAATACATGAAGAAGACATCCAGAGAAAAACACCCTGCGGCATTTTGACTGTGCTAGTTTTATACTTTGTGTGTGTGTGTGTGTGTGTGTGTGTGTGTGTGTGTGTGTGTGTGTGTGTGTGTGTGTGTGCGTGTGTGTGTGAGACCACATGCGTGTGCAACAGCCACGGTATCGAATGGTGTTTGCATCGACTAAGAAATGTCCAGAGAGTCTCCATTACTGCTGTGTTGTAAACAAAAAGAGGAACCATCAGAAGTGGGCAGTCGGCATTAACTTGAGTAATAAACCAAATATGGATCATAAGAGCTCATTGAGGTTGTTCTCTGTCCGTGCAGACCTGAAGAAAATAGCGTGCAACTTTGTTCTGCTGGATCCAACAAACCACAAATTTGGAAAACATGATTAGTTGTGATTGTACAGTATATGAGCAACTTGACTGTCGCCTATGAAGGCAACAACCAAGCATCCAGCGCATTTAGCAAATGTTGAAGCTAAACTTCATGGCTCCGCATTTTCTTTTTATAGTGCGTGGACCAATTAGCAACTTCCGAGGCGGAACACAGGCACTGACTGATTTCGTTTTACTGTGGCATTTGATCTTTATTGCGCTAAGAGTATGTGCCATATAAAAGCATCTGGGGGGGGTTCGTACTGGTTTCTGTCGGAGTCAGTGAACCCTCCTTTTTGTTTTCTAGCCCTTTGTATTAAATAAAAGTCCCCTCAAACATGATTAAACAGCAGAATGTTTTTTTAAATCAGCACTTTCATGAATAAAGTAGTGTATGTAGTTATGAGCCATGAAAAGGTCTTGTATAATGCGACGTTAATTTTTTACAGCTCTTTTCTCCAACCTAATTTTCATGATTTGGAATTATACATGCACACATCCTCGTGTTTGTTTTCCTTATTCTGTGTGCAAGGCTTTGTAGTCGCCTTTGCATACCGCCGTCTGCTGTTCATGTGTGTAGAAACGCGTGCGTGTGCATGCAAAGCGAGCCGGCGTAATTTTATAATCCCCCACTTACAGGTGTCAAACATGAAAGCTGGGAGTGGTAGACTCAGCATCCCATACTGCAGCCGCTGCATTCCTAATCAGGGCTTTGTGTGTATGCAGACATCTCATTACGGGGGAGTGAGCTCCGATGTACTTCTGAAGGCTGGGGCGGCAGTGTGACTTGGGGAACGTGGGGGTGAGGGGGTGACAAGGATAAGATAAGATAAGATAAGATAAGATAAGATATCCTTTATTCGTCCCACACTGGGGAAATTTACAGCCTCCAGCAGCAAGAATGTATGTAGAAAGAAGAAAGAAGAAAGGGAAAAAAACAGCAAACATCTCTGATTCTCTGAGTAATGGGCTCAAACATCAGTACGCCATTAATTGGACCCGCGGTACACTCTGCAGCCCACCAGGCCCATCATGAAGCAAAACACAGAGGCAACCGAGGCCTCGAACGGCAGTCTCGCCCTTTTACAATTTCATCTTGTTAAATAAACATAGTTCAGAAAGGTTGTTGAGGGTGCGATTGTTTGGCCAAACTGTACAAAACAAGTGTTAACAAGGAAGACAAAAGCGTCCTCCTCCCTCTTCAGTGGCTTGCTGTGTTTTTTCGATTAGTCTCACAGAGAGGCTAATTCGTGCAAAGCAATCAACAGTGACCTGGAGCAGGATCTCTAAAGTCAATATGTTGATGGATGCCTTTTGCTCGGGGACGATGACATTCTGCTTCCTCATATTTATCCAAATCCTCTCTGCTCACTTTGGATTGTGGATACAATGAGGAGGACACCGGGCCGCCATTAATCGCGTCCAGTATTATTCTCATGCTTACAGCTTCTGTATATCAGCCATTATATGCGGTAAGTTGGACTCTTCAGTGCACTGGTAAATCAGCATGTATCGTATTGTATTGTAAGGTAATGCAAAAATCTCATCTTCGTGGTGGATCTATCAGCATTCAGTGCAGAACAGAGCTGCCGCAAAATGATATTCGGTGTTTTAAGTGAACGCAGTACCGGCCCACTTTGCTGCGCTTTAAATCAATGTGGCGTCTCAGGTTTGCTATTGATGTAATTGAAGTCCGTCTTTGCTTTTTGCTTTTTGAAACTAGGCGGGCAAAGTTTGCACACAATTTACAATCATATTCTCCCCCCCTCTGCCCCCCGAATCCTCTCTGACCTTCTCATAAAACTCTGAAACATTAAAACGATACCCTATCGTTTGCCGAGAACGGGCCTAGTCAGAGCACTGCTGTGCATCATCACACGTTGTTTTGTTTTTGTTTTGCTTTTTTCCCTCCAAACACGCACCGCATTTTGATGATGTCTGCACCGTGCGACTGTTGGGGGCGGGGTTTGCCTTTCTGCCTAATTAAGACTGGTTTGCAATGTGTATAGCTGTCTTTTTTCCATGTAGTCCAACAAGAGAAAATCTGGCACTCTTGAACAAAAATAAAATGCCATTCAAAAAAAACGTTCGTTGGTCCCAGAATGAGCTCACTCACAGGAACGTTCACGAAGCAAAAATACATGACGATCACTTCATGTTCAATCAAAAAAATGAATTCATTCAGGTACAACACTGAGGGCCTGCCTGTCTTCCAAACAACAAACTAGTGAACAATAAATCCAGACAAACAAACAAATGGAAAATGGACATAAAATATACATTTGGCGTCAATTCCAGATGTCACAAAATCCGACTTTTTATTCCACCCAATCTGAATACACATGAGTTCCCAAGCCTTCTTTTGTACCTACCAGCATGAGACTGTGCTTGCTCTTCAGTATAAGTCGAAATGATCACAGATGAGTGATACATTCGGGGTACCTGTGGTTCACTTTTCAACACCTGTCGTTTTAAAATGATTTGCGCTCTGATGATGAGAGGGGAGCAGTGAGAACAGGCAAGTACTTAGTGACTACTGTCCCTCTTAATATTACTGTGGTCGAGTAAGGAAAATGCCTTCAAGCCATCGCCCTCGTAATTTTATGGTTTTAAAAGTTGTTTTGTCTGCCCTTCTTTGAGTCATTTGTTTGCTAACGTTTGCAACTGGTTTTGGTTCCGCTTTTCATGACGCATGCGGTAATCACGACACAGTTACCGCCCGTCGCCAGCAGTGATTTTATGCTCGGGCAGCAGACTTGGGCCTTTCTGTTGGACCTCCTCCATCACGTGGTGTCTTTCTGCTTTGAATATCAGCACTTCATAAAGATTTCAAAGATATCTATTGGTTGTCACACTCTGAACGTTTCACGTTGACGGAGCAGGTGGTCAAAAAAGCTTGAATACAAGTTGAAAGTGAGGTCAAAATGTGTAACTTTAGATGGGGCATTCGAGGAAATGTAAACGTTCATGCCATCCATGAAGAAAATCTGAGAAAACATGAGGCCAAACTAACTGGAATTGACTTTTTTCTCAGGGGGGACTCTGAAAGGCATATACTGTCATGTCAAATCCTTGTTGGGATTTCTAAGGTACAGGCTAAGTGGCATGGAAGCATTGCAGTCATCTGCCATCAGCACTTGCAAGGAAACTGCATACTTTGATTCAAAGAGATAATAAATAGATAATGTAGCGTGGTAAATGTATCAAAACCGTTCATTATCGTTGCTGTTTTGGTCTCCTTCTATGAATAGACACCCTAGGGCATGGCAACCTCTGCCACTACGTGACCTTTTACGAAATAAATCATGACATCATCATGCCTCCTTCATGCATGAATATGTATGATTAGAACTTTTGACACTTCAATGGAGATATGACAACGTGTCTTAGTTGCCTGACAAAAAGCTTTTCTGAGCAAGTTTGGAGATGTGCAATTATAATAAAGAGAAATATCGCTTGCATACAATGCACCTGATTGGGCAAAGCAGTCTTCACAGCTGTTACCAGGGCAACAGATGAAGCATTGTTTAAAAACTGGCACCACCGAAGCATAAAAGAGGAGCTCAACGTCAGCGCATGTCAGAGAAAGAAAGGTGCTCATCCTCCTTGGTCGTAAAATATGCAGGCATGTTTTGTTTGTGTAATGGCAACGATCCCTTGTGCTCCATTTCACATTTGAAAACATTCTACCTGATTAAAATGCACACTGAAGCACTTTTGGTGGACAAATGCGTGTGGTGTCGGAGTATTTTACAAGTACAACAATGACTGTGACGAGTACTTGTCACACATTTCCTGTACTTCATGTTTGTGATGGGAACAGAACTTGGAATCGGCATTATGAATCCGCTTGGGGGTCCTTGAATTACCAATAAAATGTACAAAAGAGTGGGAGATTCTGAGTTTTCTTGGAGCCTTAAGACTGAGTGAAAGTCTTAGCAAAACAAGGTCATTTATCTCGGAAATGTTCAACCTCTTTTTGCCGATATGAATGTGCTCTCGGCGTTCATCCCCTCCCATAAAAACGCTGTCAAGTCTGAAATTCGGAAAAATCATGATGAGGAGACTATCGTAAAGCTTCAGAGAAAAAATAATTTCACCAAAAGTCACACACACAGCAGAAATGACAAAGTCTTAAAACAACCAATTGCCCAGAAGAGGAAGAAGCAGTTTAGAAAATAGAATCGAGATAGGACAGAACATGTTGTGCTTTTGTTTGGGAGACTCGATGTTCAGCAAGCTGAGGTCACGCAGGGAGAGCGAGCGCACTCTGAACATAAAGCAGTGACATGGAACAAAAGCGGACTATATATTGTCTTGCTTTTTTTTTTCTGAGCTTCCGTGCCGATATCTGAGCTCGAGTCAGCCAATCGCTGTAAGAGGCACTGGAGGGACGTGACGTATCACACAAAGCTGCAGCAGCAGGCAATTGCACAAGCATGAAAGAAATTCATCTTTTAAGACGTAAAGCTTGAAAGAAGCGGCCCTTGTGCTGACAGTCAGTTTCTTCCTTTGTTTACTGGCGCTTCGCCAAGCGTTGCCTCTTAATGGGAACATCCAGGTATTCCCCTGAGACAAGACATTTTTCGGAGTTCTTTTCAGTTGACAGTAAATTCTGCAGCCGTTGTCTTTATCCCGTAACTGATCCTCTGTTAACCCCTCACGAGGAATACACCTCGGTGATGGGAACCAAATGCAAACAGCCTACTGCATGTCAGTACTATTTGAGAAGACAGAAGCGTGAGAGGTGCGATACACGTGCAGGTATACAGTGCCGCTTTGTTTGGGATTTTCTTTTTTTCTTCAGATGGGGAGCCATGTATATTTGAAAAATGTTTTTCCAGTTACTCCGCTTTATTCACTAAATGTGAATATCAGTTCATGATCACCCAAGTAAAGCTAGAATTCACTTTGTAAACGGTGATTTGATTTATTAAAGAAAAAAAATCTAAGCTGGCTATCCCTGTGGAAAGAAAATGTACTTGGCTCATTTGTTAAATCATGAATTTAATTTTATTTCAAACTGTGTTCCTTTTCACTGACCTCACCCAAGCTTGATTACCTCCAGACCAGTTCAGTCAAGAGATCAATAGAGCACATCTTGAATAATGAACTTGGCAAAAGATCTCAACAAAATGCCACAATCCAAAAAAACTCAAGAACAGGAGAGAACGCAATGAAACATCTCTTAGTCTGTGAAGAGTTACAAAGCTTTACCCGTAGCCTTAGCATTCCATCAAACCACGGTAAGATCATTTATCCACAAATGGAGAAAACATGGAACAATGGTGAACAAAAATCACCCCCAAGAGCACAGCTACAACTCATCCAGTAGGTCACGAAGGAACCCAGGACATCTAAAAAACTACCTGCCTCCCTCACCTAAGTTGAGGTGAGTACTGATGACTCATCAATGTGGAGGAGACCCGGGCAAGATGACCTCCAAATCAGAGATCCAAGGCGAGAACCACTGCTGACCAAAAAGGACATAAACATCGCTTTACCTTCGCGATAGGAAAAAAAAGTGTATAAAAAAATATATATATATATATATATATATATATATATATATATATATACTGTATATACAGTATATATATCTGCATGATTCCCAAGACTTGACTTTTGGGTGAATCTTTTCTGGATTGAAGAGACAAACGTTGAACTTTTTGGAAGTCATGTGGCTCGTAACATGCTGTAAATGTAACAGCATTTCAGAAAAACTACATCATAAGAATGTTATTATTTCATTTGTATATTTGAATTTTTCACGTCTTTCTGGGGAATGATGGCGCCCTCTATTGTTCACCCACCACTGCTTGAGTGATTACCCATCAGTCACCACCACAAGCGACTGTAACAGACATGTTTTTGGAAGCTGTGTAACCCCCATGCAGAAAGGTCTGAGCCAACACAGATTGCAACATGTGCAGAAAGAGAAAAACTCACAAGAGCCACTTCATGAGTATGTTGCTGCTAACAGCTGCAGCATTTTATAAAGCGTGAGAAGTTGAATCGATATTCCAATACTTTCCCATCACACGGTTTGATATATTGTACGTCTCTGCCTGAGAAGCCACATTGTTCCAATACGAGGCCCGTATTTTAAAGATTTTTAAGCACAGCTTGTCAAGCAAATTTGAAGCAATTGAGCAATGTGTGCAGATGTAGGCCTAAATCCTGTTTTGGTTTGTTTTTATTTTGGAGAGGCAGATTTTAGCAAATCCAAAATTGCTCACTGCCTGTGTGATTTGTTTCTAATCTTGTTTCTTGTCAACAGCTCGTTGCTCTTTTCCATAATTGTTGTTTTGACATCTACTTTTAACAAGCAATTTGAGGTTTCATGTGTCTGAACGTAAAATATGATGAATCTGGGGGCAGGTTCCCGTAAACAACTTTTGCCGTCAAATCAAATGGATGTTTGCCTTTTTGCAGCAATGTACTCTGCAGACTCCATTCATGATCACTAACTGACAACCGCCGAGGAATACATTATCCATATGTTGACAAAGTGACCCTTTGAAACCATCAACAGTAATTGCAGAAAGTCTTGTAGAGGCTACTTTACCGTTACTTCTCGCATCAGGAGACAGTTCAATGCGTATGAAATATGATAGGAATGCACCACATGCATATTAGCCGACAGCGATGCGAACACACAAGAGACTTCTGACATAGGAGACGTCAAGCCAGGCTTTAAAGTGATGAAACGCAACCGCGGCTCATCGTCACTGCGCAAGAACAACTCGCTGAAAGAGCGCACGTTCTTTCTAGCGCGCCCGCGGTAATGCGCAATGCAACCTCGTTTGCTTTGCCTCACTTTGAAGTTCCGCCGTGTTGATGTGTGCGTGGCCGAATCTATCTGGATTCCCCGCGATGAGATCTATTCGGATTCCTCGTGTATGTCTGTGTGAGGTGCGCCGCCGAGCCAAGGAGAGCGGAAAGGGGGTTGGGGGCGCACGGGGCTCCGATACATGCAGCCGATAAAGGGCTCCATTGTATAGCCGAGTGAAGGCTCGTTTGAGCTCGTTTCGTCATCTGTTGAACGTGTGATGACGGAGAAATGAACGCCTCTCCAAAATGCATGGGTCGACATATCAGAAGAGGCTTCGTAGTCCACGTGCGCGTTGAGGCCATTATGGCAACCGAGTGCTCATTTCGCACATTGTTTCATCACTACAACACCGGGGTGGTCAAGACTCCCAAGCATGATCAAAAGAGGAAAACAGCCGAGTGTGTGCAACGGAGACACACTGACATGTTCGTGTAACTCTAATGCACGCTGGAATCACACGCGCACGCGTGTGCAGAAATGAAACGCGGATTACCGTAAAAATCTTCCAAGTGATTCGAAAACTTACGTTGTGGCCGTCCAGTGATTTGGTGGTTTGCCCCACTCGCTTCTTTAGTTTGTCGGCGCAAAGTAGACACGAATGGCCGAGGACGCGTGCGGACAACAAGTGCACATTTGAACCTCCAGTTCCAGTTTGCAGCCTTCCAGCAAATCTCCCGCAAACCTTTTCCCCACCACTCCACCGTTTCAGACGTCTCTGCTCCCTCTCCCGAATCTTCACTTTGATTGCACAATCCTTCCCGCCCACACAGGAAGAATTTTGCGCGCACGCACGCACGCACGTGCAGGCACGCGCTCCATTCACGTCACCACTGGCGAGCTCTGTGTTTTGAATTCCACCAAAACAAATGACCAATTGCGTAAAACCTGAGGAAATGACACGTAAATGCGCTGCGTTGGAAAAAAAACCCGAACAGACAAAACCACCCATGAAACGATGACTATTGTAAGGATAAGAAAGAAACGCAATATCAAGAACTGCTGTGCTTCAGAAATGCCGTTTTTCAACCCGACAGTCCAACGTGCACGGGAAAAAAAACCAATCCGTTTTGATTTTGACCACGTGTTAGAAAAAGCGCCCACCTGCGTCTTTTTGGCATGACTGCAGTTTTTGGATGCGCACGCAATACGCGCACACGCAATTCAGTTTAGGAAGTGCGCCATTCAGGATCATTCCCTCTCGAGTCATTTCAACGTGTTCTCATGAGAAATGTGTTTTGTTTCCCGTTCTTTTAATTGCAGTGGCGCTGATTACACGTATTGATCCATCAGTCCACTTGGTGCCTCATGATCGAGTTGCCTCAATTTAGCAGATGCGTTTTTTTTTTCCTGGGTTTGGGGTGGTAGGATTGCATTTTGGGAACGCTACTAAGCATTTGGAACCGAAATGTGTATAGGTTGCATCCGTTTGTGCAGCACACGATCTGCGTAAGCGCTGAACATGCCACTCGTAAACTTCATAAACAGTTACTTTCATTTCAAATAAAGCCAATTTGAAAATGCTAAGCGGAAGAATGGAACTGCTAATGCTGAGTAAAACATTTTGACTCGCAAATACGTACTAATGTACTTGTAGGTGAAATGCTAAAAACGAATCCTTTTTTTCCCATAATGCTACAGGAAAATGACTTGCACGCGCGTGTAATTAAAAAAATGTTTGGATCACATTTTTGAAAGATTTATATGCAAATTGATTGAAGAAATGAGAATTAAATTGATTAGATTTTTAGTTGATATTCATTTGTTGGAACAACAATGACTGTGTGAAAAGCAAACAAATTCAGAGAATATGTAGAGCTTGTCTTTTTTTAGATAGTCTGTGTTTATCATTGCAGAGACTAAGCACGATCATATCTAATGGCTGACGAATAAATATTTATTTTAGAAAGCTGCTTCATAGGTGCATGATATGGCAAAGCACGACCAATATGTAACTACATTTGCAATTATATAACTAAAAGACTTGAACACAGTCCAACACTCATGTTCAAAAATTTGGACATTTCCTCGAGCCGATGAATTAGTGATTCTCAGCTTTGGTCATATCCACTCAGTTAAGGTATGAATGTGAGTGAGAATGTACATACGGGCCACTTACCAGTCAAGTGTGTCATCTGCCTTTTGCCCCAAGTCACCAATCACCCTGAAGAGGATAGGTAGCATACAAAAGTCACCAACCTCATCATCATCATCGGTAGTTTTTCTCTCCCTCTATTTGTATCTTTCACATCGCTTGTTCCAAGCCGTGGACTCATTAGGGTCCACTCCGTTGCAATTGTGTCGATTACAATTCTGCAATGCCCTCATGAATATTCTTGCCACTAAAAGTATTCTGATAGCTGTTCATTGTTTTTCGTGTATGTGAGGGGGGGGGCTATTTGTGAAGGGGATGAAGATTGGATCGGACCTGCGGGCGAGCGTATGGGTGTGAGTTGTGGCCATCAGCAGTGTGTATGTGTTTTGTTGCCATTTGTTTCTTCCCAAAAAATGTTTCCAAAATTCAAAAGTATTTTGAATCATCCCAGAGGAGCTGCACTGTAAACTTTGACAATAAAACAATTCTTCTACCTCGTTTTTTTAACTAGCGAAAATCACATACCATCAATTGAAACGTCTCCTTGGTAGAAAAGGGTCGGGAAGCAAACTATGCGTCCATGTGCAATTGATTAGATAATCATTGAAAAACAAACCAACATGTAAAACAGAATATACTGCCCTCTTTTGGTTCAGGGTGAAATTTCAAACCTTTGCTCACTAAAGGTTAAGCCGGGTGCTAGACCAGCTGAAAATGGCAGGGCCCATGTTGACAACAGTTCACACTCGCATTCGCTACTATGCTTTCAATGAACCTAACATGCACATTTAGGGAAAGTGGAAGGAAACAGTGTGAACGGGGAAAACGTGCAAAAAACACAGCAAAAGGTCCACACGTAGAGTCCAAGCCAGAACTTTTGACTACAAGGCAAACACGCCATCGGCTGTGCTACCTCAATCATCAGCTTGTAAAAAACAGCCTTGAAGGCTTCAGTTCGAGGCGAATCATTTGCTACTGTGTGCCGTGACCTAACAAGACTCAATTATAGAGAAGCAGAAAGACTAAATGCAAATGAGGTGAATCATACACAGAGCACAATTATAGTTACTGCTGAATTGTCACCCTGATTATGAACTTTAGATAATTTGTAGGGCAATTAAATATCTAAAAATCACAGCCCAAAAAAACAAGAATTAGACAGATGTATTTTACACGCAAATGCAGGAAACATTCTTTTTAACAGTTGCTCCCTGTGTTATTTTTATTTCACGATTGTGTGTTCTTTTTTTTAATTAAAAAGTCACGTGAGTCCATTTATGGTATAAATGAACAAGCCCTTTGAAGACTTCCAGGCAGATTGCAATCTATTTCGGTCGACAAATATTTCCACAACATTTTTCTTTTTGTTGACTTGTGGACAAGTGATTTTCTTTCCCCGTGCAGCTCATCTGTTACCAAAATACAGACGTCTCTGCTCAACAATGCCTTCAGTGTCTTGCTCACACAGAAATGCCGTGAAGGCCACCTGCGTGTGACGGAGACAAAGTGCCACATTCAATAAAGATTTAAAAAAATGTACAGCCCCCACATAAACAAAGCTCAACTTTGTGTAAACAACAGATGCAAGTTTCCAACTGTGCAACCACAGATGGTTCTGTGCATGTTGCACAACCAAAATGTCATTTCAGTACATCAGACGACACTTCAAAAAGTCAATGGTGTAATTTTGGTTGTGCGATGGCACTTTCTCCATGGTCAACACCCCTTGTGAGAGAGAGGTGGTGATGGAGGTTACATCAGCGGCGGGACAGACGGAGTCGCTCCGGGCACAGTGCCATGAATGAGTTTGCCTGCTGTCCTGTCTCGAAACACTGCAGACCTCCGCAGATGTAATTGTCATTGCAGGTGGCCCTCATTGCAATAAGCATCCATCAACTGAATGTTAACCTCTCTGCTCTTAGAGAGGAGGACTTGTTTTTGTGTCTATACTTGGAACGTTGTACTGTGTAAGGTTAGGGCACCGGAACGTGAGATTCATAGTACATGGCCGGAACTTGAATGGTCTGGCGGTCAAATGAATTTTCTAAAATGAATGAAACACAAGATCCAAAAGTCAAACAAGGATTGAAAAAAATGGACAGCACGAAAGGAGACTCAGAGGCCTGCCATCAGCTAGTCGCTCTCACGTTACATGCTGAATTTTTTGGGTGTGACTTGGCTTGTCTGTGCGTCTGTGTGTGTGTATGTGTGTGTGTGTGTGTGTGTGTGTGTGTGTGTGTGTGTATACATGTCCTTCTCAAGGGTAACCAATACCAATAAGCCAAAGATGAAAAATGAAAATAAAGAAATATGGTCAAAGGTAAGGTTCTTATACTTTTGATTGTTTACATGGTTCTTAAAGTGCCAAGAGTAGCAGACATACATGACATCAGTGTTTCCCAACCGGGGTTACATGTCGCACATTGCAGGGGGTACATGGAATGTTTTCATAATTCATTTCCTAGACCTGTGGCACAGCCATTCCAAAATCCCAATGACTGTGTGTCAACTCAAGTGGCTCATTAAAGTTCAAATGACTGATTCTCGAGTATCAAACTGCTATAGTGGGATTGAAAATGATTCATGTTTAGTTTTTTTTTTTTTTTAATTCCAGATATTCTGTGTTTAAACGTGTGCGTTAGTGTCCTCGCTGAGGCGTATGGACTTAGTCTGAACTAAATGCTGGGGACAAGACACAAGATGCCCCGAGACCTGTTTGGAGCTTTTCATATAAAATCTTGACATTAATTTTTGAGTGAAATCTGCATACATGGATTCAAAGTGATGTATCCCCCCCCCCCTCCCTCCCTCAACTGCTTAGCAACGTGCATATTTCCTGCTTTACATTACTTGCACCAAAATAAAAGCTTGTTTTTCAAAATCAGACTCATAACAAATCAACACATGAACCTAATATCATCAGAAAGGTAGAAAACCTATTTTTGGAGGGGGGGGGGGGCATAGGAATACAAAAAGGTACAAAAAGGTACACAAGCCCCCAAAAAGTTTTTTTGGGGACAATTTTGGGCTCCCAAATTGTCCCCAAAAAAAATCAGTTAAAGTTTTCATAGACCTATAATGTCCAGATGGCCAAAATTTTAGAGACAAGTTGTCTTTATATTATAATTAAAGTGACTGTCAATTAAAAAATCTCAAAAGTTTTTCGGGCAATATTATTTAATAAAGTTTATTAAAGTATTAAAGTTTAATTTATGAAAATTGAACGTTCCTTTTACATCAACAGCAGCAATATCTTGGCGTAATATCAGTGACAGAACTGGAAACAACTGGGACGAGTATAGAATGCTTAAATGTCCAAAAACAGCGTTTAGCCATCATCGAAATTTAAGTGGCTAGCTCTACCCATGCCCACGTCAACCTTGAGCTATTCTATTTTGTTTTCTTAGCCTTAATTCTTCACATTTTGCAAGAAAATTACACCAAGCAACTAAAGAAACAGCTTCGTGCTGGTGTTATTGTGTTGTTGGAGTCATTAGGTGAATGTTTAATTTTCAATCACAATGTGGGCAGGTCATAATCAAGCAAACGTGTGACGGAAAAGTGGTTAGGACTGCACGACTGTCCGTGTTTTATGTTATGTGTTGTGTTATTATTTTACTTTAACTGTTTTGTTAAGCGCTTTGTTACAGCTGCCGCTGTTGTGAAAGCGCTACATAAATCAGCTTGTATTGTATTGTATTGTATTGTAAATGTTAACCATCAGAAACCAAGTCGAAATTACCACTGAGTCTTTTTCAGTCCAAAACTGTAAAATAAAGTACCGATGTTGGAAGCCTTGGAGCAGACCTTTAAAGTCCGCCTGGAACAAATTGTGCTCCTCGTGCCTAGCCCATAAGGATTTGTGTTTGTGATTCTAATCGCGGTAGGGTTGTTTCAAATTGGTTGTTAAAGAGATTCACATCTCTCCTTGGCCTGCATGCGCCTGGATTGTTCTTTTTGTGATGTAATGCAAGACAGAGCCATACAGCAGATTAAGGAAATACGTTCCCTTGGGGATTTAATTGGGATTCATGTAAGGGAGGGGAAAAAAATTCAAATGAAATTAAAGGAAAAACATCCCTGGCAGCCATCCGGCCAACTGATTTGACCAATTCAAATGATCACTTGTTCATGAATGAATTCGATGAATACAGAACATCGCCAACGTTTATCTTGTTCTGTGGTTTGAATGTCATTTCCAATATTTCATCAAAACCTTGGAGGCAGCCTAAAAGAAAAATGATAATGCGTCCCTTTTCCATGACATACCTCAGCCACCACTGCTGGTTCCCAAACTATTTCTTATCTATACTCACATGCTTGCAGACTTGGAGCTTTACGATACCACACACATTGCTGAAGCTCAAGAACTATATGAATGTTCGTTGTTCGTTATTTTCCCATCCATGATTTGTTTGAGTTTTTTTTTGTTTGTTTGTTTGTTTGTTTGTTTGTTTTGTCTAAATGTGTGATGTTTTGTAAACCTGAACTTTCTGAAGAAGATGCACTTGACCATGTCCTCCTCCATATTTAGAAAACAGGGGAGCAAACTTGAGGGACAGATGTTTCTGCTTTTGTCCATTTACAGCTATAGGAAGACAAATTCATCAGCCATTGCATTTTCTGAATCGCTTTCAAACCCATATTTGCACACACATTGTGGACCGCATATTCTTTTTATGTGTCATTTCTTACGTGTTGGGACAGGAAATGAAATTTTGAGGTTATTACGGTCAAACAAAACTTTTCTTGTCAGGTAAAGTGCTTGGCCCGGTGTGATTATTGGACAGAATTAATAGTGTGTTGCTATTTATTTATTCTATTGCCCTGACATATTTTGATAATATTTCAAGTGTCATTCTGAATAGCAGCTCCACCACCTCAGAATCAATCCATGTTCATGATTTATTTATCAAAAAAATATGGCATCTAATTCATAATTTACTCGCCTCTCACAGCTTCCAATAAAGAATGTTCAGTCACATTTCCTTTTGCAACCATTCATCTTGACTACAGTACGCCTCAGAGGACTCCACAGCGAACAAGTATCAATCAACCGCCCCCACCCCCACATACACACCATGTGCAAAGAAAAACACAAACCCAGCAGAAGGGCTGAAAATTCTAACATGTTATATAAGCCAATGTGATGCGGCATCGTTCTTTCCATCGGGTCTACAAAATACAATTACAGCTGTGATTCTCAACCAGTGGGTCGGGACCCTAAAGGGGTGCGTAGTGGACAACGAGAGAGACATAAATAATAGCATGCAATTGTCGACTTTGCACAGAACCAATAAAACTGCAATACATGAAGCACAATACATGAAGCAATGGTCACAAATGAATTTCTGTGATAGAATGAATCAGCAATAATTGAACCCGAAGTAGAAAAGGAACACTGTGTATGTTTTTTGATACTTTATCACCTATCTGCATGTGCCAATTTTCACAGTATTTATGATATTGTATTTGAAAGGATTCCATTCCTCTCTGTCAGAAAGATTTGATCTGATCATTTCAATTTTCCACAGTATGTGTAGTGATCCCTTAGAGAACCTTCTCCTCACTCAACAGATTATCCAGGGTGAGAGTGTTGTGTGAATGAAATCCAATTCTGTGAAATGCTCTCAGCTGGATCCAGGAATCGTTGTTGTGCATTCAAACACTTTATCACACACAAAAGCTTCTCTAATCGCAATCTAAAGGATAAATTATGTTTGGATGTACTCGTTGGAAGCAGTCCGCAGCCCGAATAAGCCTGTTGTGTATTTTATGGGAGATGAAACTATACATTGTCGAAAGAAAGACTGCCTCAGGTGAACCCTTGAATATAATTCCACATAAAAATGAGGCCTCGAGAACAGATTACCAAACCTGAAACGGAAAAAAATGCTTTTTGTATTTTTTGGGTGGTTATACTTTTCATCTAAATGTACAGTATACAGTACATCCCAGAGCAAAGCCTTTCCTGATCACAAACAGAACGATGACTTAGAGTGATGATGAAAAAAAAAAAAGCAGCACTAATGAAGATTGGTCAGGGTGGGTTATCACTGCTTGTGTGGTCATGAATTTGGTATCGAACGGAAAGACACATTTTGCAACAAATACTGTCTCCCAATGTAAAATGATGTCACACCATGTTAAACCACATCACGATCTGTTTGAGTGGCAGGCTACGGCTGGCTGGAATCAAAACAAATTGGATCTTCAAGCCATGTCCAAATGTCTTGGTTATTTCTCGGGACTTACTGTGGCCAAATAACAATAATCCCTGAGATTGGCTAGATAGCACACTTTATTGTTGATGCCGAAAAACTACATTAGAGTCTTTCAGACTCATTGAATGGAAAGTGGTGTGTGCACATCATGTGGGATTACTTGCAATGTTGTAAATATTGGTAGACATCAGTGAAAGCTGAGCAAATTTTACTTTTGGACGAGCCAATGAAATTTACACAAATTCAACCACAGGTCAACATAATCATTTTTTTTTTTAATCTGGGAGGTACGGGTGTTCGGTGAGGATTAGAGGAAAACTCGTTTTATAAAGTTGCTACCTGTATATTCATTTAGGTTTGGCACTTACAAGACTATACTGACAATGGTGGAGACTGCACGCTTGCCAAGGGTAAACTCAAATGCCAGAGTTGTAGATCGTTGAATACTCACCCCTAGTGACAGACAGAATGCTACTGTACCTAAAAGAAAGATTCTCCACTTTTTTTTATAAAATGCCTGTGTTTGCTTCTGTGAAAACAATAATGATAAGGATTAAAAATCAAAGGCTGGTTGTGAATTTGATAGACAATGACATCAGTCCCGCCATGTGGATGTGACAACCGCGTTGCTTACTACTCAACAAGTGAAAGAGAAATAGGAACATTGCCGTCTTCCGATTTTCACACAAAATACAATTTGCATCTTGGATCTGAACAGAAATCTGATTAGCTTCTTCATTATGCCATACATGACTCATCTAGTCATGCCATCCGTCTCTCTTCCAGAAAATTGCTGATTTGAGAGCAACTCAATGATTGGTGTGTCACTTGGCACTTATCGTGACCAAAATTTGGGTTTGCTGTAGTTAGGAGCTTTATTGACAAAGGTTTCGTCGAAATAGTAAGTCGAAGACCTATTTCAAAATAAGATTGGCGCCTTCTTCCAACTGAAACTCAACTGTCAAACTCATGAGGATGTTACTTATGCAGTATACTGTCTGCACATTTTTGTCATTCGTATCCTGCTTTGAGTTGCAGAATTGAAGTTACCTTTAAATGACGCGTTTAGCTATTCCCTGCAAGAGGCACAAAAATATGAACACCTCCACTGAGGTCTTCGTATTGTTTTGTGTTTTTTGTTATTGTGTAAAGTGTCCTTGGGTGTCTTGAAAGGCGCTTATAAATAAAAGGTATTATTATTATTATTATTATTTCTCATTCACACTGTACCAGTGCTCGATCCAATTACGTCCATATCACTCCTTTCCTCAGTTTTTATTAGTTCCGTTCAAGTGACCTTTCAATTGGAGGCAGTAGCAGTCAGAGGCCTGCGTGCGAGTCAGTTATTGATAGAAAGACGAAGGTCATTACCAGCACTTGTCTCGGAGAGATCTTTAATCGCCCCGGAAAGTGAGGCCAGAACCCAGCCTCTGCATGGATCTGTTCTGATTACTGACTAAGGCCTAATAGCTCCTCACAGGGGGCTGCGAAGTCGGCAGGATTTCACACTCGAGGCGAGACTTCGTAGGCTGTCTCCCCTTTGTGCCAGCGACATTAACCTTTCCCTTCCACCTTTCCTCTGCCTTTCATGTTCAATTAAAGGCAGTCTTTAAACGCGCTGCATTTGTACAGCTAAGAGTTAAACGGGGAATATAAAAAGAAATAATTGCATCCTAATGTGCTCTTCAAGGGCTCAGCCTCGAAGTGAAACATTTCTGTGCTGTGCGTCTCACTTGCTCCTTGACGCATAGGCATGATGGTTTGCGGGTGCCTGCATTTCAGCGGCCCTGTGCGTTTGCAATTTTCAAACCAAACAATGCTTCTCACAAGGGAAGCTAAAATCTGCAAAGTAAAACGTCACTGGCTTTTCGGCCTTTTTCGTAGTCAGTAATTAATCACGCCACCTAACTGCATTCATTCGGAGTCCCCTTTGGTTAATTGGACTGCAGCTACCGTAAGTGCTCAGCCATGATTTATTCAGTGGAGCTCCAGTAGAGCACCACTCACCTCATCCTTCCCCTCCCTCAACATCGCCCTACAGAGGTGCACCCGGTGCATCTTCATCCCGCAGGCCAATCGACTGTGAGGGTGTATTTCAAAAATGGACTGCTGGGTGACAAGACAAGAGAACATTGAACATTTATGTGTCGGAAGAGTTTACAAAGTTGTAGCGCATTCACATGAAGGCTTTCATCTTGCCTTTGCAGATGCCAGTGGCAGGTCAAGGTGAAGATTTATTGTATGAATTTGCATCATCCGCCTGCCTCTTCATAGCTTTTTGTTTGATTTACATGTCATGCTCTGATATACGAAATGCGTTTTGACAAGCACAGTAGAATCTGTTGGTGCCATATTGAGTACGGCTCACGTAAAAGAAACCATCACGGAGAGCTTGAATTGAATCATTCAGTTCGCCAAATAGCTGGCAGCAACCACTAAATCCAATTGAAAATACAATTGTGTGGTCATCGACTGTCGTGAATGACATACAGGCGCATGTGTTTGTGACATTTCACACCGTGTTCACAGAATGCGCATTCTTCAACAGCCACATGTGTCGTTTAGCAGACAATCAGTCAAAATGGAGAATGGATCTTTTGAACCACAGATGCAGTTTCCGTTTATCAACATTAGAATTGCACTTTCTCTTGTGAGACTCGGTTGTCATGACACCGGCGTACCATTACCCTGGGATAACCACACTTGAATAGTTAATGCGGCTTTGAGGCCCCCTCTGCATTACAAATGGGCCCATCCGTCTCACCTAGACCCTCCTGGGTGACGGTGGCCTATTTCATTCTCAGTAACTCCAATCATTTGTCAATCTGGCAGAAATCTGACACTCGCCAATGTGGGATACGCCACACTGTGATGTGGTCAAGAGACGGACATCCTGGTGTCAAGCAGATAAGATGACAGGTGATATTGGTCTAGACACCAGTAAGATTACTCAAGTCTCATCACTCATTTTGCCCCTGCAGATGAAGAATCGAGCTCTCCCCGAGCAAGCAAAGTGAAGAAACAAACCAAGATGAATTTCTGTAAAGTGGCCTATTGCACAAGTGGTGTGCGCAAAGCTGTAATGATGTAGAATGGAAAGGGAGCTATTGTCAGATCGCAAATCTGCACTCTCCACTCACAAAGTGTGCAGGGTACTACTAGACAGACAGCTTTGCCTTTTGTCAAACCTTTCTAAGAGCAGGACACCAGTTAAAGCAGAATCAATAGGGCAAATGTTGAAACCACTCAACTCTGCAGCTAACCCTCGTACTTGTCTGAGTCTGTAAACAGTTATCCCCCGGCCTAGCTGTTAGTTGTTGTGCTGGTGGTCACATCAGTACTCAGTGGACGGAATCTGTGCTCCCCTCTCGGGCAAAAAATAAATAAAAGTGCTGATAAAAGTGAGCACAAATCGCGTCCAGAAATAAGAAGCACAGATGCCGCCCAGACAGTTGCCTGTATCAGGGTAATGCAACTGCTTTGCTGGAATGTGACAGCACCCATTGTGGGCAGAGGAGCCCCTTCCGTTTTGATCAATCAGATAAAACAGAGGTAGAGTGCAAGCAAAAATAAATAAATAAATAGCCAGATGCTCCTCCGCCGTGCAAGGTGATTCTTTGAGAAGCCTCCCGGAATCCCCAAACATACGCGCGTGTCAATTCTGATCTTTTCATGATTCCTTTACTTAAATTGGATTTCCACCTGATGAGTTTCAGTGAAGGATTTGATAGTAACTTAATTCAGATGCTTCTAATTGTTATTTGTGAAAAGCAAGCTTTAAATAACACTACAGTAGGGTGCTGTGTGTGGGGGGGTGGGGGGTGGGGGGTGACTGTATTCCTTATAGATGACTTTGCTGTACATTATAATTCATCTACACGACCACGACGTTAATACGACTGCGTGTTGCCAGGTGGTGAAGCACGCCGCATCCTCAGTGAGTGAATAGATTCTGCTTGCATGAGGTGATGATTTAACGGTACACGACTGCCCTCTGGTGGAGATCATTTCTGTACCTTGCAAGAGTTGTATGTTAAGTGTATCAACACCAGGGGGAGAGATTGATTCGGTTTATTGTGTTTTCCTCAAGAATCATCAAGCGCTGTTGTGGGTTCAATGTTCCATCCATCCATCCATCCATTTTCGGAGCCGCTTAATCCTCACTAGGGTCGCGGGGGGTGCTGGAGCCTATCCCAGCCGTCTTCGGGCAGTAGGCGGGGGACACCCTGGACCAGTTGCCAGCCAATCGCAGGGCACACAGAGACGAACAACCATTCGCACTCACACCCACACCTAGGGACAATTTAGAGTGTTCAATCAGCCTGCCACGCATGTTTTTGGAATGTGGGAGGAAACCGGAGCACCCGGAGAAAACCCACGCAGGCCCGGGGAGAACATGCAAACTCCACACAGGGAGGCCGGAGCTGGAATCGAACCCGGTACCTCTGCACTGTGAAGCCGACGTGCTAACCACTGGACTACCGGGCCGCCCGGGTTCAATGTTGACGACAGTATTTCTGTCCACCTCGCTTCCTTTTTGGAGGCCGGGTTGGCTGCGTCTATCCGGATGTTGTCATATTTAACTTCAGTTCCTATTTCAGTTCGATACGTTGCACATCGAATTTTTAGTTTTGGCTCGAGTGTGGGCACCTTTGGCGCATTGATACATACATACTTTTTTAAATTGGTGGATTATATATATATATATATATTGTTTGGGGTAAAAAGAGTTTGTGCAAACCTTTCTTGCCTTTTTAAATCATTGGCCTAATGTGATTTAAGAAACTATTTAAAGGTTAAAATCCAAAAACTTTTATTGCGCTCATTTTCATTACCAGGACCAATGCAATATTTTCAATTATTTGTTTGGGGTCAAGTGGTGACGGTCTATTAGAGGATTTGGGGCATTGTAACATAGAGGTATGTATTTTGGGGCATGCCGAGAGGGAGTTTTCCAGTTTTTCTGTCACCACACAAAAAAATAATAATACATTCATAATCATCAATGTTAGAAAGGTGCCACTGAACAAGAACTGATGTTAAAAAATCTTCTGCATTACAAGTTGCAACAACAACAAAAACATTGAAAATCTTAAGAACAGGCTGTCTGTATTTGGCCAAAATTGGCAACAAACAAGCTGAACGGACAGTGAAATTGAACAAAGCCTAGGGTTAAAGAAATTATTTGGAAAAAAAAACATGCATGGTTCATACTTCCCAAAATAGGACCTATTTGAAGAGGGTAGAAAGAAACTTCACATTTTTTTAGTCTTGAAATTACAATAAAAATCCATCCATTCATACATTTCCAATACCTATTATCCTCTCTACGGTCACGGGTGAGCTGGAGCACATTCCAGTTGACTTTGGGCAAGAATCTCGTTTCAGCCAGAACCCCCCAAGCACAGGCAGAACATTTCAACTACACACAGGTAGGCCTCAGTCCGGATTCAAACCCTTCATCCATACACCCATCCATTTTCTGAATCACTTTATCCTCACGAGAGTCGCTGGGGGGGGGGGGGGTGCTGGAGACTATCCCAGCCGTCTTCGGGCAGTAGGCGGGGGCCACCCTGAACCGGTTGCCAGACAATCGCAGGGCTTCAAACGCTCAACCTCAGAATTGTGGGGTAGAATGTGTTGAAACATTGAATCACAGTAAGCGCACGACTGGTCACTTGAAATTGCTTGCCGACTGTGCATCACCTTCACCCAAGCTATCCACGGCTTCAATGTGAGCAAAGATGTAAGCCATTTTTTTTTCCTTTCTGAATTCTGATTGTAATTTCCCCATTGCGGGGCAAATAAAGGTTATCTTAATTAAGGCATCAAAGGTGTGGATGAAGCAGAATGAAAATGCAAGAGGCTTGAATTTCACAAGATATTTCCAAGATGAAAGAATAGAGTGTTTCAGAACAGTGTGTTCAACGTGCAGGGATGAGCATGAGGCTACGATGACAGTTTGTAGTAGACGGGTTTTAGAAGTTAAATAATTTTGAAATCAATGAAAAGTCGTTGTAATAATCGTGATTTTAATCACAATCTAAAATGATGATTATTGATTTTTTCCCAAAAATCTACAAGCCCTATCTCACAGCACCACGTTGACATGGAAAAAGGGTGCATGTTGCATGATTAGATTTGAAATGGCGTTGTACAGTACATCACACGAATGAAAGTCTAATGGGATTCACAATCCCAAAGAATTCTGAAACTACACAAAAAGTGAGTCATACCAAATATTGAGACTGTGGCTGCCAAAACAAGTTTAAAATATAACTCGGTTTTCACCCTTTGAAAATGAGTCACGGGGTGAGTGATGCGCCCAAAAATCCCCAAAAATCTCAGGATGTGGCGATGAAAAGTTGACTCAGAGAGAGGTAAAATGAAGTCGTTCGAGAGCTGCGGTTCCGGTTCTTCATACGGGACCTTCACATAAATACAGTTCTGTGCTCACTATACAAGCTGCACGCGCTTCTTCCTGTGTTTGTGTGACTCAGATACTAGTCATAAACGGCTCCGCCCCCTCCCCCACGAACCTCCACCCACCCCCTCACACAAGGAGAAAAGACGCCCACACCGCTTGTGTCTCCACCCACCTTGCCTTTCAACTACTCCCACACATTCCTCCCTCCTCCAAGTGCATGTGCGCTCTCCGTCTCCTCGTTGCTTCTTCCTTCATCCTCTCTTTTGTATGTCGAGCAGGAGGATGCGAATAGAGTGTTACTCATGTTCTGCCCCATCCAGGGCCAGGCGTGGCACAATCTGGGAAGGGGAAAGCCGGGCACATCTGCTAGCCGGTTCGGCAGCAGCGAGCATTTGCGGTTCCACACTGCGCCTCGCTCAAAGTGGATTGCTAGAATGAGCGTGACATAGGGCAAGATGGATGAGCGTATAGAAAGAGGGAAAAGGGGCAAGAGGACATCAGTGGGGGGGGGGGATGGGTGAGTACGCAAAAGTGGGCCAAGACCCCCACCCCACCCTCGACGGTCCCTCCCACTGAGATGGTTAATAGGATTCTGTCTGCCTTGGGCTGCTGCACAGTCCAAGAGCCAGGAGATGATGAGTGAGGTGGTCGCATCTTGTGAGATTTGATTTTGGATTTCAGACCGTCTCACGAGTTCCTTTTGATGGCTTCTCTGAACGTAGGTCACCATTAGGTCACTATACACCAGATGATTGGTAAATGTAATCTCAAAAGTCAATCTGATAGCAAAGATTTTTGCGCACTCACTAACTGTATACAGCCACCAGTGCCAGGAATGTCGATTCAGGTTGAAGGCACAAAGAAAATGCATTTTCACCTTCAGCTTCATTGATAAAATTATATCAGTAAAACCATAACCAAATTTTCCACATGGGGGGAAAAAAAACCAATCATTTGTTTTGCATTGTTCCTCAGTCCCATCGTTGGTCTCCAGGTGGTGCCAATGGCTGGGAAGGACAAACCCACACAAGAGGAACTATTTCCTCCTCTCTGTCCACATTCTGAGTGGCTGGTGTGACAGAGATGTGTGATGGCGCAGGGGGATGGGCCTGAAGTTGTTGGGGAAGATGGAGAGGAAGGAAGTGAATAGAGTAAGAAACAGGGAATGAAGGGGGTGGCATGCAAGGCTCGCACATGCTGAGCAGAACATTGGCCTCATTGAGAAAAACACCCTCCCAATTCATGCCCATTCTATTCACTCCTCCACAGTCAGCCTCATACAGTACATTCAATATTTAATTTCAGGGGAAATTAAATAGCCCAAGTGCACAGCATATTGTTTCGAAAGCCCAGGGTTCTCGATTGCTTTTCAGTTCTAATCACTTCTAACCTTGTATGCGAGTGAGTTGCAGATCATTAACTGTACATTAGAAACTCTGGTGTGAAAGTAGCAGCAAGTGGCTTGATTATGACACATTCTGGCCTGCATGCACCACACCCATACAGCATACGTTAGATGCTTTTTCTTGTTAGATGCAAGACACCACCACCCCGTGGAATGTGAGAAGCTTTTAAAACTCTTGCAACTGGTATTGTCATCCTGCAAAGTACTGCTACACTGAAAAGTCGTCGGCATTGAGTCGGAGGTGTGAGGTAAAGGTTTTTACAGATACTGACTGTACGAGAGCTTCAGTAAATGCTTTCACTTACTACATGCACAATGTTGAGCAGTGAAACGTTACAATAACCCTTTCATATACGTGTGGATATGGAGAGAGACGTCATTTAAAGACAGAAGACAAAGGGTGCTAATTTTACTGGAGGAATAAAAGAACAGCAAGTCTTATTGTCAAAATCTGCAACCAAAACATGACTGAGTGTAAGGTTTTTCAGGCCCGGTGCAAGTGTAGTAAATCTGCTAATGGTTTTGGAGTTTTCCAGTTGTGTGCACATGAGTAAATTTCACCGGTCCATCATTCATCGTACGCCAGCGGCTAGCTGCCATTCATCATTCATACGGCATTATTTCAGTCTGCCACTTTGTTATCATTATTTTAACCGCACTTCCGTCATTGCAAAATTATAAGATACAATAGATATACTGCAATCCTCATTTCATTGCTGTTTTAGTCACATTTGCGAGGTGATGGTGGACCCCAAAAAGCAGGCAAGAGGGAGCAGCAGGGTGTACTTCATGAATTGTATTAAAACAGAGAAAACTAAATCCAAAACAAACAAAGTCCAAAGTATCAAACAAACACATGACTGAAGATAAAACATAACAATGACCAAAACTTGACTGAAACATGACTGAACAAACAAAAATGACAGCAGCAAAGAAACGGCAACAAACAAACTAACGCGACAGTAGCCAACAGCAACAACGACCCAACACTGAGTGTTTGGGAGGTAGTCCTTTGATACAACTAATAATTACATAACGGCCAATGGGTGTGCAGCTGCAGGGGGGGGGGGGGGGCTCTACAGTGCCACCTGTTGGTCCCAAACCAAGTCATGACATGTATACAAATGGGTTTTGAGATGAGTTTTAAAGATGGGCACCGAGGGGGTTTGCCGAAGGTTCAGTGGTAGGTCATTCCAAAGAGTGGGACCAGCAACGGAAAAGGCTCGATCCCCTCTGAGCCTTCGCTTAGTTCTTGGTACTTCTAATAATGTCGAGTCCGCACACCTGAGGTGCAGGTGTTTAGGGGCGGATGAGCTCAGAGACGTAAGGTGGCACGAGGCCATTTAAACATTTGAAAACAAATTATAGGATCTTAAAAAGAACTCTAAAATGTATCGATAGCCAGTGAAGGGATGCCAGAGTAGGAGTTATGTGCTCCCTCTTACGAGTACCAGTCAAGAGGCGAGCAGCAGCATTCTGGACCAGCTGGAGATGCTTAATGGAGGATTGGCTGACTCCAAAGTAAAGTGCATTACAGTAATCCAGCCGGATATATGTATATGTGTGTATATATATATACTACATATATATATATATATATACTACATATATATATATATATATATATATATTTGAGACATGCTATATATATATATATATATGTGTATGTATTACAGAACCTGCGCCACAACATAGACCTGATTTTACCTGGTCTAAAGTCTCGTCTACTTTCTGTCACCAAATTATATAGTACAATAATAGATATTTCAGCCCTCTCCCTGGCCTTCACTGCGAAGTCTGAAATTCGTCAAGACTAACAATTAACCAATAAACCTGTGACTAAGCGAGCTAATAACCATGAAAACATCTATTCATCAATTATCTGAGCTGCTCATCCTCACACCTAGGGACACTTTTGGGTGTTCAGTCCGTGTGTGATTTTGAATGGGTACCTGGAGTAAATCCACACAGGCACGAGGAGAACATGCAAATTCCACACAGGAAGATCGGGGGCTGGAATGGAACCTTGGACATCTGTACTGTGAGAGGCGGTATTGGGGGTCGCGCCGGTCTAGTGCCGTTGGTGGCCCACTTATCATATCTCCGCCCCCAGTCCTCCTGCTCCCATGAGGGCGGCTCTTTATATTGCCCCCAAACGCCTCCTGACTGGCGCCTTTTCCTTTATCTGCCGGAGAGGAGACGCACATGCTATTTTTAGGACCACGTTGGAATATACCGCTTAAACTGCTGGTAGGAAAACGCGTCGTATCCGTAAAAATAACTCTTCCTCAATGCTAAGTTGCTTTTGTTGCTTCATGATCTTGGTTTTAAAGGGGCGGGCTGAGTGTTTGTGTGTCGACTGAACACGGCGCTTTGTAGGTCGGTGCAGGGCTCTTTAACTGGGTATAAGCACCGGGCTTAAAGGGGATATTTCGCTGTGTAATTCAGGCTGGAGGTTAAACTTGAGCGGCAGAGGTGAGTGCACATTTTGCATGTAGCTATGCACCCTCACAACGATTTGAGACGGTTTTCAATTGCTCCAGTGAGAGGAAGCGACATGCTTTCAATGAGAAGCCGCCTATTGTATGCCGTTGCCCCGCCACAAAACACGACGCGCGCTTCGCTGGCTCGTTCGCACTCTCCGGCTCATTTTTTTTTGGGGGGGGGGGGGGGGTCGGGGCGTCTTCCTTTATTCTTTACATTTGTGTGTAAATGTGAGAATGGTACGACACGGAAACCGCACACCAAGCGTTCCCGGGTTATTGTGTGTACCAGTGGGGTGCAAACATGCGTGGGCCTCGGGATGCGGTCGGTATTTGAACGCAACTGTGAGGCCTGTAGCCTTTGGCTGCACCATGCAAACCGGTCCGACAGAGATCCGCCAGGCGGCGCGGGCTGCTCTTTGGGGCGCACGCGGGACTGGAATGGAGCCTCTTGGAAGCGTCGATTTAAGTGGTGGATGCGTCGTGGTTTTGCGCCTTTTTTGCCGCCGCCGCTGCCCCCCCCCTCCCCTTCTCCTCCTCCACCACCACCCATCCCCCACCCCCCATTTAAGTGAGCTCAGAGCGTTTGTCTCTCAAGCGACTCTGACCAGGTGTGGTTTCTATTTCCTAGGTGTGAGAAGTAAATATGAGCGACAAGGGGACAGTGTCATCCAAGGAGAAGGAGACGGTAGAGAAGAGGGGGCGTGGAAGACCCCGCAAGCTTCCTCAGGTAACTAAAACTTTTAGTTGCACATTTTCTGAGAAGTGCGTCAAATTTGTATGACTCGTCAGTTTTTTGGTTGCAACACAGCCACGCATTATGAAAAATGTGTCGCATTAACGTGTCCCGCTCGTGGTACATTTCAAGCGTCACATGAAATGCAACTCTTCATTTATTTATTTTTTTTGGAGCTCCTTATGAATCCCAATTTTAATGTGTGCTTCAGCCATGATTAATGGGAGGTGTAGACAATTCCCATCAACAAACTTCCTGTGTTGGTCAGGAACTTGTAACCCAACACCCCCCCAAACCAGTTTTAACCCTCTAAGACCCCACCTCCACTCCTTATGCAATGGCTGACATTGCAAGGTTGAGAGTGGCTCGTATGGCCGTCACGCCGCATAGTGTATTGAATTGCTTTGGTGGCGAAGAGGTGCAGTAGTAAACAAGCTCGAAATCCAATCGGAGATGATTCGACGTAAACTGGATCACAAATGCAGGTTGACACAAGAACACAAAAGGAGATGGTCCTTTAATCAAATGCATAATTCTTTTTACGCTTTAAGTTTTGCAGTGTAGGAACATTGAGGCGTGTCTGTTTCATTGCAGTCCTTGACCGTACATTTACGAGCACAGAGTAAATTGTTTGCAACTCATTCATCACTCATTTACTGTGGTTTTCCCTTTTGTTTTTCTCAACACCAGTGTCCCGATCCTCAGGAGCCCAGCGGATCCCCGACTCCGAAGAGGCCCAGAGGACGACCCAAGGGCAGCAGAAACAAGCCCACCAGCAAGGGCAAAGTACGTTTGTCACGTCTGTATCACATCGCATGGCAGCAAAGTAACGACTTCAGCGGAAGCTCAGCCTTGATGACCACGTCATTACCACAACCTACTAAGGCCAGCCAACCCCTGAATTCTGATTTTGGACTATTTCCTGGCATCTAAACCCTGTCAAGGATGTCTGGGAGAAATGTTTGCTTGACAATTCTCCCCCGTCCCGTCCCCTGTCCGAAATGGTCATGCGTGGCTTTCCGATTGTAAATAGCGTTTTTTTGACAGGAACGACAGAGTGATGCTTGCAGTGTACTTCCTGTCCTGCCGCATTCTGCAGCATGTCATGCAAACGGCGACGTCGCTGCAGAGGCCGCAATAGCGTTTCCACTCTGACATCAAACACCACCCCACTGCCCCCACCCGGCACACAGTCCAAGTTCTTCTCAGCCTGTTGTCTCCATAGCAACAGCTGATTTTCTCCCTCGCCCTGAACCCTCTAGTGCTCCCGTGTGCATTGTCCTCGCCGCTACTGTACGTGTGAGGGAAGGCAAATGCTCACGCCGGCGTTGGTGAGATAGGGTTAGCAAGGAAGGCCAAGTGGCTGAGGGTTTATGTTCACGCTCACTTCCACCAGCTGTCTTTGAGCCACAGACCAGGTGGCCAGCGAACTGGAGTGCCCTGTGTGCACTTCCTGTTGGCCTTCCAGATAATAGTCAATGAACCCAGTGCCCCTTGTCGAAATCTCCTTGATCGGGCTCTGCTGCCACCTGGAGGCAGCCAGTCGCTAAAACAATAAACATTATTTCGCCTTTCAAATGCACATTGCCCTTTGAGACAAACAAGATTACTGTTGTTTTAATTTCCAGGCTCTTACCGCAAACCCCCTTTTTCCCGTCGTTTTCATTTTGATATGGTAAACCATAATATGGGGCTCAACCTCAGCCTCATTTGCATGATGGCACTGAAAGTCAACTTTTGCACTGCACTTGATATAATCACACTTTTTTTTTCTCTCCCCCAAGACAAAGGCAGAATCTGCTCCTGGTGTGAAACGCAGAGGCAGACCCAAGAAGGAGGTAGCAATCTTTCTGCCCTAACTGAATTAGAAGTAGTAGTGAATTAAGGGCACAATGTTTTCCACACATGCGTGCCAAAATCCTTCAAGATGAGTCACTTTTTTTCCCCAAGTATTTCACTTTGACTGATGACAATCGCTGCTGCTTGTCTTGAAATTGGCCGGGTAATTTATAAAAGTAGCAATCCAAGTTTGACTCTCTGACTCAATTATGGTGAAATAGGTTGAAGGTCAGTCACATGCATTGGACAGTTGTTGCTCAAATACAAACGCCGCAGGGCTCGTTATGCTTCTCTATCCAAGGTCCCAAATTTGTTGTCGCTTTTGATGACAGTTTTCAACCACTTTACCGTGCAAGTTTGCTCGTCAGAACATAGGAAATAAATGTAATAATGTAATTCCCGCCGCCTCGAAAAAACATCTTTTTGTTTTAATTAAACTACCACGTGAGCATCTCTGTTTTCTATAGCGACATAAAAGTTGACACCAGCACTCCAGGAGCATGTTGCTCCCATCAAGGAAGTTGATGTGGTTTTGTAGTAAAAGTGTGTTATGTGCACGAGTGGTGGAGGCGCCTGGATCACATTAGTCACATGGAGAAATGACCCGGAGTTACCCCGCACTTATTTTTATGAATGAACAGAGCCAGTTGGGAGTGAAGCAAACTGGATGCTTCATTGTGACTCATCAGTCCACCATCATGAGTCACTGGCCCCTCCCCTGGTCGCCTTCACGCCACAGTTTTGTTAGTCAAGATTGAGGACAGACATTGATCCTCTCATACGAAAGACATGTTGAAACTTGAGTCAGCATTTCTTTTGAGCACAGGCTGAAGTGTTTTCTTTTTTCTTCCCCCACCCGTCCCATTTTAGGATAAGGAAGAGAAGGCATCACAGGAGTCATCGGAGCAGGAAGAAGAAGAAGAAGAGGAGGAAGAGGACCAGTAATACCAACAACGCATGTTACCTCACTCAACATACTGACTTACTGTCAACCATAACTGGACTGTATCTGCAACACCGGTGCCACTTTCATGGCCACTATTCCCGACAGGGCCCTCGGCTCAAGTGAGGGCCAACACAGTACATTTCTCATGCAACAGCACTGGATGAAAACGTTGGACCTTGCGCAAGCCTAGATCTAAGTCTCACATGACGGACGACAGCCTTTTTCTCCATGTCATGATATCACGAGTCTTTTATATTGGAGAAGGTGGGCTAGTGTATTTTCTTTAATGCTGAAAGATGGTTTGTAGTCTCTTTTTTTGTTTGTTTTCTATTTACTCAATATTGCTTACTGATTATACCTGCGTCTGAGATGGTAGGTCCTGTAGAGTTTCTGTTTTGTACAGGACAAAGGTGATTTTTACCAATACTTGTGTTTGTGATGTGGTTAACCTATCCTTCGCATCGTACGCTAGATGGAGTTGAGCTTCAGTGTTTAGGATGACAATATGTCACTGGTGGTATGTATACTTTTTTTTTACCCCTCCTTCCCGGTGTCACTGCTCACAAGTAGAAAGATCCTTCATGTAGGACATTTTAGGTTTTAGCTTATCAAACGGCCTCCTCTGTCATTGATGTGTAGTGGGGGAGACAACTAGTTCTCTAGTTTTATTTGATTTTTTAGTTTTGTTACTTTCCAGTTTCATACCATTGACGTGTGTGCTGCTTCTTTTCAAGTGTTGTCGATTTTAAAGCATAGGGTTCCAGGTCGAGAGTATCAGTGTCGTTTGTTCAGGGAGCTTTTTACAGACGGTTTTGCCTGCGCACACGCCCAGTCAACTGAAATACAAACTGTACAGCCGTAAGCAGTTTAATAATGAAACTGAAAGTCGGTACTGCTCTTTTTTTTTGCCCCCCTTTAGGCCACCTTGTGGCCACTTATTCACCGAGAGGGGTTCCCATAACCTTACTTAGTTGAAATAAACCTTTTTAAAGACGTGTTTTGCTTCCTGCAACAGCAACAAAAAAGAACAGTGAAGTGGCCCCATGGCAGTTCTTCCACACACCTCAGCTGCTACAACCTCAGTAATAAACCCAGAAAACGGCAAAGTGACTATACCATTCCTGGACATTCATACCTCATTCAGGAGCTTATATCAGTGCATTTAACTGTTTTTTGTGTTAATGTGTACTCTGGCATGAGTCAGACAGGTTTTCTTTTGATTACAAACTTTCCCCCCCCCCCCCCCTCTTTTTTTATAACTGATTGAAACAGGCCTCGGCCCTGAACCTTGCATTCTGGCTGGTGTGTGTCCGTGTGTGTGAGAGAAGCAAGTCAGGGAGACTTGTCAGCTTGACAATTGTGTTCACTGACTGTAGTAGCTTCGTAAGTTTTTATTTTTCTTCTAGTGCACTGAAACATTTTAAGGTTGGATACCTTTTCTGCTTTTTGCCCAACAATTGCCATGAAGTGTTTTTTTTGTCCATCTTCTGCAAAATCCGATGCACGTCACAAACTGACATCTACATCTGTTCATTTATATACTGTAAACTGTTGAGGATGGGATCATTCTTTTTAATGGACACCGTATATAAATGTGCAATGTATATATTTTCTATGGTGCCCGACAATTTGTATGAGATGAAATGGTCAATAAAGATAATTTTCTGTCGTTGTTCTCTCATTTGTTCAAAACAGGAATTGGAGATATGCTTCGTTCTATTCTAGCTGGCAATATTTGGATTGAGGCTGAAATTTCAGGACAGACCTTAAATTCACTAAAACCTTGACAGGCGAAATGAATTTGACCTACCGGTAGTCTTAACTCTTCATGTCCAACTGCTCCGTGTTTCACCATTTTTTTTTGGTCCAAAATGAGCTTTCCTGGTTTTATGACAACTGGTATTCAAATCATCCTCTGCTGTTCACGTTTTGACATCATAGCACCAAGACACTGAATATCAACTGAATCTTGTCGATGCGAAGCTAAGAGGATTTCCCAGGAGAGAGCCACAGATATTTGAGTTTTACGGCTGTCAGAGGGTTACAGCAAATATAGAAACTGGAAGGTTTCAAAGAAAGGCATTGAAACGGGCGTCCTAGGGGGAAAAAGTATTTTGCAATGCTGTTAGGATCAATAAGTTGTGCAAAAAGTACTGAAACATTGAGCAGTTGGACATCCATTCAAATGTTTAGAGGTAAAATTAAGTTAGCCTGGAATGATTATATTGTAGTGCATTTCTGGTTCAGCCTGAAAATTCACCGTTTAACGTTTTACCTTTTCGGCCACACAACCTGGAAACATCTGGAGATTTGTCTGTTCAAGCAAGAACCTCAACTAATATTTTCAATTCTTAGCCACACACTGGCTGGGGCATTTAGGGTCAGAGATCTAATCAGTACACGTTCGCAGGTGCTTGAGGATCACTTCATTCAATGCAATATCTACATGTACATTTATGAATGACAATTTAAAAAAACAGGGTTTTGGCCCAAAGTATATTTTCTGTCAGCACTCCGCCAGTGTAATCACTAGTCATGACTTAGAATGTGATGCAGGGACAATGCAGTCACCTTCCAGTCTTATTTCAGCAAACACGACAACAAAAAGGGTCTCCTTCCAGTAAACTTAAAAATGAAGCTTCATAACAGTGCAGACAAATTTACATCAGTAGTTTGTCCATTCGGGTTCAAGTGGAACTCAGTGGCTCAGCAACAAGTGCAACTCTGGCATGATTGTACAGTTAAAAACATTTTGAGGAACACAACAAGAGTGTCGCAATTCAACCAAATAACACGCAAAACATTTCCTCTCTCCCCATTGCAATGCATAACTTGTTCAAATGAATCAAACTGTTAAAACGTGATGCACCCACACAAACAAGCTCATCACAGTCCAGAGTGGCTTCAAACATGCTGAGCGCAATAAAGTTAATGTGGGTACAGTCAGAACAATGGCATTCATCTCTGGCTGGAGGTGTATCTTTGATGGTGCCACGTCTTGCGCACAGGACATATTTGGAGCAGGAGTCATTCAAACAGAACACTGGATCTTGTTTCTGTTCAAATTGACGTTTTCATGGATTCCACGTGACTCACAGGATTTGGCAAAAAACACTTGAAGATCCAGATCACAGATCGGAACTCGTCCTCGTTTTCTGTGTAAATGAAAACAAAAACGGAGCCCGGACATTCCTTGAGTGAAATTGAATGTGAAATTCACATGAAATATCCATTCATTAACAGCTCACTTATTCAAGACTGAAGTAAATGTGTTCTGTCCCAGAGAAGGTGCACCTCTTTTAACACTGGACAATGAAATTCAGTGAACACTTGTGATTAAATATCTAAATACGGTCAAGGTTGAATGCGTCCTTCAACATGTTACTAATTATGCCTTGCTTGTTGCACTTGAAGATTTGGGGCTCGGCGGTGTTCTCCCACAAAACAAACAAAGGACGATGCTTGCGGTTAGTGCAGGTATTCTCTGGCATTGCCGCGGTTTGGATTCTTCAGGCATCTTTGGTCAGAAGAGGGCGACGCTGCTGATAATTTCTTGCCCAACCTTGAACGACCTAACAAAAAGAAAAGAACGTTTCAGTGTTACATTCAAATTTAAATGTTGACAATTACTGTATGCACGGTAGTAGTCAAAGTGGACATCTCGATTTAGGCATGAGTTTTGGCAGGGTTGTTAACAGCAATCTCTTCTCTGTGATGTGTCAAATCCAGACAATTTGTTTTCACTTTACAAGGATTTTAATTTTCATACAACACAATACCGCAATTGAGTGCAAATAAGGATTAAAATAGAGTGGCTATGTTTTACTGTTTTATCTCATGTGTAGCAAACACTGCCATCTACTGTTTTGAAGCGTTGGGCCAAGACTTGGACAACAGCCAAAGTACTGCAGATGTACAAACAATCAAACAAATATGCAGTGCTATTTGCATCACAATAAATCGTATAGCTGTGATTTGGTCTGGGTTCATTGAAGTAACAAAATTACTGCAGAAGAGTTTGCAACATGACTTTGACGGCCTTTTTGTTGACACCAAAATTTACCAATTGCTATTAGACAGCTCATTTAGCTCACAGTTGCAGTCCAGGGTATATACCTCACCTCTCGCCAGAATTCACCTGGGACCCCAACAAGGACAAGCCAGGGCTCTTGGAGGTACCCTAATTTTATATGGTGACACTAAAAAAAAAACTGAGGTTGCATCCTGTGCAACCTGGCGATGGAAGCTGGAAAAAGCTCTCCTCGACTTCAAAGCCTCACTCAACAAACACTCAAATCATTGTCTCAGGCAATCTGACATAGTGAACGGTGGGACGTTCTGATTGGCCGTGGTTAAGATATTCTTTCTTTTTTTTTTAATTAATCGCTCAGACAATAGTTTGTTGTTATATACAATGTGAATAAAAGAAGAAAACCAATGGCTCATTTGTCATATTTTCATAATTGTATTTATTTTAAACCCCTATAATTTAGAAAATGTCTCCTCAAATTATGTCACCGATACGCAAAGCTGCTCTGAAAGAAAAATGAAAAAGAAATTCGAGCCTTGATCTTGAAAAAACTTTACAGCCATACTGGCCAGCCCTACCTGTGTCAATAACTACCGGTACTGTCGCATTACTGCATTGCACTAGCACTTTCGGTACCAAGACTTTTCAATGAGTTCCTTATTATGCGGCACTGGATTTAAAAGTAAGAAATTAGTTGACCAGATCGTGAACCTGCAATCGCTATCCAAAACTAATGCAATTTATGCTTGGCTTCATCTTCTCACATAGCTGAAATAGATGTCACTCGATGGTATCAATCCTAGCACGTGGATTCTTAAAGCATCTAATATCCAAGCTCAAGTCATAGTCATGTGCTCATAAAATTGAACATAACTTGATATTATGCTTGCAAATAAAACAGTCCCT
This sequence comes from Hippocampus zosterae, assembly GCF_025434085.1. Lineage (NCBI taxonomy): Eukaryota > Metazoa > Chordata > Actinopteri > Syngnathiformes > Syngnathidae > Hippocampus > Hippocampus zosterae. The sequence goes on from NC_067452.1 coordinate 23,835,575, forward strand.
GAAACATTCTTTGTGATTTCTTCTCTCAACTTGTTGCAGCTGTTTTCCCTTCATATAAGAGGAACCGAGTTGTGAGAAACTAAGTCTAACAGCCTGGCCGCATCAGAAAGCATGAAGCAACCAAGGTAAACCACAGACAAGAAAAATGACACAGAAATATATTTGTACAAGTGCATTATCAATCAAAAAGACCCCCCAAGGTATCAGTGAAAAAGAAAAGTGTGCCTTACTCTAGTGTCCTCTTCTCGCCACAGCATCTCTTGTTCAGCTTCATTTACCTCCTCTGAGGGGTCATATGAGTAAATTGGCAACAACTGATGGCGGAGTCTGTCAAGTCTGAGAAAATAACATGCAAGAGGAAAACGCAGATGACGAGGAGACATGAATCATAGGTCCATTGTAAACAAGGCGAGAGACTGGATCTTTACCTCTGTTTCTTACGAACGTACAAGACCTGAAACAGAAGACAAAAATAGACATTAATGTCTTTCAAAAACATATCAGGTGTGCTATAAATGCAAGCAAAAACATGCATGTTAGGTTAGTTGAAGACTATAATTTGTGCAAAGGTGTGAGTGTGAAGATGAATGGTTGCTTTGTCATAGGGGCCCTTTGTTTTTAAACATCAGGGTTAAAATTCTATTGATTTTAATTGCAATACATTTTAATTGAGTCATTATTTGTTTCTTTTCCTTATTTGAAGCTCAATGTTATTGTTTTAACAGGTATAATTATAATGTTATCATGGCTTCGAATAATATTTTCTCCACATTTTAGGACTTAATGTTCTACCTTTGTTTTTATAATTAACACAATTATTCATTCATTCATTCATCTTCCGAGCCGCTTGATCCTCACTAGGGTCGCGGGGGGTGCTGGAGCCTATCCCAGCTGTCCTCGGGCAGTAGGCGGGGGACACCCTGAATCGGTTGCCAGCCAATCGCAGGGCACACAGAGACGAACAACCATTCGCACTCACACTCACACCTAGGGACAATTTAGAGTGTTCAATCAGCCTGCAGCGCATGTTTTTGGAATGTGGGAGGAAACCGGAGCACCCGGAGAAAACCCACGCAGGCCCGGGGAGAACATGCAAACTCCACACAGGGAGGCCGGAGCTGGAATCGAACCCGGTACCTCTGCACTGTGAAGTCGACGTGCTAACCACTGGACTACCGGGCCGCCCTTTAACACAATTAAGTTACTGTATTTTAATTTTGTTCATGATGGAGGTACTTGGAGAGCTAAGTATGTTTTAGCTGGCTTAGAGTTTGACAACTACTGGAATAGAAACTATTTTCACATCACGTTATCTGCCGACTTACCACTGCTACAGCTATTCCAATGATGGTGATGAGGAAGAATGGCACCAAAACATAGCCCACCGCCACGTCCCCATTAATGGTGGGGGACGGAGTGGTACTATTCATTGCATATAATCAGGGCGGGAGACTACAGGGGGGCTTTACAGATAACGGAAATCCCCCACCCTGGGACACACACTATGCAGCGGCTGTTTCCTTAAGCTGCCTCCTAGTTGATCAGGCCTCATCCTTTTCATTCATGTGACTTCCACAGGGTAGAACGGCTCCTCCTACTTGGGACAAACCACACAGGGCATGACACATTTGAGCGTACAGTTGGGTGTTGAACATTACACGATAGATATTATTGCAATATTTAACTTGTACTGCAAGAAATTACATTCGTATTATTTAGTGAAAGAAATACACATTTTCATATGGCCAAATGGGCAGACTCAATGTGTTCTTATCCAATTAATTGTAACACCGTTGTTATTTAGTGTTGGTAATGCCTCTGGATATTGTTCTTCTATTGGATGGTGATGCCCATTTAAGGTTGCATCCGATCGGTCAAGGTCAGAAAAGATGCATACAATTCCATTTGAAAGTATCAGTTTATCACACCTCTTTGTGATACGTATATTGCACGTGCCATCGCGATGACGATATTCTAGATAGAAGTAAGCAAAGTACGGTACAAAAATGCAATTGATTGTAAAAGAACTAAGTTGGCATCATGGTTTTGAAGTTGATTCAAGCTTTCAAGCGTTCACGAAGATACCACTTCCTCGCTGCCTGCTGAGGGCGCCGACCTGCTCGACCTGTCTTCAAGGCAGCGCGGTTAAGAATGGACCGTGCACAATGAACTTCCGGATTGAAAAGCACAGCATTCGTCTTGCGTCAAAATCGGTTAGCTTCGAGGCGAGCTAACGCCTTCTAAAAGTTATTCGACCGGGTAAACAGCCATCTCCGAAAAACGACTGTTCGTTTTCTTGCTGGGGTCACGAGGCGAGTTATTGGCTTCGGAGAAAGACAATTTGAATTCCCACTCACCTTCTGTGAATCACCCCGATTTATTTTTGTTGCTTCCGCAAGCAGCTTAGGTTTTGTTTGGCAAGTCAGTCGTTGTAGCGAGGGCGACAGTAGTGCTTCCTCTTTCAAAATAAGATATGATCGCTCACACTGGGACAGTATTTCGAACCCAAACCTCAAATGAGATATTGCTGAGATTGAATTTGACCCGGGTAAGGACGTAATTGGGCCCGCGTCATTTTTAAAAATTGGGAACACCGAATATTTTCACGACCAAGCGACCTGTTTTTCCTAAATCTATTTATCAGATGAAATAAATTGTGAATTATTTTACTGTAAATACTGTATGTCATTACACATATTTAATACAAACAAGTTTAACATTTGTATTTCTTTTGTGAAATAATTGCTGAATTAATTCTAATTTAATGAAGCCATTTTCATATTGCCCCATCAGGGGGTGCCACAGTGAGTGGTTTGCATGTTTTTGGGCCGTTTTAAGAGCGGGTCCACTTGTTTAATGGTAATTTCATCGATGTTTGGATAATGGCTATGCAGATTCTGACATTCATTAGTTCATGGAATACAATCTTGGTTTTAATCCCACCCTCAGTTTGTCTGTTTCGTAATGTTTTACAAGGATTGGGATAACTGATCAAAAAAAAAAAATCGGCATTATTCAAATTATGATTCCAACGGTTTGGTGGATTCATGGTAGATTTCAGTAATAAAATGGCAATGAAACTAATTTCTATCATGTCTAATAACATGTGTTATGCATTGGATATTAATTTGGTTATTTTAAACTGATTTTGAAACTATACAGTTGAAATTATTGACCACATCATAATAAAGAAATGAGATTTCTGTAATTTCATGTGTTTACCTGTCTCTCGGAAGCTGTAAAACTCAAACAAAGTATTCAACACTAATTCTAATTGCAAATTTCATATTTACTGAGAATCATCCATCGATCCATTATCTGAACCGACATTTTTGCGAATGTCATGGGTATGCTGGGGCCTATCCCAGCTTTTTGGGGCAGGAGGCGGCTACCACCCTGAACTGCTTGCCAGCCAAACACATGGCACACAAAGACAAACCACCATTCGCAGTCACAGTCACACCCAGGAGCAATTTAGTGTGTTCCATTAACCTGCCATGCATGTTTTTGGAAGATGGGAGGAAACCACAGTACCTGGAGGAAACCCACTCAGGCATAGGGAGAATTTCTGCAAACAAGAAAGCCATGGGCCTGCATCGAACCCTGTACCTTTGCACTCTGAGGCGGACGTGCTCAGTAGTCGATCACCTTGCGCCTCCAAAAATCATTGTCCAAAAATAGTTTCTGAGAACGGCATCCTTTTGAGCACTAAGTCACTCTCACTCTGAAAAAAAGTTGGAGGTATGTCTTCGTTTTCATCTGGCTCAAGTGCGTCATTGACCTCATCACAGCGAAGGACATTCCACTTTGTAGCTATATTGTACAAGCACGTGGTACCTGTTGCACACCCCTCAGAGTTCCATGTGCAAGGAGTTAAGGTACGTAAAGCACCTCAACTGCAATTCCTTTTCATTATGTATCACTGTTGCCATTTTAAGTTTGAATTTGACGCACACGAAGTAGATACTTGGTTTTTGCTTTTGGTGGGGGGGGGGGGGGGATGTGGTTTTGCTGCTCCAAATATATTGAAAATGGGGTATTGCACTAGTCTTATCTTTAAACCGGGAGCACCATCTAGAAGAGTACAAAATATCACAAGTGCTTCATGAAGCGCCATTTCCCGATCACTACTGTGTGCCCTGTGATTGGCTGGCAACTAATTCGGGGTGTCCCCTGCCTAGTGCCCGAAGACAGCTAGGATAGGCTCCAGCACCCCCCGCGACCCTAGTGAGGATAAAGCGGTTCGGAAGATGAATGAATGAATGAATAATACTGCATCGCAAAACAATTGGTTAATGCGCATGACTGTTTGAAACCATAATCATGAAAGTATATAATCTCTCCCATTATGAGAGGTAGGAGTCTTTAACATTTACAGAGCAAAGACACTAAACAAATCCTTTCATTGGAAAGTGTGCAGCGTTTGCACACCATAGATGCTTTCACAAAGAGGGCTCTTCAAATAAATCTATACATCTCACACCCACACCCTCCCACGGCCCACTCCATCAGCATGTATTGTATTGTATTGTATGTGTCAAGTGGACTTGATTGACAAGAACAGAAGTGACGATTTAATGAATCGGTCCCACTAAGAAGATTCTCTGTTAAAACAAAGGTTGGAATTGAATGTATTCAAATCTAATAAATAATCATAGTAATCGTTATAATAATACTAATCATAATGTGTTGTGTCAGCCACGTCTTGCAATCAGTTTTGTGTGATCCTTTGAAAGGACACCGCGGGGCATCCTCCCACGTCGCGCCTGTGCGGTGCTGTTGTGCTCCCTCTTGCTGCGTGCATCGTGATCAGGCTGCAGAGTCTTGCGGAGGTCACCTTCTGTTACCGCAAGGGGAAATACTGAATCATTTGCAGTCAAGGCTAGGCTGGACTCGGTGCAGCTCGGCAAGCACTGTGTATCTGGTAAGCGAGTGCGCCACGTTTTGCGCTTTTTAGATGCGCAGCTACTTGCATCCTTCCATAATTGTTTAGCTCGGGTACAGGAATCTCATCGCGTCATTTGCCAGCACGATCCGTTCACGATCGTTGGCACTTGTGTAGCAGCTAAATTATGCACGCGTTATTGTATGTGCTGTTGTTTTCAAATGAAACATCTTGCGTCATGGCGTGTTTCTGTTGCTCGGCACGGAATTTAATTGTTTTATCGGGCAGACCATTTATGTATGAAATAAATACAATCTGTTTTGTTTAGTTTAGTTTAATGACGCATTTTTGTCTCGGATAAGCTGCAATAGCGATTTGGTGTGCCCCCCCCCCCCCCTGCATGTAGGGTAAATGGGAACAGTGGCGCCCTCAAAGGTTGTTGCCATGTTATTGTAGTAGGTGGAGATGGTGGCCATGTCTGGAAAAGACTTATACACTGATACAATTTCTCCCCTTTCCATGCACCATATGGAAAAACAAGAACACTCGAACGAAAAGCACACAAATGTTGTTAATTAGAAATAACTGCCTGTTATATCTCTGAGATGGATTTTTTGTGGAGAGGACAGGAATCTCAATGCGAGCGCCCCTCTGTGCCGTTATGTAATTGGTTGTCACAGCTCAGCGAGGAGTCATCTCTCTTGTCATTGTTTTTCTTTTTTGACAACGAGCAGCAGCAGCAGAGAGGTCGAACCACATTTGGTTTTGGTGCATGTGGTATTTAAAATGATATAAAATGCATACATGTTTACAATTGATGGAAGCATCACGCTGCAGCCGCACTTGTTATCTGAGGCGGTATGTGTGTTTGTGTAGACGCTCTGCATTTTAGGGGCGAGTTAACATTTTGTCCACAAGAAATGGTGCAGCTCACAAATGACACAGCAGCCATCAAGGCGTTTCGCCTGAATTGCTTTCAATCGAAATCATTCGTTTTTTCAAAGAGTGAGTGACATAGAAGCTGACGGACAGGCTGCTTAGTGCGGAACTGTCCAAGGTTCTGATTGCTCACGTTGCCCGAGTGGGTGTCTACCAAGGGCCAAGGTGCCCCTAAGAAAGAGAAGATAATGATCATACCATCAGGGAGGGTGATTCCATGTTATTTATCTAACCATGTATCTATCTATCCGTTAACCATCCATCCATCCATCATCTCGACATACGATGCCTGGAGTTTGTTTACATGTTTGACTTTTTTTTAAACCAAGGCAATTACCTGTCAGTGTAATCACTGAATGAATCATTACCACCTCAGATTTGAGTTTTGCATTCATCTCTTACCATTCACTTGTTTATTGCCCCCACCGCATTTCGCTGAAGCACATATATAATAATAATAATAATAATACATTTTATTTATAAGCGCCTTTCAAGACACCCAAGGACACTTTACAATAACAAAAAACACAAAAGGACTGTGATTAGCCGAGTTGCCAGCCTATATAAATACACTTCCAGAATATTTTGTCTGAATTTCCATATTTTCTACATTTCGTCAAGACATTTACCAGCGGACAGTGATTGCAGTATATTGTGCAATAAGATAAAATAAAATAATGCATATGGTTCAGTTGCACAACATAATCATTACGGTACTGTATAACCATCATCATTGCTAAATGATGGCTCCAATGTTTATGGTAATGTATTTATTGCATCAAGCTTTAAATGGTGGATGCAGTTGCAGCCTGACTGAACATGTATGAGCGTTCCAACACTCCATGGTCAGAAATATCTGTGTTTATTTGCCTTTATCAATTCTGTTCACAACCACAGTAAAGAAAGCAAGTTTATTACATTAATAAGATCTCATAAGTCAAATTTGAAATTCTGCACTCTTTATTTTTTTTGCAAACAAAAAAAATAACATCGCTGATAGATTGGATGAGATAGTTTAGGCACCAACGATAGCTTATGTTTCTATTTTGTACATTATGTTTGTACAAATGGTTTCACCCCTTCATGCCATTTTTGTATTTTCTGTATCTGCTATTGCAGTTGATATTATGCAAATTGTTTCCATTGTGGGACTGTTAAAGGCTATCTTGTAATATAAATACCTATCATATTAATATACGTTTACCCCTATAGGCCCCTCCTCTCGGCTGACATGTGCTGGGAGGTCCTATTTCATTTCCTGTGTGTGTTTCACATACCTTTGTAAGAGTCTCCAGACACTCCAGACAGTTCTTCTCAGTTGCTTTGGTGCACTTCTCAGATCAGAATTGGAATTTACCAAACAATAAGTACATTTCTTCAAACAATTTGTACGAATTGCAAAACATCATGGTTTGTCTCCAAAAGCCATTTTTTTTTCTTGAAGGTCCTTAGTACAACTCTCAAAAGTAAATGTTTGTCTCACTAAATGCGTCATTGGCAGCAGAACATGTCTTTGTGGCATTGTGTATGTATAAGACAGTCAAATTGCTTAGTTATGTTGTCACAAAAATGGTGTAATTTGGAGGGATGTTCAGATGTATACTGCAGCTTAAGTTTTGATGACCATTCTTCTAACCTGTAAATAGAACCTTAGTGTAGAGGGAAGACTGATTGATAGAGACCGGCAAAGATTCATTTAATTTTTAATGTCCGCAATGTAATTTGTTGACAAACCATCTCATGTTGATACAGAAATGAAAAGACAACACTGCATAGCACAAAGAAAAAAAGCTAAAAAAAGAAAAAAGTTGAAATGGACATGGCACAACCTCCTGAGGGAAAATAGTACATGCAACGCTGAAGCAATTCCAGTGCTGTCGTTCTACTTCCAGTGTGCCACAAATTCCCATCCAGATTAGAATTTTTCTGAAATTGGTTGATCATTGGTTGAGCTACTTCTTCAGTCACCTGGGAAATAAAGTCGCATAGAAACATTTTGGTTGACATATTACGATAAGTTGTTCAACCATTTTGCATGTTAACACTTGTATGATGAAATAATGGAAAAATGTTGAGGGGTGTGAAACAATTGAACAGAGACCCATTGTCATACATTTTAATTAAGATGACTAAAACCATTGATAATCTCGGAAACAGCAGAGAATTATATAACAAAAGTGTTGTGAAAATTGGACAAGTTTCAAGAAATCCAATTCTGTTCTGAGAAATGTTCCAATACAGCTGAGAAAAACGTAAATAAACTGTCTTCTAATTTGATGTTCAAAGTTGGCTGCAGCCAGTCATATGTGACAAGTGTCCTGCATCACCCAATCCCTTATTTCAGTGTCCCGCAACATGCAGCGATAGCTTAGCAATTAGCATGAGTTCTCCATCTTTCTCTTGTTAATTACGCCTTGTTTACCATACTTGTCAGAAGTGTAGTTTATCCGCTGCCGTGGAGGCGATGATGAGCAACTTGTGCTGTGTTGACAGCGGACGTGAAGGCGAACCTGCGGCTCTGCATCGTATTTCTTAATCGCTACGTGGGCTGGATATCTTTTTTCATCTGGTTACTGGTGCACCAAGTTGGCGTTCAGTGCTTTCCATAACAAAATATGGATGATTTATAACATTTGGCAGCGGTGCATCAGAGTTCTTGCTCGTTTGTTTCATTTACCATATTTATTTATTTGTTTCTTTAATTTTTATTCCCCAGGCCCCCCTTCTCGGTTTTCAAACTGACCATAATAAATGTTGGAGTAACAGGAGCGACTGAAGATACTCGTTTTTTTAGCTGTTATTTTGATCTTGAGAGAGATCTCGAAACCTGCATTGATGTTGTCACATAGAGCAACGTGGCTCTTCATTGTGAGCTTAATATTGTTCATACATCAGGAGTGTGGGCCACAGAGGACGATGTGGAGAAAAAAAAGGGTTGTTTGTTTTACCTGACACCCCCAAATACCCTGCAATAGAAAGAGTTGGTAAGGGCATTTCAACTATGAGAGGTGGATACAGCAGTGTGTGACAGGGTGTGAAAAAAGGCGGTGACCTTACGAATGGAGTGCACGCATGGGAGGAGACTCTGTCCTTGGTGGAAACAGCAGAGAGGATTACACTGAGTATACTTTGCATCAGATCTGCTTTTATGCTAAAAGCTTGTGTGATTAACACACGTGTTGATTTGCATATCATGCCTGTTTGTTGTATTGAGCATCCACTCATCCATCCATCCATTTTCTGATCCGTTTATCCTCACTAGAGTTGCAGGGGGTGCTAGAGCCTATCCCAGCCATCTTCGGGCAGTAGGCGGGGGACACCCTGAACCGGTTGCCAGCCAATCGCAGGGCACACAGAGACGAACAACCATCCGCGCTCACACTCACACCGAGGGACAGTTTAGAGTGTTCAATCAGTCTGCCATGAGTGTTTTTGGAATGTGGGAGGAAACCGGAGGACCCGGAGAAAACCCACACAGGCACAGGGAGAACATGCAAACTCTACACATAAAGGCCCGAGCCAGAATCAAACACTGCACCTCTGCACTGTGAGGCCGACGTGCGAACCAGTCGACCAGCGGGTCGCCTGTATTAAGCATGTTTGCTTTATTTCTTACTGTCCAACGAGAGCAACCTTTTTATGCAACAATTTTGTGTGTTTGGATATTTGAGGCGCAGTTTCTTGTTCATCAATATCACTGCCCTACGGAAATAGCAAGATCCTTCTATGATTAATACCCCCAGAATGAAATGACTTGGCATTTGAACATGCTTTGTGCCAAAATCAATGAAATGTAGCTCACATTTGTTGATCATACCTCAGCCATCATTAACTGTCCATGATCTTCGGCATATCGCGTCTGTCATCAGCCCACGTAGACGTCCTTGTTATTCACATTGTATTGCAGCAAATAGAATGACACAAGCCACTGAACTCATTGAAGCATTTTCATCCTTACTAGGGGTGGGCAAATGAAAACGTTTTCAGCAAATTTAATGTCAAACAAGTGGATTCTGTTGTGATTTTGGCTAATTAAGACAAAATGAATAAATTCTTTGGTTTTCAGATGCATCTGATTTTGGTTCAAAACGATTGTTCCAAATGGCCTACTTCTTTTTGAATTGCAAGAGGGCCTGTGTGATTAAGCAATGACTATCCAGAATAAATCTTAAATAACTGTCATCCAGAGTATAATAATAAAAAGAACGTGGAGAAACAATTTAAACACTGATCAGTTGTGGTGATTGAATCGTTTTGCAGGCCAATCTGTACAATTACATAGTTACAGATAGTTGTAGAAATAGTACAAATACGTAACCTAAGCTAGATATAATATATACTACATGGTACACATTTGCCTACAAATGATACAAATCATTATTGTCCCAAGAGTTACAGTACCCCGAATAAGGTGTACAAAAAGTGAACTCTTGAGGGTATTGCTCCAGTAACAAGCCGTTGGACTATCAAATGTGCACATTTTAAAAATTTTTAGAGAGCATGAGAGGAGTGGGACAAATGTGCATGTTGAGAAGAGCCTTATTGTAATTTATTCTAATTTTTACCCATTCTTTTAATATATTTTCTCCATTTGGTGCACATTTGATCGTTTTTTGTTTTTAACCAATTTATATATGTCAATGTTCTGATATCAGTTTCGTATAATAAAGATTCCCCCACCCCGGCCGGTGACTAACAGCACCCACCAACAGCGGCTGTGAAATGACTCAAACCGTGCAATATGAGGTTTCCCCTTTACGGGGTACTGGATTTACTACAGCCTCAGGAACACGCAAGAGTAAAGGCTTGGGGAGAATACGGCCCAGGCGAGTTATAAATAGGGAACACGCTCATTTCAAAGTCACTTCACCCAGAGTGCATCCATTCCGTGAAGACATAAGTCAGCCAAAAAGGTGTACATTGGCGTGTCTTTTCTGATTTAGGCACATGGGAGAATATGCCCTAATGTGTGCTGCAATCTCAAGCTACTTCATGTGCGTCAACATCAATGTAGTGAGTGTGCTGTCTCACAAAAGCTCATTTCACAGAGCCTGTTGCCCCTTCATTCTGCTCTTCTGTCCATCCCTATTTGCCCAACACACGCGCACACGCACACACACACACACACACACACACACACACACACGCACACACACACACACACACACACACACACGTCTGCGCCACCGCCTCTCTCCTCCTCCATGCTGTCACTGGGAGGCTGGTGGCAAAAGCCTTGCACGTTACGTAACACTGCAGCATCATTCATGCAGGACGTTGGGTGCAATCATCACTCGATGCAAATGTGCGTGGAAAGCTGAGTAGTCACCTATAGAATGTGTGAGCCAAAGGTGGGTTAGGAAGGTGCTGGGTACTCATGTTCAATTATGATTATATCTTTGTATTTATATACAGTATGTTTCTCTACAAGTGTGTATATGGATGTCTTGTCCACATGGACGGCTTGAGGCGAACATGATTCTGAAACTAACATCACTTGACTAACATGTTCCTTTTCATTGCTTTCACTTGATTTTCGAGCATCCGTGCAATAACCAGAGACAGATTGTGTGGAGCTAACTATTGATGAAGCTCGCCTTGAAGCAGCTGATGAAAAATAGAGTGCACCGCTCGGCAGCAGCCAAATGAAGACGCAACTACTTTACGGTGAATGATGTGCACCACGTCAGGTATAGGAAGCTGAACTCGACATCAATGCTAACTAGAGCAGCATTAAAGTGCGAGGAATCTGAAGTATAGCCGCACCTCTCTTATCCCCCTTGCGTCTCACAAAAGCCGCGCCACCCACTCGCGTGAATGAATGCGATTAATAAACTTGGCCTTTCTTAATAGCAAACAATTACGAAAGTGCAAAGAGCCAAGGAGAACACTGTCCAACTTCAACTCAATAGCAGCGCTAACAATACTAAATTAGTACCAACACTGTAAACACCCATTCTTAGCTAGTCACAGCTGATTGCATCAACAAAATAGATATCTTTGCCCCGACTACTTGTTCTTGAAGCTGGGGCAGAGACCACAACATCTCAGATGTTAGAATGAGCAAAGACGCTCTCGATCTGGCTCGATGTCTGTGACTTGTCGTCAAGCACAGCCTCACACCTTTCTGTGGAGCAGTTTAAGATCAATCATTTTTTAGATCTGATAACCATTGATTATACTTTGGGTCCTTTTTATTCAAGTGAATACATGAAAATTGATATATTCCTCGTTGTAGTTGATTCAGAAAAAAATATACTCTCTATTTACAAGAACAATACATGAGGAAAATCCCTCACAAGGCCGAAAGAATGCAGAACCTTGACTGGTGTAGCATTGCTGGAGGCGTTCATGAAAAGGTAGCTGACTCATCCCTTTACTATATATTTTTCTAGTTTTCTGCCATGATCCACAGCACAAGCCTGCATACAATTCGTTCTGAAGGAAAAGCTTATGAAAGCAATGTCATCAGCTGTTTTGCAAATTTACTGGATGAAAAAAGTGATGGCGACATGTGGTGTGATGAAAAACACAGCCCCAGCAGTCTAATTGATTATTATGCTAACGACCTTAACACACTATCTTTTTTAGCTTGCGAGCCCGAGCAAAACATTGCTTTTGAAGCCAGAGACACAAATTAGCGCGGGGCTTGCTCAGGGGTTCTCTTCACGTTGGATAGGCTAGCGGTTTCCCAATGAGGAGTGACAGAGGAGCGGCTCCAGCTCTAATTCTGAAACGTCAGTCTACATTTGGATTTTGCATCCAGCAGACATACACTCGTAAAGTTAGCTCACCCTCCACAAAGTCTGTCAACATCACTCTCTTATTGGGTTACCGCGGAGTCTATCTTTTATTTACTTCATGATATTTCTCAACTGCTGTGTCGTGTTGCAAAAGTGGGTTGTGGACCCATTTTTGGTGAATCACGCTAGTTAAAAAAAAAGTATTTGGATTCTGAGCTTTTTTTCAGAACAGTATTGAGCAGTACCAAGTTCCCAGTCTTGGATAAGTGTCAGGGAATGTTACTCACTCGCTACATATTTAGTGTAGCTCAGTCTTAGCTATAGCAATATGCTTTTGGCATTATTCATTCATTCATTCATTTTCCGAACCGCTTGATCCTCACTAGGGTTGCGGGGGGGGGGGGGGTGCTGGAGCCTATCCCAGCTGTCTTCGGGCAGTAGGCGGGGAGCACCCTGAATCGGTTGCCAGCCAGTCACAGGACACACAGAGACGAACATCCATCCATGCTCAGATTCACACCTAGTGACAGTTTAGTGTGATCAATCAACCTGCCATGCATGTTTTTGGAATGTGGGAAGAAACCGGAGTACCCGGAGAAAACCCACGCAGGCCCGGGGAGATCATGCAAACTCCAGACAGGGAGGCTGGAATTAAACCCTGTACCTCTGCACTGTGAAGTCGATGAGCTAACCACTGGACTAGCGGGCCGCCAGCTTTTGGCATTATGTCAAACATATTTGAAGTTGTGTTTAAAAATCTAACACACGGATTCAAATTTGCTGTTGACCAGTGGAACCTAACATGCAAACTGAGTGTGCATCCTGCTGTTTTGGTTGATTAGCAGCTACATCGTTGCCATCCCCTCACTTCCCAACAATACTAACGTCCTCAGTTCAAAAAAATGGAGCAGCGCTCTCTGCATTTTTTCTTTCCATGATTGAACTGTGGTTCTGCGCATGTTAATGTTAATGTTTGTTGGGAAAAAGGTTGTCATACATCATGTGCGTTGTCACTTGGACAGTTATCTCCATGACAGTGAAATCTGCACCAGGCGGCACTGTTTCCTGGCAACCACCGAGAGACGAATGGCCGTTCTCCGTCCGCCCTGCTCCCCGGGATCGCTGCACCTTCCCTCCAGCTGCCGTCCCATCGCTCGTGCCTTGCCTCCCTTCATGTCACATCCCTCCCTGCCTCTGTGTCTATCTCCATCGCTTGTCACCACCCAGACGCTGCTGTCTCACTCTGTTTGTGTCTGTCAGCCCAGTGTCACTCTGCCGAAGCCCATGTCTCAATGAAAGACCTCCCTCTGTCTAGCTTGAGCCTATGGTGTCCTGTTTTAGCCCTGGGGGAGGGGGCGGAGGTGGGTGGGGGTAACACAGTTTGTTCGGGCCTTTCAAACCTCCCCCTTCCGTAAAAACTAAGAGCTTGTCGCCTGGGCAAATTTTTGTCACAACATAAGAAGCGAACATTATTATTTTACAGACCGTCCGATATTAAGTCTGAACCATTGTTGTCTAAGCAGTCAGAAGCGCTAATGTACAGCAGGGTAAAGTTAGTTCAGCTTTTTGAAATCTTCTTACTGTAACAAGCTTTCATGTTGTGGTTCCCCATGCTGTAAGTGGCTCATTGTGGACACAGTGTCAAGAACCTGCGCAAGACTTCCTTTTAGTTCTGGATTTACTCCGCATTTTCTCTCTGTGCTTGCAGTCTAAACCATGTACTAAAGTATACGTTTGGTTCATTGAAGACGACATAAAAGCTTTAAAAAAAACCATTGTTGTTTTTGTTTTTGCTTTGTTTTTAAATTTTCATCCCTCAATTAAAAAACAAGTTTGTAAATGCCTTTTACAATTAATCATTTATCAAAACGGATTTAGATTAATTTGATAATCGATCCGTTGTCGAGTAATTGGTGCACCTCTAATTTAATGTGTTAAACATGCCAATGTTGAGAAAGCTCTACCCTGTGAATTGTAATTCGTGTAATTCATACAATTAAATGGACAGGAACCCAACCCAAAAGGCACGAGCTCAACAAACAACTTTGCATCGCCACTTCGATTTATGAATGAAGTGGCCACGGCCACAGTGATGTGCTGCCAGAGTTGAATTTGCATGTCAACTTTGCGTTTGTGTCCGATCCACCTCTTTGCGCATCTTCTCGCCGGGCTCCCTCCCCCTCCAAAGCCATTCAAGTGGAACAGCGCAGGATTATCTCTCAGCCTCTGAGACACGTTTGTTTGGTGGCACTCGTCGTCTCTGGGTTCACATTGGCTACAGAGGTCAATATCAACATTTGGTTTATCTTTGAGATCACCTATTTATAGGGATATTTTTGGACGACCCCATCTTCAAACCTTCAAGTGTGTTTTGCTGTTTTGTTTTGTTTTTTTCAAATGAAGGCAATAATGGTAAGTGAATACTCAGGACAATGTACATACAAAGTGTACATCAAAAGGGTACTTTGAATATGACATTATTGCGATGAATAGGGAACAGTATTAGTAACAGTAACTGTGGTCGTTATAGCAACCTCCTCAGCCAAGGGTGTTGAAATTTCTTATTTCATGACACTTGCAGTGCCACCTCCCACTATTGTATTCTTTTCTCTGTCTTTCGGGACGCCTGGCACGACCAGAACTGTAGGATGTCTTGTTTTTGCGGTTTGCAACATTGTGACTCATCAGTCTTGTGCAAATTGTGCATTGTGACTGACTCTTCAGTTCCGTCTAATTGTCTATCCACCTATAGAAGCATGCAAATGTGCAAAAATGTACAGGGCACAGGATTGTTTTTCCAGAGTTAAGTTTTGCAAGTTTGTTTGGCTTGTTAGGGGATTGTTGCATCAGGCTGGATCTTAACTGGCTTCCACGTCACCTGGTGCCATCGTCACAAATGCAGAAGGTAATTGGACAACTCAGTTGAGGGACAGGCTGCTTGACCAGCACCGTGTGATGGTTGCTGAGATTATGACTGCTTAACTGTGAGGCTGCTTTAGGCATTCTTGTCATCACAGGAGAAGATAATGTTCATAATTTCTTCGGGCTTGCAGTTGATCTTTTTTTTTTCCCTGAAACTTTCTGATAGTTTTTTTTTTGCTTTTATCAGGCCACTTGAAATATTTTTCTCCACCAACCTTCCACGGCAATGAAATAAGTCGATATGAACTCAATAGAGGGCTTTCGACTCAAAGTCTACATTCATATCTCGTTGGAAGGGGAACTGTCCCCACCAGGTTGGGAGCAAGGAATCTATTCGTATGCTGAAAGCTTCAGCATGTTCGGCATACCAAGAGATGTTTGTACAATTCCATGCTGGGAGATGGATGATGACGATGGAGTTACGAAGCAAGACAGCTTAGTAGCAATCTGAGCCGAGGCCTCAGGTGCCTCGACAGCAGCATGCTAGAACAAGCAAAAGGATGCACAACCCTGTTGCTGTCGCTGCCTAAACTCTTGTTTGCCATGTTTTTAATTTACTCAATGCCTGCCATGTTTTTATGATATTTTTATGATAGGGCTGCAACTAATGATTATTTGAATCATCTTTCAAACAATTAATCAATTAATCAATGCATCTGATAAAAACAGTATTTTAATTTCCACCCTTTCACCAAAAAACAGGACATTCTGTTTTTGTTTTTGTTCCAGCTTGTTCCTTGTTCCCGATCAAAGCTTTGCCCGGTATTTAAGGACTGCTAAATTGCCTGCTCTGTGTCACGTTATTGTCCTTGCTTGGTGTTTATGCTCAAGTGTTCTCTCTTGCTCATAGTCGTATTGCTCTCTTTATTCTTTGTTTTATAAATATTGGTAAGACTAAATGTTTTTGATCTTGTATTGGTGGAAATTGGACTCATCATTTCGTGTGTATTCCCTGTGTCACTTTGCCTTTTGCAAACGCTTTTTGCTGATGCTTTTTTTCCCCCTGGCTCCTTGTTATCAGCCATTTCTGTTTGTACTTTGTGGGTCAGTTTTTCTGTAAAAATAATATTTTTATCGCAGCTTGTCTGAGCCTGCATTTCTGGGATCCTTAAACATTATTCGGTTCGGTTTCAAACCTGCCATTTTCCCAAGGAGTAGCTGAAATGATGAGGATTTGATTGTTTACTTAAAAAAACATCTAAACAATTAATTGATTATTAAAAAACAATTGTTAATTTGATTAGTTGTTGATTCATTATTGCACTGACATATATTTTTGTGACTCCTCTGTGTCTGCGTGTGTGTGTGTGTGTGTGTGTGTGTGTGTGTGTGTGTGTGTGTGTGTGTGTGTGTGTGTGTGCGTGTGGCTGTCTAACTCTCTAAATGGGGGAGTACGCCCAGTTGTATGTCACAGCTCACTGCCCATCTACTTGGCACCTTTATTTTCAAACTCAAAATTGCACCACTTATGAGTGGACTGACACTAACTTGAAAATACAACAGTCAGTTCACTTCTGACTTGAGATGGGAAAAGTACTCACATTCTATACTATAGAAAAACGTAATTGGTAAAAGTAATCATTCAAATAATTACTCAAGTAGAAGTGAAATAGTACAGGCTCTGAAGTTGAAATGAAGAGTCAGAGTGTTTTGTTTTTTTAACCAGAAGTTTCATCCTCACATATAATTTGAAGGCTGTTCAAGTTGAAAGATCACCACAAAACATCCCAAACAATCATGCAAATAGACGCAACTCGATGTACTTTTTGGTAACATACCAAATAAGCACATGAAGCACGTGTCAGAGATTCGCCTGGAATGAAACCAGCGGCTGCTACTCTGTTGCAGGAAATATATGAATACTGAAGTGTGGGATTTGTATGTAAGTGTCCACGTAATGGGTCAGGGCTTGGACAGTGGATGGATCCAAAATCACGCATGTGGGATGACAGTCAGATTTTTTCTAGGACACGCCAGTATGAGACGTGCATTCTTGTTCCTTGGGGCAGGGAAACTAGATGTGTGGCTGAGTAAGCTATTTTTATCCCACCATTATGAACATCTCGCTGAAACTGTTCCGTTCAGTAATTGCCACGTTATACCGCAAGGCCTGCTTAGTTATTTTTGTGAGTTAATATTCAACCAGGAGCTTCATGTATGTTGTATAAGCATTTCTTTTCTTTCTTTTCTTTCAGTGTACAGGAAGCCGAGTGCCGCTGCAGAGCATAGGTTTGGTTGAGAAAGACCATTGCATCATCCACAGAAATGTCTGGCTCCTACGATGAAACTGCAACTGCAGGTGCTGACGACACCATGGACAGCTTCTGGGAGGTACGAAAACACAAGATGGCACCTATAAGTATGACTCTGTCCCTCACATAATATTATGTCAACAAATTTGTGAGTTCTCTGTTCATAAGAAAAATAAAACTACAACAAACATATTTTGGCCGAGTGGTTAGGTGAGGTCAGGCTTTGGCTCAGGCCTTCCAGCATGGATTTTGCATGTTCCCCTTGTACTTGAGTGGGTTTTTGCCTACTACCCGGGCTTTTACCCATGTTCAAAAAATGATAAAATGGATGTTATGTTAATTGTAGATGTGAATTGGTGTGAAAGTGAGTGTCAACTATAAACCCGATGATTGGTTGTCCAAGGTGTACCCCGATAAGATCCAGCTCACCTGCAACCCAAACAAATCTTTTATGTCAGTGTGGAAAACTGTTATGCCTCCATGGTTGTCAAAATGGACCAATTCAGTCATCGTGGACCGTAAGACACAATGTCTGGTTTGACTGAGCATATTTTGTCTGATTTTGTTACAATATCTTTGTTCTCTTACACAAAATAATCATTCCCATTTTCTGAAAGTTAAAAGAAAAATATCCCCCTCTTGCATGCATTTTCTATGTAGATCGTCCTCATTAGGATACCCTATCCCAGATTACTTTGGATGCGATTGCTTAGTTTGTTCGCCAGCCAATTGCAGGGACGAATTTTAATTCGATTCATACTTAGCCTTAGATGAAGTAAATTCATTCATTCATTCATTCATTCATTCATTCATCTTCCGAACCGCTTCATCCTCACGAGGATCGCGGGGGTGCTGGAGCCTATCCCAGCTGTCTTCGGGCAGTAGGCGGGGGACACCCCAAATTGGTAGCCAGCCAATCGCAGGGCACACAGAGAGGAACAACCACACACACCCTCACTCACACCTAGGGACAATTTAGAGTGATGAATCAGCCTTCCATGCATGTTTTTGGAATGTGGGAGGAAACCGGAGTACCCGGAGAAAACCCACGCAAGCCCGGGGAGAACATGCAAACTCCACACAGGGAGGACGGAGCTGGAATTGAACCCGGGGTAGTTCTTTCTGCTCCAGATCCCAGAAATAGCAACAGATCACATAGCATGAGAGAACGCTCAACATTCCTTGGCCAGTTTACCCACAGTTCCTTCCAAGACACGGGTCGCTCCTGTGCTTCGTTGGACTTCATCCTCTGGCCCGTTGCATTCATCTGGCGCTCCTCCTCGGCTTACCCACACACTCTTTGTACTAGATGACGAATTCTGCTTTGGCTCTTCTCCACCGCTTCTTACTGTAGTGTCCAAGGCTCAGTTGTCCCTGGAACACCATGCAAATGATCTGGGTGTTTCCAATGGGGATCTACTTCTATACAATACAATACAATACAATACATGCTGATTTATATAGCGCTTTCACAACAGCGGCAGCTGTAACAAAGCGCTTTACAAAACAGTTAACATAAAGTAAAATAATAAACACAACACATAACATAAAACACGGACAGTCGTGCAGTCCTAACCACTTTTCCGTCACACGCTTTGTTGTTTGAAGCGGTTTGAGATGAAAGAGGAGAGAATCAAAGTGTCCTTTAACCAGTGGATCAGAGACGTCATGCTCAAAATGTGCACACGTTGGCTACAAGCTAAGTTCAAAGTCAACAAGAAGCTGTAGCATCCATTGACGAAAAAAGAGATTGGTTCACTTCTCCTGTCCCATGGAAATCCATTTCAATTCCAAGCGGCAACTCACGGTTCCAAATATGCATCGGCGTTCATCGCCAACGCTCCTCTCCTCATCCTCAACTTCAGCGGCCATCCATCCAGCCGCACCAACGCCGACTGTCCAACAGCGCCGACATAGCCACTGAACAAATCGGGGTTGTGAAAAATGCTGCCCATTACTGGCGCAAAAAAACACAAGCGCCCCAGCTCTGTCCAGCACCGACAGTCAATGGCGCCGACATTCCTCCCAATCAAAATCTGTGCTGGTACAGGCGTGCGGCCGAGACGGCGCAACCACCAAGCACAGATACTGCTCCTTTGACGAATGTCGTGGCCAAAAAGCGCTGAAAACAGTCCATATCAGGTCCACACAATGAAACAACAAACAACATGTGACAAAACAAAAGACAAAAACAGCAAAAAAGAACAAAAATGCAAGGCTCTTGAAGAGCACTTGCCGAAGGCTGCCTACTCTGGCGCCATCTTGGAAAGAATAAGTATACTTCTGTCACAACTTGCTGGGCCTTCCACTTTCTACAGCACTTTGTAGTTTTACCTGTGTTTTCTGAGGCATTGAGGCCCTTCAGATTAGCTCGTGTGGGAGAAAAAAGAATATTTACTCACTGTTGTGAAAGCGCTATATAAATCAGCATGTATTGTATTCTATTGTATTGTATTGGAATAAATCCAGATGTGTCTCCGTGTGCCTTTCTTTGCACATGTCCTTGGGCTTTCTTCAAAAGTATGCTGCGGGTTATTGAAAAAAATGTTTCCTTCTTCCTCTCTCTCTGTCTCTCTCTCTATCTCTCTCTCTCTCTCTTCAAAACTAGCTTAGCTTTGAGCTCACCTCTGAGTTTATCTCACTATTCACTGACTACTCTTCACTTGCTTTCTTCCACCTTTCCTTGAGTGTCTCTAACTATCCTCACAAGTTTTTGATCTGCTGCTGTCGCCAGCTAATGGCTTTATGGTCTTTCTTTTTTCATACCAACGGTTTGGTGTCACATCCAGTCCATCATCTTCAATCACTGTCATGATCTTCTTAGTGTCATCTCTTTTCAGAGTTTTGTCCAGGATGGTATTTCTATCCTCATCCAGTGTGGCCCATGGTGCTGGTGGTAAATTCAGATATGGTTTGCTCTCCAAGTCTTTTGGACTTTCAGGTTCACACAGTCATCCTGTGCTCTGAGTAGGTAGATAAAGGAGGTCCGCAGCATTGTGGTTTACCACCTGGCCCTGGTCCTCTACCAAATGACAAATAACTTCAAATGCAGTGAGATCATTCTGTGTAAGCTCAGTTGCCCTATGTTGCTAAAACGGCTCTTTGCACGAAAACGACCTACAAATACCATTTAGAGTCTTCAATTGACCGAACACACTTATGTTTTTAAACTGTGGTAGTAGGCTGAAAACCCACACAAACACAGGGAAAGGGTGCAAACACCACATAGGAAGGCTAGAGCCAAGATGGAAAAAAAAATTAGAACTGCGACACAGACATGCCAACCACTTGCCCAACATGCTGCCAAAAAAAATAAATCAAAAATGAATACAAAATTCATTCAACTTAATTGTAATGTGTAAAAGGAAAAAAAACAGTTATAAGAAATAACTCATTGATGTTGTCGTAGAGCCAAGTTCAAGAATATCACAAGCTGTTTAGACACAATGCAAATTCCAGAAAGGTCAATGTGTATGAAAATGCATCAATTGTGTAAGAGAGCAAGGCCATTTTAAAACCTAATTAGTCTTAATGAATTCCCTCTGTACAGAGGCTTCTTTGTGTCATGCCACTCAGCTACAAGGGTACAAAAAGCCTCAGTCATCATGATTCTGAAGAGGACTTTCTCGCTGTGCACCACGTGTTACATCTGCAGACAAATAACGCACCCTAGATCATGTTGTGCGAAAAGATGTTATTCATAAGTAGAAATCACCTGTGTTGGTGTTTTTGTTGTTCTGTTTGTGATAGTCCATGCATACAGAGACACGTCATCGTCTGCACCAGCCACACATTACACTGCCTCTTCGTGAGGGTTAGCATTAGCACAGTCTGCACCCTCTATTCATTACCGTCTCTTTTTATGTCGTCCATCCCTTCGTCTGCCTGCTCTACACACTACTTTGGGGATTAGTGCGTGCACTCTCACGCTCATGTACACACACTAACACAAGCCACAGCCATTGCATAACTACACATGCAAGGGCACGAGCCCCTCACTCCTCCCATCCTCTCCATCATGCTACATGAGCTCACCTCCCCCCAACCCCCTGCAGGCACTGATGACGCGGAGCCACGCTGCCTGGCCCTGTATTATTATTATTATTTTTTTAAGGAAATCCTTCTCAAGGTACCATATCTGAATAGAAATGGACGCCGTACTATTATACAACGGTACGATCAGTGGTATCAGTTGGCCTAGTTGACTAGACAGGCCAGGTCTACTGATGTGCAATATGGGGAGGGTATTCCATTGCAGATGAGCTGTAGGGCATCTTTGGATATATTTTTGATAAATCGCAACACTTAATAATGAGTCTTAATGCATCTTACAAGTCCAGTATGGTCCATACAACATGTAATCAATGTTGGTCATTTGTTCCCAGGTGGGGAACTACAAACGTGCTGTCAAGAGATTTGACGATGGCCATCGACTGTGCAATGATCTCATGGGCTGCCTGCAGGAACGGGCCAAGATAGAAAAAGCTTACGGGGATCAGCTGACCGCCTGGTCCAAGAGATGGAGACAGCTCATAGAGAAAGGTTGAATGCTTCAAAACAATAAGTTGACGTCAATTGACACATCTAATCTAAATCAGTATTGATTGGACTTTTCTCAGGGCCTCAGTACGGCTCTGTGGAGAGGGCCTGGTTGGCTGTAATGACCGAGGCAGAGAAGGTAAGCGAGCTGCACCAAGACGTCAAGAACAACCTGGTGAACGAGGATGTGGAGAAAGTCAAGAACTGGCAGAAGGAGGCCTATCACAAGCAAATGATTGGAGGCTTCAAAGAGGCAAAGGAGGCAGATGAAGGGTTTAAGAAGGCTCAGAAACCCTGGGCAAAAAAACTCAAGGAGGTCAGAGAATGTTTTATTCCAGTAGAATGTGCATCTTTACCTTACAAACAAGATGGTCTGCGTCACATGGGTTCATCAATCTCTCTAGAAAAGAAAGGGATGAAAGTCTTTTTATCACATGAATCACATCCATCCAGAGCCACTAAGATCAGAGGTATACTGTCGGTACACAGAATCACTCAACCTCCTGACTCCCTACCACCTCACTTTTACTCTCGTGACACCTGCAATGCACTTCTCCTCTTTTTCAATGAAAAAATCAACAGAATCCACCAGCATCTGGGCTCCTCTGTACCTTTCCCCTCATCTGAACCTCTCACCCCTTGCAAACTGTTCTCTTCTTTTGAACTCCCCCATCTCTCATTAATTTCAGACCTCATCATTAAATCCAAGACTTCCTCCTGTCAGCTTGATCCCCTCCCCACAGTTCTGGTCAAATCCTGCCTACCCTCTCTGCTTCCCTTCATCTCAGCCATTATCCATTCCTCTCTGTCGACTGGAATTGTTCCTGTACTCTTCAAAACTGCAGCTGTCACACCAATCCTGAAAAAAACTGGTTCAGATCCCAATGACTTCAATAACCTACGCCCCATTTCCCATCTTCCCTTCATCTCGAAAATTCTGGAGAAAACTGTCGCCTCTCAGATCCACTCCCACCTCACCGACAATAGTCTTTATGAACAATTCCAGTCCGGCTTCCGTCCCCGTCACAGTACTGAAACAGCCCTCATAAAAATCACAAACGATCTTCTCATGGCAGCAGACTCTGGCCTTATCTCCATCCTCATCCTCCTTGACCTGAGTGCAGCCTTCGACACAATCTCTCACCCCATCCTCCTCAATCGACTCTCTACCATAGGCATCACCAACACCCCTCTACATTGGTTCCACTCATATCTCACTGGCCGCTCTCAGTTCATTCAAGTTGATTCTTTTACTTCACAATCCCTCCCCGTTTCTTCTGGTGTTCCCCAGGGTTCTGTCCTCGGTCCGCTCCTCTTCATTGTCTACCTCCTTCCACTCGGAAACATTTTCCGCAAATTTGGCTTACACTTTCACTGCTTTGCGGATGACACCCAGCTCTATCTCTCCAGCAAACCCGACGCTTCTCTCCCACCCTCGTCCCTCTCTCACTGTCTCTCAGAAATCAAATCTTGGTTCACCCACAATTTCCTTAAGCTAAACAGCAATAAAACTGAACTCCTACTCGTCGGTACCAAATCCACTCTAAACAAAGCCGACAGTTTCTCCCTCACAATTGATAATGCCACTATATCTCCTTCCCCCCAGGTGAAGAGTCTGGGTGTCATCCTTGACAGTTCACTATCCTTTCACTCCCACATCAATAACATTACCCGGTCCGCCCATTTCCACCTTCGCAATATAAACCGCCTCCGTCCCTCACTCACTCCGCACACCACCGCTATCCTTGTTCACAGTCTCGTCACTTCCCGTATTGACTACTGCAACTCACTCCTCTTCGGTGTCCATCAAAAATTCCTCCATAAACTTCAACTTGTTCAGAATTCAGCAGCCCGGATCATCACGAGAACCCCCTCCTTCCATCATATCACCCCCATCCTCCGACAGCTCCACTGGCTTCCTGTCAAACTTAGAATCAACTTCAAAATACTTCTCTATACATTCAAAGCCATCCATAACCTTGCGCCCCCCTATCTGTCAGATCTTCTTCAAATCTCCATTCCCTCTCGCTCACTCAGGTCCTCATCCTCCCTCCACCTTTTTCTACCCTCTGCCCGTCTCAGTACAATGGGGTGCAGAGCCTTCAGTCGCTCTGCCCCCAAACTCTGGAACTCACTTCCTCCCAACATTCGTAATATTGACTCTCTTTCCTTATTCAAAACCCAGCTCAAAACCCACCTATTCAGACTTGCCTACCCGCCTTAAATCTTTCTTTCTTTATTTATTATTTTATCTGTGTTTTATTATTGGTCTTGGCTGTACAGTGTCCTTGAGTGTTGTGAAAGGCGCTTACAAATGTGATGTATTATTATTATTATTATTATTACACTGCATAGCAGGCACACATCCTTTCCGCAACCAAAGTATTTAGTTATCCGCCGAGCTCAGACTCCAGGTGATAACTGGAGTCTGAGAATATCACAACTCTGGAGTCTGGGGCTAAAGCCAAGCTGTTTTTATTTTTTGGACCGGGATTTGAAACCTCTGGTTTTCTGCTTTGCTGTCCTAATGAGTTCTGATAAAACTCCTACTATGGCAATATCCACGCGACTCTTTTTGAGAAACTGCTAGATCAGCCACAACTTACTGTTTCTACATTGAATTCGACACACAAATTGACACA
Source organism: Hippocampus zosterae (assembly GCF_025434085.1). NCBI lineage: Eukaryota > Metazoa > Chordata > Actinopteri > Syngnathiformes > Syngnathidae > Hippocampus > Hippocampus zosterae. The sequence continues at coordinate 23,860,497 of NC_067452.1, forward strand.
TGTAGCAGTCAATAAAAGCGGTATGTGATTCCGAACTTGAATATGAGCTTACGATCATTGTAAAGCGTCTTTGTGTGTCTGGAAAAGCGCAATGTCAAATTCTGATGCATAAATTTTCTGCGGTTGTTGTACCCTGTCTTCGTATCAGATTGTGAGTGGGATCGTGACAAAATATATGTTTGGACATGCAGATGGAGACAGCGAAGAAAGCTTACCACATGGCATGTAAGGAGGAGAAGCTGGCCGCCGCTCGAGAGGCCAATGGCAAGACTGAGGCTTCTGTCACACCGGACCAGCAGAAGAAACTCCACGAGAAAGTGGACAAATGCAAACAGGATGTGCAGAAAGTAGGGAAAAGACAGGAAATGTTATACCTATATCGACCATCCCCTTTGGTTTTGTAGATCCAAAAAAGCATTCCTAGAGTTGCTGATATACGAACAATTTGAGGACATTTGTGTTTCAGTTTGAATATGTGCATACTGCGAGTACAATCTCTGTATGCAGTTGCTTCTCTATACATTCAAAGCCATCCATAACCTTGCACCCCCCTATCTGTCAGATCTTCTTCAAATCTCCATTCCCTCTCGCTCACTCAGGTCCTCATCCTCCCTCCACCTTTTTCTACCCTCTTCCCGTCTCAGTACAATGGGGTGCAGAGCCTTCAGTCGCTCTGCCCCCAAACTCTGGAACTCACTTCCTCCCAACATTCGTAATATTGACTCTCTTTCCTTATTCAAAACCCAGCTCAAAACCCACCTATTCAGACTTGCCTACCCGCCTTAAATCTTTCTTTCTTTATTTATTATTTTATCTGTGTTTTACTATTGGTCTTGGCTGTACAGTGTCCTTGAGTGTTGTGAAAGGCGCTTACAAATGTGATGTATTATTATTATTATTATAAAAAGCGGGACATCATCATGGGAGGCTTTGTGACTTGCCACAGATATTTGCATGTGAGTTTATCCTTTTAATTTCACCCAGGCTAAAGAAAAGTATGAAAAGTCTCTAGAGGAGCTCAACAAGTGTGCACCGCCCTACATGGAGAGCATGGAGCAGGTGTTTGACCAGTGCCAGCAGCATGAGGTGAAGAGGCTGACTTTCCTGAAGGAGGCCTTGCTGGACATCAAACGCCACCTCAACCTCACAGAGAACCAAAGGTCAGCCACACTTAAACAATGAAAACACCAAACACACAACTCTTTGCCCTGTAGGAGGCTGAAACAAGTCCCACTTTCTTCACACGTGAAATAAGTAGGTCGTTCGTAACAACGGTATGCAGGGAGAGAAATTAGGACCCACTTTTCCTCATTTCATTCATGTCAGTCAGGATATAATGATTGATCTGACCAAATAAGGGTTTATTTTTAACATGTCACGCTCACTTATGAATTGATAAATTGAATGCGTGTCATGCACATGAAGCAAAACTGAGCCTTGAGCTTTTGGGAAGTGACGCTCATCCTGGTATAATTGCTGTTCATTAATTATTCAATCCCATTAAAAAATATTATGGTAGTCTAATGATTTTCGTACTTCGTATTCATTATAATTAATTTTCAAGAAGAGGGGAGTTTGTACAAGAGTGCATTTGGTTTGCATTGTACAGTGCAATTAAGTTAAACAAATGCTTGTCATGTTTGGTGCGAAGCAAGCAAAGCAGCATATGCACTATTGCCTATGACCGCTATACAGGTATACTGTAGTTCTCTCAGCACAGGCTCAGTTCACTCAGTAGCCACTGAAAGTCAACTGACTAATAAAAGTGGTTGAAGCAACTTGTCATTGCATACAATAAATACTTTGGGCGACTGGTTCGCATTTCTGCCTCACAGTGCAGCGATCGAGAGTTCGAATCTGGGCTCTGGCCTTCCTGTGTTTGATTTGTATGTTTTCCACGTGCCTGCGTGGGTTTTCTCCGGGTACTCCAGTCTCCTCCAATATTCCCAAAATATGCATGGCAGGTTATTAGAACACTCTAAATTGTCCCGACCTGTGATTGTGAGCATGAATGGTTGTTCGTCTGTGTGTGCCCTGTGAGGGGCTTGCAACCAGTTCTGGGTATACCCCACCTACACCCCGGAGACAGCTGGGACTGGCTTCCAGCATGCCCTCAACCCTCATGAGGCTAAAGTAGCTAGGATAATTATTTAGTTTAATTAGTTTGGATTTTTTTAGTCACTGTTCAATCAGAAGATGGACCAATCTATTTAGCAACTTGTTTATTTCACACACAGGCTCACTTAAATTTTACCAATGTTGGATTTTTACAAAAATCCGACTGTACAGTATTTGCTGTGAAACCCTGCATTATTTCCAATGGTAGCACAGAACGACCCTGCCATAAAATGCAAAATATCTGCCGATCAGATCCGTGCAAAGTCTAATAAATACATTGAATTCATGAAAATTCATTTTCCCATCACTACAAAACAAGGCTTAAAACACTTTGTGACAACAAATAATATTTGACCCGATTTTCTCTGGAGAATTTGTCAGCGCAATCCCAACTACAGAAGCTGGCTCTAGCTATGTGGAATGTCAGCTCTCTGGCAGCCAAGGAAGTTGTCTGCTCCGTCAAGAAGTTCCGACCAGATGTAATCAAACGCATCTGGATAAATAGCTTGGATCCAGTCTTCTTGACAGGGGTTGAACTCTCTTCCACTCTGGAAATTGCCCCCAGTGAATGAGCCAAGCTGGTGTGGGTTGATTTCCCCTGGCTCAATGCCTGTTCACCTTGGTAGACGAGACAGTAGCTTCCCTGCGCCTTCGGATGCAGGCGTAATTCCTACTGTTGTTTTTGTTCATGCACCAAAAACAGTTTATAGCGAAGAGCGGTACAGCTTCTGCAATGACGCGAACTCTGCATCGGGCTGTCACGATAAAGAAGCAGCTGAATCTGAAAGAAAAGCTCTTAAGCTCTCAAGTTTTGGGCTTCCCCATTTAGGCTGTTACCCTTGCAACTGCTTGGTTGATCAGAAGAGAATGAAAGGATCGATGGCTCAAGTTTAAATTCATGAAAAATACAAGCTTCAGTTCAGGACTGCCATGATCCTAAAATAAGAGCACTCTCAGCTCACAACTTCAACGGAACTGTTGGTTTCATTTGCAAAGTGGACAGCGTCGTTGGGTGTCCTCTGGTGGATATTTCATGTCACTTTCTTTCTTTTTCATCCCCCAGCTACGCCACAATATACAGAGAATTGGAACGTACAATCCTGTCGGCAAACACACAAGAGGATCTGAAGTGGTTCAGCAACAACCACGGACCCGGCATGCACATGAACTGGCCCGCTTTCGAGGTACGACCAAATCTATTCCTCTCCCTCCTGCAAATGTGCCCTTGTGGATAACCCTGATTTCAACACACTAAGATAGATATGCAACAATAAGTGCACGATACAAAGTCAACGAGTCAACAGTATTTATAGAGCACTTTCAAACAGCCATCGCTGCATACAAAGTGCTGTACATGGAGCAATTTAACATGCACAATAAACAGTAAGACAAATCGGTAATAAAGACGGTAGAAAGCACCCAACAGTAAAACCAAGAACAAATCTAAGTCATGCTGAGTCGAATGCCAAAGAATACAAGTGAGTTTTAAGGAGGGCTTTGAAGATGGGCAGCGAGGAGGCTTGCCGAATGTTCAGTGGGAGGTCATTGCAGAGAGGGACCAGCAACAGAAAAGGCTCAATCCCCTCTGAGCCTCAGTTTAGTTCTTGGTACTTCTAATAATGTCTGGTCCACAGACCTGAGGAGCCGGGCAGGTGTGTAGGGGCGGATGAGCTCAGAGAGGTAAGGTGGCGCGAGATTATTCAGAGATTTGAAAACAAAGAAGAGGATCTTGAAAATAACTCTAAAATGAATGGGGAGCCAGTGAAGGGATGCCAGAGTAGGAGTTATGTGCTCCCTCTTACGAGTACCAGTCAAGAGGCGAGCAGCGGCATTCTGCACCAGCTGAAGGCGCTTAATGGAGGACTGGCTGACTCCAAAGTAAAGGGCATTGCAATAATCGAGCCGGGATGTGACAAAGGCATGAATTACTGTCTCAAAGTGTTCATGTGAGAAGAGAGGTTTTATTTTGGCCAGCTGTCTCAGGTGAAAGAAGCTGGATTTAACAACGGCACCAATTTTCCGATCGAGTTTTAAATCACTGTCCAGTTTAAGGCCCAAGTTTGAGACTGTTGACTTAAAATAAGGAGACAGGGGGCCCAAGTCTACAGGTTGGAATGTACAAGAGCCACTGGGACCAAACAATATCACCTCTGTCTTCTTTTCATTGAATTTCAAGAAATTAAAGAAATTGAAAGTGTGTAATGCACGCTGATTCAGAATATTCCTATTTGATAGAGAAATCTATTAACAAAATGTTATGATGTCTAAAGTTTCGGTTAATTTGGGCATGTCTGGACATACTCAGCGCAGAGGCAGCGGCCGTTTGGGCGGAGGGCCTTTTCTTGAGTAATCACGTCAAAGCAAGGGGGGCGAACAGATGGAAGAAGACTAGATTCAATTACAGAGTGGGAATGAACAAATTGGGAACAAAGAGTTGTTGAATACCAAAAGACTGTTTGGGAACAGCTGCCAGGTCCAAGTGATCATTTGTCATCGGCAAAGTCTGTGACTTGTGTATTCGGGTAGATCAGATCATTACCGAGAGGCCGGGCCGCGGGGCGCGGTATGCAAATGTCTGGGACAGTGTCTTTCTTTTATTTTGCAATAAAAGTTCGAACCGGCGGAGAGGGAGCCGAGTGTGTATCATCTGAGCAACTACCGTCGTTCGCTCTCAGAGATCCACTCCCGCCGATATTGAAGACAATTTTCCTGTGTGTCGAGTCATTTCTTTAACTTTGTCCGAGAAAATCTCTGACACTATTTTTTACCAGTATTCTGATATTTCTGGCAATTTGGAGCACCTACGGTATATTTGATGTGAAGTTTCCAGTAGAGCTTTTGGTCTATTAAGACACTCAAAAATGTCATTTCATAAACGCTTTCAACTTCCACATTGTCAATTTCTACCTTGATTTGTGCACTTATTTTCCAATTTGCAAATATTATTAACTTATTTTTTATTAAAGTTCAAAAATAGTTTATTTATGTCGAACCCGCGTTTTAATCATTGCACTTCAATAAAGAGACTCTCTAAATACTGCTGCAAGTCTTCCCCAGTGCATAAACTATTGTGTCATCTGCAAAAAAGTACACATTTCAATCACTCAGAACATCTTTGTTTAATAGGAACAGTTTGGGCTTAGCCTCAGGGGTGTCCAAAAACAAAAACAGCTCTTAATTCATATTCCACCTTTTGCATCATTTTTGAGCAGGAATACAACCCGGACCAGGCAAGTGCCCCTCCAAAGAAGAAGAAACCAGATGGAGCCCCACCCACTCCTAGCACGGATCACGTGGCTCCCCCTGGTGACCGAAGCAGGTTAGTTCCTTTGACTTTTCTTCAATCAAATGGAAATATACTGCATTTCGAATCATCTCTTCTTTGAAAGAAGGATGAAAATCATCTCACAGCATTGCTATTTCCTGGCAGCGCTCAATCATACCATGAACGTGAATCATGTTTTCTAGATCTGCTGTGAAAATCAATAAAGGTTTATGGTGAATGAATGGGTTTCATTTGTTTTGCTTGTCGCCCATTTAGTTTTGCACCTAACTCAGCACCGTCAATCTTACCATGTATATTGTGTTTCTCTAGCGTGAGCAGCTATGAGAAGAACCAAGCATACTCAACTGAGTGGTCTGATGACGAGCAGCCTGCTACCTACTCTGGCAACGAAAATGGTGGAAACGGAAACTCATTCGAGGAGGATTCCACCGCCGGGAAAGGCGTTCGTGTGCGAGCTCTCTATGACTATGATGGCCAAGAGCAGGATGAGCTCTCTTTCAAAGCAGGTAAATACCGGGAATGACATTTTAAAATGTTATTGTGCAACTGCACCTTGGTCGTTGTTTTGTAATGACAAAAGTGATCTGAAATTCCCGACGTTGCCTTCGACTGCACCCAAAGACGTTTTTCGATTGTCTCCAAAAATACGTTAAGGCACACGTCAAACCCTCTGAATAAAACGGACTCTTCTTTTTACCATTTGACCTCATCCTACGTTTTGACGAAGGTATGCTATGACTTGACAGGCGATGAGCTGACCAAGACTGAGGATGAAGACGAACAAGGCTGGTGTCGAGGTCGTTTGGACAGCGGCCGAGAGGGACTGTACCCGGCCAATTACGTTGAGCCGATCTAGGCCAGTGGCGGGACAAAGAAAAGACATGCTCCTGGAAGCAGCTTGAACCACACCATCCAATTGCACCACATATAGCCAGAGACTTAAGAGCAACACATCCCTTGACCAACAGATGCGCAAAGCAGTCATCAAAACTTAGTAAACTAAAAGACAATACATTGGTATACAGTATATTTTAGTCAGCTTTTGGGGTGGTTGGACACATTTCAAAACAAGAGTGGCAGTTATCCCTGTATATACACACTCAAGTCCAGACCTCGACAGGAACATATGGCTTCTCTGTGTAGCTGTATATAATGAACAATGCAGCGTATTTCAACAAACAGCCAACTGTAGTCTGTTGTGCAAATGCACGGTGAATATAATCAGTAATACCCATTCAACAAAGACGAGCTTCTCTAACCTGCATTGTGTATATACAGTATGATGCCATTTTTGTGAAGCATTTATTATTATTTTTTTTTAAATGCTGTGTGTGGTCAGTCATCATTCTTACATCAGGAATGCTGTGTCGTGTTTTCAGTAGCACAAACAGAATCCTCTTTTTATTTTTGGAAGTGATATTTTCCCTGCTCCGGTCCAACCCCTTTACCCTTGTGTGCAGTGTTATGTGTTTAACTGTTTCTGAGCGTGCATAGCAGCATGTGCTATGCAACAACTCCCATTCCTTGGACCCTCCAGCCTTGTTGAGGCCACAACCTGATGCAACCCTTACGACTACAAATGCAGACGTCACTTTGAAAGCATCGCATGCATCTGTTCCCATGAGAGGAAGCTTGCTGACGATAACGCTTAATTTTATGTTCATTTTGTCATCGTGCAATCCATTGAGAAGGGACATGTTTCCGCAGCAGTTTCGCATTCTAAACCTACTAACAACTACAGGTACTGTCAGTGACGAAGCAAAGCCGGATCAGCGCATCCTTTTTGAAACGAGTACTGCAGTCTAAGAGGGGTGTCGTATAATGCCTATGCCAGCATTTTTCTACCAGGAAGGGGTCAATGAAGGCCTGCTGAGCCCCAGACCATTGCGCGAAGACTAAGCCTCCTCAACAGGACATGAATGTACTAGTGTTCAGGCATGAAGGATCCATGCTGTCCAACGGAAAACACAGTTCTTCACTGTCAGAACCCCTTGACGAGTTATGTGGCCCGTTTTTATGCTGAGCCAAAGAATGACCCACCACCATCAACTGCATTTTCCCTCCATGCAATAACCTCACATATCATGTAACAAGATTGATTTGTAGCTGCCTCCCAGTACACCAAAGCTTCATTTGTCTTCACACCAGTGGCAATGACACAGGGGATCCTTTCGTCACCATTAATACACTGCACATGCACTGCTTGCAGTGTATTAAGGGGCTGCTTTTCATTTGACTTCAAAGTTTGAATCATATCTATGTTTGAGTTCAGCAAATGGATTTGTGTGTTGTCATGCCATGGGTTACTGCTAAATTTGCTCAAATGGTTAACAGTATGAGAGACACCTGTTTAGAAGCGCTGGGTTTTTTTTCAGATGTGTTGCTTTTGGTATCACAGTGAGGAGAAACACATCACCAGCTCACAAGTTGTGTCTTACCAGTCGAGTTGTCCAGCGAAGCAAAAAGGACTTGTATCAGCCATGTTCCATGCACATGTAAACACACACACACACACACACACACACACACACACACACGCACGCACGCATGCACACACGCACACACGCACACACACACACACACACACACACAGACAGACACACACACACAACAAAAACATATTCATCACACACAAAAAGTACCTGGTTACATTGTCGTTTTGAGGGAGACTTCTTTCAATATGTATGCATTGTGTAGAAAAAAATGTTAAAAAAAGATGCAAGTGATTGACTACGAAGACAAAATGTTGTGTTATATATGTAAATGTGTTTCATTCAAATAACAGCAATGGAAACATTAAGTAATGGACACCATACCGTATCAATTTTATGGCAATGGTAAGTGTATCATAAAAGCTCCACTCCAACCTGTCAGATTTGTAAATGAAGATGTAATTTAAAGATATTATTCTATTGTAACTGTACAACTGTGTTGAGTTGAAAATGAGACCTAACCATGTTGAGGCAGTAAAAATGTGTAAGTGTAAATGCTCTTCTTTTTTTTAATGTTGATATCTACCTTATGCACACAGGGGACCACAGCTCATGCTGTGGAAACCCTCTATTAGCAGTCCAGGTGATGTATGTTCATAGTTAGTGATGTACTTTAATCTCCTAACTGGTGTAGTGCCTGTTCATCTTGATGTAACAAGACGTTAATTTAAATATGCATAAAGATGATTATGATCACAAAGGAAATGACAATGGTGATGAAAAATCCCAATCAAATTTGTTGTGATGATGTCAATATTACGATATTGGTTTGAAAGGGGAACAAGTTTGTTTGAAAAAGCATGGCCCATGTTTTTTTTCTTCATTATTTTATTTATTTGCTTGTTTTTAACTGTTAGGTATGCATGGAATTAATGAACTCATTCGCAGAGGAGAGAAAAGAGCTCTAGATAAGATGAGACACATGATTGTGCAATGTATTTTTCAATAATTTATCATTGAGAAATCAGGAAATAAGAATTTCATTTTCTTTCTTTTGAAAGTGGAATAAGAAGTAGCTGCATGCATGGATCATTATCAATTAAAGACTGTTGTACTGTGGTAGAAGCTAAACAGAAATAAGTCCAAACTGGATTGAAGAAAAGGGGACATGTCAATATCTAGAACTGAGGGGAATTAAAAATATTTTGACCTAGAATCATGACCAGTCAAAATTGAAGAATTGGAGATATCCTGAAGTCACGAACTGAAGAATTGTCGATAGAGATCGTTAAATGTCATTGCAGTAATTCCCATAAGCATACGTCTGCATCCGAAGTATCACTTTGTAAAGAAAAAGCACATATTCATGAATGGCAAAAGTGATGTCATTTGTCCTAAACAAAATGACGTGCCAGATTTCTGAAATGCTATTTTGTGGAGAGCATGGAGGAGTGCCCATTGTGCAGTTCACGATTGACCAGTTGCTCGCAAATGAGGTGCCGGTCGATCGCATGGCATTAACGGAATCACTGTCAGCCTTCTCGGTTTTAAGCAATTGCAGCCACTCATAGACCTGATGCATGCGCAGACAAGGGCACTAACTGGCAAAAGTAGCAGGTTCCATATTTTTACTCTAAACTTGATAAAAAATATCAAAATGATCAGGGTATCAAATAAGCTAAGTATTTCCATGCATAATGAGAAGAGGATTGTTTCATGTAGTTATATGCAAGTTATACCAGTATATATTGTTGGAATTTAATCGGGCCACTGGGGCATATGAACAATTAGCAATTCACCAAAACTATTTACTCAATGCCTGTTAGTTTATCTTCAAGGAAGGAAATCACTCCCAATTAAAAACCACATAAGAGAAGGTGTTCAATGTCACCGTCAGTATCTTTCAAACTCTGAGTTCAGAAATTTACAAACAGCCCTGGGTTGATTTTCTCCCGATCATTCAGTCTTGCAAGCGAACCGAGTCAGAAAAAGAAGACGCGCCACAGTAGGTAAGCCTCTGCATCTCGTCCTCGCTACCTGGCCCCCTTCCTCTATATGCTGTTGATATGAAACGGTTAACTGATTGTACACCAGTGATGGGCATTACCCAGCAGAGATATGCATTCAGGCCCTGGATGGACAGACCAATTTTGGGGCGGAGGACGGAGGATGAGGAGTTGTATTTATTTATTTATTTAGGGCAGACTAAGCACGGACGGAAGTGGGGTTTCATTCCTACCTTTAATCGTCCACTAACCAGGTTAGGTATGTGGTGTCGGGAGGCAAAATAACAATGCCACAGTGGAGCCAAACACTTTCATAATGCAACCCCAGTTTTTCTCTAGCAACACTGCCACCTTGTGTACAGTCAGAGAAGATAACAAAGTACCTACGGACACCCATTTCACGTGTGTTGTACTGTATATCTCTCGGTGTCCGTCCACCAAGATGTTTATGCCATTCTAAAAGTAAAGGTATTATTATTTTATTTTATCATTGTCACTATTTTTGTGCTGTGAAATACTAATAGTGAGTTGCTTATGCGTATGCGCGACGAATACGTCAAAGTTTGCCGTGAGAGTCCTGCACATTTTTCAAAGTCTGACATTGTGTAATGTTGCAAGACATGTAGTGGGTTTTGTATTTCATGGACAACGCGTTTCACTCGTCAAGTGATTCTGACAAGTCAAGCCAAGCCATTGGCTGACTTTGGGATGACTGGGATCCGTCCCTTGAGGTCAGGGTACTGCTCTGTATTTGTTTAGATTACATTTGATTTTGTTCCCTCATGTGCTCTTTTTGTCTCCACCTGTTCTCGTCAACCGTGTCCCTTGTGTTTGACCAATCAGGCCCCTCAACACTTTGTGACTTGTCCAGGTGTTTGTCGTTGACTCGTCACTTTGCTTTTATTTAGTTCCCTACGTTCTGTCAATCTTGGTTGGATCATTGTGAGAGTCTGTGTGCTTCTGTCATGTTTTGTATTTGTCATAGATTTTTGTTACTCTGGTTCATGTGGTTTGCTGGACTTTGTTCAAGTATTTGAGTTACTAACTCAGAGTTAGCTTCAACTTCTACAGTGTGTACCCTACATGTGCTTTTTTGTTTGTTAAACACATCTTGGTCAGTCCACCCAACCCACCCTGCCTCACAGCTTTTTGGGGTCCTCCACCTACCACCCGTCCGACATGACACTAAAATCCATAATACTTGAGCGATCACGCTAATATTTTCAGATGTTGATGTGAATATTCAATAAAGATGTCAAAATAAATTTTGGTGACCACCGATCGCAGTTTTGGCACATCAGGTGACGTTTAGATTCCTACGGGTTCTAAACGTTACATTACGGGTTTAGACTGTAATGTTGCATCACTCTATGCTAAGTGAGAAAGGACATATTACATTAGTGACTGCAACAAAAGAGGTATTTGAACCATTTAATACAAGATTCCATGGGGCACATAAACTTTTTGGAAAATTTAATATAAATGAATGCTTCCAGTTTAACGCGTTATTATCTGTATTCACTAAAATCAATTTTAACGGGATACATTTTTTGATCGCGAGATTAATGCGGCACCACATCACACCGGATATTACGTTGCTCTAAAATAAACCGGAAACAAAACAATGAGTGGGCCACACAAGTCCACATGCATGTCTGTTTAGCCAGGCATGGTTTGAGTGGGTGGCAGCGCGAGACACCGAAAACAGATACTTAAAGAGCTTATGAATGGAAACTTTACTTTTAAAAAGCTGCCAGATGGTTCCACTGACGAGACTACAGTTATTTGTGTGTTTTGCAGTCGTGAACTGAGCTATCGTCATAGCACGTCGAGTTTGAAATACCACTTAATGGCCAAGCACACAACTCCACCCCCTCGTCTAAGCCAGACAACTACGGAGAATTTCAAAGGGAAAAAATGGATAACCCAACGAAGAACAAATTTGGTGCAGCCATAGCTAAATATGGGGCTACTGCATGCAAGCCTGTCAACATTGTCCACAGCTAGACTCGAGCTGAAATCAATCACATTGCATCTAACGACTCCACTACGAATTGCCTGCGAGAGCCACCATTACATGCTATGTACAGAAACTGTACAAAGCGGAGATGGCTAAGGCACACCAAGTGTTGGAGAAGACACTGTTTCGGAAGAGATATAAGAGACTAGGTTGATGAGCCTCTGGCGAATAAAGAGCAGGTAGCTCGACTGCTATGTTCAAAGCAAACTTGAGAAAAAGGAAGTGTGAACCCGTGGTTTAACTGCACTATAGGCTGAGTACTAGTTTACCTTACATGTGCACTTTATAATTTTATATTACTCTGTTTTGATTCCCTAAAAAGGGCTCTTAAAGGGGCTGTTGTATGACAAAATATTTTTTCACTGTTATTGATAGAAAGTTATATTGTGTGAGAGATTATGTGCTCCAAGTGTGAATAACAAGTGAAAAAAAAAGTTGTTTAAAATTGAAAATCGAAATTGTTATTTCAGTAAATATTTATATTTTGCACAAAGAAAACTAATCCATGATTCCTTGTTGATGAGAGCATTAAAATGGGAAAAATAGGATAAAAAGAAATCAAGAATAGGAGAAAAGGAAATTTAGAATAGATAAAAATAGGTGATTAATTATGATTAATTGTAAGTTAACTATGAAATTATACATCTTATCGTGATTAAATATTTTAATCATTTGACAGCATTACTATAAATATTATTTTTCTTTTCAATTCTGTAGCAGACGATTGTCGAAGCCATATGTAGACCCATCCACCATATTGTATGTAGCTTTAATATTAAATATAAATTCACCAATCATAAAACTCATATAGTCAAAATGAATATTTCCGTATTAATCCAATGACTTTTTGCTCCAAGAGCAAGGATGAAGCATATTCAGAATTTGCTGCACTTTGCCACATCCAATATATATTTCTGCAGCGTTGACGTACTCTGTAGAAGGTGTCTTTGTACTACAGTATATTCATTCATTTTCTGAGCCGCTTGATCCTCACGAGGGTCGCAGGGGGTGCTGAAGCCTATCCCAGCTGTCTTCGGGCAGTAGGCGGGAGACACCCTGAATCGGTTGCCAGCCAATCGCAGGGCACACAGAAACGAACAACCATTCACACTCACACTCACACCTAGGAACAATTTAGAGCGTCCAATCAGCCTGCCATGCATGTTTTGGGAATGTGGGAGGAAACCGGAGCACCCGGAGAAAACCCACGCAGGCCCGGGGAGAACATGCAAACTCCACACAGGGAGGCCGGAGCTGGAATCGAACCCGGTACCTCTGCACTGTGAAGCCAACGTTCAATTCCAGCTGCGGCCTGTACGGAGTTTGCATGTTCTCCCCGGGCGTGCGTGGGTTTTCTCTGGGTACTGCGGTTTCCTCCCACATTCCAAAAATATGCATGGCAGGCTGATTGAACACTCTAAATTGTCCCTAGTTGTGAGTGTGAGCACGGATGGTTGTTCATCTCTGTGTGTACTGCGATTGGCTGGCAACTGGCTGAAGGTGTCCCCCGCCTGCTGCCCGAAGACGGCTGGGATAGGCTCCGGCACCCCACATGACCAATGTGAGGATAAAGCGGAAAATGGATCAGAAATGATATTGACTAATACAAAATGATAATCTTTAGTGTGTCATATACTTCTCACTTGGTTATTACCAACAAATAATTTGAAATATACTTATTTACAAATAAATAAAAAAGGTAGATCATTTGAACTCGGTTATTTAATAAGTAAAAGTGTGGGCACCCATGCTGTAAGTGCAAGTGGCCCACAACAGAAAATGAATTAGATACCCCTGCAAAGGTGACATAGAAGAAAAAGAAACCAAACGGTTGAAATTGTTACGTTCACTCACAAAAAGAAGAAATGGTCAACTTTATTTTTTTCATATTTTAGTCTCCCATTTTTTTTGTTGAGAGAAACTTATTTCCTTTTTACAGCCTCCAATACAAAATGACTTGAGATGTCTGCAGTGTGCTTAAAACAATAAAAGAATATAATCATTTTCACGTGAGCCTGTAATAGGCAGAAGTGCACTTTTCAGTAGGCAGTCTTTACAAATAAAATGAAAGCTCAAATACATCAGAGAGATTACAAGTTATTTTGTTTATGTCCAGCACATTTAGATTTTTTTCCAGCTTGGTGGCCTCCTGATGCAGCAAACAGCTTGATCATATGGGGTGAACAAATTGGTAGACCAGTCTGCGTGACACATCCGGCTTTCGAATGATGCCCTTCTTGTAGTACTGGCGTATAGATCGACTCAGTTTGTCATAGTTCATTGCTGGACGGTTCTTTCTGATGCCCCATAGCCTGGCCACATGAGCTGAGTCTTCTATTTTGAAAATTCCTATGGACAGAGGGGGAAAAGTGTCACTGTCACATTGGTGAGGCCACATCTCAACCAGACTCAATCATGCTTAACATTGCCCAAGACATGGTGGCCAGTTATTCATTGCAAAACCAGTGATTTATCATGTTGGAAACTTTTTACTCCAAGGTATGTGCTTTCAGGTCACAAATATTTGTCTCGAATGTAGTTTTGCTTCACCTGTACACTGTATGAGAAAAGAGCAGCTGAGAGAGCTGGAGGGGTTGTGACATTACATTTCAACCATGGACATTTAGACTAGCCGAGCAATGCAGTTTGATAGCGCTCCTTTTTTATGTTAAATTGTTGAGCATTTCAAACATCCATCTAGCCATTTTGTAATCCGCTTATCCTGACTAGGGCCGTGGGCATGTTGAGAACTATCTCAGCTGTCTTCAGGCAGGAGGTGTTGTGCACTCTGAACTGGGCTGCCAGCAATTCTCAGAGCATTTAAAATATTCATTTATTAAGTAGGCTATAATTTTTACTCGCATGTTTTGGGAAAAAAAAACACAAGAAGAAGCCCTAATTTTCATGTCGTCTGTAAATTATGATATTTATTCATATTTCTGTGGAGGTTGCTGCAAGTTGATTTAGTAACTGGAAACAAAGCAACAACAAATAGAACATTTGTTCAAGAGTATTGTCATTTATGTATTTATGTTTGGATAAGCAAAGGGGGAAAAGTGAAATAGATTACCAGTACAATTCAACATTAATTTTGTGAATAAAAGGAGGTATTTTACTGTATTTTAAAGACTTACCGCTCAGCTTTACAATTACAAGTACGGTATATTGTTTCAGGATAACATCTTTTCTGGTATATAAATAATCACTGAATTGGAGAAACATAGATATTCAAAAGTGTTGGATCACTCAAACCTGACCAGCTCATCATCAAACCAAATTTACATTGTCTTGATCATATTAAAATTTCCCACTGTCTCAGTGGACGGCAGCTTTCGAGTCCTTACCCTTCTCTTTGTTAATCCAGCGGATACAGCGGCTGTAGTTGTGCGGCTTGTGGAGCAACTCCCGAAGGAACTGCCACAAGTGAATGGGCTGGCTTGGACAGTTGCACCAAGAATTGTTGTTTGCTAAAAACAACAAAAAGAAAGTAGAACTTCAGTCGCTGCATTCATAGCTTTACCTATTTAGTGCAATCACTGTTTTAAATCCACGCAGAAATGTGTAAAAATTAGTTACTTACCCGACTTAAAGTCTTCTGGTGGGCACTGGTCCTTCATTGCTGCAGCTAATAGAAAGTGACACAAAATTAAACAAACAGCTTTCCCCACACAGCGTTGACTAATCCCAGCAAAGTTCAGTTCCATCACTCCATCCTTTTCCCAACGGCTTTATCTTCACGAGGTTCGCGGGCATGCCGAAGCCTATCCCAGCTTTCTGCGCAGTAGGTGGGGTACACCCTGAACTTGTTGCCAGCAAATCGCAGGGCACACATAAACCAACAAGCGCTTACACTCACAAGTAACAACCACACCTGGGGACGATTTAGAGTGTTCCTTTAACCTACCACGAATGTGGGATGGAACCGGAGTACCTGGAGAAAACCCACACAGGCACGAGGAGAACATACAAACTCCACACAAGAAGGTCGAGGCCTGAATCGATTTCCCACCTGCCTCAAATCTTACCAGATCTCCAGATGTCGAGATGAGCATATAGCATGTCTCCAAATTGCGAGGAACGTTCTCTGAAGTCCGCCTCGGTCATGGAGCACAAGTCCCTTCCACTCAACTCCTTGAAGAGCGTGCTTATGTGTGGCAGTCGGTACAAGTGCTCCGTCCACAGCAGCCATTTGTAAACGTGCACGCAGTTCCACTCTTGAGGGTCTGTGGAGGAAAATTCAAACAAGACTATTGACGAAATATACCCCTGGAAGTCATGCTATTGTGTCATTGGGCCAAAATACCTGACAAATAAATGATGGAGTATGATGATGGGTGGCCCATGACATCATAGGAATAAAATTTGAATAAATAGTTACTTCATGCAACCTTACGATGTATGAAGTGTCAATACTGAGCTGAATTGCACTACGAGAAAATAGTTTGTACAGTATGTACAGTATTTTGGTTTGTATCATATACCGGTAGTACACTCAGCTGAAATCTTTTTTGATGAACGTAATGTCATGGTGTCATGATTCGGTTTAGGGACCAACAGGTGGCACTGTAGGGCTCTCCCGGCAGCTGCACACTTGTTGGTCATAGGTAATTAGGGCTCTAAAAGGACTCCCAGCCCGAACACTCAGTGTCGGGTCATTGTTGCTTCTTGCTACTGTCATGTCTGATTGTTTGCTCTTCCTTTGCTGCTGGCATGTTTGTTCTAGTAGTGTTTTGGTTATTGATAGTTTTTGTTTAAGTCATGGTTTTTGTTTGTTACTTTGGACTTTGTTTTGGATTTAGTTTTCTTTGTTTATCAATACACTTCTTCAAATAAACCCTGCTCCTCCCTCCTGCCTGCTTTTGGGGACTAACATCACCACGCAACGTGACACATGGAGATTTTCCATTCAGATTTTAAGATACTGCATAGCACAGAGCCAGCCATGTTACACATTTTTTAATGACATCCTCGTGGCAAATGACACTGGATAGTGTGTGTCTTGTTTTGTTGGACTGGACTGCAGTGTTTGATACGGTGGACCACAGTAATCTGTTGGCTCATTTGCAGCACCAGGTAGGCATTAGTGGTAGTGTTCTAGAATGGTTGAGATGCGATTTGGCCAGCAGGACTTTTTGTGTTAGTCTTGTGCGCTATGAGTCCCACTGTATCCACTGTGGTATGGTGTTCCACAGGGTTCAATGTCTGGCAGGCTAATCATCCAATCATGACAGTGCCATCCCCAGTCTGCACGATGTTAGATTGCTGAATAGCTTTAATTATTTTTAGTTTTGCTCTTTAAACCAAACATAAAATGACAAAGCAATCGAGTCTGTCAAGACATCATGTCTCAAGCAAAATCCAAGTCCAGTCTCAAGTCTTTTAGTTTTTGTTAAATCCAATTAAAAATGAATTGAGTCCCAATGGCTGGAGTCCGAGCTCTGAAAACTCTAAATGGTACCTATTCTGAGGTTTCATCATAGAAAACACAGAAACAAATTTGTGTGGCTGCTAAATTATTTCTGGAACGGCATGTGCTTTGACACAGCAAACAATCAGCGTCACGCTGAAAGATTTTTCAGGCTGTCAGTTAAAAGGGAGGTGTGAAGGTCGTCTGTTTGCACAAGGTGTGTAGGTCCCCAGAGGCTCATTAGGCGTGTGCGCATATTCATAGCTAGAGCAGTGCAGTATTTGAAGTTCCATCAAAAGCTATATTATCTCACATGAAACCACTAGTTGTACCTGGTGCAATGTTGAGCAGCTTGCAAGCTTTGTTGACATCACTCAGCACTTCTCCCACCACCATTGACTGGACCTGCTCCAGACAATGTTCCTCTGCTATTCCCTGCACTTCAATGAGAGTGTTCTGAGTTGGGCTGAGTATGGGTGGGCTTGGTTCTAGACTCCCCAAACCTTGAGGAAGAAGGGCAGCAGCCTCTGCCATGCTCAGATCTTCACGAGCTAACCCATCATTACCAGTCAGGCACACGAGTGGCCAGCTAAGCTCTGGCAGGCCCAACAAACTGTGTGAAGGTTTGATATCCTCTGTCTCCTCCGCCCAGCGAATCCCATCACCGTCATATGGGGGACTTAAGCAGAGACATGAACGTCCTGTGGAGCCCATGTGATCATGACCCGAACTCCCCATGCTCAAATTTATGCAAGGCTGCAAAAGAAAAGCAGATGATTTTGAAGACACACTCAAATGATGCTTATCATATACATTCAACCAAAACAGTCCAGTTGCTATCGATTCAATACCCTTACAATGAAATGACCCAGTGGAATGAGAATATTCCCGAGCGTTTATTGATGCTGTGTTGAATGTGCCACATTTAAAGAGCAGCGATTCCATAGCCAATTTGCTTTTTGTCCCCTTTTATTCATTGAATTAGGACGGCACATAGTAATCAACTTATCTGGATTATGATTACTCTTTATCGATTACTATTATCGATTACGCATCGAAATATGTCTGAGCACAATAGCTCAAATTCATAGAACAAGTTTACAGGTGTGAGAAAGAGCACAGAACTCATCATGTGGACAAAGTGGACACTTATTCTTTCGCGGACATAAGGAAAGAGAATTTAGAACAAAAGTAGGGTACACTTGTGTTTTTAGTTTGGAGGAGTGGATAACAACGAGCGTGACTTAAACAACTGGATGCACATTGACTGCCGTCCGCAAGTTTGGTTGCAGTGAAAACTTGCTCTTCCTGATATTCCTTCCTCCAAAGTAAACAGTTACTCTTTCTCTATGTCGATGTGAGTGTGTGAGCAGAGAGAGAGAGAGAGTGAGAGTGTGAGAGCAAGTGAGTACACACACCAAACTATACAGCAAATAACGTCCCAAAACTATTCAATCCAAAACGTCAAATCTCTTTGAAACAAGATGTGTAGAATCAGCAGTCTGTCACAAACAAATTAATCTCAAGTAAGGGTCCCCAACAGCCAGAGACTGTTACACCCGCGCTGCAAGAAGGAGAGATACCGACGCTCGTTCCTACCGACTGCTGTCAGGCTGATGAATAAAAATAACAACAATGATTAAATGATGTGAAAGACAATTGTAAATAGCAATGCGATTTATCCATTTTGTGTTTATATTGCACTTAATTGAACTGTGTTTGTTGTTTTTTTTTTCTTCTTTCTTCTTTCTACCTACATTATTGCTGCTGGAGGCTGTAAATTTCCCCAGTGTGGGACAAATAAAGGATATATTATATTACCTTAACATGGTACCCTTGGGCACCAGGGCGCACCCAAGCACACCATGCGTGATTTTTGTAATTATTATTTTTTTAATTTTACTGCTGTAAATGTGGAACAGTCGAACTTCATTACAACATACCTCGAGGGACATAACAACTCTGTACATTATAACGGTAGTTCATCGTAACTATTTCCAATAAAATGGCTGCCAACTACGATGTATAATACAATACAATATGAACATTTATAGATGTAAAAAATGAATGTGTAATACAAGATAAACGTGATAATTACAAATACGTGTGAACAGTATGAAAAACAAATGATTTTATCAGACATGAACCAAACAACTGGAGCGTTCTAACTTCACCTCTCAAAATATTCAGTCAGCAAATGTTACCGTCATAAGATAACTGCACCGATGTCTGGGAGATTCCCTTTCAAAAGTGAGAGACCATTTCAACTTTCACAGACAGCAAGATTCGCTTCCGTTTACCAGACATGTTTTCATACGATGTGCACAGGACTGCGCCATGCAACAACGTACCGAGTCGAACA
The DNA here is from genome assembly GCF_025434085.1 of Hippocampus zosterae. NCBI lineage: Eukaryota > Metazoa > Chordata > Actinopteri > Syngnathiformes > Syngnathidae > Hippocampus > Hippocampus zosterae. Next base: position 23,880,128 of record NC_067452.1, read on the forward strand.
GTAGCGTTGCTAACCAACGAAGGGGAATCCTGCGCTGTACATTTTGTTCATAAGCAAGGTCACGGCGGCAGTTAGCTTCCCAAGGTTCGTTGTAATGAAGGCCTTTTCACTATTTTGGGGGGGTGGGGGGGGGGGGGAATCTGGTGTTCGTTGTAAACATTGTAAGAAATCGGGACTTTGGAATGTGAATGTTGAAGCAGTGAAAACGTAAATGGGGTACGTTGAAATGAGGTTCGACTTTAATGACAATACTGTATATTTCGAAAAACCTAGTTGAGTTCAAAGGTCAGTATTGGAACAAACCAGAGCTTTCTTGGAGACAAGCGAGTGGGCGCGGTTGACATGAGATGATTCTTTGCCAAATAAATTGAGCCAATTTGTTATTTCAGACAGATATATCGAGTCGGTAGCCCTTTGCCTCAACCAGTAGCCAAGAAGTAGCTCTCACTTTCAAGAGGGTTGGTGACCCCTGATCTCAAGGTTAATTTGCTGATGTAAAACAACACTGAAAGAATAACACAAAGGGCAAATATAACATTTCTATGAAGCTCTTTTGTATGGTATATCTCATGAATGAAAATAATAACAAGCATTCCACTGCAAAACTTAGTACTGCACATAAATAGTTTTAAAAGATGTTTTTAATCATGCAATTTTACTCCGTTTGGCACCGCAGCATACAGGATTTGACGTTTTTGGTCCAACGAGGATAGAATGTATGATGTAACATTGTTCTATTAATTGTATTGGAAATTTCTTACCATAGCCGTTGGCTCAAAGTGGGCGCCAGGGGAGATCACTTTCCCCTCCTGATGCATCTGCTCCACTTTGCCTGCGTTCGACCCTGAAATGGTTTTGCACTCTGCTGCAGCGCTCAAACTCACTTGCCTCAGGGCAAAAACTAGCTCTATGTCAAACAGAGGTCCTTGTTAATTTAGAGTTGTGTTGCTTCAATCCACATCGACCCCTGGGACACCTTGTTTGATATCAAGCCCTTAGGAGAAAGCGCCTGACTTCTAATTTGAGTTGTGAAAAATGGGGTGTGAACCAACAAGAAGGGAGGGGCCTATTTGGCCCAAACTTAAGCAATAATATTTTTTTAAGAGTTATTGAAGTAAGCAAACGTTCAAGTTAAGTCAGGCTTTGTGAAGTATACTAAAGGATTATTAAAACGACACACAGCTGAAAGTACATCAATCGCTTGATGCAAGCATAAAACAAAATTCAGAACCTTCACAATGGTAAGAGAGGTACATGTATAATCGGAAGCTTAGTTTAGTTTCACCGCCTCATGAATGCATGTGGTGAATTCATAGCACATGTCTAAATTTAGTGTGTGCGTGTGTGTGGGGGGGTTCCCATTATTGAAAAATGTCTTGAGTTGTAGATTAATACTTAAGTCAAACATTAAGCAAACATTATGAACAAATACTAATTGACTTATTTGCTCAACTCCAAAAACATGTTGGCACATTTTGCCTAGATGACAGCTTTGCACATCTTGGTATTTTCTCCATCAGCTTTATGATGTGGATGATGCTAAAACGTTAAACGTTAATAACTTCAATTTCTTGACCCCTTCATGTGTTTTTTGATGCACTTCACAATTGATGAATTTTAACAAAATTTTAACTGCTACTCCAAAATACAATCTGGGGCTACGGTGGGGACACCTACTGTAGGTCTCATTCCTCCTTTCAAATAATTTAATTAGTTATGTTGACAAATCCAAAATGCTCCTTAATATTTTCTGTGTAGAAAATGCTTTGCGTGATTAACAGACCAAGCAACTGTACAAATGTAGAAATACTTCTTCTGGAGAAAAAAAAAGCAGGAGGGGGGGAGGGGGATCTTTGATCTTAAGGATGTTCAACGTAGCCAGTTTGAGTATTTTTGAAAAATGTATCTCACATTGGTTGAAGAACATGAACAGAAACCTATATAACTCTTCTGATGAGTTGTTTTGAAAAGTGGAAGACTCTCATTGGAAATTCAAACAACAAAGACCAGCAAGTTATGAACGCGTGAGAAAGAATTGTGTCAATGTTTGCTTTCACTAAACTATGTTCAATTATTCTAAAGAGCTGCTTAAATTACCCTCCTTCCACCCAAGTTGGTCATTTTTATTTTATTTTTTTACCAGGTTTGCACATCAAAAGGAATTGTGATCGAGTAGCGTCCACATTTCCCTCATGCTACCCAGAAGGGTGAACAGCAAACGTTTCCTCAGGTTGTTTATTGTGCTGTCGGACATGAGCCGTTGAGAGGAGCGCCATGCAGACCAGTAAGCCTCCAGGCAAGCATGTAACCTGGCTCCTCCTTTCCAATAAATAGAGGCGAAAAGAGATCTGATAACAAGTTGCTGTCTTCCTCTGAATTTGAAACCTAAACTTTCTCTCCCAATACTGTACTGTTTTTCAAAATGTTCATAGCTATGCGACAACACATTTCTCCCTCACCTTTTAATGTGCCAAAAAAGGCAGAGATGGCTTGTCTAACATGTTACTGTAACTCTGTGCATTTACTCTATGACCAACTCTCTGTCAAATAAACTTGTACATCAACTGTCGCCTCCCTCCATAATACAGGTAACAGCTGAGCCATAGGGCCCTATTTTCGTGCGTAGTTCAAGTCGAGTTCAGTCTTAAATGTGCGCATCGGTGGAATTTTTCTTTTTTTCGTGACCAAACGCTACATCACTTTTGTAGACAAGCACTTTTAGAAGACAATCAAAACGGCTCCCCTCAATCCTTTCAAATGCAGTGCAGGATTGGTGAGCGGTCTGCATAGAGGAAGCATAACAGACTCGCTGGAGTCCGTGCAGGAGATTGGAGTGCACAAACTACATTTATTAGTAACTGTAGATCTCCACTTGTGGATGAGTTGGCTGTTGCGAAGTGGGCATATGGAGACCGCACCTTCCATACCCAATCGGGCATCTCTGTGACAACCCGAACACACACAACAGTTGTGCTGCAGTCAGGGAGGTGCTATTAAAATATATGCAAGATAATACAATTAATTGAGTTCTAAAATGATTCAGAGGGTTTAATACACCATTGTCACAGACACAACTCTTGGTATGCTTAGTCTGGTGCAGCCTGGTCTGCCAAATTCCCCAAGACAGTCAACAAGACTGACCCCACCATGAAAATGAAGATGCACTCTTTTTTAACACTTTTTAAGCACTGAGCGCATGTGCGCCTCTCTATGAAAATAGGGCCCTTCGTTCTCTTTCAAAGGACTCAAGGGCACTACAACGCCTTCAAAGATGGCATCACCATCCAATAGAAGAACAGTATCTAGAGTAGTGGTTTTTAACCTGGGTTCGATTGAATCCCAGGGGTTCGGTGAATCGTCTCAGGGGTTCGACGGAGAGCCTGCCATGGAGGTTAAGACACACCAATCAACATCAACATGTCAGTTGGTTATGAGACGTCCGCACAGCTATCTCTGGCTGCAGATGATCACATTACATTGCTTGTCCAATCAGTGCTGTGGGAAATTTAGTTCGCTCAGTAGTCAACATGTGATTTTTTTTTTTTAAAGACTGATTTAATACATGCTATGTCGAGCAAAAAAAAAAACCCAAAGTGGTCGGACAAATATGCACCACATGGATTCATATGCATCACGGAACGTGATGGGACTCAGCATCCTATCTGAATGATTTGTCATGCCAGATTGAGCAACTCTCATCTCGCACCGGCAAAACTGAAGGAACATATGTTGAATTTGTATTTTTCAGTAATGAAGGGTTCGATGAATGTGCATATGAACTGTTTGGGTTCGGTACCTCGAATAAGGATAAGAGCCACTGGGCTAATGTGTTGCCGTGGACCACATCCATTTGTGTTCATGCCCGGGTGGAGCAGTGTTCCACATTTGTTCAATACAGCCATCTATCCATTTTCAACACCCATTACCCAGGGCATAGGGTTGGGGTGTAGCGTGTGCTGGAGCTTGTCCCAGCTGACTTCGGGGTGGAAGGTGGACGATACCCTCAACTGGTCGGGAATCAATCGCAGGGCACATCTGGAGATGAACAACCATTCACACCATCACTGAGTCAGGCGAGTGTATCACGACACCATCAGCGACGTTCCTTGTTTGATACAAACAAGACAGAAAGCGCTCAATTTTCAGTGATAATTTATTCATACAAACATTCATCAAACTTACAAGAGAAAAAAAGTCTTTAACACTCCCTCATTCACAAGGTGCTGCTGTATGATTCATCATGGAAAACTTCAGATAAACACATTGCACACTACCGAGAGCAACTAAAAGTGTTACTCTTTGACCACTTGCAAGAATTGTTGTCTTTGTGGCCTGCTTCGGGTGTTAGCTTGCGTTGTCAAAGTTCCCCCTCGTTTTGGGATTTACAAGTTACAGCTGCATTGAAGTTCTTCACCAGTCAATGGCTTTAACTGACAAGAGTCAATTAGCCCTTTGGAATTCATCGGTAGGAAGAAACATGCACACACGCACGGGCCTTCGACGGTCACGTTACTCAGTGCATAGATCAGCTAGTCCAGTGCTACTAAATTTGCAGTGAAAAAAATTAGACCACCACCAATGTGTCAGTTCTGATGTCACTTACGGGATCGGTGATGTTTGCATCCAGCAAAGGAAACCAAAGAGACAGAATGCTATTCAACACAAACACAAATGGATATCCTGTTTGGGCTGATTTGTTGCCGATTTGGACTGACCAAATGTTTTCCTTCTCTACATTCATCAAATACATTCAAATCAAAAGATACTGTCCAAGTGCTTTAAAATGAAATGGGCATGAAAACTGATTCGATTGATACTAATATGCATTGCCATCCAGTGATATAATGGATCACTTAGGAATTACGATAAATCATGCAATACTTAAGATAATATGACGGAGACATGGCCAAGATAGTGTTGACTTTAAAACAGCATACATGTTTAAGTAAAATATGGGTCATTTCAAAGGCAGCAAGGTGAAGTGTGCAGTTGCTTGTGAGCACATAAACCTCACAGTCAAAGGTTGTGGGTTCGAATGTCAGCCTTTCTCTGTAGAGTCTCCTCCGACATAATGGATATTCCCTGGATACTCTGGCTTCCTCCCACATTCCCAAAATATACGTGAGGTTAATTGCATTGCGCCAGAAGAAAAATGGATGCTTGTGTCCAAATGATCTCTCGACAACGTATCTAAAGTCTATAGTTATAATTTAGTAATATTACCCATTTCCTTGCAATATTACCAATCATAATGCTTTTTAGTCATTGGATAATACTCTGAGGTCCAAATTAATTACATCCAGCAAAACAGTTCAATCATGCCACACTAGCTTTCCCATTTTAGTTCTGACACAAAGAGGGTACGAACACTCATAAAAAGCGTCTTCCACACAGGTAATCAACATAGTCGAAAAACCCAGATGACTGCGAGACTGAGAATCTATTGAAGCGGCTGACAGCAACATGACACCCTCAAGTGGAGGATCTTTGTAGTGCATTCTATTTCTGAAACTATTGCTTAAATTTCACGGACGACTGTGTGCGCGCGTGCGTGTATTATAAGTACACTATGTGGCCTCAGCTTCTCAGATTTTCTGGAGCATTTCTCCATGCAATATAAAAATAAGACATGCATTTTGTGTCATGACCACATTATATTTCTTTATAAAAGGAAAACCTTTCAGAAACCCAACCAATCGATGCATTGGGCAGTCGGGGCAGAAACCGGAGCATAAATTGGCTAAATAAATGGCTTTTCCTCCAAAGTTCCTCTTTCTACCCGCACACACACATTACTTGACAAATACACACAACTCTGCACTCTGACAACTAAATTGTATGAAAAAAAAGGGTGTCACTCAAAAGACTGATTGCGCTACTTTTTTAACTTAGCATTCATGTGAGCATGCAGTGGCTGTCGGACGTTGGTGGATCCAACTTCAGAGACCTTCTACTGCTCAAGAGTGCTGGCTGCAGGGTACATCCACTTTGCATAAAATCATGACAGATTTTCCTGCAGCAACTGATAAAACCTCTTCTCTTTTCCAAACGGTCGCTCCAGAGACGTTTATTGCTGCAGCTTCTCTAGAACAAGTCCCAAGATTCATGAGTGACCAAAATGGGAAGGCTCTTGTAAACCCTGCAAGGAAGAGGAACAGTTAGAAAACATCAAGGATACAGAGCAAGGCTTTTCTTTTCCTAGATCACTGTAACTCGATTGAGCTCATAGTACACATGCAGACTTGTATAGCAAAGATGTTAGCTTACACTTTGGAGGGAGAAGAGAGGGGGGCAATGTACACATTAAATTGGATTTAAATTCTGCCTATATGTAAATCCGTTTTTAGAGACACTGACAAAGGTATTCCTTTAACATATCACTGCTGTCGGGCAGAATCCTCGAATGCCCCAAATTCTTAGTCAACAAATGCCACATCATTTAAGTTTCTATTCCACTTTATATAGCTATCATACTATCATATACCAGTGTGTACCAACATCAACACATCACCACCACTGAAAATACCTGGTCATATAATATGCAAAATTGAAACAATACTTTATTACCGCTGTCTTTGATTAAAACATCAAAGTCTGCGCTCGAGCTGACCCCCAACAACACAAAAATGCTTTAACATTACACTAATGTCTGTGGTTACATCATATTCCAAAACTCTTTTTCTACAGCCTAAGTGTCATGAGTACAAATGATCCACTGACAGAGAAACGTCATTGACGGACTACTGCAAACAAATTTCCCTTTTTGGCTGATGTGCTTCCTTCTATAACAAAGCATTATAATATTGATTTTTAATACAAAAAAGCTTGCACACAGGTGTCTAAACTGTTTTCTCTCACTATTGTCCCCCCCAAATAAATAAATAGAATATAAATAATAATAAATAAAAAAACGTCCAGACGTTCAATCTTGAGGCAATGTAATGGCGCAAGACTGCCGTGGAATGAGAAAGTGGTGAAGTTACACGACACTTGTTAGTTCTAGTAATCAACAGAGTTAATAGATCCATTCTCAACAACCAAGAGTAGCAATTTGTGAGAATAAAATGAAATTGACCACATCTATATTCTATGGCGATCCCTCGCAAAGATGGTGTTAATCTTAGTGAAGGAACACATTAAAAAAAAAAAATCTCATCCGCAAGCTCTGCAGAAGCCTGATATTGATCCTTTTCATTTGAATCAGGTGTGTTGCAACAGGGAGAGATGAAAAATATACAGGATAGCGGCCTTCGAGGACTGTCCTTTGACACGTGTGCCTGAGGGGCTCTGTAATTTGCTCTGTGCTTGAAAGTCACAGTACGTACACAGAACCAGTCTGACAGTGCCAATACAAAATATCTCCGTGGGCCTTGTGACACCTTACCTGATTATAAGTGACTATTGACAGATTGCTTTGTAGGCTGTTTGCTACTATATCCACAGAGTTGTGTGAAAGTCCATTCTGATCTTGCTGCAGCTGGTTCGGGCTTATCTGCCAGTGTTCCTCTGTGACTTTATGGCTGCTGTCATGGTGGAGGCTGGTGTTGCTGTTGGACCATTTGCTTCTCTCTGGTGAGGCGAAGGGGTTGTAATTTCCTTCTACGTTGCGGTGAGGTTGGGTGTTGAACTCTGCTTGGAAGGACGAAAGCTGCTGTGTGACACCGAGAAGGCCACCGACCTCCACGCTCAGGATCACCCAAATAATATCTGTCAAAAATACAGGGTGGATTACACAACTCAACTGTTATGTAAGACAGAACTGTGTTTTTGTTAGTAAGCTTAGTAAATCTTCCGTACCGCTTGATCCTCACTAGGGTCGCGGGGGGTGCTGGAGCCCATCCCAGCCGTCTCCGGGCAGTAGGCGGGGGACACCCTGAATCGGTTGCCAGCCAATCGCAGGGCACACATAGACAAACAACCATCCACGCTCACACTCACACCTAGGGACAATTTAGAGTGTTCAATCAGCCTGCCATGCATATTTTTGGAATGTGGGAGGAAACCGGAGCACCCGGAGAAAACCCACGCAGGCCCGGGGAGAACATGCAAACTCCACACAGGGAGGCCGGAGCTGGAATCGAACCCGGTACCTCTGCACTGTGAAGCCGACGTGCTAACCACTGGACTAGCTTAGTAAATTGCTTCCTAATTATATCAAAAACCTCCTTGCACGGCATGAAGGGTTAATGTTTTGTTACTCGTAAAATATTAAACGGCTTACCACCTTCTCATCTTGCCGACTTAGTTGTTACGAACTTTCTGTCACAAAAATTTTGCAACACGTCAGTCTTTGGTTGACTTATATCTGTATCTCAATAATGAAACCTGAATTGCACAAAATGGCTTTGGATCCAATGTACCAAATTTGGTGCCATGTGGCTCTGACAGTCATAGTACTTCTAAAATGTCTATCTTTGCGGCTACTAAGGGAAAACTGCAGGGTGTAAAAGGTTCCGATATTTTATTTGAAAAAGTTTCAGAATTTAAAAATAAGGCAAATATTCTATAAAAAGCAAAAACTGCATGGTATTTTGTGTGTACAGTTACACATACCGCCGTAGTAAAGTCCCGTTGCTGTACACATTCTCCACTGGCCCTGGTACATACCAGGAGACACTGGGCTCTGCATAGGCACACTCACGTCCGTCATTTCCTGAGGGGCTAGTGACCGCACCATTACCATGTTTATATGACCAAACTCATCTCCTCCAACATACTTCAAGCAAACGCCAGGAGGCCAAGACTCTGCACCTAACAGTGAGAAATACATGGTTGTAAATGACAAGCGCTACATATAATAGATTCCTAGAAGCATTCGGACACAGGCAGTAAATAAAGTTGCATCAATTCAAGATGCATTGATAATCGGACCAAAGCTCGAGGCCCCACCGATAGTGGACCTGCTGAAAATCTAGACCTTCTCAATTCATTCCAATACGCAACTGGGTGAACACAATGGGTCTGATTTAGTGAAGGTTTGCACGTGCAAAAAGGGGTACCAACTTGCTTGCTCAGGCAAACAGATGCGGAATCTAATCCACTTACTGGATTTACGCAGGATCGTGTATGCAAAGATGCAAAACTACTTCACGTTCATTTTGCATGTGCTTGGAGGGGCACATGCAAAAAATCCATTTGGCACATGCAACGTGATTTATCAAACCTGAGGCGATCTGTGATGCAGACTGGAATCGAAGGAGAAGAATCTGTGTTTGACAAGTTCGCTTCTAGGGCGGCACGCATGTACAAGCGCTGCTTTTGATTTCGACGGGTTGGGTGTCGGCGCTATTTGATAGTCGCCGCTCGGCAGAACCGGGGCGCTTGTGTTTTTTAGCACCTGTAATGGGCAGCATTTTTAACAGACCCATTTTGGACGGTCTGCGTTGGAGTGGCTAGATGGATGGCTGGTGGAGTTGAGGATGAGGATAGAGGAGGGTCGGCTTGGAGCACGGATGCGTGTTGGGAACTGAGAGTCGCCGCTTGGAATTGAAACAAATTTGACATGAAACGGGAGAAGTGAACCAAACCAATCTCTTTTTTTCCTCAATGGACGCTATAGCTTCGTGTTTACTTTCAAACTTAGCTTATAGCAGACGCGTGCACATTTTGAGCATGACGTCTTTAATCCCCTGGTGAAAGGACACTTTGATTCTCTCCTCTTTCATGTAGAACTGCTTCAAACAACAAAGTGTATGCAGAAAAGTGGTTAAGATTGCATGCCTGTCTGTGTCTTATGTGTTGTGTTGTCATATTATTTTCTTATTTTACGCTTTGTTACAGCAGCAGCTGTTGTGAAAGCGCTGTATAAATAAAGATATTAGAAGGTATTGTATAAGCTTGTATAAGGTATTGTATAAGCTTTAAACAGTGATACGTACAACAAGCAGATACGTTATATCGAACTGACACGGACTTGGGGTGAGTTAAATCAACAAAAAATGAATTTATGTAGGTGCTGTCTTACCCCAAATTATTAGAATGAGAGGTTACTGTAACTCAGTAGTAAATTTGCTTGTGTTTCGCTTCGGAATCCATCACTCCAACCTTTATTCTTTTTTTTTTCTTCAAGATGGCGCCCGAGTACGGAGCCGTCGGCAAGTGCTCTTCAAGAACCTTGCGTTTTTTGTTGTTTTTGTCTTTTGTTTTGTCACATGGTGTTACTGGTATGTCGTTTGTGGACCTGATGTGGACTGTTTTCAGCATTTTCGGCCACGACATTCGTCAAATAAGAAGAATCTGTGCTTGGTGGTTGCACCTTCTTGGCAGCTCGCATGTACCAGCACTGATTTTGATTGGGAGGAATGTCGGAAACATTTGACTGTCGTTGCTGGACAGCTTCGGGCGCTTGTGTCTTGCGCCTGGAATGGGCCGATGAGAAGAAAAGAGCGTTAGCGCAGAGCGCCAATGCGTATGTGGAACTGCGAGTCGTGGCTTGGAATTGAAGCGGATTTACATGGGACAGGAGAAGAGAGCCAAGCTCTTTTTCTTTAATGGGTGCTACAGCTTCTTGTTGCTTTCAACTTAGCTTGTAGCAGACGTGTGCATCCATTCAGCATGATGTCTTTGATCCACTGGTGAAAAGGATTGATTTGATTCGCTCCTCTTTCATCTATAACTGCTTCAAACAACAAAGTATATGCAGGAAAGTGGTTCTGATTGCACAATTGTCTGTGTCTTATGTGTTGTCTTGTATTATTTTGTCATTTTATGTTAACTTTCTTTTGATGGCGGTGCAGGCACCCGCAGTGGCTCCTCTTGTTGCATGTTGTCTTGAGAGGGAAGAAATTTCATCTGTGCTATATCTTGCACATACAGCACATTTGACAATAAAGTTGTACTTGAACTTCTACACATATGGTACTCTCCTAGATATTCCACAAAGAAAACCATTCGAGCTACCTAAAATGGTAGACCCTCTTTTAAGTTAAATGGTCTCCAACACATTTATAGCTGTTGCCAAAAGAAATATACTGTATGTGGTGGATAAATGATGGTTGTTAGGGCTCTACCTGTGTTCTGTATCCGCCAAGTCTTGGTGAAATGTGTTTCAGGTGGAACTGATTCGCCTTCACCAATAGTCACATCTTTCACAAGCGACATGCAAGGCGCACTGATATTAGGACTCTCAAAGTCATAGTAGGCTCCAATGGCTGCTTGTAAATTCCTGAAACAGAAAGGACAACAGTGAGTAGCACAATTGTTTTTCTGTGTAGAACCTCGAAAGCCTGCGTCGTCAACAGTGAAGATTATAATTACAAAAGCAACCAGTGGGATGTCATTAATTTGATGATGGCCAGGAAAATACATTATCTTTGACACTGACAAATGACAAGGAAATAATCACAGCAATTCCCTCAACTCGTGCATTTCATTTACCAGGGGAGAGAGGGCTACCTTGACAGATCTGTGAATGGTGTCTTGCCATGTTTTTTTCCTTTCTCAAATAAATCTCATCATTTTTTATAATACTTGTTGTCTTGGCTTCCCTGGACAAGACAATCAAATCAATTTGCTGTGCCATTAAAACATCCAAATTATAACGTTAAAAAAACGATTACTTTTGAAATATATCTAACTGTAACTATGAATCGTCAAATTTATATTGTAGATATCTAAAACTGGAGTTCCAGATTCATTCCAATTCAGTCGCACATACCCATAAATCACAAGCGGCACGAGGCTAGCTGCAATTGATTCGTAGACGAAAGAGACGTCATTTCTCCCGAGAAAAAATGACATTGCCTATTCGAACTGCATTGAATGAAAAGTGAGATTATTCAAAATATTAATTACGACTCGACGGAAATATGTTATTTATGATGCTAAACCCGGACAGTCAAATTTAGTTTGTAAACGTTGAATCGTCTTGTCATATTTCAGTCCACTGAATACGCAAGTGGGTGTTTCACGTAACGCGCTCGACATCTATAAACCATCAGATTGTATTTTTAGCAAACTGGTTGCGATGAGCGCTTCCACGGCGTCACGTGACTGGTGCTAACTCAACTGAATACTGACACGACACGACAGAGCAGAATGGAACAGAATTTGGCCAGATTGCATAGTCGGTTGCGCATTCTACCTTTCCTATTCTGTTAACTGTAAATTACGATTGTAGAAACATGAAATTACACCCAGGTTTGCGACACGTTTGGGGGTTGCTGTTAGGTTACAGAGTACAAGACTCTCAACTTCCTTCCTTTCGTGAATTAATAGTGTGTTTCACATGATCCGCGCTAAACTTGTATCTCGGGGGAAACACGGTAGTTAATTACTACGTTCCGGTTTGCGAGTTAAATAATTAGTTGCTTCTGTGGCTAAAAATATAAAATCGCAGAACCCGTGAAAACAGACGCAGATGGGACAATAGCGTATTTTCCTTGCGTTTGGCTAATTGTTTCTGAAAGTACAATCAAATCACTGTACCAGGGTTAATATGCATGTACATTCCTCTGTAAACGTTAGCGTCTGTTGTTTCACTTTCGGGTATATTATGTAAATTATTATAACATTGAATTCGAACTAACGCACACTCCATAAATAGGAATGGTTCTTCCCCGAGTGTATGTATTGTTTCATATCTGCGAATGTAATGTTAGCTACCCGGAGTGCAACGGCTCGCACGAAGGTGCTCAATAGGCCAGTCCAGTCCTCGGGCTTACCAGTTGGTCATGTCCAGAAAGAAGGCGCATCCGGCGGGGTTAAGCTGAAAACCGAGCAGCCTCTGGAACTCCGAGATGAGGATGTCTTTGTCGGTTGTGCCCATGCAGCTAAATTTCTGCGTGAGTTCCTGGTCTACGTCCAGGTCCATTCCCTCCATCGTCACTTGGCCTCCTGAAAATGTTTTTTTTTCTTTTTACAAAAGAAACCCCTAATAAAGATGAAGGCCTGCGCTTGTCATAACAAACCGAATAACAGCGACCAGTGCGCATGTCACAACCGTCACAACCACAACGCTCACCCCTGACACCGCCGCGGCCATGTGACTGTCAAATTCAACGTACGCACGCAAAAAATAAAATAAAAACGTACACATGCATCCATAAGTGCACACTGACAGGATTCTACTCTAAAACGTTTTGTTTAAAGCCACTCACTTTTCAAATTAGCAAAAGTATTGGAACCCACATTATCAAATTAAAGTGAATAACATTTAATATTTGGTGGCATAACCCATACTTGGAAAAACTGCATCAAGTCTCTGACCCACTGACTTCAACACTGTTCTTCATTTGAATGCTTTTCCAGGGCTTGACTGCAGTCTCTTTCCCTTCTTCTTTCCACCTTCTCCCCCAATACCGGGTAGGTTTGTACAAGTTGAGACTTCGTCTCGTGCAGATGCCACCAACGTGGTGACCGCGGGCACCCAGGTCTGTTCTAAAAAAGGCTCACTGATGAAGTGATCAATTAAAAATGTTACAATTTACAAAGATTTATAGAGATAAAGGGTTGCATATTGATATCTAGGTGTTTTCCATCATGTTAAATAATTGTAGATAATGAGAGAATAATGCATATGATCTCAAGATACATAAATATAATTAATTAATTAATAACATAGTTTCAGATGTGTTTCTCAACTCAATTACAATCGAATAATTTGTGTGCAGTATCGTTTTAGTGGTTAAATTAACCGCTTCCCACCACGACAGCATGCTTCCGGGTTTAACCTAATACCGTATTTACTTGTATTGTCCGACAGATAGCGCTATTGCATTTTCAGTGCGATTCGTGCGTGTGCGTGCGTGCGCGTGCGTGTGTGCGCGTGCGCGCGTGTGTGTGTGTGCGCGTGCGTGAGATAGAGAGAGACAGAGAGAGAGAGAGAGAAAGAGAGAGAGAGAGAGAGAGAGAGAAAGAGAGAGAGAGAGAGAGAGAGAGAGAGAGAGAGAGAGAGAGAGAGAGAGAGAGGGTGGGGGCTCAAAGGAGCAAGGGGGAGGTGGGGGTCCGATGTGGAGCGAGGTACTTCCTAGCCGAGCAGCATCGCCATGGCTTTTAAGATTACCCCAGCCAATTATACATTCTGTATAGCACGATTTCCAAACTAGTAAATGTCGACCAGTAGAAACCCATCGGCAGAGATAAGGCACAACCGCAGCAGAAATGGCCGGGATTATCAAAAAGCAAATTCTGAAACATTTGTCAAGGTAGGTGTCATGTTGGTTAGCCTGCTAGCCTTGCTGGATGCTGGCGACATCAACAAACGCTTCTCGCTGGCTCGTATTGACACTTTAGGGGACACTTGTTTTTTCGAACGTGTTGTAATTTTCCGATTGCCGAACTTCAGACGAGAAGAGAATTTCTATTTGCGCGTAAGCAGGCATGATCTTGCACATTATTTCTGAAACGTGCAAGCCCCTTCTTAAGATCCACAAGCACCTGCATGAAAAAACGATTTACTATAATTCATTTTGGTACAATCACAGTTTTCACTCCAATTCTTACACACCAAGTCAATGATTGAATTGCAGTGCTTTTGCAGATTTACAGGTTTGACTTGAGCCAGAAAGCCTAAAAATAAAGGAACGTGACATCTTTGTGAGAATCATCATGAGTTTTGGACATGCAGTACTTGGTCACATTTATTTTTTAGTTTTTGTCCTAATGCAGACACAAAAGTAATATTTATGTAAGACATTGTCTAACAATACCAATACCATAATGTGGCTAATTCATCATATCATCATAATTTCAAGTAGTTTGGTAAGTATTCCAATCCAATCCAGCATGTAGGTCCCATTAGGTTTTTAAACAAAGAGCCTATTTGTAAATTGTTTAAGATCAACTGTAGTGCTGTTTAATTTTCAGGCCACCAGTTTTTAGAGTGCCAGGTTTTTTTTTCTAGTGAGATCAACTTAAATGTTTGCACTCATTTCAAGTCTGTTAATCGGTGGCCATGTAGTGTTTTGAACTAATATTGGAATTAAATATAATATTTAATTCCATCAAACACTACTTTTTTCATCTAGTCCATCATTTAGAAAGTAGTAAAAATGCACTTGAAGCAGATATTAAAGCAAACCACAGATTTGTCACGGACATGTAAAGTTGGGTGTTGTATGCTCAGTGGGATGTGGGAGCTTAGTTTTGAACTGGTCTGTCAGGTCTTTCAGGCACATCATGGTGTTTACTAACGAAGTTAACAATTTGGCCAAATTCACAAGATCTGTGTGTCAACTATTCCCTAAACCTCTTGTTTGATATTTTGCACAATTCTCCGAAATGTCACAATGCCGCGTCAATCGTGTTTTGCGTGTGAAATCAAGAGATATTGAACAAATGAAGGTGCTGTGATTGATGTTGTGTTCCTTTTCCCTACAGTTGTTTTCTCACTCTCCTTTTATTGACTTCTCATCCAGATGTGTGCATATAAAATAGCAATTTTCTTTAGTCTTAAAGGAATCCTGAAATGCATGATTTTTTTTGTGCCCCACAAATCTGTGACCTTCTGAGATAAAATGACAATTGTCTTTGTTCCGGTTCTTCTGCTTAGGTTCACCAAGAATCTGTCCCCAGACAAGATCAACCTGAGTACCTTGAAGGGGGAGGGGCAACTGTCCAACCTTGAGCTCGATGAAGAGGTTCTGCAGAACATGCTCGACCTTCCTACCTGGCTGGCCGTCACACGTGTCTACTGCAACAAAGCTGCCATTAGAGTGAGTCACTCCTAAAAAGACCAGCGAACCGGTTTGACAGATAAGTGCACAACTGAACCGTTAAGCAGAAACGACATTTTTTTTTACCTTTATTTATCAGCTAAGGGAGTGGGAGCAGATTTCATTTGCAATGCCGACCTGGTTGTAAACGGCAAAGTATTAAAAAATGACTGATGCAAGTATTCTTTATCATACCTGTTCAAAAATAATCAAAATGATTTTCTTCAGTTATATCTACCGGTAATCTTTGACAAAGTGTAGACCAAGGAAGTTTGTCGAGGGGTAGCAGTTTTATTTTGTCATACATCATATGAGTCATTATGTTTTTACTCACACTTTTTAACTTTTAAAAATACATGAAGAATCAACAGTGGTCCCCAATCACTGGTCTGCAGGTCGGACCAGGCCGCGCAAAGTCAGAACCCTGTAATTTTTTTCGGGATGATGGGGTCACCGGTGGACAGCCCTCCAGCTTGATTACCTTCCAAAGAGGTATTACAAGTAGCGCTGGGTGATTATATGATTGAGAATCATGAAACATTACTACGTGACCAGCTATGAGCATATTTACGCCATCCGTGGCTGAAATGTGCATGACTTCAGCCAGTCAGAGTTCAGCTTTTCCTTGTAAGTTTCGCTAAAAAGTTGAACATAATTCGCCAATAAATGAAAGTAGCAGCAGAAAACGGAATGTAATGGTAATAAAATGACCGACCAGTGCGATCTTAACATCTAAAGAGAAAGGTATTTCTTCCCGTCGCTTTTGTGGTGGTATCTCCAGAGTGACGGGGAAGATAAAGCCGTCGTGAAAAGCAAGGCGATATACCAAACCTGTTGAATCATTTAAACAAGTAGCACCCAAGCGGATCGCTTAAAAATGCCAGCAGATTTTGCCCAGTAGACCGTAACAGTTTAGCTGGCTCAGCTTCAAAAAATGGGTGAGCCTTGATTGGTCGTTGCCTGAGCCCTGAGCAACTGTGATGTCATTTTCAGTGTACAGAAAATGGCAAAATGGGCGCGCCCTGAGATGGCTAAAATGGAGGGGGGTGGGGGGGGGGGATTTCGTTCCTTATACCAGGGGTCCCCAACCTTTTTAGCCCCACGGACCGGTTTATGTCAGACAATATTTTCAGGGACCGGCATTTAAGGTGTGGCGGATTAATACAACAAAATAATATGGTATGAGCTGCATGAAAACTGTGGTGTTTTTGAAATATAATAAGAAACACAAGGAGTGTCTAATCTGGCCGCAACACTCTGATCGCTATGGTAATGTTTAATGCCTTCAAAATACGATACAACGCAAATTCAAAGTGCATGAAAATGACGACTCACCACGGCCCCGAGCTTGATATTCTGCAACCAGACGGTCCCATCTCGGGGTAATAGGAGACAATGACACCTCAAGTGTGTGGTTTATGTCCAGTCTACCGGTACTTCGTAATTTTGTTATAGTCGCCGCTGCTGCAGAAACCGCCCACCTCACACAGGTAGGATGTCGGAAATAGCAACATTGCTATTGTGGCAATGTCAGAGTATTCAGCCATAACTTTAATCCAGTTGTCTCGAACGTACTTTTAAGGCCGCCGTCATTTGCGATCTCCAGCAGTTTTTTTTTTACTCATTTTGCAAGCTCCAGCGCTTTGCTTTTAGAGTAATCGGTCACGTGACAGAGAAGCGTGGCTTGACGTGAGTCAAGCGTGACACAGACGGATGTAACGGAGAATCCGGTAATTTTTCTAAATAAAACATCTTTCGTATTCCGAAATAAATAAAACGGAATGAAGGCAAGTTCTTTCTGTACGGCCTGGTACCAAATGCCCTGTGGACCGGTAACGGTCCGCGGACCGGCAGTAGGGGACCCCTGCCTTTTACTGTATTCCACCAACCCAATATTAATCACAATGCTGTGTTTAGACTAGCGGAGGTGCAGAGAACGTATTACTGTAAAGAACATTTCTGGGTTTGCTTACTTCTTAAGATGTTTTTACTAGTTAACGGTGTTATTTTATATCGTTCTAGATTATTTTATTTTTTTAATTAAAATGTAAACATATGCAATTTTTTGTCAGTACCAATGATTTAAAACTGGCAAGTAAAAGCAATGGGAAAAAAAAGAAAGATTTCCATACCACAAGACCAACATCGGTGAATGGTTGCCACTCCGTGAACAGTGTGTACTTGTCTCAACTGGTCTGTGATGCCAAAAAGGTTGGGGACTCCGAGAATCAGAGGAAAGGAGCATCACTTTTTGTTATCAGATGCCATGTTGTAAGTTAAAGAGGTTGTTATGTCGGCAAATTCCAAGCTTGTAGTGCAGCACATTTTTCATGAAGGAAAAATATTATGGAAACAAATGTTGAATTTCACGAAAGCTGCCTGTATAAATCCTGGACCTATTAAGCCATCCATCTTCTGAGCCATGTATCCTCACAATGGTCGCGGCCTTTCAATCCAATAATAAAAATCTCTTTATGAATGCATTTTCTTTATTCCTTATTGGCATGATGCATCGAGAAGTGCCGGGAATATGCTTGCTTGCTTACGTCATGCTTTGAGAGTCTTTTGTGCCCACTGAGTACAAAAGACTGTTGAATTCTGTGAATTTTTTTTCCCAAAGCCTTGACTAACTTTGTAGTCCTACTGTCTTTGCAGATACAATGGACCAAATTAAAAACAAGCCCCATCTGTCTGGTAAGAATTTGCTTCCGACTTGCAGTACTTTTCAGCATTACTTCTCTCGTTATATCCCAGTGATTCTAGCATCGGCCTTTTGTGTTCTTTATCCTAAATAAACATTTGCCCACATTTCTTTTTTATCCACGGCCAATTCTATTTCCTCTTTTGTGCAGTTTCTGGATAAGGTGGAGGTAGAAATGAGGACATGTGAGGAGCCACGTCCACCCAATGGCCCCTCTCCTATCGCCATCACAGCAGGCCAGAGGTAAGCCTGCAGGGATCCTGCTTGAAAGGGAGCACATTGGCTCACGTGTGCTCTGACTGTTCACAGCGAGTACGGCTTTGCTGAGAAAGTGGTAGAGGGCATGTCTGTTCGGATCAACTCCATCACCATCAAAGTGCAGGCTCGGGCCTTCCATGCCTCTTTTGAGCTGTGGCAGCTGCAAGGCAACAGCCTCAACCCTAAATGGCAGCACAGCGACCTCCGCTTCACGCGCATCACAGACCCAAAGAGAGGAGAGGTACCAGTGCAGCATCGAATTCTGTCCACATTGTATTTCGTTTATTTTGTCTGCATGTGTGCATGTAGTTAGTGTCAGGGCTGTGAGAAATATTCAAAATGCATATAATCATCTCCGCATTGTTACTTTAGGAAGCAAATTAAATCCATACTTAGGGGTGTAACAAAATACGTCTTGAACTGGAAAATCGCTTATTGAAGAGGTACACTGTATCTTACTAAGAAATGGCACATTAACAGTAGTGACCATTTCATTCAATTATATGTAAAATGACCACAAAAAAGTCCTGACATTATACCGTCTTAAACTGAGATGTACCATATTGAATCGAATCATAATCCCACTGAGTTGAAACGAAACGAATCATTTCCACTTTCAAATTACACCGTCCACGAATCATTTCGCACCCTATGTATCGAAGGCCATATCAAATCATCTTTTGTGGAGAGATTCACACCCCTAGCCAATTCTGCTATGCTATGTACCCAGTTGATGAAGTGATGACAAGGTTCCCGCAAATACTTAAAGTATGAAAAGAAATAGAATAACACAATCTAAAAATGAGCCCTTAATTGCTATAAAAAGTCTTGTCATGTAATAAGTAAGATTTTATGATTGTAAATAGTCTAAAATCTTTAAATAAATTAACATTCTTGAAAAATAAAATCCGGAATGTCATTAATTTTAACGTCACACAATCATAACAGCGGAACCAAAAAAAAAAAGGAATGTGGTTTTTAGTTTGAACTCTGAAGCGCAGAGTCATTTATGGACTGGAGCAACTTTGAACAATATTGGGACATTGTGAAGTTGTTGGTCTCCAATTTAATTTCGAATGGAATTAAAAAGGCTTGAATTTAACTTGCCTTTAGCTGTAGGAACTCAGAATTAAATAAAGCCTATTTGACCCAAGTTTCACCTCTTCTTCCCAATGATGGCTGCCATGTTTGACTGCTGCGTGTGTTGTGTCTCTTCTCTCTGCTTCAGGTGTTGACGTTCAAGGAAATTAATTGGCAGACTTTGCGCATTGAGGCAGACGCCATTGAGAGTGACGAGCAGGATTTGGGGAGCACCCCGTTGCGCCTCATCACTAACCAGGGGCGCATCCGCATTGCTCTAAAACGCAGAGTGAGATATGATCTTTGAATTGATATTCTTGTCAGATAATTTTTACATTACGTTGCATGAAAGTATGCGAGCTGCAGTATCATATTTATTGAGAGTAATGTAATGCGGATGTGAGGATCAAAGCATCTTCTCTTGCTGTCCATGCATTTGGGTCACAAATGCTTCCTTGTTCCACCCAGATAAAGGACTGCAACGTGTTGGCCTCCAAACTGCTTTTCATTCTGGATGACTTGTTGTGGGTGCTGACCGACTCTCAGCTCAAAGCCATCATCCGCTATGCCAAGTCCCTCAGCGAGGCCATGGAGAAGTCCGCTCAGCAGAGGAAGAGCTTGACTGCAGATTCCCTGCAGGTCCTCCTGCCGAGTGTGATCGAGTCAAAGAAACTCAGATTGAGCATTAAAGAGCTTGATTTTATGTAATCTGAAAAGCATATTTGAAGTCTTGAAAATGACCATTTCCTGTGCTTTTCTTGCACACATCTTAAGAATTGCATTCCTTTCTTCAACATGTTAGCTTCAAATGTGGGCTGAAGTCTGTCTCTTTTCAGTACGAGATAATTACTATGACCACTTGTATTTTATAGACTGCTTCTCCATCACCTGGGCTCCACAACCTTTGGGCCGAGTCTACAGCCGCTCATACTGGCTCACCCAACAACATGAGTCAATATTTTGATCGCTTTGATGTGAAAGAATCTTCTTACCACACTTTCATTTCCCGCTTGGACCTACATGTATGCAATGACAGTTCCTCAGTTGCTGAAGGTACACGAATCAGACTTGTATTCAAGTAAAATCATATGGGTCTGTCACTCCCACTCCCAACAACTATAATATATTGACAGATCGAGAAGAGCCTCCAGGTTTGCAGGGTGCAATGCAGTTGACCTTCAAGAAGTTGGGCTTTGACTACTATCCTGTTCACAGACCTGGTGAGTTGGATGAACCCCTCTCCATTTTATTACCCTTTGTTAAACGGTGTCCTGCCACACATTCATTTGTGAATCAGTGTTCCGTGACAATTATATTGTAATAATAATAATAATGCATAGTTTACCACTGGCCAATGATGCTATTCTGCACCCAGAAAAGTTTATCATTCTGAATCATTTACATTTAACTATTTGCCATAGTTGTCATTTATCTGATTTATTTCAGAAGGAATCTTCATGATAGTCTTCATTTTTTGATTGTATCTGCTGAAATTGTCTTCAGACTCAAAGGCCCACATGACGAAACCGACTCGCATGCGTGTGGTGTTTATGAACTATAATTTTCATCTCTCTCTCTTTCTCTCTCTAAAAACACATTTCTACCACTTAAAATATCCTGAATATTACCAAACTAGTGACGCGACTCTCTTATCCACCATTTCTGTCAGTGCTGTTTTAGTGCATTATTTTTTTTGGATAAATGTTCTGAGACTGTGTGAGTAGCCAACTGGAAGTAGTTCGGTCCAGTCACTCTCCTTGTATTAGGACTAAATTTGAGGACTGTGTTTTGCTGCCATTTAATGCTGCTGCTCTCTAGCTGATGGATGTCGCCACTGGGAACGCTATAGTGGAACTATGGAAGCTCAGGCGCAGTGGGCAGGCAAACTGCTGCATGACTTCCAGAGGAGGGCAGAGTCGTCGGGGTTTCCGGGTCCATGTACTGAGGTGCCGGAGCCACGCAACGATTCGCCCGCAAAGAGGCCCCGAGGTATGGATGCAGAATTAATTTCACAATTTCACACTGAAAGCCATCTGAGGTATAGTAACAGTAAAAATGAATCTTTTTAGAATCAATAATTCTATTCAACAAACACAAACAATCCAAAAGTGGAGTAAATGAAATTACTCCACTCTTTTGAGAGTGCGGGCGATCCCAACTGTGTCTTAATACCCAAAACAGCTTTAATTGTGCATTCTCTCAATCCAGATGGAACAACAAGCCCAAGGTCAGATCTCTCCGACAAAGAACACTCAGCCAAAAACAACTCTAGCATGAGTCCTTCAAGCGCAGCACTGAAGAGATTGCGGTCAAGCTGCATGGTGGTCCGGATAGATGACGTTGACATTTACCAGGCAAGATTTTATCATTCTCTGATTTGATTTACCTGCTTACTGTTGCGCTCTGCATGCAGTCAATTAGTTGAACAAGCTACAAAGGTTTGCTGCTAACAACAGAAATGGTAAACATGGATTTATTTGAAAGCAGGGATACACAAATACGAATTTAAAACAAATGCAAATACAGTTTTTTTTCAGGGAGTCTAATGTGCACTTATTCAGGTCGGTTAGGCCACATGCGATATTACTGTAGTATTTTAGACTTTTTTTTTCATTCAAAGCAATAAAAACACAACCTAAAATAAATTTTCATTACCATGTGTTTGTGTTTCAATTGTTATTTCCAGGGTTATTAAAAGGGGCTTTTAGTTCCCCTTTAGGCAGAGTGAGACCCTTGGGGAATTGTTATTGGCTGTATTTTTTTGATGTTGTTTTTGTTTAAGGAATTTATCTTTTCTACCCTTTTTTTTGCCACAAATGACTAAAACTTCGATGACTTTCTTTCTCAACCCCCCCCCCCCCCCAATTCAGTTGTCTACAAAGAGCCGTCAAAACAAGAAATCCCAGCCTTTGTTGTCATGTAATCGTAAAGTTTTGAATCTGCCGGATAATATACCAGCAGTTCATTTGCAGTTCACCGAATACTACTTTCCCAACGGCCCCAGTTTCTCAGGTAACTGTCTTGTGTTGTCTTTTTCACTCTCGGTTATTAAATAAGTTAGTACTGCATCTTCTCCACGACTGAAACCTTGGTTTCATCTACAATGTATTTGCAAGCCTCTCCTGAAATGTGAACTGAACCCCTGCCTTGTTTCATACTCCCAGTGCCAACCTCGAACCTGTATGCCCAGGCAAATGGCCTCCAGCTGTGTGTTGACCCAGAAAGTGTGTTGTGGATTAATCTATTCTCAAGAGGGCTGCTGCACACTCTAGACCAGGTCAAAGCTTTCTACCATTTGCAAGATGGTGGCAAAGCAGACGAGCATGTTGATATCCGTCTGGATGCAGCTCAGCTCAAGGTGAAGTTGAAGAGTAATTTAATTTAAAAAAAAACAACAACAACAACAACAAAAAGAAGTCTGAACGGTTAGTTGTCATGTTTTATGTTGCTTTTCTTAGGTGGTGATACCCCTAGATTCTTCTATACTGGACCATCCCGAGCGTCCTCGGTCCCTTTCTGTTACTGTCCCGCAGATGGCTTTCAGCAACACCCGCCACTGTCCCCATGGCTCCAGAGCTGACCTCAGCATGACCTGTGACACCTTTGCAAGCTGTTCATTCTTCCAGCACGAGCCACCATGTCCTTACCCCAGAGACCGCAGTGCCTTCTGCGCCATACCCTCCATCTTCTCCCAGCACTCTCAAGAGTCGACACCTTCGGCGATCGTTACAAAACAACTAAGATCCCAAGATGTCTGGTCCCTAAGCCTGTCCCGTGTTGCGCTAGGTTTCGAAGGAACTCGAGGACTCCCCAAAGGCAAAACGTACCCTTTTGTGGAGCCCTTTGCTATGTCTGTATGGATGTGCCAGCCTGCTGCCTGGGTCAGGCGTTCATCATGTCATCCCGCTAGCCCTTGCAGGGCTCATCAACCCCCCTCAGAACAACTTCCCCACGAAGATGCTGCGCTTGCCTTTATCCACGTCTTGGCCCATGTCATCACTCCAGTCAAGATGTGGCTCAACCACTACCAGTATGTTGCCTTGCTCAGAATGAAGGATTCCATGGCACGTTTGGGGGTGGAATTAAGTCGGGATCTAAACGACATTAAGCAGTGTCGCGACCAAAAGTCAAAACCAGCCACTGTTTGTCTTGCTCTGCTTTTGGACTCGGTGGAGATGGGTCTCCTCTTACCACCAGCCAGCACAGAACCTGAGGAAGAGGTACCCCATACTCCAGAGACTGACAGCCCGAGTCTCGCAGACTCTGACATCTCCCCTTCTCATCATTCGGCAGATTTGATCCATGAGGATAATGGGTTACAAAACGGTGTATCCTCCCTCAGCATGGCCCACACTGCATTTGATCACGCTGAACAAGATGGTACTGTGGAGGAGGCATGTGAGGCTGTTGAAGAGGGACTGGAAGGCGATGCCTTGGCGTTCCTCGAGGACACTCCAGTCCTGTCACCTCAGCTCTCACCTATCAACTCCCCTATCCTCTCCCGAGATCCCTCCACCTTCAGCCTGGAGGGAGAACTATCAAGCGCCATCAATGTCACCAAAGATGTGACCAAGGATGCCATCAGTGCCTCGCTGGACTTAACCAAAGGCGCTTTTTCAATAACAAGGGACGCCTTTAGCATATTGAGTCGTGGCTCTGGGATGAGCAAACTGTTCAGTCCACATGTCAAGTAAGTGCTCGTGCTTTCTGGCTGAGCTGGTGACATTGTAACCAGGCGTTTGTGCATCACATGCTTTTATTAGCGCCTGATGATCTTAACAGATGAGTGTGTGTTTTTGCACATTCACAGGGAGCAAGTCCAAAATCCAGAAGAGTCCTCCCCCACCCTGGTGGCTAGCCTTAGGCACCAAGTGATGAAGCAGTCACCTTCCCAGCATTCCTTTGACAGTGCGATTTTGGATGGCAGTCTGCCTGATGAAAGTCTGTCTGTGGGCAGTGATGTCGGCGACAATTTAGTTGTTCTCATGGAATCAGGTACTTGGGACATTTCCATTTGAAACAATATCGCCCTAGATCTGCTGCACATCAAAGGATGCAGCTGAAATGTTGCAGTGTGCACAGTCTGCAGAGTTTGACACTTGGCTGACTGTTGGACACTTGTTTTGCTGTAATTCAACATTTCTAGCGCTGATAGGAGCCAAATAAAAATGACATGTCGTATCTTGTGAAATTTCACACCCACAATATACGTACAATGTATGTCACTCATAGACGTTTGACATTGCAAATAAGGTTAAGTTCTGTGACAAAATGCAACACTTATGCACAGTGCTTCTCCACAACTTGGCGGTCGCCGGCCACTTCTTGCTCGCCCAAAATAAGGAAGTTGGCATGTGCAGTGGAGTTTCATGTCGCATTGCTTCAAGAAACACCCACATGTGTTGGCCAATCAGATGAGTGACATCGCGGCTCTGCTCTGCCTGTGTATTACAAGCACCTCAGACATGGTTCTGAAAGCGGTTCCATTACGACCACATCGCCCTGAAAAAAGTGTCATGGAAAAGCGACCACGTAGGGCGGAGCCCGGCTATTTCGAAATTGAACCCTTCTAATGGTAAAGCAGCTTGACATCCCAAATAACGGACGCTAAATTCACTCTGACATATTGCACACACGTGTAGTGGATGGGTTACAAGTAAGTGCTCTACTAATTTGTAAGATGTAAAAAATGGTTCACACCACCCTATTTGTATGAGGTAGCAAGTGTAAGTGCAAAATGAAATTTTGAAGTGATGGAAATGTAACTTCTCGTGGACGAGCGAACAAACTGTGGATAGTTTGCCGAATCAGAATCATCTTTATTGGCCAAGTATGTAGAACACACAAGGAATTTGTCTTCGGTATAGCACGCTGCATTAGTATCATCATAAACAAGGAGATGACAAATAGGTATGGAAGGACGTTTCGTAATGTAAGTGAACCGTAGTGCGGTGGTACCACCCAGTCACAACTGTGAGACAATGTGCAAAGTATCAAGCAGAGCTAAAGTGATCAGTGGCAGTGGTGGAATACAATACTATGACAGTTGTACAGTTGGGGCAGAAAATCATTGAACCATTTGAGAGTGACCAGTTGCAGTATTTGTTGTACAAGAAGAGTGACATCATTGACTGTTTAGGAAGTTAATGGCTAGAGGGAAGAAGCTGTTTAAGTGTCTGCTGGATTTGGTGCGCATGGATCGTTCTGAATCACACGCAGGTTGCTCATAACAAGAATGTTGGTGCTGATGATCAGGCTATGAAAACTCTGTTTGAAATCAGAAGAAGTTAGACATGAGTGTGAGAAAAGTGGATGCATCTGCTTAACACTGCATTAAAAAAAAAAGAAGCCAGCACCAATAACCACAGTACACTAAAAAGACCCAGACATCTCTTTGCAAGTGCAGTCGAGTTTGCCCCCATTAATGCATGTCCAAACCTTTTATAAGTCAGGCCTTCAGCGTGTTGTTTGACGTTTCTAGAATCTGGTGTAGATTCTGCACGTGTCACTGTCAATCCTTCAGCCAACCGAGGCAGCCCGGCTCTTGGCACAGAGGGAGGGTCATCAGCTGATCTCAGCAGCTCCTTATCATTCAGTACAGAGGATGTATCGACAGATATGGTAGGTTCTTGGGTTCAGACAATGTAAGTTGTGGAGTTTCTAAACAGATTGGATTTTCACAATTAACATTCTTTTGTATGGTCTTTCCAGTCCTCTGTGTTGTTACTTATTCTGAATGGGACATCCTGCACATTGGAAATAAAGGGCGAGGACCAAGTTTTTGCTGTACAAGCCCAGAATCTAAGCTCAGTACAGATGGGTAACGTCAAGGTTTTTGACCTGCTAGCTGGTCTCATTCAAGGTAACACAGACGGCCACTGACAGACATTACTGACACACTGCTTAATGGTAAGCTGATTAGTCACTACATTTGTCTGTTTTGCCCACAACATTCCCTTTGTGCAGCTCCTGCCCACAAGCAGAATGGAGATTGTAGCAGGGGCTCTCCCGCAGTGTGTATGCGAGCAGAAAGCGGTCCATCTGCAGCACGACACTCTGAAACGACAGAGTCTTTAGGCCTGCTGGATGTGAGAGTGCAAGACTGTCACGTGGAGTTGCTCGCCTCTACCGTAGCAAACATTGGGCCTTTTCTGGAGGATGAATTGAACATGGATGGTCTGCCAATAAACGTACACTTCAGCAATGTAACCATTACTATTAAGGTGGGTAATTGAAGTCCTTTTTAATTTTGAAATGTTTCTCCATGTTACTTGAACGTGATTCGAATGAAAAAACTGTAAAGCTTTGTTTTATTTTGTAAGCTGTTGTCTTGTTTTTGTTTTCATTAGGATGATAGCCCAAGAATTTACCCAACAGCTCCTCAACCAACCTCAGTCACGTTTGTGGTAGATCATCTGCTTTTTGAGCGCAGTGATGATGGCATCATGAGGCTGAAAGGTGGGCAAAACAGCGTTTTCATCTCTAAATGTTGGATGCGATGGGGCACCCATTTATGTTTTGTTTTATTTTTTTAATTGACTACAGCTGAAGTTCTGGACAGTCCAAACTATTCCTGCTCTGGTAATCAGCAATGTGAGGTAAGCAATTTCTGCGCGTGCACAACCATACACAATCATAGTCCACATTTGTTACACTCACACAATCTAATGAGATCCAATACTGTACAGGAAAAACACATTTTCAGAAAATGCCCAGGTTTATTTAAATTTGTTGTATAGTAATTTTAATTAGTAGCGCTGTAGAACTGTCATTTTGTTGTCCTAAAAAAAATATATATAGCCATTTCTAACTGATTGCTTTTTATTCCTAGCTGTATTGCCTGAATTTCCCTTCTGGGCGGGATCATTAAAAAAAAAAAAAGATCTTATCAGCATGATCTGTGACGCACCAACACAGTGGTTCTTAAACCTTTGACACCAAGTGCCATCACAAAAAATACTTGGCTCCACAAGTACAACCATCATTATGAGAATTAAAATACAGTAGCGTCGTTGGCCAAAGCGTTAAAAAATGAGGCAGAGCTTTTATTTAATATTAGTGTTGGTAAGGCCGTCACTATGTAATATTTTTAGAATTGATTATTCTATCGATTATACCATTGATTCATCATATAATCTGACATTTTATTTTGCGGTTAGGTGTATTACAAATTCCTCAATTATGGCTTATGAACCAATTGTTGTTTATAGTGATTTAAAACAAACTAAACAACAATTATGATTAGCAATACTGCATTACAAGAGGGATTGATGTTGTACTTATCACACTTTTGGAGACTCATTCAGTTAATTGTTTTCCAAAGTAAAAGCAGATGTTTGCAAATGTTTTCTTATTTTGGACCAACATATAAGAGTCTGTTTCCTTTCATGAAGGAGTAGAGAAATCAGAGAATACTTACAGTTTAGTGGTTAAAATTTGACGGTTTGAAATTAGTTAAAAATGGCACAATAGGGTAGCTCGATTTATTTATTTTTTTAAATTGTGGATTAATTTTGACACATCTAATTGTTAGCCACCATAACAGTTTAAGCATTAGTAGTCCACTTAAATATAGGAAAATAAAAACTATTTAAATAAGGAGTCAAACACTTAAAAGAATAAAAATTGTACCTACATTTTTGAAAAACATTTCAATACGATTCATGTGAGTGTATTGTAGTGAAATAAAAAAAAGTTTAAACACTTAATCTAGCGATGTTTTGCATACCACAAGAGAGAGCCTGCGTAACACTCGTGGTAATCGTACCACACCTTTTGAGTTTTTTGGGGGGGGTTTCTTTTAACTCCGGAGTCTAGTTGTACTCATCGTGAAAAACAAAACCTCGAGATTAGATAAGTTTGCTTGCGGCATCATCATTTACAAATGATGTGCTATGAACTGATCTATTCATCCTGCCATTACAGAGGCAAAGCCTGCAGTCGAAACTTTCTGACTCCCAGGTGGCCCTCACACAGGCCCTCAGTGACCGAGATCGCCTCCTTCTGGAAATAAAGAAGTATGACCCTGGGTTCACGCTCTGAGCCCAATGACCTTGAAGCCTCCGTGGTGATCTCGTACAAGAGCACTGTAAGAAGGTGACGACTGCAAAGTGGAGGTGATTACATCATGATGACTTTAAATTGCTGCAATTACTAAAGGGGAACTTGTAATTATCTGGACAATGACTTTTTCCTCTTGATCCGGTGGATTTGAAATAAAAC
This sequence comes from Hippocampus zosterae, assembly GCF_025434085.1. Taxonomy (NCBI): domain Eukaryota; kingdom Metazoa; phylum Chordata; class Actinopteri; order Syngnathiformes; family Syngnathidae; genus Hippocampus; species Hippocampus zosterae. The sequence goes on from NC_067452.1 coordinate 23,909,042, forward strand.
TGTGTGTTTCAAATATTGACTTTCAGCTTTAATTTAAAGAATGTGTTGTGCACAGCACATCAATTAAAAATGCCTTTCAGTGAAGGTCAGAAAGAGCCACATTTGTCCAAATATGTTTGTGCCTCTAATACCGAATGTGTGTCCTACCTTGAAAGACGCAAACAAATCTAAACAATTGCTATAACTTCAAATCCATCATGAGACTCAAAAGAGGCCATACATTGTTTTTGAATATGTCAATGTCCAAATAATTCTAGAGCTAGCCAAGTAGGCAACGGCAATACTCATATCAGACAGTGAATCAGGTGTTTTCTGCCCACATTAGCATGGACAGAAAACTCATTGTTTTTTTGTCACGCAGCATGATTAGTTAGATACTATCAGTTGTTCAATTCGTTCCACTTCATAGTTTTGGGTGGAGATATTCAAGGTTGATCGTGTGTGGAAAAACATGATAAGCGCACGTCTTGGTACTGTAGATCCTAACTATACGAAAGACCTGTATTTATTTATAAAATTATGATGTAGCATAGTAGTGTCACAGGTTGTAAAGAAAACAATTCACTTTTTATAAAGTATAAACATACTGTACATGAGCATAGACACGTTGAAGTTCACCTCGTTGCCATCTTTGAGTTGTTTTATTTCTGTGCAGTGTTGTTGAAGTATTGAAATGTATTGCATTTAGAATTCAGCACCTTTGTGGCTGCTCGTGTTATTACCTGTGGACAGTGACCACACAACATGCCCGTTAAGTTTACTTGCGTGAGTGCAAGACGGTGCGAAGCAATTTTATGGTTCACCATTCCGGCGCAGTATTTTGGAATCATACAATTCAAAGATGGCTTTGTGGTACTAATTATGCATGCTCATGTAGTGTGTCACGTAAAGCACTTTTCTGAACATTTGTGACTGTGAAGTAGGATCGATGTATTAGACCTAATGCTTGCATTTTCTATTTAATGCAGAATAATGATGTAGCCATTCGTTCTAAAACTGCACAGTATGTTGTTCATGACATGAATGCTTTATTTAAAATGTTGACCTATTCCATCTTGTCATATGTGGTCTGGCGTTTTGCCTCTAGAGGCAATTTACTGACTGACCTCTTAGGTCACCTCATATTCAGTGCGTGTGGGTCAGACCTCTTATGGTTGTAACTCACCAATGCACTCATTTCAAGGTTATTCCAAGGAATCTTAGCAATATCACCTCTTGATCAACCAAAATCAAAGAACAGGTGTTGAATTCATACATGGTCCTTTAGCAGTAAGTGATTCAATCAAGTGTGAAAGCTTCTTGGTCGCAACTTGGTCAACTCCATGTCTGCCCTCCAAAGCAAGTGTGAGGTGCAGAAACGGGATGGTCAGTAAAGTGTCTTTGTTTCCGCTCTAATGCATGAACTTAAGTGTCATCGTGTTTGCACTTGTGTGAGTATACTCACTGGATTTTTTTTTCTACTCATCTTGACAAACTATAAAAGATGGCAGGTGAGAGCTTCCATATGACGCAAGGGTTTTGAACTCTGTGGACAGTACTTGTGTGGAATATTGCAATTTTTGTCTTTATCACTTAAGACTAATATGAAATTGGTTCTGTGAACCAATGGTGAGTGTAAAGTATTTTAACAGAATAAATGAACACTTGCTTCAACATATTTAAGTTGTGCTTCTGTGGTCCATCATTGCAACCACCTCCTGACTCACCAACAGACAGGAGCCTATGCATCGGTTTATGGTGGACATTGCAATGAATTCATATTTTAAATATTTTGTAAAAAGGCCAACCCTTAATTCTATCAATAATAAAATTGACTGTATTTACAACCATACTTGACAGTACAACTCCATATCAATTGAACTGAATGTGGTAGCAATCATTTACACTGACAGTTGGACAAGAACCAGGTGTGTTGCTTCCCTTTCAAAGTCATTGGTCGTGCACATCAAAGTTTCTTCGGCAGTATGCAGACTGATCTTGATGTTGGCTCAACAAGTTGGAAGTAGTCTGACAACTGGCGCAACGTTTCCTTGGAGCAACGGCACCACTTTCGTAGTAGGGGCATTTTGATCATCAATGACATGTTATTTGAGGCTGCAAACCTCAGTGGAACAGAATGTTTTTGTACTTGGTGTTGGAAATCTGATGGCGGCTCTTCAACCTCCTCACCGCCTCCCTCATGTGTTTGGGCTGAAGAGGTGGTGTGTCTCCCCACTTTTCACAAACATCCAGCGCTGTGAAAACCCAAATTATTTACTATTCGTAATTTATTTATTCACAGGAAACTAGTGTGCTATATTCTTACCTTCCTCAACTATTTCCCCAGCAAAAACTTTGGAGATACCAGACATGGCGATCACCACGTTTTGGGAAACAGAGGATCCTGTTATGGACTGGATCAGCTAGAAGAAAAAAAATACTCCTGTTATTATTTGAGAATACAGTGACTCCAAACCACTGTGCTGCAGGAAATCAGTGTGTCAAAACTTCACCTTACAAATTGGAACTATGAATAATTTGGTTAATCTACAGTATCTATGCCTGTAATGTATTGTACAATGAACCTACCTGTTCCAGTTCAAACAACATAAGGCTTGGCTTCCTGCAAGTACGGTATATCAACTTTGTATTTAACTAAAAAGGACCAGACTTCACATTAAGGTCATGGCGCCCCCTGAGTGGCTGCCTCTCCAGCAGCTCATATCCCTGTTTGAGTTTCTTTTCGTCCCTTTTACTTTATTTATTACTTCTTCCCATTTTGTTCTCTTTCTTCTTTCTACATACATTTTTGCTGCTGGAGGCTGTAAATTTCCCCAGTGTGGGACGAATAAAGGATATCTTATCTTATTATTACTTAACATTATTATTTTGTGGTGTACCATGGGATTGTGGTTTCTTAGCTCAATAAAGTTTTGGACACACTGCACTAAACAAAGGTTAGAAGCAACATACCCTCTTAATAGCTGCCTTAGGGAAGGCAGAACGCCTGTACATTTCATAACGATTCAACTGGTCTTCAGAGAAAGATGACACCAAAACCCTTCAAAAACAGTGGAAGAAATGTGTTAATGGAAATCTATTGAAAATAGTTTGTGTTTGGTTGAAAATATCTTACTGCATTTTTTGTATTTCGTCCTCATCAACCTTTTGCTTCTTCTCCTTTTTCTTTTCTGGTTCCACCTTCAGTCTTTTCGATGCAGGCTGACCTGAAGTCCCTTCCTCTTCATCCTCTGCTGCTGCTGGCTCCTTTACACGAAAAAATAAAACGGTGGACATATATTAACAGCCAGTAATCCAATTATATCGGTCTAACCATAACATTTATTTACAGATGCATCGTCCTGTTTCTGCTGGTCTTGCGAAGAAGACTCCTTTAGTTCGTCGGCAGGCTTTTCTGGGGCAGGGGACGTTGTGTCATTTGTCGCCTTAGCTTTAGGCTTCTCATCTTGGCAGGCTACTGGGCTCTCAAGTGTGACCTCGGTTTTGATCCGCGCAGGATCCGCCATTATCACACAATCACGATGACAGACAGCTTCAGCCTCTACAGGGTCAGATTCTGCAGGAGTTAACCATGGTTAGTCCATCTGTCCATTAGTTAGTCTACCACCGTTTACATTTGACCGATCGTGTGAAAGTAAACTAACTATTTAATTTCTAAATTGAGCGCTGTGGAGGTGACGCCCATTTTAATATTACTAACATTACGGTAAACACGAGTTATAGGGTTAGAACAATACTGGACCACAACCCAAACATCAAACCACGTCAGGGTTATGTTTAAATACAAGCAATGTTTGTAGGCTGGCTAACTTAAAAAAGTAATAATCGCTTACCTTCACTGGGGTCCGGCGTCAACAAAATAGCAGCTAAGGTAACAAACGTTCTTTTTAACTGGTTACAATCAAGTAAACACACGGCCTAAAACAAAAGTTTCCTTCAGAAAGTAACAATTTATTCTCTAATTATGCTAGCGACTTTTCATTTTTCGTGAGGACAGAATCAGGCAACTTGCTGCTACCTAACGTCAGTTCCGGTCGCTGTTCTGAAACCTTTATTAACAGTATAATTTTTAACAGAGACTGTTTTTTTTGCCAAACCTTTATTGAAACTGTACATGTAAAGAATGTTTATTTTTAAAATTGTCATTGACTCGTGATTTTGGTGCTTTTTCATTTTAAAGGTAATTCTTACATTTTGAATCCATCGAGGGTAGAAGTAAAAAAAAAACAATCCTGTTGTAATCACTTTTATATGCACTCTTCGTAAACTATAATCAAACTATTCAATCAAATTACAGTATTTTCACCAGGGATGCCTTTTGTGTTTTATTAGTTTTTTTAACCAAAACCTTATGATTAATCTAATATCAACCAACCCCGCCTATTGTTACCGTTCACTCACTGTCACCTGATGAGCTGTTGTGAAACGTTCCTGTTCACACCCACGGGACAATTTCACTGGTTCGAACAAACATACAAAAAAAAAATGACAGGGGTTACAGGAATGACGTTCTCGTCATTTTTCAACAATTCGGTTCATCGTTAAATAGAACATCACCAACACGGTCTGTGGTGCCCACTTGCGTTTGTGGCTCCATCTGACCGAAATCTCCAGTACTGTATCGAGCTTTAAGCAGCTCGGGGAGGGTGTGTGTCGTGTGGTGTCCGGGGCTGTGCGCGTTTGTCTGCCTGCTGGGGGCTCGGCTTGGAGATGCAGCAAGTGGGAGCAGATTCGAGGAAGTGACGGACGCCACTCAGGGGACTGGCCAGAGGAAGTTTGCTCCATGGTGGTGCCGTGCGCCTCAGCGAAACTTTTCCCCCTTTTCGGCACCAGCAGCAACGCCGTGGAGCGTGCGGGCGAAGAGATAAGAGGTGGAGGCAGCTTTTTGTTTCCCCACAATTGAGGAATACTAACTCGAGATCGGGGGGAAAGGAGGGCTGTCGCAGAGGAATTTCACAAGAAAAGCCCATCCTTCTATTTTGTTTTTGTTTTTGTTTTTAACGCATCCACAATGGGGAAGGAGCAGGAGCTCCTCGAAGCGGCGCGCACGGGCAACCTGGCCGCGGTGGAGAAGCTTTTATCCGGGAAACGACCGTCGGCCGGCACCGGCAGCGGGTCGTATGGAACTGGTGGAAGCGGCAACAGCGGCGGCCACGCTGCCTCCTCGCATCCGCTCTCCAGTCTGCTCAGGTAGGCTCCATTGGAGAGAAGCAGGCGCTGTAAACGGAACGAGTCCAGCAGTGTTTCTCAGTCAAATATCGTCCTGGCCTACCCCGTTTTATTATGTAGACTAATCACTTCTGCTAATTTATTATTATTATTATTATTATTTATATACAAAGGAAACATTTTGTCCAAGGCAGCCCAGCGCATGCTTCTTTGTTAGCTCCAAGACAGTTGTACTGTAATGCATAAACCGCTGGCAGGCTATCATGAATCTTTTTATTATCTATTATAAAATAGTACATGCTGTTAAAAAAGGACGACCAGACATTATTGAATGTCTATACAGTATTCTCACTGGTGAAGGTGAACGAGCAGCCCAACTTTCATCTAACCCAGGGGTGGGCAATTATTTTTTGGGGGAGGGGGCAAATGAGAAGCAGAAAATATTGTGGAGAGCCGGGCCAAAAGTTAGAAATAGAAAATAAATGTCTTTGTATGCCAGTAATAATGTAACGTTCTCCTCCACCATCACACTTAGCACCGGTTCTCCTCAAGGATGTGTACTGAGCCCCCTGTTGTTCACGCTCGACACATTTGACTGCTCTCCGGCTCCGGCTCTTATTAGCGGTCCAGTTTGCGGAAAGTTTTTAACATGATAACAACCAAACTATTCTAGGAAATGTTCATTTACTCGAGCCACAAGCAATTCATTCTGAGCATGGACATTGCCAGAATCGGACTGAGTAAGAATCGCTTCTTTGTTTTTCAAAGTCTCGTAGATTTGACTCTTTCCGACTCCAGGCGTCTCCTGAATGTTTCGTACTTTGTTACGCGCTTCGTTTAATCAGATACATATCACTTTCCCTTCCATGGTCATTACTCTCTCCCTCTTTCTTCGTCTTCCCCTCCCTCCCTGTGCTCTGCAACTTGAAGTAACTGCGCCACCTGGTGTTGAAATACCTGTCATTACAAGTCCCAACGAAATGAATGCAATCAAATCTTAATTGTGCACCAATCTTCGGCGGGCCGGATTAAAAAGACCAACGGGCCGGATCCGACCCGCGGGCCGTATTTTGCCCACCCCTGATCTAACCATTCAAATGTGTGTGGATTATTCGTGTGTGTGTGTTTGTGTGTGTGTGCGTGTGTGTGTGTGCGCGCATTTATGTGTGTGTGTGTGTTGACTGAATTCAGCTGCTTGGGAACATAATGGCAGAGGTCGTAAGAAGGGGGAAGTCCTTGGTGAGGTAAACGTTTGATGAGGTTTTAGTCACCATCTTGAGGATTTTGTCTTCCTGCTAAATTGAATGATGTTTATTTCGATACAAACTATAGTCCATCAAGTCTGTACATGTCATCTCAAGTCTGTTTGCCTGCCAGGAGTCTCTCATCCAAATGCTTGGTATACAGCACTAAATGGAGTCAGAATTGGTTGTGTGCCATAATATCCAGTTCTGTCATGGTATGAGTCTGATTGTTTTTGCCAAGTTCTTCCCATGACCTGATATATTAGTGAGCCAAAGCAGCACACACTACCTCAACGTGTTCTAAGTGTGAGTCTTTCATCCACTCAAAGTGATCTTGGCTACGATGCATCGTCATCATCAAATCCGGATGAATGTCTGTTAGTCAAAGCATCCTAGCCAATTTGACTGATGACCACTGGAGTCTGTCATGCCACCTTCTCAGTCAGATTAATGAGACCATTGTGAAATTAGTTTTCCCAGATTGGATTGACTATTCCACCATTTAAGGACAGGCAGGTTTCAGATTCACAGAATTTTGTTCCAAAGTAATGCAGCTTTTGTCATTAAGGCTACCTGTTATAAACAATCTAACTTCAATCGCTATTATCATTTAACGCTGTCTGACGTGTGTTTTCACTAGCTTTTGGTGTTCTTGCTTTGGAATGGGGCACATGTCAAGACCTGCAGTGTTGTTATATGCACGCAGTAGTGCAGCGAGGCTCTGCGGAATGTCAGCTTTCCCAGGAGGCCTCACACCAGCGGTTGCCATGGGACAGGCACCGACCCCGGCGTGTTTAATGATGCCCTGCAAGAATACACCCCCCCCCCCCCCCCCCGATTTTCTGGTCCACTTTGTAACAACATAAGCGGTGGATCTGAGTGAGCTGGAGCTCAGATGAAATACCTGGCAAGAAAAACAAACCCTGTGCCCATTGAGGGGGAAATTAACTGAGGAATTGTAGGATATCTGGACAGACACCCTGAGAGCTTAGCCAGATTGAGGGCTTGTCTTGTAGCTTCACAGCCACATCCTTTGTCCAGCTGACAAAGCCTTGCCGGATAGCTTTTCATATTCATATAAGACCATTTGGCGCGGGGGTTTCTCGCCTGTTTCAGTCTTACAAAGAAAGCTGAGTTCTCATCTGGCTGGAACTGGACCACCTATTTAGAGCGCCCTCTTCATTAGACTCCCCGTTGGCCAAGAGAAGTCTGCAGTATTTTAGGACCGGAACAGCTGTAAAATGTTCTGTGGATGAATATTGTTTATTGTCTTGCAGGGTCCGTTTTCTTAAGAGTTATAATGATTTGGTTTGCATTTTAATTTTGTCTGGGCCTGACTCCAGATGCTTGCCTACTATTAGGTCTGCTATGTCTAGGTCGTTCTATCTATACAGACCCACACGTAAGACAAATTGAAGTCACCTTTAAAAAAAATCTGCTCAGTGAGAACTAACCCAGTCTGCTCTTAAAAAAAAAAAACTAGCACCCTAGTATGTCTCTTGAGACGAGTGTGTGCACGTATATCAGTGCAGTTTGAAGGTAGCCAGAGTGGTGTGTCAGTGCACACCCTGCTGAGGAAAACTCTTCTTACTGTTTCACTGTAGCATATAGAAATCATGCAAAATCCGAGTTCCAAGTTATTCTAGAGTACTCCCCTGCAATGTCTCATTCTGAAGTTAATGTCGAGCTGGTGAGCGGCAGGCTTGCCACTCACATTGCATCAATTCTAACCTCTGAACTTGGAGACACTGTGTCTAGTTCAACGTGGGTCGTTGGGAAATCTTACACTGCCATGTTAGCATTGCAGGAGCATCTGAGTTTGGGGTGAGCTGCTCGGCGTGTGACGTTTGCGGCACGTGTTTATGTAGTGTCAGAACAAGACACGTCTGAACAGTGATAAATTACACTCACAATTACACCTATGGACAATTTCGAGTGTGCCATTAACCTGCCGTGCATGTTTTTGGAATGTGGGAGAAAACCAGAATACCGGGAGAAAACCCACGCAGCCACGGGGAGAACATGCAAACTCCACACAGGAAGGCTGGAGCCGGAATCAAACCCTGCGCCACTACACTGTGAGGCGGACTTACTAACCAGTCTACCACCATTACACACCCACACACACACAGACATATATACATGAATGAGTCCCAGGCACAAAGTGCTAAAAACCCCCCAAACCTTTGATTAAAATCATATATCTTCCTTGATACGAAATGACAAAACCTGTCTTGTCGTCTACTTCGCCATCCTGACCTAGAATGTTGCTGGTATGGTGAATGAAAGGTTACATTAGACTTGAGTACTCCCATGTGTGCTTGCTACCGTAAATTCCAGTTCATTCCTCCATTGAAAATCTTGCAATAACAAATAGTCGAGAGGAAACGATAAGAACTATGAGGGTTGTGAGTGTGTCTTTTGTTTTTATTTGGGGGAAGGGCGCATTGAGATATGGGCCCCAGTTATGGACGTGTGCAGTCCCTCTAGTTGCCCTCTAGTTATGGCCCTTGCTTTACAGGAAACAAATTACTTTCTTCTCAAGAGGTTCACTTTTCACATCAATTTTGTTATATAAAAGAAGTCAAATAAGAGTTTTCTGGAATGAGACATCCTGAGGTTGACTAATAAGGCACACTTAATTGAATCATCAGAGAATATGTATTAATATATAAAAGGAAAAAAATGAAACGATGATTTGGCTGGTGTACAAATAGATGATTATAGATTTATTTTTTGTACGTAACAATGATTTGCAATTGTGTTTCAAGTACCGGTACCCACATATGTCATTCAAATTTAAACAAAACACTTGAAAACTGCTGTTGCGAGAGTCAGGCGTTCACTGTTTGGGGAAATGCCAGCTAGAAAATAGACTGGGATTTAATTGTTTTTGAAATGTATTTTTTAATGGCTTGCTATCCTTCTTTTCTACAAGCCATCTTTCCCTGTTGCCCACGTTGCTTTTCATGCCCATCTTGTTAGTTGTGCTGCAGGCCTTCTGACTGCTGCCTTCTTAATCTGTGACCACCAGTAGTTAATTAACATCTCCTATGACCACTCACGCTCTGTGAAATGCAATATGTAATATTGTGTGATGTGTTGATGACCCCCTCTGTAGGCCTTGAATTGACCGGGCCACAACTGAACCTACAGTCGTGCTACTGTACGTTCGTTTTCATTTCAGTAATGGAGCATTATAATCTCTTGCATCTCCTATACATTTAATTTAAGGATCTCAGATGTTCTTGTCCAGTTATTTAAAATGTATAGCTGCTAGGAACACAGTGCATGTGTGGACCAAATCTTATATCCCAATATGGATAATTTTATATCCCAATAACGATGCATAGTAAACTATCAAGGTTTATGTCAGACGGTACAGTAGAGATGTTCATATGGCACTATGATATGTCATTATATTGCACAGATCTACTATAGTATAACAAACAAATTGCCAAGTCATCGCTTTGAAGTAAGTAGTGTTAACATACTAAATTAAGATAGCGCTTTAATCAAATTTACATGACATAAAACCATTAACAGTTTAGGCTTTGGAATGTCAATATATTATTTCCAGGAGTTAAATTAAACAATGTTACATATGCACATGTCCCTAAAAGGTATAAGTAGAAAAAAAAATAATCCTGGTGCTGTAACATCTTATGAAAACTGAAATAGAACTCTAAAGTAAGCATAAGCAGAATGAATATATTGAGTAGGCATGCTGTTGTTTTCCTTTGCCATGTTACATTTTCATGAGTCATTCTTTTGGACTCGGAGGTCATACGTCTTTCGAGAAAGTCTAGATCTAAACTGTAACTGGGCAGACCATGACATCACAAATTCATCTTGTGGTTTACGGACGTAAATGTCACAGACATCTCGAGGACTCATCATCATTCTCATCGAACTGTTGCACAATTTGTTCAATATTGCTGCAGAGCAATCATGCTGTTGGTGTTTTATCTCTTTCAACATGCAAATGTGTGTATATCCTCTGCCTTTTGTCTGATATTTTCATACATTAAAGCCACTAAGAGTTTGATGGAGCAGAATACCAAGCAGGTTCTTCAGTGTCTCTGTTACAATGAACTCCTTTTCACACCGAACTTTGGTTTTTGCGGCTCTCACCGCAGGGTAGATTGCAGAATGGCGCAAGGACAACAATGGAAGGCCTATCCCAGCTGTCTTCGAGCAGTAGACGGGATGCCCTCTGAACTGGTTGCTCGTCCATCGCAGGGCACACATAGACGAACAACCATTCGCGCTCACACTCACACTCACACCTAGGGACAATTTGCAGTATTCAATCCGCCTGCCCTGCATGATTTTGGAATGTGGTAACCGGAGTAGCCAGAGAAAACCCACACAGGCATGGGGAGAACATGTCCACTTCACACAGGAAATCGAACCGTGCACCTCTGCACTGTGAGGCCGACGTGTTCACCAGTCGATCACCATGACACCGCTATGTTTAAATATAACTGGTAATCCTCCTGCACTGACTGGAACAGTTAGGATGGCACAGATTATCAATACAAACTTGACAATCGTATAGTATGTCTGACATTTTAAGACAAATAACTGAGGATTTAAGAAGAACTGTGAGGATTTATGATTCATCTAACTGTACTTTTATGCAACATGCCAGCATTTGACTATCATCAGTAGGCTCATGGAAAGGACAGGAGGGAAATATTATCTGTCCTCTCTTTAAAATCAAGCTTTATGCAGCACGGAATTACAGCCCCCCAGAATCTCTTTCGAACTCTAGTTTCATCCCGCTGATATTCCCTCAGGGAAATTAAGGATTAGCGTGGCCCTTTCAAAGAGGAATTCCTTCGTCGCTTCCCATGAATGCCCCTACAACCACACGAACAGACACACACACACGAACACACGCACACATACACACATACACCATCCTCGCTTCCAATCCAAATTGTGTGTTGTGTTTTGCCCACCGCCCAGCTATGGGATTTAAACCCTGTCTCTCTGCTACATCGGTTGTGAGCCGTAGTAAGAGGATGACAGTGGATTGTCCGGCTACATGCTGATTCCTGCCCTCGAGTGCCACTTCACCAAAATGCTGAGCAGATGAGGTGTTGTGGCTTATCTGACTGGCCGCTCTAAATGATTGTGGACTCTGTAACAAATGAAAAAGGTGATGTAAAATTGTGACACTGCAGCTCCTCTGCTAATGTGGCATCCATGACACAATGTTTTATCTGAGTAGCATGAGAACTCTAGGCCAGAGGTCCCCAACCTTTTTTGCTCTGCGGCCCGGTTTCATGTCAGACAATATTTTCAGGGACCGGCCTTTAAGGCCGGATAGATACAACAATATAAAATGACATGACCTGCATGAAAAGTGTGGTATTTTCGAAACATAATAATAAACACGAATCATGACACGAGGAACATCCTATCTGGCCACAACGTTCTCTGGTCGCTATGGTAACATTTAAACATGCCTTCAAAATAAGATGCGCGGCAAATAAAAAGTGCATGAAAAATACGACTCACCATCGCCACTTATTATGCGGAGTAGGATTGTTGCATGCGAATCTCCCGTTGAGATATAGCCGTATTTGAAATATGAGGCCTTATATTGTCTATTAAATGCAGCCTTCTCTTTCTTGAAAGTCGTAGGCTCCTCTTCGGTCTCCAGGCATGGCCTTTTCTCCTTCCCCCCAAAAAACTTTTTAAAGACGTTTTTTATGCGGTTAGCCTATCATGTGACCTGCGTCAAGAATGACATACTGGAGACTGATCTAGTAGAGAATCCAGTAATTTTTCAAAATGAAACATCTTTCAGATTCCGAAATGAATAAAACGGAAGGAATGTAAGTTTTTAATTCTTTCTGTGTGGCCTGGCACCCGGTCCGCGGGTCATTTGGTGCTGGGTCCGGCGGTTGGGGACCCTACTCTAAGCCAGTGTTTTTCAACCCGTGTGCCGCGGCACACCGGTGTGCCGCGAGACATTGTCAGTATGCCTGTGCGGTCTTTCGCCCAGAAAGTAATCATGTGATACCCTCCCATACCGCTAGGGAGCAGCAACAGCTAGCCAATTGCCTTGTGTTTCGACGAGAGACAAGCGAATTTGTGACGCATGAATGTAGGATGATGGTGAAACAATAAATATGAAAGATGATAAAATACAGTTTCCTTTGTGTTCATTTGATTCCAATTCAAGCTGTTATAACATCATTCTTCAATGTTAAAAACGGTGACAAACAATGAAAGAAGTGTGCCTTGGCTCAAAAAAGTTTGAAAAACACTGCTCTAAGCAATGACACTCCACTCATACCCACTATCACGCAACTCTGACTTGGCCAATATATAAAAGCTTCCATGCATTTTTTGACCCCCTGAAGCTACACAAAACTAATAACTGTGTCTTGAAAGAGTGCCACCAATGATTATTAAATATACTATTCCCAAAAGTTCTACTATAAAAGCATGTGACAAATAAAAAGGTGTTTTTGCTTTGCATTTTTATTGCTAATGTATACAATAATAGATGGTGTTTGATTTGTTTAATGATCAATACCAGTCATTCGTAGAAACATATTGTCATATATTGGAACTGTTTTCTGAAGTCACCTCTGTCTGCATGCTTACTTCAGGTCTATGCCATCAATTTCTTGACTAATGTTGTAACTTGACTCAACCAAAAGTGGTTCTCATTCAAAATTCATCCATCCATCCATCCATCCATCCATCTTCTACCGCTTATCCGGGGCCGGGTCGCGGGGGCAACAGCTTTAGCAGGGAAGCCCAGACTTCCCTCTGCCTAGCTACTTCTTCCAGCTCTCCCCGGGGGATCCCGAGGCGTTCCCAGGCCAGCTGGGTGACATAGTCTCTCCAGCGTGTCCTGGGTCTTCCTCGGGGTCTCCTCCCGGTGGGACATGCCCGGAACACCTCACCAGGGAGGCGTTCAGGAGGCATCCGAATCAGATGCCCAAGCCACCTCATCTGGCTCCTCTCGATGTGGAGGAGAAGTGGCTGGACTCGGAGCCCCTCCCGGGCTCACGACCCATAGCTCGTGACCATAGATGAGGGTTGGAACGTAGATCGACCGGTAAATTGAGAGCTTCGCCCTTTGGCTCAGCTCCTTCTTCACCACGACAGACCGATACAACGTCCGCATCACAGCAGACGCTGCACCGATCCGCCTGTCAATCTCTCGCTCCCTCCTGCCCTCACTCGTGAACAAGACCCCAAGATACTTAAACTCCTCCACTTGGGGCAAGATCTCCCCCCCCGACCCGGAGGGGGCACTCCACCCTTTTCCGACTGAGGACCATGGTTTCAGATTTGGAGGTGCTGATTTTCATCCCAACCGCTTCACACTCGGCTGCGAAACGCTCCAGTGAGAGTTGGAGAGCCCTGTTTGAAGGAGCCAACAGCACCACATCATCTGCAAAAAGCAGGGATGCAATACTGAGGCCACCAAAACGGACCCCCTCAACGCTTCGGCTGCGCCTAGAGATTCTGTCCATGAAGGTTATGAATAGAATCGGTGACAAAGGGCAGCCTTGGCGGAGTCCTACCCTCACTGGAAACGATTCCGACTTACTGCCGGCAATGCGAACCAAACTCTGACATCGGTGGTATAGTGACCGAACAGCCCGTATCAGGGGGTTCGGTACTCCATACCCACGAAGCACCCCCCACAGAACTCCCCGAGGGACACGGTCAAACGCCTTCTCCAAGTCCACAAAACACATGTAGACTGGTTTGGCGAATTCCCACATACCCTCGAGAACCCTGCTAAGGGTGTAGAGCTGGTCCACTGTTCCACGGCCGGGACGAAAACCACACTGCTCCTCCTCAATCTGAGGCTCGACTTCCTGACGGACCCTCCTCTCCAGCACCCCTGAATAGACCTTACCAGGGAGGCTGAGGAGTGTGATCCCTCTGTAGTTGGAACACACCCTCCGGTCCCCCTTTTTAAAAACTACCACCACGGTCTGCCAATCCAGAGGCACTCTCCCCGTTGACCACGCCATGTTGCAGAGGCGTGTCAACCAGGACAGCCCCACAACATCCAGAACCTTGAGGAACTCCGGGCGGATCTCATCCACCCCTCGGGCCTTGCCACCGAGGAGCTTTTTAACCACATCGGTGACTTCAACCACAGAGATCCCCAGATCTCCAGGCTCTGCTTCCTCCAAGGAAGGCGTGTTGGTGGAGTTGAGGATGTCTTCAAAGTACTCTGCCCACCGGTTCACAAAGTCCCGAGTCGAAGTCAGCAGCGCCCCATCCCCAGTGTACACAGTGTTAGTGGTGCACTGCTGCCCCCTCCTGAGACGTCGGATGGTGGACCAGAATTTCCTCGAAGCCGTCCGGAAGTCGGCTTCCATGGCCTCACCGAACTCTTCCCATGCTCGGGTTTTTGCCTCGGCGACCACCAAAGCTGCGTTCCGCTTGGCCAGTCGATACCCGTCAGCTGCCTCTGGGGTCCCACAGGCCATAAAGGCTCGATAGGACTCCTTCTTCAGCTTGACGGCATCCCTTACTGCTGGTGTCCACCAGCGAGTACGAGGGTTGCCGCCACGACAGGCACCAACCACCTTACGGCCACAACTCAGATTGGCCGCCTCAACAATAGAGGCACGGAACATGGTCCACTCGGACTCGATGTCCCCCGGAACATGGGAAAATCTCTGTCGGAGGTGGGAGTTGAAACTCCTTCTGACAGGGGATTCCGCCAGAAGCTCCCAACAAACCCTCACAATACGTTTGGGTCTGCCAGGACGGACCGGCATCTTCCCCCACCATCGGAGCCTACTCACCACCAGGTGGTGATCAGTTGACAGCTCCGCCCCTCTCTTCCCGAGTGTCCAGAACATGCGGCCGCAAATCTGATGACATGACCACAAGGTCGATCATCGAACTACAGCCTAGGGTGTCCTGGTGCCAAGTGCACATGTGGACACCCTTATGTTTGAACAAGCTGTTCGTTATGGACAGTCCGTGACGAGCACAGAAGTCCAATAACAAAACACCACTCGAGTTCTGATCGGGGGGGCCGTTCCTCCCAATCACGCCCCTCCAGGTCTCACTGTCATTGCCCACGTGAGCATTGAAGTCCCCCAGTAGAACAAGGGAGTCCCCAGCAGGAGTACTCTCCAGCACACCCTCCAAGGACTCCAAAAAGGGTGGGTATGCTGAGCTGCTGTTTGGTGCATATGCACAAACAACAGTCAGGACCCGTCCCCCCACCCGCAGGCGGAGGGATGCAACCCTCTCGTCCACCGGTGTGAACCCCAATGTACAGGCACTGAGCCGGGGGGCAATAAGTATGCCCACACCTGCTCTGCGCCTCTCACCGTGGGCAACTCCAGAGTGAAAGAGAGTCCAACCCCTCTCGAGAGGACTGGTACCAGAACCTAGGCTGTGTGGGGAGGCAAGTCCGACTATATCCAGTCGGAACTTCTCTGCCTCACACACCAGTTCGGGCTCCTTCCCTGCCAGAGAGGTGACATTCCATGTCCCAAGAGCTAGCTTCTGCAGCCGAGGATCGGACCGCCAGGGTCCCCGCCTTTGTCTGCTGCCCAGCTCGCATTGCACCCGACCCCTTTGACCCCTCCCACGGGTGGTGAGACCATGAGAAGGGGGACCCACGTTGCCTCTTCGGGCTTAGCCCGGCCAGGCCCCATGGGTGTAGGCCCGGCCACCAGGCGCTCGCCAACGAGCCCCACCTCCACGCCTGGCTCCAGAGTGGGGCCCCGGTGACCCGCGTCCGGGCAAGGGAAACTGAGTACCATCGATTTTATTTTTCATAAGGGGCTTTGTGAGCCGTGTTCTGTCTGGTCCCTCACCTAGGACCTGTTTGCCATGGGTGACCCTGCCAGGGGCATAAAGCCCCAGACAACTTAGCTCCTAGGATCATTGGGACACACAAACCCCTCCACCACGGTAAGGTGACGGCTCACGGAGAGGTCATTCAAAATTCGAGTGCTACAAATAAAATATGTAATTCCTTTTAGAAAGAAATATAAGTCCAGCTAAATATTAAAATAGACACACTTCAAATTCCTGTTGCCGATTTTGTGACATCTATCTGCAAATACTGTGAACGATGAGTAAATATAGCTAAAAATGTCTGATTAAACTCGACTAAGCCTTGAATGAGAGCCTCACAATTTTAAACTACAATGTCTGGAAAGAAGCTATCAGTGTTCATGAGTGAGACCATCAGTGCAATAAAGTCAAAGTCATACTAATTGCGTGCTTGATGCTAAGGCAGGATGTCTTGCACGTATCTGGTAATGCTTTCTGCACTCTGCCTGATTTCGTTAACTTCTCCTGTCCTAGTTGCTGCTCTGTTTATGTTTGTTAATGTGTTTATGAGCTTTTTTTTCCTGATGTAAGCTGTTATGTAATTCTTTTATCTAGGACATAAACCAAAAGTCGGTTTCTGTCTCCACTTGTGCTTGTGATGTGTTCAGTGGCCACGCAAATGTGGCATTGGCGCCCAAGAGGACTGCAAATGCAGGGTCCAACATTAAGCCTTTTGAGTGGCGACCCAGTGGGGCCATGATGAGCCACGTTGTGGTGGCCCTATATAATGAGAAACAGTGTTCCCTCCCATTTCATGGTGATATGTTCTATAATTCCCCGGGTTAGGTGAATTTCCACAAAGTAGAGATTGCCTTTTTTGGGTGTGATGCGCTAACAAGTAATTACAAAACCCTCTACATGGATTCCACCCTTCCAAACACTTTTTACATTTAATAAATATAACTTTAAAAAATGATGAATGAAGAATACACGCTCTGTAAATCCTTGTACCGTACTTTCATCGGAATTTCTTCTAAATGGAAGAAGAAGAATGGTAGCATCGACAACCAGCTTTGGGCTCCCACAGCAAAGATTTACAGAGCCAAAAGGCGCATTAAACCACCATTGTACCTTTGACTACAATATGACACAGGATCCTGGTTTAGGTGAGCCAATTTAGACAACAACAAAAATAAATAAAAATGTAAACGTAGCTATTAAGCTGATGTTGTTTATTCCTCGTGTACTGTCGATGGCAGAATGCGGTCTGATCACACTAATTTCTGAACGTAACCTATCGTCAGCAGTTCATGCTTTAGCTGGATACTTCCCTGTACCGCCTGATGCACTGGGGTCTCTTTTTTGGGCTACTCTGAAAAAGCAAATAGCCCATTTGAATAACGTTCTCAGTTTGCCAACGGTCTCTGTCAAGCAGTGTGCTTGTAGCGTCTTTCCGAATGCTCCCACGATGAGGGGATTTGGAAGGCGACTGGCTATTATGTTCAAGGTATCAGTATTTATTTATTTATTTATATAAATAAAACAAATTTCGCCTGGTCTAACTTAGAAGGAAGAAAAATAGTAAGAAAACACAAAATAGTGTGGTAAATTCACAGTAGAGGAAATTTTGGTCACATATGAAAACCCTGCAATTAGACTGACGCTGCGATAACTGAACCGCAGTTTAGCAAGGCAACACTGTGATATGGTAAATCTCAGTGATTATTTCATATTTAGCATTGTTCTATTAATTATTCAAAGAATCTTTGAAGATATTTCTGCGGAGTTCATTCGTTTGCATGTAAAAAAAAAAAAAGAAAGAAAAGAAATGCAAGAACATGTTGATTTCATTATCATTTATGAAATGTCTCCTGGGCCTGGTCGGGCCACTGTTTTCAGGGTATGTTCTGTAGTGGCCCAAGACAGGGCCGTAGTGACTTGGGAACATTAATGTCCGACCCTAAAATGTCATTGCTGGTTCTTAGAGGAACGACAAGGAAACATGTTGGTTTTAATATCTGGCATGATCATCGCTTCCTTCACTGACTTACGGAAGTTGAGAAATGCCCAGCTTTTCCTCACACTCGAGCAATTCCTCCTCGCACATTCTGCTTTTTTAGTGCATCCTCATGGCTGCCTCTTGGGATGAATAAACTCTGAAGACGTGCTGGAGGGAATAAGCGGTCTGTGACTTGGAAAGGGTTGCATCTCTTTGAATGCGCAGTGTCAAGCTCATTGTTCCAAGAGCCACAGATCCACAGCAGTGGCTGTATAATTACACACTGCTAAGAACTACTATGAGGGATATATTTTGTGGTGGGGTGCCTAAGGCAGAGATAAGTGTGTGAAGCAAAGTTATATTCATGCAGATCAAATCCCTGATGGTGTAGTGAACGAGTGGTTCATTCAACCTGACTTTGGTGCAGGCAGTGTGGGTTCCGTTCCCATTCAGTGACGGTGTGAATGTGAGTCACAATAGTTGTCTCTCCTTATCCACCTTAATCATCTTAGCACTGACGTCGAAATAAAAATGTGCACGAGTTCCCTGAAGACACCTGAAGTAGCAATGAACCATGTGTTACATTGGCTTTCATTTCCCGGACTGGTTTATTTCAATGTTGTGTCTTTTTCTAAACATTCAGGAGCCCTGTAGCATTGAAAATAGCAATGTAAATAAGAAAGGATACTTGAATGATGCATTCATTTATCTCTGAAGCAAAGAATGTGACTCAGACATTTGGTTCACTAGTGCTTGTATTTTCTAGTCTAATGATTTATTATTTAGCGCTGTTAAGGTCTTTCAGAGTGCTTTGCATCCCCGCTCAGTCACTTCATCACACCAGACATCCTTTGGCTTCTTTGGTCTCTCTTTCTTGCTTTTTATTCACCCACTCGATCGTCTCCCTTCTGTAAAGAAAACATTGCACTTTGCAAGTTAAAAGAAGCAAACCAGTGTTAGTTGACAGCTGAGTGCAGCTACTGTGTTGGAAGAGATCTGCATTTGAGATGTCCAAAGTTTTACCTCTTTGGTATTTCAGTGCTATTTGTGGGTGCTCATGCTGCACAAAGGCCTTTTGTGTATGGGGAAATAGCCGGGAATAACAAAGTTACCGTCAATTAGATGTGATGAGCTAATTTTAGTAGGCAGCAATCTGGTGATTTTCATTCCTGGTTGAAAACTGCAGCATGCCTGTGCTTCGACGTTGTCCTCTTGAACTTGCTTGAGAAGGAGTCTGCACCCTCCTCCCACCATGGACGTTTAGGTTTAAGCTGCAATGGTTGGTCTGTGGATCGATACACAGGTTTGATTGTAAAATGTTTTGACAAATATAGTCTGTGGTCATGTTATATTCAACGTTCAACATCAACACGATTGTTGATTGAAGATACCATAGTTGTTCAATTATAACCAAAATAACCATAACAATTGTGACTTCACATCATGACAAAGTGAGTATTTAGCTTTTTTTTTTGTGTGTACTTATTATTGCTCTCTTTTTTTTCGACCAGCATCTGGAGAGGTCCCAACGTGAATTGTGTGGACAGCACCGGATACAGCCCGCTCCATCACGCCGCCTTAAATGGACACAGGTAGTGGCTGTTGCCATATCTATTCGGCCTCCACATTCCACGAGGCCTACGCACACCGCAAACCAGTCCCGGTGGGACTATAAAGCTATTGATTACCCGTTTGTAACGTTGTCTGTATTTGTTATCGCTCTTTAAAACCCGACGTGCCCTATCCCTTCTTTAACTGTCAGTGAAGTGGTGGAATTGCTCCTACGAAACGAGGCCTTGACCAACATTGCCGACAACAAGGGCTGCTACCCTTTGCACCTGGCAGCATGGAAGGGAGACGAGCAAATTGTCAGGTTGCTCATCCACCAAGGACCCTCCCACCCGAAACTCAACGAACAGGTTGGGCCCTGGATTTACATTGTACTGGTGTGTGTCGGTGTTGTTATTAGAACAGGTCAGCTAGTCTCAGCAGAATGAAATGTTTCAACAGCGGTCGTACACTTCGGCGAGAGCGGGTGCCACATACTGTCTAATTTGATGGCAAGTGAGCTGGGCCAGTAAAATCCCAGCATGATTAACATCCCGCAAATAACATTTACTTGATGTTTTTTTTTGTCGTTTTACACGTCATTATCAACAACAGAACAATTACAAAAAAATTCAAATATATAATATAATAAATGCAAAATAATGTGGTCACCTGCCGACACCATAAAATCCTATTTATCACACACACCCATGCATAATATGTCCTCCCAAAATTAGCCCTAAAATCTCAATCAGAAAATGACACGTTTCTTTGAATTCGCTCTTGTTTTACGGATATTAATATTTTTAACAGTTAACTGCTTGATAATTCATTCGGTGCGATCTGAAATGCTCATTGTTTATTCTTTAAGAAAAGTGAAACATGCAGAGGTGGCAAATCCAGGTCCAGAAAGTAAAAACCCTGCCACCGTTTGCCTGAAGCACCAGATGCTTTTCCTCAACGAGTGTGGTAAACCAGCTGGTATAGGGCTTTTGTTTAATGGCTAACGCTGGCATCAGGCACCATATAATACAATGTCAGCATGATTAAGTAGTTTTTTTATGTGTCCTTAATTAGAGATTGAACTTGATTTCAAGGTGACATTGTGTTGGTGAAGTCAGTTTTTAATTTGTTTTAAATATCTATAGGTACAAGAAAACAACGATAAGATGATGCTTTTTTAATAGATCTTTTATTTTAATAGAAAATAGTCTCTAATTCGTTGGATTTTACGATAAATGGGCATACATTTTATACACTAAACATCCATAAAGAATACAATAATGAATTGTCTGGCATTACATAAATAGGATTTCACCAAACTAAGATCTTTTGTTGTGAAGATGTTTGATTAACATTGACTTACTATAGCAAGGCTTCCTTTTTACAGAACAATAAGCAGAACTGGCGCTGTGAGATTAACTGAATGCCGTTCAGTCACAACGGGTGCCGAAAAGCACCCCATCATTTGTCTTGTGGGAAGCCACTTGTTAAAAGGATAACAAGGAAGTGGTTGATCAACAATGTCTTTAATGCCCTCAAGATGGGTCACTATCGGCCCTGCCCATGCCAAAATTAGAAGAAACCAACCGAATATTCTCTTCAACCCCTTGTTCGTTGACATACTCACACTGCGCCCGCCGCCTTGGCTTACTCATCCAATCACCTGTCAGAGTCATCTTATATAAATTTCTAGCCTCATAGACGGTTAGAAAATGTAGAACTGTTAACAAAACACACTTGTTTTCACTTTCAAATTCTTCCTGCGTGCTGGATTGAACTATCTAGAGGACTGGCTTTGGCCCACAGGCCATTTGTTTGATAACTTTGGGCCATTTAACCTCCGACAAGATTTTCAACAAATAAGTCATTTGAGTCATCATTATGTCAATTGCTACCACCGCACTGCATGTGTGATGCACAATATGGATGTTTCTAAAAATTTGACTTGCGTGCACTCTCTCAGCATCATGACTCACACTTGATACTGATACTGTGCTACTTGGAGGTGCTTTGATGCGCAGTTTGCGTGAGAAGTGCTTGTTTGCGCTAACTTCGTTAACAATTTTTGCTGAGCCAGTCACTGTAGACAGGCCTGTTTTGGACATGCAGAAATGACCCACTCTGAGCTCTATACTGGAGCTGACGTCAAATATTTTCGGTTAAAAAACACAGACCATAATATCATTCTCATTGTGGGCCATTTCTCCGAAACTAATCACGACATCTGATTGGTCATTAACACATCACTGTTGTGTTGTCATATTTAGTCGTGATAATCATTCATGTATTCATTTCTTGTCTGAACCGAAACCATCAGCTTATCTTTTTTTCCTCCCTCCCAGAGCTCTGTAGACCATAAAGAGTTCAAACGCTGCGGGCCCTTTGACCCTTATATTAATGCCAAGGTGTGTACACTGTGCTGCTACAATATTTCCTTTGAGTGCTTGTCTGCTTCGCTGCTGTTGGCTTGCTGTGGGTTTGCTGCTGCTGCTTTGAGGGCCACTCTGCCATAGAACCTCAGGGAAGCTATTTGCTCTGTCAGTGGATCACTTGCTCACCCATGCTCATAATCCCAAATTTTATCGAGCTGCTTGTGCATTATGACAACAATCCTTACATGTGAGAGAAGCTGCCAGACTTATTTATGGAGATTTATACTGTATATTTAATTTTACTGTACTTTTTGGGAGGTAAGATGGAAAGAGTAAACAAATTACTTTGGTGTAAACAAAATGTATTTGACAAACTTTTTCCCCCCCCGGTTGATTTACTTTGAAGACATGAAGGTAAATACTGTTTAAATAATTTACAGCGGTAAACATTATTTTTTTTGAAAAGCTGACTAGGTGACAAAAGTTATTCGTATATATTTATTTATATGAGCCATGTCATTGGCTACTGCTTTTTGACGTGTTAGTAATTTTCACTAGAATATGAAAAGACAGCCCACAGAGAGGACCCAATATTCATTATAATTAACTAACTGGTTTTCATTGTATCCAAATTTGATTTGCAGTTACTGTTTGTTCAATGGTTAGCATCTCGCTAATCATTACGCTGGATTTAATTAAAGTCAATGGTAGGATGGCATTGAGGGTATGCATATGAATCCGAAAAGCAAGAGTTTATGCACTGCACTCTAAACAGTCGTAGTTTTAGCACTCATGGTATTGCCAGCACAACACTGGAGGTGGTATGACCAGGGCACCAATGCGCACACTTCAAAATTTATTATTGCAATTCCTTAAGTGTTTTATGTCCATGTCAGCAAAGAAGGGTGGCAGACCATCTCTTCCAGATTCTGAGTAATCGCACGCTCATATTTTAATATAGTAAATTTATGAACACAGGAACCCAAGTGGCACTGTTACAAAGCACAGAGCCACTTGGGTCCTTATCCGTGTTAAATAATATGCTCATCATTTAAAGAGGGTCACCCATTACCTGCATCTATTTAAAGAAGGACACCCATTACCTGCATCCATGTTTGAATTCACCTGTTGACTTTGACAGCAGCTCCCCCTTTCCTGTGTAGCAGTGCAAACATGTCAGCCCAACCATAATTGTGTTCGGAGCAGGCGTAGCTGGAAGCCCACCAAGGCCTGTAGATAAAGCCGCACACTATTTTTGAACATGGTCAACTAATCCTTTTAGTGTTTGGATGGGGAAGGATGACTTTCCTCTCGAGCACGATGCAGTCTCATTCAGCAATTTACCTTCTCCTTCCATTTCTGTTTTATCTATTTGACTTGTGGCTATGCATGCCGTCTAAGTAAGCACATCATGGCAGTTTGATGAGGTTACTACCTACTTTTGTGGCTGAATAATTGAGTCATTGTTATGAATAAATAAAAAACGAAGGTGCTTTAGCGTTGGTTGATGGCATCATGTGACTCAGTGGAGGGCGTGGGGGGATCCTACTTCCAGTGGGGAGGAGGATGGTAGTGTTCAGTGTCGCCATCGCTTTACATCAACATCAAACAGAGATTTCCATGGCACGCTTGTCTGTGTGGAGGGTGGAAATGGGCGGATTGGCCCCACCTCCCACTTGGTGTTTATAAGGTTGCTCAGGAGAGGACAGGGCATACCGTTGTCATGGTAACATTGTCATTGGCCATACAGTGGAGGCAAATGACCCAGTCGAAAGAATGAGCCAGGTGTGGGCTGGAAGTTGAAAGGAAGGGTGGTCTACCTCAGTCATTGGAAAATGTTCCCATCTGAAGTGAAACCGGTTGTCTGTCATCCTGGAACAGCAGTCACAAACGCCAAAATCTTGGAGTTGCGATACACACTACAATGCTAAATTTCTTCCTTGAAGGGTCCAATGGCTTGTCATAGGGGCAGTACCTACTAGGCTACCCCAATTGTACCCTTCATGTTTTTTGAATGTGCGAGGAAACTGGAGTACCTGGAGAAAACCCACGCAGGCACAGGGAGAACATGCATAGTGTAATATGTTTCCATCCATGCTCCACCAACACTGCCGTAAACGCTTATTAGCATCAGATGCAACCCATATGGACTGTATGCAGTACAGATGACCAAACATCTTGGGACTGCCTTACTGTTGTTATTTCCACCGTACATTTATTGTTTTAAATGCCTGATTGTGCAACAAGAGCTAAGAATATTGCGATAGAATTTCTTCCATTCTAAACAAAATAATATTAAACAAATAACTGTCAGTGAATTGGTTAATTGTCATTGCCATTCAAGGGTTTTTCGTGAAATGCAGGTGCGTACAGTAGTCATCATAGTTTCAGTAAAACATTATGGCCATTGGTCTCCTCAGTCTCATGTCACAGTACCTCTCATGCAGGCTTCATATCGCTATATAGGTCACTTGTCTAATTGAATATACGTTACGATGAATTCCTCTGACCATGCGTGCGCATCTGAGCGCGTCACATTTGAAATGTAAACTCGGCTCTATGAGTGTTGCACCAAGTTTCGATCCCGCTCCTAAACCAACATTTTTAGCTGGCAAAAAAAAAAGACCATAATTTTTAGTACTGGCATTTGGGGTGGGGTGGGGGTGGGGTGCAGTTAGTATCAGTATCAAGGTACTATTTTCAGGAATAGTATCAAAGTCATAAATTATGGTATTGTGACCACACTAGGCTCTCCGGGGTCCTTCTTGTAAGCCCTTATTTTCAGCAGATGCAGGAGTGTTTGGCAGGTCCATTTGTAATTCAAGAAATTACTTTTTGAAATTGCACTGAAAATTTTAAAGGCTTTTGTGTCAGCTGTGTTTACAGGGCGCATCTCAATCAGTCCCAAGCACTATGAACGTAAAAGGGAGTCTTAGTCCAGTCCACAGAACCATAGTTTGTGTCCAGAAGGAGATTTATCTCACCCGAAGGCTGCATGGCTTATTTACTCAGGAATGTGTGACAGTGTCCAAATTTAAAAGAAAAAAGTTATCGTGATAGTTCCCACAACACTGAGTATCATCAGATCTGTTCAAGTCTTTGTTAGAAGTACCAAGAACTAAACTGAGGCTCAGAGGGGATCGAGCCTTTTCTGTTGCTGGTCCCTCTCTCTGGAATGACCTCCCACTGAACATTCGGCAAGCCTCCTCGCTGCCCATCTTTAAAGCCCTCCTCAAAACCCACTTGTATTCTTTGGCGTTCGACTCTGCATGATTTTACTGCTTGGTGCTTTCTACCGCCTTTATTACCATTTCGTCTTACTGTTTATTGTGTATGTTAAATCGCTCCATGTACAGCACTTTGTATGCAGTGATGGCTGTTTGAAAGTGCTCTATAAATACTGTTGACTTGACTTGACTTGACAAAATGAGTTTCCCAGAGTCCATTTTCTTTTTTGTTGTCTCACTTAAAAATCCAAAGCGTACTGAATGTCTTTAAAACCATGATTTGATTGTGGCCATGGACAGATGAGACCCTGGCACACACAGTCTCTTGGTGCACAAGCAACAACAGCTGCTCAAGCGCACGCCTCCTTTGCCACCCCTGGGGGCCATGGTGACGTAACCTCACTGTGCCACCAGCCAGTTTGTCACGTGACAGAGGTCGCTCGTCAGACCACGTTATCGTCTCTGGGGCCGCAGGTTGTGGAACCACAACAACTTCTTTGCTTCTCTCTGTCACAAAAACTCTCGCTCGCACAATATGGAAAAGACACAACAAATGTAATGGCCAGATGTTCCTTTACAGAGATGATCAATAAGCAACAAAAATCATAAGCTTATCTTGTTTGATGTGATGGGATCCTGATATCAATCAGAATGAGGTTTTGTGCTGTGCAGTGCCTTGACAAAAAGGTTTCCATGTAAACATGCTCTGTCCAGGAAGTCTGCTTGTGCCACTTGAATTTTAATCTCTCGCTCTCAGTGAGGCTGCGAGGCATCGGTGCCATTTGCACATAACTTTGAATGTCTGAATTTTGTTGGTACATATTTATTGCAATGGTCACATGATCAACTGTCCTTTCATAGTCTTACGTGTCATGATCATAGTAGTCTTTGTTTACAGTAACTGAAGTCCAGTACTGTGTCTAGGTTTTGGTGTTGTGGCTATTTTGACAGCCCCCTTGTGTGAAAAGTATTTTATTGACTTACTTGACTGTTGACATGTAAGCGAGCGCAGCCGTGGTTGATGTGACAATCGGGATTGTTTTTCGAATGTTTGCAACAGCCTCCTGTTTGCTGTTATTTTGTTCATGCTATTTTAATTGCACCACACATTTCAAGCTTTTTCAGAAAGCGTTTGCAAAACACAGTGCAATACATTGACTGACTTTCGAAACAATGTTTACATTGAAAATGATGTAAAGTGAATTTGTTTTAGGCTCATACAGTTGCCGACATTGAACCTTCATTAACTGCAGAGGCAACGTTTGAGTAACATTTTTGAAATAAGATATGCCATGACTGGCAAGCTGTCATTTTCACGCTGTTTATTAGCCATTATGCATTCAGCATTTGGTGTGCATTTTGGAGTTTCCACTCCATCACATTTTGGAGGGATCATGTAAATTTTACTGGTAAACAAAAATCATGTGGATGACGGGCCTTTGATTATTTAATCAAACTCAATAATGTGAAAAATACAATATTACCCACTTGCATCTTAGCCACAAGCAGCATTCAAAGAGCATCGCAAATTGATGTTTTGTTATTTGGGGATGGTGTTTGAGAGTTCCAGGACAGGCCATTTGTGGAGTTGCTGTTCTAACGCATCCCAGCAAACACAGAATCAGCTCACCAAGTGTCGTATGTTCCACTGCTCCCGTCGTCACCTGAGAGTAAATGTTTCAATTTGGATACAGATACACACATTGACATCTGTCAAGTTCAGGGATCATCAACCTTTTGGAAGCTAAGGGCTACTGCTCGGGTACGGATCAATGCCAAGTGCTACCAGTTTGATACACACTTCTCTAATGACTTTTATTGATCTTATTATTATTAAACATTAATGATATTACTTTATGAAAAGACACTGATCATGTTTGAGTTCTCATGAGTATTCATAAACAGAATATTATCAACAGTCAACACTCATCTTTCTCTCTCTATGTCTGCCACTGTTCTCACTTTCCAAATGATCACTTCTACAAGATTCCTAGAAAATCACAATGTTCCATCACTTTTCCTAGAACAGCACCGTGGGCTTCCCATGCGGTCCACGGGCACTACAAGGTGCCTAGAGGCACTGCATTTGTGACCGCTGCTATAGCTTAATGTAGAATCACTTGTTTGTGGATGGCTAATACGTGCCAGAATCTCAAATTTGACCACTGAGGCAGCAGATGTTAATATGTGAGGAAGTGAATCATGCTGATGTCATCTCAGCATTTATGTTTTGCATGCTGAAGTCATCTACACCCTCTGAGTTTTTCTCACTAATAAGCAAATACTTGACGATGCACCACAGATGAAAGTCGGCACGCTCCTCTTAGGCGAGGCGCCGCCTTTTCTTTGCTTGCACGTGACTTTGTATTGCCACGGGAAGGAGGAACAAAGTGGATGAAGTCCAGTCGTGCTAATTTGCGTTTCGCTCAAGTGTCAACTATGTCTTTGTGATGACGGGGCTATTTCTATTTAAGCTCCACTCCTGGCCCCCTTCCAAGGGGCCACCTGCTTCGCTAGTATCTGTCCTGACCTCATGCTTAGGAACTAGGCGCTGATCCCCACCAGAGAACAGGTTTTTGATTTGTCAAATGGTGTTCTGAGGCCACACAGCACAAAACCCAGCCATCATGTGTTGTCAGGCGTGCAGGCATAAGTGGGATAGGGTTAGGGGCTTATCTGTTGAGTGACTGGCCATACTCTCTAGCCTTATCTGTCACACCCATTTCTCCACTCTGACTATAACACAAGTCTTCCGGGTACATTGAGTGAGCTGTTTACAATTGTGGGGCAAGATCACTCTTTTCTGTTGACTTTGCTGCGGTGGATATCACGTAAAATGACTTTGACTTGGACGGTACAAAATGTTCAGTGCGGCACATGTCTCGGTTCAGACTGTCTCGGTGTAGCTGTGCTGTTGGGATGACATGCTTCAGCTCAGCGCTGCAAATTTCGCCCCCTGCTGGCCATGATTTATGCGAGTAACCTCAATCTGTGCTGATTTTGCTGCTGCATTGTGAGCCATTCCATCCAGAAACCAGCATTTATATCGCAACCAATTAACAACTGCTGAGTTTGCTTCATCAAGGCGGATTCATGGAATGAGCTCGCACCCACAAGGTCATTTTTGCACAAGCAGGATTAATTATTGCAATGCCAGATTAAATGTGAACATGATGTTTGGTGTGATGGTCATCATTCCAAGTTGTCAATTCGTCTTCCAAGTCCCCACCTACCTTGGTGCCTCTGTCTCTGTCCTCGCCTCTTTGCTTGTGGCAATCCTTTCTGCCGCACCTGTCCCTATTAGTCTCTGTGTACCTCGAGTCATCATCCTCCATTCGCTGCCTTGTACACTGTGCGTTATATTGGTGGTTGGGGCTTTTACAACATTTTTAATTGAGTCTAATTTCATGCAAATAACAATTTGTCCCATGTTCTGTCTCTCTTAATTTACTCTACGTGTGTGTGTCGGTGTTGCTGCTGTTACACACACCTGTCTACTCCTCGACAGAACAACGACAATGAGACGCCACTGCACTGTGCCGCCCAGTACGGACACTCACAGGTAGTGCGGCTGCTGCTGGAAGAGCTGACGGACCCAACCATGAGGAACAACAAATTTGAGACTCCCCTAGACCTGGCTGCACTATATGGCCGGCTAGAGGTCGTCAAGCTGCTGCTCAGCGCTCACCCCAACCTGCTCAGCTGCAACACTAAGAAGCACACACCGCTGCATCTGGCTTCCCGAAACGGACATCTGTCTGTGGTGGAGGTGCTGCTTGATGCTGGCATGGACATTAACTATGAGGTGTGTTTTTATTCACATTACCAAATTCACTTTCAATCTTAATTCTTCATCTCATCAAGAGCTCTTGTTCAGCTTTTCGGGGTCGGCACTTTTCTGTCCCAGTGTGACAATGCCCATTGCACAAAATAATTTTCATCAAGATGTGCTTGGAGGAGTTTGGTGTGGAAGAACTTAAGAGTGCTCACCTCATCGACAGCAAACCCCTTTGGAATAAGCAAGAACTGAGATTGTGAGCCAGTCCCTTCCTTCGATATTTTATTGATTAATATTATATAAACTAGACACTCCCGAGGATCTCGTTGGGGGAACCTTGGGACTTTATGTTATGACTATGTACAGCTGAATGATTGTTTTTTTTAAATATCAGATATGTTGTTTGTGTTCTATTGCAGTACTTTGCACCACGGAATGCTGAGATTTGGGGTTTTGTCATCTGGACGATAAATATTCTCAAAGTTACATTTTATATTTTATGTTTTCAATTAATCAAGCAAGCCCTGCTATGTAGCTGGAGGACCCATTCAGAAATACTCCCATTCACAATTTTACCCTTAAATTAATGTTGCAGTACATACCGTCACCATTTCGGGGTTCGGTGTATACTGTAATGTGCATTTTAGTTCATATTGCCTGGCCCTAGTGTGACCAAATCCTTATTTTCTCTTACTTTCGGCTCTAATAATGTGTGTGTGTAAGTGTGTGTGTTTTTTAATCACAACTGTCAATGTTACCCAAGATGCAAGCCCAAACTAGTCTTGCAGCATTTCCTTTGGCTCATGCTACTTCTCGCTCTACTTCTGCAATATGAGACAACATCTGCTAATAATAGCATATCACGATGATTAAAAAGTTGAGCTGGGTCAGGCACCCATACGAGGGGGAGGGGCTTCTGTTGGTCGGTCTGTACCTAAGAGTACCATCCATCTGTTTTGTCTTTTCTTCTTCCCTCCTCTTCTTCTCAATCAAGGCTTGTTTTCATGACTTGAGGCCGTGCATCCTGCTGGTTGTAATTAGCATGATCCCACGACCTGGAAAATAGGCTGCTATTAGGGGTGCTTCCTTGGTGCTAAGTAAATACATCATAGAGAATGCTCTTTTAATGTCCTGAATATATCTGAATGTATCGGTGTGGAAATTGAAGGACCTGTTCTGCACTGCAGGTTATATTGCTTTGCGTGAGAGCTAACGCCAAACTTCCTTGGTGACTTGGTGATTATGTGTCGCAATAGTGGAGGAACCAATAGTCCAAATTTCAGCAGTTTAAGGAAGCATGTTGCAGTTTTTAACCTCCTCATTCTGTTCCTCTCATTTCTTACACTTTCTTTTCTGGTCAGACGGAGAAAGGCAGCGCACTCCACGAAGCTGCCTTGTTTGGGAAGATAGATGTGGTACAGAAGCTTCTCAGCGCAGGTCAGACGTCATCTTTAATCCTTCCGATTGCCCGGACAAATTGATTCAATGAGTGATCAGAAACGTGGTAGCATAACTCCTCCATGTGATGACTCTTAGGTATCGATGTGAACATTTTGGACCAGAAGGGCTTGACAGCGCTGGACACTGTCAAAGACATGCCCTCTCAGAAGAGCAGAGCAATAGCAGGGCTTATCCAAAGTAGGAGCATTCATATGGAAAAAGAGGCACAGAAACGACACTGGAAGTCTCCTCTTAACTTGTTTTGATGTGCTCACTGTGATTGAATCTTGTCCTGCTGCAGGACTCATGAGCGGAAAGCCTCCTGACATTGACCTCCCCCCTCCACCAATCCCTCCACCCCTGGACAGTCCGAGCCCTCGAAACAAGGGTATGATTTACCAGGTTGAAAAAAAACAAACACATTTTTAAATGCATGAATGTTCGGTGCAATTATTGCAGCAGCTTGTTCAACAATTGCTTCTGTCCTGATTTGAGATTTTATTACTTTGCATGCACACGGTACATTTTGAACTGTTTTACAGGCGATCTGGCAAAAGTGAACGAGCTCATCTCGGGGCTGGCCCCGGGGCCTGAGGAGGAGAGTCCTTATGAAGCTCTGTTTGAAGCTACCTCTTGCCATTCTCTGGACAGCCTTACAAGCGGCAAATCCTCGGACAGGGACTCTGGGAGGCCAGACAGTGATGCGGGAAAGGTTAGACGAGTGGTCTCCAACCACCGATCTTACTTTTTCAGAAGTAGTGAAAATATGCATGACAGCAGCCAATCAGAGCCCAGCTCTTCCTTCTAACTATGGTTTGCAAGTCGAGGGAAACAAAGTAATTGTAAAATGTAAACAATAACTGAACTTGCTTATAAATGTGCAGCTGGTGGATCATCTTTACAGATGAGTGTGGTGGTATTTTCACAGCGGCATGAAGTAAATGAAGCCGTTTTGCTGTCTTCAAAAACAGGCAGCACAAACAATCCGAATGATTCATTTGAACAAGTACAACCCAAGTTAACAAAGCATGAAAATGCAAAACCCGTCACTATAGCATTAGACGTTTAGTTGCTACAAGCTGTTCAGCCACCAGACTAAAGGAGGAATCAATCGTGTCATCTTTTGATCATGCACATCTACAGGGAGCAATGAAGTTAACGGCATACAGAGGATCATAACTTACAAATTGTTCATTATTCCTGATGGGTCATTTTTTTTAAATAGTTCACTGTGCTCTTTTATATTGATCTTCAGTTGTTGACTGTTTCATTAAAAAAAGGAAAAAATAGTCTTATTTTGTTGTAAAATGTATTTTATATGCTAATCTGCTAAAGTACTTTTTCAGTACTATTTTTCAGTGCCAATGATTGAAAGCTGATGCAATTTAAAATGAATGTGAAGTCGTGATAATGATAGCAATTTTTAAAGCTACCCACCCAATCGGCAGATGGCTGCTGCTATGCGAAAGGCATGTCTTTACCGGTCTATGGTACATAAACCGTTTGCGGGACTACTGGTAGACTATAGACCATTGGTCCTCAACTAGAAATGCTGTCGGTCCACTTTTTTTTTTTATAAGACCAATGTCCGGTCCCATGCACGGCGGTCATGGGGAGCAGGGCTATATGCCAATTTAGTATGGTCTAGCCAAGCTTATACAAATCACCACTCCTCACAACCAACCAATAATGGGGTGCATGAAAATAACAATTATTCACTTTACCAGTACACAGCAAAATAAGGAGGTATTGTGTTAAGGCACAGGAACTCTTTTATTTTGTTAGGTTGTGCCAGCTTAATAATAGAAATAGCCCTTTTAGGGAAATAAGACGTTTTTACTTTAACTTTGTTAAACAATAGTTGTCTTTTTTTCCCCATAATTTAACAAAAGCAAAACAAAAGACTCATTTTACCAAAATAAATACTAAACATGAAAACAAAAATATTATTTTCATTTGTACAATTCCCCTTTTCACATCCCCTCTGAAATCACTGAAAAATATATCAGAAGAGGAGTTAAGAACCATTTTAAATACTGACACAAGTGAGCACAGGAATGTGCAGTGCTGTTCTTCCACTAAAGGTGAATTCAATGTCTGAGGAATGCAAATATTATTTGAGGAAGGCCATTGTGATGTTCATTTACCATGTTGCGGTGTTCTACTGTTAAACAGCTGCAAAGATCCCCGGGTCAACGGGAGCAAAACTGCACTCAATCGAAACCTCCCGCGATTCATCCATCCATCCATCTTCTACCGCTTATCCGCTATAGCTGTTGCCCCCGGGACCGGGTCGCGGGAGCAACAGCTTTAGCAGGGAAGCCCAGACTTCCCTCTCCCTAGCTACCGAGCTTCTCACCTTATCTCTAAAGGAGAGCCCGGACACCCTGCGGAAAAAACTCATTTCGGCCGCTTGTATCCGGGATCTCGTTCTTTCGGTCACGACCCACAGCTCGTGACCATAGATGAGGGTTGGAACGTAGATCGACCGGTAAATTGAGAGCTTTGCCCTTTGGCTCAGCTCCTTCTTCACCACAACAGACCGATACAACGTCCGCATCACAGCAGACGCTGCACCGATCCGCCTGTCGATCTCTCGCTCCCTCCTGCCCTCACTCGTGAACAAGACCCCAAGATACTTAAACTCCTCCACTTGGGGCAAGATCTCCCCCCCGACCCGGAGGGGGCACTCCACCCTTTTCCGACTGAGGACCATGGTTTCAGATTTGGAGGTGCTGATTTTCATCCCAACCGCTTCACACTCGGCTGCGAAACGCTCCAGTGAGAGTTGGAGAGCCCTGTTTGAAGGAGCCAACAGCACCACATCATCTGCAAAAAGCAGGGATGCAATACTGAGGCCCCCAAAACGGACCCCCTCAACGCTTCGGCTGTGCCTAGAGATTTTGTCCATAAAGGTTAGGAACAGAATCGGTGACAAAGGGCAGCCTTGGCGGAGTCCTACTCTCACTGGAAACGATTCCGACTTACTGCCGGCAATGCGAACCAAACTCTGACATTGGTGGTATAGTGACCGAACAGCCCGTATCAGGGGGTTCGGTACTCCATACCCACGAAGCACCCCCCACAGAACCCCCCGAGGGACACGGTCAAACGCCTTCTCCAAGTCCACAAAACACATGTAGACTGGTTGGGCGAATTCCCACATACCCTCGAGAACCCTGCTAAGGGTGTAGAGCTGGTCCACTGTTCCACGGCCGGGACGAAAACCACACTGCTCCTCCTCAATCTGAGGCTCGACTTCCTGACGGACCCTCCTCTCCAGCACCCCTGAATAGACCTTACCAAGGAGGCTGAGGAGTGTGATCCCTCTGTAGTTGGAACACACCCTCTGGTCCCCCTTTTTAAAAACTACCACCCCGGTCTGCCAATCCAGAGGCACTCTCCCCGTTGACCACGCGATGTTGCAGAGGCGTGTCAACCAGGACAGCCCCACAACATCCAGAACCTTGAGGAACTCCGGGCGGATCTCATCCACCCCTGGGGCCTTGCCTCCGAGGAGCTTTTTAACCACATCGGTTACTTCAACCACAGAGATAGGAGAGCCCACCTCAGAGTCCCCGGGCTCTGCTTCCTTCAAGGAAGACGTGTTGGTGGAGTTGAGGAGGCCTTCGAAGTACTCTGCCCACCGGTTCACAACGTCTCGAGTCGAAGTCAGCAGCGCCCCATCCCCACTGTACACAGTGTTAGTGGTGCACTGCTTCCCCCTCCTGAGACGTCGGATGGTGGACCAGAATTTCCTCGAAGCCGTCCGGAAGTCGGCTTCCATGGCCTCACCGAACTCTTCCCATGCTCGGGTTTTTGCCTCGGCGACCACCAAAGCTGCGTTCCGCTTGGCCAGTCGATACCCGTCAGCTGCCTCTGGGGTCCCACAGGCCATAAAGGCTCGATAGGACTCCTTCTTCAGCTTGACGGCATCCCTTACTGCTGGTGTCCACCAGCGAGTACGAGGGTTGCCGCCACGACAGGCACCAACCACCTTACGGCCACAACTCAGATTGGCCGCCTCAACAATAGAGGCACGGAACATGGTCCACTCAGACTCAATGTCCCCCGCCTCCCCCGGAACATGGGAAAAGCTCTGTCGGAGGTGGGAGTTGAAACTCCTTCTGACAGTGGATTCCGCCAGACGCTCCCAACAAACCCTCACAATACGTTTGGGTCTGCCAGGACGGACCGGCATCTTCCCCCACCATCGGAGCCTACTCACCACCAGGTGGTGATCAGTTGACAGCTCCGCCCCTCTCTTCACCCGAGTGTCCAGAACATGCGGCCGCAAATCCGATGACACGACCACAAGGTCGATCATCGAACTACGGCCTAGGGTGTCCTGGTGCCAAGTGCACATGTGGACACCCTTATGTTTGAACAAGGTGTTCGTTATGGACAGTCTGTGACGAGCACAGAAGTCCAATAACAAAACACCACTCGAGTTCTGATCGGGGGGGCCGTTCCTCCCAATCACGCCCCTCCAGGTCTCACTGTCATTGACCACGTGAGCATTGAAGTCCCCCAGTAGAACAAGGGAGTCCCCAGCAGGAGTACTCTCCAGCACACCCTCCAAGGACTCCAAAAAGGGTGGGTATGCTGAGCTGCTGTTTGGTGCATACGCAAAACAACAGTCAGGACCCGTCCCCCCACCCGCAGGCGGAGGGATGCAACCCTCTCGTCCACCGGTGTGAACCCCAATGTACAGGCACTGAGCCGGGGGGCAATAAGTATGCCCACACCTGCTCTGCGCCTCTCACCGTGAGCAACTCCAGAGTGAAAGAGAGTCCAACCCCTCTCGAGAGGACTGGTACCAGAACCTAGGCTGTGTGTGCAGGCAAGTCCGACTATATCCAATCGGAACTTCTCTGCCTCACACACCAGTTCGGGCTGCTTCCCTGCCAGAGAAGTGACATTCCATGTCCCAAGAGCTAGCTTCTGCAGCCGAGGATCGGACCGCCAGGGTCCCCGCCTTTGGCTGCCGCCCAGCTCGCATAGCACCCGACCCCTTTGACCCCTCCCACGGGTGGTGAGACCATGAGAAGGGGGACCCACGTTGCCTCTTCGGGCTCAGCCCGGCCGGGCCCCGTGGGTGTAGGCCCGGCCACCAGGCGCTCGCCAATGAGCCCCACCTCCAGGCCTGGCTCCAGAGGGGGGCCCCGGTGACCCGCGTCCGGGCAAGGGAAACTGAGTACCATCGATTTTGTTTTCCATAAGGGGCTTTGTGAGCCGTGCTTTGTCTGGTCCCTCACCCTGTTTGCCATGGGTGACCCTGCCAGGGGCATAAAGCCCCAGACAACTTAGCTCCTAGGATCATTGGGACACACAAACCCCTCCACCACGTTAAGGTGACTGCTCACGGAGAGGCTCCCGCATTTCGTCTTGTCTAATTGTCTGTGTGCGGCTCTCCTGTGCTGAAGCTGTGAGCACTCTGTGGCGTTGCGCATGCGTCTGTCTCCTGACACAATCATCCATTTTGAATGCGTGACGCTTATGTATGGGCACACCTTAAGTTCACAGGAGCCAATCAGCACAATGTTATCGCCAACATGCCCTGCTCAGCAAGGGTGTCCAGTTCGTCAAACATTATACACACACAGTCGCGCTGCTGCGTCCTCCGCAATACATCTGTAAGTGCACGCAAATAATTCAACGGATAATTTTAACAAGCGATCGCGGTAATGCGCAGATTATAGTCAAAAAATAGAAAATGTATAACGTAAAAATCACTTTAGAATTTATTATGTTATGCAATTTGCCGAGGGGCCGGACAGAGGAGGTTCGGACAGAGGAGGTCGGCGGTCCGGTCGTGGATCGCGGTCCGCCAGTTGAGGAAGAGATACATTTCTGGAAAATGAGAATCAGTAATTACCACTAGAGGGTACTAGTGCTCCTCGGGATGTTTGGTGGGGGACTTGCTCTTCTCAAATTTGGAACCATATGTCTCTTGCAGAAAGATCGCTTGGTCCACTCATCACACCCTGGCTCTGGTTTTGAAGAGGAGGTGAACTCAGAGGTGAGGAGTTTTCCAGTTTCTAAATCAAAACAAAAAAAGCAATCGTCTCCTGAAGTCAAGAGAAGAGAATGACTGGTGCTAACAGAACCATGGCACATACCAGACATTTCTCTCTCTCTCTCTCTCTCTCTCTCTCTCTCTCTCTCTCTCTCTCTCTCTCTCTCTCTCTCTCTCTCTTATCTATCTCTATCTCTATCTCTATCTATCTATCTATATACTGTATATATTTCTATAAAGCTGGTTTGCTAGCTATTTACAATAAATTGTCAAGTTCATCTCAAATGACTTTCTCATCACTTGTGCTCTGCATAGGCTGTCTTTACTAATAGCAGTATTGATGAGCGAGGAGAGACTGCTGTGGAGGAGGAGGACCACACATATGAGTTGTTACTAACTGCCCAAACCAAAGTCCCACCGCCAAGCCAAGAGTCTCAATTTCATAAAGGTGATAATGTGATATAATGTTCCTTGACAAACATCCATAGTCATCTTCGCACATATAATGAGCTGTCATAATATATTCATATAACCGACGGGTGAAGTCTAAAATTGATGCGGCATCAGTGAAGATCCTTTCTCAATAATCCGGGGAGCCTAAATGTCAAGCAAACTCTCCTCAACTGAAGCGCATTATACTTAATTAGATTACATCGGATCAATTTCGGACCGTTTCCTTTCAATAGAAACCTCGGTCATTGCCCAAAAGATTAATGTTTTGCAATTTTCCCCTTAAGGTGGCAAGAAAATGAATGGATGAGTTTCGATTTCATGAATCCACCTCATCATCACAGCTGCATAGACATTGTCCTTTAATTAGCAGAAAGATGAATCAAGAGCCTGTCAGATGTATTGCTCAATGTCTCCATACACTAATCATGCTTTTATTATACATCACTTTCACACAACATTAAACACTCACAAAAGCAGAATGGGTTTCTAGTTAATCCATCCATATGGTTCCTCCTCAGATGAAAACACATGTATCCAGTCATCCAACAGTGTCCTACCTCAGGTATGTATGAAATGTAATTTTGTTGTCGATGTCTGTTTTCTTTTGAAAACTGCCAAATCCTTTAGAAGATCCATGTCGAACTTGTAAATCTTTGGCAAACAGAAATGATCTGCTATGTGCGTTCCATATTTTGAATTTGTGTTTACAAGTTACAATGAATAACACGGTCACGTTGCTAGACGATGACTGTTTACAGGAAATAGTTTTTACTTTGACACAGCCCTGTGTTGTAAATGCACTCCAAACATCTTGAAAACCAAGTAGGATATTGGCCATGTCATCACCTGGGTAACCTGAGAATTATGAACTGTCAATGATTTTGCTTGCTATGTTTAATTTTCAATTTTGATAATTTGGTGCATGTGGCGTTGGCCAGATGCAACATGAGGCGGACAAGTTGGCTTAAACTGTGCACTCCATAGGATTTTTGGATGGCTGGAATTAAACTGACCATTACTGCTCTGTGTTACATTATAGTGCAAATCCAACACCCTATATAACTCTGGCACACCAAACTCGACAAAAGAAACACTGCATCCCTCAGGACGAGTGGACCTGCGAGTATTAGAAGGTGAGACACTTACATCCACCTCCGCCAAGGAAAGTACCGGTACGTCCTTGTTTTGGTTTGTAATCCTTTCATTTGTTTGTGTGCAGCCTTCTACATACAATGCATATTTAATTAATAGCATTGCGACAGGATCACAGCATCAACCATTGTGAGCTTTGTGTGTGTACTGGATATGGTATATATACAGTATTAGAATGTAATAATTCATACTCGGTATCTCCTAATACCGATCCAGTTTACTCATTTAGCAGTCCTTGTGTAGGACAGTTAAAATTTCAGTTTCATTCAGACACTGCATCTGCGGTCATCTTAAAGGCATGCTAACCTTAGCTGTATTTAAGGTTGACTCTTCATTTCATACATGTACACACACAACAGAAAAGGTTACCCAATTTCAGCTATGAAGCTATTCTTGTCCGCTCGTTGTTTTTGCACCTAACAAATGTTTCCCTCTTGGGAGAGGGCTGTATGTATTAGTGCTCTTTTTAAGGGAATTGCTTTTGGGCTAGCTGCTTGTGTTGTGAAGAAAAATGAAAGCAGGGATAATCTGCTATTAAAATTGCAAACCAAGCGTTTCAGCCAAATACTGTAGATTGTATCCTGCCAGGGTATGCACGGCTGATGGATTGGAACAGCAGACTGGGGTTGGCTTGTCCGTGTAGACTTGAGTGATAATCTCTAGCAGGTAATGAATGAGACTCATTTCGTTGGTAAAATCGAAATGTTTTTAACAAATTATTGCTTTCTTAATCCATGAGCACAGTTGTATCATATAATTTAATCTATGAATTTATCCTTTTCCGTAAGAGCAAGATTTTAGCGGTGTTTGCTTTTGTAAACTTTGTTTAATATGGGCGTTGAAGGTAAAAATTATAACCATTAACTCATTGTGAAGTCAATCACGTTTTTCCACTTTTTTAGCAGAGTAGACACAATTTTTATCTGGTAAGACAAAATGACTAGATGAATGAATAGATGGCACCCTAAACACCTCATTCTTTTTAGTGTACTGGAACACAGCCTGGTTTGAGGTGAGAGTCGTATTTCATCCAAACGCTCCTTTAATTAATCTGCTCAACTATGGAGCCAAATGTGTAGTAGGCTGTTGTTACCGTGACGACCAAAACCAAACCAGTGCATGGAAGTGCGGGCCCAGCCCTCATAATGAGAGCTCATTGGAAACGGCTGGAACCGTGACACTTTGTGGGGTTTCCTTCGAAACACAATCACTTGAACGTTTCATTCATTCATGGAGGAAGGAAAATTTACCGGTACGCGGTGAGAAAGCGTTACTGGAGCATTCTGTGTGGATACTGTGAATGTTTACAAACTGAAGTTTAGTTTGTAAACCAGGCTACATTTGTTCATGAAGAGGGGCTTCGTGAACTTAAGTTCCGCTGCGTGTGCTGTCATCACAAGCTAGCAAAATGCAGCCCATGTCACAAAATATCAAAAAGTTATCAAAATGCAGCTCTGCTGGTATTTTGACTTTGAACCAGTAGTGTTTCAGACAAATAGTGCCGTGGCTTAAAAGTGGTGCTTCTTTTCACAGCCTAGCTACTCATGGACAGAGAAACTATGAGTGGACTTTGGTTATTATGTATATTATCCTCACTGTTGGATCACGATGCAGCAGCATTGACACATTTGTAAAAATGGGCTCATAAACTCAGATATATGTGGTTCACATGTCACAGTTCACGGCTTGTGGTTCACCCAAGAGACCCAACTCTTTGTCCACAAGCAACAAAAAGTCAATCTTCCATAAAAGGTCCCCTTGTAAATCACCTTTGAGGTAAAGCTGTAAATGGGTTTCATCTGACATCCCTCTCAAAAGCCGTGATATATTCATCAATTAATTGGAGGTGATTTCCAAGACTTTGGTCTATGACTTGGAATCGTCATTTTTGTTATTTTTTGAGGGGGTTTCAATTAATTTATATGCCCTACTCCAATTTGAACTGAAGACTACAAAAGACGTTTTGTCACACCGTGGTCTTCCCAACTTCACACATACCAGCAAATGAAAGGCAGAACTCACTTGCCATATTGTAATCCAAAGCAGCTGTCTCAGTCGAAATATTTCATTTTGCTCATGTGGGCGTGACTTTTGCCGTGTGTTTGGCAGATCTGATTACTCGTCCCATGCACCAGCCCTCTGTAC
This sequence comes from Hippocampus zosterae, assembly GCF_025434085.1. Classification (NCBI taxonomy): domain Eukaryota; kingdom Metazoa; phylum Chordata; class Actinopteri; order Syngnathiformes; family Syngnathidae; genus Hippocampus; species Hippocampus zosterae. The sequence continues at coordinate 23,949,386 of NC_067452.1, forward strand.
GCTCAGCATGGGGCAGGTGGAAGATAAATGCGTGGTCAGCGAATGTTGTGTTTATCATCAGACACAATATTCAATATTGTTCCCTGAAGGAACTTGCTGCTCTGCTTGAACTTCAAGCGACCGCTGAAAAATAGGAGCATACTGAAGGCACAGATTAAAATGGGTCAGTTATATGTTGAAGAAGCACACATCGTGTTGCAGATAAAATGAAAGCAACTGGCATGTAGCTGACCTGAACAAATGGGCTCACAAGCTAAGTCCAGTCAGGAAGTGTGGCGCGGTGAAATGCTAGTTGGCACTAGTGCAGCTATTTCTTCAAACCAAACATGACATCATTCGTCAAACATGATGCTTGCTGTGCCAAAGGAAACACGTATTTCACATCTGTAGTGACCTAATCTGCAGCATATGAGCTGCAATAATATCGAGTCGTGCTCTCTAAAAGGTAGGTGAAGAGCAAAGGAAGAAAGTGTCGTGATCCTGGAGAGGGTTCACCGGGTGAGACATTGTAGAAAGCAGATCAATGTGCTCAGACGGCGTTCACACTCCTTTGAGTTTGGCAAGTATCCTGACAACCATTCACCTCTTTTATCACATGCACACTTCAAGTTCAAGTGTTTGGCAGTGCGTAACAGGAGGAGTTCAAGGTGTGGGCAGACTCCAGGGAAGGCAATGCAAGGTTGTCCTTTTTGACTTGACCTCCACTGTTCCACTGTTTTTCTTGTGACCACTGCCCCAGTTTCCCAGTCACCAAACACCCTGACCTCATGACCCTGACAGAGACAGTCCGTTCCCTTCTCTCTGCATGTGTCACTGTGCTAATTACCTCCGGTCTGGCCACTGAGGATGGAGAGATTCAAATTTCCATTCCTGAGCTTCATTCGAGTCCAGAATTAGAATTCAGAAAACACAGAGAGATTCTCGTCACACGAGCAGACGGCCGCACACAACACAGCCGTGCATACACGAAGTCAGGCGGGAAAACGTGTTTAGGCCTCTTTAAAGCAAAGCCAAGCTGTGTGGTGGACTTAATGGAGGAAAGCGGGCTCATGTGGCCGAAATTCCTGTGGGGAGGGAGGAGGAAAATCGAATTGTTTTTAATTGCACTTGCTATGCAGTCACATTAAGGATTTGTTTTTGTTGGTGAAGGCGCCCTCTTTAAAGTGGAGAACCCCCTTTGGTAAGTCTACGCATTCACTTCCCTTCTGGTCTACGTTTTATACTGAATGATGCGTGTGTGCATGCAGCAAAGCCCTCGAAAGGAAACAGCAGACAAGTGAGCCTACGGACTCAGCCAGTCACGTTTCCCATAGAGAATAAAAGCACATACAGAATGCAGGCGTTCGGCACCACCAGCCTGTCCTCAGCTTGCTGCAAAGCGGCTGTGGAATCTTGACATTTCTCTCGCAAACACGTGCCTCCTGTCTTCTCCAACTTTTCTCCCCCTCCACTCCCACCTCTCTCCATCACCCCTGCTAGGAAACAATTACAAAACTGTTTCAGCGCCTGTGTGGGCGGGCGGTTTCTTTTGAGCCCTGCCCTAAGGATCTGACGCTCGGTCTTCCATCCAGTTTCAGTCGCCCCAAACAACTCTCCCCTCCTTGCTGACCTTGTGATGTTTTTTTCTCGTCTAGATAACTCCCAGCTCAGCCCAGATCAGGGTGCAGGTATCCCAGAGCAGTTTACTGGACTTCTGCACGGATCGTCGCCAGTGTTTGATTGCCGTGAGGAGCCGTTCAGGATTCCAGGTGTCTCGCCACCTGGTCAGAGCCAGTCGCAGTCAAGAGGCAAAGTGAAAGAGCAAGCCCTTTCAAGCCCACCTAGCCGTCCCAGTATGGCTTCCATCCTAACAGACTGTGATCCAAAGGCCATTTATGCAACTGTGAACAAGGAGCCCAGGGACTCTGGGGCAGTGTCTGGTAGGATGCGTCCTCCCGGGGACCTGAAGCTGGCCCGCAGCCTCTCCAAGTCGGACTCAGATCTGCTTGTGTCGCCTCCGAATGAGGAAGACGGAGGACTGGGCAACCGAAGTGAATCTGTTTCTAACTGTAGCAGCGGGAAGAAAAGGCTTGAGAAATCGCCGTCATTCACCTCAGAATGGGATGAGGTAAGTTCAATGTTCCATTGTGAGTATTGACATTAAAAAAAAGGTCATCCAAAAGTATCAATCCACTGCCTTGAACAAAGTTACATTTTAAAAATGCTGGCTGAATGCAGTGATGCTGAATTTGATCAACTGTGAAAGCAGAGAATGCTAACCGTTAACATTTGTACATTTGAGACAGTGAGTGACTACTATCATTTCACTCATTCGGGGGAAAGTATCAGACGTGTTGTAAAAGTGTAGCAAAGAACCATGAACACCCCCCCCCCCCACCACCACCACCACCATGTACAAAGCTTCTCTTATTTGCCAGGTTGCCCTGAAGATAAGCCATAACCATGGTCTTGTATGGTAACGTAATGTTTTCTTAGTTGTAATACAACTTTGAATTTAGATCTCTTTACATTGTCATTTTTCTAGGGTGTTGTTAACAGGGTGTTGCTTTCTATTCAGAGCCAAACACAGCCCCTCCCTCCAACAGCATGTTGATGTTCAGTCTGTGCTGGAGGAGATTAGACAGAACAAGGATACGGGAATAAACCCGGAGAGAAGATGAGAAACTAAGACAACATACGGAGATTTGTAAATCAAGATTCAAAAAGGAGTGAAGGGGCACATCTTCCTTCAGCTACGCTCACTTCTATTTGCATATGCTTCCCGCTGCACAGAGCACCATTCGAGCAATGCCAACACACCGCAGTTGACATTGAACGTGCCATTCTCAAAGCTGTTCCTAAATCTTAAAAATGCAGTTTTGGTACCTCAGCTGACATAGAACATAAACATGTATCCGTACGGGCACTCTTATTTTCCATCCGATTCAACTATGTTGAATTTGTCAACATGCTTTATACGATTTTCTCCGTGTGTCAATGAAGTGTTTGCTCAAACTGTTGTAATCCCAAAAGTGCTCTTGTTTGAGCTCTTTGTTGAAATCCTGTCACAACGTCAAGGCGCCATAGCCTACATTGTGCTTCCGGTGTCAAATTCAGTGAACATTTTGACATAATTAGATGTTTTACTGCATATCAATGTTTTTTAGCAACCTGCGTAAGATTTGGCCTCAGTTCATGGATCCCTTGAAGTTTCTTCTTCTTGTCAGACTTTCAGTCATGTTCTGCAAATGTATGAGGGTTTTCAGTTTTGTGGATGTTATCCAAGGAAGGACCCTACCGGTATTCATTCTGAATGGAGTGCGCCACACAATGTTTAAGTTAGTTCTGGTCAAATGTTAAATCAGTACAGTTCTTTGTTGAATCGTATTGAACAGTTTTCATTGCAAGGCTGTGGGGTCAAAGGTGTGATCACTAAACGTTGTTTGCCTGGTTGCCTCTTTTTTTAGCCAAGCTATTATTTTCCTCACCGCTAATTAGTGACTGCTTCACAGAGGAACGTACACTGCCAGACTCGTGTCGTCAAGGTTTCGGACACTATCCTAATTATTCATTGAAGATTTTCTATTAGCTTTTTTACTTTTTTTTTTTTTACCTTATCATCCAGGAAGGTGTTTGGAAAATGAAAAAAAAATGGAGTGGACAAACACAACAGTGTCTTGTCACCTTCTGTCCAAAGTTGAAACCCCTTGTGTCCTTTCAGGATTGGTCAGCCGATTAGCCACAAATGTATCACTTTGAAGTTTGGTAAAATTAATTACTGAGATTAAAGAGATGCATTTTTAGCAATCCCACTGGCAAAATCAGATTATCCTCCAAATAACATTTCAATCCAATGATGATAAAATATTATTTGTTATTCCTTAGCAACCCAAACTGAGATTGTTCTGAAATTGTAAACATTTTATTTGCCCCATTCTTAAGGGCATATGCCAGTGAGCTGAAACATTCCTGCAGCGGTGCTTCTCCTTGATCAGAAAGGCCCATTCCAAAATCAGCCTTTGATTAGGTTGTAACAGCCAAGTGAGTGTTGGTTGTAGTTGAAGTTTGAATGACTGTAACACAGTCTGCATGTTCCTCAGTATAAGACACAATGAAAATCCTCCCCCAAATTGTTTCCTTTACGCCGTGTTTCCTTCTCCAGCAACCGCTCACGCTATCAAGTAGGTTTGAAGGCAGGCACACATCACTTCACGTCTTTTTCATCTAATTTGCTAAAATACACATTCAGACACACACTCTGTTTCCCCATCTTTCCCACACCTACAACTCCCCCCACCCTCACATCTTTTTGTGCTTTGGCGCTATACACTCATGCATTCTGTGGTTGAAAGACACGCATATTTGACTTTCATGAGGTCTTGGCCTATCTCAGGCACTCCGAAAGTGTGTGCGCTGGTATGTAACGTGCATGATAACGTGGGCTCGGCTCCGTCAATGGGATCGGATTTTAAGATGACAATCCGGGAAGGACACAATGTGAAGAGCACAGACGGGACTAGAGAAAGGAAGGCTGAGGAAAAGGGGCACTTCTTTTCTGCACACCCGTCACTTTTGAATGTCACTCGTAAGACCTGATATATGAAGCCTGCTTTTGTGAGTATTGATTTCGGGCCGAAGGTTAATTTTTCTAAGTCGATGCTGCAGTATTTTGCGCAAAATTAATTTGTTTGATATTGTTTCGATTGGAGCTTCGTGTTGGGCCAAAGCAAGTCGTAGATCTTTGCTCTCAAAAAGAATTCGTACGCAAGAATAATTCTTTGGATTCCAAAGGATCGAAAATCCTTTTGCTGAAACTTTTTATACATACTACATTTTGATTTCCAAAATTATTGACACCCCAAGCACGGTGCTGTAACCTACCCCTGCCTTCTCCGACCTAAAAAATAAAGAAATAAATAGATCTAATAAGAATTGATTAAATAAATTGAGTAATGTATTTTCTATTCAGAAAGGAATGTGATCCATCATGTGGGAAATGAGGCAAGACAAATAAAGACAGGCAAGTCTTTAATGAATGTCTTCCACTTTTTAACAAAACATTGAATTTGGTGCTGAAAAGATTTACAAACTCATGGGGGGTATACAGAATATATATATATATAAATAATATATATATATATATATATATATATATATATATATATATATATATATATATATATATATATATATATATATATATATATATATATATATATTTGGAACACACTGCAGAAAGCTTAAACCTACCGTATTTGGACTAAAGCGAGCGTAGTTTGTTTATTCTATCCTTAGTGTGGAGCCAAACTATATCGGGACCAAACTGATTTGGGATGATTGACATGCCACCGACTGCTGTGTGTAGCTTCATGTGGACCTTGTTTTTAAAATAGTGAGCGTGACATTGGACTAGTTGATGGGATTGCTGGCAGCGCTTTGCCCCTCTGTGCCATTGAGGTGCTGACACCCGCTTGCTACTGCGATGCATTCATTCCCCTTGACAATGTCGTTAGTTAGTCCACAGCTTGCATTCAAGCCCTGTGTTTCTGCCAACTTGCTGATTTGAGGCTATCTGGTTCGGGCATTCTCAGAGACAACCTTTTTTCACCCGGAAAAGCCTCCTTCGCTTTAAACTCACCTATTGCTTGTTGTGTGCCTGAATCTCAGCTTTCTGTGTCATTTGAGTCTATTAATAAGCAACAAAGTAGCAGCTAAATTATGCTGTGTAGTCATCCTAACAGCAGTCCGACTGCGAAAAGCTTGATGAATGTGTTTCCTTCTCTTTAATCCCAAGCTCGCCATCCCTTGCCACGGCGGGCTTTTCAGCTGTTGACCTCGACCTCACCTTTGACTTTTGCCCCCACCCATTGTATGTCCTTGTTCATAGGCAGACTTTCCCCCAATGCACCCCCCTCTCATTTTAAGTCTTAGTGCAGCACAAAAACACATTGGCCACCCTTGCTTCTCCTTTCTGTTGCCCCCCAACACTCCCTTATGAAGTTCAAGGGCTTTTTATTATTTTTTTGCACAATGTTCTATATGTGCGGTTTTATTCACCCCATTTGGGGAAAGGATTGTTGTTAAGACTTGGTACACCTGAGTGTAGGTATGTTTGGGAAGGATAAAAAACAGTGTGGATTCTCTCTCAGCAGAAACTGATGTCTTCTCCCAGCACAAATCCACCAGGATCTAATTCCTATGACAGCGTAAGATGGCGATCCTTTTTAATATTTTATGGTCCTCTTGGTATTTGGTCCTGTCTTCTGCAGAGGAATCATTTTGTGGGGCTTTGATCAGTTTCTTTGACTTATTCATGGATGTGTTTGGAATTACGATAATTGATTTTATTTTCCTATAATATTTTGCATTAAATCTTTCCCTTTCCTCCTCTGGACTTTCCAAATGACTTGGTTTATTTTAGATTTACGAAGCATTAGAAAATCTACATCAAGTACAAATTGTAAGTTATTCTATATGCAATTTAACAGTGTCGTGAAAGATTGAGAAAATTCAGTTGTGTATTTTAGTGATTTCTTTTGGAATATTTATCGTAATGATGTGACTGAATGATTTCCAAATCAGAAAGCTGTCTCCCTTCTGTTTTTACAAAAGTTTGCACAGTTCGCTCTCTTTTAACAGAGGAGCAAAGGAGAGGAAACAGGGTTGGCGTGGGTCTAAAAATAGTTGCTTATTTATTAAATCGTAAACAAGTGTCACTTACAGAAGCTCTTAGCACCGTTGGATCATGATCGTGCTTGACGACTGGAAGATTTCACATGCATCGTGTAGCGATGCATGGACACACTGCAAAGGCTTATGCTGGTCCTCTTTTCTGCAAGTTTTTTTCCTGTTTTGAGACCATCTGTGCCTTTTTAATATAACATACATTTTTATGAGTCCTACAATGGACACGCAGCATCTTCTCAGCCGAAAGAACACAACAGTCAAGGTGATAAAAGCAGTCTTCTCACCCAAAATGCAGAGGCTCTTTTTTTTTTAAAATCCTTTATTTATTTATTTACTTGTTTTGGGGTGTTTTTTTTTTTTTGGCATGTGGGCATCTTGTTGATATTTTTGGTGGATGGTGGAGGAGAAAACAGCGATAGATCCTCCAGGTACTGATGTCTCTCTTGCGCTTGTGTCCTCAGATAGAGAAGATCATGACGCTAATTGGTGCTGGCATTGACTTTTCCAGAGATCAGCAATACGCTACACCAGGTACAGTACAACCATGACTCCAACGGAGTGACCTCAACAATTATTCAAACCTGTTGCAGCTGTTTGTAAGATTACAATTTTCTTTCAATGTTGGTATATTTTGAAAATACATTTAATTTGTATAGGTAGATGAATAAATCTGAGTGCATCTCTACAAGTTTTGTTGGTACAAAGAAGAGAAGTACAGTTGAGCTGTATATTCAATTTTCGTATGGCGTAAAATTTGCTGCCGCCATGTAGTAGTGGAGTGAGTGGAGCTCAAAGTGAAATTTTGGCTCGCAATTTGAGACAAAAAAAAACAGAGCAATGGCTAGTATCTTGAAAAATGTAAAGGTACCACTGTACTCAAATAATTCAAACGCAGGTAATTGACAGTAAAATTGGCATTACTTTAGGAAGAGGATAGCAATCCTGCGGTTTACAGATTCATCAGGTCTGCCAGAGCCCTCCCTACAAATTACCCTATTTTACACACTAAATGGCGCACCTAAAAGCTTTCAATTTTCTCAAAAGTCGAAAGTGCACCATATAATCCGATGCACCTTATATATGGATCAATATTTAGATTTCTTGGACTACTTTTCATGTTCTATAAATAGCCTTGTTACAGCTGCAGTGGTTGTGAAAGCTCTGTATAAATTAAGCTGTAATGTATTGTATTCCATTTTGCATAGCTCTATCTCGTGCAGTGGTTCTTAACCTTGTTTGAGGTTCCAAACGCAACTAGTTCATATGCACATTCACCGAACTCTTCATTAGTGAATAATACAAATCAGATTTTTTTTTTTTACAAATTCAAGACATAAAAACACATTTATTAAAAACCGAAAAAAGTAAATACAATTAGTATAAGTATAAAGTATACATTTTTAAATTGTGCACAAAATGAAGCAGCCAGTAATGGCCAAGCGGGCATATCATAATTAATTGCGATGTTGAGTCGGGTGTGTCTTAACTTCCATGGCAGAGACTCCGTCGAACCCCTGAGACTGATTCACCGAACCCGTAGGCTTCGATCGAACCTAGGCTAAGAACCACTGATCTAGTGGATGCATAACGCAAGTTCAGCCATGATTGTGGCTTCTCAACTCAACTGTATTTATAGAGCACTTTCAAACAGCCATCACAACTAAAATATATACAACAATATATACAACATATAATATATCCAACAATAAAGCAATAAATCAGTAATGAAGATGGTAGAAGGCACCAAACAGTAAAACTAAGATCAAATCTGAGTCATGCTGAGTCAAACGCCAAAGAATACAAGTGAGTTTTAAGGTGGGTTTTAAAGATGGGCATCAAGGGGGCTTGCCGTATGTTCAGTGGGGAGTCTAGAGAGAGGGACCAGCAATGGAAAATGCTTGATCCCCTCTGAGCCTCCATTTAGTTCTTGGTACTTCTAATAATGTCTGGTCCGCAGACCTGAGGCGCCTGGCAGGTGTGTAGTGGCGGATGAGCTCTTCTATTCTCTGCGTCTTATGATGCAGTACCCCCTGTATATGAAAACAGTTAAAATAGGCCATTCATTGAACGTGCCTCTTATAGTACGGAAAATACGGTATATTGACAAAACAAATACTGTACTCTCCAGCCTCCTACCAGTATGTCATTCTAGACCTCCTGTTTGTTATGCCACGTACAGGAGTGAGCTGTTTAAATATTAACCATTACGTATGTCAGGGGATGAGCTCATCTTTCTTTGTAGGCTTGAGGAAAGATGAGAGCACTGCAGTCATTCAGTCGGTGCCACATTTCTCTCTTGCTCACCTTCTCTCTTCGCTCTGCTGTGTGCTCAAGTCTCAAGCTTCTATCTGAGTATCCAAGCTTTTACCCAAGCAGAAGGTGCTCTCGGATGGATTTTGACCAGGTTTGCGCCCCTTTAGTTTTGTCTGGGGAACTCTGGTGTTTGATTGGCCCCATGCCAGATCAAGTGATTTCTGTCAGGGTGAAAAGGGTGTTGTGTGAAATAGCCCAGAATGAGAAGAAGTCAAACTTAATAATAATGAGGGTGTCCAGGGTCTCTAAAGGATGTGGTTGCTCCCATCGACACAAACATCACCACCTGCAGGCTTTAAGAAGCAAGGCTAAGATTGAAAGAGTAACATTCAAGGATTGAGTGAGAGAGAGAGAGAGAGAGAGAGAGAGAGAGAGAGAGAGAGAGAGAGAGAGAGAGAGAGAGAGAGAGAGAGAGAGAGAGAGAGAGAGAGAGAGAGAGAGAGAGAGAGAGAGAGAGAGAGAGAGAGAGAGAGAGAGAGAGAGAGAGAGAGAGAGAGAGAGAGAGAGAGAGAGAGAGAGAGAGAGAGAGAGAGAGAGAGAGAGAGTTGATCTGGAGGGAAGGGAGACATCACATGCAGCCACCAGGAAAGAAGACAGACGCTACCTCAACATCAGTTCCATTCGCTGAGCAGAGACGGGTGGAGTCTGGTATAAATTTGCTGAATTAGCATCTCCCATGAGATTGCATTCGTATTTCCTGCTTTTACTGATGTCCAAGTGACTAATTCTACCTTTGACTGGATAAATTGTGTTTGTTTCTGAGCATTTGCATTGATGGATTTGTCTGATGACGTTCAAGTATTATCACGAGCGTGCTTGGATCTATACAAGGAAGAAGGACAAATTTAAGCCGTAAATGTGACTTTTTCCATTTAATACTTAAGGTTCAATCTGTTCATAGGAGGATGACTGACATACTGTAATCTCATTTAAGGCTAATATGTCCTAATCTGTCCAACCCCATCCAGGTGGTAGGCTAAGATTTCACTAGCTAATGTGATCGCCACTCTGTGATGAGTGATGGGTTTTAAGGTGAGCAAGGTTGATCTTTGTCAGTCATGAATGAGCATTATTGGCAGTTTCTCCTGAACCTTCCCCATTGACGAACCAAAAATTTAGGACCTGAATTTTTTTTATCATGTCCCAAAATCTGTATCATAGCAACGACTGATTCAATGGTAGTCAAAAAGATCTCAGCAAGTTCACAATCGTCTTTGCCCATGAGAACGGGAGTACTTGGGTGCGTCTTTGGAAACTGTGGTTCAGTCGCCGCCGCCCCACAGGAGATGGCCCCCTGCCCGCAGCGGACACCGTCTCTTTCATCATCCTGTTGCCGGTGTGCTCGGAAGTGCTGGTCAAAGATGATGTGGTTATGTCACATCTCATCCTCCATATGCCGTTGTTACCGGCTGAATGGTTTCTCGCTCCTGAGGCGTGTCCCACTGTCGACAGGTGCCGCTGTCCGACTGCTGCAGCAGCCTGTTGGAGACTGGCTGGAGCTGGTGGGTTTGCCTCAGTACGAAAGCAAGCTGCTCCTCAATGGTTTCGATGACCTTCACTACATGGTGAGTGCCTGTTGTCCTTGTAAAGTCTCATTTCATATTGAACTTTTTTTTGGGGCCCTGGCACCCTGTCAACACAATTACATTGCCGTTCATTCGCTTCAAGTTCAAACTGAGTCCTTGTAACAATGCTGTCCTCTGCATCATTTTCTCGCGGCTGCATAGGTCATTGTCTTGTCTGTTATATGAATTTAATGACTCAGAGAGGATTCTGTTCAGTGAGTGATCTCAATTAAGTGACGTATGAATTTTGACAGTGACAGAGAAAGAAAATGCTTAATAGGGTAGCTGGCAGGCAGAGCATTGAAAAGATCAAATATGAGTGAAAGGTATGGAGTAACCTGTGCAATCGACCTGAATCAGTTTCATCAAAACACTTTTTCAATGGAATGGATTTGTGTTAGCGCAGCACACACTATATAAATAATAACTGACACACTATTTCTGCTGTAAATCAAAATGTCATACTTACTCGAAGAGTGGCTGTCAGGGTTGGGAAAGGATGTGAAGGTTGTGTGCTTTAGTTGTCTACTTTCACTCTGATGTGTACATTAAGATTTGCATTCATTTCTTTTTAATCCTCTTTCCTTTTGAATTCCGTCTTCCCCCCTATAATGTTATTAACAGCAAGCAATACTTCAAAGTTACTCTTCGTTGAATGTTTTTAATGCTTCCCCAGCACTAATTCCCTGTTGGAATCTGTAGATTAAAACATACATTTCAATACTCATGGATTGTTGATGATTTAGAAAGTAAGCCGAAGTAATCAAGAGATATCGTTGCTTAAATTGTCACATTGGGGTTGAATGATTTGAGGGAGGCCTTGCGATTGGCTGGCAATCGGTTCAGGGTGTTCAGTGCTTACAGCCCGAAATCGGCTGGGATATGCTCAAGCACGCCCGCGATCCTCGTCAGGATAAGCCTTTTGTATGGACGGATGAATTGAGTGAACACATTTTTTTTTAATTTGCTGTCTAACCATAATTGTTTTGCTTTTTTGCTCACTCAACATGATCAGTATATATCTAATATACAGTATACCTCTACAACACAGACTTAAGGATTTAAACTACCTGATTGTTTTCTGCACAGAGAACATTTCTCTTCATAAAAACATTTTTTACTCTTTATGTGGAAAAAACCCCCGCTGTCTAGCTCTGATACAGTGGCTGCTATGGCAGGCGACAAGATGTTACGCCTTTTTTTTTAACTTTCTGGGTACTTCAAAACCACACTCAGGGCTCCCATCAAAGGATCTGATTAGTCAAGTAGCAAAAACTCACTTGAATGATCTTAAAATGACCTACAAAAAAAAAAGCTACAATGGTTTAGTAACGGATTGTAGCTGTCAGTGTGCAGCAAGATTCCTAATTCATGCATTTCCCACCCACCCCCCACCCCCAATCTTCTTCCAGTGAGATCATTGCAGTCTCTGCCCAGACCACAGCCTCTTTCCTCAGAAGTGTTTTTGTGAAGGCAGGGACACAGTGAAAGGCCTTGTTAAAAAGCAATGCCACACTATTTATTGGCACTTAAGAATAAATGCCCACCTAAATCTAGCGTTGACATAAGGCCTTACTTACCGTCATGCTTGGGCACATGCAGACTCTATTGGTTGGTTCCCACTGTTGGAGGGAGAAAGTACCTTATTGCTTGGAAATGACTGTTTCACGTCTTCAAATAAATGTTTCACGTCTTCAAACGAAGACTTTTACAACATTCCTCGAAAATCACAATGTTCCATCAGTGGTGAGCTATTTTGAGAACAGGCCCACGGGCTAGTCTTTGAGATCCTTGGGAGGCCACGGATACCGTGTTGGTGGGCCCTGCTGCAGAAGACTAATACATTTTATTTCAATTATTGATACATTTTCCTCGCCGTTAAAACATATGGGGTGTGGGGTTTACTCACATTAAGACCCTTAAATATAAGGTCGTTTAAATCGACCCCACACGCTCGTCAACACCAAGTGACACATGAGCATGCTCTGTGTCATTGATTTACAATGCCTTTCCTTTTTGTGCTATCCATCAATGTGGCACATGGTCTCAGAGGTGTACAGTGTGTGTCACCAGAGATAGATCATTTAACACTGTCAGCCGCTCGCTGCGCTCTAATGTCTCTTTGACTGTTCTCATGATACACCCCCGCATTTTACAGACATTGGGTGACAGAAAGGAGTTTGAGCATCTTACTTAGAAGGAATTAACATTTTTTTCTCCAAGGGTCACGTTTAGTAGTGATCAATGCTAACCCTGCAGTGCAGGCTCTTGTTTTGATTGGCTGAAAGTAGCAGTCAATATATCCAGGGTTTTACATTACTACATTTAGAGCTCTTCACAACCTTAATTGAGACAAGGCACATTTGTGAAGTTTGAAAAATCGCACAAGACTCCACCAAACAAAATGTTCACAAAAAGAGCATAGATACGTCATTTAGATTCAATGTTTTATTGGTTCTTTCTGTCACTATAGGTTGCTGGCATAGATAAATGGACAAAGCTACTTTATTTGTTATGAATAAATAATGGGCGGCCCGGTAGCCCAGTGGTTAGCACGTCGGCTTCACAGTGCAGAGGTACTGGGTTCGATTCCAGCTCCGGCCTCCCTGTGTGGAGTTTGCATGTTCTCCCCGGGCCTGCGTGGGTTTTCTCCGGGTGCTCCGGTTTCCTCCCACATTCCAAAAAACATGCGTGGCAGGCTGATTGAGCACTCTAAATTGTCCCGAGGTGTGAGTGTGAGCGTGGATGGTTGTTCGTCTCTGTGTGCCCTGCGATTGGCTGGCAACCGATTCAGGGTGTCCCCCGCCTACTGCCCGAAGACAGCTGGGATAGGCTCCAGCACCCCCCGCGACCCTAGTGAGGATCAGGCGGTACGGAAGATGAATGAATGAATGAATGAATAAATAATGTTCTCATCAATGAAGTAAAATGTTGTAATTTCCCACGGCATACCGTTGGAGCTCTCACGGCACACTGGTTGGGAATCACTACTCTAAGTCACCAATTTTAAGGACAACTTTTACTCAACCTTAACACAAACATTGTCTGCATTGAGCATTGTCATAGGACATCAATTACAATGTAGTACAAGACATCTTTAATTTATGTAGCGCGTTCACAACAGCTGCAGCAGTAACAAAGCACTTTACAAAACATTTAACAATGACATTATTGTACCATCAGCTAAATATCAATCATTGATAAGAAATACATAAATCTCACAGCAAAAGTCAAAGTATACTTTTGGTTAAAAAAAAAAAAGAAAACCCCAACCTGCAGACAGCAATATCCTGATGTAATCCCTGACAGAGAAAAGCCATTTGCACGATTACATTTATAAATGGGGCGGCCCGGTAGTCCAGTGGTTAGCACGTCAGCTTCACAGTGCAGAGGTACCGGGTTCGATTCCTGTTCCGCCCTCCCTGTGTGGAGTTTGCATGTTCTGCGTGGGTTTTCTCCGGGTGCTCCGGTTTCCTCCCACATTCCAAAAATATGCATGGCAGGCTGATTGAGCACTCTAAATTGTCCCTAGGTGTGAGTGTGAGCGTGGATGGTTGTTCGTCTCTGTGTGCCCTGCGATTGGCTGGCAACCGATTCAGGGTGTGCCCCGCCTACTGCCCGGAGACAGCTGGGATAGGCTGCAGCACCCCCCGCAACCCTAGTGAGGATCAAGCGGTTAGGAAGATGAATGAATGAATGAATTTATAAATGCACCTCAGGCTTTGTCCGATGATGCAATGTATGCAGATATTTTATTGCACATTGCTTTTGGAGTCAGTTCATTCATCATTCATCACATCTTGATTCCCACAGGCTCGCAGTTCATTTTGCAAAAACAAAATACAGAACTCAATAAAAGTACATTTACTTGTAGCAACGTCATACTTTTCTTTCTGTGGCATTCCAGGGGAGTAATGTAATGGAGGAGCAGGACTTGCGAGAGATTGGGATCTCAGACCCAGGCCACAGAAAGAAGATCCTGCATGCAGCACGTTCCCTGCCCAAGGTAAAAACCACATTCAGTTGCCTGCAGAGACTGAAGTGCCAGTCTCGCTTCGATTCATATGAGTGACTGTGGTGGAATGACTTGCTTCTTGCAGGTGAAAGCACTGGGCTGTGACGGCAGCAGTTCCCTCTCCTCTTGGTTGGAGAATCTGGGCCTGAATGAGTACCTCCATAACTTCCTGGCCAGCGGTTACCGCTCTCTGGACTGTGTCAAGAACCTTTGGGAACTGGAAATTGTCAATGTGCGTAATTAAGCCTGATGAACATGGATTGTGAGGGGTGTCAATGCGGGTTTGTGGAAATTGGGACTTCTGATTCTGGATGTCTCTCTGCTCTCTTGAATCCAGGTCCTCAAGATTACACTGCTTGGTCACAGGAAGCGAATTATTGCATCATTAGCAGAGAGGCCTTATGAAGAACCTCCCATTAAGCCACCGCGGTTGTCTCAGATCAGGGTGAGTACAACCTTTTGTGTACAAAAGCACTATAATCTGTACACAAAGCCACGCTTGGCTCGTTTGATTGTGGTAAATTGCCGTGTGTAGGATGCACCCCCCCCCCAATATTCCAGAATCGAGGGGGAGTAGTATACACAGGTGTTAATATAACGCAAACATTTTTCAGCTTATGATGTTTACCAGTGCTAGACAGTACCAAGGCATTGTAGCAACAATATTTCATGCAATGCGTCACGCCGCCAACATGGTAGGATGCCATCTTCAAAATAAACCATGCCCAGGCAAATAATGGACAGACATCAATGCCTAAGTCAGCTTTTATTTTCAATTTGTTTTCATTTGAAACATTTTGCGGCGTAATGGCTGACTTGACTTGTTTTCCAGACCCTGAGGCATTGCCATCAGAAATTATGGCTACTTGCTGCGACACAATGGCATAATGAAAAAAACATTCATTAAGGTCACTGCAAAATATGACTTAATTATGCAGAACTTTTGGGGATTTACCGCGCCTGTTGCCAGCGCTCAGCGCCGGACGCCCAAGTGGCTAGCAGCGCTGGGGCGCGCTGTCAAATTACTTTTCAAAGGCACTTTGTTTGACACAAATGACTCTGCGCACTTGGATGCTTGACAGCCCGGTACAGGTGCTGTTGCCACTGTTCACTTTGTAACAAACCAGGCTAACTCAAATGTGCTGTTTTTAGCCGATGACATCACTACAGTCATTGTGATGTCACTTTACAAATAAGTGGTGCGTTTATGAGCTCGTATATGTCAGTACTTAGCTTGACAGGCTCATTACAAATCAACACTCAAGGATGTATTTTCCTGTCCCCACCAACCCCCCTGGCAGTCTCTTCAAACCAGGAGAAGTAAAAGGGAGAAACTTGACTAAAACTGAAAAAGAGGACATTTTTCAACCATCTTATTTTATAGAGGAACACAAATGTGACCAGATGATGATAATGGACAGCAGCAAATCAGGGTCCCGTATTATACACAGGTACAGAGAAAAAAACCCCACCTTTTTTAGTTAGATGTTGCAGGAAGGTATTATACAATATACAGGATTTTACCGTATTTACGTTGATCATCAACAAATTACCGGTATGTGTGATTGTCTGCAGTGCCAAGACCTCCCAGCATCCCAGTCCTCGTTATCACTTGGTCAAATGGAGTCCTCCATGTGTCAGTCCATGGATCCTCTGCTTCCCGCCGGGGAACCAGTGAGGAAGAGAGTGCCAGATAACAACTATGACGTCACCCAAAGGCATCGCAATGAACGTCGCAGATCACATGTGCGTTTGTCAGCAACTTCTTCTTCCAGAGGTATCTATGTTAGTAAGAAGCACCTGCCAGAGGTCTTGCTGTTGCTCTCCAGGAACGGCAAGAGGAGCGGCACCGGGAATCCCGTCTGATTCTTCGCCCACCTAGTCTGGCAGCGCCATATGCTCCAGTCCAGAGCTGGCATCATCAGCCAGAGAAGCTCATCTTTGAATCCTGCGCTTATGAAGCCAGCGTGAGTTACGATCTTTCTGCCAGCAAAGCGACTGGCTTTGACTGTTTGGTGAACATGTCAAACCACAATCAGATCGGGGCTTCTTTACAGTACTTGGGTTCCATGCTTATCAAGGAGCTACGGGGCACTGAGTCCACCCAGGATGCCTGTGCCAAAATGCGGGTCAGTACGATGATATAATGTGATCTGAGTGCAAGAGGTAACATGTTCTACATTTTAGTCCAAACCGTGTGTTCTTATCACTTTGTGTATTTGGCTATTTCTTCCAGAGGTCAACAGAGCAAATGAGAAAAGTCCCCACCATTATCCTCTCGATTACATACAAAGGCGTGAAGTTCATTGATGCAGCCAACAAGGTCAGTTATGCTAATTGGTTATGCTACTTCATCTGAAAAGTGAATTTGAAGCTTGGGTCAGGGTCGACTTTTTGGTGAGTAACTGTAGATTTCAGTGCTTTGTTGGGTAGTAGCATACTTAGCACAAATATTCAAGTAGTTTTATTCAGTGTAACTCGAGACACAATAAAATAGTGGTGGTGAACTCTGCTATTATGAAGGGGGGGTGGGGGGGGGCTTGTGGTCTTCTACTGACACCTACTGGTTCCAGCTTCACTACTCATTTTGGTGCCAAAACTACTTGTTAACCGACCAGTGGCTTGAGTCTTTGGAGTATGTTCAAGCTGGAGTGTAACCTCCATGGCTAAATATATGCAAATTGATTCATGACGTCGATGCTTTTTTGAATGTATTTTTCACCTTCTATCCTGCTCCCAAAGTGCCCCCCCCCCCAAATAAAAATGGTTGTTGCACCTGCTGTGCAACAGTGTTTCACATTTACAAAATAGAACGACAATATATTCATATAAGTAGAAACTCAGAAGACATTTGAGAGTTTGAGCTAACCTCTTTCTCGTCATCTTGCAGAATATCATCGCAGAGCATGAGATCCGTAACATTTCATGTGCAGCCCAGGACCCGGAAGACTTGTGCACATTTGCCTACATCACCAAGGACTTGCAGACCAGCCATCACTACTGCCACGTGTTCAGCACTGTTGATGTGGTAATGACAACCGGCACTTCTTTTCGCAGTGCGATCATAATATTATCAAAATACTGCGAAAGGAAATGTATAACCCCGGTTGTGTTTTTTTTTTTTTTTTTGCATGGCTCCCCCTTCTTTATTGTTTATGGGCAGGGCTGCCGTCAAGGATTTGAAAATCAGAAAAAAATGAGCCCTTTTCTCAGTCACTCCGGTCAGAGCAAAACATTCTGTGCTTCAAGGATCAAAATAAGCCATTTCACATTGCAGTTCATGAGGCAAAATATACATTTTGTGCCTCAACAAAACACATTGAATAGCAGGATTGAGAATCAACAATGGACACGGCCCCTAATAGCTTTGCTAGGCTGGATGCAGCCGTGTTGCTTACATCACCTACTACTGTACATGTTGTCAGAGGTTGAGGCAAGCTCGAAGCTTAAGCTAGCAATGAGCTTCGGCTGGCTAATGGTGCGGCTAAACATGTTGCGGAGTTGCTCTTAAATCATTAATCAAGGCCTCCGCAAGCTCCATTTCTGACACTTACAGTTCTCATGATGCGATGACAAAAGAGGATGGAGAAGCCATGCTGATTGCTCAGCAAACCCAAGGTAGACTCGGCTAGTGTGTTCCACTGGAATTAAGTGCTTGGGTATTCAAGTTCATTTTTCACAGATGATTGGCTGGAATCGCATTAAAGCCGAGAACACCCAACAACTGAAAAGCAAAATAGCAGAGAAAGTAAAAAGTGTCAATACTGTTGTTTTTTAAAGATAGAGTCCAGAATTTTAATTTGGATTTTTGAAGTCTGCACAATAACAGTTCTCAAAATTCTGTTTATAAATCCAAAGTTGAAACTCAAATTTATATTTATGTTTGAAATTGCCCCCCTTAAAATTTTTCTAGAAAGAAAATAATTTGCTGCAGTACATGATGTGAATTCAAGAAATGAAAAAAAAAGGAAACCAGTTGTTAGTTTCTTATATTGTAATTTTATTGTTTAAAAAAACATTGCCTCTATATGAGAATATTGCTCCTCAAATTAAGTCATTGATTTGCCAAATTGCTCCGCAATGCAAAACACGTTTTGAGCCTTGTGCCCAATACATTTGAAAGAATAATACAATTCTGTTATCAGTATAACACAAAGTGGCAAACAACCCCTTAGCTATTGACTTAATGCATGCAAAATGTCTTCTCAAACCATAGTTTTGCCGTGGAGACAGCTAAGGCAAAAAATGAAATATTTTCGGACATGTCTCATTCACAGAACGTAAACCTGCATGCACCCTTTGTGATCACGCTCTCTTAGAACCTTACCTATGAGATCATCCTGACACTGGGTCAAGCATTTGAGGTGGCCTATCAGCTGGCTCTGCAGGCCCAGAGGACCAAACAGCAGCAGATCCTACCAGCGGGCGCTGCTTCAGAGCTCATCGAGACCAAGTCCAGCCGACCTGTGCCCAAACCACGAGGAAGTGTTCGGAGGTCAGGGGTGAGTCAAAATTTTAGTGTAGAAAACACAGAAGAAGAATTTAAGTAACACAGGATTCAAGATTCCATTATTTGGCATTTTGAAAAGCATCCTACGAGAAGACACAGGAGACATTTTTAACATTACTTGATTCAGTCATTCCTCGAACCGCTTGTCCTCACTGGAGTTGTCGTAACCAACGAATGCTGGCCACCGCCTGATCAAATGTCACTTATTGACCAACAAACACTGACACTTATCCAAGGACGATTTATTTGAAAGACTGCAATTAACATAACGTACATGAACAAAAGGCAGGAGTTGGTCTTTGAACCAAGGAAAAGGTGCTAAGCAGTCACCAATCAATCATAATCGTCGGTTGACCATTTCTACTTCACATTATCCTCCCACATCACATCTTGCTACTGCCGCTATCCTCAGACGGGGTGTACAAAGCAAAACGTAACATGCTAGAATCTAATCATCCTCATGTTGATGTTTGCCCACAGTGAGCATTACACCATGACTGAGAGTGTGCTGCTGAATATGGTTGAGCAAAGTACACTTCAGGGACACATTTTCGACTGGGGCTGAATTAGCGAGCTAAAAGGCATCATGGGGTGTTCAGCTGTCGGTGTTGCATGCTTGTCACATTTTTATCATGACTTTCATATTATCGTTTTTGCCTCTCCTTCCCTGTTGGCTACGACTCTCCTTCTCTGTTGAGTTAATGTCGCAACTTGTACGCCGGCATGAATCTTCCTTCCTCCAGTTCACGTGATGTTGCCTTCAGCTTCTCATGGCATTGTTTTTATGCCCTTCCCCACTAAGCGACTACATAATTGTCTCTGTTTTTGTGACTCGTTTTACAGTCAATTTTTTTTTGGGGGGGGGGGTGTATTAGTGACACTTGAGTGACAGTGTTACTTTTGGCTGTCACAGTTTAGTCTCCTGACTAGAATTGATCTGATTTGAGCAGTGCCTGTTCTCACACGTTGGAGTCAGGTCAACATTGCTAACTAAGCTAAAAGTTATGATGGCCAGTCCCACCCACACCCACCAGCCCCCCCTGACAGCACTTGGTAGCTCCTTCAGCCAGAGACTGTTACACCCGCGCTGCAAGAAGGAGAGATACAGACGCTCGTTCCTACCGACTACTGTCAGGCTGCTGAATAAAAAATAACAATAATAATAATAATAATTAAATGATGTGAACGACAATTGTAAATAGCACTGCGATTTATCCATTTTGTGTTTATATTGCACTTAATTGAACGGTGTTTGTTGTTGTTTTTTTTTCTTCTTTCTTCTTTCTACCTACATTCTTGCTGCTGGAGCCTGTAAATTTCCCCAGTGTGGGACAAATAAAGGATATCTTATTTGCCCCGCAGGGATAAATATATTTCAGGAATCGGAGTCTCAATAAACTCATTATGCAAAGAGTAGGATAAATGCGTATTGTCATCTAATTTGTTTTTCTAGGGCGCCCTTTTGGAACAGGAGGGAGATTCCCAGTCACAGAGCGGTGCCACGTGGCTCGTGGATCCCAATGAACCAAAGCGTACAATCAGCACTAAGTATGAGACCACCATATTCTGAGTGGACCCCCCACCTTCCCCTCTTCCTGACATCTGAACTTGCGCCTGGTCTCAATTTTTCTCCTTCCCATTGCCCTTCATGTGCCTTTCACTGCAACTCCATCGACCCTCCCAATCATTCCTTTAACACTTGTAGCAGTCTGATGTTATAATTCCTCTTCCAGCTGGTATTATTTCCACTGCCAGCCTGCCAATCACCTTCACTGCTCGTTGCCTCTGTTTACCTTGTATGCTCCTTGAACTCGCTACAAGACACCGTCACCCTGTTCCCTCCAAGCCCCAGTCATGAATCTCACTATTGACTCTTGGTGATAAGAGGTTTATTTTCCCGGTACTTTTCCTGCTCTGCTAGGGGACGGCCACTCTGAGGCTTTTCACTCCTGACACCCATCGCTTTCCCACAGCTGAGAGGCTGCACACATCTTGCACATGGATGCCGCAGTCCTGTTATTATTATTATTGTTTTTTAATGTATCACTGGGCTTGAACTATTCTGTCTGCTTTACTTTCAGCAGTTAATATAAATCCAAAGGAGGGAAACATCCCAAAACACTGTGATATGGTCATGTAGCTTAGCATTGAAGCACTTTTACATACTCCCCAAGTCAAATGTATCTTCCCGTGTTTTGGCCTTATTTGAAAATGGGAAAGGGGGGAGGGGGTGCTACATCACTCTGTTAATGTCTTTTAGTCCAGTTAGTTTTACTATATTTTAACTGGGTGCATGTGTCATCTTCCCTGTAGCTAAACATGGCTGCCAGCCAGTATTCAAGGACAACCCTTTTGAATGATGGGTAGGATGTTATGTTTTTTGGGCGGAGAAAGGAGTATTCCCGAACCACCACCACTCTGGAGAGCGGGGGTTGTTGGTCCGACATCACAGCGTCCTTCACTTCAGTTTCACTTCCTGCCCATCTCATAACGTACAGAGGGCATCTATGATCTCCTAAAAGTGAGGAGTATCTTGTGGGTTTGTGTGTGTTTTTAAGATACAAAAGTAAGTCATAATTTAATTTGTCCTTTATCATCTCATCCTCAACATGTGTAACTGTGATCAGCAATCTTGTACGGAGTGGTTTCTTTATTTTAACCAAACTAAATTTACCAGAGGTAACACTACAAAGACTGTTTTCTCGATATGTAACCGGGTGCAGCTTTGGCATTTGACCTTGTTGCCATGTATTGTGATTTCATAGGACAGTTGTCCTCATGCAGCAACTTACTTTGTCTCCGTGCTCCTTTGTCCAATTAATCCTGTGTGATTATTCACCAAACCTGCCATGCAGGATGGTACTTCTTTGACTTTTTTTTGTTTTGTTTTGTTTGCTGCAGTGCAAAAATAAATTAAGGAGAATACTTTTCTCACTGTTAATGGTACTGTACTTGCTGGCCAGCTGATGAATATACAATAATATCTATATCAACTTGGGTGCACTTGACAGTGCAGTACATAGATAAGCGCATCCAAGAAATCAGCCATAAGTGAGTCATATCCATATTTCTTGTGTTCACTGAGAAATGCATAAAAAGCTTTCTTTTCAAAGTGGCTGTACTCGTTTATGTTGAGCACTGTACACTCGTTTGGTACGTCGTCAGACCAGTGGGGATAAATTTATGGTACACTGTCTTGAACACGCTAATGAGGGCCCCTTCAGCCATAAGCATGGTCCCATTTTGCCTTTGCACGCCACTGAGGCGAAGAATAAATATTTTGGGACAAATTTGATGCAAAACATTCTACATGAAACTAGTGGTCTTTATTTTGATACTTGAATGATTTTTGCTTTTATAGATCTCTATACAGTATGTATGTATGTATGTACAGTATGTATGTTTGTAATTTTTGACTTATGTCAAAAGAGATTAAAAGGACTATGTCTTATAAAGTTACACATATCGTAAACACCCTGCATGAGGCTGAGGGAACACGAGGAACCTCACTTCAGAAAAAAAAAGATTGTAAATAATCTTGGGCTTCCCGTTTTTTTAATGATTATTTTCATAATTGTCCAATTAATAAATTGCGCAGTTTGAGAGTTTGTCCTTGTTTGTCTTTATTCATAATAGTCATTTTTATGATGATGTTGAATGGGCCTTGGATTTATTTTATTTTATATTATTAGAGTCAGGGGCAGAGACAACCAATGGTTTAATGAATTAGAGAATGGAAAAAAGAAACAAATGAGAAATTTTGCTGAAATTATTTGTTTGGTTTAACTATTATATAATATCCAGATGGAGCACCCTGATACCCTGAGGTGTAAATGTGAGCGCGGACGGTTGTTCGTCTATGCATGCACTCCGATTGGCTGGCAACGAGTTCAGGGTGCACTCCGCCGACTACCCAAAAGACAGCTGGGATATGCTCTAGCATGCCCACGACCCTTAAGAGGATGAGCGAATTAGAAAATGAATCGATTGGGGGAAAAATAAATTTAAAAAAAACAAAACGGCAGTTAAGCACACCATTGACAAAAACGGAGCATGGTAGAACTGGTTTTTCACTTGCACCAACCGATTTGAATTAACCTTAAGGCACCCTAAATTTAGAATTACACCCACCATTCAATATTTTAAAATCAACACTGAAGGTGGTGTAGCACTGTCCTCCGAATATTAAGAAACAGTGCTTTGTTTGATGCCGTCAAATTTGACAACGCA
This sequence comes from Hippocampus zosterae, assembly GCF_025434085.1. NCBI lineage: Eukaryota > Metazoa > Chordata > Actinopteri > Syngnathiformes > Syngnathidae > Hippocampus > Hippocampus zosterae. Next base: position 23,972,685 of record NC_067452.1, read on the forward strand.
CCTCAAAGTACACCTCCAATAATTTTGTGGCATACGAGGGCAACTAACTGCTAGTAGACAATTATAACACCCCTCGTAAAGTTATACTATTTGGTTTCATTCAACGAGTTGCCTCTAAATGTGGAGGGAAAACAACAGCTGGAATCAAAATAAATACTCCAACAGTTTGGCATACATCAACAGGATGACATGAAACACTTGCTGTGTTTCTTGTTAGGAGTTTATTTATACACCATTCAGTTCCAGCAGTAGTCAGTTTGCTTAATTGTCTCCACGTGACCACATGTGCAGAGTCGGATTGGTTTAGCACAGGACAGTTGAACCCAAAGTGCCCCACCCTTTTTCTCAGCTTCAGTGGAGGCAGGACGCACAACCTCAGAGATGGGATGACACCCACACACAGTTCACCTCAACCTGCCAACATTCATGTCCAACTGTCTGGTGAGTTATGTGAGTTAATCGCAACTTGATGTGTTCATCTCTTCCCTCCTTTACTTATGTCCTTCCACTGAATCAGTTTGTCTTTAAAAACTTTTTTTTTAATGTTTCCTGAGAATGTTAGTTGGGGTTTTTTTTATCTCAACACGACGCTCCCCACATAGTCTGCAGCACTTCCTGGTTTCTCTCTCTCTCTCTTTGAGTCCAAATGACAATTGAAAACATTCGTAATGATCGTTTAATGCAAAATAGAAATGGTTTTCTTGTGAGGGACCCACTGTAGCTTGTGTAATCATTGGTTATCATGCTTAAAGGCTGAGTTAAGGAATCTACGTACTGCAAATATTTGCCAATGAAAGCCTGTAAGGGGAAAGTGTACTTAGTTTAAACATTAAACAACGCTTCTGTGTTACACAATTTATGTTTAAGTTAATCATTACATTGAATGCAATTGTACCATATTGTTACACCCATACCATGCTATCACACCGAGAATTATTGTTTGAAACGCGCATTGAAATACATTTGGCTGACTGATCCACTTAAATGTTTCATGTACCTCGAGTGCAACGCCCAGTAACTGCACATATCAGCGCTCACTTTAATGTCCCAGTTGTCATGAAGGTATTTGAGCAAGCTAAGTGACATTCCACTCACGACTTCATTCTGTCACAGCTGTGGGTGCACCCTGCGAGTTTCCTTCCTGAGCGCACAGGTGTTGGCTGCTTTGAGGTGCTGAACTTTCTCCCTTCATTCTGCAGATTGTCTTCATGGGAGGGATAGTAATTTGCTGACAGAAAAAATAAGGAGTGAATTAGTATTTTGGATTGCATAATGTTTGCTTGAAATGAACCAATGCGTTAGGCCTGGTTGCTTCTCTGAACGTATGTACAGTGCAGTGAAAACGTATTTACCCCCTTCCTGATTTCTGTGTTCTTTGCAGATTTATCACGCATAAAGATTTCAATTCATGAAACCAATTTTAACGTTGCACAGAGACAGCTCAAGGAAATACAAAATGCAGTTTCTCAATGCCAATTTATTAAGGCACAAAAAAAAATCCGAAATTACCTGTTCCTGTGTGGAAAAGTAATTGCTCCCTGAACCTTTAAATGGCCTGTGCCACCCTTGGCGGCAACAACTGAAATCAAGCATTTGCAATAATTGGTGATGAGTCTTCCACATTGCTGTGGAGGAATTTTTTGCCCACTCTTCTTTGCGGAATTGCTTCTATTACGCCATATTGGAGGGTTTTCTAGCATGAACTGCCCGTTTAAGGTCACATCACAGCATCTCAATTGGATTCATACCCAGATTTTGACTTGGCCACTTTTATTTTTTGAGCCAGTCACAGATGAACTCACCAGTGTGTCTCAGATCGTTTTCCTGCTGTATGATCTAAGAATGTTTGCGTTTGAGGGTACAAACTGATGGTTTGACGTTCTCCTTCAGGATTTTCTGGAAGAGAGCAGAATTCATTATCCCATCAATCAAAGCAGGTTGTCTTGGTCCTGTGGTAGTAAAGTAGCCCTAGACCATCACACTGCAACCACCATGCTTCATTGTTGGTATCATGTTCTTTATCATCAAATGCTGTGCCATTTATACTCCAGACGTAACTTTTTCAATTTTTGACTCATTAATCCACAGCCTTTCCAAAGGTTTTTAGGGTTATCGAGGCAAACTGGAGTTTTTTGGATGGTGTTCAAGGTTCTTTTGCAATCTCCCGAATGAGTCGCTGTTGCACTCTTGGAGTAATTTTAGCTGGTTGACCACTGTTGTCGACCACTCCTATTCACAGTTTTCTCCATTTGTAGATAATGGCTCTGACGGTGGTTAGCTGTAGCCCCAGATTCTTGGAAATGGCCTTGTAACCTTTTCCAGACTGATAGATTTCAATAACTTTTTAAATTATTATTATTTCTTCAGAGCGTGGCACGATGTGTCTGTTTCTTGAGATCTGGTAGCCTACTTTACTTTGTCTGACAGATTCCATTTATGTGATTTCTTGATCCAACAAATGCGTTGCTTCGGTGTTGCCTGTGAAATTTAACTCGTTTTCCCAAAGCAGGAGTTAGCCAGTCACTTTGTGATTTAACAAAGGGGGTGCAATTGCTTTTTCACCTAAAGCCTAATAGGTTTTAATTTTTGTACCTATTTGCTAAATGAAATCATCACTTAGGAGTTGCATTTCCTTCTCTATGTGATATTAAAATTGGTTTGATGAACAGAAACCTTTCTCTGTGATGAATATGCAAAGAACACATGTGTGTGTGTGTGTGTGTGTGTGTGTGTGTGTGTGTGGGTAGATGTGGAATGATTTGATTTTGAAGGTCCTCCTACAAATAACTGCATATTTCTTTCAACTTTGTTGGTAAAGCAGTGATGATTTAATACAAAACTGACCTTAATGCTTCAAACTCGCATTGATTGTACACTGTAATAAAAATAACTTTCTTTTTCGTTGTCAGGGTGACCCTGGAGCAACCACTTTAATGGTCTGTAATATTGATGGACAGGCCAGAATACAGTACCTGATGTTGTTACACTAACTTTCTGTGAAAGCTACAATTATGAGTTAACTGCAGTTCTTGTACAAAATTGGCTGCGCACTAATTTTTTTAAGTGGTACAGGCACACAGGTACCTGTAATAATGTTTTCTTCTATTTCTTTCTACAAAATTCAAATGCGATTCTTCCTGAAATTATTTTCTTAATTTGGTGATTTGAGGTGTAAACATAGAAGCCCCAACACCTTTGAAGGAGGGATATAGTGTAAAATGTAAATTAAAAACAGAATACAATTATTTACAACTCCCTTTCAACTTCTATTCAACTGAATACACTACAAAGACAAGATATTTGGTTCAACCTGAAGAACATTCTTGTTTTTTGTTTGTGTTTCAAATATTCTCTCATTTTAAATTTGACGCCTGCAACACGTTCCACAAAAGATGGGGCAGGGGTAACAAAAGCCTGGAAAAGTTGAGGAATGCTCAAAAAACACCTGTTTGGCACACTCCACAGGGGATCCCCAAAAGTCTCAGTTGTTCACCAGCAAGGATGAGGTTAACTTCACCACTTTGTGAATACTACATGAGCAAATGGTACAGTTTAAGAATGTTTATCAATGCACAAAATGCAAGAAATGTAGGGTTTTCATTATCCACGGTCCATCAATAAATTGTGAGAATCTGCAGATTTATCAAACTTCAAAAGCCAGCATCTGTGGCACTTTGGAGTTCTGCTCATGGCACGGCTAATTGGCACATTTGTGTAGGCACCATTCATGGTGAAGGCTACATAGAGGTTTTGGAGAAACATCTGCTGCCATACAAGCAAATTCTATTGCAGGGACATTCCTGCTTATTTCAGCAAGACAATGCCAAGTCACACTGCATGTGTTACAACAACGTGGCTTCATTGAAAAAGAGTGCCAGCATTCCAGACCTGTCTCTCTTTGAAGATCTGTGACCCATGATGAACCGCAAACTACGACAGGGGAAATCTGGAGAGTTGAGCGCCTCAAGCGAGAATGCGAAAGAATTATGCCTAAAATGTTCAAATGTCAGTGTCTGCAGTCACCAAGTGCTCATTGAGTGTTTTTAAAGGTTGTGGTAAACATGCCCACGTCCCAGCTTTTTTTTTTTTTTTTAATGAATGTGTTGCAGCCATCAAATAAAAAATGAGTGGCGAACAAAAACGGTAATCCGTTGGAACAAATCTTGCCTTTGCTCTGTATTCAATTGCCTCTCGGTTGAAAATAATTTGCGAATCATTGCATTCTGTTTGTAGTCACGTCATTGAGAATAATCATGACTGACAGATAATTGTACAAATGATCATTTCCTCCTCCCATACAAGCCACTCATCGTAACTGACTCGCCCCGTGCTATTCTAGTTCCAAAATCAGGGGTCTGGACAGCTGGCTTTTTTTTTCCCCTTCCTTCATGGGCCCCCCTGATGACGTCTGGGCCCAGGTGTATGCACTGGTTGCACTTTCAATATTTACGCCAAAGCATTCTTCATAACATCCTTAAATCATTAAATTTGGGTTTAGTAAAACAACTCACAACGACATCAGTACATATACAGTGTCTGATCATTGTTGATTGCTCTTCATAGCGTTAATGGGAAATGCCATTACCCAGGATGCCCGTATACGGTGAGCCCGGGAACAAAAAACACCTGTGCTACTACTAAAACTGTTCTGTTAACATAGACGGACCCTGTAGTACTGGACCAATTTTTTTCTTTCATTTTCTCCATTTCCACAGCTTGATGAACTACCCACAAGCCTCTTCCCAGTGCAATGTCGACGGGTGATACGATGAAGGATGTTGTCGCTTTCGCATGCTTGAGAAGCAAGGAGAGCAGTGGAAGCCATGACAGTGTGATCAGCATGAACTCAGGCTTTGTGAGTCAATCATCTCCTCTCCAGAGGGCTTGTGTATCTGATATTTTTTGACTCGAGCCATTATCTCTGTTCATGTGCACAGAAGTCAAACTACCTTCCATTTCATTCGACTTCAGTACGGCACGCAATAGATGACATCAGTGTTATAATAGTTGGTTATTTTTCGTTCTATACAAAATACAGCTAGGTAGTTTTAATTAGTTTTTAGAGTGGGGTTGTTTTTGTTTGTTTTTTCAAAAAAGAAAACACATTTTAGTTTAGTTTTTATTCGTTTGATTATTAATATTGGCTTGGTTTCAGATATGGTTCAAGACATAGCAAAGGTAATGTAGTACTATGTAGTAAACTACAATTCCCAAACGATTGTTCAGCCTTCCTTCTCCTGTACGGAGGCAATGTCAAAATTAATGTTTAAAATGAACCCTAAATCTGATTTATGACATGAATTGATAAATACAATAATGAAATAATTATACAGTGGCTGTTTTTAGCTCAAAAACGGAACCAAAATATGCAGATAAACCTCCAATATGTGTATACCCCAAAAATCAGGAGTTCCCTCACAAAATTTCAAACTAATAAATGAACACAAGATATTTAATTATTTTTTGGAGGGGGAAAAGAATTGCTGAACTGCAAGTATGCACTCCACTGTAGTTTTATGATTTTAAAATGTAGATTCAATTAATTAATACAGTATCATTAAGCACACGAATAGTCATTTTTATGAATAGGAATATTTTTTTCAATTTTAGATCTAGTTATTTAGTGACTTATCATGAACTATAATCATCTTGCATCACATACAGACACATGTCGTCTGGCCCCTTGTGGTATTGAATTGCGTTGTTGTCCATGGTTAACCCAATTAGACCATGAAGACCATCCAATTTAACAATTTTTTTAGGATTAAATGGTCAAAGAGGGTCTTCTGGGATTTCGCTGGTTCTACAAAGTGTAAAAGTATGAAGAAACACAAGCAACAAAAAATAAAACATGGTATGGTATTCTTTCGTTCCCGTCTAGTTGTTAGAACATCAAAAGATCTTAACTACATTGTGGTTCCTCTCATTTCTCGGTGACATTCAGGATGATAATGATGAAAAAGAGAGCGAGAGAGGCAAGGAGAGGTCAAGAGAGAAAGAGATGTGTCCAACGCTAAGGTATATTTGTCTGCAGAGTGAGGACAGCATGGAACACTTATCTGCTGAGGAGAGGGCATGCATCATGTATCTGGAGCAGACCATTGAAGCATTGGAGGTGCAGGAGGACAGCGGACTATCGAATGACGAACCAGACTCTAGACGCCCTCCAGAGAATATGGGTCTAAATAAAGTCAATGGTATATAAGAAAATGATCTCTGTTCGTGGACAAGATGTTTGCTTGTTTATTTATTGTCATCTGAGTCGTTTGCACTGTGCTTTTGTCTTGTAGCTATTTCCAGATTGGACTTCAAGACCAGAATGGATCAGCGATCGGAGACCTTGACCACTCTGCTGGGTGGCTTTCCCGTTGGCAAGAAACCTGTGTACATATCAGTAACTGAAGAAAACATAGCGGGGCATAATCTTTGGAATCAAACCTGTGAACCAAACTTCACCACTGCTCCTAAAGCCAGCACAGAAGCACTTAAAGCATCTATGACGGTCATATCACCACCTCAAGTTCTGGTTACTGACTCGGTCCCTGGCCTCAGCAAATCACTCGATGCGCATACTGAAGGACTGGGTTTACCAACCATTGACGACTCTCCAAACATAATCCCTTACATTACTCCTGACTTAGACCTCGGTCTGATCCCACCACCATCTGCTTTCAGGGATGATCCGGGACTTTACCCAGAGCCCGACCCAGAGCCCGATCCAGAGCCTGACAGCATCAAAGCCTCCCCTCACGACAACAGCAGCAGGCCAGTCTCTATTGACTTGAAGCGGCTATATCAGAGAGCCTTGGAGAAGAGGCCACCAGTTAGCCCCCCTGCTAACAAGAAAACTACAGACAAGCTCGATATCAAAGCTCATCAGAGTCCCCTCGCCTTGGAGTCTCTTCTACCAATGAACCTTCATCCTGAAGCCAAAGAGCCCCAAAGCCCACCCTCTGTGGCCCCTAAACCCAAAAGGCTTTCATTCCACTCACTCTACCAAACACAAACGGAAGTACCTAATACGCCAAATGGGAACAGCGACCGACAACCGCTGAACCAGGAGAGAATCCACCTTGAGGCCCTCCAGAAGATTGGGCTGCTTAAAGGTTCTGTGACTGATCCAGGCCCCACGGCGAGTCATAAACTTTCCCCGCAAACACGAAGGTCATGGGTACCTCTTCCAGCTCCGAGCAGTCCGACACTCCCGAGTCCATCCAATTTAACACCATCGTATCGCTTCATAAGCAGTGCTTCCCCTGGCTCCTTCTCGACTGCCTCGGAAAGGCCGTCTGTCTCCACTGCCTTCAGTGACCATGGCAGACCTTGCTCGTTAGGCCGGGAACAATCTTCTGTGAACAATATTTTAGCGAGTTCAAAGTATACTCAATTAAAATCGCCTTCTCTCACATCATCAGACCTGGTCAAGCAGTTAACCAAGGTTACAGGTTCCCGGTCAGGTGCCATGGAGCACACCGGGCTCCGCCTAAGCCGCCCTGTAGATCATCATGAAAGAATTAGTGTTGAGCGGTGCCTCAATCATGCCACCAGCCCTGACATTCGGCGACGTGTCTCCTCCTCTTCTGCCCTGCAGCACTCGAGAGACTCTCACAAGCTGCCTCGGCCGCATGGAATCAGTGTACTAATCCCCCCTCGAGATGCAAATGGAATGGACCGCCGTGATGCCCTGAAGAAACTCGGACTGATTAGGGACTAAGATGAGCCAGGCACCCACTCAAAATACCATGAAGTTCTTACACATAATTAATGACCTGTAAATAAATACAGACAAACATTCCCATCTTATGTTCAAAGCTGCAGGAAGCCGGTGTATTTCTCAATGGATATCCTGTGTTGATCAACATCTCGATATTATACAGTGGACCCCCACATATTCTCGATTTGGCACCTGCAGATTTAGTTGGTTTTTTTTGTTTGTTTATTTGTTTTTTCGCCTTTTAAAAATATTTATGTATTTTATTATTTATTTGCTTTTGGCGGGGAGCCAATCATTTATAGTGGTATTCTCCACTGAGTCATTTTTTTTGGGGGGGGGGTGAAAAAAAAGTTGAAATGCATCAGAATTCGAGGATTTTCGCTGTCTGTGTGGCGGCCTGCTCCCTGTCCCCAGTGAATAGTTGGGGGGGGGGGGGGGGGGGGTTCCACTGTACTGTGTACATTTACATATCCACTTAGAGTACCTTATAAGCTGCCTCATTAGCCTTTATTGCAGACATGCACACTATTGCACTCAGTATATCTCCTAAAACTGTCAGTTAAGCACTCAAAATTCATGTTTAAATCTTAGAAAGAGAATACATTACATTATCCTGATAAAGGAAATGACGGATGTCTGTTACTATCTATTTTATGCCTCTGCTGACGGCAGGAATTTTGGCAACATGCATCATTTTCATTTTTAAGATACCACATTGAGGCACTTGGCAGGATATGAAGTCAAACAGCAGGAAGGTGGTGATTAAAAAAAAACTATGTTCTGCATTGCTTGTCCCTCCCTTTTGTGACACAAGTGCAAAGATTTTACAATAGCTGCAAGGGGATACGAATGTCAGATGTTGCCTGTAAATAATTCTTGTCTTCATTGTAGTTCTGGAGTGTCACCATCAGCTGTGTCGGTGGCTTTAGAGTTGATCAGAAAAGTGTCATTATACAGATTCACTTTGACGTGCATTTGAAATAGGACATATTTTGTGTGATTAAGATTCTGGGTGTGACTGTTCGTTTGTCTATAAGTGCCCTGCAATTGGTTGGCAAACAATTAAGGGTGTCCTCAGCCTCCTGCCTGAAGACGCCTGTGATAGGTCCCAGACCCCCTACCCTCATGAGGATAAGCAGATCAGATAATGGATGGATGGAAATCTATTTATGTCGTGTCACGTCATACACTGAGGCACATGTCGCCGCCTCGCCTCCAGCACAACACTTATCTAATGTGAAGTTGCGAGAACTGGTGCAACCCGTTTTTTTTTTTTTGTCTTATACTTTTACTTCCTTGCCATGTACGGCACGTTGACAAGCTGCGTGTCTGTCTAAATAACATGCCTGACGAAATATTAACTTTGGGTTTGTGTATTTGGATGTAATGGAGCTTAAGAACAAGTTGTGTTTTTAAATTCTTAACAAGGCACGCTAAGGTAACTTAGCCAGTAGGATACTGTGAACTTGGCCTAAACTTTTTTTCACAACCTTTATAGAGCCAAGGCATATATTTTAAGTTCGAAATATTTTTTTGATCAATGAAATGAAATGTTATCATTCGTAAGAGCTCTCACGGCACGCTGGTTGGGAATCACTGGTAAACAAATGTTCATTTAAAAACAAATACATAAAATAATGCTGGCCACTAGAGGGCGGTCCTGATTCAAACATGATCCAGCGCCACTTGATAAAAGAGTTGATGAGAGCCAAAATGTTGGACAAACCAAATTTAAACTACACTGTTGCCTACTTAACCCAACAATCTATTGAGACAGCAATAAAACATGCTCATATTCTCTCCGTTTTCATTTTAGTGCACGTTGTTATAGTGTATGACTGTGTGAAAGAGATCAACCTTGTTTTACTCATTACTCAGAAAAAAACCCCCAGCAGACTATATCATTTGAATTTGTTCAAACATAATCCCGCACTTCACCACTTCTCCAACATACAGATATAAGGGCATTGTCATGAAAAGTGTGTTTTAATATTTGCAACGAAATTGCATTAGCATACACGTCACGAAAGAGCCACAGGAAATGTTAGCAAATTGTTCTCCTCAACAGTGTGAAAGTAATTGTCTGGATCTTTACTGCTGATCATTAAACTCTGAGCGAACAATGCAAAATCGATGTCTTGAAGTCAATATCCGTTTATGTGGACTTCAACGCTAAACCCGTTGTTTTTAGTGTTTTGCAATTGCATTTTATACTAGACGACTACCGTAAGTCTTGGCTTTTAGTATGACTACATTTTATATTGGTGGGCAAGTTGCTCACGGATTTTATTCGTCATGGTGTCATCAGGACCCAAATATAAAAATGCCTGGTAATGTTGAGCTTCGAGATATGGTCTTTCACTGGAAAGGGGGGTATTAAACATGGCTAAAATCTTTGGTATTTCATGACGCACAGGCAAACCTCCTCACATAGCTTCTTCTGAAAAGCCTTGTTGCTTTCTTTACTTGCAAGGCCATCAAAGAGGATTAGCGCAGACAAAGTGGCACAAAGCCATCGCTGAGGTTCAAACATGCCCGACTCGGGGCTGCTGAGTCGAGTCGACTCGAAGTGATAGTGTGGAACTTTGACCTAATCATAACAATAATTGAATGTCCATTACAGTTTTGCCAAATGGTTTCAGGCAATCATCATTGAGCCACTCGCGGCCAGAAACGTCTTTTGAAACGCGCTGTGCCGCTGTTAAAACGTTGGAGTCCAAAGAGTATAATTTACGTTGGCTCTTTAAATTTGTTTAATGGGAATCCCAAGACGTTGTCCTTGATGGATTATTTTGGGAAACTTGCCTCAGAGCTCAGTAAGTACAAACGATGCGGGGTGGGGGGGGGGGGCAATTGTTTTTTGCCTTTTCACAATCCAACAAAAAGCAGCTATTCTTTACTTTATTTTGCAGAGAATAAAATATAATGAGCCCATGCTGGCTTTTAGGAAATGCTTCATCATTTTTTTTGCTAGCTGCCTCACAGAAATAGTTTATTTATGATACCCTAATGGCTTTGTGCGAGGGGGCAAACACACAGTTGACTATTATGACAGCAGGACCTTGGTATTCAAATGATGAAGATAAATGAAACTTGGCATCTATCGTAGCAAAGAAAATTACATTGTTTCTACTCACACGGGATGTAATCTAATATCCTGCAGCTTTCCAACAATAGCAGACGGCATGATCAGTGATTGTCCTGGTTTATTCCTCACTCCATTTTAAATATACTTCCATTTATTAATTCAAGTTTTTTACTTTTGCCGTTTAATCGCTGTTGATTGTCTAAACAGTGAATTGAATTATGAATTCCTTGCAGTTGAATAGTGACTGTTCCAAGGGTGCGCCCTGCCTCTCCCCGATAGTCACCTTTGACAGGCTCCAGTTCACCCTCAAGCTTACTGAAGATATGTTGCGTTGAAAAAAAGGTTGTTTTGAATTTACTCCATTTCATTTTGTCAAGTGGTTGTATGAATGAAATTATTTGGATCCAGATGCATTTTGGTAAGAAGACTATAATTCTACTTATAAAATGTATCTGAATCCAAATGGTCTTGTAATCCTGGTTACAGGAATCAAAACCTTCGCGAAAATGAAACTGGTTGTTCTTCATCAAATCATCCTTCCACTGGAAAAAATGGTGTGTTGCATTCACTCAATTTTATTTTGTCAGGTGGTTTCTTTGTAGACTGTTCATCTACTTTAAAAAAATGGATTGGGGATTCAGATTGTTTTTATTTTTGTGCAAATAAAAGTGAGTAAATTCAACATATATACATATATACTACAGTACACCACCACCAAAAACGAGACATCTAAGTCAAGGTTTCTAGAAAAGTGTGCTTCTTGTCGGGAAATAGACAATTGTGTGTTGAAACACATTCCTTAAATAGTACAGGCGTGTCGGGAAAGAATAATTTAGAATTGTAACCGGGATAGCAGTACTCTTCTGATCCACTTTATTGCCTGTCTGCTGGACACGCACTTGCACATCTGACAAAACATGACCCGAACCCCCTCAAGCGCTCGTGTGTTCACTCACATGACTATTAAGCCTGTCTGTGCATTGTCGACCTGCTGCAACAATACAAAGAATAGGCTGTACGTTTGGAACATAAAAGGGGATCTCACTTGAGAGGGGAGAATATCAGAGCCTGAGGGGTCTGTGACAAAAACACCAGTTGGAAGTTTCAACTCGTGTGTGTATCACACAACATCACAGAGACCTGCTGTGACAATGTTCTATCTGACATTGGCCCAGAACAGCACCAACAACAGAATTGAAATGTCAGGCACTGAAGTGATTTTTATGTTTTTGCCTCGAGCGAGAACAGCGCTACATTTGAAGTAAAACAAGGTAGATATGATGAAAGCCTTAACATAACAGTTTACATAATGTGGTTTTTACCATTGCGGAATTACAGGTAGACTGCGTCCATTTTCAGAGGCTGAAGCATCTTTGCATAGATCGCTGTAACGGAAAATTCAGTGTTGCTGTTGTCGTTTATTTTTGTCGACACGTGTAGACTTTCACAGAGCAGGTTGAAAAAGTATGCGAATCCCTTGGCGAATGACTTCTTCAGGAATTAGTTTCCTGGCATTCCGCAGAGAGGACACTGAGAATTTGGCGATGCCCATTCACACAGTCCTTGACCACAAATGATTTATTTACAAAAATTACAGATGTTGGTTATACTTTCATTCATGTCAAATGTTTAAATACTTTTAATCGCTGACAATTTTTGTTGCACTTCGCCACCAGGCCGCCATTAACGCGCTGTTTCCATATCTGTAAGATGATAAGATTTATTTTTGTAGTTCCTTCCTGTATCATACAGCCTTTTTTGTGTGCATGGCCATTGTCAGTCTAGAGATTTCTGGAACTTGGTCTTCCCCCACTTTTGAGATAAAGTGTCAGTCAAAAGATTGGGCATCACTCAGCCCATCCATGGTAAGGTGTGTCTCATGCAAAGGGGATGTGGTCAACAAGTCCACAAAAGTCAAAGTTAATTCCATCTGTAGCAATGGTTCCCGAGTCAGAAAAGTGGTGTTTTGGGACACCCTCAACCTGTTGGCTTTGTGTATTTACATAAAGTGGTTGGATGAATTTTAGGGGGATTGAAAGTCTTTTTGTACTTACTTTCAAATGTTTGTCCAAAAGTATATTTGCAAAAAGCTTTGGCCACTTATGCAGTTATTTACTAAGAATGCCATTAAAATGTTCGAGACCCTTACTGTGCTCAGATGATACCTCTGACCCCTGGAGTATAGAGTTTAGTTTATTTGTGATTTAGGGTGGTGGACACTCAAAGAAAAGCCATTTAGACAAAGTGGGAACAGGTCAGACAGCGAGACGAAAGTCGTACATACACATGTAGTGGAAAGTAGCAATCGTGTGCGATTTAAGAGGCTACCGGTTTATTCCAAGTTGATGGGCTCAATCAATAGATGGAAGATTCATCAGATGAAGTGATGTTAGTATTGAGAACGAAAATAAGCTAGAAAAAGATGAAAGCAGGACTCCCCAGGTGAAAAAAGTGGGAGCAAGGCACATGCTTATTTATTTTTGTATATTTTTTGATGTCTCTCTTTCCGCAGGAGTTCTTTTTGGCAATGATGCTGCAAAATGAGATTTTTAACAGGCAAATTTGTGCCTTTTAAGTCAGACAGGTTGTCTATGTGCGACACCTCTTGGACTCGGCCTCTGTTGCACCACGTTAACGTGTGCCAACAACTGAGGCTGTGGTCTGGTAACATTCCTTGGGCAAGCCCACAGCTTTGACCTGCGATGCATACACTATAAAAATAAAATAAAAAAGCCACTCTGCTCCCCTGCGGTGCTTGCATGGCGAGTACCAAGAGATCCTGCTGGGCCCGCGGCGATGTTGGTCTGCAGCCCCCGCCAGGAGGGTTGGGGTGAAGTGAAGAAAGTTCTGAGGTTTGGCTGTGAGAAGAAAGCAAGTGTGGAGCTGCGATATGTTTCTCTGCCTATGACCATCCAGAGGAGAACATCGGTGTCGATGCAAGGTTCCTCGCTTAGTGTAGTGCTGTAGTCGAGTGCGGGGGCACTTCCACACGCTTCCCAACATGCATCCATTTTCTGTTTATCTTCCTGGAGCAGCTGTCGGAGCATTATCTTTGTGCAATACGTCAGTGAAAAAGAAAACACAGCTTATAACAACAGTCTTTCAGACAACTGGTTGCCACATATTTCTCTTGTCTTTTGTAAAGTTAGAATTGCATCAGTTTTCCCAAGGCACGTACCGTTTGGAATAACTGAGCTCCAATGTCTAAACAGTAAATCAAGGCAACTTTTAACAAACTCTGAAAATTATATATTTAAAAAAGAGCTGATAAACATTGAATAGGAACAGAAAAGGGGAGTGGAGGGGATCCTCCAAAATACGAAAGAATATATAAAAAGAAAAAGATCTGTGAACATACAAATGCATGGATGCCACACTGCAAATATGCTGGGATCGACTGTAGTTTTAAGTTGTAACATCATGTTATCTTACCCTACTCTACAAGGTGAGTAGGTCTAATGATTTTTTTTTAGGCTTTGGAATACAATGTAGGATAAAAAATAGTGCATCAGATAATATTAAGATTTTGAATGAATTGATTATCATGAAATAAAAGTGCACAAAATGATTCTTGCTGATTTGTTGTTCGGTAGTTTGTGCCACCCTTGAATGGTCATTTTAATGCAATAGTTTGTTTTGTTTGCATCACAACCTTTGTTGTTGCGTTAGGGGAATTGATATTTTATTTGCTCATCCAAAAGATTATTACATATTTTGCATGTATCCCCCGTATTTTCTCCATATTTAAAATGGCATTTTGTCATACATCTGGTTAAGAAGTGCGTGGTGCTATGTGGCACTGATGAAAAATTATGGCCCAGTCCAGTAAATATTCTTGGTCAGTTCAGTTATGACTTTTTTTCTTTCTGTCATTACCACTGCATGTGCATGATTTGCTGCATTTTAACAATTCGTCCTGTTATGTTGCCTATCGTGGTTACTGTATAGTTGTTGTTTCCCCCCTTGCATTTTACATTGTGTAGCTGGAAAATGAGAAACTGTGAAAGTGTGTTAAAATAAATTCTTTCTTACCTACAAAACTGAAAATGAATACAAAAGATAGTTGCAGGTCTCTGGGCGGCTTCCTGCAGTCCCACTCCTCCATAGCCGGTGTGGATTTTATGATGTGGCTCATAAATTAAACATCGCCTGGTCTTCCCTTGCGCATCTGTCGACGTAAAAATAACTTTTGGTTTGGTGCACAGCGTGATGCCCGCGCACCGCCCCCTGTCTTTAATGAAGTGTTGCCATGAAAAGTGCACAGATCCCACTGCCGCACTCACTGCTCAGACTGTGTGGCACCCATACTGTGACTTTCTCAGACTCCCCCTGTGGCCCTCGGAGCTCATTTGGTTATACGGGGACTCACCATTATCCAGAGATGTGCACACAAAGACATGCGATATGCATCCATATCCCTGATGGGAGTTATTTTAATTACACTGAATGCTTTGGCTTTGTGGTGCACATTTACATGTTTAACTGCTCGTGTGGATGCAAACTGGGATTTCTGAGAAGATTGTTCTGTTGTGCTGAATGTCTCATTTAACGAGGCCCCTGGTTTGTGGCAAAACACACACTGAGCTCATTTGAATGTTCCTTGCGCAGGGTGACATTATTTTAGATGAATGCCGCTCCAGGCAACGGTCTGATTAGACAGCTGATCATGAAAAATGATCACCTCTCCTCCCTTTGACTGTAAATCACTATTTTTAGATTTTGCTCCCTTGGCGTTATGCCATGAAGGTAGAATTATCTTCACTCGGCCTCTGTTTGAGGTTGTAATTATATTTGATGAAATAGATAAAAAGTATACATGGAAGCAGCTGGGATAATTATTGACCTTCCAGTATCATGTCAAACATAACTGCACCAACAACTGATTGATTTTGGTCGTAATGTGGACGACGGAAGTAAGTGTTGGGAGGATTATTATTTTGAAAACAAATGTCACTCACTGGCCCTGCAATGTGGCATATTCACACTGTGGGTGGCATTGAGAGATTTTGATTCATGGAAGTCGCTGATGGTGTAGTGGGACACTCGCCTGATTTGTGCGCAGGCAGCGTTGGATTGGTTCCCACTCAGTCACGGTGTGGATGTGGGTGTGAATGGTCTGTATGTGCCCTGGCGACCAGTTCAAGGTGTAGCCCGCCTTCCGCTCAAAGTCAGCTGGAATAGGCTCCAGCAATTCCCCGCGACCCTGTTCAGGGTAAGCGGTCTTGAAAATGGACGGATGGAAGATTCATGGAACTGGTCAAGTCTCAGTCCCCTTGGGGGTGATGGTGAATGCGGAGTGCCGCAGTGGTCTGCAAAGCCAAAGTACCGATGGATGCCAGTGAAAAGTGTCTCAAATCCCCATAACTTGTAAACTCCACATGTTGCGAGTTTCACGTGTCGTTTAGGTACAATCCAGCCCAAATGTGCTCTGCTGGTTTCTGGCAGGGTATTAAGAGGGAAGTGTGACAGTGGCGCTGCATCTCCTCCACACACAGATAATAAGGTATTTGTCAAGGTTCTGGAACCAAATGACACAGAACATAATTGCTTTTGGTGATTATCAAAAGCTCTCATCACTGTTTCTGTAAACAATTACTGATTGTTTGATATACACCTGAGGAATTAATTCACCTTGATCTGGATTTTCAACAGCTGGAACCATTTCAGCATAATAAACCAATTACGGCAGGACTTTTTTTTTCTTTTTTGGTAATTAAGCAACTCCCCCCCATGGGCATTTTCTTAGATAATACAGAGTGGTTGAGATAAGTAGGGTTCAATTCTTCGTGAAGAAATGCTTCTGCATGGCTCCAACAAGAAGTATCACATCGCCAGATGACCTTGGAATGATCACGCTCCGAGATAACGGAATCAACAGGTATCTATCTATCTATCTATCTATCTATCTATCTATCTATCTATCTATCTATCTATCTATCTATCTATCTATCTATCTATCTATCTATCTATCTATCTATCTATCTATCTATCTATCTATCTATCTATCTATCTATCTATCTATCTATCTATCTATCTATCTATCTATCTATCTATCTATCTATCTATCTATCTATCTATCTATCTATCTATCTATCTATCTATCTATCTATCTATCATCTGTGTTGTGAGATTGACCGTTTTTGCGCATGCGTAATCAAGGGAAGGCACGCGAAAAAAGACAGGTAAACAGCACCTGCATGAAGCTTATCTATATTATATATACATATCTATATTATAAATACATAAAATAGAAAAATAGGCAGGCAAAGCTCTTGCGTTAGAGGGGAAGGAACAGCTCGTAGTGCATCGCGGACGCATCTCTCCTCCCCTTTTCTTGCAAAGTCCGGCGCACTGCTTCATCTCTCTCTCTCTCTCTCTCTCTTTCTCTCTCTCTCGAAATGACATTGGTCTGCCTCGAAACATGATAACAGATAAGCCTCCCTGCGCTCCGCGTTGTCGGAGTGTCCACAATGACGACAACTTGAAACAAAAATAAACTGGCTTGAATACGTTTTTCAAAAAAACAAAAACATAAACAAAAAAACCCCAACAAAAACAAAACAACAAAAATTCAATTAAAAAACGGGGGTTCGCACTGGATCCTTGTCGCGCGCGCCCACGAGGAATAACAAACAGCAAAATTTGGTGGCGCGCACTCGCTCCGCCGTGCTCCCGCACCTCGTAGATCTTTGGCTAAAGTGCTCAACTGCAGGCAAAGTGAGCATGTATGTGCACGGTTTCATTCCAGCGAGCCTTGGATTTGTTGGCTTCTGCCTGGTCGCCTTTGTCCAACAGCCTGCTTCAGGAAGTAAAACCAGCCAAGGTAAGTTTTCTACTCCTCCACTTATTATCTAAGTGTAGCTGCTCCGGGCTGTTTTTGTTTGTTTGTTTGTGTGGCCAAACCTCTGTGTGTTGTCTTTTTAATTAAATAAACGTTTTTGAAGCATTGCCGATAACGACATTTAACTGCGCTCCCAAACAGAGCTACTGATCACCAAAAAGTACACAAAGTAGTGCGAGTGTTTTAAAGACACGATTCAAATGACTTCATTTTGAAGTGCCAGCACCACCCGTTAGCGGTCGACTCGCCTTTTTATTTCGATTAATTATTTTTTTTGCGGTCACTTTTGAGTCATCGGCGGACACACTCGCTCAGGTCAATTGAAGTTTGCTGTCATTGCAGCGCTTGACTTTGATCTTGAGGAGCACGAACGGTTATGTTTCATCGGCCATCCTGCAGGTACTTAACGGCGAGACTAGCGGGAGGCATTTGTCACAGTCCAGACAAGTATTTGACACCTGGCTGTAACGCACATACGCAGGAGCCTGTGAGTGTCAAGACACTGCAGCTACAGTGCCGAGCTGGAGCTGCCCCGCCGCCTGCCCTCTTGCTCTCTTGCTCTCTTGCTCTCTTGTCCTGTGAGAAATGCTCCAGAGCACACAAGCGGCCCGGCCTCAATCCGCCCGATTCCCGACACCTTGCGGGAACAAGCGAGGCACAGTATTCCACAGTGATCCCGTCCCGCTTGGCTCCTCGTCACTTCATGTTCCCACAATACAAAATGCCAAGCCGGCCCTTGCCAGAAAGTATTTGCATGCAAAGAAAGACACATAATGGTTTGTGTTCGGGTGTTGATTCTGGGTTGGTGATGTTTCACACACACACAAAAAGACATCTCTCGCGCTGTCAACAAGGGGGGGAAAAAAAAGGTGGTGGGGGGTTGGTGGGTGACTATTTTGCACCCTGGGTGGTCTGTCCCCCACTTGTGGGAAAACTCAATATTTACATTTTGCAATTAGAACGACTTTTTCCTCATTTTATTCTCCGCAACATCAATTATATGCCTCCTTGTAGGGCAGTGTTGGTGTGAAATGGCGTGCACCTGTTTATTGGTCACTCACCACTCAGCAGCCACTTGCAGGGAGCATTGTGACTATTTGTGCGGCTACTTCGTGTCTCAACTGGAAAGAAACATTTTGCACAAACTGCACAACTTGTGGGCTCAACACTTCGCCAAGGCCGATGTGTCTGACAAGCATCTTTGTCTTTCATCAATGTCAGACTAATCATGGCACTCAGACATAAGTCATCATTTAGAGGGTGGGAAGAGGCACAGTGGAATAGGATGTGATGGAGACGATGACAAAGAAGAGGACAACGGTGGAAAAATGGAGGGACTGAGTGTGCCGAGACATGCAGCCACATGGCGGCAAAGCGCAGCGGATTCCAGAGGAGAGCCCTAGACGTCATGGCAAATCACTTTCCTTGCAACACAGTCAAGAGCGCTTCGCTAATGCGGCGGCACCAAGGCAACGGTTGGTGTGGGTCTGACATGTTGCTGTGCTTGGCTGTGTTGGTGTAACCTCTGCTCCAGGGCCTGGGGGTCTAAAGACGCAGGGCCGCCGGAGTGGGGAGGAAGGCCACGTCTAGGTCCGGTCACACTGTGGGAACCGAGCAGCCTTGGCAATATGAGACCCCCTAGTGACGGGGCTGCTTACCTAGAGATGCTGCCGACCTCCCTCCACTCTGCAGAGGAGACGAGAGAGTGAGAGAGAGAGAGAGAGAGAGAGGAGAGGGAGGGGAGCCCACCCACCCCTGACATTCACTCACCCCTTTCCTTTTTGCACCCAACTCTTGCTTTGTTTGCTTTGTCTTCGCTTCCTTTCCTTTGCATTTAATGAAGTAGCGGTGCTTTTCCTACTTGGCCATAGGGAAGGCCAAAGTTACACACACACACACACACACACACACACGCTCACACACGCATGACAACCCAGGGCATTTATATTTTTGCATATCAAAAAGCCTTGGTACTAAGCGCATTTGACACTGATCACTGATGCAAAAGTGATCAAATGCACAGATATTTATTTATTTGGAAATGTGTAAGCTTGGAAATGTAAATACAGCAGAAGTCCTGTTTCCAACAAGAGTTCAGTTCGTTGTTCTTTTCCGGTCATAAGCGGTGAGGTTCATGACTGGTGAAGCATTACTCCTCTGGAGTCGGATCTAAAACTATGAAGCCCAAATAGAAGACTAGCTGATATTTCATGACCTTCATGGAAAACATGTTTCAAATAAGGTCCACATTGAAGTTTTGAAGATATTTTTTAGGGCTGAAACGAGTACTCAAATAACTGGATTAAAAACAAAAGACAAAAAATGCTCAAGGCATTTTTTTCGGCCTCGAGTACCAGCTTATTGACACGTGCACTCCTCAGACGTAGTCAAGTATAACCACAGCAGCAGTTGTGCATGCTATGCATGACAGTAACATGCTGCGAACGCGGTAGGAAAGCCAACTTGAAAATAAACCTTACCTCAGCAAATAATATACTGTGGCTCCCTACTTATGCATGCTACATTGTGGAGTTCCTCTTACTTTGTACTACAGGCACTGCGTGGTGAAATCGCAACAAATGGGGACAATATCATTGCGGTCTGTGAGGACAGAGCCAAAACAGGAGCAGGCATGTAGAATGCAGAGTGAGGAAGGTGGCGTATCTGGTGAGTGTGTTGACTTGTCAACAATTGTCAACAAAGAGGTCATATTCAGCAGCCGCAGTAATAAACAAAAACACCAGTCCCCAGATTGACTAGCGATGTTCTAACCTTTTTTTCTGTTGGAGTAGAAGGCAATGTTAAAACATTTTTTTTTTAATCTGTTGGAACAGAAGGTGGCGCATGTTTCGATCTGAACTTGACTGTAATCGTTGCAAAGCGATGCTCATTTCAAAGGTAACCTAAGATTGACACGGCGAGTGCACGGGAAAGAAGTACATGGACGATCAAGTCCAGTTTTCACAGACGTCTCATTGGAATCAAATGAAAGTGGAGCATTTCCATCTTTACACAGCAAAAATAAGAAAATCTGAAAAATTAAAAAATAACTGGACCTTGGGCAGAAAATGTACTTGTTAAACTGAACCTAAAACCAGCAATGAATTACTATACTCTACGCCCTTCATCAGTTACAAAAGGGGCCTATAAAGTTAAAAGTATGTTGATATCAATCTTTGTCCGAACAATAATGTTACTTGATTGTTTTGAGTTCTGATTTTGACTTTTGAGGTCTGCACCAAAAAATTGTCTAATCATTACAAAATGGCATGCATATAGATATAGATAGTGTGGCCCAGTAGTCCAGTGGTTAGCACGTCAACTTCACCGTGCAGAGGTACCGGGTTCAATTCCAGCTCTGGCCTGCCTGTGTGGAGTTTGCATGTTCTCCCCGGGCCTGCGTGGGTTTTCTCCGGGTACTCCGGTTTCCTCCCACATTCCAAAAAAAAAAAAACCATGCGTGGCAGGCTGATTGAACTCTCTAAAATTGTCCCTAGGTCTGAATATGAGCGCGGTTGGTTGTTTGTCTCTGTGTGCCCTGCGATTGGCTGGCAACCAATTCAGGGTGTCCCCCGCCGACTGCCCGAAGACAGCTGGTATAGGCTCCAGCACCCCCCGCGACCCTAGTGAGGATCAAGCGGCTCGGAAGATGAATGAATGAATGAATATTTGCCTGTAACTTGCTCGCATGTGCAATTGCGCATGTCTCTCACCCCCTAATGAGAGCACAGCAAATGTATTCAGCCCATTAAAAAAAAAAATCTGAACCTGCGCTGTATTGAGATTTTCAAGCGGTTCGAAAAATGGATGGGATGGATAGATATAGATAGATAGATATACATACACACAAAATTTGCTCCTCTACACAATGTGAATTTTAGAGAAAAAAACATATAAAATAGAAAATCAATTGTTCATTCTTTATATTGTCATATTTTTTGTGCATTATAAAGTCTTGCTGCTGGCCCTGGTATTAACCTGGAAAAAAACCCCAACATTGTTCCACAAAATTAGAACGTTGCTCCTCAAATGAAGTTATTGATTCGCAAACTGCTCAGCAAAGATATAAGAAATATTAATGAAATGTGCTCTTTGTTGAAACATGAATTTAAACAGAATATTTCCGAATCAACAGAACAGTATTATTTTGTAATACCAACACAACTTTCAGTGAGTTGCATGTAAAACTCGTCTCTAAAAATATACCTTATATGAACATATGCCTGCAAATACAACACCACATATATGGTGATTTGCTCAATATGACATTTTTGACAGAAAATATCATTTTCTACTATATCAGGCTTTAGGCTTGCCCCTTTCATAGTACAGTATAATCCCCCCTCCTCCGCTGACAGCTGATTGGACACTGGTAGCGCATAGCTCGGGTCTTCAACATGTGGCCCCCTTGCTTTTCCATGACAAAACAGACGTGATTTTGTCAATATGCCATGTGATGGACTTCAACCTTTCTTCTCATCAAGAAAACATTGTGACAGTGATTCTACTAATATTGTCTGTTACCTTGCAGTGATTTTTCAGTTAAAAAAGAAACAATCCCCCTGACCTATACACTAAAATAAAAGCAATGAAAGCATGCTGGAAAATGTCAATGACAATGTTTTCCTCATTTGGATTCTTTCTGGCTTTCGGTTAATTGTAAGCCACAATATTATTTCTCAGTTCAAGCAGATGAGTGCCTAACCTGTACACACCCATCATCCAAAACAAAGTGCTCTCTTGTGACAAGAAGCTAGTCTTAGTCTGTGTCTGCCTCTGTGTGCAGGGCAGGCATGCAGTGCCTGAGATGGGCCGCGCCTCAGGGCAGCCCTCGGTCACTAGCCGATGATGAATGAGCCGAGGGGATCAATCCGGTGTCACTTTACCCACTCAGCAAACGCACACACAAATCATCTGCTTGCCAAGTGGCGTGCCAAGAGCACTCTATGTGTTGTTACACAGCAGCTCGGAAAGCGCTGAGGTGATTATCTTGCCGTTACTTGAGTGGCGAACACACTCGGCAATACTGTACTGTCCAAGGCCGACGCTGTTTGATTCACAACAAAACTTGGATCAGTGGGTGTGTGCTGAGGACAAGCTCGAGTGTACGCCAGCGATGAGTGTTTGAAGACTGGATAGAAATCACTGCACTTCTCAGGCACACATGCTTTTTTGATGCCATAGTTTCAATGAATTGTGCAGTGCGAGCAATAATAAGATAAGATATCCTTTATTTGTCCCACACTGGGGAAATATACAGTCTACAGCAGCAAGTTTGTGGGTAGAAAGAAGAAAAAAAAACAAACACCGTTCAATTAAGTGCAATATAAATATAAATATGGATAAGGTGCTATTTAGAATTGTTTTTCACATCATTTAATGAACTTTTTTATTCAGCAGCCTGACAGCAGTCGGTAGGAACGAGCGGCGGTATCTCTCCTTCTTGCAGCGCGGGTGTAACAGTCTCTGGCTGAAGGAGCTACCTAGTGCTGTCAGGGCGGGCTGGAGGTGGTGGGAGGGACTGTCCATCATTGCTTTTAGCTTAGTTAGTATCCCCTTGTTGCGCACCTCAACCAGAGTGTCGAGGGAGCAGCCCAGGACAGAACTGGCCTTCCTGACCAGTCGCTCCAGTCTCTTTCTGTCCCCGGCCAAGATGCTGCCAATTAAAAAATGCCAATTACATCTCATTAATCACTTGGGCTCATAATTATCTTGCTATTAATTAGCTGCTTATTTAAGTGAAAGAGCTAGCACAGCACCGCTGCGGTTTTTCCGAGGGTGTATTTTTAATGCCCTACGTACTCATGTCACCTTATAAGTTTCCACATCATGCTGATGGCACACTGGCTTGAAATAGGTCAACTGGTGTCTTAATCATGGTGAACTCTAATTTATTGGTCTTGAACAGGGTTCGGCCACAGAAATGCTGGAGGGGGCCACAAATTATCATCAGTGCTACTGGGGCGCCGCATAGGACTATGCACTTCTTGACCAGACGCATGTCAAAATGTTATTTTCGTTATGGACAAAGTAGGTGCATATAGGCATAAAATCCATGCTCTTAATATATTTCATTGTTGATGATACATTTTACAATGCATGTATAAAGATCTGCTATTCTAACCGAACAACAAAAGCAAACAACAACCAAAAACCCCAAAACAAAACACCAAACTACTGAATAATGAATAATAAATCCACATTAAGTGCAATAATTTATTTTGGACAATATTTGCCTGAGTGTGAGTGCGAATGGTTGTTCGTTTCTGTGTGCCCTGCGATTGGCTGGCAACCGATTCAGGGTGTCCCCTGCCTACTGCCCGAAGACAGCTGGGATAGGCTCCAGCACCCCCCGCGACCCTAGTGAGGATCAAGCGGCTCGGAAGATGAATGAATGAATGAATATTTGCCTGTAACTTGCTCGCATGTGCAATTGCGCATGTCTCTCACCCCCTAATGAGAGCACAGCAAATGTATTCAGCCCATTAAAAAAAAAAATCTGAACCTGCGCTGTATTGAGATTTTGCATTGTCATATTTGCCTCATACAAAAAAAAATCTTTGTCATGCAGTTTATGGAGCAGGAAGAAAAATGCTTCAAAGAAAGACAAAATGGTGATAGCGTTGGGAGAATTTAAGACTGATGTCATGTAATTATTGTCACCATGGAAGACGCCCACTAACGTTTGTTTTTGTCTTGTCTTGACCTTATCTTTAATGTGCCTTTTTGTGCCTAATGTGCCTTAGCATTACGTTATCCCCTTAGAGCATAGGTGTCAAACTCAGGTCCTGGAAAGCCGCTGTCCTGCATGTTTTCCAAGTCTCCCTGCTGTAACACACTTGATTCAAATGAACAGGTTCAATGTCAGGCTTCCGCAGAGCTTGCTGTTGCTGATGATCTGATCATTTGAATCAGGTGTGTTGCAACAGGAAGACTTGGAAAACATGCAGGGCAGCGGCCCTCCAGGACCCGAGTTTGACACCTATGCCCTAGAGGACTTGGTCTGTCTTAATTAATGCTACTGGGGAGTTCCCACATGACTTGGAAGCCTTGGAAAATGTTTGCCCAATTTTCCAGTCATGGAAAACACATTGAAAATTAGAAAAAAGTCAAATGTCCTGGAAAAGCTTGAGTTGCCCTGGAAAATTATTTTTCCTCCCTCTGCTGCTCCCTGCCTTGTGGGTAAATGCAAACGGTTTTAACAGATATGTACCAATATTTCTCTTTTCGGCTGCCTTCAATGAGCAACGTTGATCTGTCGTGCTTTTCTCTTTTTCTTCACTCCACGTAATAGTTGGTCAAATTGTAAACTTCCCAGTGTTTCCCTCTAACTTTATTGCCAGTTTTACAGACTTTTCAGAACCAAATAAGGGTTCATTATTCTTATTGTTATTATTATTATTATTATTACTTCAAGTGCGAAAACTAGTGACTTTCAACTCAAGAGTGGTGCTGTAGTGCTGTATATTGAATGTGAGCTTTTTCTCCCTGTCTCTGTCTGTCTCCTCTTTTGAGTGACAGTTGCGGGCGTGCCACCACATTTGGTCGAGCATTCTGAGATGAAACACATCTCTGGTGTCAGTCGACGTGTCGATAGCCAACTTGTCGCGCAATTCGCATGACTTGTCGCAGCTCCGAGCTGCTTCGCGTCATCAATGCACAAGCTGCGAAGGAGCACACTTTGACTGGCTCGGTCAAGGGTCTTAGCTCGGCAAATATAGTGAAAGCACCTGCCGCCACCCTGCTCACTATTTGACAAAATATGTAATGAAATAAAACCCACCTTGTACTGTTTTTTTACATCTGCTCCCATGATAAGTTAGCCTGCAAATATTTACCACAAGAGACTTTGAATACTGAAGTCTAGCTTTCTCTAAACGGTGTGATTTTTGAGAATATTTTCATATTTACTGGGCTCGCTACAGTTCTTAAAATCCTTCTTGAACTTATATCGAACAAGTGAAGTGCCTCAACACTCGTATTACTGGAACATGATGCAACATTTAATAGGTTTGACCTTTTCAACTATTTTATACTCATATATTGTTGATGAAAAGCATCACTTAAGTCACCCTTCACTTTCATATACTTTGTATGGTAAAATTGCAAATACTGAAGCCACAATTTATAATATATAATATATGAGTGTTGCAAAATTCCCATTTACTTACGTTGATAGGCGGCCCAGTGGTCCAGTGGTTAGCGCGTCAACCGCACAGTGCAGAAGTGCCGGGTTCAATCCCAGCTCCGGCCTCCCTCTGTGGAGTTTTGATGTTCTCCCCGGGCCTGCGTGGGTTTCTCTTGGTACTACGGTTTCCTCCCACATTCCTAAAACATGCATGGCAGGTTAACGGAACACTTAAATTGTTCCAAGGTGTGAACATAGTTTCTTGTCTGTGTGTGCCCTGCGATTGGCGACCGGTTCAGGGTGTCCCCCGCCTACTGCCCGAAGACAGCTGGGATAGGGTCCAGCTGCCTGGCCAAACAAGGTCTGCGTCAGGTGCTGGGGAACCAGAGGACCCTGATAAAAAATGGGCTGCTGGAACAAAGCGGAGATGGGCGAGATGCGATAACATGGCTCTGTTGGAATGCTACTCCTCAAGCAACCCTAGTCAGAGGGGTTACATGCAGAGAATGTGAGCTGAATGGTTACTTCGCAACCCACAGTCACGGTTGACCATGAAACAACTCATAGCTGTGTTCAACATCCACAAACGGCAATTGCTATCACAACTTGGGAATGATGAGGTACAACGCAGATTCCATTGTGAAGGGCCCCAGGCTGCCAGATCAGAGGCGGAGGTCAGCGACTGGCCTGAAAGCTAAGATCATTGCGAGAATGAAACCTGGGCAACCAAGAAACCGATTACAATGGCTATGTGACCACCTGAAAAGTCTCATGGAAAGTGTGAATGCAGCACTGAGGGCGATCCCTACCGTAACGATCACAGAAACCAATGAGCTGATATAAGCTTCAGCATCAGCGATCCTAGGGATGTTTGGCTATAAGAGCAACCATTGGAGCCATGAGATACATTACCAACCATGGAAAAGACGGTCAGAGGCTAAGATCAAGGAGGCTCGGAAAAGACGGTCAAAGGCTAAGATCAAAGCGGCTCGGTAAAATGTGAGTCAATTGACCACATTGGCCCAGAGAGGTGTTTATATATATATATATATATATATAGTTTCATGCGTTTTTATTGGCATTAATTAAAATGAATTTTAACGGGATTAATATTTTTCTTGCAAGATTAACTCGGCACACGTCACAGCGGATGTTACGTTGTTCTATCAATAAACCAGCAACAAAACAATAAGCATGCTGCACAGGTCCACAGGTTATCTTGCCAGCCACGACAGCACGAGACACCGAAAACAGATACTTAAAGAGTTTATGAATGGAAAGTTTACTTTTAAAAAGTTGCCAGATTGTTCCACTGACAAGACCAAAGTTACCTGTATGTTTTGCAGTAGTAAACTGAGCTATCATCATAGCATGTCGAGTCTGGAGTACCACTTAATGGCCAAGCACACAGCTGACGTGTGAGTACTCTGCCCCCTCGTCTAAGACAGACAGCTATGGATCATTTCAAAGCGAAGAAAATGGATAACACTACGAAGAAAAAATTTGCCGAAGCCATAGCTAAATGTATGGCGACTGCATGCGAGCCTGTCAACATTGTCCACAGCTCGACTCAAGCTGAAATTATTCGCATTGCATCTAATGACTCCACAATGGCTGCCATCAAGAGCCTCCATTACAAGCTATGAACAGAAATTGTACGTAGCGGAGAAGGCTAAGTTACACCAAGCGGGAGAAGACACTGTTTCGGGAGAGAAATGAGACTAGGTTGATGAGCCTCTGGTGAATAAAGAGCAGGCATTCTGTTCAGTTCCATGTATGCCACTGACGCAATTGTTTCTTGTTTGGAACTATTTTGTGTGGAAGGTAACCGTATAAACCGTATGGTATAAACCATATAAATAATGGGGGTGGAGCTTCTCTGTGTTCGTCTGACAGCGACGGTGCGCTGAGGCACGTCGAGAGTTCAGCGGTGCAGTCGTAGCGATCATACTGAAAATAAGACGTCTCCCATGTTGTCATCTAACCAAGTGTAGTCATCCGAAATGATGTCTACACAAAACCGTAGAGAAACTTGCGCGCAAGAAGGACCAACGGAATCAACATAGCCTGACTGTTGTGTTCAAAGCAAACTTGAGAAAAACGAAGTATGCAACCATGCCATAAGTCCACCATAGGCTGAGTACTAGCTTACCTGAGATATGTACTTTATAATGTTAGGTTGGTCTGTTTTGAGTACCGTATTTTCACGACTATAAGGCGCCATTAAATGTCTTAAATTTTCTCCAAAATGGACAGGACGCCTTATGGTGCGGAGCGTCCTTTATATGCGCCGAGTTCCAAAATCTGACTGACAGCCGACACGCTGTTTATATAGAGAAAAGGCGGAAGTGACGGTGGCCAGGCATGAAAGAAGTCGGCCAATCAGGGAAGGGTGGGCGTGTATATATACATATATGGAGAGGGAGAGAGAGGACAGACAAGCTAGTCCGCCAATGGTGAAGGGTGGGCGTGTAAGTGGACGCCTCAAGCCAGTACCAACACTTGTATAGCGTGTGGCAATGTGCATTGTTGCAAAACAACTCCGGTTTTGGTTTCTAAGAACCCCTGAAAATAAATTCGACAAAAAGACACGCCTACGAAGCTCAGTTCAAACTTAAAGCCACCGGTTATGCTTTTGGCATGCGTGCCCATCTCACAGCAGCGGTGAAAAAACAAGTCAAGCAAACGAACTCTGAGCTTGCCGTTATTCCCGGAGGCTTGACTAAAGAACTCCAACCGCTGGACATTGGCATCAACCGGGCGTTCAAAGTAAAGTTGCAAACGGCATGGGAACAATGGATGATCGGTGGCAAACACAACTTTACAAAGAGTGAGAGGCAGCGCTTGGCGAGTTACGCCACAATACGCAACAACGAGAGGGAACGCGGCGTTTTTGATGGATTACGGTACTTGCACAATTGTTCAATTCTTTCTACACACACACGCGCTGCCACCATGTTTCGCTCTGTTCTTTACTTTCAAATGTGGGAAAGCTTCACACGAGAGAAATGTTGACTTTGCTGTTGCTACTCCTTCTTTCCGCTCGGCAATGCGTAGCAACTCACACTAGCATGTGATGCATTCAATGACAACTGAGATGTGCAGTCCTCTGCTTCTGATACAGAGGATGAGGACTTTGATGGATTTCTGGGTGATGATTGATCGAAAAACGTGAGAACATTGTACGATGGCTAAATAAAATACACCCGAACTCAGTTCTGCTTTCGTTGCCTTTTTAAAAACGTGTTTTTATCTTATCTGTATGTCTTGGCATGTTACCGTATGCTTCAAGCTAACGTGTTGGAGTGCGTGCATGCATGCCGTATGTTTAAGCTGGCGTATGTTTTACCACTGTACCACTGTAAAACTGCGGCCATTAGTACGATGCGTCCTTTGTATGTGTAAAATACAGAAATGTCACCCATTAATGAGACTGCGGCCATTAGTACGATGGCACACTCTTGAGGACTTGCACACTGCAAGAATCAAGACAAGGGCACGGAAAATCCTCCTGGATCCCCCGCACCCTGCCCACCACCTTTTTCAGCCACTCCCCTCAGGCAGACGCTACAGATCCATGCGCACCAAATCCAGTAGACACTTAAACAGCTTCTTCCCTCTAGCCATTAACTCCTTAAACGGTCACTGACAGTCACTCTTCTTGCACCACAAAATGGTACTTCAAAACTAGTGGTTACTCTAAAATGGTTCAATGATTTTGTTGTTTACGATGATACTAGTGCAGCGTGTTATACCGGAGACAAATTCCTTGTGTGTTCTACATACTTGGCCAATAAAGATGATTCTGATTCTGATTCTGATGCGTCGAATAGTCGTGAAAATACGGTATATAAAAAGAGCTGTTAAAGCAGCTGTTGTGTGACAAAATATTTTTTTCGCTGTTGTTGATGGACAGTAATATTGTGTGAGAGATTATGTGTGAATAACTGCTCCAAGTGAAAAATTCATTCATTCATTCATCTTCCGAGACGCTTGATCCTCACTAGGGTCGCGGGGGGTGCTGGAGCCTATCCCAGCTGTCTTCGGGCAGTAGGCGGGGGACACCCTGAATCGGTTGCCAGCCAATCGCAGGGCACACAGAAACGAACAACCATTCGCACTCACACTCACACCTAGGGACAATTTAGAGTGTTCAATCAGCCTGCCACGCATGTTTTTGGAATGTGGGAGGAAACCGGAGCACCCGGAGAAAACCCACGCAGGCCCGGGGAGAACATGCAAACTCCACACAGGGAGGCCGGAGCTGGAATCGAACCCAGTACCTCTGCACTGTGAAGCCAACGTGCTGACCACTGGACTACCGGGCCGCCCCAAGTGAAAAATGTTGATGTAAAATTGTAAATTGAAATTATTTCAGTAAATCTTTGCATTTTGCACATAGAAAACTGATTCATGATTCCATGTTGATGAGAGCATTAAAATGGGGAAAAATAGGACAAAAATATAAAAGGAAATTCCGAAACAATAAAAAATGCGTGAGTAATCACGATTAATTTTTAGTTCATTTGAGTTAATTATGACAGTTGCGTTTTTAATTAGATTAAATATTTTAATCGTTTGACAGCTCTAAAATATATATGTATATATAAAGCACATGCACACACATTTAGGGTGGGTGAAAAACCTAGTCTAGTCTCCTCAATTGCCAGCTTAAACAAACAAAAGATGTCCACTGAAGAGATAGCTCTATGCTCAAAAGTACAGTAAGTGCATTCCACAATTCAATACAATACAATACAATACAATACAATACAATACATGCTGATTTATATAGCGCTTTCACAACAGCGGCAGCTGTAACAAAGCGCTTTACAAAACAGTTAACATAAAGTAAAATAATAAACACAACACATAACATAAAACACGGACAGTAGTGCAGTCCTAACCACTTTTCCGTCACACGCTTTGTTGTTTGAAGCGGTTTGAGATGAAAGAGGAGAGAATCAAAGTGTCCTTTAACCAGTGGATCAGAGACGTCATGCTCAAAATGTGCACACGTCGGCTACAAGCTAAGTTTCAAAGTCAACAAGAAGCTGTAGCATCCATTGACGAAAAAAGAGATTGGTTCACTTCTCCTGTCCCATGGAAATCCATTTCAATTCCAAGCGGCAACTCACGGTTCCAAATACGCATCGGCGCTCTTCGCCAACGCTCCTCTCTCCTCATCCTCAACTTCAGCGGCCATCCATCCAGCCGCACCAACGCCAACTGTCCAACAGCGCCTACATAGCCACTGAACAAAACGGGGTTGGACTGCAAGGCTCTATCATGTTTAGTTTTTATATTTGTGTGAGTAACACGATACAAGTAAAAGTCAGTTCGTAGGGCACACTGACCTAAGAGGATGATAAAATCACACCGAATCCACCAGGTGTGGAGGATCCCGACTATGCTTATAACTAGCTGGGCGGCTCATCAGCTAGTTCCTGATGAAGGCTGGTAAGGTGGGCCATCGGTCCACAAAAGTGTTGTTGCTTGGTTCAACTTTTTGTTCATCTTCATTGCTTATCGCGAAAATAAAGAGATGTTTAGCTCTACTAAATAACTAACAATTTCATTGCAATGCTTGTGGGTAGACAACATTTTTTCGCTAAGATGCCCGCGCGATCGTAGTGAGCCACTGCCTGAGCGGCGCAGTGGCGGCGCGCAACGGCGCGGTGAAGTAAGTACGTTTTGAAAAGGGACAGACAAGGACAGACCGCGTGCGTGACGACGCGCAATATATATATATTCATTCATTCATCTTCCTAACCGCTTGATCCTCACGAGGGTCGCGGGGGGTGCTGGAGCCTATCCCAGCTGTCTCCGGCCAGTAGGCGGGGGACACCCTGAATCGGTTGCCAGCCAATCGCAGGGCACACAGAGACGAACAACCTTTCGCACTCACACTCACACCTAGGGACAATTTAGAGTGTTCAATCAGCCTGCCATGCATGTTTTTGGACTGTGGGAGGAAACCGGAGCACCCGGAGAAAACCCACGCAGGCCCGGGGAGAACATGCAAACTCCACACAGGGAGGCCGGAGCTGGAATATATATATAGATATGTATTATTATTATTATTATTCAGGGCAAGTGAGTGACTGTTAACATTTTGTACGGCATCCTGAAATGAATAGGGAGCGAGCACAAGGACGACAGTGACTGGCGTCAGTGAGGTGGGGAGTGTAGAAACTTCTCAAATTAGCTTGTTTGTTTGCTGAGTTTTAATCTGAACAAGATGTTCTAAATGAGGCCTGG
Organism: Hippocampus zosterae; assembly: GCF_025434085.1. Classification (NCBI taxonomy): domain Eukaryota; kingdom Metazoa; phylum Chordata; class Actinopteri; order Syngnathiformes; family Syngnathidae; genus Hippocampus; species Hippocampus zosterae. Next base: position 24,004,717 of record NC_067452.1, read on the forward strand.
GATGCATTTTTGCACTGTGGCATTGTGTTTGAAATGACAAAAAGTCACTCCCCTGCTTCCATCTTCTTCTCACCCTGTCAGTGGCCTTTGTCCTGCGTGCAGATGCGGTGGTGTGCTGACAGCATCGCTATTGGTGTCGGCGGAGGATGGAGGTGGTGTTGACGGCTCTCTGTCCCCTCCAGTCTGAAACTCACTTCTCACACCCCCTCTCCCCTCCAACCCCACCAGCGCATACTGAGGAATCACTGCGCCGCTCCTCAGCCAGCTGCAGCAGATCATTAATCCTCTCAAACCACCACCCCTTCTTTCTCCCCCCAACCCCGCACCCCCTCCAGCCTCGCTCCACCACCGAGCCCACATTTGTTTTTTCTGTTACTCACTGATGGGACATGTTGAGGATCTTGAAGAAATATGAGTGGTGCTGTCATCTTCCGAGGCTCACTTCATCCTCTTTTTCTTGTCACCTGTGGGCTGAATAATGCGGCCATGTCGCTCTATGCGCTTTGAGGCGGGGAGCGGCTTGGGGGTCAGAGAGGGACGTCATTAGGCTAGCCTTGTTGTGGTCAGTGATGTTTGAAGGGGGTTGGGGTCACAGAGAGCCTTGTTTACAGACTGTGCATGTTTACATTCCTGACGGCAAGCGCCAGCTTTACTGTTGGAAGTGAAAGGAAATGCTTTTATTCTGCTGAGTAATGGAAAATCTAAGCCAATACATCAAGGAGTCCACATAAAAAAAAGAAAAAACAAAGTTATTTATTTGGTGTGTTCTCACCAGTGCATTCAAGGCATGGAGGGTGGAGGAGGTGGTGGTGGGGATCATTCGAAATGAATTTGAGGTCCTAATGGACAAAAGCATGGGAAAAAGCTGAGCCATCCTCTGGATGTGGGGTCGTTCTGTACCTCTTACAATAGCATGCAGTGGTGGAACAGTAGCATGATAGCGCAACTGGAACAAGACCACATATGTTGCGAAAGAAATGTTGTCAATTTTCTCATAAAACCATTTATCATTTCACTCTGTGTTAAGAAATTGGCAAAATTCTTCATCTTACTTTTTACTCTACTATATATGTCACAACCTGACAACCTGAGCTCATCCGCCCCTATACACCTGCCCGGCGCCTCAGGTCTGTGGACCAGTCTTTGTTAGAAGTACCAAGAACTAAACTGAGGCTCAGAGGGGGATCGAGCCTTTTCTGTTCCTGGTCCCTCTCTGGAATGACCTCCCACTGAACATTCGGCAATCCTCCTCGCTGCCCATCTTTAAAGCCCTCCTCAAAACTCACTTGTATTCTTTGGCGTTCGACTCAGCATCACTTAGATTTGTTCTTGATTTTACTGCTTGGTGCTTTCTACCGCCTTTATCACCGATTCGTCTTACTGTTTATTGTGTATGTTAAATCGCTCCATGTACATCACTTTGTATGCAGCGATGGCTGTTTGAAAGTGCTCTATAAATACTGTTGACTTGACTTGACAACCACAGAGTTGAAGCTCCAATGCAACATTTCTCCTGTTCGTCAATGATCCATCATTGAAAGGGACTGAGCTTTGTGAGCCGCACCATGAAACACTTCATGCGACCTTGTAAACCAACGTTTGTTAATTGCCGCGTATCACGGTTTTTAAATGAGGTGCTCATTCAGTCACTTCCAGGAGGTTGAACCTTTCATTTCAAAAGTCTGCTTCACAACTCAAACAGAGAAGCATTCACTTTGTAACTGGCTTTGACCCCTAAAAAATATCACACTTTTGCTGTAATTTCTATGTTGCCATCTTTATAGTTGGTACCGTAGCTGGCGAAAGTGACCACCAATGAATGTAATTGCTGTGCGCAAGGGGGAGAGTCTATGTCGTGTCAGTTAACTCCTGTTGTATAAATATAAAGTGTCCAGCTGGACTAACTGCCACCCTCCGACCATATCAAATAAACTGCACGGGCCAAGGATTTGTTATGGACACGTGCCACACAAGCTGAAAAATTCATTTGTATGTTACAAATAAATTTCTTGCTACTCCAGCTCGAGCGTTCTGCGAAATGCTTAGACTGAACAATTCAGTATGGTACATATTTGACAGCTGTGTGTCATGCTGTTCCAAAAATATTTATGTGTGGACTCCCTTAATTATTGCAAAGAAATGTTTTGCATCTGGAAGTGCACTGGGGGTCTGAGCTCCATTAAGGCTGCACGCCAAAAGGAATAAATGGGCACAAAGGCACAAAAAAAATGATTCTTTTAAAACTGCAGGGATGTGGCAAGTTCATTGTCATTGGAACGTAACCCTCAAAGGCTTTTAATAGAAAGGTCCTTTGAGGTTTCCAGCATCTTCATAGATCTTGAAGTTTTGTCATAAATTCACAAACCCTTACATTGATTTCAAATGGGGAAGAAGTCACTTAAGTCACCTTCCAAAACTGAAAATTCAATAGCCACCATTAAGAAAAAATGTGTTTATTTGTCTCACTCCCTCTCCTATCAGCTAATAACTGCCCAGAGGCCAATCTTAGCGCAGTATTTTTGCAACATGTAAGGAGAACAGTGTCTGTCATTGCCATGGCAACTTCTCTAATTGCCTAAGATTGGCGGACTAGCCCGGCAACCTTTCAAGGTGCAGTAAGTGCTGGCATTGCTGCTGAGAGCTTCTTGATTTGACTTCTACAGCTTTTGAACGTGCCGTTGTGGTGTGTATTCATCTATTCATGTCTATATTTAAAGTTTTTTAGTCAAGTGCACTTGTGAACGGTTAGATGATTGTGGAACACAACCAAAATGTCAGTCTGACTCTCTATTGAATCATATGAGTCTTTGAGCCTTTGACAGCAGCTGCATCTGGAGGAGCACCAGGAGGTCACAAAATATCAAACGCTGTACAGTCATTCAGGGTGACACCATGCTGCCTTCAGTGTTTGGTTGCAAACTGACCTGCAGGCAATTACCACAGGCGCCACACTGCGGGTTGTCCAAGATTTTTTTTTTCCTCTCCCCTGAAGTAAATCTCTCTGAATCGCCATCAACACATCCTAAAGCCAGTGTGTCTGAACATGTTGAAATGCCCCTGTTCTGATATCACCACCAGAGTCATGAGAGAGCTAAATGTGCTGACCTGGCACTAACGCTCCTAGTGAGAGGAACTGGATAGCTGGTTGAAAAAGGTGCCAGAGCAGAGGATGGGAGATGAACTGTGAACCCAGCTATGCATAATCCTTGACAGCTAGGTCATGGTTGTACGTGTAAAGATATATCTCTGAAGCGTACAGTATATGTGTACTAATGATGTTGAATTAAACACTTCCTTTTGGTTTTTTTAAGTGCTGATGATTTTATTTCAAGGCCACTCATCCATTCACAAGTTTTTTTTCTTTTCTTTAAACAAGTTAAAGGCACAGTTTCGAAAACAAGTAATGCTTTTTTGGCAGATTAACACAGTCAACTCTAAAATTGAACTGGGATATTCTTTATTTTTTCTTCATGGTTGGTGGACATAAGCAGGGAGGGCTGAGGCATTTGAAGCAGTGATCACAGTTTTCTTGAACGCAAAGGATCAGTCAGTGGTCGTGATTCCTCAACATTTAGAGTGTGTGAAGGATGAGTGTAAATATCCCGAATGGAAGCAGTTGATATTTTTATTCACAAGGCTGGCTGGACAGCCAACAGTGTGGCCCTTCATTAGCTCAAGGCAATCGAGACTAGAGTGGGGTGGGGTGGCGCGAGATGCTAAATTTTGTGTCCGTGTTGACGTCTGCAGTTAATCAAACCATTTTTGGGCATGGTCAAGCTACCCCATTTTGAAGATACACAGCCAGGCATGGTTCATATCCTCTTCCTGTGTATCCGATCTCATTCGTTAGGTAAGTGACTAGAAGTACAGTTGATAAGTTGCGCATGGAGTACTCTAAACATTGTTTAGCAGGTTTTTTTTGTAGGTTGTCACAGTACAGCATCAGAAACGACCCCCTTTATTTAAATATAAATGGACAACATGGCTGGTGGTTGGGCAAAAAACAAAAACAAAAAAACCCAAAACGTATTACCAGTCCATTTAGGTAAGAAATAGGCTGACTCAATAGTGGATGCATAAGGACTTTTTCTGGCCTCCTCTTTAAAGACACAGAGGTGGCAGCTTTTGACTGTCATTGAGAAACAACCCTACCTACCATTGCAGCTGTTAAAGACATGTCATAATGTAATGCAGTTTTATCCGAACTGGAATAGATTTCCAGAAAGTCAACGAAAAGCACTGAAGAGTTTTCTTGACATGAAGGTTGTTTTACCCCAACGGATTCCTGCAAGAGAAATGGGTTGCTTGTTAAGATATAACTCTTTAGTTTTCTTTTCTACTTATTGATTTGAATGTTGTGACAGACACAACTTTAATCCAATCAAAACTTTTTCCATCAGCTCTTTCACTGATGTGTTTGAGAAACACATTAAAACTGTTTGGCGTGGTTACAGATGGATTCCAATTGTTGGTCTACTCCCATTTTCCTAACGTATTTATCTTGACATTACCTCCATCCTTGTATGACCACAAGCCTAAGCAACGTGTAAGTGTGGCGCTGGGATAGGTAATTACAGTTCTTGTTCTCAAGTAATTATATGTAGAAAGGCGAACCTGAGAACACCTTGCATGGAGTTGATCTCCATCCTTACTCCCCCGCTGCTAGAAACTCATGAAAATGGACAATAGTGTCTAATATACTGCACTGTTTGCAGCTGGTCCTTATTTCATGAGGAAAGCTATACTCATGTCATGTCCTGTGTGTTTTTTTCTGCACCAGTTGGCGTGGAGGGTGTTAATCTTCAGCAGCACACCTGTGTCTGCTTTTCTAATCAAGCTCTGTATTGTATTTAAGGACTGCCAAGCTGACGAATTCTTGGTTGGATTATTGACCTTGCTCGCTGTTGCCTCAATTGATATTTCTAAACCTTTTGCTCATGTTCGTAGTCACTCTTGTTGGCTTAGATTTGCATTTGGTAAGTTCTTCTTTGCCAAGCGTTTATCTTTTGATTTTGTTATAGGTATTGGAACTCTTGCCATTTTGTTAATTAGTAAATTTCAGTTTATTCTTTCACCTGGCCTTTTGCAACTTTTTGTTAATATCGTACTTTTTCTGGATCTTTGTCGCCACTCCAGTCTTCCTTCCCTGAATAGATTGCAGAGTTACGTCAGGTGTCCCACCACCCAGTTCAGGGAAGAGAGGCCGGAGGTCGGTTATTACATTTAGTCACGGTCGGCAATCGATAGCTGACTATTCCATTGCTTTTAACATTCTGGCCACAGAGAATGGATTTGATGACTGTGCTTTACGTAGCATCTTTCGACGCTGACTTCACACCTCCTAGAAAGACGACCTGGCCATCCGCGACAACACTTCTAACGTGGAGGACCACATTGCTCTGGCAATTAGGTTAGACAATCGCATGAGGGAGAGATACCGGGAACGCGAGTTTGAATAGTCCTGAGCAGGGGTGCCCACACTTTTTGGACCGAAGATCTCCTTTTCGATCAACTAACCTCCTGGGATCTACCCTTACCGGCGCGCGCGCAGACACACGCACGCACGCATGATGAGAAACAGCCTGAAACTGAGGCATGCGATGCACTTTTGCAGCCTGTTAACCATTGTAGCTCACTCGTACCGTTTTAAAGTGCTTCCGTGGGCCCTCCCAGATTCCTATTCTTTGCCCGTGCCCTCGGTGAATTGTACATGAAGCAAACTCTGAATGAGAATAATGACGATCAAAGATAGAGTGCAACAGCTCTGATCACAAACTGCAATTGCAGACTGCTGAGCACTAACAACTTCCGGTGACGTAATCACGCGCCACCGTAAATTCAAGATTCACCTGCTTTATTTTTAAAATATTTTTTTGTGAAAATGAGACTGATAGGATGATTAGGGTGCAGCGTACTTCAACACAAAAAATATATTAGTGACATGTACAAAGACACACAAATGGTTATTTGTTTTTTTTCTCCTCGACACTCCTCGGATCTACTTGGGACCTGTCTTAGATCTACCGGTAGATCAGGATCGACCTAATGGGTACCCCTGGTCCAGAGCATCGACCGTTACGCTCAGTGTTGACCGATCGATCCTGGGAAGACACAATCTTCCGACCAGAGACGGCCAAATTTCAGAGGAGCATCACGGAGACACTGATGAACCCATGCAGTTAGGTGGAGGGCGACTTCAGCCCGAGGAGAGGAGGAGGCATTCCAGACTAGATCTTGCTTCTACTGCCGTATACTGGGTCATCAGGAGGCCACTTGTCTGACGAGACCATTGCGATCACCCCGTGTGTCTACTCAGCTTGGTCTTCATGAATCAACCACCAAGGGACTTAACTCCGGCACAGAAAAGATCCATGAGACCAGCCCAGGTTCTTCTACGTCCTGCCAGGTTTCAAGCCATCTTTCTAACACCAAGAGAATCGAATTGTCAAGGGAGGTATCTATATCCAGCCAGAAATTCCAGAAAGATCATGGCTCTTGTTGATTCAGGTGTCGATGAATGTTTTATTGATCCATGTGTTGTTGAAGCCCTAGGCTTCTTGATGGGCGTCTTCTGGCAGAAGTCAACTATATTACTCTAGCCCTCTCCAGCTTGGACTATCTGGAAATCACTTCAAACAAAGGAGATTTTTAAATGTTTTTAATTTTTTTGTCATGCCTTCTCGTGCTGCGCGGATCATCTTATGAAGCTCCATAACCCGGACATTAATTGGAGCCTTCCTTTGATGGAGAATTGGAGTTTATTTTGTCATGCCCATTGCATAAATTCAGCCCAACCAGAAAATAAATTTCCCAGGAGTTCCAACACAGTAACTATAAACAAGTATCTGTTTCGATAAAGTCCCTGAGGAATATCATGGTTTTAAGAAAGTATTGAATAAAGATCGCGCTCAGTCGTACCTCCTCACCTTATGATTGCACTATGGAACTTCTTTCTAATACTATTCTTCCTAGTTCCCTTTTGTATTGCAACCAGAGCATGAAGCACTGAAGGAGTATATCTCCAGTGACTTCGCCACAGGATTTACTCATGCATCCCTGGTCGACCAGAGACTCCACCCCTGTGCTTTCTTCTCTCGAAGACTCACCTGCCGAAGCCAATTATGATGTGGGTAACCGCGTCACTGGCTAGAGTGAGCCAAGGAACCTTTCACAGTATTCAATGACCACAAGAACCTGGCCAACATTCGCTTATAAAAGCGGTTGAACCCACGACAGGCACGATAGGCTCTGCTATTCAACAGTTTTAATTTCACGCTGACCTGTTACAAGGGTTCCCGTAATCAAAAGCTTGATGCTGTCTCCCGACTTCGCGTTCCGGCTGTGGAAGAAGTCAGATTAGGCTATCCTGCCTGGTCAGTGCATAGTGGGTATGCTACAGTGGGAGATTGAGCAACAGATCATGAAGGCTTTAACAAACACACCACTTCCTGAGAGATGTCCTGCCAACTGTCTATTTGTACCAGACGTGTTTCGTTCTGAGGTATTAGAGCGAGGACATGTCTCTAAAGTCACATGCCGTCCGGGAATCAACTGTACACTATCCCTGATAAATCAACGATTTTGGTGGCGCTACATCAAGAAAGATATCACAGACTTTATTGGGACCTGCTTGGCTTGTGTCTGTGGCAAACCTTCATGCCGACCTTCGGCTGAATTGCTTCGGCCGTTGCCTGTGCAGTCTCGTCCATGGTCACAAAACTCTTTGGACTTTATAACTGGCTTACATGTTTCCAGAGGAAAGTCAGTCATATTTTTTCAGTCTGATTTTCCAAACTCACCCATTTCCTGGCCCTGTCCAAACTTCCGTCATCTCTAGAACCCATTCAGCTGCTCATCTGCCATGTGTTCTGCCTCCGTGATCTACCTTTAGTCATTGTGTCGGATCGAGGACCCCAGTTGTCCCGAAGAATTTTTGCAACGCCCTACACGGCGAGCCTGTCATCGGGGTATTACACTTACAAGTGGTCAAAGATCCAGGACCTGGAAAATCGCCCTTTGCTGTGTTTGCCTCTACCAACCTACATCATGGCCAACCAGCTATCATGGCTCAAATATGCCCACAACAGCCTCATCTTGTCTGCCACACATTGGTCCCCATTTACGGCCGCGTACAGTTATCAACCCCCTCTTTTTCCCTCTCAGTAAGGTCAAGTGGACATTCTCTCTATATAGCTCAATTTTAAGCGAGCCCATCATGTCTGGAGGGAAACCCGAGCAGCCGTGTCATGCACTGCTGAGTGCAATCAGTTGATTGCAGATCACCAACGCCACCCAGCACCCAATTACCTTCCTGGACAAAAGGTATGGTTCTCCACACGGGATCTGCATCTCGGGTGCAACTCACGCAAATTAGGACCAAGATTCATCTGACCTTTTGAGGTGGAAGCGATTGTGAACACTGTTGCTGTCAAGCCCAGGCTTCCACTTACTCTCAAGGTCTATCGTGTCTTCCATGCACTGATGCTGAGGCCCGTGGAGTCCAGAGCTCTGGTAGTCCCCGCCCACTCCTCCACCTTCTCCTCGTATTGTTGACGGAGACCCTGTTTGCACGGTCAAAGCAATATTGGATTCCAGACACCGAGGCAGAGGTGTGCACTATTTGGTCGACTGGGAAGGCTATGATGCAGAAGACCATCAATGGGTCCCCCACTCCTAGATCCTGGTTCCATCCCTACTCCAAGACTTTCATAACGCTCATCCATCCAAGCCAGGTAGTCCGCCAATGGGTGTCCATTATGGGAGGTTGGAGGGGGGTGGGGCGGTACTGTTATTTCCGGTGTTTTTGTTTTGTTTCAGCACCAGCTGGAGTGGAGGATGTTCCTCTTCAGCGGCACACCTGTGTGTGGTTTTCTAATCAAGCCTTGTCTTGCATTTAAGGACTGCCAAGCAGTGAAGTTCTCTGTCGAATTATTGACCTTGCTCGCTGTTTTGACTCGGCTTATATTTTCTGGACCTTTTGCTCATGTTCATAATCGCTCTTTTCATTTTACATTCAGATTCGGTAAGTTATTATTTGCCAAGTGTTTATCTATTGATTTTGTGACATGTATTGGGACTCTTGTCATTTCATTTATTAGTTCATCTCAGTTTCTTCTTTTGCCTTGCCTTTTGCAAGTGCTTTTTGTTCATGCCATGCTTCTGGCTCTTTGTTGTCAGCGATTTGGTTGTATTTTGTCGCTTCTTCATTTTCTGTAAATAAATATTTTTGTTACATATTTTATCTCTGTCTCGCTTGTGGGATCTCGCTTGGTTAGTTCCCGAACCTTGTCAAGCCAAAGGTATGCCAGCATCTCTATCTTTGACCTGAAGGAGAGGTGATGAGGGAGAGTTGGGGGTAGTAGGTTGTGTATTGCATGCAAGCAGGTTTGGTGCATAGCAAGCAGCAATGGTCTCAGCATTCAAAGTAAACACTACCCTATGTTTGAACTGCACACCTACGACCCTACAATTCTCCCACACACTCGCACTCTCCCTTCTGGGTCCTATTCCTGCTAACACCCCACTCGTCCACCTTGCTAAATATGCTTCTTACCCCAGCCCTTTTAATAAATCAAGGAGGAAAAGCAACTCTGACAAGGTCTCACCTCTGTAGCTAGCAGCTCATAACAGGAAGCTCATGTATTCTGATTCAAATTACCTGTTGAAAAATGTAGTTAGTAACATAAGACAACCATCATGATAATAAAATAATGTAGCTTGATTACTTTTGGATTATGTACTTCAATACTCAATATGATTTTTTTTAAAACACCACCACCAACTTCCAAAAAAATTGTGTGGTTCTCAAAGTGAGGTCCAGGAGTATGACATGAGTGCCTAAAAATAAACTTGTTCAAAACCAGATCAAAATGATATATACTTTGAGTTAAGCCTTCCTGCAGTGTGCTTTGAATAAATAATGATAGTTCACTCATCCCTTTGTTCGCAAGAGATTGTCGAATGTCATGGTACTCCATTGTTTCTTATTTGAGCGCTTGGTATTTGAACACCAAGCACTCAGCGGTATTAGCTTCACTACCTTTACATCCAGTTGAAAACCTGGGACAAATGACCAATTGTATGTTGAAAATGAACTCTGGCCGTCATTTACCCAGTGCTACTTTGGAGGCAAAGGAGCTACCTTCTAATGATCCGGGCCATCCAGTTGGACCACTCTTTCCTAGAGCCACCCATATAGATTTGCCTGGTCGAGGTTGTGGCGTTAGAGAGCAAGAGCACCTGGAATTTAAATCCAAAGCAGAGGAACTATGACGCAGACATGCTAAACACCATTCTGATAGATGATTGTTCATATGGACTTGTATGTACTGCTCTTTGTTTTTAAGTATAAATTGAGATTTATACATTAATTATTTGTTTGAATAAAAATATATGGAAGGGAAAATTTCTGCCGAATTTTGCCCCACCCCCAGCTCATGGCAATAACTGAAATTTGAAAATTAATGGATAATAGTCCTCATTTTGTAACCTTTTTAAATATAATTTTGGTTTACGCGATTATGCATTTAGGGCACACGGGGTGTAAACCTTTCATTGGGTCAGATCAATTTGTGGAACATTGATTTCAAATTAATCAAATGCCATATTTGACATCTGGCATGTTGTACGTCACATCCAGTTCCTTCAGACGGAAAGCTAATTTGTCTTAAATGTGCAGAAATAAGAAAGCTTTGGCATCCTCATGGAATATAAGTCATCCTTTAGAGGAGACTACTTCAACTGAATATGATTGGGTTTTTCCCCAACAGCCCTTTTTCCTTTTTTTTTTCTGGTGTGTGTTGTGACTTTGTTTATTCGGCCTTGTCCCAGGGCATTGGCTTCATCCTCCTCTGGCCCAAGTTGTTCCCAACAAGTATGATTCCTCAACACAAAAGAATGAAAGAAACTCACTGGGAAAACCCAATCTTTTAATCTTGGGTATGAGTCAATTACCAGAGCAGCATTGCTGAGCATGTGGCAATGTTGGTTTCAGACCAGCACCAAAAGATGTATTGACTCTGACATGTTTATTTCCTTGCCATAGAAATTTAGAGCATATACAACTTTTGTTGTCCAGTGGAATTCTCTTTCGGTCATGGGTACGTGCAAACAATAACTTGTGAGACGATGATCGAAGTTTGTGCAACTGGCAATATAGTGTTTATTTCCATTAGTGCGGCAAACACCAAAGGCAACAGGGTGGTCAAATGTTCACTTGGCTTCCCACCCAGCTCATTTTGGTCATTTTCATGTCACTGCAAAAAAGGTTTAGTGTTTTGCCTGGTGGTTGGCATTTCCTTTGGTGACAGATTAGAAAAATGATGCGGCTGTAATGCAAATTCCCCATTTGTCATTGATTAGAGGGGGACTTTTTGATGACTTGTACATAGTCCCAAATTCAACTGGTTTGGGTGGTTTCATCAAATACGTAAAGTCCAAACTATGCTGGCAGTCCGGTACGTTCCATAGAATGTTGGAGGACTGTCACAGCCGCACTCGATCTCCTTTCTTCTGTTTTTACTTCTTCAAATGTTTCAGTACAAGCCAAAAGGGGTGCATCGCAGCAAACGTGGAAAGATATTCTAAATGTAGTGCTCCGACGGGAACATTACAACAAGAAGATACTTGTGCGTTTCTGTCATAATGAACACAGGCAGTGATACCTGATGAAAAATATGGACAGCAAAGAAATCGGATTGAAAACGATCTTTCTGAGCTGATTACCGGTATTCCCCTCCTAAATCCTTGGTGGTCATTTGATAGTGTTCGAAAATCGAGATGTATAATATGCAACAAAAAGGCCAAGAATGTATTTGAACCTCGATTACTGTTACGGAGCTGCCTCAAAACCGTTCGAACTGTTTGACCTTGCGAGAGTAGGAGCATAAAAAGTATTCACTGGCGCCTACAAACATGACAATTACAGTAATGAATACATTCCACATTAAAAACAAGACTTCCTCATGTGGTTCTTTTTTTTCTGGGAAGGCAGATGACTAAAGACCAAGGCTACGCCACAGGAGATGTCTTATTGTTTTCACATAATATAAATCAATAGTGCATCTGGGGGAGCTTCTGCATTGCTTAAATGCCCGAAGGAAACTTGGCAGGAGGGGAGCCACGACCACCCCGACTGCATACAGGATTCGATTTTGCACGGGGCTTAAAAATCCTTTTTAGACAAGAAAAAATTGAAGGCGGGAACGCGTCACCAACTTAAAACGCTGTACATTCTGGCCTAACAGTCAATCATATCATCTGCGAAATAATCAGGTGATTCATCTCTACTGTCATCAGCCTTTTGACAGTGGTCTCCCTTTTATATTTTGACCTCGGAGCTGGATGTTCTTGCTGAAGTAAAACCAAGTTGAGTAAACTTTCATAGAACATAATATGCTGATGTCGTTCCTCCCATTACAGTCGCAACCAAATGCATTGCAGTTCTGCTCCAGTTTCTGATTATGATCGCGCGAGCATTCTGCAATGCTGCAAAGGGCTCGTCTCCACAGCAGACCTTGTGTCGTCCAGGAATAGGCAATGTGCTAAGCGTGAGGCTTTATGTTGCAGGTCATTTCCCAGTGGGATCAGCCGGCTCCTGCAGAGGGCTTGTGATAAGAGTGGATATTGGAACCTATGTAAACTGCCCTTCCCCTGTGTGCCGAGGGGTAATCCTAAACACCTGGGCTAGTTCGCTAGGATTTGGCTGGATTAGGGGTTCCGTAAAGGCAGACCTGACCGCGCATCTGATTGAATCCGTTTTCATACTTATCTCTTCACATTCTCACCCAAATTACTCAGACTGCAGCAATTTAAACGGAACATTTCAGTTAAAGGCCCTAAAGATGGCAGAACTGTGTTATCCTTCAAATGTGTCGGCCGCTGTTTACTTAATATACGGCCTTCTTATCAAACTAACAAACAAACAAATTTTAAGAATCACATTTGCTTGCTTATGGGGACCGCCTTTTTTAGGTCTTTGAGTGTGAATTAAGAAGCAATTCCTGCCTGCTTCATTTGGGTCTGGATTTCATCACGACATTTTTTCTGTTAGCTGGCCTGCTGCATGTTTTCCATCCCAGCCGAGGAGTACACAGAATTAAATGACTAAAACCATCACTCTCCACACAGTCTCAGCCTACCATTCAATATCTCGTATTATTGACCTTTGCCCTTGACGCCAATTTAACCCGCAATGCTTAATTTCTGGAACTATATTTGAGGGCCCACAAGCAAAAAGAAAACACGAAGGGAAGTCTGAACCATTATTACGTTTTCGGTTATCGGTCTACTTATGTCTTGTTTTGTGAAAAAGGTCCCTATTAGGACACCTGTTCATTCATTGCAAGCAGTTGCGTGAAGTTGATATGTGCAAAACTGGAGTTGGTTGAAGGGAATGACGATGGGAAAACATCAATTCCTCACCTCGCATCTTACAATTATTTGGTGTCTTAACGGTGAAGGACGTTTGCTGCCTTCAATACAGCATTCATTCATTGTCTTGTGGGAGCAGAGGTACCGCATGTTGCTTTTGGGTGACACAGTTCATGAATCACTGATAGTGTAAAAAGTCATTCATTCAATTGTTTGTGTCCAATATACTGTATGTATTCCTACGCAATGAGTAATGTTGTAATGCGGACTAAAACTTGAACGTGTATGCAAATAGGTAACATCATTATGAAATCAAAGGTATATTTTATGAAGCACTGAACATGAAAAGAAAAAAAGTACCTCATGTATAGTGATATATGTTTTGTTTTGATGGTTTGAAGTGGTCATGTCGAAGATTTACCAGACGTTGCGCTCGTCTTCTTTCACTCAACTCCTTAGTTTTTTGGGGGTTTTTTACACTCACTACCGGAGCAGAAGGAATAATTTCTTATCTCTAGTGACTCTAGTAACCGTAAACCGCAGAGGTGTTCCCCGTTGTTGTGGCTTGTGAATGCAAAAGGGATTTATTTAGCAACTATTTTTCCTCCGTTGTCCCGCCCCCATGAATGTAACCCATTGTATAACCTGCACAGCTCAAGATAGAAGAAAAGAAATAAATATTTTCAAGAGAGGAAGTAAAAGTAAACAACTGAAATAATATGCCCGTCCAAGTGTGCACACCTTTTCATAACTAGGATATGGCTGTGTTCAGATTTTACCAATGGCATTCCAACTCTTGCTTAATGAGAGTCAGCATACACCTGCCAACATTTGAAGTGCCTCTATTTATTTATTTATAACTGAAGCCTGGTGTTTTTCTGCCAGAATGGACGAAGTGTTCGTAACTCCCTCCACCTCTCCTATGGCCCCAGGTCCAAAACAGCCCCGAAACGCTGCCATCACCATATTTTCACTGAACATGTACTGTTCCTTTGGTGATGAGCATTGTTTTGTTTGCACCAAACTTATTTTGGGGAGAATTGGGGCCGAATAGCTCAACTTTGGTTTCATTCGACCATAACAAAATCTTCTAAATATCTGTGTGTTATGGGCCAGTGAAACCAAGGGTGAATTTGCTTATCATCCAAAGACCACCATTCCTATTCCTACAGTAGAGGATATACTCATGCCACTATGATGTTTTGGGGCTGTTTGAATTCAGATGGACGTGGGGCCTTAGAAAAGGCTAAGGGAATTAATTAATGGATAAAAAAAATTGTCGGTAAGGTTTACTTGAGCATCTTAAATGTATTTTAGGTTAATCGAGGGTGCCAGGTGTGTTCTGACTTCCATTTAACATGAGTTTGAATGTGAATGGTTAATTGTGAGCACAGCCGCATCCAAGTTAGTACAGTGTGCACACTCAGGTGTTCATTTTTAAATCCCTCTCAAAAAAATCTGTTGAGTTGTACAGGTTATATGTCACGTTAACGGTGGAGAAAGTTATAAAATGATTAATCATGATCTGATTTTTTTTTATTTTTCATGTCACAAATAGTTGGCATTTGAACACGGGTGTGTGGACGTTTTCTATCCACACGTTAAGAAGGCAAGGATGTTAAATTACCTGACAGGTGTTCAAAGAAAAGGAACGCAGACCTGCTTTCTACGTGATAGAAGCTTTTGAAGCGGTTTCGAGTTCCATCAATAAACGTACATTGATGCTTTGTCCATTTCAGTTCCGCTCTTTGTTTTACTCGTCAAAATCATTTGAGGGTTCCATGGATTTTCTTTTCTGTGGCATGATCGACTCACCAAGCGCTTTCTTTCTTCCTAGATGTAGACGAGTGTGCAGAGGCGCTTGACAACTGCAGCATCGACGCCATCTGCCAGAACACACTGAAATCCTACAAGTGCATCTGCAAATCGGGCTATAAAGGAGATGGCAAACATTGTGAAGGTAAAGGACTCTGAATGAACGAGTTTTTTTTTTCGCACGTGGTTTGTAGGTACAACATTCGGCGGTTCCTTTTGGGACCGTGGAGAGAACGGTTACTGTCAAAGTCATACATCTGATGTCAATCACTCAGCATTAGCGTGAGAGCAAAGAGAAGCCAGGGAGTGAGAAGTGGACGCAGGATGAGAAAAGCCAGTTGCCGAGCTCTCCTTTATGACAAGGCGAAATGAAGCAGTAAATTTCCGATACACATGCTGGAGCGAATTAAGACTGCGGCTGAAATAGCAGCCAGAGGCACAGCCAAGCAGTCGGGGTAATTTCCAGCAGGGGTTCTGAAGACATTGTCTCCCCCCCCCCCCCCCCCGAACCCCAACCACCCCCCACTCCCAAACTCAAACAGTCTGAATCAGTCTATTTCCCAAATCTGGGGTTATTAAAAAGCCATAATCACAATGTTTTCTTTGTTATTACCGACTGGGTGACGTCTGTGGCTTCTTGCCTCTCGGCCATTGAAGATTGATTTGTGAGATTTTGGTTGTGCAATGTTCAGTCTTCATCCATCAGAGGTTTAGGGTGAGCAAATATTTCTAAAAGACTGATATTTCTGAAAAGCAACTTTAATTTATTTAAGTAGGTGGTTCCGTTTTTTATTATCAGTGATTACTTGTATCGATCGTTATCCAATATGAGAGCTTTCTCATCATATTCTGCCTTTACAAAGGCATTGATGGTCAGTTTTCATTGACACTGAGCGAGTCTATTATACTTGCATATGATCATATTTTTTGCGACCTCCAAGCGAGCAGCTCACGAGTAGCTCACAAACATCGACGCCGGTATTAGCAGCTAACAAGAAAATACCTTACCATGTTCATACATAAATAGAATCAGCCACAACATGCGTACTTGAAGATGTTAATGCATCCGGGACCCACTGCCACGAAAGGCTACTTCTTAACAGCCCCTAAAACCTTCTGGCTCCGTTGCTAGCGGATAACCATGACCACGAGGGTCTGTTTGTCAGACGTGAGTGACATCAAGATACATCGTTTTCCGGTTATGTCGCGACTAACCCCGATTACTGCTCCTGCGCATGGACGTCAAAGACAGCAAGGCATCGAGTCGACTAATCTTGGCGGCTCGAATCAAGTGATGGTTATTGTCTGTAGAAGATAAGTAAGATTTATTTATGTATTGTGTACAGTATGTATGTGTATATATATATATATATATATATATATATATATATATATATATATATATATATATATATATATATATAAAAACTCGAGAAATACCAAGGGCTCAGAGAGGAGCTGGAGAGAACCTGGAAGGGAAGGTAAAGGTGACAGTCGTGCCACAGTCGTGCCTGTGGTGGTCGGAGCACTCGGGGCAGTGACCCCCAAACTAGATGAGTGGTTGCAACAGATCCCGGGAACATCCTCGGACATCTCAGTCCAGAAATGTGCAGTGCTGGGAACAGCAAGGATACTGCGCAGAACCCTCAAGCTTCCTGGCCTCTGGTAGAGGACCCGAGCTGAATGAGGGACAGAACCCACCCGAGGGGGGGGTGAGACGAGGATTTTTTTAAATATATATATAAACAGCCATTGTATTGCATATATTCATTCATTCATCTTCCGTACCGCTTGATCCTCACTAGGGTCGCGGGGGTGCTGGAGCCCATCCCAGCCGTCTCCCGGGCAGTAGGCGGGGGACACCCTGAATCGGTTGCCAGCCAATCGCAGGGCACACATAGACGAACAACCATCCACGCTCACACTCACACCTAGGGACAATTTAGAGTGTTCAATCAGCCTGCCATGCATATTTTTGGAATGTGGGAGGAAACCGGAGCACCCGGAGAAAACCCACGCAGGCCCGGGGAGAACATGCAAACTCCACAGAGGGAGGCCGGAGCTGGAATCGAACCCAGTACCTCTGCACTGTGAAGCCGACATGCTAACCACTGGACTACCGGGCCGCCCGTATTGCATATAATATTGTGCAAATAATCACAACGTTGTGGTGGATATGAGAGATATGTAGACATTTAAATATTTCGGCCTCTGGTTAGATTTTTCCCAAACACATCCAACCGCAAACTGTCAGTCGTGTCATTGTCAAATGGCATGTCTTTTATCTCTTTCACAATGTTCTCTTTCACTTGCTTGTGAAAGAGAGGAACGCATGTTTGGGAAGTCTCATTTGTATTTTTTTTTATGCATGCAAGCATGTCTAAAAATGACCTTTTATTGAGTTTTTTTTTTGGGGGGGGGGGTCATTTTGTTTGATAGCATGAGTGTCAAACACAAAGCCGAGGTGTGAATATGTGACCCGCCACATCATTTTACGTGGCATATCAAGCATGTCATCTTCCATGATGCTTGCTAAAATCTATACCAAAATGTCAAATTGTGAAATGTAATAAATAATAATCGTGAGATGTTGCAAGGGTTTTCTCGTTACGTTATGACGATAATAACTTGAGCAATACTTGAACAAGGTATTATTCTTGACTTTTTAATTTCAACGAGTTATCCAGCAATCTGGTGTGTACTGTGGATGTAATGATGTGCGGGTGTGATAAAACGTAACATAAAAATAACTTAATAGCTCTCAGACGGCAAACGTGACAATATTGTGGGCCATGGCAAAAATGAGTTTAACGGCCCTGTCACTCGTATTTTCAAAAGGTTTGTATTCTTGAAAAGCTTTCTGAACACGGAACGTGACAATATATAATGGTCAAGCGTTTTTATGAATTCCAAATTTACAAAAGAGAATGCTGCATCCAAAAATTAATTGAGAAACATTTGTAGTCGATAGATTCAAGAAAATTACTGTTGGAACTGGTGATTGTGTGTGTGCGTGCACCTTTTGAACTTTTTAATGATCGTTGAGCAATTTTAAATGTCAGGAAATGTAGTTTTGTGACATGCATGTGTGTGCTTGATCAATCAGAAAACTTTGAAGCCTTGGAGATACAAGGAAATGTGAGCAGGTCAATGGCTTTTGCATACACATGCGATCTGCTCATTGGGTGACAACGGCAGATGTTCAGACATTCATAAGGTGCACGCGCACACCCCCGCACTTGAAGGGCACGAGGGGGAAAGTAATGAAAAGTGTCCTTCGTGGTTATTTTGGACATTGGACAAGTCATTCGCAAATAGATGATTTAAAATATCATTACAATTATTATTAATGATTTTATCATTGACTGATTCACTACATTGTGCATCTTGGGGGAAAAAAATGTGTTTCACTTTTTTGTTCAAAATCAGATGCGGTATTATTTTTGCTTTTCTTCTCCAGAATATTCCGAATTGTCGAACTGACTAGGGCTTATATTTTTGTGCTTATGTTTTTACAGCATGATAATTGCTTGTTAGTCACCCATCAGGAGCCCTTTGGTTTTCAAGTTGATTACATCTCTAAACAAGTACGATAAGTGCAGTGCTTTAAGAATGAGGGGGGGAAAAAAAAGTACCGGTCCTCCTCTAATTGGACTGTTGTCTGGTAAATTAGATGAATTGCATCTCATGAAGGTAATTAATTATTCCATAAATATGTAATATAACCATGCCATTAGCGGCAATGATTTAAATGACGGCATGATTAACTTTCTTAGTATCTTAAATCAGCTATTCCATATCATTGTATTAATGGAGCAACTATGAAATTGTGATAAACCCAAATGTCGAGAAGGTAAGGCAAGATTGCCGTCAGACCACCATGTAAGCTAATTTCAGTGTGTTTTGTTTTTATTTAGCTTATTAGCTTAAGTTACCTTTTGCATTGGCAGCCTGTTACATTATGTATATGTTTGCACGTTTCAATGACGGCGCAAATACCGAATAAAATGTTACCCCAAGCTTTTAAAAAAAAATACTCTTTTTTTTCTTTCTTTTTTTTATGTACCTGAAGGAGTCGTCTGAGTATCACAAGGTGCACGAGAGTAGAACACGGGTACTATGGGGACATGTGAAGTACACAGTACGCCGCAAAAAAAATGCTGGAGGCTAACATTTAGAAGTGCTCTTTACCGCTGCGTACCGGCCCACTTAAAGCACTGTGTAAGTGTAATTCTTCACAGGCAAAACCTAAATCTGAACCATTCAACGTGATTTACTGTTTGAACATAATGGGACCCATGTGGGCAACAAAGCACACCTGTCAGACTCAAGTTTCAATGCTTTTGCTCAACTTGTCTATCATATGTATATAATAGTTTATTTGTTAATCTGTTGTCTTCTATTCATCTTTGGATGTCAACTAAATTTTCCCCATGTAAAGCAAAAATCAAAAAGAATCAGCTTCACTGTTCAAACTGATTTGGAGGGGGGGGGGTGTGGGCGAGGAGTATATACGATTGTGTACTGCATTTTTCTTGTTGTGACTTAGCAAGCCTGACAAGCGAAGAATATTGAATAAGGCTGATGGAGGAGAACCTGTTGCAAATGTTGTGCATGTTCCAGAGTAAAAGGAGAGAGGGAAAAGTGATGGGTGATATTTTGCTGAGCTTGGCAAACGGTGCTGATGTGTGGGAAGAAGGGACGCGGGGAGCAGAGTGTTCCTTTGTCTTGGTCCCATCCCTCCGCTGTCAAGTCTAATTAAGCCTTGAGAGCGGCAGCCTGAAAGAGAAGCTGAACCACCAGGATCATAGGGCCTAAATGGGCCAGCAAGCGCTGAGTGGATGTGCACAGTGTTCGCAATCCATCCTGCCCCTGGTCTTCTCAATGCAGCCATCATCATAACCATTACAGACAACCTCACTATCACTGTCAAACCAATCTGCAATCTTTCTGTAAACGTCAGCCTCCACTCTGCTTTTATGTCGCACGTGTCTTTGATTTTTTTTTTTGCACTTGTGAACTTACTTTCAGGTCTTAATGATTATTCAGTATGCACTAGTTTCCCTTTTGTAACCTAAATTTTTCAAAAACTTTCAATACACAACCCGTCCTGTATTAACTGTGCTATGTTAACTGTGTAAGGAAGAAATATTTGTGTTCTTTTATCAGTAAAATGAAATCAAATGCCGAGTTAGACGTATCCTTGTCAATTAGCAATGTGAAACAGTTGGAAAGACTTAAATTAAACATGGATGTAAAAATCTATGCCCCCCCAGCCCCCCCCCCCCCCCCCCACACACCCTCCCAAAAAACACATTTTAAAGCTTATTTTTGCGGTTGTGGGTGTTCTGAAAAAGGATGTATTGAATCTGGTCCAAGTTCTCCCATGTCACCCGTGGCAAACTGTGACATGGGAGACTTTTGCTGGCCCTCGGTGTGGGCCAGCAAAAGCATGGCTCAAAGACCCCTTAGGTATGGAAGTGAACCCTTGCAGCAAAATGGGCCAGTGCAAAAAGGGGTCAGCTGCAGGACCCCAAACACTGATAAGTGGCAACAAGGCTCTTTCTGCTATGAAACATTTTTGTAGCAGAAAGAACGCCAAGATTCTGTGGTCTAGCAATGACAAGGCGTCCGATAGATCGAAGAAAATTGAGATCGCTACCGAGCTGCAAACTGTCAAGTCGCTAATTATACACACGAGCGTTGAATGTTTTGAATCAGCAGGCTGAAATACTAAAGCAGGATTTTGTTGTTGTTCGCAAAGAGCAATCACAAATTGCCAGGTAGGTGGACCGCTGTCAACAGTATGACGAGGAGATGAGCACTTCAGACGATTATTGCCGCTCACTAAAGGGCTGAAAAACATGTGTGCTACTCAATCAGTAAATTTTTATTGATCGTTCTTCCATTTTCCGGGAGGGTTGACACGCTTCCAATATGACGAGGTACATCTAAATAAACGTGGGCTGAGACTGCCAGCTTCCAATATCTTCTGCAGTGTACGTCATTTGTTCCAAAACAGCTGGCGAGATTATCCACAACAGCCGATAAGACAGTAGCCTGGCACCAAGTTCAATCGAGCACAAAGTGAAACACAATGTCAAAAACCAGATGCAGTTCACGTGACTGTGATTGTGAATGGTTGTTTGTCGATGCGTGCCCTGAGATTGGCTGGGAAGAAGTTCAGGGTGTACCCCGCCTGCTGCTCGAAGACAGCTGGGATGGGCTCCAGCATGGCCGTGGAGGGATATACATTTGGTCTGTCTCTGTACGGCCTGGCCCGGTACCGGTGGTTGGGGGAACACACTTCAAAAGGCTCTGAAATCATTCTGGTCATGTGAAGCACATCGAGTTGCCTTGTGTGTCAAATGTGCAACATAAATAACTCTGCCTTGACTTGCTTTACGATTAACACAAATTTACGGCGATTTTTTTTTTTTCCCTCGCCTGGACACGGGCCCGCTTAATAATTGTATATATTTAGCAGAAATTATTCTCTCGACGCCACTCCTGCTCCTCACTAAGTGGAACATGACAGATTTGTGCAATTGTTTGTCGATGTGTGCCTGCTTTAATGTCTTCATTTTATGTTGGTTGTTTTGTTGCAGATGTCGACGAGTGTGCGACCGAATACAATGGTGGCTGTGTCCATGAGTGCATCAACATCCCGGGAAATTACAGGTGCACATGCTATGATGGCTTCCGCTTGGCACATGATGGGCACAATTGTCTAGGTGAGTGTGTGATTTGTGTGTGAGCGTGTGTGTGTGCCTGTGAGCATATGAGCGAAGCTCTATGCACGCGTGTTTGTGTGTGTATATGTTTGAATTCTTTCCTCCAGTTTCCAGTGTCATATATGGTTTAGAGCAGTAGTTCTTAACCCGGGTTCGATCGAACCCCAGGGGTTCGGTGAGTCGGTCTCAGGGGTTCGACGGAGCCTCTGCCATGGAGGTTAAGACACACGCGACTCAACATGTTAATTTGTTATGACACGCCCGCTTGGCCATCATGGGCTGCAGATGATCACATGACATTGCTTGTCCAATCAGTGCTGTGGGAAATTTAGTTCGCTTAGTCGTCAACGTGTGACCGTCGTGGTAGTACGTCGTACAATTTTTAAAAAAGTACAGTCAAACTTCGGTTTTCGTCCATAATCCGTTCCGGAAGGCTGTTTGAAAACCGAAATGGTTCGAAAACCGAAACCACGCTCTTTTTTAAATAGAAATGTTTATTAACACGTCTGCTCACAATGGAAAGCAACACGAGGAAGCGTCACTTCCTCATCTACCCGAAGAAGCGTCACTTCCTCGTGTAAGGAAGGCAGAGGAGTCAAATGGTGCATTCAAGTGAGCTCAGTTTGTTCGAGAACCGAAATGTGTTCGTCATCCGAGGAATAAAAAAATCTATAGTGTATATTAATTTTCACTCATGAAGGGTTCGGTGAATGTGCATATGAACTGGCTGGGTTTGGTACCTATAAAAAGGTTAAGAACCACTGGTTTAGCGGTATGAGTATGTTGCAAAGAACATTTGACGGCAGAGGAGAGTACCGGTAACTTTACTGGTGCCGAGTGCCGACGGTCTGTGTGGGGTGGCGACTGCTGGTGGGAACGTCCCATGCTTTGTCGTCCGGTGGGTCTTCGGTGTTTAGCACTTCAGCGTTAACTGACCCGAAACTGATGGATCCTCACTAGTAGTCGTAGATAGGTTTGGAGATGTTCCGTTGATCTGTTGTAATAGATTCCAATTGTTTAGATGCCACGTTAAGTCCTAGTTTGGCTACAATATCAAGATCCAAAGCAGCGGTACACACCCCTGACGTTATTGGTGGCGTTTCAAATCGGTAAATTATTCAGGAGCATGAAATTCCCCTCCCTCCCCACCCGATTTTTTAAGTAGACTATATATCAATTTAGTGCCCTGCGATTGGCTGGCAACCGATTCAGGGTGTCCCCCGCCTACTGCCCGGAGACCGCTGGGATAGGCTCCAGCACCCTCCGCGACCCTAGTGAGGATCAAGCGGTTAGGAAGATGAATGAATGAATATATCAAATTGAAAATGGATCTGGGGCCAGATAATTTGATTAAGCGCAACAAGTGAAAATAAAATTGAGTAAATTCAAGACACCATTTTATCAGTGTAGCATACCTGTCATTCTAAAGTTTAAGGTGATGAAGTGAAGTTAAATGTTGCACTTCTGTTTTTAATCTTAGAGTTGCAAGGCTTGCATAGCATTCAGTTATGAGGTTTTCGTAAAGGACACACAAATACTCATGTTGAAAATGCAGATTATTTTTTTTTAAGTTAATGTCGAGTCTTTTGAATACCATCTCAAGACTTTCATAAGCTTTAGCCAAGCAAGACCGCAAGCCCAAAACATTGGAGTGCCGGGTCTACCTCGAGCCCTGTACCTCTGATATTCATCTTTTGTCAGAGGAGGACTTTAACCGACGTGGACGCATACCTTTATTGCTATACATCGCTAATATCACATTACAAATGCTAATACATGCCCTCGGGCTAAATGCGCTCTTATTTGAATACTTGCATGAGATATTTGAATTTTTTTGTTTTCACAAAGCCCGTGAAGTCTAGTCTGGTTTCACCTACAGAAAAAAAGGCTTCTCTTTTTAATTAGCCTGACAAAAAGAGAGTGAATTTATGAAGGGCTTGACCCTGAGCTTAGAGCTCTGAGTCAGCCACTGGGCCAGTGTACTTTCCCATGGTTTAATATTTCACCAGTGTGCTGTGTGAATGAGCCTCACTGAAATTTTTTTAAAAGTATATTAAATAATGTTTTGTTTTGTTTTTTGCTAAACATAGACATCACTCTTGCCTTGCGCTAGCCATATGATATCTATCCTTTTATAAAACTCAAGTGCAACTAGAAAGCTCCATCTCCGTCATGCTTTTTGCCTTAGCCTCCACTAGTCACTTTGGTGGGGAAATGTAACCAGCTACTAGATACAGTATTGCTGAGATTCAGGCAAAACCATTCCCAACTATTCATGGAGAGCCAGCTTGTGGGCACACAAAGTGGCACGGTCACATGAACCTTGTCAATTATTTAGTTATAGTGCAGTGATGCCAGTTAAGGTAGCCTTTAATGAAAAACACCCGCATCTCTTTGGTTTGATCATAAACGAGAATGGCACCCAATTAACAGTGTTTAACAACATTGAGCAAATGCCTGAATTATGTCACTTGCATTCACGCATCACACTACAAAATAAAGGACATCTCGCGTTTAGTACAAAGCTCACTGGCGCCAGGACCAGAAGTTCAATGGGTTCTTCCTCGGTTTACTCTGTTGCTCCACCCCTCTACAACAAAATCTGTTGCGTAGCTCTTCAGTGAGGGTAAACAGTTGTCACTGCGAGAGGTTACCATGGCTTTCTTTTCCTCATAATCTAGCCATAGTCTTACCCCTCTTTGCTTTCCCTCACCCGCTCCCCTCTTTCTGTATCTCGCTTGGATCTGCAGTGCAGGGCTATTTTCCAAGCCATTTAGAAACTACATCCAGTTGTGAATGGATCATTTGGTGTGCCGGGGATCAGCTGTTGACTTGCGTGCAGGTGTTTAATCGCAATAAGTGGTTGTATGACGGTTACATCAAACAGTTTTATCTATCGGTCCTTTTGATACAACCCGTAAATCAGGCGCCATCAAATCAAGACAGCTTTTAAGTTTAGCTACCTCGCAGAGTTGATCCTTCCTACAATGGCCTTGCAGCGTGCATGTGAGATGAGGCCTAACTTTTCAGATTTGATTGACACTCTCAGAGTTATTAATTTACCAATATGCTTAATTTTACTGTGGTTGTAGTTTGCATCGGTATGGTGCTGTCCTGCATCATATTGAGAGCTGGTCCCAATGTTGAGTCCATCAAAACTCGGCTCTTATCTTGATTCAGTGCAATTCTAAACCAGAGCAAACTATAAACCACAACAATCAACATTTTGAATCAAATGTTAAATGTCAGCACTGTCCGTTTAAAAAAAAAAAAGAAAGAAAAGGAATTTGTTATCTTTTCAAAAAACTCCTGTATTGAATGTATGACCACTTGGATGTGCATTTTAGAAAGGGTTTTCCGCATTTGGATCACGGGTGACCTGGCACTTAACCCAGCTGAACTTTGGACGAACGGCACGGTTCTCACCTTGATTGATTGCCTTCCAATCGCAGAGCAACCATCATGTTGTGGCTGATCCGTGTATACGTCTGTAGCTTCCAAATCCATCCATTGTCTTGAGACATTAAAGGACTCTAAAGATTTCCACTAAAGCAATAACCCTCAGCAAGAAAAGAGGGAGAGGTACAACTAAGGTTTCACCTCAAAGCTCCAACTTCGTCTTTCAGCTTTAAGCTTCTTTTTGGCCCCAAAGAAAAGGTTAGTCCCTCTTGGCCCTGGAGTGGAGAACCTAAGCAGCTGGTTCCCAGACAAGGTCAGACCCTCAGAGCCCCTAAAGACCAGATGTGCCCGAGGCTGCAGAGCAGGAGACGTTCTCCTGATCCTTAAAAGTTCACGTTGAGTTCAGAATCTTAGATCTTTGAGGTGAGTTTTATTGGATGCTATGTTGAACCAGTAGTCATGCCCATAACTTAGAGTTTTAGTCTTCTCAGGCTTTTCCGTGTTACTGTCAGCCCAGGGAGAGATTCCCCGTGCATCTCCTTCACTGCATATCTTTTTGTAGTGCGCGGCACGTGCCCCATGACTCCCTGTAATTGCATGTGTTGGCAGCGTAATGGCATTGGGCGGTGGCAGAAGGCGGCGGAGCATGAAGCAGAACGCCGCCTTGTGTGCCTCAACAGGGACGCTGTGGTTTCTGAGGTCTCCGCCGTCTGCCCTGAGCCTCACAAAGATGTCAGGAAGTCAGCTTGGTGGAAGAAATGCAATATCACAGCACACTGCTTCTGTCTTCGTGGAGTGAGATGTCACTCACTGTATAATTTAGCCCACAGTGAGCTTTTGTACCCTCTCGAAGCACCCACAGAAACGAGACAGCGTGGCATTCAAGAGCCTGATTACATCTTTTATAACCATCAGGACTATTTGCTGGTAGAGGTGAGGGATGGATGGTAGTTAATCACCACATGGCCAAGCTGTAAAGGATTTTTAGAGTCTTAGGAAAAACAGAGGAATCAATGTCAATTTAATCCAAAACACACATCCCCCTTTACAATGAAAACCAGATGCAGGAAGTCTATTAGTTCCCCAATGTAGCACCACCGTCCCCACTTATGACCTATGCATTTTGGATGAGGTCCTTTTGGAAACCAAAGTACGTGTCATTGTTGCTTGCTAAAGTAACTAGTTGTCTGTATCGTGAACATTTGTGCTGATATTACTTCCAACAAAAAACACAACAGTTCACCTTTTTGTTGAAAATAGGACAGGCCCAAGTCACCCCATTGTTTAATTGTATTCATGCTTCACTGCTTTGTCAAAAGACACCTTGCTCCCTGTCATCAAAGAAGCGACTTGGGGGTCCACCCGTGGGCTGTGTTCCTTTTGATTTTTTGTTGACTTACGCTGATTCGGTTTGTATTGATTCAGTAGGGCTCAATTCTCTTTGCAATCTATAGGGAAATGAATGGCCTTTTACTTTGATCTCCCCAAAGTCATAAAACGATCTAGAACACTAACACAATGTCATTACAGCATCAACAGCTTTCAAGTAACAGCTTTGAGAAGGTCGCATCAAATAACCCTGCTAAGTGATTACATTTTTTTTCCAATTAATGTTATTGTAAAAGTCATAGTTGTCTTGCGTTGCAACACCCCTCGATATAAAGCATGAAAATCTCTTGTCACCTGATGAACTTTAATCTCAACTCTTGTAATCCTCAGAGACTATTGGGTTTCAAATCAAAGCGGAAGCTTCAGATGCACGTATTGACCGTCTTACGCGAGTCAGCAGAGTGTTCCAGTTGCACTTTTAAATGTAATTCCTTTAAGTGTGTTTGGTGGCAGTCACATTCTGTTGCCGATTATTTTTGTGCGCATTAGCTGTTGATGATTTTGACTTTGGTGGCATGCTCTGCAAGTGCTCAGCACACCGCCTCACAGTTCTGAGGCTTAGGGTTCGAATCTGGGCTGCGGCCTTCCCATGTGGAGTTTCTTTTCTCCCGTAACGCCAACTTCCTTCAGTGTTCCAAAAGCATGCGTATGACACCTATTGAACACTCTAAACCAGGGGTGCCCATTACGTCGATCGCGATCGACCGGTAGATCGTCGACTGGTCCGAAGTCGATCACGAGGGGGGTAAAGGAGAAAAAAACCCCAACCATTTGTGTGGTAGATTTTCGGTCCAAATGGTTTGGGCACCCCTACTCTAAACTGTCTTTAGGGCTGAGTGCAAATGGTTGTTTGTCACTGTTTGTCTAAATATGCCCCGTGATTGACTGGCGACCAGTCGGTGATGTAGCGCTCACCTAAAATCAGCTGGCAGAGTATGACAGATGAATGGATGGATTTTGACTTAACTTTGTATTACTGGAAAGGCGTTTTTATATTGTGTCCATCCATCCATTATCCAAACCATTCATCCTCATGAGGGTTACGAGCATACTGGAGTGTATTCCAGCTCTCTTCATGCTGTTGGCAGGGTACACCATGCAACTGCTTTCCATCCATTTGTAGGGCACATACAGACAAACAACAACCCTTTGCACTCACAGTCACACCTAGGGACAATTTAGAGTCAAGTCAGAGAGGTACGGTAGCGCGAGATTATTCAGAGATTTGAAAACAAAGAGGAGGATCTTGAAAATAACTCTAAAATGAATGGGGAGGCAGTGAAGGGATGCCAGAGTGGGAGTTATATGCTCCCTCTTACGAGTACCAGTCAAGAGGCGAGCAGCGGCATTCTGGACCAGCTGAAGGCGCTTAATGGAGGAGTGGCTGACTCCAAAGTACAAGGCATTGCAGTAATCTAGCCGGGATGTGACAAAGGCATGAATTACTGTCTCAAAGTGTTCATGTGAGAGGAGAGGTTTTATTTTGGCCAGCTGTCTAAGGTGAAAGAAGCTGGATTTAACAACGGCACCAATTTGCCGATCGAGTTTGAAATCACTGTCCAGTTTAAGGCCCAAGTTTGAGACCGTTGATTTCAGATAAAGAGACAGGGGGCCCAAGTCTACAGGATGGAATGTACAAGGGCCACTGGGACCAAACAATATCACCTCTGTCTTCTTTTCGTTGAATTTCAAGAAATTTTGTGCCATCCAGGTTTTGATTTCTTCCAGACAGGATAGGAGTGGCCTTAATGAGAAGGCGTCTTTCTTGCTCAGTGGGACATAGATCTTGCAGTCATCTGCATAGCAGTGGAAGGGAATACCATGTTTCCTTAAGATGGAACCCAATGGGAGCAGATACAGCGAGAACAGCAAAGGCCCCAGAATTGAGCCCTGTGGAACACCACATGACAGGGGAGCAGTGCGTCACTCAGAGCAGCCAAGGCTGACACAAAAGGTCCTGTCAGCTAGATAGGACCTAAACCACTCAAGAGCACTGCCGCCAATGCCCACCAAGTGCTGCAAACGAGTCAGCAGAATACTGTGATCCACTGTATCAAATGCTGCAGTTAAGTCCAATAAAACCAGACACACGTGGTCTCCAGAGTCATTTGCCAGGAGGATGTCATTAGAAACACGTAACAGGGCTGACTCCGTGCTATGCATCGTCTTGAAACCTGAATGGAAGACCTCCAAGATGTTATGTTCATCCAAGAAAAGTTTCAACTGCATGTGCACCACTTTTTCCAGAATTTTGGAAATGAAAGGCAGTTTGGAAATGGGCCTGTAACTTGACAGCACATCTGGATCAAGACCAGGTTTCTTGATCAAGGGTTGGACCACAGCATGTTTAAACTGTTGGGGTACTACACCAGAAGAAAGGCTGCTGTTGATGATATCCAAGACCGATGCACCAACACTCGGGAGAACCTCCTGAAAGAAGCGTGAGGGAAGAGAGTCGCAAGGGGAGCCAGATGGCTTCGTCTGGTGAACTACATCCTCCAAAAGCGCCAAGGACACAGTATCAAAAGAATTTAGTACAGCTGAACATGGAACATGGACAGAGGGGTCAGATGCGGTATTTGAGACCGGAGTCCTAGCTGTAGAGACCTTATCAATGAAAAACTGAAGGAATCTGTTGCACATCTCGGGTGAAGAATCCCAGCAAGTAGGCAGAGGGGGTTTGAGTACAGAATCGTTTTTAATAGTGCGCGTGGGGTGTGACGGTTAGCTAGAATAAGGTTCGACAGATAATCTCTTTTGGCATCTTTTACTGTGAGCTGGTAGTTACGCCAGCAGTCTTTCCAAATTTGATAAGAGACATGCAATTTGTCTTTTTTCCACTTGCGTTCAGCTTTGCGACATTCCTGCCTAGCTGCGCGGGTAATGTCGTTAAACCATGGCTCGGGTTTAGGCTTTGGAAGCACAATTTTTAAAGGAGTTAATTAACTCACCAAGCATGTTTTTAAATTGTGGGAGGAAACTAGAGTACCCAGAGAAAACCCACACAGGCACGTGGAGAACATGCAAACTCCACACAGGAAGGCCGAGTCCTGGAATCGAACTTTGGACCTCTGCACTGTGAGGACTTGCTAATCAGTGGATTTTATACTGTATTTTATTCATATTTACCCAAGACAATGATTGAACTTGTGTCAAGTTACAACTGAGATTGTGAAAAAGCCAACCAAGTGAAAAGGCATCACAGATGATGCGAGCAAATACCGTAACATGAAATTTCAGTGATAGCACGGAAAGCCTCGCGACGACCTTGGCTTCCGAGGCTTTGGCCGATATATTTTTTGGTTCAAATGCTATCCATCCTAAAATTTGATTGCTGCTCGACAAAAGTGCGATTTTAGCACGTTCACCCCCCCCCCCCCACACGCACACATATAGCGTTTGAGAGTGGAAATCATGGCATGATTTTTCAGGCTTTGGAAGCTTCATTTTATGTCTAGGTCTTGCATATTTTTTTTATCATTCTAATTTGGGTTGTTAACCTAGTCCAGATTTACAAGACTTGTTACTTACAAGATTTTCACTTTACAGGGACTTCATGAGCTTTTCCTATGCTGTACCGGTAGATTTTGGTTCCTTACATTTTTTACATGCGGACAACACCTTGTTATCAACGCATGATCAGTTAATGATAACTTGAAAAGGGTATCCCTGTTCCTATGGAGATGAAAGTCTCTGCCATGCTCAGCTGACACGCCTCGTCAACCCAACAAGTGAATGGAAAGGGAAAGGGCATATTTGTCCACCACCTTTAACCCCTGCTGGGATAGAGTAGAGGCAACAATGATCCTGTTACCCCCGTGTCTTCCTGTGTAGGATGCAGGCTCTTCTCGGACTAAGCGCAGCTCCAACTCATTTCACCACCGCACATGCGGCTACCCTGCCTCTCTTTGGTAGCAGTCACTGTTTATTTGTTGTGATCCACATACAGTACATCCAGTTCGGACAAAGTCTCTACAGCTCATAGGAGAGGAGGCGCAGCGATGAGTTATGGGACAGATTTGAAATTGTGAATTAGCCGGCTCCTGACGACTATATCAACAAACAGCCTCTCTTTTCTCTGTGTTGTTCATTTCTATCCACTATGAGCTGAACAATCCCAGCTGAGCCTATTGGCAGAAAAGTGCTTCAGAGGAAACTGAAGCCCGAGACTGGGTTTAGCGACGTAAACGTCAAACAGCCTGGTAACCATCAGACGTCAGTATGAGAGCCTCTTGTCTCCTTGACATAAGGTTATCCACCAAGAAACCTCTTGTGGGCTTGTGTTTCTTAAACACTTCCAGATTTTTTGGGAGCTTCAGAAAAATACTGGTTCACATGATTTTAGCTCATTCCATGGAGGAATTGTCGGTCTGTGTGGTTTCTAGCCGCACCTGAATAGTCACACGGAAGGATGGGATTTTCAAATAAAATGACATCCAGGTGACCTCAGACATCATTCAGTTAAAGAGGACATATTTACTTTTTGATTGCATGTATACTATTAGTTGGGTCTCACCATTCTGTCAAGTGTGATAATAACCAAATTGTTTGTTTGCTGCATGTTTCTAAATATACCTCTGGATTGGAGCCTTTCCGAATTTAATTTCAAATTTGAAGTAACAGTCACTAAATTGCAATACAGTAATTACAATAATATGGCCCTTAGATGGAGTTTCTCCACCCATGACTTAGCTCCGTCATTTACAAGTTGCCACCAGACTACACCGTCTGAAACACTTAATCAAAACATAAGCGGAGCTGCAGTGCGTCTTCTTAAATGCGCAGATGAACTTCTCATAAAGTGAAATTATTAAGATACAATGATCCCTCGCTATTTCGCGGTTCGTTTATTGCGGCTTCAGTGCATCGTGGATTTTTTCAAACATATTCATAAAAAAAACAACAGCCCGGTAGTCCAGTGGTTAGCGTGTCGGCTTCACAGTGCAGAGGTACTGGGTTCGATTCCAGCTCCGGCCTCCCTGTGTGGAGTTTGCATGTTCTCCCCGGGCTTGCGTGGGTTTTCTCCGGGTGCTCCGGTTTCCTCCCACATTCCAAAAACATGCATGGCAGGCTGATTGGACGGTCTAAATTGTCCCTAGGTGTGAGTGTGGGCGTGGATGGTTGTTTGTCTCTGTGTGCCCTGTGATTGGCTGGCAACTGATTCAGGGTGTCCCCCGCCTACTGCCCGAAGACGGCTGGGATAGGCACCAGCACCCCCTGCGACCCTAGTGAGGATCAAGCGGTTCGGAAAATGGATGGATGGATGAATAAATAAAATAAATCATATACATGTAGTACAGTACTGTATATGTTGCTCTATGTGACTCGCTGCTGTTTTACTGACTTTCGCCGCTTCTCGCGGACTTTAAAAAAAAGTATGTTTACTGTCTTTTGTTAGTCATAAACTATCTTATACATGTTTAAATCTATTAGTGTACAGTTAATTACTTCAAAATTTACTTCGACATGCATGGATACCATTAAATTTGTCCTTATAAATATTATGTACGTGTACCTATAAGGAGGGGGGGTCGCTACTTCGCGGATTTTCGTTTATCGCGGGTGTTTTTGGTCCCCATTAACCGCGATAAACGTGGGATTACTGTATTTGTTTGCTGAAGATGGATGCTTGTTTTTTTTTTTTTTTTTTTGCTTTGCTGAGAAACTTTTGTTTCTTTGAATTTTTGCAGTGTGTACGAAAGCAAACATGTTCCCAGGTGTGTGTAGGGGTTTATTTCATCATCTCATATCTGCAGAGTAGCGAGGACGGAGGACGTACAAATATTTTGAGGATCTGAGGCGACGCTCCTCAATCTCCTCATTTCATGGCGACGTCTGCTAAAGGTGACGTCACGCCATTGCCATGCATAATAAAGGAAGCGTCCGCATGGTTGAATTTACGACTATCACCGCAAATGTCCTCTTGATGCTTTGTGTTTATATCCACATACAAAAGAGGCCCGGGTTGAATGTGAAAATCTGAATTGTATTGTTCACACTGCCTGAAAACATCAGATATGTCACACATGGGCAAAAAAATCGGAGTTGAACTGCAGTGTGAACATAGCCTAAAATTATTTTGGGAGGGGCGGAGGGGGGTGAATAAAACAAACCCACTCTAGAAATGAATTAAAACTAACTACATTAAAAAAAAAACAAAATAAAATCTCAGTATAATGAGAAACTACCATAACCCACCAATCACAATAAACACACTCAGAGTGTTATCAAGTTCCTTATGCTATGTATTCTGTCACCCATGAAAGAATGTGTCCGTTTGGGCTCAGCCGACATTTGAAAGACAAGATGTGACTTTGCACTCAGCTGTCCCATCTGGGGTTCGAACCTGTTATTGCCTTTCGTTGAGTGGCCGGGGAAATTTGCTCTGTCACTGAACTCCAAAGGGAGCATACAGGAAAACCGGGAATCCCCTTTAAAGCCTTTTGAAAATAAGATATCTTGCTTTGGTAGGACTTTGCCATCTATGTGCCAACTTCTCCTCACTCTTCACAAAACCAAAGCGCAGCAACTGGCCCCGGCAGCCCAGCGCACCCATGCCCCCCCGCCCCCCCGCCCCCCGCTTTCCTGTTGCCTGTTACTGCACATGGGTCTGATTTGCTGCCTTATTAGAGGGTGTTTGCCTCCTGTAAATGAAATAGCCAAAGAGGCCAGTGTCCATCCACTCACCTCCTCGTCTCTGGTGTGTCTAGACCACAGAGACGGTCCAGTCTGCGCCACACAGAAGCCAAGCAGTGAAATACATACATCGACACCTCTGATGACAGACAGCAGTTGTTTTTCACTCACACTGTACAATCGGTCAGTAATAACTGTCAATGACATCGCTCAACCTTCAGAAAATAAAAGCGCGTGACAGATTCAGGATTTTTCAACAAGACGTGTTGACATGGCTCTACTTGTCCGCGCGAGGGCAAATGTTATATACATGCAGTCAAGGCTATCTGAGAAACCGGCGGACATGGCCTCGGCAAACACAACCAATCTCTTAATCTCGCTCTGTTTGAGCCTTCCTTTTGCCTTCGTCTCCTGGACTGAAGCAGGGATAAAGCGGCGGCGTGTCTCACTTTTCAGAATTAAGGAAGCCCTTTCAACTTGATGAAGACATTTTTGTCTATCCTCAAGAGAATTTTTAAGAAATGTTTTAAGACCAAATAACATGAGCACTTCTCCGAGCCATGCCAGAAACCCTTTCCGCTTGGAAATATTTGCTTTGGACCCCAGCCTTGCCCAGCACACAACACAGGCAATTATGGGAGCTATTTTAAACGAGAGAGATCTACTGACAGGCGACGCCTCATTTGGAGGGATGAAGGAATCAGTAAATGAAACCTTCATTGATGCACTGAGAGTATGGAAAGAGAATTCCCGCAGGTCTGTTTGCATCTCCCACAGGCATGCTGTGCATCCATTAGGGGCATTTGGGTTTGCGCATGCATTTGAACAACTTTTCGGTTTCAAGCAGCTGCTCTCTTTGTTATTGCCAACTTCATGAAGTCAACAGCAAGTCACGCTACTTGGGAAATCCAGGAAAAGGTAGCTCTTTGGCAATCTTGATTTGTAGGTTGCAGAGAGGTCTACCGCTTGAAGGTCAGAATTGGTACAGCAGACTTGGTCCATGGGGTGACCAGCCACTGATGTCTCGTCATTTCTGTGGGGAGGAACAAAGAAGACAGAGTCCATTTTAATTTGTAACTCTGCCGGGCTGAGAATTCCCCAGAAAGGAAACTTAACCGAGAGGCCTTCTCAGACTGGACAAATAGACAGTAATTTAGTTTCGCATGACGGTTTATTAAAAAACCAGCCTTGTATACACAGCAGATTATTGATGCAACGAGCGGTGGGGTGGATAAGGTTCCAACGTGGTCGGTCCTGATAGAGCCCTGGTCTCCAGGGGAAGAGAGAAAATGGAGTGTTACCTCCAGAGCCACAATGCACTCACGCACAGTTCTTTGGACTAAGAAAAGCAACACAGAAATAAAAACTGCAAGATTTGTGATATTGAGGGACATATTTTTGTCCCAAATGGGCATGCCCGCAAGGGGTGTGCCATTTATTATCAGTGACACAGTCAATTGTCGTCATCGCCGTTTCTTGTCCTATGGGAGAGCCAAGCCTCAGGCGATACCTTTGAAAATGTCCTGCCTCTGTGAGGTGCATTCACTTGGTTGCTTGCACCAGCCCTCGAGTCACCCCACCCCCCGCCTCCAACTCGACTTCTGCTTCCTTCCTTCTAACTGCATTCCTTCACCATGGGGCTGACAGACACTCATCATCAGCAGGTACTCTAGCCCAGGTGGATCAGGTTTCTCACTTGCCAGGGCTTTGTGCTGCATGTGCAATTTTATGGGTTAGGCATGCTGCAGTTGGCAGTTTCTGTTCAAATCTTGTGAGCTACCATTTCGGATGCGTATTCGTCAAGGCCTCTGCAAACGGATTAAGACAAGCCCTTTTGGCATTCCTGTATACAGTATTTCAAGGGACGCTGAGGCCAGATGGTCAATTGTTTTTACTATCAATTTATTTTTATTTTTTATTATTATTATCATGAATATGATGAGCTTGTATTTTCAATATTTTTGAGAAATCAATAAAAAAAAGGAAACACTTTAAATGAAAATGAGAGACATGGCCACACCCACCTCCCCTCCTATATTTTCTGTCAACGTATGATCAAATTATGGATGGCGTGGGACTACATTTTGCCAGTTTAGGGATAACAGCTGTTAAGCAAATGCATTTTAAGAGTAACTCTTAATTACATGGGTGCGCTGTCATGTCACAAAGTGGAAGTGGCTGCACAAAATACATTCACATACAAACGACAACACAAAAGTCAAGTTGTTTATTTCTGCAGTGTCTGATGATTGATTGTTAAGGGAAGAAAATAGTGACTGGAAGTGGTTCAGTGTTTGACCACACTTTCAGAGAACCACCCTTAAAAGAGCAACTATTATAACGTGGACTTACAATATTTATTTACAATATGTCATCCTGTACATGGTAAATCAATCCATTAATAAATCAGGGGTTGGGATCTACTTTTTGGCCCAGATTTCATCCAGATTAAATGCATTTGTGAGTAAATAGAGAAGCAATCAGTAATTTCAGGATTCATACTTGTTGTGGCATTTTTGTTCTGGTTGTTTGCCATGATTTTTTTTTTTCAACCGTAACATGGGTGCTGTGGCTCAGTAACAGTTGGGAAACACTGAACTTTGTGCACAAGGCAGTTAATAAAAGACCATTGAATTAAATCTAGAAGATTTTACGACCAGCCAAGTATGACATTCAAATTAACATCATGCATGTGAAGACGTTAATGTGTTTGGTAAACATTATGTTACGGCTTGTACTTAAACTAATATTGGCATTTAACTCAGCTCTGTCTTTAGTAGCCAAGGCCTCGTGAAGTGACTGTAGGCTCTTAAAAACGACATTCATCTGTTTCTTATTAGATCTCTCTGTGTTCAAAGACTTGCTTATTATGATTGCGGTTTACAAGTAGTTTTCCAGACTCTGGCCAGCAGCACTCTGCGTGCGTTTTGTTCGAACCTGAAGTAATTGTAACTGTGTCATGAACGTTTCTCTCTTTGCAGATGTAGACGAGTGTTCAGAGGGCAACGGCGGATGCCAGCAGATCTGCGTCAACATGATGGGCAGCTATGAATGTCGCTGCAGAGAAGGATTCCTCCTCAGTGACAACCAGCATACCTGCATCCAAAGGCCAAAAGGTTACATACGTACAATGCAATGCACACATGCAAAAATATTAGCCCCAAAAGGTCTTATTTGGACAATTATGTTGATTTATCCAACCATATGCGATAGGCCTATACCACATGTAAAAGTAGATTTTGCAATTTCATGTCCACAATTATTTTGTACTCTAAACTCTTATACTAGCAGTATAATAAGTTCTCATTCTGCAGGGGACAAGAAAAAAAAGAAGAGTGGTATTCATCTTTTTTTTTTGTTTTCCCTCTGACATTTCAAATTGAACCCATTCAATGTCTGACAGCATTTGAAGCCATTGGCTTGTGGAGTTAGCCCAGGGTGCTGTGAGCAGATAAAATGACTCAAGGTAGTGCTTGGGGAAGACATACCTTAGATTTATTGGATAGACATTTTTTTAACCTGTTGAAGTTTGAGAAGACAGGGAGTCATGATTTATATCATATATGTAATGATCAACTACACGTAGTGGTATGCTTACCTGCATGTTGCACTGCTGCATACGCACTCCTTTAAAAACATGTTAAACATTCTTTTTTTATTATCATGATTGCAATCATGGGTGGCACGGCGGCTGACTGGGTAGCACATCCGCTCACAGTGCAGAGGTCCACAGTTGGATTCCGGACTCCCGGAGGGAGGGAAGTTTTTATTATTAGCAGATTTCCTTCGCAGTTCTCAAGTGTGAACTTGGAAACTCAACTCCGAACTTACCCACAAAGGAATAGATTCTAGGGGCCCCGCTTTGGTAGACAGGTGCGTGCTCGTCCGGCGTAAAAAGTGGCACATCTTGATTTTTGTACTGGGTCAAGTCTAGTTTACCGTGTTTGGGCAGACCATGCTTCGCCTCGTCGGGCATTCCAGCAGACCAACGGCATTTTCTAATAGATGCCTCGGCGCACCTCCATGACCAACTAGAGACTCACCCACCAATTATCTGACAACAAGGCATGTCCTGCTCAACACTTTACTTGGGAACATTCTCGTATAAAAAAAGATATTTTTGTTGGTACTCCAGTTTCCTCCCGTAGTCCAAAAAACATGGCAACTCTATATTGTGACTAGGTGTGATTGTGAGCGTGGATGGTTGTTTGTCTCTGTCTGCCCTGCGATTTGCTGGCAACCACTTTGGGGTGGTTGAAATGGACGATGGATTAGAAATGGACGGATGTATTTTCATCAGTCTCTTGTGTTCAGACAACAAACTGTACATATACTTTGGGATGTGCCATGACTTTGAGAAAAAATGTTCAATCAGATCATCTCGTCTTGTAACATATTTTAGTTTGTCTTCACCAGCCCTGCATTGTCCTGCACCGTGTTCCCATTCAGCATCAGTTAGGAATTTGGCCATCAATAAACATATATTGGCGATCTCAATCACATGTTTTTCCAAGATGTGATGATTCAAAAGATTCCAAAGCGCAGCCAGCCCGACCTGATATTGCGGCGGTAGTCAATGAGCTCCGATGTTCCAAACTCCCCTGGATTGTGCACTGTGCATCTTGGAAGTCTGGGGTTTATGAGATCAGGCTGGCCTGGTGAACTGTTAGTGTTTACATTTCATAAACGCAGTGTTATTTGAGTGGAGTAAAAAGCTGGATCGTGTGTTTCAAAGCAGTACGACTCTATCCATGGCGCCAGAAGCAGAGCGTGAGCACCAGGCCCATTTGACAAATGTGCTCACTATTTCCCTTAATATTTCATTTTCATATTAATTTGAACTTCATCGCTTCCCGATGAAATGTAGATTGGGCGATAGCAGCAGTAATGTAAATGTAATAAAACTCACTCCTTCATTCAGATAGCAGCTCTTTCTGTCATTGTTTCATTATTTTGAAAGATGGCTTGGCTGCTTATTATTCAGCACCTTCTCATTCACAACTCATCCCGAGTGAACACTTGATCAGTGTAATACGAGTGGAGCATATTAACTGCAGGTTAAGGGGTCAAATTTGGATGTAATATTTCACTTCAAAACATGACATGCTGGTAACAAGCGCACATGTATTAAAAGAGCCTTTGGAAGCCATTATGTTATATGATGTGTGAACACTCAAATTGAGGTCTGGTTCGGTTTATGCCCAAAAAGCACCTGGTCAGAGTTACAATATATTGTGGCTTTAACTTAAGTTATTACTTCCTCAAGGCCGTGCGAGCTTTACCTTCATGATTACAGTAAGACTTGTTGATAATCCTGGAAATGTCTTACTTGTAAAGAACTAATGATCCCCGTTTCAAGTGTTCTGGTTTTAGTTGCGGTATGTTAGCAGAACATGAACTTGGGTCACCAGTAGCAAAGTGCTTGTTTGATTCGTCTCAGATGACACAAATGGCACCACCATCCATCATGCAACTTCCACTGCCACATTCTGTCCTTTAAAGAAGTAGGACCTTTTGCAAAATTACACACTTGACAATGAGTGTAGGGGCGGCCCGGTAGTCCAGTGGTTAGCACGTCGGCTTCACAGTGCAGAGATACCGGGTTCGATTCCAGCTCCGGCCTCCCTGTGTGGAGTTTGCATGTTCTCCCCTGGCCGGTGTGGGTTTTCTCTGGGTGCTCCGGTTTCCTCCCACATTCCAAAAACATGCATGGCAGGCTGATTGGACGCTCTACATTGTCCCTAGGTGTGAGTGTGGGTGTGGATGGTTGTTCGTCTCTGTGTGCCCCGCGATTGGCTGGCAACTGATTCAGGGTGTCCCACGCCTACTGACCGAAGACGGCTGGGATAGGCTCCAGCACCCCCCGTGATCCTAGTGAGGATCAAGCGGTTCGGAAAATAGATGGATGGACAATGAGTGTATATGTGTGTGTGTGTGTGTGTGTGTGTGTACACACACACACTTATACTGTATAGAGTACAGCATTGTGAATCTGAATCTGAATGAAACGGGAAGGAAAGCTTGTGTCTCTGCCTGTGTATTGGACCTGAAGGATAGATTTATGCTGCATTTTTTTTCACGAGTGGTTCAATAACATAAATCCTTGAGAAAATGAAAAGTGATCTGCTCTCCTGGCCAAGTACGTTTAAATGCGACTCACCTTCCATTCTGCAGGATTTCTTCCCAACCCCGAGGGTGCAGTTTTCTCATAGGATTCACTGTTACCATTAAAAAGACACGAGCTTTCCACTTCTTTCATGAACAGATACAGTGTTGTGAGCAAATTTTGGCCTTCCAAACTGGACACATTGGTGTCTGGCATTCTGGTTGCAGTCTGTTTTCCTCTGCCTGTTAGCAAGCACTTGTTAGCATTGAACCTGTGCCAATTAGACAGCAGGGGTCTGCTAGCTTCTCATCTAATGACAAAGTTGCTGCCGGTCTGTCTCTTATTAGATTTGCCGTAATCACCCCCCCCCCCCCCCCACCACCACCACCCTCCACCAAGACCCCACCCCCTACACACACTCACACCACCCCACAACCCCCTGAACAGAACTAACTCAAGCCAAATGAAGGTTCCATCGTCTACCTGGCCAAAATGTAACAGTTCATTTATTCTCTCTGAACATTTCTCCTTGTGAAGACATAAAGTCTTTGAAAGGCCAACCAAGGTGATTGACGGTTGATAGGAATGACATTTAGGTCTAGAAAGGGTCCACTGCTTTGGATTTGATTTAATGTTTACCTTTTCGAGATGAATGACAGGAGTCCTACAACACTCTGTGTGCATGCGTTTGTGCGTGCATTTGTGAGCGAGTCAAGATCCTGTGCACAGGAATTTTTGAATTTCAGACTCAGCAGAGCTACACATTTATATTTTCTGTTTTGCACATTTATGAACACAAAGTAGGGCAATTACTTGAAGTGTGCCTTGATGGATTGTTACAAAAGTAAAGCAGCTAATGTATTCGGTGTCTTTCCCCTGACTGTTCATGACACAAAATGGAAATGTTTTGAAAGTTGTGTTAAAAATAGAGCTGCACAAGCTGTTGCCAGTGAAGAAGGATACAAGATTTATCTAGTATGATATCATATATCCGCCTGGAGGTCGACTGGTTAGCGCGTTGGCCGGAGAGTGCAGAGGTGCAGCTCCGGCCTTCCTGTATGGAGTTTGCATGTTCTCCCAGTGCCGTTAATTTCTTTGTACCATTAATTTATTTGCAGAGGGTTCAGAACCAAAACTGTGCTGTGTTGGGGCACATTTCGTAGAGGATGACTTTGTCAACGTCACCTTTGACACCGCTACACTCTCAATGCATTTCCAGTTTTTAGCGACACAGCCACACATACAAACAAATTACACAGCTGCCTCCCACCATGGAGTGGGATTTAAAAATAAATAAAAAGATGAATAACCCGGTGTTCAACTGAGATCCAACTGGAGACCGTGGCTTCCCCCTTCGTCCCTGATCGAGGTCACCGTGAGTCACAGTCATGAAGAATGAAAGAAAAGGAGGAACATTTTTCCTTCACGGCAACTGGGCCAGCACACTACTGTCGCCGCCTCAGAATGTACATAGCCGGCCACAATTCCGCTAGTAGCCCGCTGAATTTCTACCAGCAACAAATAGACATGGTGGCTACAAGACATCCTCGTCGAAATATTGGGAACTAACCATTGAGAGGAAAGCTGTTTTCCATTATAAATCAGGGGATCAGTGAAATACAATTGTTTCATTTGTATATGCAATATATTGGCATTGAGGGAGCGCTTGATTTAATCAACTTTGCTTCCCCGCTTTCATTTTTAACCTATACATACATTTTACTTGATATTTTCAAATCTCGGCCAGTGGTTAGCGCGTCAACCTCACAGAGCAGAGGTCGTGGGTTTGATCCCTCTGGCCTTCCTGTGTGGAGCTTGCATGTTCTCCCCGAGCCTGTGTGGGTTTTCTCCAGGTACTCCGGTTTCCTC
The DNA here is from genome assembly GCF_025434085.1 of Hippocampus zosterae. Lineage (NCBI taxonomy): Eukaryota > Metazoa > Chordata > Actinopteri > Syngnathiformes > Syngnathidae > Hippocampus > Hippocampus zosterae. The sequence goes on from NC_067452.1 coordinate 24,046,036, forward strand.
CCACATTCCAAAAACATGCATGTCAGGCTGATTGAACACTCTAAATTGTCCCTAGGTGTGAGTGTGAGTGTGAGTGGTTGTTCGTCTCTGTGTGCCCTGCGACTGGCTGGCAACCGGTTCAGGGTGTACCTCGCATGCTGCCCGAAGACGGCTGGGATAGGCTCCAGCACTCTCCGCGACCCTTGTGAGGATAAAGCGGATCGGAAAATGGATGGATTTTCAAATCTCTCCATTATGTTGACTGAAATTAATTTTCGGGGAAAAAAAACACATTTGGATGGCAGCATATCTTGCATCTCCAAAATGTACCTTTCAGTATTTATGTTGCCTTCACACATGTGGTAGTTATCTGTGCCATGGGAACTAACACCAACCCCAAACAATTACGTACAATAACGTTCCAAATTCATTGGAAATGGAGTTTGTTTACATTTTATACAATGTGAGTATAACAGTATGGGAATCCATTCATGAAGTGCTGCAGGTAAACTCCTCCAGAAAAGTGGTCCTCTTGTGGGCTGCCGGTCGGAATCCTCCATGGCAACAGTGACAGCCTCTCTCAAATCAGTGACACCGAGCTCGCTCGCTGAGCAGGAGAGAGGAAGGAAGACAAAAGATGCACTTACACAGGCCAAAATCAAGATATCATGGGGGGTGACAGAGTGAGAGGTTACTTGCAGACGAGTGTAGTTTAACCAAACACAGTAGAAAGAAGTTGCAAGTCAGGATGTAAACAGTTTAGAAGTAACGGATCGTGCATTCCAGAGCACTGGAACCCAAATAGAGAAGTTTCTCGAACTTGGTGATTACGTTTTAGCTCTCTGGGCCACAAAAAGATGAATGTGTTGTGATTGGAAAGTTTAATATGGAACTTAAGGCCTGTTGCTCACCAAGCACATACTGAACTGTCTCACACGTAGTGTGCCGGGTTCATCACAAAGTTTTCATGAGTGGCCAACGTGACGATAATGCTTAACTATATTTATAATTTCTTATTTCCCTGTGGCTAGAACGCAAAGTGCAGAGTTTTGTCACCGAAACGCACCGGTGCAGAAATGAACGGGTTGTCAACAGTCTCTCGAAACATCCATCCTCTTTCCTTATTCTCGCCTGTTCTGATTTTTCGTTGCGGCATCGGCTTCTTCCTTGATAACCGCGCCATGTTTTTGTGGTTCAAAAAGAACGCAGTATATTTTATGTGGAGGCTAAAATGGTTTGCATTCCCATTCCTGACTGTAATTTATTTGTGATGCTTCTCTTCAGTTGTGTTTGTCTTAAGTGGTTTAGCGGATCACAAGAAGATCATTAATCTCAAGTGCGAGAGGAGAGGGATAGATGAATCAGTTTTAAAAAGAGAGGGTCCTCGGAGAAGGTGTCCCATGGAGAAGCTTGAGCGGGCATGTTGTCAGTACTTAAAGAAGTCCTCGAGGTGTGAGAGTGCAACCAAACCAGCTTCGGGCCAGAGTGCTTTCAATCTCTCCCCAAATTAATTCAATTTTTGGAGTCAAAAATGTCATAAAGTCATTGGCTGGATAGTGGGAGTTATTGAATATAGGCCGTTGTTGGGTTCACAGCCTTACGGCATCAAATAAGAATTTGGGTTATTTGGATGGAGACAAATGACTGTGTAGAAATTATTACTTTTGAGAGCTTGTTTGAATTTCAACAATCTATTGCCCATACCTGATGGAAGACCAAGTGCAGTTGCTCTCAAGTTTTCGACAGGATTGATTATATGTTTGTGTCTAATCTCAGAACTAGGGTATTAATGGTGCTACACTGTCAAGGATGTCACGGAGAGCCACGTTCAAATCATTTGTGAGATTTTTAAAAGGACCGACTGACAGTATGAAGAAGGGGAAGCTGTCGTTGATATTTCAGACAGCGGGGTTGTCGTTAAAGCACTAATATTATAACAGCAATCGCAATGGTTGTGGTCCAAGCAATGGCAGGAGGCCAAGTCCTCAAATTTTATTAGCTCGTGGTCCATCACATTGGAAGTTGTGATGACCCGAGTCAGTACCGAGTATAAAATATTACCATTGTCATGGGTTGGCTGGCTGCGGGAAGCCAAAAGTATCAATTCTTTTCAGGAACGCCCTGCTAAGCAGTCCAGATGAGCAGTTCATGTCACGATAAAAGTCACTCTTATCATTAATATATTTTCAGACCAAACCAAATTCAAATAATTCATCTAAAAAAAATCTCGAGCAGGGGCCAAGAAGAATGCTGGGTATATTAGCTTTGGTTGCAAGGAATCAAATCATGAGAACTTGGAACGATTTGAATTATTTTTTAATCTAAGACTGACGTTGACATCACATTCAGAGATGGAGGATGATGCCGGCACCTTTCTTGGAGGGTTGCACAAAATCACCTCACAAGTTTGGGTGAGAAGACTTGTTTCATGGTAGTAATTAATTTGGGTTTAAACCAAGTCTCACAAAGACTCATCATATCAAGGTTATGGTCTCTGATAAGCCCGTCTGTGAGCAAGGCTTCAGAGGGAGTGATAGTGGTACTGATATTCATAAGACCAATCGTCGTGACAATGGGCTGGCAAGTGCACTCTTCCTCTGATGCATTCCTGGCATTAAAATGAAGATTGCACTGTACAATGCAGGGTGTCCCAGCTTTTATTGAGCCATTGCACCCATTTGACATGAGACATATTTCACATTACCAAACATAAATCTGATAAAAAACTGTCGAATACTGAAATATTGACGTTCTCATCTCGAATGACTCTAAAGTGTACTTAAATGTTGTGAAATCAAGGCCCGTTTAATGCAATACAAAGCTGATAAACATGCCAACACGTGCTTTGCACCCGAGTCACTTAATTTTGTCTTGTCAGATTGAGCATCGAAAGCAATGCTTCTCATCTTGCAGAAATTACAACAAGGGGAAAGAGTAAAAACTAAGGTTAAAGGTAAAAAAAAAAAACAATTAAAAATAGACAAGCGGTAGGCGTGCATCCGTCTTCTCCAGCATTCTCTGAGGCATTACAGAGAGTAAGTGTGTTACAGGAAACAGGCAGTGTTGCGTTTTTAGGGCTCGACCATATGATCGGCAGGGCAAAGGTCGGCTTCTCAGTGTGCTGCGGCTCTCGCTTATCCCCCCTCCCCTCCCTCGTCCACATTAATATCTGAACATGCGCAAATCTTTAGCTTTCATTTTATTTCTTCTTGGGGCAGATTCAGGCATGTTTTTATGACATTTAACCGCAGACCTCTTGCATCTGCTTTGGGATGTGTGTGTGTGTGTGTGTGTGTGTGTGTGTGTTTTTTTTTGTGCCGGCCAGCCAGGACTGTAACAATTCAAGGAATTTTCCAATAAATGTGATGAAATTCCATAATAAATAGTTGTATCGGTTAGTTTTGCTTTGCAGCCTGTGTGTGGAATCAGAACCGGGGTGATTGAAACAAGTTTTTTTTTTTGTGGTTTGTTTTGATTTTTTTGGATGGACTCATAATTAATGTGTTTTCATTCATCCGGTGCAACAAAGTGTTGGCTCTCAGTATGCTTGCATGTTTGCCCCAAAACCGTTTCTACAAATGTAGAAATGGACACCTTTCTGTCACCAGTAGCGTCCACTTCCCTCTCTATTCTTTTCGCCCTCTCTCTGTGTCCATGCGACATGACTACATTATCTTCCCAAACATCCTTCCTCTTTGTCCACTTTCACAGGCGGCGGGCCTTTGCTGCCCGCACCCCCCACCCTTGAACAAACACGAGTCGGTGGCTTGGGTTGAGCAAAGTCTGACTGCCTTGCCAGTGAGTTTGCTGGACCTCACCTTTCGACGGGCATCCCTTTTGCTTGTGGCTTTCTTGAAGGCTGAATTCTGAGGCTGGCCAGCCCAGCACACTCCTGTGGACTACCTCTGTGCCAGTGGGGTTTTTCCATTAACACTTGGCTGTCATGACTATGCTCTGCTGAGACATATTCAGCTGTCTGGCCCTTTTTGATTTCGGAAAGAATGTGCCTGTACAATATCATACTGTACCTCTGCAGCTGACACACTTTCTTTTGCGAGAGGATACACAATTGGAAGATAGGAGTCCTTTGGGACTACATAGCAGGGTGACCCTGATAGAATATGAGAGCAAAGACGAGAGGCACGACATCCTCAGCAGGTGTTGGGCCACAGTCTGTTCCACAGATGGACAAAAGCACTGAGATGCAAGATGCATACATGATGAACATACATCTGTGTCAATCCAGATGATGTGTGCATTCACTAGACAATATTTTTGAGCCGATTATAAATATGAATGTGCATCGAGGCTTTTGAACCTGATGCCATTTTAGTATGAACTCACCTTGAACAATAAGATGTGTAGAAGTGCCACAGTACACTCGAGGACATCTTCTCCGGTGGCTGATTTCTTTCATAGGTAAGTGATTAGCCTCAATGTAGTTCTTGTGAGTTTGACAGAGGTGAAGTTTCATAATGAAATCTGTACTTTTGCCATTTTGGTGACGTGTGTCCACCATCAGATCGCAAGGTTTTTGGAGGGTTTCTGTCCTTTCCTAGTTGGCTCGTCACTCAGTTTGAGCATTTGTGTTGCAGCTCTGCCTGACCAAATCCCGTTCAGCTCCTTTTCCCATTGTCCTTTCGATGCACTGACATTTTTATCCTTGTGTTAAAACTTTTAAGAGCTCATTATTTAAAAGGAAGGAATGCTGCTCTAATAGTCTGGTGGATCCATGCTTAGGCCCCTTCTTTTCAGTGGCTAACCAACCGGCCCTCACTAGCTGCCTAAAGTTCTCCAGTCGAGGATCATCTCCCCCCCCTGAGATTTGTGATGGTCCAGGAGCCCTCTTTTCACTACTCCAAGCACTCAGAGCAGACTATAAACTCTTGGCATGCCTTGCGCTACTTCAGAGCCATTGTTTCAGCCTCTCTACTTGTGGTCTTCAGGTTTGAACAGAACTTACGGCACTGATTTCAAAAACCTTTGGCCTCTTTGGAGCTTTTGTTACAAGATCAGTTGTTTCGGCTTCTGAGCTGGAAAAGCCAAATTAACTTTGCTTCTGGATGCTAAATGCAGTCGCTGCCCTTGCATTCATGCCTTTCATTCATTTCATACATTAAATGTGGATGGATGGGTGGATGGATCAAAACTCGTGAGTTTGCAAATGAAAGGATGATAGTTGTGGTTGTCCTTCTAAAACCTGGCCCGTAATCCACACAGCGCATATTGGCAGCATTGCTTTGTTTGTTATGTATTAAGCTTCAGAATAAGAATAAGAAAACCTTTATTCGTCTCACAATGGAGAAATTCCCAATTTACAGCAGCAAAGATATGAAAGGAAGAAAGTAGAAGAACAAAAAGCAGAGGAGCTGCTGTAAAGGCAGCCACTCTCGCGGCGCCATGTTGAAGTCATAATAATATTCATCATTCATTCATTCATCTTCCTAACCGCTCGATCCTCACTAGGGTCGCGGGGGGTGCTGGAGCCTATCCCAGCTGTCTCCGGGCAGTAGGCGGGGGACACCCTGAATCGGTTGCCAGCCAATCGCAGGGCACACAGAAACGAACAACCATTCGCACTCACACTCACACCTAGGGACAATTTAGAGCGTCCAATCAGCCTGCCACGCATGTTTTTGGAATGTGGGAGGAAACCGGAGCACCCGGAGAAAACCCACGCAGGCCCGGGGAGAACATGCAAACTCCACACAGGGAGGCCGGAGCTGGAATCGAACCCGGTACCTCTGCACTGTGAAGCCGACGTGCTAACCACTGGACTACCGGGCCGCCCGTCATAATAATAGAATAACAAAATAATACAACACAACACAAAAGACAAAGACAGTCATTCAAACTTAACCACTTTTCTGCACACATGATGGCTCAGGAAATGAAGTGAAATCTTCATGGGATTGAGGCCAAAATCATAATTTTTGCCCCGATTTCGTTTGTTGAGATGTCAAACTTCCTCAGATTTTATAATAGGTTAAAATCTCTGATGATGTCCTTACTTTCTGTTGGAATTGACTTTCCAGTGCTCTTTCAACATTTCCCAAAGGTTTGGGGGGCAATATTTTTTTCCGAAAGTACTGGTTGCCATGGACATTTGCCAAAACTTTAAATGTGATTTTTCTCAAAATTAGGGATTTCAACCTGCCAAGGTTGAAATTGTTGTAACTTTGTCAAAATTTGACGTTTGGCAAACGTGAAACGAGACTTTTTGTTCTTCTTGGAAAGGCAGTGGTTTTCACCATGGATGACATTTTTGGCTAGTGTCTTTCTTATGGTAGTGTGGTGAACACTGACCTGAACTGAGGCCAGCGAGGTCTGGAGTTTTGGGGTTGTTGTTCTCGGTTCTTTTGCAACCTCTTGGATAAGTCGTCGTCACACTCTTGGAGTAATTTGAGCTGGTCGATCACTGCTGGGAATGTTTGCCACTGTACCCAGTTTCCCATCTATGGATTATGACTCTGACGGAGTCCCACAGTCTTGGAAATGGCTTAGTAACCATTTCCACACTGATAAATTTCAAAACCTTTTTGTGTCATTCCTTTTTGAATTTCATCAGATTGTGGCATGATGTGTTTGTTTCTTGAGATCTTGTAGCCCACGTCACCTCCATTTATATAATTATTTGAGTCAACAAATGTGGTGCGAGGGTGTTGCCTGTGAAATTGAACTCAGCTTTCACAAAAATATCGTTATTCACAGTTACTTTGTGATTTAACAAGAGGAGAGGGGTGATTACTTTTCACAGAGAGACAGGTAGTTTTTTTTATTTTTCTTAAATTGGCATTTAGAAACTGCATTTTATTTTTCCATGGACAGTCTATGTGTGATATTAAAATTGGTTTGATGAACTTTGTGTGTGATAGAAATGAAGAACAGAGAAATCAGGCACGCGGCAAATTCTATTTCACAGCACTATCTCCATCCAACCATTTTCTTATCCGCTTTACCTCACAAGGGCCTCGGGCATTCCGGAGCCTATCCCAGCTGTCATCGGGCAGTTGGCAGAATGCACCCTGAACCGGTTGCCAGCCAAATGCAGGGCACACTCGGACGTCCATCGCCACTCACAATCACACCTAGTGACAATTTCGAGAGTTCCATTAACCTGCCACATATTTTTGGAATGTGGGAGGAAACTGGAGTACCCGGAGAAAACCCGCAAACATGCAAACTACACACAGGACAACCAGAGCTGGAATCAAACCCTGCACCTCTGCACTATGCGGCCGACACGCTAACACGCTTTTATATAATGTGTGTGTTGTGTGTGTGTGTGTGTGTGTGTGTGTGTGTGTATGCATGGAGTCTCACAGGTTGTGGTTTCAACAAACAATCATACAACTTCTCACCATATAATTGATTGGCTGTGGTGCCGTGCATATAAAGATGTGTTACTTTTGGACTGAGCAATGCTGGCTTGATATGAGAGTACCATTCTCCTTATCAGCGGGAGAACATTTCCAAACAGATGGTGGAGCCGAGCCATGAGCTACATGAAAGGAATTTATTAGCTTCGAGTAGCGCTTCAGGTTCAGAGGTCACGACCTTGTCCCGGGGAGAAATAAGAAGTTCCTGAGTGAACGCTCCGACTTGTTTTCCCGCCTAATTGCTGTAATCTCTTTTATTTACATGCAATGGTTCACTCTTGTTCCACTGCTGCTTGTTCCCATTTAATCTTAATATGCTGAAGTCGTAAGTCTCGCCTACCTGTCTATTTATTAAAAGGTGTGAGCTTTATTAGTTTCCACATGTAGGCTGTATATGGGCACGCATGTTGCTCTAGTGGAATGCGGTTCATATCTTGAGTTGTTTTTCCCTTTCACTTTCCCATCCGTGTTCAAATTAAGGGCTGTTTTTCTTTCTGCTTCCCATCACTTAGTAATGATAAAAAAGCTGGAGCAAGTTTGAGAGGACGGCACAGTGCGGATGATAGCTGTGCTTGGCCCGGAGAAAGGGTCCATTGTGTCAACACTGTGACTTTTATTGGTCCTCAGAGAGAGGAAGGCTGAGGTTCTGGCCTGAGACCGGCGTGTTATTGATGGATGGGTCTGCAGCATTTGGGTAGCAAGGCAGTATAAAAATGATGAGGGGCTGATGTGAGTTTTGGGATGCACAATACAACCTCATTTGGTAATTTTCACTCCAGTAGGGTGACATTGATATAACTTCAACCCTGTGTTAAGTTCATGGATTTATCGCTTGTTTTCTCTCACTGGTTTCTCACTCTGACCCTAGAGAAGACACACAGATCACCAACAATTTCCAACATGATCCACAGAATTTCCACCCCCTTTCATAATATGCTGATTCATACACTGGGGGGAAAAAAAGATCCTTTGGATTTACACATGTACATCGGATGCACATGATTAAAATGTGCTCAACCAATGGAATGTTCCTGGGTTTTCCTCAAAAATAAACAAATGGCATTTCATCACTAATACATCGACAAAAGGAACGGGACGGTCTGTGTACGCGCTCCCTAGAAGTTGCTGCCTGGACAGCGCTTGACAAATCTGCCTTGTTAACTGCGAAGCATTTTATCTGATCTTATATGCACTTGCCTCTCGGGCCCTTTTTGTCCTTTTATCTATATGAACTATTTATGTTCTCAAACATGTTCAAAAAACACTGACGAAATACATCAAGGTGTAATTTTGATTTCTGATCATTTAATCACCATTTTGATACACTTCGAAGGCGAATATTTTACATCGTCATTAATACAGTGAGAATTTAACTTGGCCGCTCCAACCCTTGAAACTCCAGAGTTGAAAATGAATCCCACTTTGGTTCTGCTTCCGTTATCAATATGGAAGTGACAATTCTCTGAAGACTAATCAACAGACAGCAGCACACCTTGCTCCACGCCGCGTAAACAACGCTGAAACCAGTGTCAAAAACTAAGACGGCACAAGTCACATATTTTGGGGTCCTTTCCAATGAAACCTTTTGAAAATATACACCGAAGCATTTCGGACTCAAAATAGTCTCAGTCGGACTGATTTGAGTTGCATAAAAAGAGAAGAACTGAGTCAACACTGGTTATGCTAGCTGGAGTGAAAGTCTATAAATATGCAATTAGGCCTGTTTCCGGCATGCTGAGATTGTTCCCCTGTTGTAGCCCCTGAGTCAGGAACTGTACGACAAGCACACGCAAGTCTAAAGAGTAAGAATGCGCAAGGTTATACAAGCTTTAAAAGGTTATAATACAACACATGCAAATCATTAGAATTCGAGGAAAATGTTGGTTTATTATGGAAGTCAGCCCTCCAAATGCCCTTCGGACCCACAGCAGATTTAATGAGACGTTAATGGAGATGTCTTGGTGCTCATCGTCTCCCTTGTGCACCACACGAGGAAGAGCAGGAGACAAGATCTGTTTGTTTTTTAATGAGCCAGGGAGCTGGGGTATGGCACTTTGTCTGTGGTGATGCTGGGGGTTCACAACAAATACTGTATATCAAATGTCAGTCTTCTCCAGCCAAGGACTTGTGTTATACGACGTCCTTGTCCCAAGTGGAAGAGATCATGCAGGGGGCTCCTCCCCCCCCCCCCCCTTCTTCCAGCACTTTTACAATACACTACACTACATTTAATCACATACATATTCTGCCTCATTTATGCCATGTAGGCCAAGTGTCACATTTCCTCACCTCACTGAAGCACTTTAAACTTGCCGACATTTAAAAGGATAGATACCTTGACATCCTTATTTTGTCTCTTTTGATCTGTGTTTCCACAGAGAGTCCCCCCCCCCCCTCCACATTTCCTTCCTTTAAGGTGATTACCTCAATTAAAATGACAAGTGTACAGGATCAGCTCCTGCTGGGAGTTTTATCCTTGTTCCGTCTGCAGCCTCCTTTTTATAGCCTGAAACAAGTGAGCGTGTTCCAACAAGTGCTCAGAGCTGTGCAAAGGGCTGCCGTGCATGTCAGTCACCAACAGTAGGCATAGATGTGATTTTAGGGCATGTGACAGCGAGGTGAACATTTCGACTCCGCTCAACCAGCGCTGATCATTTGAAAGCGACATTGTTTAAGCCACGCAACGCAGCGTGAAATCTGTGTGACGTGCAAGGAGTGAAAAAAAAAACACCTCTCTGCTTTTGCTTTACAGTGCGACCGGAAGGAACAAAGGAGGGTCCCACCTGCATGGACAAGAATCACGGCTGTGCGCACATCTGCAGGGAAACACAGAAGGGCGGCATCTCCTGCGAATGTCGACCTGGATTCCAGCTCACACGTAACATGAAGGACTGCAAATGTAAGGCCAAACTCATAGTTCACTTCCCTGGCGCACACACACACACACACATACACACACACAAATGTGCCGATGATGGATAATTGCACACATTCCACCAATAACTTCAGGATAGCTTCAAAGAAGACCTTGACATTACATTACTGGACAGGAACTAATCTCCTAAACGGTCCTTATCAAGAAAAGCATGTTTGTTAAATAGGGAATGATCATTTACACAACCAGGGCAAGTGTGGAGGTTATGCGAAGGGGACCGCACTGACGGACAGCACACACTTCCTGTTGCTGTGCAACCAAGATCATCCTGTCAGCGCCGGGGCCACGGTTGATGGGGGATTTGTCTGTGTTTGGACAAGGATTGGAGAAGTGTTATTCTATAGTTTTTCTGTGACAGCCCAGGAAAAGGGCAAAAAGGGCTGCGATGCTCGAGTGTAGACAGGATGGTGGTGGAAGCCGGAGCTCGCCGCTGCTTTTTTTCACTCTGTCATCACAGGTGTGTTAAAAGTGCCAAAGCGGAGGCTTCCTTCAGCAGCCAGAGCAGAAATGTGGACTTAAAAACATTGCAAACTCGTCAATGTGTACCCACGCGTAGAACAACAAATGCTGACCTGTCCTTCGTTTCAAGGGAAACCACGCTGATGTGAAGTGTTCAGGAAATGGGGCAAAATTAACTGCGATCATGATGACGAGTGCTTCTTGTGATGTGATTCCACTTGCACATTTTCACTTTTGCACATCTTTCGTTGATATGTAAATTCATATTTCCACGAATTCCCATTCATGTTAGATCAATATTAGTCTGACTTCAGACCCCTCCGTTTACGAGTGACATTTGAGTGATATGCTCCGTGACAACCTACCAAAACATCCAAGCTTTTGTACCTAAAAGTTGAATATTCTTGAAGACTCCAAAGTATTGAAGATCTAGCCCACAGGACCAAGTTTAGAGCAACGTGATGGATGCCTTAAAGGCTGTGCCGAGGCCCCATTTTGGAGAAACAGACCACACATCCGGGTTTGTCTACTCAGCCTACAGGAAGCTCCGCAAAAAGACCTTTGCAGAAGAGACTCACCTAGTACTTCAGGACTACTACTACTGAGTGGGCTGTGTTTAAAGACTGCCACTGTGAATGAGGACTGAATATGCCTCAGTCGTCACAGGATACATTGGCACGTGCATCAACATTGTCCCCACCGTGTTCCTACTCTTTGCGCGAATCGACCTCCACAGATCCAAAAGAGAAGCCGAGGGACAGTACTGGCCAAAACTGTGGTGAGACGACTACACACCGCTGACTCCAGACGCATATGACAAGGCCTCCATCACATCACACACCTCTGACAGCGGAGGAGCACCATCATTCCCGGCAGCAACAGCAATCAGTTTCTTCACTCACTACTGACTAAAGCAGTGTGCTTGTAGCAACAGAGGCAAAGCTTCCGCTCTCTTTCATAGTCAGGAGAGGCATGTAAAGTGCTGAGGAGTAAACGTTCACATGCCTGTCCGAGCTCGAGCTCTTCAGAGTTGGCGAAGGTGTTTACAGGCATCTTTAATCTGTCCCCCATTCACTGATCTGTGCCCACCTTTTTCAAAATCACCACCATAGTCCCCCTCCCCAAGAAAAACCTTGTAAACTGTCTAAAAGGCAACGGCCAATTTCATTCACCTCAGTAGTGTCGAAGTGCTTTGAGAAAGTTGCAAAGACACACTTCAAGAAGGCACTCTCGGACACGTTGCATTGAACACTGTCATCTCAAGCAAGCTGGCTGAGAAGTGACAGAAATCCACATTTCCCAATTCCCCAGAAACTGTTCAACAACTTCTCCAGTTTCGCAGTGGAGGGCATCCTGACCAATTCAATCGTAGTCTGGTGGGGGAACTATGCTGTACGGGACAGGGAGACTCTGCAACGTGTCATTAAAAATGTACAACACATCTGTGGCGCAGCCTCTCACCACTACACCACATATACTGTACGTATGACAACCGTGCCACAAAGAATGCACAGAACATCATCAGAGACGGCACGCATCCCCAACCCGCAGTTTTCAAACTTCTTTCATCTGCAAGAGGCGAGGATCAGCACAGCCAGAATTTAAAAAAAAAAAAAAAAAACTTCTTCCCACACAACATCAGACTGCCAAGCAAACGACGTAACAAACCGTCAACCACACTGTGCAGTTATTGTCTTTTGTGATCCTGGCCGCGTGCACGTTTACACTGTGCAATACCTCTGTCACTTGCAATATTTCAATAGACAAATGCACTCATTTGATGATTACTACTGCCAAAAGTTGTTGTTTTTGAATTGCACTTAGGTACATTGCCAGGCCACGAACCCCGTTCTCCTTCAGTATTCTCTGATTCTTTTAATTGGCTCTCCTTTTCATCCTTTATATTTTTTATTGTATAAGTGGAAGGAGACAAGCAAATCATTTCATTGTGCAATTCTCGTGCCACAGTTGTTTTTACTGTACATTTGACGACTAAACGTTGTCTTGAACTAGCCAAAGCTCATGACAACAGCTGAAGGTTGAGTGATTCTCGCGGCTGATGACTTTCCAAATTAATACGGAGCCAAATTCTAGCTTGTGCGGACCAATTACAAATTCTAGACCTAAGAGACCCTTCCTCATTTACTTGTCTCTTCTCAGAAAAAAAAAAACACAGATCTCCTTATGAATAAAAGACCACGTAATCTTGATTTTATGTGTCCTCTTTGCTAGTGACCTGTAACTATGGGAATGGTGGTTGCCAGCACATTTGTGAGGAAACAGACCACGGCCCCAAGTGTTCCTGCCACATGAAGTTTGTCCTGCACACAGATGGGAAGACTTGTGTTGGTGAGTCTTAACACCCTCATACGTCTTGCATGGGAAAAAAACCCCCGCTGCTTTTCAAGAGCAAAAGGTAGAACCCCGACTGATTAAATCAGTGTCCAACGTCTTCAAATAAATTTGTGTTTGGGATTTGAGTCTATTGTGATGACGCAACTTGAAATGCAGGCCTTGTTCCAGTAGCTGTGAGCTTTTTCTCTTGATGTGTGACATACATGGGTAAAAGGCGACCACCGACTGTGCTTTCCCTTTGCTGCTGCTCCAATAACCTCTCACTTCCTGCATCTGCTTCTGCTTCTCTTCCTCCTCCTCCTCCTTCCTCCTTGGCTGGGCTTTGTGCAACAGCTCGCGAGGTGCCTCTCCATTTCTGCAGCCATGCAGACAGACACATACCCTCCATTAGTTCCTGGGTCAATTCCTCCGCTGCTGTCCATTGGGGATTAACTCACACACCTGACCTACCCTTCCATTGACATTTATCAGTGTTTGCCTCAGTTGAATTACATTGAGTAAAAATCATTCAGCTCCTAGAGCATATTGAACCGGGCTTAAGGGCAGTTTTCCTTCGGGCGCAGAGCAGTCAAAGCACAGGTCTTGGTATGGGCTTTACGTTCGGCCTCACAGGATTTGCGCCGGCATTCAGTTACATGATGATAAGTTAAATGCTTTGGCAAGACAGTCAGTGGAAGTCATTTTGAGATTTGTCATTGCTCAAGACTGTTTCTAGATGTTTATCCAAGGCTTGTGAATGCCATAGGAAGCCTTACTTACTACGGTAGTTACCACCACGCAATGCTTCTTAACTGTGTTTATGTTGGGTTGGACATTGTTTCCTTGTCAGACGGATGAGTACATTGCCAGAATGTGATGCCACTCTTCCCGAACAGGCTCTTTCTAAGATTGATTGCTTTTGGAAGTTTTTAAACTTGAGAGTTTGGTTTGGCGAGCAGCCGATCTTCTTTACTAGCGCAAATTACATACAAGCCAGATGTATGTCAAGGTCTGGTCAACCAACCTTTCATTATTGCCAGGCCACCGGAATGCCATAAAGTTGACCGCGACCGAACTGTGCATCTCAGCCAGGCCATTCCCCAAGACAAAGCACATGTACCGTTGATGGGCCAGTAGGAAGAAACCATTTGGTTGAAAGCTCACGATTCCACTTCAGAGTCAGATTCTGCATTTCCTCGACACTCCATTAGTTAATGAAACCTTAGGCAAGCAAACACGCTGCCAAATGAAGCGCTGATGAGCTACTAAGTGACGAGAACGCCTCCACCGCTACTGTGTTTCCACTGTGAAGTAACCAAATATCTTTGGCATATGCAGTGAATCCTTATTTTCTTTCGAAGAGAAACTTAGGAGATTTTCAAAATAACATTTCTAGAAATTTGATTTCACCTTGGACAAACATCATCCTATTCGTTGCGCACTGCGTTCATTAACAATTCATCCATGTGGTCACACTGAAATAAGGAATGTGTGCTTTGTATTCGAAAACAAATCTTTTTATTAGTAGAAAAGAAAATCTCTCTTTCTTGATAATATTAAGCAAGAATTACTCGTAACAAGCTAAAACCAACCTTTATATGCAAGAGTTATTTTTAAGACTTTAAGAGTAACAATTACATCACTCCATCAATCTAAAAAATATTCGAACGACACCAAAGTTTGAAATTGCTTGTTTGTTTGTTTGTTTTTTTACAAGCACATCGGAGCAGTATTCCTCACGCATAACACACTGAGAAAACATTGGTTTTCATGTCACGTTCACTGTATTTCAAAGAGTTATCTGGCAGTTTACCAGTTCTATAATTCCCGCCACTCACCCAGTGAGGCGGCTGAACTTGACCGAACTCCTGTGCAGTGTGCGGGGTTCGGTCACTATTGTTCGCACGCACTAAAACCTCTTCAATTTAAGACGAAACAGCTTGCTGAGTTGCTGTGATTCTAAGACCTTTTCGTACAGAGTGAGAGCCCAAAAATTCACAAAGAATTCACAAACCATTGTTAAGTGTATTCCATTCAATGTGGTGCTTGGAATGAGAATTTACCACCTTCTTTTATGAAGCAAATTATACTGAAGGTTTATTCTAGTTAAAACCTGTTACTGTCTGAAAGGGGTTAGATTGATTTGTGTTTCCAGCCATTGCTTATTGCACTGGCAGATTTTTAAAACATGGGGGTTTTTTTGGGTGTTGTTTTTTTTCACTCAAGAAAAAAAAATCACCAAATTTGAACAAATGTCTTGTGCAGCACTTCATTTCAAATATCTGACCTCATCAGTAATCTGGTGAGCATTTGCTGTATTCCGAAGATGTCTGTCATACATCGTTCAGCGTGTTTTTTATATCTCCTTGCCACACTGCCTTTTGTGGTGTCTCGACATCCATTTTGTAAAATACTCCAAATCCTGCTCAGTTTGGAAGTGTGCTTGATCCCATTATGTCTCAACTGTTTTGGGATTGTTGTGTGTTTGGCTTTAAAGTCAGCTGAGTGTGGAAGACATGCACTTTTCTTGCCTACACACGCACGTACACACACACACACACACACACACACACACACAAGGCACTTTAAGAAATATTTACTCAGTCGCCCATTCGAACTCCACAATCAGATGTTTGATTTAAACCGTCAAAGCCAGGTTTATTTTTGCATAAAACGTCCGTGTACCATTCTGGTTCGGATGTCAGAAAGGAGTGGCCATCATGTGGAAATGTTCACGCTGTTGGCAAATCATAAACATTCACAAATAGCAGGCAGATGCAGACATGCTCAGGAGTTCAGTCATCTAAAGAGTTGGCCACACATTGCAATGCACACACTCAGACACACACACACATATACACACACACACACACACACACGCACACGCATGCACATGCACACACGCACTTATATTCAAAGTTACACAAAGATCCTCACAAACATACAGCGCATATCAAGAATGCATCTTTGTATCACGTGCTTGTAGACACATGCATATTGCCCATAACATAAACACATTTAGCTTTCATTTCAGGTGGTCTGACATTCATGCTGGCATAATGTATGTGCTCTTTTCCCCTGGCTGCTGATACTTGTTTCTGGATGTTGCATGTCGAAATGGTGGCTGGGTGGGAGAGCAGATTGGGTGGATGTGCATGCTTTGTAGTCGTGATTTATTTCTCATATGTATATGTATGAAATAAATTCCCTGTAAACTGAAAATTAAAATTGTAAATCAGACACGGCAGAAGTGTGTTGATAACAAGCCTGCAAAATTTGAATGAATTAAGCTTTCAGACGATTTGAGTGGTTTCTTCATGGCACCCCCCCCCCCCCCAAAAAAAACACATCATAGTCCAACAAATGAAAAATCCACTTTAATGGTAAAGGGAGTGCACTTATATTGTGCTGTAGCTACTCGTACATCATATGTTGTCCAAGTGCTTTACAAGGCCTCACATTCACATATTTAAAACTATATTTTCAACTGGAGATTATACCTGTAAATTTTGACTGTCACCTTTAACTTAGGTTCAAGCTTTTATTTTTATTTTTTTATATAAGTGTAAAATTCCTCGCCGTGCTGTGACCAAAGATGCAATCCGGGTCGTTTTGTTGGTGGTGGTTACTAGCTAGCTGGCTCGATGGGAGAAGTCTATCCCCGTGTCTAAATTTGTTGTTTGTTGGCTGGCAGCAGCCTATCGACAGAGGTGTTGATGCATGATGCGTCGACCCTCCGACGTGGGATTTTTTTTGGGTTCTCATTAACTGGCTAACTACTGTATTCCCAGCCACCGCCTTGCGCGCTCCAAACTACACATACGAATGCCCCCCCCCCCCATATATATGTAAAAAAATACTGAGCCCCCCATTACATTCGATTCTGACTGCACCAGAGTACAAACATTACGATTTGCAATCGCTTTTCCACGCCAACTTGAATCCCAGTTTGAATCACCACTGATTCGAGCACAGTCATAATGTATTATTATTATTACAGCTTTGTCATCAACAATTCGTCAGACATAATTATGGCCCCCATGGTGCAAGTTGCCATTGTCTGCTGTACGCCTATGTTTGCGCTGCAAAAATAAAGCTTCCGCTGCCTCGGATAAATCCAGAGTCAACGCACTGCTTTTTGATGCTGTGACAACTCAGGCTAGCTTGTGCCTTGGCTAACATGCTTCAAAACGGCAGAGATCAGCAGCTATCATCTAATACGTCACAAGCTTGCTTGGTGTTGTGCCCCTCTCTGTGGGTTCACATAACAGAGACAATCATTAAACTCAGTGGCACGTTATTCAGCCTGTGTTTTTGTGGCTATTTTCTCCAGAAAGGTTTGAATTTCAATTGATTATGGTAGACTGTATAGCACAAAAGACATAACACTCTGGACTTAATTTACAGTACCATGCTGATCTGTCCAGAGAAGATACGTTTTTTGGGGGTTGTCGGTGTAGCTTGCTAGCTAACTGCATGATGTTGTATTAGAAATGGACCTTGTGACAGAATGCAACTGTGCTGCATAGCCACTGAGAGAATCAAAGCCATCACTGCTAGTGGGGGTGAGCCAACCCATACCAGAAAGCTCAAATTTGTCACTGGGCTTCGTTTTAGCCACTGACCAATAAATCTATCCATCCATCCGTTATCGGAACCGCTTACAGAGGGTCACTAGCGTGCTGGAGGCTATCTCAGCTGTATTTGGACAGTAGGCGGGGTACACTCTGAGTTGGTTGCCAGCCAATAGCAGGGCACACGTTTACAAACAGCAACCATCCACACTCACAATCACACTTCAGAGTGTTCAATCAATCTAGCATGCATGTTTTTGGAATGTGGTAGGAAACCGGAGAAAATCCACGCAGGCATGGGGAGAACATGCAAACACCACACGGGAAGGGCGCAGCCTCGGACCTCTGTCTTGTGAGCCGCCTGACAAATAAGTTCTCATTTTATTTGTATTGAAACCCCCAAATGTTCTTCAGAAAAACTCCAAGATGTATTTTCCATGAGATACAGGAGTTGTCTCGCCGGCAAAATACAAAACCAAAACCAAAAATCGAAATAAAGTCAGTGAACCCTCGAGTATGCGGCGGTCTACATGTTCAAACCCCCCCCCCAACCCCGGCACCACCACCACATTT
Source organism: Hippocampus zosterae (assembly GCF_025434085.1). Taxonomy (NCBI): domain Eukaryota; kingdom Metazoa; phylum Chordata; class Actinopteri; order Syngnathiformes; family Syngnathidae; genus Hippocampus; species Hippocampus zosterae. Next base: position 24,064,269 of record NC_067452.1, read on the forward strand.
GTTGTTGTTTTGTTTTTTTTAATAAGTCGAGGCACCACTCAGACTGTAGGCTCAGGCCACACGGCCAGTTTCCGATCCCTAAACTAACGACTTTCTTCCATGTTAGCATGTAATTGAGTGCGGCATTAAGTTTTTGTACAAATTTGACATCTCTAGGATTGGTCAAACTATAATTCTATCAATTAAAAGCATGTTTTTCCTGGAGTTCGTGAACGCAGATATACCTGACGTTGTTGAGAAAATTCACAGCCTAATATAAATTTTTTTTTGCCAAGATAGAAAGCACAAAGCACAAGTCGTCACACGTCTTTCAGCTTGCAGCACTAACCATTCGTCACTCTGTCTGACCACGCTCACAATACTCACGCTTTATAGCAAAAGGCTGAACTCGCACACGAATCACAACTGCACTTCACTTTTTTCAAAGTTTGTGGAGCATATATTTGCATGACATGCATGCTGTGCGATAACACTTTTGCCTTGAGATGTCACCTTCATTTTTGTTTCGAGTTGGACAAGAACCTGTTGACGCTAAGGTTTGAAAATCACTCGTAGTTTTGTCATGCCGTTGCTGCCAGTCTAAGTGTCCATTTCCAAAATGCCTAATGTTATTTTCACCTTTTGTATTATGAGACAGCTCAGAAGACATAATTCCTCCTCATCCTGTTACTACTTTGTACGTGCCGCGAAGCTCACATGATTTATGACAAACAGGAATGCTGCAAGGTTCAAGTGTAACGCAGGACTAAAGTGGTGTTTTTGCAATGTGTGTGTGTGGGCGTGGGTGTGCGTGTGCATGCAGGGGAGAGGAGTGTCCAGTCCCAGGCAGCCCCCCAGCTGTTCCCTAATGGTAAATATGTGTTTCTCTGACTCCTCTCTGTGGGGGTACACGGGTGGTGGGGAGGATAGGAAGCTAACCTCGCAGACACCTATCGGGCCCTTCCCCACCCACAGGGGGCATCATCCCGATGACCCTTGACCTCTTGTGTCTTCCTCTTTCTTCTCTGAATGCCCTCTCAATAACAACAAACTGCACCTTTTTCAAAACACAGCTGCAAATACAGTTCTTCCAACAAGCAGCAGGAACTTTATACCGAAGAGATGCTCCAAGCAAGGTTGATTTGTTTGCACACAAAGGGTAATTTTGCCAAGCACAAACAACCCCATCACTTTAAGTGTGATGCCTTGAAATATGTTGCTTTGTTTGGATCGAAGTGATCTGAGTGAAACGAAATTTGCACTATTTCAAACTCTTTGTGGTAAGTGTTCCCTGAATACCATCAGCACAGTCTCTTAGCTTTGGTGAAGGAGCCAATCTTGAGTCCATGATTGGCACTGAAACAAAGTATGGCAAAAAAAAAAAAAACCCAAAAAATTGGGAATGAACACCATATGGAAAATGTGCAGTATTGCATTGTCAGACTTACTAGACAAGTCATGATTTACAAAGTTTAAACAGTGGGCACTAAATTGCAATTTTCTCTACGTGTATTTTGATGATTGGACTTGTTATAATGCAGCTCTATTTTGAAGGATTCTCACTTAAAAGTAGAGTACGCAGTTCTAAGCTGTTAGCAGGATTTGAGCGGAGCCTCACGTCACTAATCCCCCCTCCTCCAGTTTTCTGACCAAAAGCCACGCCTGTCACCAAAGTGCACATCACGCACCATTACCTGCCTTGCAGATGTACCGTGCCCAAAACAATCTGATCTTGAAAATATGCCTTTCAGCCAGCGGACAGCCAATATTAATCCACCCCGTTTTTTTTTACTTCTAATTTCTTTCCTTTGCGCTTGTGAAAGTGGTTGTATGTTTTATCTGGGTGTTGCACTTTGAAGCAATAAAGGCTTAGATTATCATGCAGAGCGTACCGTACACTGAGCACCATCACTTCCTCTCATGCCTTGTCATGAGAAAGTCACAAAAAAGACACACAACTGCTTTTGAAATTTGTATTTTTTTATGTATTTATTTTTACTTTGTTGTTTGCGCCTACGGTTGTGCTCATAATGGCCTTCTCAGACTATGCAACATTTTTTTTCGTTCAAAACAGTCCCGCTGTCCGACTACCAGATAAATATCATTCTGTGTGTAGTGTGGAGATGTCACAGTTATGAAGAAATTCACATTTCAAAAACCAGAAGCCATTCATTTACGAATGTGAGTGCACTTTAGTTTACATATTTAAATGTTCAAATATTAAGATTTGAATGAGGCAAAATAAGATGCTTTTTCTCTCAAATATATTGTTATAATCATTAGTTTCAGATGTACTGCAATTATTTTCTGTATAAAAATTAATTTGGTGTTCAAAAAGTCATTTTTCAATATTGAGTCTTGAAAAAGAGGGGGGGTGTTGTCTTATAATAAGGGCCGTCTTATATTCGGGCCAATACGGTATTGTGACTTCAAGTCAAGTCAAGTCAAGTCAAGTCAACAGTATTTATAGAGCACTTTCAAACAGCCATCGCTGCATACAAAGTGCTGTACATGGAGCGATTTAACATATACAATAAACAGTAAGACGAATCAGTAATAAGTAATAAGTAATAAGGCGGTAGAAAGCACCAAGCAGTAAAATCAAGAGCAAATCTAAGTCATGCTGAGTCAAACGCCAAAGAATACAAGTGAGTTTTGAGGAGGGCTTTAAAGATGGGCAGCGAGGAGGCTTGCCGAATGTTAAGTGGGAGGTCATTCCAGAGAGAGGGACCCGCAACAGAAAAGGCTCAATTCCCTCTGAGCCTCAGTTTAGCTCTTGGTACCTCTAACAAAGACTGGTCCACAGACCTAAGACGCCGGGCAGGTGTGTAGGGGCGTATGAGCTCAGAGAGGTAAGGTGGCGCGAGATTATTCAGAGATTTGAAAACAAAGAGGAGGATCTTAAAAATAATTCTAAAATGAATGGGGAGCCAGTGAAGGGATGCCAAAGTAGGAGTTATATGCTCCCTCTTACGAGTACCAGTCAAGAGGCGAGCAGCGGCATTCTGTACCAGCTGAAGGCGCTTGATGGAGGACTGGCTGACTCCAAAGTACAGGGCGTTGCAGTAATCGAGCCGGGATGTGACAAAGGCATGAATTACTGTCTCAAAGTGTTCATGTGAGAGGAAAGGTTTTATTTTGGCCAGCTGTCTAAGGTGAAAGAAGCTGGATTTAACAACGTCACCAATTTGCCGATCGAGTTTGAAATCACTTCAGCATGAGGGTGCGTTTGATATTAGCAGAAACTGTTGAACCAAACAGTTTGGATTATTTTCAAAGACCATTGCAACCCTAATATGTACTGTATGTAAAAGACACATTAAGAACCAGCCTGGAACATGGCTTCATGCAGGCGGAGAAAAAAAAAAACTTCCGGCCATTTGTGGCCGCGTCAAGATGTACTGTGGCTGACCACAATTCCTACCAATGGCCCAGTCCCCTTGAGGAAAAAAAATCCCCTCAATTTAGGACCGCCAAGCGAATGGATACTCTGATGGGGACGCCAAGCAAATGGATGCTCTGAAGGGGACTCAGCACTGTCGTTCCACAGCTGGTTCTCACTGTATGCTATACTTGGATTCTTCCTCTTTTCTTTTTAAAATTAAATAGCTGTACACCACCACGGTGACACCACGTGACCTTGCAGCCAACAGACCGAAGTGTGTGTGTATGTGTGGTTGTGTGGCTTAAAACCTGGAAAACTATTTGTACTTTGTAGACTGATGACTTGAGAAGGCCATCCTATCACGAAATGTGGCCAAAACAGCTCAATGCTGGTTCCAAAATATTTTAGAGTTTTTCCAAAACTAATTGAAGCACTTTATTTCACGAGTCCTCTGAGAATGGCAATCGGTGCTAAGTTTTAGATACTATGCGTTGTTGCCGTCAGTTATTTTTCTTAAGTTGAGTGAGCGTAACCAATGTCAAATCGGTGGAGACGGCCATATTTAAAGCTTTGCGCTTTTGGTAGCTTTGATGGTTTTCAACTTGGGAAATTTTGGAGAGCACCGCAAGCGCAAATTGAATTTTGAAGTTATGGATGAAGTGTCATTGGAAGCGGCAAACAAATTTGCAGGAATTGATTGCTCTGGTGATTTTGGGGATGCCAGCAACCACATCAAATCCATAATTTGTTTGATTGAACTCATCCTGTATGGCAATTGGATATATGTGGTCATTCATAAAATGGCATTAAAAGCTACAACTGGAAAGTTGCTTTGGAAGAAGCCAATTTCACTTATTCCAATGTGCTGAAATGAGCGAGATGCAAATGCAGAGTCATTGATGATATGGCATGACTCCTCCTTGGGAGTGACTGCAAACCAGCACTTAGATTATTCAGAGGCGGCAAAATTGAATTAATGAAGAGACGTGACCATTTTTATTGGCATTTCCAAATTGTTCTTGCCGTTGACTCCTATTTTGACTACGCTCCAATGGTGCTGCTTTGTAAGAGAGTTTGCATTCACCTTTCACAAGCGCTAAATGAATCGGTGCAATTGGTCTCAGGTATGTTTAATCACATTGCATGTGCTGAATTCATGCATTTGCATATACTCCTCCCAAAATGTGCAAAATGATTTCATGGCGATTTTGTAAGTCTGGCGGATGCAATTCTGGTTACACTCGGTTAGTCAATCACCTTCGACCTCTCTTTGCATGCACTGTCAAGTTTGGGCCAGTTTTTGCACATGCAATCTATTGGTGAGTCAGGTCCTTACATTGAAATATTTACATAAAAGAATGACTCAAAGGAACAGCTCCAGCGTCTTGTTAAATAATTGTTAGTCATAGTATTCTGCTTGATATAGGTTGACGTTGAAATGGTCGTTTTACAGCAGTATAAGTCTGAGTCTGTCAACATAAACTCACATTGAGATCACTTATTACACTGAGCTTGATAGACATCCGGTATCACTAATTGATTTTGATCTTTTAATAGCAGATAAACATTTGCAAGATAAAGTTGGCAGATACAGATGGTAGATATGGGCATGCCACTGTCATTGACAGCACCTGGAGAGATTAGCACAAATGTTACCATCGCATTAGTTTCATCAGGACAAAAAAACCCCCATATAAACAAACTCCATCCATTTTGCTTGTGCTTAACGGGCTTGTAGCGTCTTTGTCATGTTTGCATCTTACTTCTACAAACCCCACTTCCAATGAAGTTGTGAAAATGGTAATTAAAAACAGAATGCTGTGATTTATAAATCCTTTTCATCCTCTATTAATGACATGCACTTCAAAGACAAGATATATATGTTCATGCTGATGAATGTCACTGTGTTTTTGCAAATACTTGCTCATTTTGAGTTTGACGCCTGCAGCACGTTCCAAAATGCTCGAGCGGGGGAACAAAAGCCTGGGAAAGTAGAGGAATACTCAAAAAATACAAGTTTGGCACATTCCACAGGTCACCAGGTTAATTGGGAACAGGTGAGTGTCATGACTGCGTATAAAAGGAGCAGAACCCAAAAGGCTCACTTGCTCACTTGGTGCGCCACTTTGTGAATAATTGTGTGGGCAAATCGGTTGAAGAATAATATATTTCTCAACATATGATTCAAAGAAATTTTGGGAGTTTATCATGTCGTGTTGATATCATCAAAAGATTCAGAGAATCTGGAGAAATCAAAGCACGAATTAACAAGGCCAAAAACCAACGCTGAATGCCTGTGTCCTTTGGTCCCTCAGGCAACACTGCATTAAAACCCAGAAATGTCGCTGGCTTCTCTGGGCTCGAATTCATCTAGATGCACTGATGCTAAGTGGAAAAGTGTTCTGTGGTCTGACGAGTCCACATTTCTAATTGTTTTTGGAAATCATGGACGTCATGTCCATCAGGCCAAAGTGGAAAACGCCTATTCAGACTGTTATCAGCGCAAAGTTCAAAAGCCAGCATCTGTGATGGCATGGGGCCGTGTTAGTGCTCATGGCCTGTGTAACATGACTACTTTTTCAAGGCACTGTTTGCTGCCATCCAAGGATGGGCTTTTTACAGAAATGCCCTTGCTAATTTTAACAAGACAATGCCAAGCCATGTTCTGTATGTGTTCGAACAGCGTGGCTTTGTGGTCGAGGAGTGTTGGTCCTAGACTGGCCTGCCAGCAGTCCAAACCTCCTCTACCATTGAAAATGTGTGGCGCACAAAATATGACAACGGAGACCTTGGAATGTTGAACAACTGAAGTTGTATTTCAAACAAAAATGCGAAAGGATTTCACCTACAAAGCTTCAACACTTAGTGTCCTGAAACATTTACCGAGTGTTGTTAAAACGAGGTGATGTAGCATAGTGGTACATATGTACCATATTATTTTTAACGTGGTGCAAATTCAAACTAAGTTAATATTTTCCAAGAAAAAAGAACCCTTTCTGTTTGAACATTCCGAATTTCATAGTGTCTTCAATTGAATAATGGTTGAGGATTTTCAAATCATTGCATTTTATTTTTGATTTAGGTTTCACGCAAGATCCCACCTTTATTGGAATTGGGGTTTATAATCCCTCTACGTTGAAAGCCACCCAACTCACAAGGCTTATACCCTACAACGATGTAACTAAAGTTGCAGCACCTTTTGAAAAATGTGATGCAAACAAGGTGAAAAGGCAAAGGAAAATATTTACAGTGTAAAAAGGGGCAATTCAATCCAATTAGCGGGACATGTTTTAAGTCAACAAATAGAGTAAACATGGGAGACCTCATGAAACTCAGAGTGGGTAAAGTGTTGCCGGATCAAAGAAAGTCATGTTTTAAATATATCACGTAAGAGGCGGAGAGAGGAGGCTCTCCAAGGAGCAGACTGCTCAAGGTAGGAATGGGAGACAACAGCTTGTTTAAGTTGTTACCACTCAATGCACATGAACGACGACTTCGCAATTGAACAGCCTGGTTTATTTCTGGATATTGTGTCCTAGTTTCTGCTCTTTCTGTCCACGAAAATAGAAACATGAGGAGGAATAGGCCGATTTAGTATCCCGCTTCATCATATTAATTTCCTGTGTAGATGTAGCACACGGGAATTAGTGTTTGCTTTTTCTGTTACACCTCAGGGGAACATCGGCCGAGTATTGGACATCGCTTGATTTCTTATTGTGCGGTTTGTAGCACACGCTCAGAGATTTGTCCATCCATTCGTTTCCTACATGGCTTATCCTGTTCAGCGTCGCAGGGTGCTTATCCCGGCGGACTTTGGACGGACAAGGTGCCCTGAACTGGTCACAGGGCACATAACGATGGACAACCATTCGCACTCACATTCACATTGTCACTGAGTGGGAAGTCAACTCACGCCGCCCGCATCAAAGTCAGGCGAACCATCAGTGTCACCTCGGAGACTTGTTGCTTTTTGGATAAGCACTGTGCTTCCTGGCGAGCTCATTGTTTTTATTCCCCCCACAAAGCCAATTTGAATCTTCCCTTTTACAAAATGAAAGTTTGTATGTGGTGGCCTTTAAAAATGAAACAAGTTACATGGAGTTTATTTGACAACCCTTATCATGTGTGTGATATGCAAGCCCATCAAATATAACTCTGCGTCTTTAGTAAAAAATAAATAAATAAATAAATAAATAAATAAATAAGGAGCGTAAGAGCCAAACTGCAGTGTCAGGTTCAGGCCGAAAACGTCATTTTGGGAAATATCTTCCCGGTGTTAATTGCAGGTCCCAACCTGGTGATGCGGCTGGTATGCATCCAAAACTCACAAAACCCAACACATTCCAGAGTGGGTGCCCTTCGCCCGTCATCACTCAACCACAATGTCAGAAATACTCCTTTGCTCTCTTGGCACATGATCATTACAGTCGGTGGAGATGTCTGCCTAAGCGTTTTTGAGGCATGTCCTGACACTGTCTTATCGTCTTGTCTGCCAACCATCTCTGCTCGCACTTTGCAATTATGTGAAAGCGCAGCACTGAACTCTCTGGTCTGGGGTTGGGGCGGGCGGGGGTAGGGGCGCGGAGGGATAAAGTCATAGGCCCACTCTACCCACTGCTATCAGGTTGCACACCATCGTGTCAAGCTGTCTCGCCGACACGCGACGAGAGCCAAGATGTTCCGCCAGCTATGACGCTCGACTAAATATTGTCAACAGTTTAAGGAAAGGATGAACTCTCTAAAGTGCCTTCAACTGCTAAAAGCAGCCGAGGAAAGAAAACACAGCATTACCGTATGGTTCTCTTGATGTTATCTTTACCAGGATTTAGCTCTTGAAATAATCCATGGTAACCCAAATTTTAACACTGTTTGGGACGCTCATTGCGTTATGATCGCGTCAGACCTTTTTCATCAATCGTGTACCTGATATGTGGGTGTCTCATGGACAGCCTTCAGCAACAACAGGCACTGTTTTGAACTGTTGTCTATGCGACGGCTATTAAACATAGAATGACATCACGCCAAGCACCTGTTTTGCTTGGATGCGTCAATTCTGCTGCGTAGCGGAGCATTTTTACCACTCACCCTGCTGTGCTTGATTTTACAATCCCAGCCAGCAGCCCCCAACATCCACGCAGTAAAGAAATGAGTAGATGACGAATTATATCAACTTAAATATTTGACAAAACATATATTTTGGTGTTCAGTGAACATATAGCAGTCACTTAATGTATATTATGTAGTGTATTATTTTATGATTTTTTAGAAGCAAAAATCTTTTGACACACACTCAGTCCTCTTCTAATCTCCTCTTTTGAAATTTGTTTCCCCCTCGTCCCAGTCACATGAAACCCTGCCAACTCGTCTTGACCGACTACTTCCATTTCTTTTTTTCCTAATAAGCCTAGCCACACAGCAGCCAGGTAGCTGAAATTGCTGTTTTGCCCCCCAAGCACACAGGTTTTATTGCGCTCACAGAAATTGCAATCAGAGGCCAAACATCAGCCAAGTCAGAAACACTGTTGGCCTGTGTTTGCAACTAATTGCATGACTTTATTGGTCACCATTATTATTGTCGCTATTAACCATTATCACTCTACTGTCATCAGTCAGCATCTCTTTTCCTTCCCCTTGCTTCTTTTATATTTCTGTGTGCAACTAAAATCTCTCAAGTGCTTTTTCATTTTTTTTCCCTGAGACAAAAGCTATTTGAATCTCACAGTGGTTCCAGAGACGTAAGTAGGTCGGAGCAACATTGTTGATTTTGATGCCCGTTGATTGTTTGCCTGCAGAGACCTGCGCAGTGAACAATGGTGGCTGTGATAGCACGTGTCACGATTCGGTGACTGGAGTCCGTTGCAGCTGTCCTGTCGGCTTCACGCTGCAGCCGGATCGAAAGACCTGCAAAGGTGACCTATTGCACATGTTCAATCTGCAGCTGCCTCTCACTTTTATATTGGGAATCCTTTAGTGACATGGAGTATTTGAGCATGCATTTCACCAAAGTGACTTCATGATGAGTCCATCACAGTAATGAACACGTCAAGGACACAACGTTAATTACATTCGCAGTCAAAAAGCCAGCCTCCACTCTCCAGGTCGACCTCTTTGCAGTCACAGCTACTTTGTATGGTTTCATTCGGTGACATGTGTCCTCGTTTGTCATTATTGAACCAAAGACTCCTCCATCTTAATACTTCAAGCATGCAAGACACTCAAGACATTTCAGACAATTAGATCCTTCCAACGCTTTTGTTCGGGGAAAACACTTTTCTGCTGAGAAAAATGGTCCATAATTACAAGGTTCAAAGAGTTTGATGTGGAAGAACATTGCTGTTGATGACCAGCCTCGATGCATGAACTGATGACAAAACATTTTCTGAGACAACCAGAGCAGTCCAGCTGTGATCGATTCAATGCTGAGAATGAGGTGGCATGAATGAAAGAGACCATTCACCAGCACAGCTTACCTAACAAACCGATGTGGGTGTCGCTTTAAAGCAGGGGTGGGCAACTCCAGTCCTCGAGGGCCGTTGTCCTGCCTGATGTCCTCCAACACACCAGATTCAAATGATCAGGGTCTTCATCAGGGTTGTGCAGTTCTTGCTGATAGGCTGAATGCTTGAATCAGGTGTGTTGGAGGAGGGAGACATCTGAAGCATGCAGGACTGCGGAACCTTGAGGACCAGAGCTGCCCACCGATGCTTTCAAGACTAAACTGTGGTCTCAAGCTCCACTTTCCATTTTAGTTACAGCAATTTTCATCCTGGTAATAGCTTTCCAAGTCAGAGAGCCCCTCAACTCAAGCAACCAGGCAGCCTTATTAATATGAACTCCCAATAGAATAAAATGAGCATTATATCAGGATACTGAGGAAACAAATGTTCTGCTGAAAGACGGTGAAAAAAAAATTGGCTTCCTGCAGCTGGCAATAGCACACGAACAACTCTAATAAGAGTCCATCTTCTGGTGTTTGGTTTGAGAGTGAAGAGCAGGAAAATAAACGCAGGCAGCACTGGCGCAGGAGGACTGCAGCTCGTTGCGTGTCGGCCACTTCTGAAGAGCCGAATGGATCAAGGACAGAATTATTTTGTTCCATTTTGGAGACGTTCGTTTTAGCAGATGATGCAAACGCATTTGTAACAATTATTCAAGATGGACCCGAATCAGTGCCAAGGCAAAACAATCAACCAGGCGGCGATGGACAAATGACATATTGATAAGGTATTGGCTGATGATATAAAGTGCTCACAAATCAGAAGAAGATGGCTTATGAGGATTTGGAGGCTGGGGTAAATCATTAAAACCTAACGCATGCAGGTTGCAGTATTTTCTGCTTCAAGAGATCAGTTGGGATGTGTAAAGTATGACATGTACCTGCATGAATATATTGATGGAATACATTGATGGTACTTTCAATTAGGGCGGTGTGACATGGCCTTAAAATAAATGTTGCTTCATCGGGACACTAGAAGGTGGTGGGACATTAGTTCATACGTCCCAGATAGCTACAAAAAATTGGAATTGCAAGTTCAGCTTTTGTCATATTATTGTGTTTGACCTCTCCGCCGGTTTCCCTCTTGCAGACATTGATGAGTGCCGTCTTAACAACGGGGGTTGTGACCATGTGTGTCGGAACACAGTGGGCAGCTTTGAGTGCAGCTGCAAAAAAGGCTACAAGCTGTTGACCAATGAAAGAACATGTCAAGGTAGGTACCGTATTCACTTTAACCGCGAAAGCAACAATATGTGGTAACCGTGCCTTCACATCAGAGTTTCATATCATGATTAATGTCAGTGGAAATGGCATGGCCTTGTAGCGTTTGTCCAAATCTTGATGCACGCTATGATAGTAAGACATGCAGGACTATAAACTGGACCCCCACTTTCCGCCACATTTACATTAACCTACTGACAAGTTCATTCATATTGTAAAATGACAATGAGAAAATCACTGAATGATAGCCTCTCGAACTGAGCTGTACAACGGTGAATCGAATCATAATCTCACTGAATCGATTGTTCCACCTTCAAATAAACCGTCTTTCAATCATAACACATCCCGTTTACCAAGATATCTTTCGCATTGCCTTTTATTCAACAGATGCACAGCCCGAAATAATTGTTTTGGCCTCAGTGAAAAACAGTGAATACCGGTAGCTGAGATCCTTAGCAAATACCAAAGGATTGGTTCCCCACAAGTATCCGTGAAAATGCAAACGAGCACAGCATATTCATTGGCTTGGCTTCAGAGCATGTCTTTGTAGGTGAACAAATCCAAGTCAATTGCCTTGCATTATGACCAATTTTGAAGATTTTTTTTTTTACGCTTCACAAATGCAGCAAGGAAACGACAATCACAAAAAAAGAATTCCTTGATTATATTTTAAAGCAAACAATATACCACAAACAAAACGTCTGCTGTGGCAGTTCACAGGTGTTGTAAATTACGGTTCTGACCCTAAAACCTCCCGTTGTTGGATAAATCAATCCACCTCAAGAACATCTGGTAGAAGACGGCAAGCAGCCTGGAACTACTGAGATGAGTTGTGCCTCATGCCGAGTCGAAAAACACAAGACATGCGATTCTTTAATCTTCTGCTTTTTACTCATGTGGTCAGTCATTCTGCCGCCTGGCTCACACAAGTGTCTCACATTTGGTTTCCAGCACAAACAGATAAACATCGTATGTGTGAAAAGAAAACAGCGTGTCTGTGCGTGTGCTTCAGACACTTTCTTATTTGGAAGCAAGCCTATTTTTGGTGCAAGGTTTTTCTCTTGGTTATTTGGAAGCCTCACATAGATAAGTGAGAAAACGTATGCAGGTCTAACCACAAATGTCAGGTGGCGTTCTTTTTTATATCAGTCTTTGGATTAAATAGTTTTTGTCATGATTCGGTTTAGGGACCAAAAGGTGGCACTGTAGGGTTCCCCTGGCAGCTGCACACCTGTTGGTCATAGGTAATCGGGCTTTTAAAAGGACTCCTAGCCTGAACACTAGGTGTTGGGTCATTGTTGCTTCTTGCTACTTTCATGTTCGTTTCAGTCATGTTTAGTTCAGTGTTATGTTTTAGCTTCAGTCCTGTTTTGGTCATGTTTTTGTTATTGAGAGTTTTTAGTTTCTGCCATGGTTTTTGTTTGTTACTTTGGACTTTGTTTAAGATTTAGTTTTCTTGTTTTAAATACAATTCTTCAAATACAGCTTGCTCCTCTCTCCTGCCTGCTTTTTTGGGGGGTCCACCACCACCTTGCAACGTGACAGTTTTGTCTGATAACTCTACATATGTATCTCATCATTCTCTGCCTCACTCATCTCATTCTTTCTCCCGAATTCAATTAGCTTCAATTCCTTCAGTCATTTAGATGCCTCAAAAAAGAAAAAAGAGCGAGAGAGAGAGAGACAGACAGAATTTATTTGGCGTCTGCGCCATCACTGAGGCAGGTCATAGAAACTAAAAACCTACTCATAACATAACAAGGTATGAATGCAAAGGCTTGCTTGAAAATAAAAGCATTGACGCAATTTTAATTGACTTCGTAAGCTTTTATTTTGAAGTTGGCCCGCCCGGTAGCGTGACGTCTGGCTTGATTGACCTTCTCGACATTTTGGCTTAACTCATCTCGGTTTTAGTCCCATTACATAGTTGCTGCCAAAATCAACACAAGGCAATTTTGAAGTCATATTCAATCGCTGATTGAGGAAGTCAAGAAACCGCAAGTTAATAGCACCGTCATTTTATGATACAACAGACGTCCCGTTAGCGGAAGTGTAAAAAATGACGCACGAAACACGAGTTGCATTCATATGCAGTCGGACGTTTTACTCCATTAAAAAAAAAATTAACAAAGACAGTATTTGTTACCTATAACTACATATACATTTATATGTAGTTTACTTAATGGTCTGCTGTTACACACCTAATTTACCTAGAAACAGTCAAATGAGGAGAGTGCCGGTACTTATTTTTTATCCGCCTTAAAGCATGTGGTCAAACGAAATCTGTCAAGAACTCGGACATTGAAATAAATGATTCTCTTTTTTCCACTGCAATCGATGAGTTGTGTCAGCTGTTACCATCATGAATCACAATAGTCATTAACTTGCCTCTATGTTGTCCTTAATTCACAAGAAAATATATTCCACATTTTACATTGTTTAATGTGGAATACAATAAAGCTTTTCAAAAGTTGGTCCGTGCAATGGAAATAAGAAGATCAAGGGTTTGGAAGTGGCTAACCTCATCTAAAAATTCTGCAGCAAGCAAGTGAGCAACGGAGATTGACTTTTTTTTTTTCAGGCTAGGTCTACACGCTGAGTATCATGACTTGCCCTGCAGTAGTCGACGCTGAGGCCTCTGTGGTATCGAATACATTTAAATAACAGTTTAGTGTCTCTGTGGGGTGTTGAAATGCGTAAAGTCAATTCTAAAGTTATCTTGGTTTAAACAGTCACGGTACTTCCTTGCTGTCAGTGGACCGTGACCTATATATCAGGATGAGGCATGTCTGCTGAACCCATGCCAGCATTCCTCCAAACTCAATGCCCTCCTATGTTTCGTCTGCTTCCCCCTTCTAATCCCATGTGAGGGCGGTCCGGGACACGTTCTTCACATCTCATGATTGCTCCACAGATGACGTCTGCGGAGGCGTACTTACCTAAAGTGGCACTACCTGACGCTTGTTTGTTTGTTTTTTAGATTTTTAACTTGCAAAATGATGGCTTGTACTTTGATTTATTGATTTGATCTCATTTTGTGATTTCTAACATTTTCAGTCTTTTGGCTGCACACAATGAATAATTGGAATCAGATAATGTTGTGTGTTGTGACGTTGCCCTGCCCAAGTCCTGCATGCTTCACCTGAGCTGACTGGTAAATAGGGGTTGTGGGGAGTCCCAGATGCCTTGGAGAATACACTCAGCAGCATAAATTACATAAAGAGAAGTTGTGCATCAACAATTGCTACACCTGATTTCGTCAGCACTCTTAAATCTCATCATGGCTAAGATTGCGCAGTTGACATTGTGCTGTGCGTAAATAAAGCTTAATAATCCTAAAAGAAATCCACACAGAAACACAGACTTGGGTCACAACCGCAACCATCTCGTTACCTCTGCGTCCCCCGTCCTAGATGCATAATTTTCCCGCAGGACGCACAGTTCCGCCATTGTTGTTTTGATCACACGTTAAGTATTCTCGCGAGACGAGATTGGCGAGATCGGCAGACGATTGCCAAGTTGTGTAACATTAAAACAAGTGTTGCGAAAGTTTATTGCGGAGATATCACAGAGGAAGCAACTAAAGTTGGATAGTTTTTTTGCGATAATAAGTTGACTTTGAGAAAGGCTTGCATAATTGGAAGCAGAGTAAAGAGAAGAGAATTTATGAACTCAAAGATTGAACCATGGGATGAAATAAGAACCTATTTCTCAGCAAATCTTGTATGCCTGAATTATTACAATTTTTGCAGCATTTGTTTATAAGAAATAAACCTATTATCATTGTATATTGTTGTTGTTTGTGTTTTTATCATATGCAATTGAATAAGTAGACTATTTCAGAATTCGAAATTTGGGACTCTAAATGCATAATGGGACTCATACTTTTTTGATCAGCGAGTCCCTGGAACTCGCAGGGCTCAAACTATAAAATTATCACTGCGACAGGTAACAACAGTATTTTCACTTTGATGATTGTACAACACAATAGTGTCAAGGTATACCTCTGAAGCAAATATTCAATCAGTGCTTTGGCTAAATGCCCTAAATTTTCCTCCCAAAACCAAATTTTCAGAATACCAAGGCCACAAGGCTTTATTTATATCATGTGTTTCCTATGGTGGACACCACGGTCACTATTTAACCGTTGTCATTGATTTCCTTGTATAACCATCTGATCCTTGAGCCCAAAGTGACTGACTTACAAAAGTCGCAAATGTGTTACAGGAAGATCGGTTTTGCACAGAATTCAAAAAGTGACACGTGATTTTTGAGCAACTGTCACTCTGGCGTGACATCTTGACATAGGCTAGTGCAGCGCAATCTCTGGGCCTTTATTGTGTATTTTAGAATGTGGGGCGGGCGGGGGGGGGCAGTATTGACAGGCTCTCAGAGAGAAGAAAGAAAATGCTCTTGGGCAACTATTATCACCTGACTCCTGCTTCTACTCCTTGCCATTTCCAAAAGTATATTTTGAAAATTCCATTTTGCCGCATCAAAATGGAAAACATCGTGACTGTAGGAGGGCAATTACAGCAACAGGCGTGGGAGCAAAGGTCCAAAGCTTTGTTGTTGTTATTTCGATGTGGCCCATTGAAATGCATGATAAACAATACAGAGAGAGGAAATTGGACTGGCTCCTGCCCTTTGTGGTTTCTGAGTGATGGTAACATTTCTAACTGTCTCTCTCCATCTTGTGCAGACATCGACGAGTGCTCCTTTGACCGCACCTGCGACCATTTCTGTGTCAACTCTGCAGGAAGTTTCCAGTGCCTTTGTCACAAGGGCTACGTCCTCTATGGCCTGGCGCACTGTGGAGGTGAGACGGTGGCACTTTTTTGTTTCTTTCCTACATGTGTAAATCTGCTGTCCATAACCCTGCGCCTCTTAAAAGCCTCAATGAGTTTCTCTCATGTTGAACAGGAAGTACGCACTCCAGGCAGATTGATTTATTCATAAAAGGGTGTTATCATGTTAAAGCTTTCTGCTTTAATCCGCATGCCATGCAAGCTCCCAATTGTACAGAGGTGAATGTATGCCAAATGCTCTGCTTGCCCTTGAAGAGATTTTTAAGTGTTCTTTTGAAAGGGAAAAAAAAGTCCCTTTTGTAATTAGATTCAAGTCTTAATAGCAGCAAACTAACAAATCATCTTTGTTTATTTCCATGGTTTCAGGGTGTGAAGGCTTGACGCCGTCCAACTCATTAATCTGAATGTCACCACATGGAGAATGTCAACATAAAAAAAGTCCTTGCATGCAACCGCATCGAAAGACAAAATGTAACTAAATGCTGGCCGTGATGGATTGCCCAGTTCAAGCGGGTTTAAGTCTCTGCAAGTTGATTTTCGAATAGACTAAAAGGAGCACAAACAGGTGGCTGCCCGGAAGGCAGGAAATCAATCTTAATCTTACGCTACACTTGGCAGCAATGTAAAGCAAAGGTGATTTGTGCTGTAGTTAATTGACGAAAACATGTTTGCAAAAAAAGTCTTTGGCTACTTCACTTCAAGGTGGAGCGTGACCTGTGACAACACACTACTCTAGACGAGATAGCCCAGAGAGTAAGTTGGGAGGTGTGAATGTTCTGAGGGAAGAGTTCTTGGACTTCCCTATGCCGCAGGGAGGGGAGGAGCCCGGCCCGGGTCCCTCGTAATCAATTGGGTAAGCCAAGCTCGGTAGCTGGGGGAGCCCCGCATGACGCAGATTATTATTCTTATTTTTTGCATTACATTTGCATTACCCTGACGTACGTGACGTATCAAGTGTCGATGGCAAATTAACTTGAGTTCTCGCAGCTATGAGATGCATTGTTCAGCAGTGCACGAGCCGCGAATCAAACGTTGGCTTTCTCAGGCTGCTGATGACATAATCGCTGGCTCTGCCCAGGGCTAACTAGTCATTTGCCCAGGGCAAACAGTCACCGACCCCTTGTATACGGTCACCAAGCATCCCTTGTGATATAACAATTCAAGATACTATAATTACGTAACATAACAAATACAATACAAAGCAGTCTAAAATATAACTCACCCAATAATTATTATCTTTTACAATTGAGCAGTAAGTATAGTGAATTATTTTTCTCCTATTACATAATGGACTCCAATAACTGGCCCACGTAATATTCTTGACATTATGTTACAAATCTGGAAATTCTGACAAATTGTTCTGGGAGTGAATTTCAATAGGTCGGCAGCTTTTGGGGGTTTTCTCATCTTGTCCATTGTTTGTTTTTTGGGGGTTTTTTTCAACCTTGCTAATTTCTGATCCCTAGTGTGTTTCCTCTAGTGCACCGGAGTCAAACTCGAGGCCCGGGGGCCTATGTACAAGGGCGACACTGCCGATCCACAGTCTATACTACTGTTGAATATCCAGCAACATAAGTGTCACTTAACATGACCTCTAAGTGCATGTACAAAGCCTCACTAGAACGCACTAACAAGAGCATTCCACCAACATGGCAAATACACAAATGGTAAATGTTATCCATCATCATTTCGACACTTCTGAGCTTATTCCTTTCTCCTCATATTATTATAGCACAGTAATCCCTCATTTATCGCGGTTAATGGAGACCAAAACCACCGATAAAAGAAAATCCGCGAAGTAGCGACCAATAAACATATACAGGTAATTATTTTTTTTAAGTGTACAAACATTCCGCGAGAAGCTGCAAAACAACAGCGAGTCACATTGAGCAACATATACACAGTACTGTACTCCATGTATATATAAAAAAAAGGAATATAATTTTTGAAAAAATCCGCGATGCACTGAAGCCGCGATAAACAAACCCCGCAATAGCGAGGGATTACTGTACATAACTTTTGAGGCCCGCCTACTAAATTCCTGAGATATCTTGGGAACATTGTGGCCCTTCCCTAACAATTATGCAACATTTTCTTTATTCGTTATTATCTATATGACCTCATATAAGTTTTGCGCATTTCAAGCATTTATACCAATAAATAACGAGCTGAAATATTAGAATAAGCTTCAGTCTGTACCGGGAGGTGACTGTGACACATGGGAAGATGCCATTGACTCTGTGTAAAATGCAAAAGTGATGGCTCACACTGCAAAATGTCTGTCTATTGAAGGATTAAACAGCACTGGCATTGGATTGGTAGGCCTTTTTCTCCCATGATGGACCAGACCGACATCGACGATGTGCTACCATTGTTTACAGCACTGGTGATGAATGGCTTTGCCAGGCTTTTCATCGCTGCTTTCGGAACTATTAGATGACCCCCGGAGATTTATTGAGCTCCCCGCTGTACGCCCTCACTCCCCGCTCATAACTAAGCTGAGCTTGCTCCCGCTGTGTTTCATCTACCCCAAAATATCGGCGCAAGCCGGGCTCTGTGTTTATTAATCGGCTCGCACTCAACAAACCCAGTCGGGTCGGCGACCTGCTGCCAAGTATTGTGCTGAGACCTGTCGGCATTCTTTCCCAAGTGAGAGTTCATCCAGGCATTCTCCTCTTCACCTCACCAAACACTCTGCTTGCTTTTTGCTTATCTGCTAAGAAAATACACTCGGTGCTGTTGTGACTTCGGACCTCCACAAAGCATGTTTCAAAGTCGTCCCGGTTTCACAGAGCGAAGCTTTAGCCTCGGCACAAATACATTCCTGGGGTGTCTGTGCGTTTATTCATATTTATATGAAAACCATATCAAAAAAGTCTTGAGCCACAATAGTCTCTGTTTCATCACTTCAACAATGGGAGCAACACGTTGTAATATTCCCTAAAGTTGACCAAACAATTCCATGAAGTCAGTCACTCTCGATGGTTGAGGCGTAGGTTCCAAATTTCAATTGATCTTCTGTCTTCATCCCTCTTGACTGGTCTGTGTGCGTGAAAAGGAAAAAGGCCTAAAGGGATTTGCAGAAAGGTCAGCAGAGATCCATTTGATTGTATGTCAAGTATGGAAGAAAATAAAATAAGTCAAAACAACAGTTTCTGCCAGATGAGCGGCGCTGCCATCAGATGTTCATTAAAGCTCTTCGTCCTTAAAATCTAGTGCTTTGATGCGGAGGGTAAGCAGCACATCTCTCGCCATGTTTCCAAGTCGCTCTGGGCGACATGTTGGCAGGCTGCACTTGATGAAGTCATCATCCTCTTCGGGGAATGAAGAGACACATAGACATTTTTTTGGTTTTTGTTTTTAATTGCGGTGAATGATTGAACGAGACAGGGATGGTCGTTTCATATCAACAGTCAGCATCATCAATCACTGACATTATCAGTAACTTGTACTCTTTTTCCTTCTTCTTTCTGTCGACCTGTAAACTGTCATCGGAGGTACTGGAAATATTCTTTTGGTATCAGTCCTCATGTTATAGACACTTCCATATACAGTATTCCCTCTTTACCATTTTTAGTGTTTCAGTCTTGCGATGTTCTGGCCATCAAATTGAAAGTGGACTGTGTGGACTGCAACTGCACACACACATTCCATTCCTCCATCATCCATTTTGTATACCATGCTCATAATTTTCAGGGTCACGGCGGGGTCTGGATCGATAGTGCGACTGACTATGGCTGGATTTACCCTGCAAGTCCAAGTGCCCAATTGCAGGGTATTTTTTCATTTATTTTTGGGGTGAATTGACCCCTCGTGCCAGCTGCAAAACTGTCGAGGCGATGAGAACCAATGCACTGTCTACACATAGCTTCACATTGATCTTCCCCTCATGTCAAATGCACATATGAAATGAACGATGTATTAACAATGATATGGCCTTGAAATAAAAACTCCCTCTTCTACTGTTATTTGCTTTATTTCTCCAAAACCAAACAAGCTTTGAAACAGTTCTTTTTCTCCCCCAGCAATAACAATCTCCCCCAACTTCCACAGCAATATTTGAAATAAATATTTTTTTCTTGACCCCCCCCAAAAAATTATTTATTGATTATTCATCATTTATACATTCATATTTAGTATGCACAACAATTTAACATCTTAAAATTATATTTTATATTTCACATCTCAGCTAGTTGGTAAAAATGTAATCTTTAGAGCATAGGTGGGCAAACTACGCCCCGCGGGCCGGATCCGGCCCCTTTGTCTTTTTAATCCGTCCCGCCGAAGATTGGTGCACAATTAAGGTTTGATTGCATTCATTTCCTTTGGACTTGTAATGACAGGTATTTCAACACCAGGTGGCGCAGTTACTTCAACTTGCAGAGCACAGGGAGGGAGGGGAAGACGAAGAAACGAAGAAAGAGGGAGAGAGTAATGACCATGGAAGGGAATCTGATTAATCGCAGCGGGTAACAAAGTACGAAACATTCAGGAGACGCCCGCAGTCGAAAAGACTCAAATCTACAAGACTTTGAAAAACATGGAAGTGATTCTTACTCAGTCCGATTCTGGCAATTTCCATGCTCAGAGTGAATTGCTTGTGGCTTGAGTAAATGAACATTTCCGAGAATGGTTTGATTGTTATCGTGTTAAAAACTTTCCGCAAACAGGACCGCTAATAAGAGTCGGAGAGCAGTCAAATGTGTAGAGCGTGAACAACAGGGGGCTCAGTACACATCCTTGAGGAGAACCGATGCTGAGTGTGATGGTGGAGGAGAATATTACATTATTACTGGCATACAAAGACATTGTGCTATCTTCTTTATTTTCGATTTCTAACTTTTGGCCCGGCCCTCCACAATATTTTCTGCTTCTCATTTGCCCCCCCCCCCCCGGGAAAATAATTGCCCACCCCTGCTTTAGAGTAACAACCGCCCCTTTCATATTTTTTTTTTCATCAAGTAGAGTTGTGCAGGTGAGCTAAGAAGACTTTGGCAAAATATTAACTGTACATATTTATGGTTTGGAAGCCTCTACCTCGAGTCAAAACTTTCCAACATAATCCATAAAATCATAAATGCTTTTGAAAGGGATACTAAATGCACCTTATCGTATGCCTTTGAAAATGTTCACATGATTGACGAGGTGATTGCCTTTCACCGGGAAACCAGTGTGACCGTGTGATTCCGCTCATGTTGGCTGTTTATAAAGTTAAAAGGAAAACCAGATGGCTACAAACAGCTGGAGAGGTTGGAAAAGTCCCTGATTTAGTTTTTGGGTTTTTTTTAACTTGCTGCTGGTTGTCAGCAGCCATTTTGTTCGAACAAGTATGAACTTGTTTGGGCTCCAGAAGCCACTGAAAATAATCCATTCAAACATAAAATCGTCATGAGCAAAAAACAAAACAAAACCCCAAACTAATCAATAGAACTGACTCATCCCTGGCGTTGGTGAAGTGCTATCACCCCCTCCCCCTCCACCCCTGGTGAGATGCAAAGCCGTTGTCCATAATGTACATCCAATCAATGTATCCTGTATTTTCAGATATCGATGAATGCAGTATAAACCGAGGAGGATGCAAATATGGATGCATTAACACTCTGGGGAGCTACGAATGTACCTGCCCACCTGGATACAAGTTGCACTGGAACAGGAAGGACTGTATCGGTACGTAGCACTACTGCCCTCTAGCGGTAAAGAAAAAATGTGTTCCGAGCTCTGCAAACTCAACCTGAGTTTATTTTCCCAGAGTTGTTTGATTTTTACAGTTCTGTCTTGTGTCTCTCCTCAGAGTTGGTGAAATGTCCTCCAGGCCTTGTCGCCCCCAAGGCTACTCTCACCTGTAGCAAAACGGGCAAGAAAGAGAGCTGCTCACTCACATGTGCCTCCAAAGCACACTACTTGGCTGGTATGTTTGCTGCAAAACGCTACACAAGTGATTTTTGGAATTTTTTATACTAGGTACCCCCCTAAAAATACCTCATGCAGTAGCATTAGTAGTAGGAGTAGACTAGTACGTCAAGAGGTTTTATTCCGAAAAAAAATTAATTGAATATAATAAACCACTATCATAAAATGTAGGCTTTAAACATCAACACTGCACTTTAATGTAGGAAAATCAAGCAAAGTGATCAATAATACTAGTGATTCTATTAAAATGTATTGAACAAATACAAATAAAAATTATTATATTATAAAATACAAAGATTATAAAATACAAAGATTAAACACAAATTAAACACAAATGCAAATATATTGTACTTGTGCACTGGCTCCCAATCAGCTATAGAATAGGTATTTAAATTCTGGTCTGTAAATCACTGCATGGTTTAGGTTCCTGATTACATGAAAGAAATACTAATGGAATACAAACTCAGTGGGACTCTGCAGTCTGCACACTTGGGTCTTTCTAGTGTGTGTGTGTGAATGTGTGTGTTTGCATTGCTGCAAGCTTCTAATATGTTTGATTGTATTTTAGAATCACTTGTGTACCTGTAAACCCAATGTTTTTTTAAAATCTTAGTTTTACTTTTGTCTTTGTCTTCTCGAAGAGTCTGACAACAGCTACTCGGTGAGTTGCGGCATCCCCATCGTCAGAGGGAAGGCCCCCATCCGGCTCAACTCCAGCAGCAGTCAGAGCTGCATAGGTGGCACCCACCAAATCCTTTGCCTTTGTTCAGGGTGTTTACTATGATAGCTGCTTGTATCCTAGCTGCATTTGCTCCTTTTGTAGAAACTTTGGCGCCTCCAGTGAAGCAGACAGCATCTTTCAAGATAAAAAATGCTAAATGTCACCTGCACCCTAAACTGACTGGCAGGACAGAAGACAGGGGGCGGACCCTAGGACCAGGTCTGCCCTTATCTGTTGGATTCAAATACACTTAGCATTGAGCATCAACTGGAGTTGGACATTTCTGAGACATTTTGCACAAAATGTTGAGCTAAATCCACAAATGAATGAAGGTTAAAGGCTTATACATCACAGTTTATCATCGCGCATACATGCCAATATGTCGTGATTGTCAAGTGAAGCTTGATGAAGCACTTGTGATCATTTTTGACTCCTATAGATTGCACTCTTGGTCTCGAGATGCATTGGAAATTTAATTATTTTTCATTGCACCAGCCTTTATCTTTAAGCCAAGAGCACCATCTGGAGGAGTAAAAAAAACAAAAACAAATGCTCCACGAAGTTTCATTTTTCCAGCACCATCAAGATGCATTGCGCATTTGGTTAGCGATACCATTACACCGGGGGGTCAAATAAGTGTGAGTACTTGCTGTACCTGTTTTAGCATTACACAATTTTCTTTAAGGTGCTGTAAAATCCTAAACGGAATGATAATATACTGATTGTAAATTTCTCAGCTGTACAATGGCTGACTGACTTTTTCCACAGGAGGTGGTCAGCCCTGCAATAATTGCTTGGTGACTTTTGTCAATCTCAAATGTGACTCGTCAAAGAAAGCGAAAGGGCGGCGTGCGCGCAACCCGGCTAACAAAGAGGTAACGCGCATAACTTTGGAGCTTGAAGCAGAGGTCAAAGCTGGCGACACAACAGGTCAGTCTTGTGGCATCACCGCAATGGGAAGCGGCCAGTATAATGTCTTCATAAATGTCGCTGCTTGGATGTATTCTCTCAAACCTTGCCAGGAAGTTGTAATCTCAGCTGCCTCAGACAACGTATGGAGAAGCAAGTCAAGACCTACATCAAGGCTCTGAAGAAGTCCATCAACCAAGAGCGATTCCTGATCAGAGTGGCTGGTTTGGAGTACGAGGTGGCCCAGAAACTTCCACAGGCTGCTCCCATTCAAGAGAACTGCGGCCCAGGCTCTGAAAAGGACAGTGGCCGATGCGGTAAGACTTCATGATTATTTACGCGTCTCCTTCACTTACCTTGACTTTGATCACTGAACGAGAGAAGGTTTTTCATATCAATGTAGCAATTTCAATCAAATTGTGATCAATTTAATATATTTGCTCACAGGCCCAGTTCATCAAATAAACAACTTTCAAACATCTTGCTGACTAGAAGGGCGTTCGTATATGATCCATCCATCCATGTATAAAGGTTCTTTTGAGACTCTTAGTGGTTTACCCTAAAAAAAAGATAATGATAATTATAATTTCAATGGCAGTCAGTCAGTTTTGGTATACGTAGATTGTCCCTGTTCGCGAGCCAGCCCAGTCCCCATCCCCACAAATAGTGGGGTGGCTCTACTATATAGTTTTGATTTCTGCCATCCTTGAATGGTCTTTTTTTTTTGTGCGTGGGAGCCCTTTGTTCAGGAATAAAAAAAATCTGAATATGTGGTTATTTTTTCATTGTTCAAACTAGTGATGAGCAAATGAACCTTTGTGAAGCACTGTTGTCGATTTTGTTTTTCAGTCAGGTGCTTGCCAGGCTCATACTATCACGGTGAGCAGGAACGTTGCATCCAGTGTCCGCCTGGCACCTTCCAGGAGAGGGAGGGGCAGCTGGCATGCGACCTGTGTCCAGGCAGCGACGGCCACGGGCCTGTGGGAGCCCGAAACATTTCATCGTGTGCAGGTAGCAAAAGCCCAACTTCCAGATTCTGTGCCAGTCGAACATTTCTCCTGCCAAACGTGATGTGGTGGTCTGCGCTCCACAGGCCAATGTCCCACCGGGTTCTTCTCAGGCGACGGCTTCAAGCCTTGCCAGCCGTGTCCCCAGGGCACATACCAGCCAGATTTAGGTCGGACTTTGTGCTTTCCTTGCGGGGGAGGACTGAGCAGCAAGCGTGAGGGTGCAAGCTCCTTTCATGATTGTGAGGTCAAAGGTGAGATGAGCGTGCATAAAAGCCATCCAAGAAAAAAAAAAGACACTTAGCTCGTCTGATTTTATGTGTGTCTTCATTGGTGCTGCAGTGCAGTGTTCTCCGGGTCACTACTACAACACCACAGTGCACAGGTGTATCCGCTGCCCAGTCGGAACCTATCAGACTGAGTTTCGGCAGAACTACTGTATTTCCTGCCCTGGAAACACCACCACAGATTTTGATGGTGCCACCAGTGTGTCGCAGTGCAAGAGTGAGTACACAAAAGACACTTTGAGGCTTCCGCTTTGGAGCCAGAATGTAATGCGTGGAGTTTGTGCATGTCTAGACAGGCAGTGTGGCGGCGAGATGGGCGAGTTTATGGGCTACATCGAGTCCCCTAACTACCCCGGTAATTACCCGGCCAACGTGGAGTGCATTTGGAACATCAACCCGCCCAGCAAGCGCAAGATCCTTATTGTGGTGCCCGAGATCTTCCTGCCCTCGGAGGACGAGTGCGGAGATGTGCTGGTGATGAGAAAGAACTGTGAGTATACCTACGCCCGTGACACCACCGCATCCATAAACTTGATTCATCATTGCCCTTTCTGTGCTCTTGCAAGGGTCAGCTACATCCATCACCACCTATGAGACATGTCAGACGTATGAGCGGCCCATCGCCTTCACGGCACGCTCCCGGCGCCTCTGGATTAATTTCAAGTCCAATGAGGCCAATAGTGCCAGGGGCTTTCAGATTCCCTACGTGACTTATGATGGTATGGTCTTCAAATGGTTCACAGCGCTCCTCGGCATTTCATGAGGTGACCAAGAGTAATGGTGTTGTCTGTGTAACTTCAGAGGACTATGAACAGCTGGTTGAGGACATCGTACGGGATGGAAGACTTTACGCTTCAGAGAACCATCAAGAAATCCTTAAGGTTAGCCCTGGTAGCCATTATTACTCTAAGCCGGGGAACATTGATCAATGACTGGAATTCCTGTGAAGCATTGAGGCTACATTAACTTTGGCCTTAACTCTGAAAAAAGAAATTGACCCTATTTAAACCCCTTTCGAACAATAGAATTCCTCTTCTACTACTTTGTGACTAATGGGCTGGGACAACACTGTGCTGCAACACTTTAGTCTTTATTCACATTAGTAGTAAATACTGGTCATTTTTTTTAAAAAGTAACTTGATTTTGGATGTGGAATAGATTAATTGCATTTCCATTCATTTTAATGGGAAACACTACCTCGATCTATGAACATTTCAGGTTACACATGGGCTCACGAAATCAAGTAAGTTCCTTACTTGAGATTCCGCAGTTTACAAATGCACTAACGACTCTTTTTCTGTTTGCAGGATAAAAAACTGATAAAGACTCTTTTTGACGTGCTGGCTCACCCAAACAACTACTTCAAGTACACCACTCGGGAGTCCAATGAGATGCTTCCCCGATCCTTCATACGTCTCATAAGCAGCAAAGTCTCTGCTTTCCTGCGACCATACAAGTAAACCCGCATCATCTGCAATTCACTAAACGCCCCTCCCCCCAACCCCTCCCTCGTCACCCACCTCTCCCCCTTCGCCTACCCCTCCCCCGTCACCCTTACTTACAGGCTACATCCCGCAACTCATAAAGGACTGCGACACACATATTACATCCTTTTTTGTAACCATCTTTTGATTTCCCTCGACAAACATGCAAAATGCTGAATATTTGTGTTGTTTGTCAAGTTTCCCTCGCACGTCCACAGTCCGGAGCGTACGCGTTTAGTGGGGATGTAGAATATGTGAGTGGGTTTGGTTTCCATTGTGTCGTGCATTGAGACCATTCAAACGGATAGAAACGGCTATTTGAGACAGTAGGAGTGATGATGTGTTAGAGCTTGGTGTTGTATTTGCTTAAATGACTGGTCTGTATTCCAGCGCCGACTGCGACCGTTAAGTATGCCTGTAAGTGTTGTGCAAGTGTTGTATAACCTTCGTTCCATCGTGTGTGTGTGTGTGTGTGTGCACGCGTGGGATGCGTGCGTTGGTGAGGATGTGTGCTTGTGTGTGCCTCCTCGAGGAGGAGCAGTTGCAAACTAATTCATGTCGCAGCTGCGTTCCAGCTCATTTAAAGCCTTACTATGTTTGAGCTCTTAGAGCAGTTTTACTGTTAAAACAGTTCATCTGCGCTGTCTAGACTGCACCAGCCTTTTCCAACACGCCCAGCATTTCTGTTGCTCTTTTTCTCCTATTTTTTCCCCCAAGGCAACTTTATAGCAAATACAAAAAAAAAGGTGGTTAATCAATCTAGGAACACAGAGGACATTTTTAGAAGACGAATAAGAAACTAAGTAGGAGAGCCACAGGAATGAGATGATGTGGAATGTTTCTGGGAGAGGGATTGAGAGTTGAATGTCTTTGAGGGACATGATGTTTGCTGCTTCTTGTAAAAGGTCACTTTAATTCTTCAATCTCATCTTGTCTTTCTCATGTACTCTACTCCTGAATAGTGTCAAGGTTCGAAGTTGAAAAGCAAGCAAAGAATTTCACGTTCTTCACTTGTTAGCTGACAGCAGGTTGATAATCCCATCACCTGCCTGTGGAGCAGGTCTGTGGTGTTTTTGACTTATAAATACCGAACATTAGCAAGACAAGGGTTGGATTCCACGAGGCCGACTCCTAGAATTACACCTGCACCGCTCCTCCCCTAAACTGCCGTGCCCATATCAAATCCAAAGACAGCCATCTCCCCAGCTCTTGTTTGATCTGTCCCAGTGCAGACAGCTCTTCCAAAGAGGGCCCACAAGGGCGGGCGGGTCACATTGTTGTGTGCACTAGATCGTGAGCCCATCCTTCTACCTTTATAATACACGTGCAATGAATACAAATAACACACACTCAATTTGGTTATAGTGACCCAAACTGATCTTTTGGAAAGCAGCACTGCTGACCCTTTGTATGACATGTTATGAGCAGAACTTAAGTGTCTTGTCTGCTCTTCTGCAGAGGGAGTCAAAGATGTCTTGAAACATACAGCAGTTTGAAAAAAAAGAATAGAAAATGTTCTTTGTGATCTCAGAACAGTGACAGCAACAGGGTATAATAATTTAACTTTAAAATCAAAGAACATTCCCATGATAGCTGATAAGCAATTTTGAGAGTGTGACGATAAGATCAAAACTTCATCTGGCTCTAAGCCACGTGGCCGTCACGGTTTGCTTTTGGCGCGTTTGTTATGAAGACTGGAAATGGCAAGCAGCTTGACTAGTTTAAAAACCCAATGTTATTTGCAGGGGATTCATTTGGCTGGGAGGCCCCCAAGAAATTGAATAAACATATTTCTTTTTCTTTTGTGTGTGTTCACATAGCCCACAATGCTATTGGTAACACCCTAACATACAGATTGTCATCATGGAGGGACATACGTTGCTAATTGTCAAACTTACTATAACTATCATAAAGGCATGGCCCGTATCCCCTCATGGGCAAAAACTCCCCTTCCTACCGGAATCAGCTTCTTTCCTGCAACCTGATTGATTTTTCCTTTCTCCTTTTTTTCTTTTTGGTTGAGATTGTTGCCTTTTAAAAGAGGGTTTGCTATGATGTATCATAGAGTCGATATTTGCACTTGAATTGTCATTGCTCATGTAAATGTCTGGATTTTGTATTGTCTTTTTAAATGAATGGAATTGGTGTTGTTTATTTTCTTGTAACTTGTTTGTTCATGAACGCTCACTAGCAGTTTAGCCTATAGATGATGATACACATGACATTATTGACAGTAAAGGACAAAAAAAAAAAACAATGTATAGAGGTGAACGCAATAAGTTTGTACTCCTTCTTGCCCAAAAACACTTTATTGAAATAAACACCATGTATGTCAGCTTCATTTTAAAAACATGTCGAATGTGTGTAAGGCAAAGAAATATTAAGGTCCAAAGGGAATTTTTCCATCTTCTGTTTGCTCTTATTATGCCGGTCCTGGACTGAGAAATGTAGCATGACACATCAGACAGCATACCGGCTCTGCCATTTAGTGTGCCGTGCTAAAAAACATACACAAAAACAAGATATGAATTTGTTAATAAAAGTAAGTACGATAACAATCACCTGATAGATTTCTACCAGAGGTGTTGACTTACATGTGCGTCTACACTTGGGAAGGCTGGGAATCCACTGACCATCGTCACCACAGGTGACGGTGCTCGTGCCGACCACCGTGTAACCATGGTGACAGTCTATGCTGATCGTGTCCCGGTGTTGATAAAGTCTGGTGTGAGCTCGCGTCCAGGAGGCGTTGGGCACTTTTGGAGATGGACAGGTGATTTCTGTGGAGAAACTCCAACTTTGATTCACTTTTATTCATGGCAAATTGTAAATAAATTTGTTGAAAGATGACCGTGTGAGTTTTTGTGTGACCTCTGCACAAAGGCGGTGCGCTCCACGTGCCGTTCTCTGTGCACCATATCGCCTTGTTCCCCACAAGGTTCCCCGTGCGACATTCATACACTACCACACTCCTGTACTTGTAGGGTGCTTCCTCTTTGCCGTTTTGCTCTGCATTGGATACCTCTGGAGGCTCTTCACACTCCACGACTGCAACGGACAAAAAAATGCAGTGTGCACCATGGAAAGGTGCAAAGTCCAACAAATTTCCAGGCTGCACCTTCACAAAAGGGAGCGTGACCATCCCAGCCAAAGCTCATGCAATTCCTGGTTGGTCATCCTACGAGCTGAAACCTGGTGACAGAGTGAACATTCATAACCGTTCCAGCACTAATGGAATAGTATAATGGACTATAAAGAATAGAGGGATGCATGTGCAGCACACAAATTATTTGATTGTCTCACCCATCATCACAGTGAGCTGTGGCGATGTCTCCAAACTCTACTCCGGTATAAATGAAGCGTCCATTTTGAATCTCCCCAGCCGAGCCACACAACTTCTCTTTTACAGAACGGAAAGAGAAAAAAAATTGTTCGGGTGGCTTTAATGGGGAAATCAAGTCAATAATGGTCTTTATGATATTATGAACATACAGTATTATGGTAAAGAACATATGCATCCCCACTAGTCTAAACACAGTACTGTATTATGACGAACTCTGAGTACCAGTGACGTGAAATGCTGTCAATTGGAATCATAACGAGAAGCTCTGTCAGTGTCATTTGCTGTGAACTTGTGTTTTTTGTTTTGTTTTGTTTTTTAATGGGAATGGGCCATGAAAGGTCTTGGCTAACTCTGGTTTCATGATCATTTAGCTGAGAAACTTCAAAACAATAAATAAAATGACTCCGGCCAGAAGATAGCAATATTTTATCTCTTTTGGATGAGCTCGCCGTGTGTCACAATAATGCGTAAACTTGTGAAACTAGGCGAGCCCTAGGAAATGTGGCAGTTACAAGCAGTTTGGGATTGATCAAAGTCATTCTCACGTTGAATCTACTGCAGAGTGTAACAAAATAGGTAAAAGATGATGGGAATTATTTTAATTTTGAAGTAGAAGAAATTACGTGATTTATGTGCACACATTTACACACACACACACACACACACACCACGATGTACATACACACACATACACACACACACGACATGATGTACGCACACACCACTAGATAGTACTACTACTAAATATTGTCCAAATAGTTGCTAAAGTTTGTCAAGTATAAAATTGTGACACGGTGATCCATTGTAAATCCATTATGTTGCCATCAAAAGCACATTTTCATTGTTTTTGGTGGTATTTTATAGGAAAAAAGGACCGTTTAGACATTTGAGCCGCCACTAAAGCAAAGGTTTGCCTTAAAGTCACTGATTCGCCCGAAAATATCTTCTAAAAAAAAGATAAGATATTTGGTGTATTTTCTGTTCCAAATGCTTTACTGTTGAATATTGAAAAAAATGGAAAAAGTTTAAAAATATTTTGTGAGGTAAAAGAAATGTCTAATCTTTCATTTAGTAGTTTCTGTGTTTACATCGATTTACACCGATCTACCATATGTTGTCAATCTTGCGGTAAGTAATACATAAAAGACTCAAGAAGACAAAGAATTGAGCTCACGTTCACACTTGACCAGAAGCGGTGTCCACTGTCCACTGATGCACTTCCGATATCTGCTGCCACCTACTGGACTGTAGCCGACATCACACGTGTACGTGACTTGCTCACCGGCAGCAAAGGTCGTCCTCATGATGAACTCATCAGCGAGGTTGGCATGAGACTCGTCCAAATTTTTCGGAGCACTACAGCCACCTGTAGAGTAGAATATTCTTTAGACAGAATCATTTGTGTAGACTAGTGAAATCACAAATACTTCCAGGTGGCGAAACTCCGATCGTACCACAGCTAACAGTCCATTTGACTGAGACAGAGCGAGTGAGAATACTGGAATACTGGGTTGAATTACCACGCTTGCAATGATACATTGGCTAAATTTAGCTTTATTTATTTATTTGTGGGGGAGGGGGATAAAAGCAGTTAAAAGCAACAATGAAATCTTTTGAGGTACTGTATATTAGACAGTGTGCAACTACAGTAGTGCTGTCAAGAGATTTCAAAAATTGTGAGATTAATTATGATCTGTAATTACCTAATCTAATTAATCTAAATTTTAACCTCTAAAAATTGCTGAGAAAACCCCTATTTTCTGGAGCTGGAACCTATCCCAGCCGTCTTCGGTGGTAAGCAAACTTCTTACACATTAGGCACAACACTCTACCTTTATCAATAGTGCTGTCAGGGCGATTTTGGAATGTAAATTGCCCATTCATTGTGCCCAGAACTTTCAAATGATCCTCCATTTTCACCTCACCTCTCCTCACAGCTTCTTACTCAGCCCGCCCAAATCCAATAGGAGCCAATTAGCTTATGCTAAACAAGCCCAAACATAATGACAGCCAATCAATGTCTGCTTCAGGCTATGACTGACAGTTGTTTCCCCACCCTCAACAACTCAAACATAGGAAGCCAACACATAAAAAAAGGATACAGTATTAGAAAAAGGCAACCCACCTACAGAAACAATCAAGTCAGTAGTGCTTGTTGTTTACAAACTGGAAGAAATTGAATATTATTTGCACCTTGATGAGCAGCTGAAGTCAGACGTCGTGGTGTCAACCTCTGCACAAAGCAAAATCATGTATCTTTAAATTGGGTCAAGTTGCCCCGGACATGTCTGCATCAGACATCTGTGCTGAGGCCAAACATTTGCTTGTGTTGACTGTATCAGTACATTTTAATCTTTATCCTGCTAAAGCGATAGTTTATCATTTCAATTTTTGTGCTCTTGGAATGTGCACGTCACTAAAATATCAACAGAGCTCTCGTTGTGTCGCCACAATAGATCAAGATAATTAAATTACAGCAGCCAATGACATGAATCAAGATTGCTTGTCCCACTTTCTGTTCCATGTCAAGGTCAGTTTAGTACAGATTATTCTTATTTAGGTTTTGAATGTGAAGATCTTATTTTGCTCATGCTCAGTACAGTGACAGATCTATTATTGTGAGATACGTTGTCATTGGTCACCCAAAAAGACCTTGGATATTCATCCATTTGATTACATCAATCCAGGGGTGCCCAAACATTTTGGACCGAAGATCGACTTCTCGATCAACCAACCTCCTGCGATCGACCTGTTACCGCGCACACGCATGCGGACACACAAACACACGCACGACATGATGAGCAACGGGCTGACATGGAGGCATGCGACGCACTTTTGCAGTAGCTCACACGTACTGTTTAAAAGTGCTTCCCTCGGCCCTCTAGATTCCCATTATTTGCCCGTGCCCTTGGTAAATTGTACACGAAACAAACTCTGAATGAGAATAATGATAGGATGCTTAGGGTATAGTGTACATTAGCACAAAAAATGTGTTACTAACATGAACAAAGACACACAAATAGTTGTTTGTTTGTTTTTCTCCACTACACCCCTCACGATCGACTTAGGACCAATCCGCGATCTACCGGTCGATCGTGATCGACGTAATGGGCACCCCTGCATCAATCCATTCACCCATTTTCAACACCATTTATCCTGAAGAGGGTCGCAGGAGTTGCTGGAGCCTATCCCAGCTGCCTTGGGGCAAAAGGCGGATAAACACCTGAACTAGTCGCCAGTCAGTCACAGGGCACATATCGAGACAAACAACCATACACTCGCACATTCACTGAATGGGAACCGATCCCACACTGCCCTCACACAAATCAGGCGAGGGTAGCACCGCACCATCAGCAACTCATTTGATTACACTGGTCAACAATGTTTTACTTTTTTTTTTCAAACTGTTTCAAGTCAATGAGATATACCAGTAGTTTTTGCACTGATTTTTAATCTGCCCTTGTTATTTCTCCAGCTGGTTTTCATAATAATTATAGCAACAGTAAAAGGACAATAATAGTGTTATATTTAGTAATATTTATGAATTAAGGGGCATGTTCAGCAACAATTGAATTTATTTCCCAAAACAACATAGATATAAGTTACAACAGATGGTAAAATCCGCATTGTGCAAACTATTGTAGGTCAAACTTCAAAAGGAAAAAATATGTTACTTTACTGACGTGCTAGACTAGAGGAAAAAAAGTCATTTTTAAATCAGCGTCAGAAACACATTTAGGTAAATGTTAAAGCCATCTCTGTCATTGTACACGTGCTTATTTTATTTTTTTTGCCGAGCTGAGCATGTTTTCTGAGTTTGGAATGAACTCATAGGAATGAGTTGCATGATCAAATTAATGTTCATTTAGGCTTGAGGAGGCCAACCTGAACTAAAAAGGTATTAATTTTGCTCTTGACCAGTGTTATTTTATGTCAGTTTGTTTTTAATACAGTTGCTTAAAAAGAGTTACTGTGGGGAGGAAAAAAGAAACTTAACTTAAAGCCAAGTAAACAAAATGTATTCAGGCATACTTTCACATGTGGGAAATTCACCAGTCCATCCAGCCCTCTCACATGTCATGTACTTCGCTCCTTTTAGTGTGTATCTGAAAGCAAGAAGAAACACACACCATCATGGTCTTTTTCCCCCGCCTTTAGAGCACTTCCATTAGCTATATACACAGTATGTCTTATGATCAGTTTACCCGTCATTGCACAATGCGTAGACCCTCTTCCCAATGAGTGGACGTCCTTCATAGCGAAACCTTCCGTTAGGTAGATCACCAACATTACCACATGATCTCTCTACCGCAAACCGGCAGAGTACATTAGTCAGTCAGGAAATAAAATCAGGTCGTTTTTCAAGGAAAATACTAGGTAGGCATTTTTAAAAGGAACATCAACTTGGTTTCAGGACGACCTCGCGTGGCCATATGTAAAAACTACAGCTGTCATCCAGCACATTAACCTTGCCAGAACAGCAGGCAGCCACTTGTGGCAGTTCGGTCACAGTGGCGGTTCGAGGGGGAACGGGGGCCAGAATATTCTCAACAAATGGACACGGCGTATTGTTACGCTTGCAGACATTTTAGCCCTCCTAATACTGTTTTTTTCTCATCACTGTAATGTTATGACTACAATTTTAAAGTTTGAAGAAATATAAAGTCAAGTAAGATTTCGAATCTGTCTTTTTGGCCCTGGTTTGAAGGTTCCCCCCCTTTCCCCCCCAACACACACACACACACACACACACACACACACACACACACACACACAATCAAACCCCCTGGTCCCAGCCCGGCCCCCTCAGTGAAATTGATCCAGAACCTCCTGGTCGGTCATATTCTTACGTTTGCATTTGAGTGTCAACGCAGTCCAGATTCCATTGACGCACATCGCCGAGAGGCTGCCAGCGTATGCGACGAAATCATCGGCACACTTGTAGTAAACTTTCTCCCCAATGTCGAACGTGCTTCTGGTCCTCCATTTATTTTGGAGTCTGGTGGACGGAAACTGGGGTGGCGCTGAACATCGCTTCGGAAACTCAGCTATAGTCGAAGATGCAATGCCATCCACTCTTGTTTCAAAAATCAGAATTTGGTCGTATTCTACGAAAAATCAACTTACCCGTGTCAAGTAATGAAATGAATAAACAGAGAATGTTCCACACGATGAACCTCATGTTGAACGTGTTCAGGTAAAAATGAGGAAAACAAGTCATGTGCGGTATTTATAGAGGGGCGTCCCGATGCCTCCCACTCACGCGCGTGGGCACACGCGCACACACCAACTTGGGCCAGGCTACAATAAAATAAAGACAACGTACTCAAAAGAGCATCAGTAGCACATTGTATTGTATTTTGCAGACATGAAATGACATTTGAATGAGGGTGGGGATGTTTTCTAATTTAAATTCAAACACGTTAAATTCGGGAAATAAATTGCATATTTAAAGAGTGTGTGTGTGTGCCATCCAAACAGGGGCCGAGCTACAAAGTACCCAAGGGTGACCATGACAACCGCAACACTCAAGGAAAATTTTAGTTTTCACGTGGATGCAGTATTCTTAAGATGCTTTGATGCTCACTCTTTTTTTACATGAACTGCATATGGTTTCCTGAAATAAAATGCACACATATCAATCTTGCATACACTCACACTCAATACAAACAAGAAAGGATCTAAGACAAAAGCATTTAGAATTGTCAAGAGTGAAGGCATTTTTATGTCATTGTGCATTTGAAAGATGGTTTGAATAAGTAATTGATCACAGAAAGCAAAATGGGGCCGGCCGCCTCTGACAATTTACCGCTTAGATTAATTTTTACTTTGTGAACGAATGAGTGCATGAGACAGAAATCCACCATAAGATAGCACACAAAATAAAAGCCATTGGCATTATCGTAAATATAGCTCAGCAAAGCATTGCTTTTTACATTAATTTGTTCCTTCTTGATTATGAGTGTGATGACCATTGTTCTGGATGTGTGAATTTAATTTCATCAACCCCCTCACCGTGTTGTCTCACATTCCACTGAAAATTTTCCGACTAAGCTCCAACACAAAATCGACATCCGATAGGTTGCAGTGCATTTGGCTGTAGTGTTTAATGACAATAGATGAGCACTATGCGCATATATGATCTGGTCAAAAGCGCTGCGTCAGAACAAGTAGATTAAAGTTGCCAGACACATGTCATCGCCTCTCCTCATCCGATGCAAGTCAAGCAAGCAAATGGCTGTGAATACGCGTTTGCCATTAATTCACACTGGCAACGATTTGTAAATGTGATTCTAGTAAGTTAAAACCATCAGCAATTGAAGCAAATGGTTCACACAAAGGGCATGTCTTTATAATGACAGTGACACTGTGCATCTTAAAATATCTTATTGATTCTATGAGACTGATCATTGATAGCCTGTAAAATACGCATGTGTATGCGGGGTGTCGGAATGTATTATTCTTTAGAAGTGTTGCGAAACCGAGCGTGGTATGTAAGAAAGAAAAAAAAAGTCTAAAATCGTGACCGGTCATCCTTTCATCATGATCATTTTAAATACTCCACAATGCTCCTTGTAGTGTTTCATACAAAGGCACAGTTGTTTGGTTTATTCGTGACAATAATGTGCACGAATGTATCCTTAAGTTACCTCTGACGTACTGGTGCTGCACATATAAATTTCAGAGTGAACAACAATTATCTCAGCATTAGAAAGAGGATGGATGGCTCTTTTACTAGCACCATTTGCAAGACTCCAATGAATTTCTAGTTCCGATAGGCTTCAAATGTAATTTGTCATATTTGACTGGGTGCACCTTCCATTGAAAAACTGGCTTCCTTACACCCTTTATGTTGAAAGTTGCATTACTTTGTAATACACTTTATTTTAGGGTCCACAATCTGAACATTTCAGACGCCAACAGGACATTCATAAAATAATTGTTACCTTACATTTTGATTTTCATGGCTGCCATTCCATTAATGTGTTATTTCTGATTCCATTTCATGAAAGGTGAGAGTGAGCGACAGAGAGAGAGAGAGAGAGAGAGAGAGAGAGAGAGAGAGAGAGAGAGAGAGAGAGAGAGAGAGAGAGAGAGAGAGAGAGAGAGAGAGAGAGAGAGAGTGATATGTAGAGGTCATCTTATTACATCATCCTATAATGGGTTAGTTCTAAAGCAGACATTAGAGACAACAAAGACCAGCAGGGGACAAAAAACAACTCTCCACTGACCAGCATGAACGCCGCTGCCGAGGAATATCATTCAACAACCACAGAGACCCACAAAAAGAAGACGGCAAATGCAAACACTTCTGTCTGCTTTGACAACGTTCCTGAAATCTGATCTTTTTTTCCCCACAACAAGGAGTGCCACAATGTAAAATCAAGGTTGTTCCATTAAGTATTGATTGCTAAAACTAAATCAAAAGTAAAAGTAAAAGAATACATTTTGCAGAGTGTATAATGACAGCAAAATGAAATGCTAATTAAGAGGTTTCCACTCAATTGTTTGATTACACATTTGACACTGTATAGGTCAGGGGTGTCCAAGCTACGGCACTTTTCAGCTGCTTGTGCCATAAAATAATAATGACATTTGACACGGCTTGCAAGGCTTGTTATATATATATATATATATATATATATATGGAGGTGGAGAAAGGAGGTTTTCAAAAAATAGGTGCCACTACTGTTTATGAATACTCTAGATATGTAAAGCTACACAAACGATTTAGAACTAAAATCATTTAAAAATTCTCTTGAAAACACTGGTGAAAAAAAAGATCATTCCGTTTTAGAAGCTAAATTGTTTCACTTTCTGCTAGGTCAAGGTCCGATTTATGAACATATCACATTTATCATCCTCAAGTCACTGTTTTAAAAAAAGGCCAATGGCACCACAGTTTACTCGTTTTGGTTCTGAATGTGGAGATGGGATTCGGCTGCTGTTCAGTGCAGTGCTGTAACGAGTCTACTGGGACACAGGGCCCCGTGGCCCTCACAAAATTTTGAAAATCTCTAAACTATTTGCCTTATCACCTTTAAAGGAGCAGGGTATTTTTTTCTTTTTCAAAATACCTAGAAAATACCAGCAGCATTAAAAAAATCCTTGCTTGACTGATTTTGGGGTGTTTAATAAAGTTGATGAATTTTAAAGCTGCCCATGTCCATGATTA
Source organism: Hippocampus zosterae (assembly GCF_025434085.1). Classification (NCBI taxonomy): domain Eukaryota; kingdom Metazoa; phylum Chordata; class Actinopteri; order Syngnathiformes; family Syngnathidae; genus Hippocampus; species Hippocampus zosterae. The sequence continues at coordinate 24,101,995 of NC_067452.1, forward strand.
CCGGTAGGTATGCGGGACTCAAACAAAAAAGTTTGGACACCCCTGCTGTAGGTAGCTTACCTATTTGCAAACAACAAATGAACAGAGTCTGTTTGTATGGCAGACCTGTACAGCGATTTTGTTGAAGTTGCAAACAAACAACAACTTGCGGTGGTACAAGCGAAAGGTACATGTGGCACAAACATTTGGTCAGCAGTGTACAAAGGTCGAGACTAAATGAAAGAAACTTTTCTTCAATTGCCAACACAGTCATCTGTGTCTCCTGCACTGAAGCCGTTCAGGCAGTCCTGCAAAGATGCATGAGAGCAAGATGAAGATTGCATGAAAACACCACACCAAACAGACACGTGGGCACAACTTGTCCTAATTTTGACATGTGAGCTCACCAGTCAGGGTGAAACACTGTCTGGATGGCAGTGACAAACAAACCCATTTCATTCATTTTTGTTTCACCCTCTTCCCAAATTCAACACTGACCTCTCTTTCTCACAGCTCCACGCCCTCCGATGCCTCAGAGAACGGCATGCCGGGTAAAATGGGAGTCTGGGACAAGCGAGGCTGCGGTTGGTTGTCGGCGCTGTAGAGGCGAGGTCGTTTGATCTGGTCGTGGCTGGACAGTGGCGTGAAGCTATTCCTCCGGTAGAAAGCTGGTGGAACGTCTCCCCTTTCTTTGTTCTACACGGCGATGGCAGACAAGAAACCACGAGACCTTGGTAACATGTTTTCGCACCACGTCAAACGAGTCTGTGTACTTTACTACACATTTAGCTCGGGAAATAACCTGTAAACCTGCGCTGATAAGTCAGTTGCTTAACCACCTCCCAAATTGACAAACAAAAAACGAAAGGCACCTTGAGAATGTTTTCTCTGCAGCTAAGGCAAAAAAAAAAGGGAAGATGACAGCGAGCTTTGAAAAGTGAGGGAAATCATGACATTGAGCTGTTCAAGAGAAAACATCAAGCAGCAGCTTTGGCAGGTTGTGCGGCGACAATCTGCCAAAATCCCAAAGAAATTGAGAGATACAACCACGCAAGTTCCGACACCGTCTCCCCATTGCCGAAACACTGTGTGCTCTGGAAGCCGTAAAGCCATCGTTCAGGTTGCTCCCACCCCTGTCAACAAGTCTTTCCCTGTACATGTCCCTCAATATGTTCATGTAGAGCACTCACTCTGTCTAGGACTCCAGGCTGAACGTCTCACTGCAAATAACACACAATTATAACCAGGACACAAGTATGGAGCTGTTCCTAAAAGAGCTAGTGATGTGCCAGAAAGGTAGCAGAGGCAGACTGGTGTGAACTGGTATACAGTGCAGCAAAGTTAAAAAAAGAAATACATTGGACAGTTGAAACTTAACCGGTAACCGTCTTGACATAGTATTGCAACCTTTGCTTTTAGGCGTGTGCCCCATTGACACAACACAGCCTCACAATATTTTTTGCTTCTTTTGAGAGCCTTGGCTCAAGTCATCATCGTCTTGCATTCTGGGCCGGTGTCTGTATTAGATCACACCAGCATGAGTAGCCATATCTTTTTTTTAACCTTTAGAACCAAATGGGAGTGATGGATCAAATGGTCTGATGCTAAAGTTCATGTTCGACGTTTTCAGGCGACACATACTCACGAAGAAACCTGCCACACAATTCCTCATAAGACATAATCACAAGCTTACTAATGGTCTGTCCCTGTGAGTGTTGACAGCCTCCACCTTGAGGTCAAAAACATCCACTTTACAACCTAGCGGCGGGGGAGAAGAAAAGACGTCTCAATACCACAAATGGTTACCGTGCAAGTCAGGTTCAGCTGACTCGAAAACAGCAAGGGGACTTACCATATGCCACTGGGGTGAGTTTGAGGACAGTGTGCAGGGGACACTTCAAGTATGGCAGGTCATCTGTGACAAGCAAGTACAAAGGGTCAACTTTCTCTGTTGTGCGGTGTGGCAAACTGCTTTCTGTGGTCTATGTGTGTGTTGTGTTCAAACGACAACACTACTCCCCTTTGGACGGGAGGAAGGGTGAAAAGCAACCAAAGCCACATGCCTTTTTGGTTTTCTCGTCAATACTCTGTCCATGCCCACTTGTGACTGGGATAGAGCTGTCAGTTTAGCGCGTTTTTATTGGCATTAATTTAAATGAATTTTAAAGGGATTAAATTTCTTCTCGCGAGATTAACGCGGCACACGTCACAAGCGGATGTTACGTTGCTCTATAAATACACCAGAAACAAAACAACAAGCGCGCTGCAGAAGTTCACGCCCATGTCTGTTTTGCCAGCCACGGCAGCGCGAGACACCGAAAACGGATACTTAAAGAGTTTATGAATGGAAAGTTTACTTTTAAAAAGTTGCCATATTGCTCCACTGACAAGACCAAAGTTATCTGTTCTTCTCTCTCTCTCTATATCATACAGGTATACGATGTATGCCACTGACGCAATTGTTACTTGTTTGGAACTATTTTGTGTGGAAGGTTACAGTGTTCCGTGTCCATGTAAATAGAGCGGGTGGAGCTTCTCTGTGTTCGTCTGACAGTGACAGTGCGCTACAGTGGTAGCGACATAGCAAAAGTAAAATGTCTCCAGTGTTGTCATCGAACCAAGTGTAGTTATTCAAAATGAGGTAGACACAAAAACCGTAGAGAGACTTCTGCGCAAGAAGGACCAATACAATCAACATAGCCTGACTGTTTTAGGGGGAGTGAACCCCCCCCCCCTTTCAGAATGGTTTGCCCCTGCAGCACGGGGGAAGTGCGTGTGCTTGTATGTACGGCCGGCAGTTTCCAATACAGCGGCACATAATGAACACTGGTGTCCGGTGTCTCGTTATTCTTCAACAAACATACAGAAACAGACTGCTGTGTTGAAAGCAAACTTGAGAAAATATCAGTATGCAACCATGGTTTAAATACACTATAGGCTGAGTACTAGTGTACCTTAGATGTGCACTTCATAATGTTATATTGCTCTGTTTTGATTTAATAAAAAAAGCTGTTAAAGCAGCTGTTGTGTGACAAAATATTTTTTCACCGTTATTGATGGACAGTAATATTGTGTGAGAGTGTGAATATGTGTGAATAACTGCACCAAGTGAAAAATGTTCATGTAAAATTGAAAATCGAAATTGTTATTTCAGTAAATATTTGCATTTGGCACATAGACAACTGATTCATGATTCCATGTTGATGAGAGCATTGAAACGACAAAAAATGTAAAAGGAAATTCAGAAACAATAAAAAATGTGTGAGTAATTACGATTATTTTTTTAGTTCATTAGAGTTAATTATGACAGTTGCATTTTTAATTAGATTAAATATTTTAATCGTTTGACAGCTCTAGACTGGGACTATCTGAGTCATACAAAAATACACTTCTGTCTCTTTAAATCTGTAATGCGTTGCTGCGGCTGGATGTCTCGTTTGTATCTTTGGTGTTGTTCAACCCCAACCCAGAAGAATCATGTGAACTGGAATCGCTTCTATATTTTCAGAAGTGAAAAAAAAAAACTCGGACAATAAGTTTGATTGGCTAAACAGGCTTATCCCCATATTATATTTTCATGCTCCTCTACCGGCGCTCTTGTCCAAGAAGTAGGCGAGCAGGCAGCGCATGACGGCCTGATGACAGATAACCAGCACGTTGCCCTGTCGCTCCAGCTCCATGATCACTGGCTCCAGCCGCTGCACCAGGTCCTGGTAAGACTAAAGCCAAAAGTACATACAGCGTCCAGTTAAAAGCAAGAGGTGAGCTTGACTCAACCCGTCATTTATGACTCAAATGAAATGTGCAATTACTTCTCCTCCAGGATAGCGGTAGTGATACTTGTCCTGGTACCTCATGGCGTACTCCTCTGGGTAGGTTTCCTCAATCATTTTGTAAGTCATCTCTTCACACACTCCCTGAAACCCAAAGCAATAAAACCCTAACCACTCGATGACTGCCTCTCAGTGCGCCTTCCTGTTTGGATGACATACAGCATCAATCTCGTTCAGGATCTTCCACTGCTCGTAGGGAACACCAAGCTCCTCCGCAGTTTGAATGGTGCGCCGCAGCTGACTGGTCCAAACTTTCAGGTCTGACAGACGATGTTCATCCACAAAACCTTTCAGTGCCATAGCAAACTGAAAATGAAGTGGAGTTAGCGTGTGGAAAAATAACAAGACAGGCCAAAACAAATTCCCGATTCATCGAACCGTATTAGAAGCGTACATTTAAAGTTGTACTGCGCAAAAGCTCAGCACCTGTTTGCCTCTGTCTGACAGCTCAGAATCTCCGCCAATGCGTCCTTGCAGATTGTGATGGCTCTCTCCGTGTCGGCATATGTAGATGGAGTGGGAATGCACGTGGATGTTCATGAGGTAGTAGACAATTTTACTCTGAATGTAATCCTGCACCCTGTTGACCAGGAACCGACGGCCGACATTGATGACCTGAATAAAGGATAGGCACCTACAAGCACAAAATGACGACGGCGGACTCTGAGGCTCACAGAAACAAACGGTAACTGAATTTCTTTTTTGGTTTAAAAAGTCCCAAAGTATGAAGAAGAAAAATCTAGTACTTTTGTTGCAGTCTCTCCAATTATCTCTCAACTACCAGATATATTGGGCTTTCACTAAAAGGGTCTTGGAAGGGTGTGAATACCACAGTAAACAATTATATCGATGTAAGTGTACATAAATTACAAGTAATACTGTAGAACTCGTACATCTCCCTCTGCTGGCCAATTTGTGCAACATCACAATGTTTTTTTTTTAATTCAAGACGTAAAAGGAATAAATGGCACAGGTTCATGTCTATGCCATATAAAACATCCTACTTGTCATGGTCATCTGGATCCAAAGGTTGGTAAGTTACTTTATAACATTCTATCCTCTTGAGAAAATCGTCCATAACACTCTCTCTGTCCCTCTCTGGGTAGTCTGGACTGGACACCTTCACTTCCTATAAACATGGCGGAACAGAACATTATGATGCCAGAATGGGTCTTGAAGTTTGCATTGAAGCGTCAAAATGAATATGTGGTTTGCTTTTTCTGTCTTCTAAAAACACTTTAGTTTTGCTTTAATTACCAGGATGTTTGCAGCGATGACATCCGGATCATCACATATAGATTCCACAAAAAATACCTGACAGAAGAAAAACTTATTATGACACCAACTTTATGCGTACTGAGACCTGACAATGTATTATCAGAGGGGGTTTGACCTTGTACGCATTCTTCTTTGCAAAATTAAGGATAAGCTCCCGCCTCTCCCGGGTGGTGTTGGTCGCATCAAATACCTGCATGAAAAAATGAGGCATTCAGTCCAAATGAAGAAAAACCTGAGACATAGTGCTCAGTTTTCTTACAGCAATCTGCCCTCCTTCCTCATTGAAATAGGACTTGACATCTTGTAGTGCCACCAGAGCACACTGTCTGTTAAAAACAAAGTTTTATGAATGCTCCTGCAAAGCACAGCCAGTTTTATTTGTTATACGTCAAAGTAGTTTACGAGCTTGCTAGTCTCGTCTTACGCACTTTCTTATTTGCATGGCTTCTGCGTTGTCATGTCTGAAAAAGTCATAGGACTTGTATGACTTCACGGCTTGTCTCCTATAAACTCCAAGGTTGAATACTGTGGATAAGACGTGAGAGAGTTACAGCGCAAAAACTTTTCTGAGCGGTGACTTCCATTTCAGCTGCGCCCTCCGAACCGGTTCACCTGCATTCCAACAGAGTACAACTACAGAGAGCTGCAGTGTTGACATGGACATAATCACATACCTCACATACAGTTCAAGAAGCGACTGGAGGAACATCTCAGAACATACCAGTAGTTTACAATTTACAACAAGGAGGTAACAGTTATGATATGGAATCTGAGAAAGAAAGGTCTTTGGTTTGTTTTGCCAGATAGATACAAGAACATAAGGGATGGACGGAGGGAGGGAGGGAGGGAGGGACAGAAGGAAGGGGGGAGTGCCCCCCCACCACACACATTTAGCTAACAAACCTTCCAACTCCATTTCTGTTTCTTAATCATTGATAAACTGCCTACTACTGCTATGTTGTTTTGTTCGTTTTTTTTTTTCTTACTCGTAAGTTCACTGGTTTGTTGGCTTTAATGAAGTGGTTTAATGACGGAATATGTCCACACATGCTCATAATGCTTCAACAAAGCTGCACTGGATGTGCAATGCACACATAAGACACAAGAACCAAAACAAGGGCAATTCGTGAAGAAGCAACGTTTACCCGGGAATAAGTAATGTGAGATGTTCAAAAATCTAACCGTGACACAAAGCAGAAAGTGAAGCAAACGATTTTTGGGAAACAATTCTTTAAGTCACGGTGGTGTTATGAAGAGAATCGTTATTATTTTAGTTACTAATAGTTGTTTTGCTCTTAGCATATCTAGAAAATCTCCGCAAAACCAACATCTTTTTCCCTTTTCAAATAGGATTGTAGACTGTGTCAAATATTTTTGGTTGACATAGTGGGTCATGACCAAAATGCGTGGCAAGGCACAAACAGCCCATGGTCCATACTGTTGACTCTGTTGAGTTAGTCATATAAAGTATTAGGCAAATCCCACTTAAGTATATTTGAGTGTTGATCAGCTAATCTTAAGCAATTCACAGTCAAGACGCAAGTAACTCAGCCAAGCAGCTAAGAAGGTAGAAGGCTACTTGTTGGTTCAATACTACAATATTAGCTCATTAAAACAGTCACAAGGACTCAGTCAAGCAAGTGAAAGGATAATCAGACCATGCCTAGGTAACGAAACCGTTTTGCACTGAACATTTCAGACGCTTAGCGTTAGTTTAAAAAACGTTTCAATCATTGCTACTACTGTATTTAGTAGCTATACCATATTTAGAAATAGTTGTCTTTCACCTATTTTAAACAGATGAACACATGAATCTTGAAAGAGGAGCAGGATGTGATGAAGACAGTGAAGAAGACGACAAGGCAAATGTTACAGTGCTACAAAATAGAAGAGAAGGCAGACCAAGTAACAGCTATTTTTCACCTCGCCCCCCACAACCCCTAAAAAAAAAAGACGAACACACAAGTGTGGAGATTTTTCATTTTACAAGACTACATTTAATTCCACTGTACGTTTCAAATAATATCAGTTGCAAGGAGAAAAACAAAGTCACTTCTTTTGACGAATATGTTATATCACTATCTTTGCAGTCTTAGAAGTTTTAAGTACCGGTACGTTTTGTGGGCATCAGGCACGCATGATAATTCATTTTGGTGGTTTACATCTACAGCTAATAAGTGTTTTAGTCAAGTGAAGTTTCAGAATCAAACAAGCAAATGAGTGTTTGTGAGGTGACGTTAAAACTCAGTAGGGCTTTAGATGTACTCAAGACTTGATACCTACCCTTAGTCGGCACTCCAATCCAGTTGAGGTAGCGCGTCAGCTTCTTGGACATGTAGGTTTTCCCCCGAGCAGGCAGCCCAATCATCACAATCACAGTTGGAGAATTGGTCATGTAGGAGGCCCAGGCTGAGATGATAAACAAGCCTTAATAGTTTGCACAACGGCGGAAGGATAAGTTGTCAAGCGACACAACAAAGTTGCCACCGCACTTCCTCTTTTTCACTTAGTTTTTTTAAATGTCTGGTCTTCGTGTGCACTCTGTTCAATTATTTGCATGGAAGAGTGACAGCTTACGGCGCGCTTCAAATTAAAATTTGGGTGACATCGCTGCCATAGGATAGGGGGACTCCATCATAAACTGAGGACCCCTTTTTCATTAATATATTTATGTAAATAAAGGCATGCTGAGGAATAGCAAGTCAATGCTGCAGTATATCACTCAGACGAATATTTCACTATGTGATTACCGGTAGTCACCTAGTGGAGCTTGGGAGAACAAAACATCACATGGTAATTCAGTGTACAGTTTTCAAAAAAAGAAAACAAGCAAGACAAACGCACAAGAGCAAATACCTCACCAGACCAGACTCTTAATGGTTAAGGCAGTCAAGATCAGCTCCTTTAGAAAAATAATTCATGCAATAATTTCAGATCCATCTATAGTCTAGCCAATCACATTTCACGTCGTTCTGAATAAGACTCACGAGTGGTACTTCACCTGGGTTATTGTACAACGTTGAATAGTTAATACTTAAGGACCTCAACTGAGTCCGCCTTTCGCCCTTGAGGCACAGAGAGACAACAGATTACTTACAGCACTTTTTCTCAGTCTTTTTGGACTCCATTGAGCCGTCTGCCATGTCCGCTGGTCTCTGATGCCGGGCAGCCATGGCGAGTCAGCTTGCTGATGTTCCCTAGTCACTGTGGCGATGAAGTCAGCATCTTTCTGTGGAGGACCAGATGGATGTTCATAGCATTCAAGGTTAAGAGCAGGACAGCCCAATTCACACATTTTTAGAAGTAGGATGTTATTGTGGAAATTTGGTGAAAATAACAGTTTACAAGTAGATACGCAGTGCTTAATAATGGGTCAATTTACTGATCATTTAGTAGACAAGTCAATATTAAAATATAATAAAATAAAACATACCCATTTGGAATCGCGTCACAAATAGATTATCAAATGCAGACTACAAATAAAAAACAATCAGCAATAAAAAATTACTGGATATAAATTGTGGGATTAAATTGGGCAAAGCTCTATAAAAGGAAAATCCGTAAAAGTTATCACGCCAAAAATACAACATTAATGCGCAAGTAATGCCCGACACACTTCAAAGCTGCTCCAGACTTTACTACGTTACCGGCCGCAGAGTTCCTCATTTCAGTTTTAAACCATACCTTATGGTGAAAGAACAAAGCGTTTGACAGTGCGGAAGGAAAGAGTAAACTTTGAAGACTCACCTAGTCCACGGCAGGTGTCGATCAATGTTCGTTTTTCTTTGTTCAAGTATTCCCATCAGTTGGCGACACCTTCCTCTCCTCGGATGTTTTCTGCTCCTCCTCCTGGTGTCTTAGCAGGAAGTGTAGCCTGCTCAATTCACCCTCACAACAACTACGAGATCCGTCAAAGCGACAAATTAAAACTGAATATCGTCATCATTTATTTTATGAACACGGTTTCTGTCTTATCTTCTACATTTAAGGTACGGTAATTTTACATATTATTTATTAGTACATATAATATAGAGTACATATTGTGCATGTTAAATTGCTCCATGCACAGCACTTTGTATGCAGCGATGGCTGTTTGAAAGTGCTCTATACTGTTGACTTGACTTGACACATTCAATTAGAGGGGTGCGCGAGGGCCACATATAGATTTTAAGTGTCCACTCTGTGATGTTCAAACTGCTACCAAGCTTATATGTATTTTGTATTTCTCTTGACTGTATTTTGTATTTTTCACTTCACTTTGCCACCAACCCACGCCGCCCCTGACCAAAGCTGAACATGCATGCACGCAACACGCAGCTGTTGTGCAATGTCCACTGTCACAACCTAAATTTGCCATGGCTGCTTCGTTGCTAGCATATAGCTTATTCGTTTATGAAAAGTTTCAAACATGAAATGTTACCAATTTGATGTTATTTTTTGGGGGGGGTCCTACACTTTATTAAAAATATATGAGTGGTGTTCTAGGCCCAGGGATGCAGCATAGGAAACTGACCATTCCAATTTCTTCTTTGTGACTTGCGAGAGTACAAAACAAAATTGTCGATCAGAAGATTGTAAGGATTCAACATGATAAATGAACAAAGTACATTTTGAAACCAACATGTAACTTTTATTGTGAAGGTGATTTGGCGCTTGTTATACAGTTCATGTACAGTACTGTAGTTCTGTTATTTGTCTTTGACGGAAGATTCACAATGCAAACAGCGGGGGGCGCTATGTACAATATCTATGACGCAAGGGGGCGCTTTTGTCAGAAACCAGGGTATTCATGAATGAAATGACGCTTGTTCGCAACATCAAAGTCGAAGGATATCCATCCTATCCTTTTGCTTTAGTAGCCCTTATTTTCTTAGATGAATAGCATGTTTGACATATCTGAAATCGTTTCCCTTGAAAAGGTGCTCGCAGTCTGCCAGAATGAAGTGTGTACACCTTGGTTACTTCGCGGATTTGCAACTTGATTCAGGTACGGGCTTTGATTGAGACATCCTATCGAGAGGCCATTATTTTCTGTTAATTAGGGATTGCTGTGCAACACACTTAACTATTTTTTCCCATCTGACATGTGGCATCGCCGGTTATTTAATAGGCATATATTTAGCAGAAAATACAGAGACGATTTAATTTCTTTTATTAAAAGAGTCAATATGAGAAGAAATTTCAAAATTTGTTTTAACGTACTGTATACCAAAGTTAAAAAAGACACTTCAAACATTTAGTGGCATTCCACTTTAATTCGACAAGTCCAGTCTATTCAAAATGTCAGGTACGCGCTCAGAAGAAACCAGCCTCATAGTGTCAAAGTACCGTTAATACATCATAACATTAATCAAACCATCAGTTGTAATATATGTGCTTACGGTAGTTGGTAACGTTTTGCTCACTTGTGTTGCGCCACCACCAAGGATGAATTACAGCCATGACGTCAGAATTGGCGCGCATCTTGTCATTCACTCTTACCAAATCAGATACCACTGAAAGAAATGCACCAGTACAATATTGCGCGAAACGGCACATGGAAAAAGCTGTCTTCAAAGTTGTGCCTTCACATGTGCCCATTTTTAGCCCTTGGAAACTCCGGAAGGACAGGTAAGCAAATTGCTCATAGCCTCTTATTCATCATGAGAAGGAATAAGGGATCCGTCTTGAACGTACTTTCTAGAACACCCCAGGGACTCAAGGCTCCACATTTACAAAACCCGTTCAAAGGAGTACTCATTCGAGATCTAAATATTTTTATCCATATGAAAGCCATGCGTTAACATTAGTCAGAACAACATATCTAATCTGAATGTGACCAGCTACTGGTGTCATTTAAAAAAAAAGAGGCAGAATGATGACCAGGACATGTAGCAAAGGGATGTTTAATGATTTCTTTGGAGAATGAAATGCACATGTCCACTGTTGATGCAATACAAATAAAATAAAATCAACAACAATGGGATGCACTGTCAACATTGACAATTCAATGTTATTTTTGCTTTGATTCAAAATTGGGCAGGACATTATAATTGGAGTGTAACGCGGGGACTGACCAGTTGGACGCGAGTGAAGTCTGACAAGTGGCTCGACACTTTCATCGGGCTTCAGGCCAGGCTACACGTGTGTACCGTTGGATGTGCTGCAAAAAACATTTGTTAAGACTTAAGTACATTAAATAATAAAAACACCTCCTAAAAAATAAATCTCAAATGACACAGATGTTGATGACCACTGCCGTCTTGGCACAAAAAGGAAATTCCTTGCAGCACCATATGCGATTAGAATTACAGGCCTTTTAGCTAGAAGGAGGAGGATGTGTCATATGGATGGGGAGTACCACAGTTAGTCATCTTTTAACACAGCTGGGCATGAAAAGTGGAGTCAAAAACTGATGTCTGCTTTGCACCAAAATCTATGCATGAACCAGCTTGTGGATTTGAACAATTTCATAATTGGTTCACATTAGTGATTGGTGTAAATTTCCATTCAATTCGTAGTGGTTCTTCTGACCTTGAGCTTTCAACCTGAGATTGAAGTGGATAAAGACAGTTCACAAGTGAAAGAAACATTCATCCTTCATGCCAAGAAAGCCTTACGAGGCAAATAGTAAAATGACTTAACATTGGGCATGTCCTGCACTGCATGCGCTGATAAAATTCCATTTCATTATTGCTTTTCCATAGCCATTCCAGTGGTATGAAAACTCCCACACACTCATGAGGTCTGGGTAAATGGGAATGACATATCAAGTGGTGGGTGTCTTGGTCCCCTGCGTCACACGTTGCAGCTAAAGTCATAATGATTCGGTGAACGAAAGAAAAAATAAAGACAAGGAAACTTGATCCGAGGTGAAAGTGCAGTGATCAAGTTGGAATGTGCTGCAAAATGCATACGTGCAATACATTCCTCCAAAGCTCATTGGCTGAGCGGTGCTTCCCAAAATACCACCTCAAAACAAACCCAACAAATGTAAGACTTAAAAATGATGACAATCACAGACACAAACTATGTAGTGTGCGTTTGTGAGACAAGCTAAGTGGGGGGGCGGGGGGGGGGGGGTGAAGTCAAAAATGATTGCATCAAGTGCTAATATAACCTGACAGGACATGTACTTGATCTATTAATCAAAACAAAACAAAAAACTATCTTGGGTACTGAACACACAGCTCTTTCTAACAAATAATCTGGTATACAACATTTACAAAATGAACATCATAATAGTGTGTTATTTATACTATATATTTATATATGCTACTGCCTTCCTCTGGTTCTCTGCATTCCTACCCTCGTCCCATAACTTTTACACGGTAAAGAGTACGGCCAAAGTGTGGCAGCCATATACAAAGAGAACAGGAAGACTCTGTGGTCAGCGAGTACACCTGCATGTGTATCCTGAGTGTGTGTGAATGGTCGCTCACGTCGTAAACCAGGCAACCACAACGTGTCGGTCCACTCCCAAGAGCTGTGAGACGGTAAACTTGGGCCACACCGAGATTCTTCGCTGTGTCTTTGTCTAAAAGGTACTCGCACATCTCAGTCTTGATATACGGTACTTGGGGAGAATATAATTAGCAGAAAGTCAATTATATCAATCGTATTCAACATCCTGCTTGTTTGTTTGTTTTGTGTTCCGCTGAAGGGCTGACCGCAATGTTTGGATCCATATGTTGGACCGATGCATCCGTTGTACATGTGTGGATGATTCGGTTCGGTCCGGTTTTGAGTCGCTGAGTGAACGCAGACACAGATGATGGGTGATGGCCTACTCATAGGCGAGTTTGTGCCTCGGGGACATAGATTTCGATGCTGTCGGCGCTCTCCGTTGCAGAGTTCTGTCGCACAGACGCCGCACGTTTTGCTGCCATCAAGCGTTTTCTGGCTTCCTGTCGCTGCTTGTCCACAGCCGAGTCCACGCTTCTGTCCTTCCCAGCCGATAGCCTGGGCTTCGATTGCTTCTTTGGCACGGACAATGGAAGCTGCTTGTTTTCAACCTGAGGAGACCGAAGAGCAAGGTCACCTTTGTGTTTTGGGAAGCGGGGTGCACACACCAATTTGTCAACAAAATTGACCTCCGATTTCTCCGGAAGTTGCCAGTTGTTGGTTCTCAATTGGTAGAGCTCATCAAACTTCATGCTGATGTCTTCTATTGAGAGCTGCAGCAGATCCCAGAACCCCGCGAGGTCCTGTGCTGTTGGCCGTGGGTCGGCATTGACGTTCTGATGGGTGACAGAAGAACGGAATCAACGAAGACGCGGCTTTGAAACGATCAGCGACGGCATACGTGTCTCCCATTTCAAGGCAACAGAAGAAAAACTACAACTCAACATGCAAGCCAGAGACAACATGAGCCCGGAAATCAGCACTCCCAGTAAATCAGTCATGAAGGATTGTATGCTTTCGGCAGAGTCTCTCACCAGGTTTTCATTACAGAGCCCCTTGAACTGCTCAAACTTCTGTGAAATGAGGAGTTGGGCGCTGCCGACTGCGCTGCGGATAGTCCCCAATACTATAAATCAGACAAAGAATTCATTACCACAAACGGCACGTAAAATGCCTCCGGGCATCAGATGAGTGATGCATCGAGACCGCGGAGGAAGTGACTGCACATCAAATACAGTATTATTGGGATAAAGCCATGAAATATTGATCTGAGCACTTAACATTCTGTGATAGCAAATGGATCGTTTAGGTGATGTTTATTAACTCAATCTCAGGAAGGATGACAAATATCTATTCCGCCGCTTTCCACCTAATATTTGTATGCAAATGGGAATTCATCAGTCAGGTCTGCGGAGAGCTGCGAAGCCCGGTAATCTGATGGAGTGATCAAGTGAGTCGGCCCTCCACTCATTCATATTTCACCAAGCGCAATAATAGATCTGCCTAATGGCCCGAGTGGTATTCTGGGAATTTTTCTCCCGCCTTTTTGGGGGTGATGAAACTGAGCAAACAGTTGTGACTTGAGTACTTTTCTCAACATGTACAGATGACTGTGCAATTGTGACCTCATCCTATCTCTGACCTTCCTCTGACAACTTGTTGTCTTTGGTCTCCTGCTCCATCTGTTGACACCAGCCCTCCATGCGGCCCGTTTCTGCCTGCAACAGCTTCAGGAACCAGTTCCCGTCACGGAGGCAAGCCGGCGTGCCGGCTTGTGACGAGTCTCCTTGGGCGTTGCAGTTTCCGCGCACCAGGCTGGGATCCGGTGGTGGCAGTGACGAAGGATCCAAAGCCGGGTCCAGCGTCTGTGGGGGTGAGGTGGACATTCCCAGTGGAGTTGAGGTTTGTTTAAGAGAACGCTGTTCTGTGGCTTTGTCCTTCGCCTTGGATTCGTTAGAATTTGTGGTTTTGGGGCTGGTGCCATTGGCTTTGTTGCTTTCCAAGGGTGCGGCTCCGTGGGGCGGCTCCTGAGGCTCGGTCGCTGTATTTTGTCTGGAGGCCATGCTGCTGTCCCGGCTAAGACTGCACAGACACGCACAAAAATCAGTCTCTGACAGACACTAGGGTGGGTTTAAAAAAAAAAACAACAACAACAACGACGACATCACGCCTCTAAAACGGAATTTTCACTCCCACAGAGCTGATGTGCAGTATCCTCTACTACACAAGAACACTATTGAGCGCCAGACATGCCAATCAGCATCAATTGGCACCAAAATCACATAACGGAAGTGACAGGTGGAAAACTCCTCTGTTCAAAATTGCTCTACTTCATACATTTGATTAATACAAATGATGAGTAAGTTTGACACAATACCACATTTTTAGGATTTTCATGCATCATGATAATTGATCGTATGGTACTGTGGGGGTTTTAATACCACTGATAGAATGATATCAGATGAGAATTCAAGTCGGCTGCATCCTTTTTAAGAGCAATTAACTTAATTCTCAAGAAAATGTAACAAGGCCATTGAAATACAGAACAAAAACACTGGTCAAATTTTTACAACTTTTTTTAAATTTAACCGGCAATTTAAGTACATTTTTCCTACATTTTCTTTGCACAGATTATAATTCTACCCGTGTTTTTTTTCTGGAGCAAATCACCTCAGTAGGGCTGGGAACGAACTCTGTTGTGTCAACCACAAAAACGCATGCCCCCAAATGTTTTTTACTCTTTTTAAAAATAAAAAGGCAAAATAGTGATTTGAAATTTAAATTGCTGGATATATATTTGTTTAGAAAATAACTAGTTAAGCAATTCTCACAAAATAAAATGTTGCCAGTCTACGCTAGGAAAAAAGGGTACGTTTAAGACAATCTGATATACCCTGTGAGGAAACGAAATTTCATAGGGTTGTTTGAACAAGTCTTAATAAAATATTTCAAGTACTGTGAAAATTTTGTTTTTAGTTTTAAAAGTCAATTCTTCAACAATGTCCCATCAGACTCTTTCATGTCTTGTGAGTTGATCACTTGGAGTGTACACTTACGGCCTGCCGTTCTCCACTTGAACTCCAATTGACTGGAATTTAAGGGGGGCAGTCAAGGGTAAAAGTTCCTCTCTTGGGTCCGGCTGAAGGCAATCCACCTAATAATTTCATACAACAACACCGTTTTTGTTTGATTTATATCGAGCTACAAATAATATGTGAATTTCACTATTCAATATTGAACTTCATATGTGATAAAGTTGGAGATGATTTTCATCTACAACTGAAGGGTCAACAAAATCTCACCTGAATTCCAATGGAGGATAGTTTTCGTTTGGGTGCAGTGGGGGGCTGCTCCAAAGTGACGCCAGTGTTCAGGGAGTCATTTTGGGGCTGAGCCAATGTTGAAGTGGTGGAAGAGGTAGTGGGTGGAAGGTCACGAGGAGCTGGAACAGGGGGCACAGAGGCTACAGCAGGTGCAAGGGAAGCGGCTGGGTCAGTCGTGGGAGCCTGCTTCCTCTTAGCCAGATCACTGGTGCGGATGCTACAGAGACTCTCAGAGGAAGTGCTGCGTCCTGATTGGCTGTTGGCTTCACTGGCGTGGTCTTGTTGGTCAAGGTACGTGTCGTGGGCGGATTCTGTGCTGCTCTGAAGTGTCACCGAGATGAGAGGCTTGGAGGTGGTGCGGGGTGGGACTGGAGGTGGAGCCTTCCTACTGTTGACTGCAGACAGGGGGAAAAAAAAAAAAGATTGCTGAGAATTGTTTATTCCTGATTACCGACGTCAGTTTTAACAGCTCGGTGCTGTAACAAATCAGGTACAAATGCAACAATGCAATAAGACACAAGGTGCAAAACAAGAAGAAAAAAGAAATTCCACCTATCTGAACAAATCCCTTCACTTTGTCCCTCTTGCTGGCTGCCTACCAAGTACAGCAAAAAGCTACCACTATTTGCCTGTCAACCTGCTGCTGTGGGTTACCCTCCACTTAGGTCCGTCTGACTCTGAGGATTGTCCTTTGCACGCCACTGCTGCACATTTAATTATCATCTATGCTCAAAGTTCTTTTCAAACCCAGGATGAATGCGTCCTTTTTAACAGTTTGCCCTATAAATAATGAATTTGACAGGACATTTGGCAGCTCGAGAGCTAAGAGAGGTTTTGGCCCCCTTGAGAGTCAAGAACGACGGCTGTTGAAATCCCTGTTCCTGGAGTCAAAACAACAGTGACTTATGTATTGGCCCCCCGATGTCATTCCCAAAGTAGAAAGGGCTGAACAAATAGCAACACACAATGCATAGATTAAAATGTCACTCGAGCTCGATAACCTCAAGAAAATTGCATCTTCACCTGACAGGCACGTGCTTGGAACATGGGAGGAATCCGAGTTACCCTGACAAAACGAGTCAATCTCCACACAGGAAGGCTGGAACGCATATTCAAGCCAATCCATAAAAGGGTTCAAAATGTCACTCGGGCATTTGTCGTTTCGAAATTAAAATGGCAACTCAACGCTGTCATTGGGAGGTCACTGCTCATCAGCTAATAACAGGGAGCAGTAGCAAAGCCATCATTAAATCGCAGCAGACTTGGATCAAATGAACTTAGATCAAATGAAAAATGCCTGCAGTACTGCTGACTGGAAAATCAAATAATCAAGTGTCAACAAGAGGCACAGTAGCTTACATTTTTTTGCACAAAATGTAGATATCAATGTAAAAAGGCAAAAAAAAAGTTTCAGACATTTTCAGGTAAATAATAAAAGGTATGCCAACTATTTTTCAGAGTGCACAGTTTTAAGTTTGTGACGTGTCACTGATAATGCAGCCATTCAGTCCAATGTAGATATTGAAAGAGGATAAATGATGATAGGAACAATAGGAGGGAAGTCGCACGATAAAAACTATTGTATCGTCTCTGCAATACATAATAACATCAGAGAGCTACAGCCACTATTTAAGACTTGGTCTTGTTTGCTGTATCTAAAATGAGCGAAAGGCCCTGCGCCGTGTAATTATTTTATGGTGTTGTGCTTTAATCCGATCTTGAGAGGGCCACAAAGCTTAACCTTTTGAATATATTCAAGAAACACTTTTTTTAAAGGCCAACTGTGAAGTAATTTCAGAAAATCCCAAATGAAATTTTTTCATCACGGGTAAAGTAATTAGACAAAATACATTAAATAAAGCATGAAAAAAAATCTCTCCCTTTCATATAATTGATAAAGTAATTGTTTTCCCGAAGTGAAACTCTGGCGTGTGACAAACCCGGAAGTGCGACGTCAATTCAAGAACAACAATGGCGCAGTTCTGTATGGAAAGTGCATAGAGCCAGCTAGAAATTGCTTCAGAAAGCGATTTTTCAAACCGAGGAATTTTGCAGAATAACTCTGTAACAATCACAAAGAGCAGTTCATGGCTGACTGGCACTCTGCATTCCGTAATTCGAGTCACTCGCTGGAGATTGCCGAACAAAAGCATTTTCGTTGTTAAGCGCGTTGCTGTGAGTCTAACTGAATCGGGGTGGTTTAAAAACAAAACTATAACTTGAAATAGTTTTAGCTCTAAGTATTACACAAAAGATGGTTGGCCAAGTTTACTTCACTCTTGGGCCTTCAGCTGGTGTCAGTGGAAAATGCGAAGGACGGCTAAAATTTCCACTGCATTTCCATGAACGTTTTTTTTTTCCCCCAAAAGCGAGTGCTCTAGTTTGGGATTTGGCAATTCTAGCCACCGCTGTCAGTTTTATCCACCGTCATAAGAATTGAATGAGTGTCAAATGAACGTCTTTGCAGGGGCATGGTTTGTTAGACATTTTCACATGGACTCACAGCAAAGTGCACAAAGAGCCAGCTCACAAACCCAATTGAGGTAGAACCTTTGTGAAAGTATTATTGGAGTCAAGCGATAAGATATAAAGTCAGCAGTAGTTTGCTAAAATAAGATGGCTTGCTTCCAACTGTGGACTGAAAGGCCAAAACATTGCAGAGGAGAGTATCTGACAAATAGAGGGAAAACCAATCAGTCCCTCAGAACAACTGCAGCATAAACTGTGCGCAGAGAGAACATTATATTTCTCAACAAGGCAAAATGCAACTCAAATAGTTGACTTCCTATGGCTTGAAAGTTTTCTTTTCACCCCCAGTGAATTTAGTGTCAAGTAAACTTACCGGTAAATCCCGTTGGACTGAAAGGAACAGAATAACCTGATCATGCAAATATATCAATTTCAGGGTGTGAAACCGAGACGCAGGAGTGCACCTGGCAGTCATGCCATTATTTGATAATAATAGCTGTATGGCCTTTTATTATTTCAAACTTAATAACCGTTTCATCTTTGTATGAGCATTTGCGAAACAGCGAGCAGCAACTGACAGCGACAACCTAGACAATGCATCAAAGCAATAATAAAAAAATGTTTTACGCTACAATTTTTAACAGAAAATCTTAGGTGACAGACACTTCCATGTACATACTGTACATAAAGTAATTTGTTCAGTGACAACACCCAAACTCTGTTCCACAGACAAATTCAAATTGATTATAGTAGCTATTACCTCCTACCCAGCGCATAGTGTAGTAATGTAAAATGTTGATTTGCAATTCAGTCAGTTAGTCAGTTAGTTTTCAACCTATTTTACCTCATGACGGATGCATTGTAACTCTTAGGTCTAGGGATGGTCCCATCAATCAGTGGCGATAATCGAGAAAAAATGTGTGATCTGTGAATCCGATCAAAGCCTCTTAAGGCCAATTGATCACTCCATGTATGTATTTTTTTCTGGGAAGGAGGTGACTTATTTCTCCATAAATTCTGTCAACAAAAGATTTGTTTAAATTGACCATCTCCTCCATATTGGCTAATTATTGCCATTTTGATTACAATACTCCACAGTGTGATGTCATGTTTTTAGACAGGTTGTCATTTTGCTAACAGCTAACTGGTCTCCCAACGTATGTGTGAAGGTCAACTGCACCGTCAAGTTTTTGGCCACAAGCACAGTGATGTGAAACTAGTGATGCGCCTCCCATTCAGTCGAAAGATGACCTCATCAAAGAGTGCACGGAAGTGCGTGTAATAGTTCAGGATGACTCATTGTGTCTCTCCATGGTGATACTTAGACACACCACACTCTGAGATAAAGCTAGCCAATTCAATCAACACCTTGTTGGTGGATATATAGCGTAAAACTATTCATTCAATCCCAAGGTTCTCCCTGTGCCTGTGTGAGTTTTCTGTGATACTCCAGTTTCTTCCCACATTCCAAAAACCTGTAAGGCAAGTCAATTAGAACACTCTAGATTGTCCCAAGGTGTGATTGTGATTGTGATTGTGTGTGTGAATGATTGTTTGTCAAGATGTGCCCTGCGATTGGCTGGCAACCAGTTCAGGGTGTACCCCGCCTGCTGCGAAGACTGATGGGTTAGGCTCTAGTATACCCGCGACCCTTGTGAGGATAAGCATTTCATATGTCAAAGTGGACAATAAAAAAAAGCTGCACTACCAAAACAAGAATACAATCTCCATCAAGCTAACAGCTATTACTACATTTTGAGTGCACATGCCTCTCTGGTGGTCAGGCGAGTTGTTTAAAGGGCACTTAGGACTTTAAATTGCTCAAATGCAAAGCAGAAACTTTCAGTGTTCACAAAGCAGGAAGCTGAACATTATTAATTCAGTATGTAACAATAACAAGCAAGCTACGTTCGAAAGTTCTCCATTAACGGCGAGGAGTGAAACGTGACTTTTGTTTTTTGTTTTTTCATCCGTCCTGGGATACACCATTTTTTCCAACGCCAAAATTTACTATTCACCAAATGGAATAATGACAGTATTAACATATCTGAACGTTCGACCGACCGAGTTGAAATAGTCAACACACACGCACATCTATGTACGTCACGATGGATGGCAAATGATAATTACTAACCAAATTATTACGATCGAGATGAGCGAGTCGTTGCATGTGTTGACGCCTGACATCCTGTTAGCTTTGTGCCGTACTCTCGAGCCCGCTCCTGTCACGGTGTGCTGCCTGTTTCCACGCAGCCAGGCGATTCAATGTTGAACAACGTCAAGCAGAGGCACCCAATATCGGCGATAAAACACACCCACGAAAAGCGGCAGCGCCACGTTCACGCCACGCTGACAAGGGCGGCCACATTACTGCCAGCATCTCCTTCCTTTCTTCACCCACGTTAGCTAGCTACGCCAAACCTACAATGCAATTGAGGTTAACCCCGGTTAGCGTGCTTCTGCTCACGCGGGGGATTTCGTCAAATCTACCGAATGCAAATGTCGATTGAGGAGAAAGCAAGTCAATGACCTACTGTGTCAGCGGCGGGTGGAAAAGCGTGATTTTGTGTCCATTCTTGAAACAGACAGAGGAAACGAGCGCTGCCATTAGATACACAGCTACGCTGTGAAAGAGGATTTTGTAGTTCACGCCCTGCGTCGAGGATTGGCGTGCACGTCTTGCCTGGGAATTATTTCCCGAACAGCGATTGGACTGTGTCCTCAGTATTTTCACCGATGAAAACCACCATTGGTTTAACTGTCACCGATGAACACAGCGTTTGAGCTAATTATAATTGTGACGACCCCTCAACGATAAGTGAGCTTTCGTTTGTCCCAAACGTCGCGCGAACCGACCCATCCGAGCCTAATGAATTTCGCACGCGCGGTCAATATCGATCGATATATTCAGAATATGATTTTTAAGCTTAGTTTATACTTCATTAATATTTTTAGGCAAAGACAATTATCCACGTGATTCGACGCAGTGGATTCGGTTCTGTAACCTCTCACTAACCCCTCATCAAAACAAAAAGTCTCCTAACTAGTAACACACAAACCACAAGCTTGCGTAGAAACATGTTGTAGGCTTGTGCAAGCCAAAGAGTAGTCATACAGAAATAATAGGACAAATACCATGCGTTCAGAAAGGTACGATTTGCAATTGATCCTGATCTGCTGAATATATTAAGCAAAAATCTGTTATTATTAGTCTATTATGATTGCATGGGAAATCGTCAATAGGCTATCAAAGGTGTCTGCCATTTTGGATGAGATCATGCAAACTATTTAAAAATTGATCTAGTTTTATTTATATTATCTAAATAAGTATGACAGTTTGTTTGGACAAGTTCAAATTATTCATACTGACACAAAACAAACAGGCAGTCACACATACATGGATGACAAATACTGTACAGGTCATCAGGTAATCTCATACTGCCCCAAAAGCTCCAGTCATATGAACTGTAATAAGATAATTCATAACCCAACGCTATTGAATGTAATGGTTTCGTTATCTTTTCAGCAACTACAAAACAGCATTATGTAATCTACAACATAATTATGAAGACTGGTCTGAAATCAAACAATTCACTGTTTGAAAAAGGTAAACTTCAAACCTTTTGACTCTCAAAACAACCACAACATGCAGATTATATTTAAGTGCAGATTGGTCAACTAAACTCTTCAAAAGAGGTGTACACATTGAGTCATTTTATTTAATCCCACTGCTTTACCATTTTTTCATTTGTATTACTCATTATAATAATGAATAAAACTGACACACTGCTGTATATTTGTTGGTTACAAATATATATATATATATATATATATAGAGAGAGAGAGAGAGAGAGAGAGAGAGAGAGAGAGAGAGAGAGAGAGAGTATAAAGATATTTAAAAAATGATTCCCACAATGACTGATATTAAAATTCCGTTAAACAGGTTTCCAAGATACATGTTTTGTACCTAAAAAGTGTATTGTTGTAATCCTTCACAACAATGAGCACTGTGCAAAGTAACTTAAATACAGGGGGGAAAAAAACCCTACTTAAATGATTCAATTATAATGTAGATTATTAACATAAAATTTCAACAAAAATTGTATTTCCCCAAATATAAATAAATAAAGGTTTAATGTGAATGAATTTACTTCGAAATTAAAACAACTGAGCTGTACTTAGAAAGCTTATTGTACTTGAAACGTACAAAATGTTCTGATTTACCCAAAAAATTATACGCTGTAAGCATAGCCACAATCTTATTTCTAATGTTTCATTGTTTTTATTCAGTGATTCTTTGATTTATTCTTTCCTATAAATAAACAATGAACAGAAATCAGTATAGCGCATTTCATAACGCGGTTATTGAATGAAACGTGATATCCTCTCTTTCAGTGTTGTATCACAAGTTTGGGTAGAACAATACTCACTGGTGTTTGAGTTGTAGGTTTTGGCAGTGGGCGGTGGTGAGTCGGAGTCCACAGAGGCCGTATCTTCATCCTGGGAGCAACCAGCCTGGATGGCCCTCAAGTAGCTATGGCTGCGTGACCTAAAGCAGGTAGCCGCAGGAAGGTCCAATGCCTCCACTGCCTGTGATTCCCCTTCACAGTGCGGAAGAGAGTGCCCAAAGCCACGCCCGCATACCTGAAAGATGGTGTGCAGACTCACACGCTAAGGGCAGAAGGTGTACTGAGAAATAAGCATTAACTAGCTACACCGTCATAGACATTTTGCTTGGGTTTCAGGTACGAGTTGATGAAAATGAACATTTTGCTTACTGATGTTATTTAGCATCAATACTGATTGTACACTGTGCCCGGTGTTGCTGGGAGGGTAAACAATAATTTAGTTAGTCCTAAAAAAAGTGTGACGTGCCAAACTAGAGTTGGTTAGTCATTGGATGCTGTATTATTCTGACTCGAGAAACAGCATGTCCATTAATGATAAAAACTGGGAGCAAGAACATATCCCCATTCACTTTGGGTGTTGGACTGTTCACCACTCACCAGTCAGTTGCCATCCATCTCTAGGCAAAAGAAAACAATCAATTTCAGCTCACATTCACACCTATGGAGAGTTTTAGGGACGGGGCCAGATTTCACACAGACTCATTTTGCAAGTGGACTGAGACAAGATCATTGCAGTCTTTTATGATGTGTGAATGTACAATGAGTGCCTTGGCTCAATGAAGATTGTGGTACACTGGTATAAAGTCCAGTCTCTGACACACACACGCACACACGCACATACACACACGCACGCGCACACACACACACACACATGCACACACACACACACACACACACGCGCGCACACACACCTGAACGGCGGGTCCTCTGGTTAAAGTAGCGGAGCAATGGCTGAAATCTTTCCGTCCGTGGCCCGGTGATGTCTTCAGTGGGCTCACCAGGCAGTCTAAGTTGTCAAGGCTCCGATTTGTGGACAGCTCTTTTAGGGAGGGCAGGGAGCTGTGGAACAGAGTGCAATAATCTCAGCTTTTAAGAGGACATTCAGAGAGCAGTGCAGAGAAAAATTGTCTTATATCCAGGAGAAACTTGAAATCCTACTCCAAAGTTCCTCTGGGTATTTTTAGATGAGAAACGGAGATATGTGAAGAGTGACTGAGTGAGTTTAAAATAGCAGCACAGAGGAAACATTCATTTGTGAGGAATTAAGCTTCATATGTCATTATTTGGCTTGTCATAGCTCGCAACTATTTCTGGCAAGTTTCCTCTGTTCTGGACTGCAAAATTGGCACTTGTGTTCGTGAAATTTCTGTGCTCCGAGCAGTAGGGGACTTGAAGGGTTACCACGGCCACTTTGCATGTAATGCAAAAAAGGGAAGAAAAAAAAACAGGGAAAAGGGCAAAGGGCAAAAAAAAGGGAAGTCTTGTGAAATGGGGAATGTTTGACCAAAAACAATGCTGGGTAGTGGGGGTACGGCAAGTGAGGTGGGCTTGGGTCATTGGTCATATAACCTGCCCATGGATTGCACTGACCTCAGATGCTGCATAGAGCATGCACTCTGTAGTGGAGACCAAAGAAAATCCTCCCGCATGAGAGCGTAGCAACGAGGCCTGTCGGTGTGGACGAAGGGGTAAAACACATAGCAAAAATTCACCTATCCTTGTTTTATTCCAACAATACAAATGGGCTTCGATGACGGATTCTCCTTTAGCTAGAGCACAATCTGAACAGTTGAAGCAGCATGCTGCTATACAAGCAACATCTTCCATTTTTTACTAGGTGTTGCCCCCTGCTGTCTATCTTTGGAAGACCTGTGCCACCCTAGCTTTGAGTCAATTTCTGTTGGAATGCGGAGCGCTAGATTAAATTGGGCATCTATGAAGATGACCTCTTGTACTGTGGGACTCACTTGCATGCAGGTGGAGGAGGCTGCTGCTCACTGAAGGACTGCTGAGTGGCCTTCAGATAGCTCTGGCGACGGGCTGCAGATTTGGGAGAAGGTTTGGGGCTACCCTCTGAGTCATCGCTGCCCTCCGTGTCTCCCATTGCTTTCACATAGCTGCCACTGCGCATCCTTCGACATGGAATTTCTGTTCCTTTGGCTCGGCCGGGCCCTAACGTGCCAGCCCATTCACCTAGTGGAACCTGAATTGTAGAAACACATTTTCATTTCCGATTTGTCGATGCAATCCAGAAATCTGCATTCATCCTCCAGATGTTGCTTAGTGGACTTTGGGTTTGTTGGGACTTTTTGTGAAATTTGACTACGGGCTTGAAATATAGTTGTGGAGGCTAATGAAATGAAGATTTGTAACTAAAATGATTGAAAACAGGCATGTCGCGGGGTGAAAACCAGCATTGACGAGTGTGGTAAACACAAATAATGTTAAATTGAAGAATGAAGATGAACTCACTGGTACGCCTGCCTACCTGAAGGAACTGGTTGGCCAGATCCTGGTGGCATGACTTTGTTTTTAAAAGGGTCCTGTTGACTGTAGCCGAGCCTTTCTGCAACACTTGCCGGGCCTGATTAAAGGTGAGATTGGACCAGGATCCCCTCTTCACGAGCGTATCATCCTTGCTCCGAGCTATTCCTTCTCCGTCCTTGGATCCAACCTTTGATCTGGGACACCCCAGGAGCTTGAGGTCACTGCTGCTTTTTGAGGACTTGAGAGAATGTGCAGAAATGGTGTTGTAGCCCTGTGAGATATGTCTAGGGTGGGCCTGGATGTCTGATATCGCTCTACCAAGTGTCATCATACATAATGGGTTGCGGTAACCAACAGCAACGGTGCCGGCTTTGGTAGTATCACTGTCAAGAGCGTTGTCTGAGCTCCACAGGCCTAATGCATTTGCCCTTGATTTCTGCTTTTGTCCTTCAGTCTTAGCCCTATCTTTACTCTTGCTCCTCTGGGGGGGTCTACCGCTGTCCTCACCGGTTCCCGTGATTGCATTTCCTTTTACGGAAGCGTTTTCCAGGGATTGAGATTTGGCAAAGAGCTTCTGCACAGAATGCATCAGGTGGCGTATCCGCCCTGGACTCTCACTCCTTTGTTTTGACATACGTCCTCTGTGAAATTGCAAAGTGCTAAAGCCGTCCCGCTGCAGGGGCAGATGCCGTTCCAGTTGATCCAAGATGTTGGATGGTAATCGATTCATTTTGGCTGCCGCTGCAGAGGAGATGGTGGCTGATCCACTTGTGATCATGGGAGTGCCAGTGAGACCCAAACCCAGGCCCCTGCCCGTTGTCGCAGAGGTGGATAGTGTACCTGCCCTACTGCGCTGCCCTGCTCCCGCACTGCCTGCCATACAGTCTTGGGGACAGTCCGACTGCTCTGCCTGCGGGGTGAAGTGGAGACGAGGGAAGGTGCTGCTGTTGGACATCTGGTTGAAAGGCAGAAGGCAGTCTGGAGCTAAGGCGGTTGGGCTAGTGGGTGCATACTGGTGGAAGTGAGGATCCAGGGTGCCATAGTGCTTGATGGTTGGGCTTAACATGAAGGAGCAGTGAGAATCAGAGGTCAAAGGGCAGAGAGCTTTCTGCGGGCACCCTGCTGGCTCACACGCATCAGAGAGATGTCGTCTGCGGTTGGCTCCTAACCCTTTCATGGTGGCCGGCGGGTTGTCTTTAGAGCATGGCGGCAGTCACTGCAGGACCTGTAGTGCTCATCCTGCAATTTAGGGAGATCTGTTATTGTGGCTTGATATCAAATATGCATTCTAATTGATTGATGCCAGTGTGTACAATTTGCCTATGGAGAATCTGGCGTACGTAGCTTGAACAAAGTCTCTCAAGAAAATTACATAATGTAATTGAGCCAAACAAATAAAAATATATATACTGTACTTAAATACCACCAGAGGGAGTTTGAGGTCTCGGGACAGGGATTTTATATAAACACACCTGATATATTAAAATGCAAACATACATTTTAAAAGAGAAAGAAAAGAACATCAAGCTCTATTGTAAAACATTAAAAAGAAACTACAATCATATTTTTAATTAAGTAGGAACGTTTACCCACAGTCCTTTTCTAATGCTTCTTGTTGTCGAATTGATTTATAGTGATGTATATGTAAATCAGCGGAAAATTGAGGAAGTTCCTCTCCAAAGTGGGAATTGAACATTGTCCATACATCCTACTCCTTTCATCTTAAATACAATTATTTTTGTCTTTTGTAGTCTTTTTTGTTAACTAAGATGATGGGTCATCTTGAGTCTTCGCTAGCAAGATAACACAAAGTCATTTAACATTTTCACTTGATGAATGTGATGGTGATTTCTTGTGAAAAGTGAACAGACGTTTGGTATGCAGATTCTGTCTGGAGAGATGATCCAGGAAGGAATGTGGGAGGGCAGGTCAAGCATTTTGATAAACCAAATTGTGAAAACAAATAGATCGGGATGAATTTCAGTCACGTTTGTCAAAGTCGTTTTCCAACACAAGTCCTTCACCAATTATGTCAGCACATCAACTATAATACTGTATCATAATCGTCACACCAGACCAGAAGGTTACACACCACAAACAGAGACAATCTGGAGGGCAATAAAAACAAAGAGCTCAACTGCAGTGCCATGTCCTATCACAGAGCTTCAGATTTTTAAAGCCTTTAGGTGGAGTCATATTTCATCAATTTTAGAAATGCCTCATAATTCAGCCAGCAAATCCAGGCTGCATTTGCATTTGCACTCGAACAGATGCTGTCTGTATCATAGTGGAGTGAGTCACTGATCAGTCAATGGTGAGAGCCCTGTTGCCACCGCCAGCATGAAATCTTGCCTGGGAGCTGAATGTGATGAGGCACACAGATTTTCCCGACACTATTGCTTTGTTACCTCTCACAGCTCTTTGACCTCCCATGCAATCTCCGTTGCGCAGGAGCAGCCACTTATGTGAGTCAGTGTTCCTGGATGGGCACAGCAGTGTGCTGACAAAATGCACCACCAGCGTTTTACAACATCGCCACATGCTGTATCTCATCCACTCCAGCTGACTGCATCCCCTGCGTGTTGGCGTCCTGCAGGCGCCACTGCTGACACACTGACAAGACACCAACCTACACACTGACACACAGATATTGCTAACCTTACGCCCACCAACCTACTGCACTGGTGAACCCTCGTCAAGTGATGAACATCACGGGGCCAACATGAGGAGTACTCTATATGAATGTTCAACGTTGCAGGCACCTTCTCATAGGTCCAGGGCATTTTTTTGCACAATGGAGGGCAGCACGCTTCTTCATAACAACACGGTGAATGAAATGGATTGTGTGTTGGTAACAGCGGCTTGTAAAAGTCAATATCTGGCTCAGAGAATCTTTCACATTTACTTCACTGGATACTCAGGAGTCACTTGTTGATGCACATGTGTCTCATTGAAGCCTATCATCAAATGACAATATAGCTTAGAATGTGATAAAAGTGCTACTAAAAATGTAAAACAAAATGTGTTTATTTTTTTTAAATGCTGGAATCACACTTTGACAGTAAAAGGACTGGACCTCAATCATAGGAACTTCATAATCAGCAAGGGATCAGTAAAATAATCAGTTCGGCTCAAATGTCAAACTTATTTTATTCTGTGAAATTCAACACTGTAAAATGAAGCACACACAATTAAAGGATTTTTTTTTAATGAATGTATTACTGCAGGAACTCAGCTGCGATAGGCTCCACCACACCTACAACCCTCGAGAGCATAGAGATACAGTGGATGGATGCTGATGTTCAGAACTTTTTTGCAACACCTGCGGTTGTTGCTATACTGCAGTATAAAGTTGAGTGACCGTAACGAAATTGTTACGACACTTGAATTATGAAAGGTATATCAATGTTTTTAAAAGTCAACACAATTTTAGTTTAACCCCGCTTTTCTACAAGATCCACCTGCAGGTCAAACTTTCAGTCGGGGTTCTGTGCACCCAAACTTAAATTTAAATCATGTTGGAGACCCCTGAGACAAACAAATTTTGCTCATCAATAACTCTACTATTCATCTTGATCATCTAAAATAGACATACTTACCAGTATATTTGGAATTATAATACTGTACTTCATGTTTTTGTCCCATTCAAGGTGACTCATCTGGAATAGAGGGTGTCGCCAAGTGCCCTCCACCGACGACACGTCTTTATTGATTGAAATACGTTCTTATCACCACTTTCTATTTGGCAGAAACTGTCCACTGATTTCACATAATTACACTGTGTCTTTGTTGTGATACTGTATTAGAATAACTACTGTTTTTATTGATCATATCTTTATTTCTGGACCCATGTACCTGATTTTGCATTATAAATTAAAATAAGCAGTCTTATATTAGCCAATAATGATAATGATAATTTTAATACTATTCGGCAAACTGTTAGCGTGGAGTCGAATAAGTTTAAAGAAGTAACATGTAAAATATGTTAAAAGTCGATTAATTTATTAAAAGTGCCCTGTAGGCTTTTTTAGCGCTGAAGCAAGAAAAAGACAAATGACAAGATTAAAAAATAATAACAAATCCTTCTGAGATTGTTTTTCAACAGTGGTTTGCCATGTAACAAATGCATTTTGACACAACGATGATCCTCCTAGGGCCGGTGAAAGTAGAGCTCCTTTGTCACAGTCACCCTCATTGGTCCATTGGGAAGTGCGTAACGCCACGTAGCCTTATGATGACATATAGCTCGCCTGATAACAAGCAGAACCAAGAATACCGGAATGTGTCGGTCGCCCCGCAGCACTGTAATACATGTCTCATGTGGTCACGCGGTCCCCGACAACCACCCCCACCTCTTGCCTCTAGTAATGAGCAGAAGTGAAGAGAGTAAAATATCGATTTCTGCTCTTGCTCCTTGTTCAAAGGGTGAATATGCAGCTGCTTTGTTTTGAATCGTCTTTCTCAGAGCTATTTCTAGTATTGGCACTATGTACCAGTCCTTTTCCTTAATTTGTATCCTACTGGTTTGCAAATGTTTCTATTTGTATCCTCGTACGGCAAAGCATTGGTGTCTTGTTTTTGCACCCAGTTTAACAGCCTGTGAATAGGTGGCTCTTTCCCAACCGATCTTTTATAAGTACATGGTCCAGATTTATGGTAACGGATACTTGAGATGAGCCATGCGTTCTCCCCGCTGTGCTTTGAGAACCTTCTATCAGCTTGTTGGTGATGTCATCTGTGCTTCCT
Organism: Hippocampus zosterae; assembly: GCF_025434085.1. Lineage (NCBI taxonomy): Eukaryota > Metazoa > Chordata > Actinopteri > Syngnathiformes > Syngnathidae > Hippocampus > Hippocampus zosterae. The sequence continues at coordinate 24,131,902 of NC_067452.1, forward strand.
GCTTATCAGATCAAGTGTTGTTCTTTGCAGGCTTTCTAAACCACAGAAAATCTCTGCGACAGCACGATTTGCAACATGTCTGCTTGCATACATACATCTGACCACAATACTATCTCAAATAAAAAGCCTTTACAAAGAATTATGTTCAGTTTTTGTAGAAAAAAAAATACATATATACAGTATATCATACCTAATTTTTACTAGACTCAAGCTGCAAAATGATCAGTTTCAGTCAACAATGTGCTGTATCTATTTATCACGACATCCACAAAACGGCGGTTGACCCAAAAGAGAATTCCACGGATACTATGTGCGGAATTACATCTATCAATTATTTTTTCAATTTTGTTGCCAAATAGCATCAAAATTGCTTCGAGTACTAGCTATCCACATTTGAATGTCAAAGTTAATTTATATCTACGTAGACAAATGTTGTCCATCCATTTTCTGAAGCATTTGTCCTCATTCGGGTTGCATGTGAGCAAGAACATATCCCCATTCACTTCGGTGTTGGACTGGTCGCCACTTAGCAGTTAATTACCACCCATCTATCAGCAAAAAAATCTATTTCCACTCATTCATACCTATGGACAGTTTCAGAGTCAGGGCCAGATTTCACACTGACTCATTTTGCGAGTCGATTGAGGCAAAATAATTCCATTTTTTTATGATGTGTGAATGTAGAATGAGATGGTAACACCCGTATAATAGCTGCAAAATAATAGCCATTAAAAATATTTTACCTGGTTAATACGTTTTTTGTTCCTGATACTTTTTGTTCCCGATACTCAGCTCATAGTGTCAGCACAGCTGTAAGTCATCACCGCCATCCTCAAGCACAATTGTAAATTTTCATCCGGGAGGCGACGTGCACAATGTTTATTTTTAAAATACTTCATTTAGCACCCAGGATTAAACATTCCGTTTCCTTTAGAAACTTCTCTTGGAATTGGAATTGTCGGCTTTCTCCCTAGACAACTTTTTATCATCTGTCCGCGGGGGTCTGCTAGCAGCTACTTATTAACGTACATTTCATGCCTTGACCTGTTGCAGGAATTGAGCAAATCAGTTTCTTCTTCCACTATTTCAAGGATTGTCAGCGTGCGACATTTGAAAAGAAAGAGGACCCGATTCATTCATTCATTCATTCATTTTCCGAACCGCTTTTATCCTCACTAGGGTCGCGGGGGTGCTGGAGCCTATCCCAGCTGTCTTCGGGCAGTAGGCGGGGGACACCCTGAACTGGTTGCCAGCCAATCGCAGGGCACACAGAGACGAACAACCATTCGCGCTCACACTCACACCTAGGGACAATTTAGAGCATCCAATCAGCCTACCATGCATGTCTTTGGAATGTGGGAGGAAACCGGAGTGCCCGGAGAAAACCCACGCAGGCCCGGGGAGAACATGCAAACTCCACACAGGGAGGCCGGAGCCGGAATCGAACCCACGACCTCTGCACTGTGAGGTCAACGCGCTAACCACTGGACCACCGGGCCGCCGGACCCGATTCAATTGCTGGAAAATAACGTCAACTGCGTTCACACCCACAACACTGCAAAACTTCTTTATTTTATTTTTAATCCACCACACTGCGCCTGCTTGTACCCATCTGTGAAAATACCAAAACAATGATTTAGACACATCATGTAAACTTGCGCTAGGGCACAAAACTAGTGCCATAAGCAGGGTATTTTTGGAGAAACATTGTACATTCATATTTATGTGAACAATAAATTGTATATATATCCATTGAGCAGAATTCCCTTCACTACTTTTTTGGCTCTGATAAAAAAACAAAAAAAACCCCTCAATATTTGAGTAGTCTTTTCTCTGAATACTAATCTACTCAAAGAAATGTAGGGAGGACCATTTTTAATTGTGTCATATTCTAAAATAACATTACTCCTACTTGAGTACAATTTTCGATGACCCGCCTACTGCCCTTAGTGTAGCTTTGCATAAGAAAATAAAATGGCATACACAAAATTCACATTTTCCAAAAAGTCTCATCCTAAATGGTATCTGTCATAATGATCTAATCAGGGTCTAATATGCCTGAAGGTAAAAAAGTATCAAGAAGATATTTTGACTAATAGCTGCAAAGCTCCCAATATCCGTTCATTCAAACAAGGTTTATTTACCACGAGCCATATAAATAGCACTGGGATGCTTTTTTCCTGCAGTGGGGATTCAACTGCCAAATGTCGGTCAGTCGTATTGATAGAGGAGCCCCATGTGGCTAAGCGGTTAGAAGGAAAAAAAAGTCTTACTTCTTATTCCTGTCATTGATGATATCAACAGAGCAAAAAAAAAAGAAAAACGAAAAGGATGTGATGATGCCACTTTATCAAACATGTTGCTCTGAATGCAAAAAAACGCAGAAATATTCAGGGGTAAATGGAAATTGGATGCTCATCAGTGCTTTTCCCATTAAAGCAATACCAGTGTGCACCTCACCCTTGTTCACCTCTGCATGCACTGACGTGTAATTACGAGAGAGGTTACACTTTTCCCTCAGGCCATTTACCATCCTGACTGCACGCCTTCTGCTTTTGCGCTTTGACGTTGCCGGCCACACAGAACTATTGCGAGTCGGAATAATGCCAGTCTTAATGTTGGCCAAACACAGAACCGTGCAATTGGGTATGAGCAGCAACACTCAATTAAAGAATATGAACCAAATGTACAGTATGTCTCTATTTTTGTGGCCCCATGAAGCATAGAGCAAAAAAAGCAGTGCAAGTGTTGTGATCCGTGATTAAAAGACTCTTGAAGTTGTGCTGGTCCTGGGCAAAACAAGACATAATTTAGCCAATAAGCTGCATGTATTTCCCTGCGCTGTCACGTGCGGTTGTGTCATGCATGCTGAACATGAAGAGCCTGGTGTGAACACTCTCACACTAGCCATGTATTGCGCTCCACACTCGACCCCCAGGGAGTTATTGCATGCCATCGGTGATAGCTGGCAGCATGAATCCTCCGCCACTGCTCGTTTTAAGAGGCTGTCAGAGCTTTAATGGTCTTTAGGGGCTTGGCCTTAAATAGGAAATGCTTTAGTCTATTCTAGAAAGAGAGGCTGAGGAGACAATAGTGTTCGATAGTGAACAGCACCATTTGCCTTTTTTTTTTTGCTTCCAAACTGTTGGGGCTAAAGCTGTGCAAGCTGGATTAAATTGGATCAGTTTTATGTTGAGCTGTTGGGGTTTATCCTTCTCCATGCATGCTGTGCCCCCTATTTCAACTGGCCCTAAATTGTCTGCTGCCACGCACGCTATAGTAACACACAGCAAAATGATACAATTGTTTCGACATTTTTCGGCTTGCATTCTCTCTGGTGACAGATTAGAATTGTGGTAATATAATTTTCAGAACTCAACAACCTCAACTCATGATGTCACATCCAGAACAAAACGTTCTAATTTAATTGAGCAACATCAAAGGTATCCACTTCTATTAGCATAATCTCAAGAGCTTTGCCTCCATCATACTCCAATCTGGGGTCCCACATTAAACGGATTTCTTGGAGATTGCCACACACAAATCCTATGGGAGAGATCTCCAGCTGCTTAAATTGGAACCCAGCACTCAAGACAAGACGAGGGTAACAGTCAGCTTTGATCTCGCTGTAGCATGAGGGGAATTAGAGCATCAACAGTCGGCAACCAAGATTTAGGACTGGATGTGTATACCGCGTGGCCACCATGACTGTTATCTCTGCAGGAGTATCGGCTGTGATCAAAATCATTTCTGATCCACGATATAGTAATCAATATTCAATGAACCCCTATTGTTCATTGGATATTGCGTGATATTGGGATGTTGTGTTCTGCAATTCATATAGAACCCATATTTAATTGAATGCACAAAAAAGACAGGATATTTAAATGTTCAAACTGCTAAACTTTACTGTTGATTTGAAATTTTCTCTGACAAGGCATATATGTGAGTGCTACTCAAACATTTGTTTGCAACATGGTTGAACCATCCCCAATGAAATGAACGTGTAGCCTATTTGAACACAATTCTTTGCAAAATGTAAATCTAACCTAGATAATATGCAAACAGTGACATTCATTATTTAAGTAAAAAAGTTGCCAGCAACAGTGGCAACGTAAAATGGCTGCCCTCTGGCTTGAGCCAAGAGGAGACTATTAATAGTCCTCCATCCTCTTCCATGTGTATTACACAAGGATCAACTGCGCAAGTCATGCTTTTAACAAAGTCTACTTGCCGCCCAAATCGGAAGTGATGTCAATTTGAAATGCCAATCTGATCAATCACAGTATAGTATTCATCCTGATCATCCAAAACCAGATAAACATACATTTTGAAGGGCTTTTATCAACATTTTAGATTTAATTTTTGTCCCATTCAAGACAACGCAGTAGGTGATGCTGTAGGACAGAGACTAAAACTGGGTCTGTCTCCTGGGTATGGTATTCTTGTCACCCTGAGCTGGCTGTTCGGCACAGACTCAGTAATGTGTGAAAATGTGCACGCAGCTGCTGACTTCTCGTAGTCAGCGTAGCCCTGACATGTGTACTCGCCGCAGTGTATTGATTTGGAGATATATATTTATATACAAAAATATATTAACCCAGATCTAGGATAAATTGCATTTTTTAAAAAAGTCTGTACTCCTAGCCTGAAAAAGCTGATATACTCCACACATTCATCAGATGATTTCGTTTGCCTTTCGAAATAAGTGACACTGATTGAGTAGTTAACATGCTCGTGTGAGCACAGACATTCCTTCTCACGCTGTTGGCACCTCAGATTGTGTGGCCGAGTCACAATGCTCGTTCGTGACAACAATGGTAATTGGACACGCCAAGCATCGTGTCATCACAGAGCTATTGCACCAACGAGGCGATATCGTGCTCCTGTATCAACAAAAACAAGTGAAAAAAGAAGATCCAAATGTACAGAGTGTTATATTTAGCAAGAATGAAAATAAATGAAAACATGCATCCAAAGCTCCTTAAGAGATTTCATTTATTGTGAAGGTTATCCATCTTGGGCCATGTTTATGAGCCTTCTGTTCTTTACATCCTGCCCTTGTGTTGACAAAGGGCCGTTAGCTCCGTTTGCCGCAAAAGTCTTTTTTTTTTTTTTGGAGTGCTTGGACTTTCCCAACTTTTCATTTATGAGGATTCTCTTGCCAGACCTCTGACACTCCCACTGCGCTCAAGATGTGAATGAAGGTGAAAAAAAAAAAATCACAGAGGCACAAATCATGGGCAGCGTAGCTTGTGTGCAAATCTCGAAATGTACTTTTCTTGAGACCCGTAACTGACATTGACATTTTGAAATGCCTTATGGAGCAGATACTTGATATGTACTTCAACTTTCAATGAGAGCATGCTTTTTTTTCCCTGAAAAAAATTAATCTGATTTTTAAAAAAAAGTACACAAGCCTTATGACGGCAAGTGTGTTTGAAATTCCACCAATTAAAAAGAGGGTGAGCCTACTGTAACGGATGTGAGTTAAAGTTCATGACTATTTAAAAAGAAATAGCATATCTTCCTACATGTATGAATGATTTTAGTGCGTGTGTTTAGTTGTACAGTAACCTCCACATGAGGTGTCATTAGACAGCTTAAAGCTCATTCAGGGCGGGCCGAAGCACATCAGGTAACACAGCTAAAATTATTTGAGTGTGTTTTGCCTTACTTGAGAGTAGGCAACTCCGGTCCTCGAGAGTTGCAGTCTGCTTGTTTTAGAAGTTTCCCTCTTCCAACCCACCTGATTTAAATGATCAGGATCCTTTTAAGGCTTCTGCAGAGCTTCTGCAGAGCTTGTTGATAAGCCGATCATTTGAATGTGGTATGTTGGAAGAGGGAAACCTCTAAAACAAGCAGGCCTGTGGCTCTCGAGGCCCGGAGTTGCCTTCCCTTGCCCAAACTAAGATATCATTCAGAAGACGAGATCCAACTTGCATCAAGAAGACAAGAGGAGAAACAGGCTGCAAAAGTGCAAAATGGACAGACATAAACAGACTGTAAATGTGTACTCAGAGTTCTGGTTGCATTCAAATAGTCACATGGACAAACGGCAAAAGAAAGTGTAGACTAAACATTTGTTTCCAAGCTACCTTCCTCAATAAGGAAATGTTGGAACGGAAGACCAGATTAAGCATGGCAGCGTGCTAAACCTGTGACTGGAGTAGACTATGTTTCCCAAAGTAGTGTCGGTGGGAAGGACACTCATTTACCAGATTGATGGGCCACTTTATTGCCTGCCACCTCTCCTCCGTCTCCCTCGTCGTCCCATCCTTGCCACGGTCTTGCAGAGCCATTTCCCTCCTAATCTGTCCTCTCTCTCTCTCTCTCTCTCTCTCTCTGCTGGCTCCCAAGCACACGCAAACAAACACACTCCATCAATTATGTAATCAAGTATCCCTTCCTGTCTTTTCCCAATACAAACACATGGATCTGCAAAAATAGGTTTCTATAAAAGTAAGGTAAAATAGGGAACTTCCGAAAGAGCAGTGAATTCCAAATAAATATTCTATACATTTTGTTCTTCTACATTCTTCCTTTCATAACCTTGCTGCTGTACATTGGGAATTTCTCCATTGTGAGATGAATAAAGGCTTTGTTATTCTTAAACAAGGTTACCGCACGTGTGAAAATTGCTGACTGTCTTTTTTTGTTTTAAACAGGCCCAAGTTGACACAAGCAGTCTCGTGGATCCCAGCAGTCATATCACACACGCCGAACCAGATCAGTGATCAGCTGGAAAAGTGCATAAGTAAACGTCACCCTCTTGTCTGTGCCTACTCTGCACACCTGAACTCACATTGACACGCAAAGATATGACACGTGAGTCCTCGAGCTCTTATCTGAAGAACACATATGATAACTTATTCATAAGAGTGAAGCAGACCATAAATTGCAAGTGGCATATGGATTTTGATCCCCAAAGCCGAATAACAGGAGGAGCAACACATGGCACCACAGATGTGGCAGCCATCAATGACCTGAGAAAGATCAAGGGCGTAAAATAAATCAAAACAACACATTGTAAAAATACGTTACATTGGAACCTTTCCTCTTCTGTCAACGCACCAGGAGCACTCACTACAATGTCACAGGCTTGATATGGCATCGTAGGTCTTTTTTTTTTTTTTTGTAAACGTGTTTTTGGAGACCTTAGCTATGAGTGACTTTTGCGGTAATGGCTTATATTCTGACGCTGAATTTTGCCAATAGTGTATTCTGTTTTGACGGGTGCTGCGTTTTCAAGGGCAGCATTGATAATGTGGCGATCATTATCTATTTCCCGCAGGTAATCATCAATTGTCACATTGCAGATGTCAGCAGGCTGAATGCGCTCTCGCGAATGGCCCTGTGATGAATGGAAACAAAGCGCTAGACTGTGGCCGCTGCCTCTGTACTCGCTGTCAGCCCAATAAGTTAAGAGAACACACATACACACACACACTCACACACAGTCAGTCCCGCGCTTTGGAATAACCAGTTGGTTTGGGGACCTGACTGTAAAATCGAAAGCTCAGATAACCAACTTGGTTAAAACAGCAGGGAAGGTAATCGGACAGCCCCCGCCCCCTGCTCCTCAGGATATATATGTGCAGTCCGTTATTCAACAGGCCAACAACATTCTAGAGAATCCTTCTCACGTGCTGCACTCCCAATTCGAGCTCCTACACTCAGGAAGGAGGTACAAGACCCTTCTATGCAAACTAAACCGATACAAAAACTCATTCATACCGCAGGCTATCAACCTAATTAACAAACAGCGGCCCGCGGGCACATTTGAGCCGGCCCTAAAACCCTCCTGTTGTCCTCGGGTCAAAATGACCCGTCACTGTGTTAAAAAACGCCCCAAAAAAACCCTAAATGATAATTTTTTAACTTGAAATTTTATGACTTTTCCTAGATTGTCCCCAACTGCAGAAAAATTGAAATGTTGTTTTTATTCACATTTCCATGGAAGCTGTACAAAAAAAAGTACAAAGGTGGTCTTCGGGGCAAAATGACCTATGACGCAAATAGGGTTGAAATCAAGGTCACAAAGTTATTTACACACCATAGAATGTTTCAGTGTTTTAGTTTTGTCTCAGATCAATTAGTAGAACACGTGAACAAGACGGTAGCAGACATAAACAATACAAGATAGGTGGCGTTCTTGTAGATGGCAGAACTTTTTTTTGTGGATTTCAAGGGGCTATAAATAGAGAGAGTTGTTTAGTTATTATTTATTTTCCGTTTTTTTTCAGTGAAGAACTCAGAGAGGGTTATTTATGTATTATTTATTTCATTAATAGTGTTATTATTTGTTCCCTGACTTTTTTTTCTGTAAAGAACCTGGAAAGGGTTATTTGGTTATGTGCGGCTTTCTGGGAAACAATAATTTTTTAAGCTCCCCTACGATCGTTGATGTTAGAAACTGACACCGACCCCCCATCAGAGAAGGGAAAAGTTATGTGTCCCTCACAGGAAAAAGTTTGGGGACCCCTGAACTAGAGGAAAGCAGACAGACAGGCAGGAGGACATGAGGGCAGTGTGGGGTGTGCAGATGCCTGTAACGTATTGTCCAATGTATGTAGAGTATATATTGTCCTGTGTTGTATTATTGTCCAATGTCTGTTGTGTATTGTATACTGTAAGTATTGTTCATGGGGGGCCTGTCCTCTCAGACAAGTTCCTCCGATGGGAGACCAAATAAAGAGTCAAATCAAATCAATATACAGAACTTTTTTCTAAAACTGGGCTATGGGGCGCTCATTATGGAGACCTCAGAATCTTGCCTGGCAACAACTTAAGCAGAGATGGGCAACTTAATTGCTGGAGGAGGGCGCAATTTTTCATCACTTGAGAGGGGTGTGGGGGGACAAGCCAGGACCTGCCTTAAAGGTTTTAATGAAGCACTAAACATTTATAATGATGGATATGCTGAAAGCAAAACTACACTCTCTTGAAGAGTCTTATGTGCTTTTGACCCTTCTTTGGGGGGATTTTGAGGAGGCGAGAGTTGAAAGATTCTCACCAGAGCAGAGGTCAGCACTCTGGACAGCACCACCAAGACAAGCCTCCCTGCCAATCAAGTCAAAGACTGCCGGCTGTCAGCTTTGCACCAGGCAGCATTAGCAGGGCACATCTCTGACACTCTGTGGAGACTTAACCTCAGCTTATGTGCAACTTCATCATGTGTTACATCCTCTCCAGCTGGATTTCACTTCTGCCTTTGGACTCATGTGTCAAAGGTCCTATTATTGTCACACTCCGCATCCAGACCACGGCCTCTCACTTTATTGTCGCTGACATTTATATCAGCAAAATTCAGTTATATGTTCATGGTTCATTACATTTCATATGTAATCCTTTCATCTGAAGTTGACTACTGTACATATAATAGTAGACTGAGTCTGTAGGTTTGTCATCAATTAATGTTATCCAACAGTCCTGCAGCAGGGCAGGGAGTGAAATTTAGTTCACTTTCAGACATTTCAGACATTCAGACATCTATCTTCGAAAGTGCTTCTCCTCCCAATCCATTACAATTGTTTGATTTTACTATCTTTTATTGCATACTTCTGGAGATGGTAGAATCAACCTTTACTTTTCAACATTTTTAGCGGGTAAAATCTGAATATACCAATATCTAGTCTGCTCAATAATAAAACAAGGTCCTACATACAATCTTCAACCCATACAGTATTTAATAACAATGATAATTCAACTGAAATTGGGGAAAACGTGCAATGATTAAATATGAATTGAAAGGCAAGAATTTTCCAAAGGTGAACCATTAACAAACAATTTTCCCTCTAACAAGGGAAACATTAAAACTACACACATCATGGATAATAACGAGGTGTAATTGAAAAGCTCCATGGGGTCTGCTCAAATTGAGGAGATTATACGCACATGACCTAGAAAACTTTAGCTTATTCTTTGAACAGCTCGCTGCATTGACAACTTTTGAGGCGGTGGAGGAATGAAAAGGGAAAATAAAGAATGCAGGCACGAGAGAAGTATACTGGGTGCCGGGGAAGGTTTTTGTGTGAAGGATTTAGAGGAAATGATTGAAAATGCATGCAAGAAAAGAATGCTTGTCGCCTTGACAAAATTCGTTTGGCTATTTATTTTGGCAAAGTCCAAGAAAATACAAGACAAGGATGCACATCTTTGGGTTAGATTCCCTCAACTGCAGAACCGCAGATTTATTTTAAATGTGGTACTTATTTGAGAGGTATTTAATGTACAAATGCTTGATTCAAATTTTCATTTGCTGTTCAACTATAAAGACTCGAAAATGTGGATTTTTGTTTGTCTTATCCTGTACAGTTATTCTAATTTAGCGATTTGCTCTTTTCAACTCAATATATGTCATGATCCTGTTCTTGTGTTTCACCAGGAGGTGGCAGTAGAAGGCTTCTCTTGACGCGTGCACACCTGCTACCAATTTGCTCATCATGATTGAAGCCACTGCCAAGATCATGTCTCTTGTCGGATTATTGACCTTGTTGCTGCTCTTGCTCAAGTGTTGTTTTCTTGACCTCTCGATCTCGCCATAGTGTTTTTTTTACGCTCTAGTCTCTCGCCTGACTTGGTAAGTATTTGTTTTTTTTTTACTTTGACCATGCTCATGTTTTTGTTTTCATGAAATTAAACTTTTGTTATTTCGTTCATATCTCAGAGTTTCTTTTTCCTAGGCTTTGCAAGCGCTTTTTGTTCCTGTATAGTTTTCCTGGTTCTTTTGACCAGTGATTTCTGTTGACACTTTGTCTATACGTTTTTGTATTAAATACTTTTGTACGGACTTTTGTTTGAGTTCACGATTGTGTGATCCGATCGCCATTCAGTTCATTCCCGAGCTGTGTCAATAGGTTGCTTAGTTTGACTAAATGCCCATTTTCAAGAACTGCAGCTTTTAAATGCTACTTGGGGTTGCTAATGATAAGAATTAAAAGAGTTTACCTCACTCAATGTCACAACACTGTGATCACCCATCCAATGTATGTGCACATCTCTACTTATGCCCACACCAACCTCCAAAAATATACCGATCACCCCAATACTTTGTATTTTATGGACAAAGCGTTTTCCTCATTAAGCAACATGAGCTTCTGTTGTGAGCGCCAATTTGGAGAGGAAAATGCTCTATCCATAAAATTGACCATATTCGGGCAATCATTCTAATATTCTCAGCGGCCGATGTCAACATACATTTTGGTGACTGATCACAATTTTCAGACAGAAGACAACGTATGGGTCTTGTACGTCACGTATTTCGATTGTACCCGGCACAATCACAGTACCGCAAGTGAGAAGGGACATATTACATTGGGATCAGCACTGAAAGAGGCATTTGAACCGGTTTCACAAAATAAACCACAGGAGCCACAAACCCTTTGGTCAGGTAAAATGCCTGCCACAAGCACCAATTGAACTAGATGGCCCATTGGAAGTGATGTTAGATGAATAGCAAGTGATGTCAGACGATCTGCCATCATGGATGTGGCCATCATATTAGAAATCCGCAATTACCGGAAATAATAATGGTAAAACTGAGTTTGAATGACATAGTACAATCAAAATTAAAGACTATTGACGAAATGAGTAGAGTGTGATAGCATCAAAAGTATGGCATAAAGTTGTCTACTGTCTAAAGAATATTCATGACAAATGCACTCCATTCTTACCGTAATGCCTATTAAGGTGACAAACGTCCAATAAAGAATGTTTTCCAAGCTCAACTTCCAGCCCTCTTGGCCACACTGTCTTTTGATTTACTCAACTTGCATGCAGATAATTACCGCCGCACAGATCAGTAATTATGTACAAGAAACAGCACATGTATCTGTGGCTGGAAATAGTAATACGAGCATCCCAAGGGAAGTGGGATGAAGCCACTGACTTTGCAGCTTCAGACAGTCTTTCTACATTAGTGTGTGTGAGGCCGGAAGCACATGTGTTGATATTGCGGGAAGATGCTTGGGAAATTAAATGATAGCTCGCAACAGATGATTTAGCTTAGTGAGACAAAAACCCTCCTAAATTGTGTCATGCACCAAACATCGGTGACCTCTGTCTACGGTCGCTGCCAGAGCAAAACGAGTTACAAGTAGTTATTGCTGAAGGTATTTAGCTCAGACAAATGGGGACTTTTAGCTTGCTCGATTCTGAGTCACTGCCTGGCGATACTTTGCCAGCCCTTCACTGCAGCCACCTTCATTTACGTTGACTTTGTCATTAGCAAGTGAAAAGCATGTTCAAGCCAGAGATGTGGGCAATCTAGTTCTCAAAATTTAGTGATGACTGCAAATGATTTTTATTTCAAGTTTTGAAAGATAGAATTTTGGTTGAGATAAAAACTACCAACTTGAGTACATTCTGAGCTTGTTCTAAAATATTTACCAAAGAGGCTTTTTCTTGATGCTCTCCGAACATATTGACAGCCCAAAATATCCTGTGATAAAAAGGCTGAATCAGAGTAGAGGAAAAGTATGCCAGGGTGCGTGGCCTTGACCCGCTATGGTTTTAATCTAAGTGCACACATGCATCATCTCAGGTTCCTCCAGCTGAGTGTAAAATACAACTGGGCAGGTTTTGCTTCTTTATTGTGCACCTGCTCCGCAGGAGAGAAAGTAATCGAATCAGCTGCTTCTCCTCCTCGATTGCAGTGTCATTTTTGACAAAAGATCCACGTTGTGAGGTCGGTGGCGGGTTAGTGTCTCACCCGGTGTGGCTGTCACTTGCATTTGGTTCAACAGAGTACAGGCATGTAACATCACATCTTGTTTGAGATTCAAAATGTTGATGGTTGAAAAATGACATGAGCTCAGCACTCATTCACAAGACAGCAGCATCACATATAAACGTTGAACTGTTGAAATAATTACATGGTTGTAATCAATGGGGTTCAAAAACAGCATTCAAGACTTTTTCTTCATCGCAACAATCGCTATTTGACAGCGCAATATTAACCCTTTCAGGGACAGTGGTTACTACAGTGGACAGCTTATCATGTTATCAGTTTACAGAGTGCATGAAAGGGTTAATGTGTGGGACAACCACACCGTCTCAGGGTCTCCTGAAAAGTGATTATTTTGGTAGATCAGGGTTTTCAAATCACTTAACCTGTTAAACTGTAACTGTGTTTTCACAAACAAAGCCCATTAGCTCCTCCTGTTCGATTTTGCAAAATAAGATTCTGCACCATTTTTCTCTTCGTTTGTCTTCACTTGTCAATGTTTTGCGTTGGGCGCAGTAAGCAAAATTGCTGCATTTGCGTAAACAGCAATAATTTGACAATTGTCCCGAATCCAAATAAGACCAAATCTCACTGTTGGTGTTTGCATGTCTAATAATACACTCTATTAAAATCAGGTTTCAGAACATTGGTTCTGTTAACATTTCATGTGTAATGGAAAAATGTAATTCAATGGCCTTCAATTATTTTATTTTTTTTTTGCTAATGTAATTTCAAGTGATCCATTTCTGATATCACTGTGCACACGCCCAAAATGCAGATGAACAAATGAACATCGGGTATCAAAACAGAAGTGACAACATTGGGCAGCAACAACACAAGAAACAAACGTTAAGAATGGAAAGAGGTCATGCAGAGCTCCTCATATACATCATGAGTCTCTGAAGAACACTTGCAGTGTATAATTTTGATTGACTGTGAGTGTGTCATTCAGTAGTGAGTACATCTGTCATTCCACACACTTTGATGGCTTGTGCGTAAATCCTGCAATCAGATTGGCACATATCCAATACATCCATCCATCCATTTTCTAATCCGTTTAAAGCAAATTCCACACGGAATTGAACCCGAAACTTTTGCACTGTGAGGCGAATGTACTAACCAGCTTCCACAGTGCTGCCACATATCCAATACATATCAGATATTATCCACCTACCATGACGCCTATCTGAACTGGACTTTAATCCAAGTTGGAAAGTAAGTGGAATTGACTTACTTGATTCTTACTTGATGGTGTGATTATTGACACAAGGTAATTATAGTACCAACACATAGTCTAAACCGCCTTCGCGCAGAGTTTGACAGCTTGCCACACCAGACTTAAACTAGACTTAAAAATAAATTCATATAATTTTTTGGACTTGCCTGTAATTGTGATTTCTTATTGTCTAAAAATGTTAAGACATTGTTTAGATGTCTTAACATCTAAAAATGTTAAGACAATGTTTAGATGACTTAACATCTAAAAATGTTAAGACAATAAGAAATCATAATTACAGGCAAGTCCAAAAAATTACATGCATTTATTTTTAAGTCTTGTTTAAGTCTGGTGTGGCAAGCTGTCAAACTCTGCGCGAAGGCGGTTTAGACTATGTGTTGGTACTTTCACAGATGCATTTAAGAAGGTGTGTGCTGTTGTGGGTGTGAACGCAGTAAACTTGAGTCACTGTCAATCAAAGCAGCTCTTCTTATAAGAGCTGTAATCGTCCTTGACATGGCAAAGGAAGAAACTGATTTGCTCGAGTCTGGCGGCATATATAAACGTGCAAAGGACGTTTATAAGAAAACGCAAGCAGGCCTCGGTCTTCCGTATGATGTAAAGTTGACACGTGGAGACTGACTTCCACCATGGTCATTTGTGTTCAGATGTGAAACACACCTGGCCAGTGGAATGGTTTTAAGAAATTGAAAAAGACGATAATAGCACATTCCATGAATTATCCATCCATCCATCCATCATCTACCGCTTATCCGGGGCCGGGTCGTGGGGGCAACAGCTTTAGCAGGGAAGCCCAGACTTCCCTCTCCCTAGCTACTTCTTCCAGCTCTCCCCGGGGGATCCCGAGGCGTTCCCAGGCCAGCCGGGTGACGTAGTCTCTCCAGCGTGTCCTGGGTCTTCCTCGGGGTCTCCTCCCGGTGGGACATGCCCGGAACACCTCACCAGGGAGGCGCTCAGGAGGCATCCGAATCAGATGCCCAAGCCACCCCATCTGGCTCCTCTCGATGTGGAGGAGAAGCGGCTCGACTCTGAGCCCCTCCCGGATGACCGAGCTTCTCACCTTATCTCTAAGGGAGAGCCCGGACACCCTGCGGAGAAAACTCATTTCGGCCGCTTGTATACGGGATCTCGTTCTTTCGGTCACGACCCGTAGCTCGTGGCCATAGATGAGGGTTGGGACGTAGATCGACCGGTAAATTGAGAGCTTCGCCCTTTGGCTCAGCTCCTTCTTCACCACGACAGACCGATACAACGTCTGCATCACAGCAATGTACTCCATACCCACGAAGCACCCCCCACAGAACTCCCCGAGGGACACGGTCAAACGCCTTCTCCAAGTCCACAAAACACATGTAGACTGGTTGGGCGAATTCCCACATACACTCAAGGACCCTGCTAAGGGTGTAGAGCTGGTCCACTGTTCCACGGCCGGGACGAAAACCACACTGCTCCTCCTCAATCTGAGGCTCGACTTCCTGACGGACCCTCCTCTCCAGCACCCCTGAATAGACCTTACCAGGGAGGCTGAGAAGTGTGATCCCTCTGTAGTTGGAACACACCCCCCGGTCCCCCTTTTTAAAAAGAGGGACTACCACCCCGGTCTGCTTATGACAATAATTCAAAGATGCTCCAGCAGGTGTAAATTTTGGACAAATTTCCCCAACCAATATGTCAAATAGGTTGTGCACACGTTAAAGGAAATGCCCTCGGAACGCCTGCATGAAAATCAAGATGAGTGACTTTTTACACTTGAGTCTCCAAAAAAGACCCTGTGTTCTAATGATAGGTTTGCCTTCGTATAGCACCACAATGATTTTCATTTGTCCACTTTCAGCATTGAATTTGTCAATTTCAAGTTATTTCATCTTCCGTGTCTTTTATTGTTTTGGAATTTTGGAATGGATGGCGAATTACAATTGTTTTTAGACCGATACCGATGTTTTTAGTTCTGGACCTCCTCATACAGTCGGTAGTAGCACATTGTAAAGTGTCTGTGTGTGTCTTGAAATGCACTTATAAATGAAATGTATTATTATTATTATTATGTCACGACATGCTGCGAAACTTCACAGGCTGTAATTGTCACGTAGCAAGGTGGTGGTGGACCCCAAAAAGCAGGCATGAGGGAGGAGCAGGGTGTACTTGAAGAGTTGTATTTAAAAGAAGAAAACTAAATCCTAAACAAAGTCCAAAGTAGCGAACAAAAATCATGACTGAAGATAAAACATAACAGCAACCAAAACATGACTGAAACAAACCTGATTGCAACAAACAAACATGACAGTAGCAAGAGCAAACAATGACCCGACACTGAGTGTTCGGGCAGGAGTCCTTTTATACAACTAATTACCAAATGACCAACAGGTGTGCAGCTGCTGGGGGAGCCCTACAGTTCCACCTGTTGGTCCCTAAACCAAATCATGACAGTAATAAAGCGCACATATGACCACAATAATGTGATTATGATTAAAATAATCCTTGTTTTATTACTGTTGCTTTTCCACAAAAAACGAAATGTTTCACTTCACGTAAACATGCATCCTTATTACTTTTCAACAAATTCGTTTCATAAAATAACCCTCCACAACATGTTAGTGTTGCTCCTGCTCATGTCACTGTGAGTGCAGGCGCACAAAGCTGATTGCACGCAGGACCACCGTTGTTACATAACATGAAAGAATGAACCCACATTGTCGTGATTTAGGATTTGTAACAGAAATGGGAAAAGAAAAAGTGGTCTGACGCTTCATATTTCTACTCAGACAAGTCACCTACTGCTCAGTCTCAAATGTAGGAAATTAAAAAGCTTTTATTTGCTCCCTTGTGTTCATTAGCATAAGTCCTGAGGTGCCGTGACTGCGGCAGCTGTTTAAAAGACAGAGATAACTGCTTGAAAGCTTAAACGCCACATCTGAAAGGACCGTGTGAGAGTCAGAGGGGCTGATCTTAAGTGCCATCTGGATGAGGACACCTGGATGTGGGGCGTTGTTTTATGGAGCCCACCGTCACCACCACCACCACTGAGCTTTTAATCCACATCCTGCTCATGAGAGTCACATCTTCACTTAGATAATGAATTATGAATCCGAACCGGGATGATATTCAATATTAGATGAACTTCATTTGATGACAGTATCCCGGCCGACGCGTGGGACAATCCTCTCTCAGAAGCCTCTACTCAGAGCTGAAGAAAAGCACATTATCGTCTCTCTTCATGATGGGGATGCGCCACATGTATGCAGACTCGGCCCATCCATGAGTGTGTCTGTATTGGTTACAGCATCCCACAAAAAATGAATACACTTCACATTTTTGACATTTTTGTACAATGCTCGAGTTGATTGGTCAGATCTTCACACCATCCTTTTTCATGGTGACATTTAGTGGTGGTTCGAGACCTTGTGCGCCACCATCTTCTATTTCAAAATGCTAGTCAGATGCTCAATAGGCTTTAGGTCCGGAGACTTACTTTGCCAGTCCATCACATTTATCTTCTGCTTCTTTCACAAGGCAGAGGTCATCTCGGTGGTGTGTTCATCATGTTGGAATGCTGTTGGTTAATTGGGGCAGATGTGGATTTTCTTTTTTTTTTACTCATGGTATACTCACATTTGTGGCTGTGTGTTGAGAAACAAGCTATACACTGACAACTATAGACTCAAAATGATATTGTTTTCATTGGTGTCCCATTAGGTACTATTCATTCATTTTCCGAACCGCTTTATCCTCACTAGGGTCGCGGGGGGTGCTGGAGCCTATCCCAGCTGTCTTCGCGCAGTGGGCGGGGTACACCCGGAACCAGTTGCCACCCAATCGCAGGGCACACAAAGACGAACAACCATCCTTGCTCACACTCACATCGAGGGACAATTTAGAGTGTTCATTCAGACTGCCATGCGTGTTTTTGGAATGTGGAAGGAAAGCAGAGTACCCGGAGAAAACCCACATAGGCCTGGGGAGAAAATGCAAACTCCACACAGAAAGGCCGGAGCTGGGATCAAACCCACGACCTCTGCACTGTGAGGTCATTGCACTAACCGCTGGAGCACTGGGTCGCCCTATCTATATATACTAACTATAATATATATGATCATATAGTAAAACACTTACAAGAATGTGAGGGATGTAGTCACTTTTGTGAGAAACTGTAACAAGAGCTTTCATACAATTGCGAAATTGTGAAAATAAAATACTTCCTCTGAAGCTAGCAGGTTGATTTGGCATGGCCTTTCTAAATAGTGATAGCAGGACAAAAGTCATTCGTCACTACAGAACACATCAGGCTGTTGTTTCTTCTGCCTGAATACACAAGTGGCCAGGCTGTTCTTTTCCCTGCTCTGGCTGCATTGAAAAACACAAAGATGCTCAACACAGAACTGTATTGTACATTTATGAGAACACAGGAGAGACTGAAGGTTCACTGGAGCGTTAGCAAGCACATGGAAGAAAAATCTAGTACGACGAGCAGCCTTTAAATGCTGAGCTACTCCTATGTGCCACTAGCAATGCACTTGCTGCTCAGTGGCCCATGTCTATTTTTACCACACTTATCACAGGTCATTAATGGATGAATGCTCAAAAAGTAATCATCTGTAAATAGCCTGACAGCTTAAAGATTAAAATGAACAGTCTTACGTAACACAGGGTCACAACCTTCTAAATAATAGTGCAAAAAATCTTGCGGGAGGCAGGTCATTTATGCATCAATTACTGTGGTATCCAACCACGTTTATTTGAAGAGGTCACGCCTGATAGACATGAGTAGTTAGGTGCAAACTGTATTTGAGATGAGCTGCACAACATTCACGGAATAAAGGAGTTTCCGTGGAAATTATGGCTTCGGTAAGGCACTAACAGTGTGCAAAATGCATACTATTCAGAGCCAGTACTATAATATACTATGCCATTACACCGTTATTTCTATAGTCAATTGCAAATATAGAACACACCTCTCCATAATTTTTGAGGAAAATTGGTTGTCAGTAATTATTGCAGAATTCTAAATAAAAGGGGAGAGAGGAGAAGATTTAAACTAAGACAAACTGAATTGTGGAGACGGTGGTCTGTAGAAATGAGTGCCAGTCTTGGAAGTGCTCTGCTTCCCAGGGCTACCATTCTAGTAGTTTTCAGTGTTTTTGACACCTTTAGGCCACCTTAGTTCCTGCTTGTGTCTGGCAACGCGAAAGTAAACCGAGCAACTCCAGTAATTGGTGGTGTCACTTTTTGTACACGTGGACTACCTGAAACAAACTGAAATACAATTATCAGTCGCAATCAAAACAACACTGGTTCACATAAGAATATTGATATTTTTGACCACAGATGGCATATTGGGTTATCCATGCAACCATTTTCCATACTGGTTATCCTCATTCGGGTCACAGGTGAGCTGGGGATACCATAGACTAGCTGCCACTCAATCACGGGGCACGTTTAGACAAACTACCATTCATACTCATATTCCCAAATATGGACAATCCAGAGTCTTAAGTTTTCCTAACAAGCATTTTTTCAGAACGTATGTAGGCATTCCTGGAGAAAAACCCACGCAAGCAGAACATCAATCTCTACACAGGAATGCCCGAGTCAGGATTTGATCTCAGGCTCTCTCAGCTGTGAGGCAGACATGTTAACTGCTTGATTCAATATGGAGGCAGGACATCCTAGAGGCCTGCAAATTTTTGAGACACGCACAAGCACACACGCCCAACCAGTGTGCCAAACCACTCAATTCTCAGCGCTGCAAAGCAAACAGCACTTAAATGACCAACTCTTGCCCTTGTGCATTCAGGCTATGTTTGAGGCAACCTTCTTGCTGTCATCTTGCCACAGCGGCGTGGTCTCCTCTTTATCATTTGTCATGTGACAGCATCTGAATCATTTGGCCAAAGGGGGAAAACTCATAGTTGCTGCTAACGTCAGATGGCAAGAAAAGCAAATGCAAAAACCTCTGTCTTTGTTGCATGAGAATTGTCCAGCGCACACACACACTTTGGGCTCTATTTTCATAAACAGCACATGTACAGTACACTCCAATGCAAAAACCAGCAAATCTTGATTTTCGTGCTGTTGCAAGCTTTCTCTTGCTCCTCTGCACCATTCTGAGTATTCTGGGGCACCACGGGCATTTTCTTTTATCCGCCACCGGCGCACCTGACAATTTGTAGCCTCAAAGTCGAGCAAAATTGTTTTGGTGTTGCAAGGTTGAGGATCCGAGTGAAGGGATGCAGGGATGCAAGGAAGAAGTGCTTGCAAAAAGTAACTCATTTCAAAATATAAAACCGGAAAAAAAGGCTTTTTTGGAATAATAAAAATCAAAGTAATGAAAGGAAGTCCAAAACAAACAGTCAAAGTAACAAACAATCACACTAAACTCATCATGACACGAGGATGAGACAACTGACGGGAACAACAACAAAAATTAAGAGACAAGGAGTGAAAGAAACACGCAAACTAAGTACAAGCAAACTGACGGGACAACGTCATGATTAGACTCGAGTCACACTGGAGTTACAGTACCATTTTGAGGACTTGCAACATGCTTTTAGGCAGGAAAGAAACAAACAAATGATTTTTTTTTTTCATTCGTGCCAACCTGGCAGCCCAGTCAGTGTCATTTGTTGGTGTGAAGTGGCTACCTAACCATCATCGCGATGGGAGCAGCTCTGAAGATCAATAATTTAAATGAATGGATTACCTTGTCATTGAATTTGGAAAAATAAAAATAAAAATAAAATACTGTAGGATGACAAACTTGCTTTGCAAGTCACAAAATGAAGACAAAACAACAACATTTTAACTTCATTTGTCACTTCAATAACCCACAAAGACAGGCACCGGTAAGCTAATGTCACGGATCAAGAGTGACAGCATGATCAGCCATTAGATCACGCAGAGAAGAAAACAGTGCTGAGGTCAATTGTCAGGGCTCTCAAATGATTCAGCAAGCCTCCAAGTCTCTCACCTGCAATACAAACCAATCCGAACCACACGTAGAGTGGCCAAAAATAGCCGTGACGACTACTTCAGGCGTCATTGTGATTACACACAACGCAAACTGCCCATACCGGGACATATTTTGTGTCTTTTGCCTCCACCAGCATGTTTAAAATGACCTTTTCCAGCAGTCATTTTGACACCGTAAATGGGAAACAGTAGGGCAGTAAAAGCAGGTAGCAGTAATATTTATTGGAGTTTTATAACATTTTGTGATTTCTGGATGTGTAAATTAAACCTGATTCATGATTACATATGGTCTATCCAAGCAATGATGAATTGCCATTTTAATGAAGATTTTTGGACACTGTCATGTGAAAGGACTTTTTTTGTAGATGTGTAGAATGATGAAGTTTTAAAGATCCGTACGAAGAGAGTCCTAAATGGACTTAAAATGATCTTGTTCTGCAAACAGTTCATCCTGATCTGTTCCTTTTGTCGTTTTTGCAGGAAGTGGAAAACAGCCGAATAAACAACACAACAAAAGTAGTGCCAGTGTATTTTTGGGAACCTCGAAAATGCATCTTTCTCAAGGTACAGTGTCAGCCTCACATATGTACTGTATGTCTGTGAGGATTTTGCTTCGAGACGGCATGCAAGAGCAGAAGGACACTTAATGGCTTTTTTTAGCGGCGTGTCAGACGTGAAAATCATTTTGGGCCAAACTGTTGGTGTGATTACAACATTTTAAGGCCCTGGGGCCTGTTTAGGTTTGCTGAAGTGTGCAGCTGAACTAAAATCCAGGTGCAATACTGCAAAGCCGTCCTGGGAGTATTTCACTTTGAGCAAACTCCAGTACAGAGGCTTGTGAAAGCAACTGCCTGTGCCCTCACTTACATTGTTGAATGTGTCACATAATGTCATGCCAAACAGAGAAGTCCATACAAACACGAGGTTGGCCGCTAAGTGTTCAGGTCAGAGAAAAATGATGGCTCGCTGCATGATGCGATGGGCCCGACATGCTGCAGTTCATTCATTTGGTTGAGGAAAATAATAAACAATAGTTGAGTCGTACTTGCCTTCGCGAATAATCAAGCGTCAATTTCATGCCAATTTGTCTGGAAAATGTCTATTTGCGGTTTGGATGGTGTCATGTGTTGTCAGCTGTCGGGGCTTCGTGACACGGGGTTGATCTTCGCACCACATTCTGCAAGGCTTGCACACTGATAGCATTCACCATCGTGGCCCTTGCTTATTACGTTAATGCAGTCTGAACGTGCTCATGTTAACATTTGATTCCAATAATGTATTTACTTCTGAGCAGCCACTTCGTTGGCAGAATTTTGGTCTCAAAGTATCTAACTATGTACCAATATGTCATGGCTTGTAGTAATGTGATTGTATTTTAATTTTGCACCAAGACCAACCTAAAAAAATACTTAAATCATCAGGTTAGCACCCTTCTGACCAACATTAAAATACAGTGATGTCATAAAAATAATTTGAGGTTTTATTCCTAAAACGAATTTTAAAAAACACTTTGATATGATTGCAAACCCTTGTGAGGATAAGCAGATTAGAAAATGCATGGATGACTGCATGCCCCGCAACAACAAATGCCAAAAAGGAGCATTGCAACTTCCATCAGAAATGCATATATAGGTGGTCGCTCAAAATGACAGTGACAGCCTCTACCCCCCCCCCCCCAGAAACACACACACACACACACACACACCACCCCCAAAAAGCAGAAGGTCATTAAAACCAAGACAGTGTCACACATCAATCTTGAGGCTCAAGTTCAAGCAAGGTGGTGAAAAGCCTAATATTGAAAGAGATAGGTGTGTCTTCCAAAATGCTTTTAGTTTATTATATCAGGCTGAGGTTGCGACCACTTGCAGGCAGAGATCCATTACAGGTGAGCAAGGCCCTGGTATCAGCTGGAACTATGCTCATCCAATTACTGTGGTCAGCAATAGACACTCACGGGCACACAGACACACGCACGCACGCGCTGACATAGGCCTATAACGCTATCTGTCGTGCACATGCAATATATGACAACTGCTTATCTGTTTTACCATTGAATAGAAACTGCTCTGTTTCTCTCAATTGCAGTGCTTTCATTTGTTGTCAAAAACATAATGTCATTTAATTGTGTTTTATTGGTTGGCAACTGGTTCAGAGTGTCCCCCGCCTACTGCCCGAAGACAGCTGGGATAGGCTCCAACACCCCCCACAATCGTTGTAAGGATAAAGCGGATCGGAAAATGAATGAATGAATGTATAATTATGTTTTCTAAAATCGACCACACATATATACACTTAGCATTTTTGAGATGATTGACGTCCCTTTGAAGCACAGGACAGAAATGTACCAGAATTGATTTTATTCTGACGCAAGCCAGAGATCAACATTCCAGTTGCATTTGCAAACAAACTCCAAACACTTCTGCAGCTATTGAGCAGCCAAGATGCCTGCAGTACAACGTTCATGAATCTGAACAAACAATTTAACACTTCTAACGCTCAATGATGAACTAATAATAATAATGCGACATATGGTGTGGATAGCAGGCATATCTTCAATGGTTTAAAGCGATACGTTCATGCTTTCATGACCTTGAATTGATGGCATGGCATAAAACATCAATGATGTGACCTAAAGTATCGAGTATGCAAGAGGGACTCAATTAGTTTTTGTGCTTTCAGAGGCATGTGTATTCTGCTTATTATTGGATATTAGGACTGCAGAGTGGTATCTCTTTTTTCATCATTCTAGAGATTTTTATCATATAAAACAATACATCCCGATTTATCTAGCGCTTTCACAACAGCTGCAGCTGTAACAAAGCGCTTAACAAAACAGTGAACATAAAGTAAAATAATAAACACAACACATAACATAACACGGACAGTCGTGCAATCCCAACCACTTTTCCCTCATACGCTTTGTTGTTAAAAGCAGTTTGAGATGAAAGAGAAGAGAATCAAAGTGTCCTCTCACCAGTGGATCAGAGACGTCATGCTCAAGGGTAAGGGTACAATATGGGAAACCAATTTCATACAGTCAAACAAAATTATGAACTGTATAACATTGGTTTCATTTGAAGTTGAAAGAGTCCTTGTTAAGAATGGTTTCATCCAGTGCTTGAATGGGCTCCTGTTGATTTTATTTTTATTTTTGTACACGTGCAGCTTAATTATCTGAGGCTTTCTTGACAAAATTTAGAAGAAGACACGATTATTTAGTATGTGGTAAGATTAAAAGCATTCAATAACTTTATGATGTGATGGGACATCTATTTGCTTTTACAGAAGTGTGGACTGCAACATTTTTCACTGGCAAATACGTCTGGAAGTACTTGCAAATACAGTACGTGTGAATGTATTTACATGTCCCAGTCCGTTCTCTCAAAGCAGTCTTGCAGCGCAAATATTTTGTAGCCCCTTTATGCTATTTTTGTTCTTATTTTCAAAATATTATAATAATATCGCATTGTAAGTTACTTTGTCATTTCCCACCCTAACCTTTATGTTCTTAGCGATAATCAGGGGCCACCTTCCCTCCAACCTGGCCCAACCCCTAAATTTGATCAAGTGAACTGGATCTGTCATTTCAGTGGGCATCCATTCAGTATTTGTGTGTGTGTGTGTGTGTGTGTGTGTGTTGTATGCTTGTGTGTGTGTGTGATACGCACTGTAGCAAGATTTGTTTTTGAGAATTGAGTAAAGGGAACAAATATTGATAATAAAGGGCATGCAAGGAGAAGAACATGAGCGAACAGATAAATGGAGCACTAACACAATGCAACAACTAACTGCCAGTCAGCAAAACTACACGAAAGTAACATTGACAACAATTATTGTCAGTATTGAATGAGACAATATAAATGATGAGGTGATGTTGCTGCACCTGTCGCAGCTTGATTTACGGGCCTCTTATCTAACAAGCACCAAAGGCATTACCTGGAGCACTTGGATAGTATGTCAATATGAGTCACTGTGAGCGCATGACGAACAAAATAGATGTGTGTCAGTGTCTCTGAGTCGTGCCGAGAAAAATTCCCAACCCTGCTGCGAGTGTAACATGAAGCAGGTGGGAAGTGAAGGAGGGAGGCTGTGAAACCACAATGAGGTGGTGTCTTGAAGTCAGATTTAGCAGAAGAGGGCAAACTACGCAGCGGGGTCCCAGAAATCACAGCACGGCAAAGCTGAGCTCTGTGGATGTGTTTATTACTTCAATTCCTCGGGAGTTTCACGCCCCCAACCCCTCTTTGTGCTGCGCGGCCTTCGGAAGCAAGCAAAGCATGACTCGGGGAGCTGACACTGTGAAAGCTAAAAAGGGAACATTGCATAATCAGGTGACTTTGCAAAGGCAGTGAGGTTTTATCTTCCTGTCATGTCGCTGGTGGCTGAATGAATGAAAGCCATGAGTGATGACATGGCACCATATTGTGCAGAGTTCATTCCAGGCTCTACGGTAGGGAGAAAGGGCTGATGTCCTTCAATGCGCAGCACTAAGATCTCCTTACTCATATTTTTACCCCTCTACTCACATGCTTTGAGCATCAGTCAAAAAAGGGGTTAATTCATTACAAGGTGTCATTTTTGCCTGCACTTTGAAGACACTACACACTGAAAATGTGTTTTTTTTTTAGTTGAGAACCACTGATCTAGCATATACTGTACATCCCTTGCCAAAGCAAGGCCCTGTATCACATGCGAGCATTAGAAATGAGTACATTAATGCAAATAATTTCCAGACATTTAAATGTAAAAGGCGTTCCTTCCTGTCAATTTCAGTTACAGTGACAGGGACACAAACATTTCTAATGGCAGACAACTGAACTAAAAATCCATTCATTTTGTGTGTTGGCTCTGTTGAAATTCAGCAGGCCATTGGCTGAAAGATGGCCGGCCACTGCAGCGCCGGGTCCCCCCGGAGGAATATTTTTACCGAAGCTGACTGATCACCGTGTGTATCCTGAGTGTCTTGCTGATTGCTTAAAATTCAGGATCCTGCGTAAAAAAGGGCCCAAACACAGCACAGGTCTAGTTTTGAAACGCGTCAGAGTGTCTTGAAAAATACATTGAACCTGTTTATTGCTCAACCTTTCTGATGTTGGTTAGTGATGACAAGTTTTAGCTTTGCACAAGACACAGGTGTCTTTTCATCATCACACATTTTTGTGTGGGCATGTAGCAACCACAAAATTGGCATGTACTTCAATCATGAGTGATGAACCAACGAAATCAAACGAGCTTGTTTCCGCAAGCCTATTGCATGCAAAGGACAAAACGTGTAGAGTAGAACCGCAAATAGTCAAACTTCAACCATGACACGGCTCATTTTGGCCTCTTTTATGCATAAAACTGCATACTGCATACCCATATGAATCTTGAGTCACCCTTCATTCAAACATATTCTTCAATCCAATGAGGACATTTCACTCATTCTTGGATGGAAAGAGCAGCGGCAGTCTCCCACCAGCTATCCCGGGACAATGCGGCAGTTCATCAAGCAGCTCTACTACAGTAGTGACATGGCAGGTTCAGCTGAAGGAGAGACGCTCACGCCCATACTAATGAGACCCTACGCAGCTCAGTGCATGGAGGGGGATCTCACACACACACACACACACACACACACACACACACACACACACACACACACACACACACACACACAATTTCAGAAGTATCAGAGAGACTATCACTGCACAGACGCCCATGCAGAAAATGCAAAAGGCACATTTCCTTTTGTAAATTCCTTGAAACTGGCAGTGGTGGGGAATAAAGTACAAATACTTGCCTTCTGTATAGTATAGTGTTTTTATCTTTACACCCGACATTTGTGAAGCAAAATCCAACCGTTGTTCTCCATCTTAGTGAGTGGCCATTTTTCCACTTACTATCAAATGAAAATCACATCACCGTGCCTGAGTGCTCAACTTGTGAACGTCACAGGACCAAACCAAGAAAACAGGTGAGCCATAATTGGGCATTGCGCCGAGCCAGGGTTCTTCAGTCCTGTTCCTCAGGGCCGATTTCCTGCATGTTATCCATCTCTCCCTGCTGCAATACACCTGATTCAAACGATTAGGATCGTCATCCACCTTCTGCAGACCCTGCTGATTATCTGATGATTTAAATCAAGTGTGTTGCAACAGGGAGAGATTAAAAA
This sequence comes from Hippocampus zosterae, assembly GCF_025434085.1. NCBI lineage: Eukaryota > Metazoa > Chordata > Actinopteri > Syngnathiformes > Syngnathidae > Hippocampus > Hippocampus zosterae. The sequence goes on from NC_067452.1 coordinate 24,158,989, forward strand.
CATGAAGGAAACGAGCCCTTGAGGAACAGCATTGAAGAATGCTATTTGTGGGCCAGCCTGGTCCAATTCACCTGCACATAGTGTGAATAGGGGTAATTTGTTAAGCGATTACCACCTGCAGACCTGAAGCGGTCATGATTGTGCGATTGATGATATCTATTAATGATTTTTTTTAATGTGTCAGACATGTTTAGTTTTCTTCAGCCAAGGCAGAAAACTCACTGTCACTTCAATTATTACGGTAAAAACTTTAATGGAGGTATGGACGCGGATCTCATGATGTCATGCGGATCTGCCCAACATTGAGGCTTTGTGTGAAAGTAATAATGCCAGTAGTAATCTTTAGAAACTTTAACTTTGTTTAACTGACTTTAAGTTACTCTGGCTGCTCAGGTATTAAGCAATCAAGTCGGGTTAAAAATGGCCACGAGATATGGATACACAATCACGCCTTCCTGCATGTCTACAAGTCTATCCAGGATTTCCTGCTGAAGTCTCCCGAGATGAACAGGAGCATTTCAGCGAATTGCCTCTCTTGCACAACAGCTGCCCCCTCTCCTGCTGTGAATTATGCAACAGTTGTGTGTACAGGTTCACTCTCAGAAGGAATAGAAACGAGGACATATGAGGTCAGTGAGGTGAAGGATAGCTTAGAAATGATTTCCCTTCCTGAATTCTCAATGTGGATACAAACCGACAACCTAACATCACACTGATCTCTGACTAACACTAGCTAGAAAGGCAGGACAATAAGATCTAAGGAGGAAATCCGCATGTTCTTTGAGGTTTGGGTGAACATCAACGGAAGGTGAAAGTTATTCTGCAGGCCTTAGAAAACACACTGCACAAGTGACTAAGATCTAAGATTTATTTGAAACGCAAACCATTTTTCCTCGTCAGTGTGGGCGAGCCACAAAAAGGAACTGCGGCTTTGGCTATGTTTTGAGATTTGAGAGTTGTGGTGTGGCGTTTTCATTTTATATACTGCATATATATCTATATCTATATCTATATCTATATTGATATAGATATAGATATAGATATATATTGAAATTATATCCCTGAGCACCAGAGCCATAGAGGCCCAGATATACCACACCAGACAAGACCCAAGGTGCAGGTTGTGCAAAGAAGCACCTGAGACGATCCAACACATAACTGCAGGGTGTAAGATGCTGGCCGGGAAAGCCTACATGGAACGCCATAACCAGGTGGCTGGCATAGTCTACCGAAACATCTGTGCGGAGTATGGACTGGAAACCCCAAGGTCAAAATGGAAGGTGGTGGAGAATGACAGAGCGAAGATCCTGTGGGACTTCCAGATCCAGACTGACAAGATGGTAATGGCGAACCAACCAGATATCGTGATCATAGATAAAGGGCAAAGGAAAGCCGTTGTCGTGGATGTAGCGGTCCCAAGTGATGGAAACATCAGAAAGAAGGAACACGAGAAACTCGAGAAATACCAAGGGCTCAGAGAGGAGCTGGAGAGAGCCTGGAAGGTAAAGGTGACAATCGTGCCTGTGGTGGTCGGAGCACTCGGGGCAGTGACCCCCAAACTGGAGGAATGGTTGCAACAGATCCCGGGAACAACATCGGACATCTCAGTCCAGAAATGTGCAGTGCTGGGAACAGCAAGGATACTGCGCAGAACCCTCAAGCTTCCTGGCCTCTGGTAGAGGACCCGAGCTGAATGAGGGACGGACACCACCCGAAGGGTGAGACGAGGATTTTTTTTTTATACACACACACTCACTCGCACACACACACACACACACACACACGCACACGCGCACGCGCACGCGCACGCACACGCACACGCACACGCACACGCACACGCACACACACACACACACACACACACACACACAGAGGAAGTGTATGCATCACAACAGGGCAGCACAGTGGTCTACTGGTTAGCACATTGACCTTACAATGCAGAGGTGCAGAGTTCAATTCCAGCTGCGGCCTTCTTGTGTGGAGTTTGCATGTTCTCCCTGTACCTGCGCGGGTTTTCTGTGGGCACTCCGGTTTTCTCCCACATTTCAAAAACTTGCCTGGCAGGTTAATTGGTCACTCCAAATTTTCCCTAGGTGTGATTCTGAGTGCGAATTGTTGTTTGTCTATGTGTGACCTGCGACTGGCTGGCAACCATTTCAAGGTGAACCCCCATCTATCTGGGAGAAGGCTCCAGCATGCCCTGCGATCCTTGTGAGGATAAGCAGATTAAAAAAATGGATGGATCAATAGAATTGGCTCCAAGCATCGCAAATATGGCTTGAAAAACAGTTACAGTTTGGATAGAGATTATCTATCCATCTATCTATTAAGCATAGCTAGTTGCCATTATTGGAAACTGAGATTTTTGACGGTATTTTTTATAAATCTCCTGTAATTATTCATGACGTTTTGAGTGCTTGATTTTAAATAATACAGCTGATACAAGGACGGGCCGGGAAAAGCAGTCATCATATCTGCTCATGCAATTGTTCACCTTAAGAATGTGACCTTATCGTCATGCTGTCACGTAGCAAGGTGGTGGTGGACCCCAAAAAGCAGGCAGGAGCAGGGTATAAACACTGCACTCATTCTCAGGGTAATCCCTGTGTCTTTAATCCTATAAATGAAGTATCGGGAGTTGCTTTATCTGAGCAGTGAGAATTTCAACAGCTTTGCATGTGTCATGATTCGGTTTATGGACCAACAGGTGGCACTGTAGGGCTCCCCCGGCAGCTGCACACCTGTTGGGAGCAGGGTATATTTGAAGAATTGTATTTTAAACAAAGAAAACTAAATCCAAAACACACAAAGTCCAAAGTATCAAACAAAAACCATGACTAAATCTAAAACATAACAATGAACTAAACATGACAGAAAACAAGAGCAAACAGCAACACACATGACAGTAGTAGAAGCAACAATGACCCGACACTGAGTGTTCGGGCTGGGAGTCCCTTTAAGGCCTTAATTACCTATGACCAACAGGTGTGCAGCTGCCGGGGGAGCCCTACAGTGCCACCTGTTGGTCCATAAACCGAATCATGACACATGCAAAGCTGTTGAAATTCTCACTGCTCAGATAAAGCAACTCCCGATACTTCATTTATAGGATTAAAGACACAGGGATTACCCTGAGAATGAGTGCAGTGTTTTACAAACTGTCACACTCCTTAAAAGGAAAGAAAATTAGTTCAAAAAGTACAGATGTGAAGTATCAGTAGTATTTTCTGTCAATGCGAACTAAACAGAGGCACTGACATAAAATGAAGAATACAGTAGCTGGAGTGTTTCGGGTGGTTTTCTAGGTTCTTTTGCAAGTTCCTGGATGAGTCGTCATCGCACTGTTGGAGTAATTTTAGCTGATCGGCCGCTCCTAGGAATGGTTAACACTGTTCCCAGTTTTCTCTATTTATGGATCATGGCTCTGACAGGGGTTTGCTGGAGCCCCAGAGTCTGGCTTTGTAACTTTTTACAGACTGATTGATGTACTGATTAGAAAAAGAATATCTCAAAGTATGATATCAAGCACCGGACTTCCCTATAATTTTATGTTACTATTACAGGACAACAATTTCTCACCCTGAAACCCTGAAAGCACATGCAATCGTATACCAGTGGGGAAAGATGAATCTCACAAATTTAAAAAACAAACAGAGGTGCTAGCTATGAGTGTCGTGGGGCGATAAACCCAAGAGTGAGAGTTGTCTCACAGCCGCATCCTTCTTTCAATCAGCAGAAACTATGGATATAAGCGTCACCATGGCAACAACTTCAACTGCAGATAAGCCCCCCCTCCACCCCTCTGATAAAAACACTGAATGCTTCTTTCTTTCTGATAGTTTTGTACTTCTGCAGTCATAAAAAGCTTCAGCCCTTCGTATCGGAAAGAACAACAGAATGTGTTGGTAATACTTGGACACACAGTTCAGAACTGATTGAAATAGATATCGCGGCAATTGTTTCTGTTATCTCAAACTAACACAGTGCCTTCAGTTATTATGCAAGATCCGTGCAAGACAATTTGCATATGCAGGATTAACTCAAATTTAAATCTTGGTGTGTGTGTGTGTGTTTTCTCCCTCCCATCTTCAAATGAAAGCTTATTCTAAGATGCAGTTGACAAAGAGCTACAGTAGGCCTATTTCACCCTGAAATCTCACAGCCGGAAAGTTGCACCCGCCATACGGGTGAGTCAAAGTCGATGTGGACAATAATATCAGTTGAAGAGAGAGCTTAGTGTCATTTTGGCTGATTGTTAGCTCTTGGTTGAAAACAGTTGATACATGCCAATATGTGACCTACACCATTCACAAAAACTTTGGAACTTATGCATTCGGGTTTAATATCAGGATGAATTTGAAATGGACTATAATCTTTACAGGTGAACTTAATTTGTCCTGCACTAAAGCTTTGATAACAAATGGCCAAATGTTTGATGTTTCACTACTTTTGGCACACGAACACAGAAATTCACAAAATATTTTGGTTCAACTGTAAATTGTCCCTAGGTGTGAGTGTAAGCGCGAATGGGTGTGTGCATGCACTTCGACTGGCTGGCAACCAGTTCAGGGTGTCCCCCAACTGCTGCCCGAAAACAGCTGGGATAGGCTCCAGCATGTCCCGCAACCCTTGTGAGGATAAGCGGGTCAGAAAATGGCTTACTGGTTTGCTGAATTCACAGCGCTCTATGGTTGTAGATGGCACAGCTGTAGACAAATGCAAAAATGTCTTATTTTTATGCCAATGCAAGCCTTGACATGCTTCTTTGTGAATTTGATTTATCACTTTGTGCCATGGTGGGCATCCTGGCATAACGAGGACGTTTCTTTTGACACACACGCAGCGTCCCTGACAATTTAGTGGATGAAACAAGATACAATTGTATGACTGCTGAAAGCAGTTCGAAGTTGTGGCGCAGGTAGTGTAATGTGATTGTGGTAAATTTGATACAGGTGTCGGCAGACACTCCGCGGACATGTGTGGTCGATGTCATTGTATAAATTTGTAAATGTGACAACAAGGCCGCCCTTCTCAATACCAGACTATTGCCCTGGCAGGGGTGTGACATTGCAACCGTCTTTTTTTTTTTTTTTAATGACTGGCGCAGGCAAGGCAAGCAAGGCTGCTTCGTACGTTGGTAACACCCAGACAGGCACAACACAGCCCCAAACATGCTAGATTGGACTTTTGCTGGCATGAAATTGAAGTTTCACTTGTTTTTACGCCAAACACACGGATGCCAGTCTAGCAAAATAGGGTCATTTCTCTCATCAGTTTCTCTTTCCAACATGTCACAGGACTGTGTGTCTCTCGGACACCATTTTTAAAGGCAATGAGAAGAAATGCTTCGATTTGCAGTGAACCAAGTAGGCTGTGTTCACACCCACAACGGAGGAAAAAAAAACATTTTTAACTATGCCACACTGTGTGTGTCTGCAAAAACGTCACCCTCCTAGCTATATGACGTGATTTATTTTATCAACAAATGAGTCATGATTGAGAAAACTTGGTTGATTTAAGATCTATTTTGATTCATTTCAAGCAAACTCCGCTTAATATGATGCAATCAGGCTTGATTATTGCTTAAGAGGGCAGCATTGATAAAATGTCAGTATTTACACTGTGGTGATAGCGACTTAATCATCTCTATTGACAATTGTTCCAGTCTCATATTATGTTCGGTGTGCCTGAGATATGGTGGAGCCATCCATGTCGACTGGACACCCAGAATGGCAACATGGCTAATGACATGAAATGTGGTGTCCATATGGTTTTGTGACACAGGCACACCCGGGGTCAAATCTTGGTTTGAGTTAATGTAATCAGTGGCAGAAGGCGATGTCCCGTGGTGTTAATCTTCAACAAGCTCAGATCTGCTCTCTATAACTGATCATGAAGACCAAGGAATACTACAGAGAAAAGTGACCTGGGAGTCATTGATAGATCAGCCCACTACATGTGATGGATGGATGCATAGGGTATATACAGTACTAGGGGTACAATGATACACATAACTTAATAATTTAATTCAAAAGGTTCACGTCATAATTCAACATTTTTTCAATAGAATAAATCACTTTGTGGCGTTTTCTACAGGAATCGTAGGTGTTTCTTCACAAAGGCCATTAAGAAGCGGCATTTTTACTGCTGGGAAAATTAACACTTTCTGACAGTTTATTGATCCCATAATGGTTATTTTATAAAGGGAGGGCATAATTTGGTTACTGGGGTGTTGTTTCTTACCGTGTATTAAATTATTGCTACTTCAGGTATTAAATTATTGTGACTCCTGCTGACACCCGAACCAACGCAGTCACTCAGTTCTCTATAAAATTCAATGGCCACCTTTAAGATTTAAAATTGAAGTGATAATGCTCTTATTTCTGCATTGTCCAACTACGGAGAGGCAGTCGTGATTTTTAATAATTCACGAGGTGATGTATACTGATCTAAATCCTAGTGGTCATCGAATGTGTTGGCAATGACCTGTCACGGCCCACAGGGAGAAGCTCCGCCTCTCTGTAGCCCAGCCTGCACCTAATCGAGACTCCTGAAGCAGAACACCACAATAGTATTGTGAGACCATCACAAACCTGCTTGCAAGAATCCCATGATCAGAAAGAGAATATATAATTTCAGTCACCCCCAAGTCTAATCCAATCCCATCTCCTCCATGTCGGTTTACTACCATATTCACACTGTGAGCGCATGTCACTGATACTAATAGCCATTTTATTTGTCTTTTCAACTGTGATTTCGGCTTGCCAGGATCCAAAACACAAAAATAGTTCTTGCTTGTTTTCCATGGATGTCATTAAAGTCAAACTCATGTGAGCAGACAGTGGCTACTACTGCTCAAAGCATTGTACGATCCATCCCTGCATGTCCAAAAACATTTTTTACATACACAACCACACTCAGACACAATCATCAAGTACTGACCTCGAAATCCAAGCGAGGATCACACAGATTCTTTCAGTCCTTTGTAGTCATTAAATATGGCCCTGCATTGCTTAAGCAGCACCCTTGTAACTATTTATCATTGCTTATCTTCTTCGTTGACTCAGCAATTGTCCCTTAGTCATGTTAGGCAACTTCTCCCTCAAGCATGTTTTGCTTCTTGGTCATAATAATGTCATTTTAGGGCTATTTGTTGGTAAACTGCTAGCAGAACAAATACACTACATTTCCCTTCATCTGTTTTCATATTTGCATTTAATTTGTATTTCTGTTTTTCTGTAGCACATTATTAACTGAGGAAACTATGATCATTTGGAGGGCCACAGAGACAATAAAATGAATAAACATCTGTTACTAGGATCTCTATCTCGATGGACACACGAGACATAATTAATCACTGAGGGGCAGAAATTCGCCATTGCTGCACACTGCTGAATTTGTCCCTGGTGGGGAGCGTTTGGTTTAAAATGCAAATTTGAGTCAGAGGATCCGTACGGTGAGGCAGCCCAGGAAATGGCTTAAAATGACACACAGAGGGAGGGGGGAGGGGGATGCACTAAACACGGTGTATTAATTGGCCTGTTTTTACAAAACACATTTTTTATTTTAGTGTTCCACCTTGAACAGTTACAACACAAAACGGAACCTTGAGCACCACCAACACTAGCGCTAAACATCATCTGTGATTTCCTTGCTCTTCTCCTATTGTTATTGATCACTAAACAAGGGGATCAGGGGTCACTTTGTCAACGGGTGACTGTTTTCTCATTATTACGAGTCAGCAACTTGATGTGAGGCGAGTATTTTAAAAGTCAAATCATTCCATAATGTTACATAAGAGTGTAAGTGTCTGATTTGCTTCATCCTTGGTTCACTGTGCAGAAAAGGTTACTGATTCAGCAATGGGAGCAGACTTTAGTTAACTTCCAGGTTAAGGTTCACGTGAAAAGTATGCCCCATCTCAATACTTAAGATCATAAAACAATACAATACATCCTGATTTATATAGTGCTTTAACACAACAGTTAACATAAAGTAAAATAATAAACACAACACATAATATAAAAACAGTCGTGCAGTCCTAACCGTGTTTCCCTTCATGCGCTTTGTCATTTAAAGCAGTTTGAGATGAAAGAGGAGAGAATCAAAGTGTCCTTTCATGCTCAAAATGTTCTCACGTCGGCTACAAGCTAAGTTTCAAAGTCAACAAGAAGCTGTAGCACCCCTTGACGAAAAAAAGAGATTGGTTCACTTCTCCTGTGCAGAACAGTGCAAGCTTCTTTAGGGGTGTTCACACGGCACACATTTGCTCCGGTGCTGCACTGATGTACTGTATTTTGTTGCGATATATCTTACACCGGAGCAAATTTTGTGGAGCGTTCACACGTATAAAGCCGCTGAGCATGTTAACCCCGGTGCAGCCCCACTTGCCTTCACATGGCAGTTTCTGCAGCGGTGCAAAACCATAGAAAACAAAGAGCTGTTGTGTTGGTTCTTTTTAAAACATACACAACTCAAGCAACTACTGTGCCAGCACATCCTTCTCCTTCTCGCTCTCCGTGACTTTGGGCTCGAGAAGCGTTTTAAAAAAACTAATGTAAATATAAAACAAAGATACCTAAAGTCAACATAAAATGCAATACTTACATGGTGATTTCATTTGTTAGGGGAATAAAAACGATTCAAACATCCCTGGCCTTCTGTAAAAAAAAAAAATCTATATACTGTATATATACAGTATATATATTGCACCCTAAAGGTGATAATTCCTTGGGCCATGCTCAGCAGCAACAATTGAAATAAAGTGTTTTCTGGCAATGAGACTCTCACATCTCTGAGGAGATATTTTGACCCAATCTTCCTTCCAGAATTGTTTACTCGAGCAATTCTGGAGGTTTTTACAGCCTGAGTGGCCTTATTATGATCATTTCACAGCATTTCAATTGGATTAAAGTCCGGACCTTAACTTTGATCTCACCTAAACCATAATACAGTATTTGTTTATGAAAGCAATACCGAAATTGGTGGTGCCTTTCGGATCGTTGACCTGCTGCACTTAATTGCACTTCACCTTAAGGTCATGAACAGATGGTCAAACATTCTCCGTCAGGACTTTCTGGTCATGAGCAGAATTCATGGTTCCATCAATCACAAAATGTGGTCCAGGTCCTGAAGTTGCAAACTAGCCCCAAACCATCATAGAACCACCACCACCATGTTTGACTGTTGGTGTGATGTTGTTTTTCAGAAATGTTATCTTGCATTTACGCGAGATGTAATGAGACACACAACTTCCAAAAAAAAATACTTCTGGACTAGCAGTCCATAGAATATCCTCTCAAAAGACTTGGTAATCATGCGTTTTGCAAAAAATGGACAAGCCTTCATACTCATTTTGGTTAGCTGTGGTTTTCACCTTGGATCTCGTCCATGGATATCATCTTGCTCAGGATCTTTCTCATTGTTGAGTCATCAATGCTAACCTTAACTGAGGCTTTGATGTTGTCCTGGGTACCTCTTTGAGCTCCTGGATGAGTCGTCGCTGTGCTTTTGGGGTAGTTTCCGGAGGCTGGAAAGTGGTTCCCCACTGTGCTGTACTTTCCCATTTTCTGGAAAATGGTCTCTCAGCGTGGTTCCCTGTAGTCCTAAAGCTTTAGGAATTGCTCTGTAACCCTTTGCTAACTGATATGTGTCAATTACTTTATTTCTCATTTGTTCTTGAATTTCTTTGGATCAAGGCGGCTTTTTGAGATCTTTCCGCCAACTTCATTTTGTCAGACAGGTTCTATCTAGGTGATTTGGATGCTGTGCGGTCAGTGAAAATGAACTGAAAAATTTGATTAGTCACAGTAAAGTCACAATTTTAACAAGTGGGACAAAAACGTTTCCCCATAATAAATAAAATCACCATATAAAATGGATTTATACATTTACTTAGGTTATCTTTCTAAGTTATTTAGCATGTTAGTTGGTCTACATTATTTTGACTGTGTTTACATTTACCGTCTCGTCTCTGTCAACGTATGAATAAGTATTTCATATCTACTTTATGTAGATGTTTATTCAAATGAGGATTGTAAATTTCTTGGTATTTTTAGGTACATTTTTTATTTTTAGATTAAAAAAATGAAGTAATTAAAAAAAAAGAAAAGGTTTAGCAGACAACCTATTTAAAACACAACCATCAATGCCACCCACCTTAAGAGATGAGACCACACCATTTGCCTCTCCACTTCAGGCCTCTCAACTAAAAATTTGAGAGAGTGACGATGAGACAATAGCTGAGCAGATGGAGCAGTAAGACACTTCTAACAGTGGCAGGGAGGAAGTGTACACACAAGTCTCGGCACCAGGCTGAACTCAAGTTACACTGAGGCTTTGTTGCTATGGTAAATGTGGAGGGACGCCATCTTGACATAATACGTGTAAAGTATTTGAACTATTTTATATTGAAGTTAGGATTCACTTGCAGCAAACACATCAGACATCAATATAAAACTGCAAATCGCAATGCGGCTCTTGTTTGTGATTGCGCACTGCTATAAAGCTCCACAGTGAGTTTTGCATCACATTGCAACAAGTCAAGTCAAGTCAAGTCACCAGTATTTATAGAGCACTTTCAAACAGCCATTGCTGCATACAAAGTGCTGTACACGGAGCGATTTAACATGCACAATAAACAGTAAGACAAATCGGTAATAAAGCCGATAGAAAGCACCAGACAGTAAAATCAAGAACAAATCTAAGTCATGCTGAGTCGAACGCCAAAGAATACAAGTGAGTTTTGAGGAGGGTCTTTGAAGATGGGCAGCGAGGAGGCTTGCCGAATGTTCAGTGGGAGGTCATTCCAGAGAGAGGGACCAGCAACAGAAAAGGCTTGATCCCCCTCTGAGCCTCAGTTTAGTTCTTGGTACTTCTAACAAAGACTGGTCCACAGACCTGAGGCGCCGGGCAGGTGTGTAGGGGCGGATGAGCTCAGAGAGGTAAGGTGGAGCGAGATTGTTCAGAGATTTGAAAACAAAGAGGAGGATCTTGAAAATAACTCTAAAATGAATGGGGAGCCAGTGAAGGGATGCCAGAGTAGGATGTATATGCTCCCTCTTACGAGTACCAGTCAAGAAGCTGGATTTAACAACGGCACCAATTTGTCGATCGAGTTTGAAATCACTGTCCAGTTTAAGGCCCAAGTTTGAGACCGTTGATTTCAGATAAGGAGACAGGGGGCCCAAGTCTACAGGATGGAATGTACAAGGGCCACTGGGACCAAACAATATCACCTCTGTCTTCTTTTCGTTGAATTTCAAGAAATTTTGTGCCATCCAGGTTTTGATTTCTTCCAGACAGGATAGGAGTGGCCTTAATGAGAAGGCGTCTTTTTTGCTCAGGGACATAGATCTGGCAGTCATCTGCATAGCAGTGGAAGGGAATACCATGTTTCCTTAAGATGGAACCCAATGGGAGCAGATACAGCGAGAAGAGCAGAGGCCCCAGAATTGAGCCCTGTGGAACACCACATGACAGGGGAGCAGTGCGTGACTCAGAGCAGCCAAGGCTGACACAAAAGGTCCTGTCAGCTAGATAGGACCTAAACCACTCAAGAGCACTGCCGTCAATGCCCACCAAGTGCTGCAAACGAGTCAGCAGAATACTGTGATCCACTGTATCAAATGCTGAAGTTAAGTCCAATAAAACCAGACACACGTGGTCTCCAGAGTCATTTGCCAGGAGGATGTCATTAGAAACGCGCAACAGGGCTGACTCCGTGCTATGCATCGTCTTGAAACCTGACTGGAAGACCTCCAAGATGTTATGTTCAACACATAGAATTAAATGACTATAGCTCAAGACCTTCAAGACAACACGACATGAGTGACAGGAGAGGCTTCTCTGTATTGTGTATGTCAACTGGCTTGACTGCCATCCAACACAGCCAAACGAGAAGACCAGACATGGTACAGGGTTGTTTTCGAAGCCGTAGTCCATGCAAATACGACAGTTAGCCTTAGTGACATTTTGCACTTCATCTCGTGATGCTATCTTAATGTGCCCCAGCAGGAGCAGTCACTTATTGTATGCAAAGTCCTTGAAATGTTTTGATCTTCTAAAACAGGAGATCAGACACTCAATATTGCAACACTTGCTTCATGACACACTTCTGCGATGAGGTGCTAATGAAGCCAGTGTGAAAGGTCTGGTATGTCGACCCTCAAAATTGGCAACACAATAAACCGTTTTAATCATTTGCAGAACGACCACACAAGTGAATCTGTGGAAAGCAAAAAGATGCAAGCAGAGTCGGCACACACGCATAGCAGTTGAAGCAGTTGAAAGGCGCTTATAAATAAAATGTATTATTATTATTATTATTATTATTATTATTATTATTATTATAATTACCAACTACCATTGAGACGCAAGACCAAACCAACTTTTGATCATGGACATTTGCTCGTAGAAATGGTGTTGACACCGTATGGAGCATGACGCCCCATCTCCAACCTTCCATTTATCTCAAAAATCCTTGAAAAAACTGTTGCTGCTCAACTCCACTCCCACCTGTCCCTTCACTCTCTCTATAAACCCTTTCAGTCCGGTTTCCGCCCCCGCCACAGCACAGAGACTGCCCTAATCCGTATTGTAAATGATCTCCTCATAGCATCTGACTCCGGTTTAGTCTCTATCCTCATCCTCTTAGACTTGAGCGCTGCCTTTGACACAATCTCTCACCCTATCCTCCTCAATAGACTCTCCTCCATTGGTCTCTCCCACACTCCCCTCAGTTGGTTCCACTCCTACCTCACTGGCCGCACACAGTTTGTTCAGCTCAAATCATTCACCTCAAAGGCCTCCCCAGTCACCACAGGTGTACCACAGGGATCTGTCCTAGGTCCACTTCTCTTCATCATCTACCTCCTGCCTCTTGGCCATATCCTCCGCAAATTTAACATCCACTTTCACTGCTTTGCTGATGACACCCAGCTCTACCTCTCCTGCAAGCCAAACTCCATACTCCCACCCCCCTCCCTCACCTCTTGCCTCTCCGAACTCAAAACATGGTTCACAACAAACTTTCTTAAATTAAATGCTAATAAAACTGAAGTCCTCCTTCTTGGCACCAAATCCACTTTATCCAAAGTAAACAGTTTTTCCTTCAACATTGACAGTTCCCTCGTGTCCCCCTCCCCCCAGGTTAAGAGTCTGGGTGTCATCCTGGATAGTATGCTCACCTTCCACTCACATATTAACACCATCACCCGCACTGCTTATTTCCACCTCCGCAATATTACCAGACTTCGCCCTTCCCTCACCCCCCGCACCACTGCTATCCTTGTCCACAGTCTTGTCACATCCCGCCTTGATTACTGCAACGCTCTCCTTTTCGGTCTACCTCAAAAGTCCCTTAATAAAATCCAGCTGGTTCAGAACGCCTCTGCTCGTATCATCATAAAAACATCTTCCCACCAGCACATCACCCCCGTTCTCCAACAGCTCCACTGGCTCCCTGTTCAACATCGAATCAACTACAAACTGCTTCTATATACATATATGGCCATCCACAACCTGGCCCCTCCTTACCTATCTGACCTTCTCCAGGTGCATATCCCCTCTCGCTCCCTCAGATCCTCGTCCTCCCTCTGCCTGTCAGTGCCCCCTGCCCGACTGATCACAATGGGAGCCAGAGCCTTCAGTCACGCTGCTCCAAAGCTCTGGCACAACCTACCTCCGGACCTCCAAAACTGCACACCTCTTTCCACTTTCAAGTCCCGACTAAAGACACACCTGTTCAGGATTGCCTTCAACACATAGCTCTTCCATTTCCTATGTTTTTATGATTTTATGTCCTGTTTTTATATAACATCTCGTTTACAAATTTTTACATTGCATTTTCTTATTGTTTGTACATTGTCCTTGGGTGGCATGAAAGGCGCTTTTAAATAAAATGCATTATTATTATTATTATATTTGTTGTATTGTTGAGAAACAATGTTTTAATCATTTTCTGTTCATCTTTTCATTCTGTTTTAAAACTGTAGCACATATCTGAATATTTTTATCAGTATAACTTCATACAGACGCTGGCATTTTAGAATATGAACAAAATTCATGTTCAATAATTGACAAAAGGGTGGCCCGGTAGTCGAGTGGTTAGCACGTCGACTTCACAGTGCAGAGGTACGGGGTTCAATTCCAGCTCTGGCCTTCCTGTGTCGAGTTTGCATGTTCTCTTGCTTGCATGGGTTTTCTCCGGTTGGGTTTTCTCCGCGTCCTCCGGTTTCCTCCCACATTCCAAAAACATCCATGGCAGGCTGATTGAACACGCTAACTTGTCCCTAGGTGTGTGTGAGTGTGAGCGCGAATGGTTGTTCGTTTCTGTGTGCCCTGCGATTGGCTGGCAACCAGTTTAGGGTGTCCGCTGCCTACTGCCTGAAGACAGCTGGGACAGGCTCCAGCACCCCCCGCAACGCTCGTGAGGATAAAGCGGTTCGGAAAATGAATGAATGAATGAATTAATGAATGAATAATTGACGAAATTGGATGATATGAAAATCCCCCACCCTGGTCGGCGAATGGCTGCCAGTCTGCAGTGGACTTGTATGAACTGGTATGTGGCGGAAAAAAAGTTTGGGCACCACTGAGTCGAAATGAAAGACTGCAGTTTCCCTGTCAGGTTTTTCCACTCAGCTCTTTATAAGGATTTCTATAAAGTTGGAGAGCTCAGCTGATATCTAATAGTTAAAAGGAAACATATTTTCACAATTTCAAATAAATAAATAAAACATTGGAGTTCACCTATGTTAAAGTGTGAACTAGGATATAATGAGTGTGAAAATCGAGCCTCAGATGGTGAAGGGTTGAAAAAGAAATTACCTCAAAATGTTACCTGCAAGCACCTCCTTGGCTGAGAAAACACTAATTATTAACTCTCCTTAGAAAAGATGAAACAATTGCAAAAGAGGGCGGCTGATTGACTTGTGATCTGCTTGGTAAAGTCTTTTGAATGACTCAACTTGACTAACTTGGCATTCAGATTCAGATTCATGAGACTCATTTTGACTTCGACTTGACATGCTGGGCTTCTCCTCCACATTTAACTCCATAAGTAAGTGACTGTAATAGTAATGTAATAGAAAGCTCAGCTCCCTTAACGACTACATCAGGTGGTACTCATGGATTTACGGTACATAAATTGGGGCTCATAATTGCTCACTGACCAACTATTCTTTGCTGTGATTTATTGCGAAAACAGTACATCTTTTACACACGCAGAGATTCTAAGACCAGACGAGGTGTTATTTGTCAGAAAGAGCAAAGCTTCAGATGTCCGACTGCCAATCTCTCAATGTGTCTCGGAGGCTGACATACCCGCGTGTGTCATCCACAGATTTGCGGTCCCATCCAACCGATTAATTATTAATCAAGCTTCCACTAACAAATGGGGTTTTAATTGTCTGGATTGCTGTTTGACAACAACTGAAACACAGGCCTCAATCCAAACAGGCTATCGATCAGCCCAATGCAGCCTCATCAACAGCAGCAGAGGAGGCGAGTGCTGCTTTGAATCAATCCAGGGAGGATAAGACAAATTAACAAGATTTTTTTTTTACTCTAATCTCTAATTAAACTTTGAAAACACAATGCCGGACAAGGAAAATGAAGTCGGTTCTTCATTTTGTTATTTGAAATTCTGCATTAAGTTGAACACTCACAGAGACACTGTGCCTTTCCAAAACTTGCCTAGAGGACACACATACGTACGAAAGTCTCCCATGCAGATATTTGCCTCAATCAAGAGGCTGCTCTGGGGCACTGAGGAGCAGATCTGCACTCCACACGCATCCCGAGCTGAACCTCACTCAGCAGCGTGATGCAAACAGGCTGTCGGCGTCACACGCACATACAAGTCTCTGCATCTTGAATGCTCATATTTGAAACGAGAAATCGTCAGTAGGAGCCTGGACGATGGAACAATGCAGCCTGGTGATGCAGCCTGGGTTGTTTTAAGAGGCAAAGAGACGCAACGCCCGCCAAGCGTACCTTCTTACCTTTTATTGCGATGAGCTGCAGATGTTGCCGCCAGTCACACGCCAATAGTTATCGTCCTCTTGCATGTCGACCAAATCTCCGCCAAGCGACTCTTTATGTCTCTGCAAGGTAACAACACCCCCGATGTCACGGCATGAAAGACGCAAGAGTCACTCTGTTGAATTTGAGCCGCCCTCGGCTGGATGCGGCTCACCGGCGCACGAGAGGCTGAAGCTCCATGGCGGCACGGGAATGTCTGTTGGGAAGCTGCCGCTGATGCCGCAGCAGCCTTTTTACTCCGAAGAGACGTGGGATGAGTGCGGGGCGGGTGGGGGTGGCGTGGGGGCGTCCGAGGGCCACGACCAAACACTCAGCCCACGAAATCAACCCAACGGAGCCGCAATGACGGCCTCGCAGTGGATGAATCACCACGCGTGCGTGTTTTGTCAGCAAGTCAATTAGGGAGAGAGAGAGAGAGAGAGAGAGAGAGAGAGAGAGAGAGAGAGAGAGAGAGAGAGAGAGAGAGAGAGAGAGAGAGAGAGAGAGAGAGAGAGAGAGAGATCGTCTTGGATGATTCAGCCAGTGACAAAGTGCCAATATGGACTATTCAGAAGCACTTTCAACATTCACGAGCAGCAAAAGCTTCTAAATGTGACCGTGTTCTCTCTGTGTTTCGAAGAGATGCTCAAGTCATTTTTTGCAAGTTCAAATGCTGCGTGACGTACATTACCTATGCAGTCGTTGTTTACTATCTTTGAATGTGATCATGGTATGTTTTTATGGGTGACTGTAGTGTGTACGTAGATATATCCATCCATCCATTTTCTGAACCGCTTTATCCTCACTAGGGTCGCAGGGGGTGCTGGAACCTATCCCAGCTGTCTTCGGGCAGTAGGCGTGGGACACCTTGAATCAGTTGCCAGCCAATCGCAGGGCACACAGAGACGAACAACCATCCACGCTCACATTCACACCTAGGGACAATTTAGAGTGTTCAATCAGCCTGCCACACATGTTTTTGGAATGTGGGAGGAAACCGGAGCACGCGGAGAAAACCCACGCAGGCCCGGGGAGAACATGCAAACTCCACACAGGGAGGCCGGAGCTGGAATTGAACCCGGTACCTATGTACTGTGAAGTCGACGTGCTCACCACCGCCCTACGTAAATATAATTCCTTTAAAAAAAGCCCATGGGACACACTTGGACCACTCGTTATAAAGAGAAGTACCAGCATCATGAAATGGTTTAATGGCCCCTGGCCCCACTTTCAGTGAGCCACGACCATTTTGAAAACCGAATTTCAAATGCCCTCTTTATACACACACATTTGGACGTGTTTATTGGCTTTCTTTGAGATGCCAAACGCAAATAGCACGGCAATCCAGTACTAAATATCATTTCTCTCTCTCTCTCTCTCTCCTTCTCTCTCTCTGATCAGAAAAAAGAAGTGACAATAATTTGAAATGTCTAAAGAGAAGTAATCATGTGTGGTGTTCTCTTTTTCATTTTTTGCAAAACAATAAATTAAAAATTCTAGTTTACCCTGAGAAAAGCCTGACTAATACTGCAACCCTTTATCTGATTCAAGAGTGCATATTTTAAGTTGTGGGGGTGGGGACAGGCTTTCATCTTTTCCCCCAAAATGATGGCAAAGTTGTGTTTGAAATGCAACGGCGAAAGGACAGTTATTTGTACTGTATATGACTCTTATATGTCTCAATTTTGGTAAGATGTTTTACATCAGCATTTACATTGGGTAAATGTCCTGTCCTGTGCATTTTGGATATCACAGCAGCATGCGCAATCAGTGACTTCATCAAATGTGTGGTGTACATTGGAGCTCATGAAAGCAGTTACTGAAACGCTCGCTCGTGAGACCCTTTCAGCCGCTCAAAGTCTCTCTCTGTCCCATAAACTCTCTCTATGTCGGTCTTTTTGTCGCAGAAGGTTAACCATGTTCACCAATGATAACAATAATCTGTCACCTGTAGTGATGTACAAGATGTACAAAAATGCTGATCTGTGTCTTCTTCGTATCTCACCCTGTGCAGTACGCAGTAGGTGTAAATAGACATTGTTTCAGCCATGATTACAGTACAGCATTTGGGAAAACGCAGCACACTGAACAAAACAGGCAGGCTGTTCTGAAGAATATCTACATCTCTTTGGATCCCTCTTCTGATGTAATACCCTTGAATGATGAGATTCTTCTGATGCTGTGGAAGCTCTCGAGAGATAATGGATTATGTCCTAAGGTGCAACTACAAAAATGTCAGAAAAATCCGACTGAAACAGCATTCAGGGTATGTGCACCAGCACAAATGTTTACTTCTACAAGTATGCTGTCAAGAGATGACGTGTTTAAAATCCAATTAATCACACACTTGTATGCAATTAATCACACTTTTGTACTTGTACTACTTTCCACAAAGTTGTAACAGATGTTTACTTTGGTCAAATCTTGGAATCCATGCACAATCAGCATATCGAATATATACATTCACAAACTACTTTAGTAGATTTTCTTCATCCTTGAATAATATTCTTCTGCTGTTATATTTGTTTGAGGATATCGACTAAAGGTTAAGATGTCAATGTCAAGATATGTCAAGAAGACAAAGTTAATTCATTTATAAGGGAACTATTCTGTCATCATAATGGGACTTATTGACAGTGTGACAACTCATTGTGAGCTAAGCACTAATTAAATGCGTTTGCCTAGACACGAGCTGTTTGAAGCGCATGCCCGCTGGCATATGTAACTTCTCTTCCTCCAAGATTGGCATCAAACTCCACGCGGCTCCTCGCGCTTGTGCCCCCAAGATACCATGCCAATTATTTGTCACTGTGGGAGAAACCTATTTGTGGAAGCCCTTCTTCCTATTTGTGCGGGCCATCCCAGTGGTGCTGCATCCTTCCGGCTTGTAGACTGGACAGTTGACAGAGAACACATGGTCATCATCGCTGTGACCCTCCGGGGCATTCTTTGGCTGTAGGAGGGTTGTGACATCGCAGTTGCCCCTACAGAGAGAACTCAGTCCAATTTGGGGCAGTTAACAAATCTGTAAAAGAACAAATACAAATACACAAACTCCATCCTACTGCATTCACAGGTGGAAAACATTTTGTGTTCAATGATGATGCACATTTGCAAGTTAATCCTCCTTTCAGACACCTTTCATTTTTCAAGCAGCATTCCCTTCAAGTTCATTCATGAGGTGACTAATTGGAAACATTTCTGGCTTTCAGTGTGGCATCCACTTTCCCTCTGTCATTTCCTAATTAGATGAAAAGTATTTGAAGCAGAGGGGAATAAACTGCAATTGGTCTCATTTGGAAAGGTGTAAAATAGGAATTTTCCGAGGTTATATACCAGTGGATCATTTGATCATCTGTTCTTTTCACACAATATTACTCTGAACTCAACATTTGGAATACACAATGGGCTGTCAGTGGCCACTGACAGCATGAGTGATTGGCATTTCAGGGCACATTTCCTCTGCCCTAATCAATGAACACTCTCTAGTGCAGTGGTTCTTAACCTTGTTAGAGGTACCGAACCCAACTGGTTCATATGCACATTCACTGAACCCTTCATTAGTGAAAAGGAAAGATTTTATTTATTTATTTATTTATTTATTTACAAATTCAAGACAGAAAAAAACACATTTATTAAAAGCAGAAAAAAGTCAACACAATTAGTGTAAGAACAGTATAAAGTATACATTTTTAAAATGTGCACAAAAAGAACCAGCCAGTGATGGCCAAGCGGGCATGTCATAACTAATTGACATGTTGAGTCGGGTGTGCCTTAACCCCCATGGCAGAGGCTCTGTCGAACCCCTGAGGCTGATTGACCAAACGCCTCAGGTTCGATCGAACCCAGGTTAAGAACCACTGCTCTAGTGGAAGAAGGAGGGTATTTTGTATAAAAGTATCCAAGGAAAAACCAGCAAACTCAAGGAGGTTGCAATTGGTGGGGGTACAACAGTGTATGGGCAAGTGTAATACAGCAAAAATGGGGATACTGTGCATGTATGCAGACAATTATATAAGGGAGCAGCCACACACTATGAAGACACCCATGAAAAGCAAAGCCAACCATGCTACCATTGGAAACACCAATCAGCCTCCATTTTTCGTGGGTAATTTTTGCTGGAATTAATCTCATTTGCTCACAGCATCCATCAAATAAAACCTGCTCATACTTTTCTTTGCGCAAAAGAGCAAAATACCGGTACGTTTCTTTAGTTCGGACCGGTCTGACTGGATTTGAAACCACTTCCAAAATTAGGCAGGCACAATCATGCAGCTCTGCAGATAATTTAGCGCGATAATATCTAAAATGTACTGCTCTGACTTTGCACAAGGGGTGTGTGGGGGGGGGGGGGGAATCAAACATTTCTGCTTTATTTCCTCCCAAATGGTGGCATATCATTGAAATGTTTGCTGTACTGTATGCGCCTAATAACAATGAAAGCACATTATATCAATCGAGAATGTGATCCTCTCCTCGTTCATCTATAACTGCTTCAGACAACAAAGTGTATGCAGAAAAGTGGTGAAGGTTGCACGACTGTCTGTGTCCTATGTGTTGTGTTCTTTTTTGTTATTTTGACTTCAAAATGGTGCCGCGTGAGTGGCCGCCTTTCCAGCAGCTCCTATATTTTGTTGTTCTACTTCTTCCTTTCATAACTTTGCTGCTGTGAATCGGGAATTTCATTGCGAGACTAATAAAAGTTTTCTTATCTTTTCTTATCTTATCTTATTAATAAAAGAGTAGCTATTTGAGTAACTATTTGTTAGAATTGTTGTTTCTGGCAATTGACTGATTGCATTGTGGGTGCTCTGATGTGCACCAGATTAATGAGCATGTGCTGAGCGCAGTCAGGCAGAATATATGGCAAGCAGACCATGAAAACACGGTTACAGGGCGATACTGTTCCATTTTGGCAACTTTCTAAATATCCTGATTAGGTTGTGTGGCTCTGCAAATGTCACTATTAAACCATTTGTTTCTGTTCTTTTGATTCAAAGGTAGCATCAGATGACAATCAACTTCCTCTGTTACAGAATGCTACACAAGAGGAATATGAACAAAAACAATGGCTTTATACAAAACAAAACAACCTATCATGAATCCTGAAGTCATCAAGCATGAAATTAATAGGAGAGTGGATTGCAGTATGTGGATGCCAAAGGTTGAATATCAAGAGACGTTTTTTTTCTTTTTTTAAATCAGCAAAAATACTTTTGAATGATTACAAATGCCAAAAAATGACAAAAGCCCAAAGGGGCATTTAGCCTAATTCATATTTAAAAGATCCCAGTGCCCCTGACAGTGAGGACAGAGGAAGTCAATTGTACAGCAACATGGCTTCATCAGTTGATTGAATTCAAGTCCACCGATCTAGTCATGAATATATACTGTACATTATTATTTAGTATGATTATTATTACAAGGGCGAATTCAACACTCACTCTCCACTTTGTGTTGTACACATCACACAGAACAAGCATGCAGGTGTGCAAGGAGTGATTCATTGTGAAAGAGGTGTGCAGAGTGTCGCGCCACTTGAGCTGGGATGGCGGGACCAATGCCTTGCTCAAGGACACCTCGATGGTAGCCAACGAATTGACGAGCATTCCTCTAACATTTACATTTTCCTCTGCAGTAGCTCTTGTTGGGGGAAGACCGGCCTCCTCTTCCCCGCGTGTTCTTTGAATTTCGGACGAGGAGAATGTTGGTAATCCAAATAAAGGCTGGAGTCGATGAACAGTTCCTTCGAAGCTTTTAATAACGGAATATTCCGGGCACCCGTGAATTACAGACAATGGCTGCGCGTCACGAGTGTGAAGCAGGAAGAGATGCACATCATTTTTATACCATCAGAAGGGCGGTACCGAGACACAAAGTGTAGTGTAATATCATAACTTTCGTTTCTCCTAAACCGTTTCTAAGCTTGGTACATTCCAAAGTTTGTGCGTCTTCAGCAGGGAGTATTCCAATTCTATGTGATGATTGTTACAAGGATGCAAAGCTACACTGGGGGTATGGAAAAGTTATACAGCATGATGAAATATGAGCAGAATACAGACTTCACTCCCAAACAAAACCCATTTCGTTCAACTCCAACGACCAAGTCCTGACAGACCAACCACCCTTAAGGAAACATTCCTGATGCCTTGCGATGCACTCTAATTAAAATATCAGGAATCATTTTCATTCATTCATCTTCCGAACCGCTTGATCCTCACTAGGGTAGCGGGGGGTGCTGGAGCCTATCCCAGCTGTCTCCGGGGGACACCCTGAACCGGTTGCCAGCTAATTGCAGGGCACACAGAGACGATCAAACATCCACGCTCACACTCACACCTAGGGACAATTTAAAGTGTTCAATCAGCCTACCGCGCATGTTTTTGGAATGTGGGAGGAAAACACAGTACCCGGAGAAAACCCACGCAGGCCCGGGGAGAACATGCAAACTCCACACAGGGAGGCCGGAGCTGGAATCGAACCCGGCACCTCTGCGCTGTGAAGCCGACATGCTAACCACTGGACTACCGGGCCGCCGATATCAGGAATCCATAATATTGAATTGTTCTATTGAACCATGCCCTGCTTAAATAGAACAGGTGTGAGTTAATGTGTCTTGCGACACATGCACGTGTTTAATTCATTTTGAAATGTGAATTATATGATGATGCAATTGTCTTGAATATGAACACGACTATCTCGGATATTGCGATTGGGGCCCGGAGATACAGAGAGAGAGAGAGAGAGAGAGAGAGAGAGAGAGAGAGAGAGGGTGATGGCAGGGGAAATGTGATTCTGACTTCCAGCGTTCTTAGTGTAATTCTGCCCTCTAGTGGATACATACCTTACTCCAGCAAGAATTAAATGGAACTGTAATTATGTAATTTAACAGACATTATAGGACCCATGGGCGGCCCGGTAGTCCAGTGGTTAGCACGTCGGCTTCACAGTGCAGAGGTACCGGGTTCGATTCCAGCTCCGGCCTCCCTGTGTGGAGTTTGCATGTTCTCCACGGGCCTGCGTGGGTTTTCTCCGGGTGCTCCGGTTTCCTCCCACATTCCGAAAACATGCGTGGCAGGCTGATTGAACACTCTAAATTGTCCCTAGTTGTGAGTGCGAATGGTTGTTTGTTTCTGTGTGCCCTGCGATTGGCTGGCAACCGATTCAGGGTGTCCCCCGCCTACTGCCCGGAGACGGCTGGGATGGGCTCCAGCACCCCCCGCGACCCTAGTGAGGATCAAGCGGTACGGAAGATGAATGAATGAATGAATGAATATAGGACCCATATTGCTGAATTCGTGAGTGTGATTACCGCTGACGCCCCCTCCCCGCCCACCACACACACATATACACTTTCCAAACATTTTTGTTGTGTGTTTTTGGTTTTTCTTTGCGATTAATTTTCGTTTGTTTGTTTGTTTGTTTGTTTGTTTGTTTGTTTGTTTGTTTGTTTGTGGTTTTTGTTTTGCTGTTGTGTTTTGTCTTTGATGTGTTTTTGGTTGATTGTTTGGGATTCAGTTTCTTTTATTTGTTTGTTTTTTGCTGATTTGCCATTGTCTTTTCACTTTTGTTTCTGCTTATTCATTTATGATGTTTCAGGGTGGATAATCTCCTAGTCTACATATGCACTAGTTTCAAACAGCACTGTGGTTACACTTTTTATGTTTTTAAAAAATAAACAAATGTTATCATTACTGTTGTTAGTGCTGTACAGAATGGGACTGAACGAGGGAATATTTGCAACAGCCTTGCTTCATCCATCCATTTTCCAATCTGTTTATCCTCACAAGGGTCGCGGGCATGCTGGATCCTATCCCAGCTGACTTCTGGCAGTAGGCGGAGTACACCCTGAACTGGTTGCCAGCCAATCACACATGGACGAACAACCATCCGCGCAAAGGATAATTTTGGAATGTGGGAGGTAACTACACAATCACGGAAATCCATGCATGCACGGGGTCTAAGGCACGGGCAGAACATGCAAACTCCACACATGAAGGCCTGAGTTGGACCCTGAACCTCTGTACTGTGCGGCGCGAGTGCTAACCAGTCCACCACCTTGTCGCCCCTGCAATATACATTTCGTAAGAAATAAACAACATTGGGCAGCCCAGTGGTCGACTGGTTAGCGCGTCTACCTCACAATGCAGAGGTACCGGGTTCGATTCCAGCTTCGGCCTTCCTGTGTGTAGTCTGCATGTTCTCCCCGTACCTGCGTGGGTTTTCTCTGGATACTCCCGTTTCCTCCCAAATTCCAAAAACATGCATGGCAGGCTGATTGAACACTCAAATTTGTCCCTAGATGTGAGTGTGATTGCGGATGGTTGTTCGTTGTATGTCTACCATTGCCTAAATCTACCTCCTCCGAGTCTGCAGCTGGACACTCTTGTGCGATTGGCTGGCAATCGGTTCAGGGTGCCCCCTACTGCCCGAAGACGGCTGGGATAGGCTCCAGTACGCCCCGTGTGAGGATAAGGATAACTGCGGTCGGATAAAGCGGATCAGAAAATGGATGATGAACAAAATTGTGAATAACGTCAAAATATGAACAGAGTAACTTTGTTAATTGGCAAGCTACAATTGAAGGTTTTTTTTAAACTACTCTTTCAAGCCGTTTTTTACGTTTGGAATGAATCAATCGTGAAAAAGTGAACTTGTGTCAAGGGAAGACGTGCACGCAAGGGGCGTGGCCATCAAGAGGTCAAAGTTGAATCCGCTTTAGCTTTTGTGCTAAGCAGCAGAGTGGAGTCCCATCGAAGCGCGGCGTCTCTTCCCTCTTCCCCAGATCCTTTTCAAAGTCCCTCCCGAACCTCTCCCCCTTCTTCCCTTGTCACCCTACCCAACCCCTGGACACACATTGACGGACGGTTTGGGTAAGAGATCCAAGTACGGCACTATATGCTCTTTGTCGCTGTTTTCCTTTAGCTTTGCTAGGAGACTGGGGCACAGCGATAACTCGGTGCTTCTCAGTGCGTTCGTAGGCCGCGGGTTGAGACTATTTCCTGGAGGAGAGGACGTTTAAGCTAGCAAGCCGGATGGAAAATTACCGGTTATGCTAACAAGTCGAGTGAGTGTGCTAGCTCGTGTCTGCTGCTTATGGTGTTCTCTTGCTATGTTATTGATAAAAGCCTAGTAGTTATGCGTGAAATAAGTCTTGATGTTAATTAAGATACGACGTGGTGTCAAACTTGGCTATCTGCTTGCGTGACAGACATATTGTCATTGACAGACTTGCCTTGGAGTGGAGGTGTTAGCTTCTCACTCGGAGACCGCCCCGCTGTCCGCTAAAAAGCACTTGGCACGAAGGCACGCGAATCCCAAGTGATCCAAACAAGTGTTTACACATGCAATAACAGCGCTGTCAATGTAGCATATGTCGTTTCTGCTCCTTGGTACCATGAAATAGTCGGTGCCCTACGCAGACAGTGGCTCATTGTACTGCCGTGGATGGATGGACTCGTGCCAGTCCAATGTGCATTACAGCAATTAAATATCTCTATTTCTTTCGCTGCTGAAGTGCTTTGTCACGACAGAGGTAGCTTCAGCTTGTACACCCGCACAGAGAGCATCTTCGTGGAGAAACACAACTTCTGATGCGGCTACGTGTAGTTGTCTCTGACTTTGCTCCTCTCCACGCTCTTGCAGGTATTTGGCCTGTGACCAAAGATTCACTCCTGTCTGTCACATCCAGCTGCATCAATGGACTCAAGTCTGGTTGAAGGAGGACTAAATGTCACCCTAACTATCAGGTTACTCATGCATGGAAAGGTGAGTGTGGATGCACGCACTGCTTCATCATTTATATTAAAAGTAACATGTTCCTGAATGTTCCTTTTCCGTCATTCTTTTAGGCAATATTTATCAATATTAATACTGTATCATTGGCACCTGATCATTTCAAAAAAAGTTTTTAAGCCGTTGTAATGCGACATGCCCTCGAACATGCCACTGTTTATTTCTGCCTTGTTTTCTGGTCTATTCTGCTACAGCGCAATGCTTTATGGCCTTGTCAAGTCTTGCCATAGTTTAGATATCAGTCCTACCTATTTCAAATCTCATTTTATTCTTTCAAAAGGCATTTGTGGTGGCAGTACCTGACAAATGCACCCAGTAAGAGAGTCTCCAAAAGGCAATCTATGACGAGCTCAACATTGCATCATGTCCAAAAAGCGTGATCAATCGTCCTTCAAATTTATGTCCATTGTGTATACATGTTAAAATCTTAGTCTGAAAATATGAAAGTGAAAGTTGTAATGTTTCTTAATTGAATGTCATAAATTGCCTCTTCTGTTGCCTCAGAGAAAAAACGGACGGTTGCAGTTGCTTTATGGAGGATGGGGCTGGCTACATTCGCCAGCTCCTGCTGTGATAAATGTCTTTTTTGAAGGAAGAAAATGAATCCTAACATGTGTGCTATCTAAATTATGCCAATACTTAATGATGCCATATAATATACTAATATGAAAATAGACCAGGAAACGGGTCAAAAAATGAAAAGTGGCACGTTACAGAACACGCTTCATCACAGACCTTATGTGAATGGCTCAAAAAAGCTCAAGATGGCGCTGTGCAGGATATGTCATTATTTTGATACTTCATCGACCTAAACTTTTTTCAGGGAATCGGATGCCATTGATATTTGCACTGTTCATGTTGATACACACTGCCTCATAGAATGAAGGAAAATAAACGTTGAGTGGGATGCTCCTTAAAGGATACTTGTCGCTCAGTGCACTTATAATTTACTCTTTGCATTTTTGTCATCTTGTAGGAGGTTGGAAGTATAATTGGCAAGGTATGTGATTTTTTATTTTTTTTTTACCTTTAGCTGGGTATGACTTGCATCTAACGCACCAGTTTTGTTTTGGAAATGTTATTTGTCTGCACAACAGAAAGGAGAGTCAGTGAAGAAAATGAGAGAGGAGGTAAGATACAAGAAAACAATGAGAACACGCCTCATGATTTTGCGTCATCATTTGCCACGTGGCTCATCTGTGCCTGCAGAGTGGAGCTCGCATCAACATCTCTGAGGGGAACTGTCCAGAGAGGATCATAACGCTGGCAGGACCCACCACCTCCATCTTCAAAGCGTTCTCCATGATCATCGAGAAATTGGAGGAGGTTTGAATGTGCAAACTCCATTTCATAATGAGGCAAGATTCCGCTGGTGAAGTTGAAAATGAACGTTTGGCTTTCTCCCTTAGGACATCAGTACCTCGCTAACAAACAGTACAGCCACCAGCAAACCACCAGTCACCATGCGCCTCGTTGTGCCTGCCAGCCAGTGTGGCTCACTCATCGGCAAAGGGGGCTGCAAGATCAAAGAAATTAGAGAGGTGGGACGTCGTCATCTGACTCTCGACTCCATCGTTAGTGTTGGTCCGCTTAGCTCGCTCAAGAGTGTCTTCTACCAATCGCAGTGCGTTTTGCATAAGAGGCAAATGGCCATTGAGAGGATTCAAATGAAGGTCTTTGCAATGAATGCAAATAAAATGTGATCATCCCATATTTTATATTTTAAAGATTAGGATATCCTTTATTTGTCCCACAACGGGGACATTTACAGTCTACAGCAGCAAGATTGTGGGTAGAAGAAGAAGGAAGAAAAAAGTTTTTGTTTTTTTTTTGCATTCACAGGTAAAGATTAGGTGACTGTGCGATTTACCAATGTTTGTCACATCATTTGATTTTTTTATTCAGCAGCCTGACAGCAGTCTGTAGGAACGAGCGGCGGTATCTCTCCTTCTTGCAGCGCGGGTGTAACAGTCTCTGGCTGAAGGAGCTACCTTGTGCTGTCAGGGTGCGCCGGAGGAGTTGGGAGGGACTGGCCATCATTGCTTTTAGCTTACAGTAGCTAGCATCCTCCTGTTGCCCACCTCCTCCAGAGTGTCTAAAGAGCAGCCCAGGACAGAACTGGCCCTCCTGACCAGTCGCTCCAGTCTCTTTCTGTCCCAGGCCGAGATGTTGCCTGACCAGCAGACAATGACATAATGGA
The DNA here is from genome assembly GCF_025434085.1 of Hippocampus zosterae. Classification (NCBI taxonomy): domain Eukaryota; kingdom Metazoa; phylum Chordata; class Actinopteri; order Syngnathiformes; family Syngnathidae; genus Hippocampus; species Hippocampus zosterae. The sequence continues at coordinate 24,187,007 of NC_067452.1, forward strand.
TGGCCGAAGCCACCACGAGTTATAGAAAGTTGCCTATGATTAGAAACCATGCCCCAACTAATTGACTGGTGTGTTGTCTCCTGGAATAAATACCTGCCACATCCCAAAGAGGCACCCTTCCGCCACTCATACTAAAGTAGTATAATTCACCAGTTCGCTGCAGTAACCATTGCTCTGAGATTTCTTGCGGTACATGTCACTCATCTCACCCACCACTCTGAAGACAAGCAATAGGGTTGCAGGATAAATGTTATTATTAACCAAGTTGGTCTTAGTACAGAGCTGCAATGAGTAAATACATGCCCCCAGACTCTACGTGATGTATTGAGAAGCAAAATATAGCCGTAATGATTTGTCTGTAAACTCTTGGCTAATTCATGGTGTCTTATCTCAGCCTTTATGCCGGTGTCAAAATGGTTTTGTTCATTTTTTTACATGGGTGTTTGTGTGTTCACAGTCAGCAGGAGCTCAGGTACAAGTAGCAGGGGACATGTTGCCCAACTCAACAGAACGCGCCATTACCGTTGCAGGGACGCCACAGTCCATCGTTGAGTGTGTCAAGCAGATCTGCGTTGTCATGCTTGAGGTAAAATTATACTGAATGGAAAAAAACTTTGAGATGCACTTACTGTTTGTTTTTTCTTTAAAAAATGTAAAATTATCTTTTAAGTTTACTGTTCTGCTGTGTCTGTTTCCCCAGTCGCCTCCAAAGGGAGTAACCATCCCATACCGACCCAAACCCTCGGGCTCTCCTGTCATCTTTGCAGGTGGTCAGGTAGGAATTTCTCTGTTCGGTCCTCTACATTAGTTCTCTAACTACATTCCCCAAATTCCTACAAGTCCAGGAACAGCGTGCCAATAAAGCAAACAACCCAAACCAAACCAAGTACTTCTCCCTCTCGAAGCTTTGGGACAATCAAAGGCTTCAAAATGATTGTGATGTATCGCATAAATCTAGGCTCAAAGTCTCATTACGTTTTTGACTGCCCACCGTAGCTTATCGCTGGGTTGCTAACAATGACCATGCTTTTGTAAGCTAGCTCCTTTTTATGATTGCAGGGCAAGACAATGATGGCTTACTATTTAATTAAATTTAGTTCGATAATATCTGTGTGGAAAAGTTAAAAAAAAAAGAATATTCCTTCAGCATTTAAGAGTACAAGTGATGGTGATGTTTAATTGAAGCAACACTTCAACAGTGATGCCAAGTTTGAAGCTGTCAACTTCTAACACATCTGTCCTTTACATACAAAAGAACGATCCGTGAAAATGTCGGCAGAGTGTGGAATTGACTAAAGTTACTTTTTTTTGGTGCCGTCAGACTAATAATCCCATTTCTTTGGGGGGTAAAGTCGCCACTGTAGCACTTTATTGTGTGCATAGCTCTGTTTTGTGAGTTCCTCAAGGACACTGTCCAAACCTCCTAAGTGCTCTTCTCTCCTTGCAGGCGTACGCTGTCCAAGGACAGCACACCATTCCTCAGCCTGATGTAAGTGAAGGGCCATCTGTAAGTGATGCAATATATTTGCGAGTTTGGTCCAGAGATTCTTCATCAGTTTTTTTTTTTCCCAATCACCTGCGTCTTGCATTTCCACATCATATTTAATGTGTGCAAGGAATCTAAATTTGTGTCACTACCTCTGGCGAAATGATCCATTTCATATGTCCCTCACATTGTCAACTGGGCTGTAAAAATCAACATGATATGAGTTGTAACGTTTGCCGTCTGTCTGTCCTTCTGTTGGCTTCGCAGCTCACCAAACTCCACCAGTTGGCCATGCAGCAGAGCCCCTTCCCCGTTGCGCACAGCAACCAGGGCTTCCAAGGTAGGTGGGCAGTCACCGCTTTCGAGTCGTCATCATGCATTCTTCTGCTTGACCGGGCTTTCTTTGCAACTCTGCAGCTGGGATGGACGCCTCTGCACAAACTGGCTCGCATGAACTCACCATTCCCAACGACGTAAAGCCCAACTGTTTTCAGTCACATAAGCTTTGGGCAACTAACGTCTTTCCGAGATTTCAATCTGTGCTCCCATTCCTGATGTTCACCTAGCTCATCGGCTGCATCATTGGCCGTCAGGGCGCAAAGATCAATGAGATCCGTCAGATGTCGGGCGCTCAGATCAAAATTGCCAATCCTGTGGAGGGTTCCACCGACAGACAGGTCACCATCACTGGCTCCCATGCCAGCATCAACCTTGCCGAGTACCTGATCAACGCTCGGTAAGGCATATTTGCCCACGCGTTTTCTTTGTTCTTCCAAAATTCTCATGCTTAAAGAGTTTAAAATGGTGAGTTTGAAGCATCCTGCTTTTGTTGTTCTGCACACAGGCTGTCCTCTGAAGCCACTGGACTTGCAGCCAACTGACGTGGTGGTTCCTCATCAAATCTAATATTGCCCCCGCCCCGACTTTTTACCAAGAGGTCCCTTATTGAACTTCATGCAAAAATACTATGAACTCATGAGCTCCTTTACTTTGGGTTCTATATGCCTCGGTTGTAACTATGGCAACATCGTGATCAAGGTATTCTATTTATTTATAAAGTTTGAAATTCCCATTCCAATAATTTCTAAAGACTTCTGGTAATTTTTTTCTGTATATCTTTATGGTCTTGATCAAGGTTCAAATGTTTTAGAAAAATCTGAAAATGCATAAATCTTTTTGTATGTCAGATTTTTCTTAGAAAATGTAAAAATGAAGAAAAAAACACTCAAATTATAGACGGACTGTTCTTTCCCCTCCCTTCTGAATATATTTATTTTTATTTAAGACGGCTCCTTGTAAGAAGAGAATCTATTGATATTTGGAGCTGTGCTTCTTGAGCAATGCATTATGGGTTTGACGGGTTTTTAATGGGTCACGGCCTCAGTTGAAGTTGAACGCAGGAGGAGGGGGGAATAGAAAAGTTTGCCATTGTATGAATTTTAATCTGTTTGGTCTCACCTCGGAGTAATTGTCATTCCTGTGTTTCATCAGTTTCAGTTGATTGGAAATTTTGACGATTGTTTTGTATTATTCTGATGTGGGCGGGTGGGTCTTTGTTGCCAGCAACGGGCCTGAATGAGAGGAAAATATTTTATTTCCGAAATTACTAAAGACCACACTAATGACAATGATAACGTTTGAAAAGGTTGTTTTAAATAGAGAAAATATTTTTTTTAACTGCTGGGCTGGGGAATGCTGCCAGACAATAAAAGTCATGTTGGTATTTAATAGTATATTATTATGCTAAGCTGTTAACTTATGATAAACTAGAAGGAAATTTAATAATAGAATAACACTAATATCCTGTTACCCTTTTTGTTTTGTTTTTTTTTGCCTGGGTCAGATTTTTTTATTTTATTCTTTGCAGGATGAAGAAACTCACGGTTTGTGCACGATTTCAAACTATTATAGATCCGGGTGCAATTAAATTGTTGAGGATAAAAATGCAGAAATTAAAAACATGTGAGATGCTTAAACACGCCCTTTGTTGTAATTACCTATTCGTTGGTCGGTCATGCTCTGGTCAGAAGCATAGATATATGCATCATGGGTGAGAATCTCATTTTGAACATGTAATTATTCTACCCGCCTTTCCAGCCTTTAGTGACAATACAACAAGCATTTTTAATTAGTACACACACACAAACACACACGGGTTTCACTCAAATTACATTTTTCATTGGTCTACATAGGCTCATTATAAAAACTGGATCTATATATGGTTCGTACTTCAACACTAATATTTGGTTAAATTTCCCTAACCAACACATTTCAACTTGCAGGGGTGGGCAACTCTGTTCCTCGAGGGCTGCGTTCCGGTATGCTTTAGATGTCTCCTCCAACGCTCCTGTTTCAAATGATCAGGATGGTCATCAGGCTTCTGAAGAGATGGCTGATTAACTGCTCATTTAAATCATGTCTGTTGGAGGAAGCAGACATCTAAAACATACAGGAAGGCGGCCTCAGAGGACCGGTGTTCGTTCGGCGCCAGGGCCAGTGCTGTGCTTAGTTGGTGCTTCACAAGTTCTTAGGAAGAAAATGTTTGGTTTTCCACCGGCATAGTCGGAGCTACATCATCGTAAAGCACCCAGACGTCATTGCTCCCGTCGGTGTTTATCCAAGAATGACTGCGCTATTAATAATAATTATTTTAATAATGTGCTCTGCGAGGCAACTTAGCATACCATTGATTATACTTGTACTGTATGTAACAATCACGAACTTGCAATCAGCAAATGCTTAAAACTTTCTTAATTATTATAGTTCAGTGGTTCTTAACGTGGGTTCGACAGAGCCTCTGCCATGGAGGTTAAGACACGCCCGACTCAACATGTCAATTAGTTATGACACGCCCGCTTGGCCATCACTGACTGGTTCATTTTGTGCACAGTTAAAAAATGTATACTTTATAATTATACTAACTATGTTTACTTTTTTAATGTTTTTAATTGATGTGGTTTTCTATGTCTAGAATTTATTTTTTAAAAAAAGGTCATACTTTTTATTTTTCACTAATGGAGGGTTCGGTAAATGTGTACATGAACCGGTTGGGTTTGGTACCTCAAACAAGGTTAAGAACCACTGTTATAGATGATCACGAAGCTGGCTGCGAATTAGAAATCACCTGTTACCCGGGTACATCCGCAATCGCTCTTCTGGGACACAATTAGGCCACAGTTCACCACTCAATGTTTTTTTGCAAAACTTCAGTGTGACCAGGGAGTTATTCCCTACATCTGCGATCATCATGATTACCCCGCCTTCTGACATAGTTGGTGCCAGAGACTGAAGGGCCATTTTAAACACCTGAGCATTAAGAGCTGAGAGACCAATTTCGGTGGTGGTATAAGAAAGAACTGGTGCTAACCTGGGCACTGACCCGGAACTAGCAGTAGTACAAGCATGGTGGAAAAGGGCTAATCGATCAGCCACTGCAGGCCCAAACACAGGAAAAACAAAACACACACAGACTGTTAACAATACATTATTTGTTTATTGTAGCTCGTTAATTTTTCTTTTGATATATTTCCTATATTACAGGTACAATGTGCAATGCAGTATAAAAACAAGACATTTCTATTCAAAGGATACTTAACATTTCAATGAGTGACCACAGAGAAGTGCTCTATATACTTTACCAGGCTACTCCTGCAGAAATCTTAAAGGGTCATGGGGGACTGTGGAGGTTTTTATGAAGGCGACCACCGGAATGAATCCTTTAAGTTAATTACAAAAGCACATTCTCGTGTATTAGCACCTGCCCCACTGTTGCTGCTTGGAGAGAGTTGACGCCTACAGTAAGTCATTTTCCTGGTTCTTTGCGTTTCAGAGGAAGTTGTCACTGTGAGTGCAGTTACTCTTTTTCCTCCCCAAAGACAACGCTTGGGAATTATACCTACGCAATGACAAGCATTTCCTTCCGAGTGAACCGAAAGGTCTCCATTCCAACACAAATCTGATGACCTTTGTAAAAACCTCACGCAAGTGTCGTGCGCTAGAAACTTTGCAGGGATTGTTTTGCAATTCAAACCTACTAAGAAACCCCAATCACGCATCATGACTGGAGACTCGTTCCAAACCCCCCCCCCCCCCATTTTTTTCTTCAGTGCTAACATTTATTAACATAAAGAACAGAGAAAATACTTTCAGGATTAAAAAAGTGTAAACTTCCACAAAATATAAAACAGATACATTCGAATCATAAATTATAAACATATAGTCATGCATTTGTTCACAGGGCTGCAAACCATTTATTCTTAGATTTTATCTCATAAATAATTATTTTCACGTGGCATGTCGATATTATTTACATTATTATTTATTTGTATTTTAATGCATGGAGTGTATGGGAATGCTCCCCGAGTGGGGGTTAGTGAACTAAATGACTCGTAGTGGTGACCTATTTCGCCTACAAAGAGTAAACTCTGAATTTCCCAAACTGACAAAAGAATGTCAGGTTATGAAAAATGTGTGTCATGTGGGGCCGGTTTCCCAGCCAGTGTACGTGGGAGCCCTCGTAACTTTGCTAAAGACGTGATCCCTCATGACATGCTGCACCAGCTCGACCGGTGCACTGTGACGGTTCGGTGTACGGTGATTCGAGGTATTTAAGTCCAGGTGACTATGGGGGTCCTGTGTGAGACGACTGCGGTGCCCCTTGATTGTTTTGAGGCGGCGGCATCCACGCTCCAGCACTGGGGGGTCGGCTTGGCTCTCCGCTGCCCGACTGGTCCAGCTCGGCGCTGTCGCAGTCCGAATCGTCACAACGGACTCGACCCTGAGGACAGAGGGGAAGACGTCCCTAACACTTCTCAGGAAGTAGACACGCTGATCCCCGGAACTGCCGTACCTCATTTGGATTCTGCTCGCTTTCCAGCTTTGCTTTGGCCTGACCCAGCATCCCGTCTCTCTCTGACAGGCCATCGGAGGCCTGCGCGGTATCCGTGTTGTCTGCTGGGATCTCTGAGCCCTGAGAGAGGAGATCGTCACTGCGGTAGTCCAACCTGTCATCCGTGTTAGTGCTGACTACGTCGGGGGTGCCGCTGTTTGAGTGGTCTGTCGTGTGGCCCTCCTCGCCGTCCGAAACGGACAGGTTCTCTGAGCTGAAGGTTGACACCGACTGACACTTGGTGATACTCGTCGGACGTCTGCGGAATGCAACACAGTTTGGGATCAAAATGATCATTTGAGCTCCAAGCACATTGAAAACTTATCAGGGAAGATGACTCGCTCATTTCACAGAAACTAAAGCGTGCAAGTTGCTCACCGTCTCCGCGGTAACTCAACTTCACTGTCAACTTCCCCCTCCTCCTCTTCTGATGACACTCCGCGCCTCTGTGGTGATCATCAGTTATGCATTGTTAAAAGATAAGAGCGTATCCCGATTAATTCTCGGAACACGTTGTGTCCTCTGACCTGTTTTCGTGTAATGGCTGCCCTGTACAGAATGGCAGAAGGTGTGAGGTGCTGACCGCCACTTCCCCCCGAAGCCCCCCGGGACAACCTCACAGCACCTGCTCCATCCTCCTTATCCTCCCCGCCATCATGGGGGAGGCGCGGAGATCCAAGCGATCCACGCCCTGCTGCTGCCCCCCTCCCACAAGGCGAGTCGGGGCTGCTGGAGAAGGGAAATGATGCTGCATCCTCGCTAGGGGTGTCGCTGCGTGGCGGAGTTTCTGTAAGATCATCCAGACCGGCAACCCCCACCTCTGATTCACCTAATCCTGCAGAGGCGCTGAGGCTGCCTCCTCTTTCCAGCCTGCCGACAGGTGGATCCTTTTTTTTCCCCTGGCCGCCCACTTCGAGCGTGGTGCAGATCAGGTCAGGGCTGGAAGAGGACATCTGACTTTGCTGCTGCTCGTGGTGGAGGCCCCGCAAGGCTGCTGAGGGCTCCAGGAGCTGCTTTGAGGAATCAGTGGCCAGGCTGTTGACCTGGGCCACTGTCTCTCGATTGGGAGATGACTGATGGGCTTTCAGTCCTGACAGATCTCCACTGCTGCCTTTTCCAGGTTTGCGGTGGCGTGTTTTGACCCTCCGAGACCGACTGGGAGAAGTGGAGCTTCTGCTGGGGCAGGTTGGGATAGTGACTTGCATTACAGAGGAATCAAGTTTGGGAATGATTACCTCAGACTTAAGGATGTCTGACCTGAAAAACGGGGAATGGCAAACAACAAATGAAATCGATAATCTTCACAGCCTGAGACCCAGTGTTTGGTTTAACAAGTGAAATCGCACCGCTTTCCTGAGGGCAGTTTCTGTGGGACATTTCTCTTCTTGATGAGCTTGTCCACACTGTTGGAAGAGCTACTCTGCCTGGAGCTGTGGTGCTTAAAAAACCCCGGATACTTCTTATCCAAGGACTGCTCCCTCCTGCAGATAAACAAGTGGCTTTGTAAAAACTGTCATCGTGAGCCAAAGACAGACTCTTTGAATGAATTTAGTCGAACCTCTGCAACTCTTTTTCTTTGAGCTCCAGCTGTAGCATGACAGCACTGAGTTCCATGTAAAGGTTGTTTGCCCTCTCCAGTTTCCTCTCATAGTGTTCGCGAATGTCTAACGCATGTCTGACAAAAGAGAAAAAAGGCGGCTGATGTCATCGTGCATGCGCATGAGAGAATCCCAATCCTCGGCGCCTGGCATGCACTCAAGGAACTTCATCCACCCCCGGGGATGGACAAAGAAGTGACATAAGGAAAAGGTACAGACTCATAGAAAAGTGGCCTGTTTCGTGTGTGCCACCGGTAAGGGCAGAACCATTAACAGGAAATGCTGTGTGCGCATTTAAAAAAAACAAAAAAAAACAAACCTGAGCTCTTCTCTGCGTCGGTTGATCAGCTCCTCATCGAGTCGGTGCAGACAAGTACCCTCAGATTTAATCTTTTCAAAGTGCTGTTTCACCTCCTCTCGCCATTCCGCCTGATGAGAGCACATTTTTGCTAAGCATCTGCGTCTAGTTAGAGTTGACTTGAGAGGTGGTTCTCTTTTGTTGGCAAACAACAGATCAGATGACTCAGCAAGACATGTGGGCGATTGGCTGCGTACATCTATATACTGTATGTGTATATGTACGCACACTACACTGGATGTACATTATATAGAAGCACTCCGATGTTCTTCAGCGGGCCAATATGAACCCCGACCTCATACGACACTTTTGGGATAAATTAGATTACACAGACACCGTCCAAAATCCAGGTCTCCCAGAAGATTAGAAGTAGTCCCAAAGACGGGGAGTGGAAGCCACTCCATATTTTGTAATAATTTGACAGGGTGGAGTAATGGCCATGTGTCCCGGTCGATTACTTGTCCATGTGGCGCATAATTCATATGCACCAATGCAGTATGCTCTGTACTCTATGTCAGGGAGTAAGACCAGCAGCAATACCTGGGACTTGAAGTATGTCTCCTGAGGAGTGGACAGAACGTCAGCTGATGCTATGTCCAAATGGAGAAGGATCTGACGGAAGGAAGGCCGATTCCTGGGTTTGCAGTTCCTGCAGAAGCCAAGGTTGAACACAACTATGCAGTGTGTATACATACGCTGCATTTTAACATTAGTCCCCCAGATTTGGCCAATGTTGCATGCATGGCTCATAACCATTGTTTCAGCTCTTCTTGTCTCTGTTTACTTTTGCCCCTAATCCTCTCCTCGCCCTTTACGCAGCCTCACTTCCGATATCCAATAATTTCTCACCAGCATTGTCTGAGGAGGATCTTGAAGCCATCAGGGCAGCTCTCAGGTATGGGCAGTTGCAGGCTGTTGTTTCCGACACCCCAGATGATGGCGGATGAATCCACGTCTTTGTAAGGGATCTCTCCGGTGAGCATCTCCCACAGCACCACTCCAAATGACCTTAAAGTCAGGTTAAAGCTTGAATACTGGTTTATACAGTCTTACGGAGGTCAAAAAGAGAGAGAAATTCATAGCGAACGTGATATCAAAAATCACTGCTAGCTCATTCAATCCCAGCCATTTTCACTGGAGCAACCCCCTCAGTCCCAGCGTTTTACTGGATTTTGACTCATTTTGCAAGGCCCACAGAATATTTGGTTCTAATACTATATAAACATGGAGCCTACCAAAATAAAGTTTGGACCCTCTTCCTTCAGCTGGAAAACATATTTTGTTTCTTTTATCTTTTTCCATTCTTCAGCAATCGGCATTACAAAATGGCTAAGTTTCATGGAAATGGCGATTCCTGGGCAAAAAAAAAACGGAGAAAAAGAGCTTTTTGTAAAAGCATGCATTTCAAGCACGTGAGGAACCACTGCCCCATCACTGGTCGCTTTTTTACATGATTTACAATGTAAACGGGTTATTCTTATTCACAGATCGCATCAGACCCTCCTCCTCTCTATGACGCGGAAAAAAAGACTTTGGCGTACAAGTACGTCCTTGGTAGGCGGGGCCTAATTTTAAAAAGATGTACAAGTACGTCTTGTGGAATGAAAGAGCTAATAGTAACACAGGCCAGATATTTATGTCTACACATATATATACTTTCTTACACCTACCAGATGTCCACCTTTTCTGACACTGGCTCATTCCGGATGACCTCAGGAGCCATCCAGGCTACAGTGCCTGCAAAGGACATCTTTGTGCTCTTGTCACTGAGCTCCTTTGAGGTTCCGAAGTCAGAGATCTTTACAAGGTCATCGTGTGTGATCAGCATGCTGAAAAAAAGTAGCATCTATCCATCACATCCAGTTCTTGATAATACACGCCAGAATCATTCATGTCTTTTGCCCCAAATTCCAAGCATGACACAGTCCGCCATGTGAAAGTGTCAAATATTAGCTCGTAAAAATAGATTGCTAGGTGGGTGATGGTACGTTATGAGTATAAGCATTCAAAAAATTATTATTTTTAAATACATCTCAACACTTTCTTTCGAGTGAGTTGGACATCCCATTGTAGCACAATGCTGTTGCTTTGGGGTGTGGCAAAAGGATGAAGGTCTTTCCAAAAGGCACCCTTAAAGTGATATGTGATGAATTGGCGACTTACTTGGGGGATTTGAGGTCTCGGTGTATGATCTTATGAAGGTGTAGGTAGTTCATGCCTCCTGCAATGCCCATGGACCAGTCAACCAGGAGGGAGGGGGTGATTTTTCGACCTGCCCTCAGCACCTCATATAGTTGGCCTTGGGCACAGTATTCCATCAAGATACAATAGCAAGGAGCCTGGGTGCACACGCCCCTAGATGGCAACACAGCGATTAGAGAAAAGACAATGTGAATGGCAGACTGACGTGGATAAAGTATTTGAATGAAGGATAGAGGAGCTTCCCTACTTGAAAGTAATAATGTTGGGGTGCTTGAGTTTGCGAAGGTGTTTGATTTCAGTCTCCTTGATGTCTCGCACTTTCTTCACAGCCACATCGTCTCCGTGGAACTTGCCGAGGAAGACAGCACCTTGCGCCCCACTGCCCACCCACTGTAGGTCTGAGATTTCCTCAAAAGGAATCTCCCAGCACTCTGTACAAAAGACCAGCGAGTAGAAACAACCTAAGCTTGATAAATGGCGGAATCACCAAGTATCTTTTAAATATCAGCAATATGTGTACAACAGCTGCCTGACTAGACCCACAATATGACATTTTCACATTTAGCCAATCGGTAGAGGAAACAGTCAGATTCTACTTCACCATTGAATAGGCATCGTGCAACATAGAGGCTGACCAGCCAGAGAAACGAGAGTGACTAATTAGTCGACGGAGTAACAGACTGTTCTGACAGACGGATGAGATTGTGATATTCTGGTTATTGTTGTTCTTGTTAAAAGAAAATTGAAGCGAAAGCATCTGTTATCCACACCATAAATAACAGAGTACTTGGCCACTAAAGAGGAACGCTCATACACAAAGCAGAGAGAGAAGCAAATCTATTCTTCATGAGGTCCACTGAAGTGTGAAGCTCTCTGGAGGACAGCTTTAGCAGAGACGGATGCACACAACGCTTCCCACAGTTAGCTGCTCAAACTCACTTTGTCCGATTAGTATAAACAGTGAACACTGCCATTGTGCTGTTAGACACAATTAAAATACTGTATTGGATAATCACCGACTTCTCACATCATCCTCTCTCATGTTAGCGCTGCGAAGAAGGTGAGACAGCACGATATTGTGATCTCCACAACAGTTTGTAAATTTCTTATCTTCATTTGCTCTTCGCCTTTTTCTACAGTGAGAGTGGCAACGATGATGTGAAGCCTACTAACGAAACACGGTAATTGTTTATGGGAATAAAGAAAAAAAGGGCTGCTGTGAGTAAACGCTTGGAGTCAATGTGTTTAAGAAACAAAGACCAGCTCTGATACGCTGGGATGCTGATCGATACGGCCCTGAGTTTCAGCAGTTATATCAGATCAATCTTTAAAACAGCCTTTTATCAACTGAATAACACATCCAAACTGAAGGGTTGCATGCTCCGAGCAGACCAAGAGAAGCTGAACCATGCTTTTATTTCCAGTAGATTTGATTATTGCAGCGGTCTTCCGACTGAACTTCCTAAAAAGAGCGTCAAGCAGCTGCAGCTCATTCAAAATGCTGCAGCTCGTGTTCTGACCAAAAACAAGGAGATTAGAAGATATTACTTCCGTCCCGTCCTAAAGGCTTTCTGCTGGCTCCCAGTTAGCCAGTCAGTAGAGTAGATTTGAAGATTCTGCTTGTGGTCTGGAAATCTCTGAATGGTTTGGGTCCTGAATACATTAAGGAAATTGAATATGAACCCAGTATAAGTCTCTAAGGTCTGCAGACTTGTGTCAATTAGTAGAGCCCATGAGTTTAAAGTGAAGATGGTGACACTGCATTGCTCTGTTATGCTGCAGCCAAATGGAATAGGCTGCCGACAGGAGTGAAGTCGGCCCCAAACATAAATGCTTCCATATCGAGGTTAAAAGCGATGCTTTGGGTTCACATTCCTGTGATGACATTAATTTCACTCTGGTCTGATTTTGTAATTTCATAAATCTACTTTGTATTTCTATCCTTTGCTAGAAAACGTCTTTAAATCTTGTTTGTAAATATGTCTTGATGTTATCAATGTCCATTCGTAAATTTAATGTGATACTCATGCTGTCTTTTCTCCTCCTTGGAATATTTTCAGCTTTTATTCTTTACGAGTGCTTTCAGGAGTTGTGCCTTCGGTTGTGCAAAGCACATTGAATTGCCTTGTACATAAAATGTGCGATATAGGTACATTTGCCTTGCCTTACACATTTTTTTGACAGATGGAACTGATGATAAGGACACCTGAAGTAGACAATTTCACATACCTTCATGGCTATGCTTGTGTTCAGTGGAATAGGCCTTTCCGATCATGGTCCACACAGGCTTTAGGCATCCAAATAGACCCTCCAAGAAACCGCCACTACCCGATTGGAGCCGGATATTCTCCGAATGGCTCCGGACGGCGCCCGCCTCCGGACTGTGGCCTGCCTCGGCACCACTCCCACAGTGGCAGACGTCATGTTCGTGTAGTTTTAGCACACTGTTATCAAAGTGGCCTGAAGGTCCATCGCTGGGAGTGGGACTGCTGCCTCCTGGTGCCCCCGGCCCACCAGTGTCAATGGACAACACGTTTCGGAGGACACACTGAGTGGGGGTCAGGTCCGTTTCCGGGGTGCAGGCGGGGGTGTCACCATCAAGTCTTCGGTAGGGGGGTTCGGATACCGGGGTACTGAAGCCTGACAGGGAGGGGGAAGGGGCACGGGGCTCATGGATACAGGTCCCACTCATCAGGGGTTTCCCCAACCCACCAGGTTATGGTGGATGGAGGGACAGCTAAGAATAAGACCTAAAGGAAAAGATAATAAAAGGCCCTGTTATTACAGAGAAACAAGCATAGCTCTCATTCAAGCGATAGGAAACTGGACTAGGCAGCCTTGTATGGTGGTAACATGGCAGTTCACGTCTGCCTCATAGTTGAGAGGTCGCCTCTCCTTGTGAGTGCTTTGCATGTCCTCCTCGTGCTGGCATGGGTTTTCTACAACTACTCTCTCCCACGTTCCAACAATTTCCATAAATTGCCCTTGTTGTGTGGGTATATTTGTGCTCTGCGATTGACCAGTGCCTAAAGTCAGCTAGGACAGACTCCATCTCACCATGACCAAAAAGAAGACGATTAAGCAATGTATTGAAAATGGATGGGTGAAAAAAGCAACACAGGGGCAAACTGCCAGTCCTGAGTCTAATTACGCATTTTTGAAAACTAAGCCATGTCTGAATCCTGCTCAAAATAGTCATTCTGCTATCTGAATGGAAGCCTGTGCAGCCTACCCAGTGGAGCCTTCAACCGGAGTGGAAATGGCCTTTATGAATGAGTCGACGAAAGCATGGCGGTGATGCTGCTCTGTTATCCGGACTTGACGGAGATGACGACACACAACCGCGCACCCCCCCAGCCCTCAATATGACTCCTTCCATGCATCAAGTCTGAAGTATGTACATGCTTGGAAAATGATGAATTGCATAATCGTTCCCGCGAGGCAGTTTGTGTGCAGGAAGAGAAAGAAGGGGGTGGGTCATTTCATACAGTGGAACCCAGAGCGTCTCCGTGACTCGGACTGCACCATCGCATGAGAAGAACCACGGCGGAAAACGGAGCGTGCAGAAATTAGGCGATAAACAATCAGTCGGCCTATGAAATTTGCACGCGCGCACGCACGCGGCCACACATGCCTGCATGCAAGCATGCAGGAAGCTCAATCTTAAAATAACCGAGGATGCGATGTTGACACTCAGCAGCCAATGTGCAGCGTGCATTGCAAGCCCGATACCTACTACGCTGCGTGCCAAGTCCAAGTGCCGCAGCGTCGGTACATTTACTCAATGTTGGCACAGGCGCAAATGATACAGAACGTGTTTTTCCTCGTCGCACACATACGGTCTTCGAGCAACTACCGTCGATGGTTCGTTTATCTTTCAAACAGCATCCGTTTGCTAGTGTAGTGCGAGTGGCGTTGCACTGAGCGTCGGGAGCAAAAGCACGCGCCGTGATTCCAGACCTGGCGTTTCGTTTTCATGTAATCGGTTAGTATGACATTCCCATACCTTTCTATCCGCTTGTTGTCGCGTTGTCAAGTGAAAGGATGGGCTCGGCTTTCTCTTATCCGTGCGATGAACAACCAGTCGTCCCTCCCTCCCCCCACCAACTCTGCCGTCCGTTTCTTCTATTTCCCGTCCTGTAATTCAGCAGTTTTACGTCGCTGGGACGGATCCCAGCGGGCAAATGTGTTTCGTTAGCTGGGGAACCATACAACGTGCAGGCGCGCTGGGTTGGGGGGCGGGGGGGGGGGGGGGGGGGGGGAGCTGTCTCACTCCCGGTGCTGAATTGACGTCACGTAACTGACGGGATGCGCCGCGAGGGGGCGCTACCCCCCCACCACCACCCGAAAAACATGTAACTAGTCTTCCGCTTTGACTGCATTGTGGATTACTGTACTGTACTTTGGTTTACGTCATGGCAGAAGATTGCACGAAAGAAGAAGTAGGCTACAGTATACGTATACTCGAGGCAATGCAAGGGCACGGCAGTTTTATGTATATGCCACATTTCATACACATTTAATTCTATAGTAAAAGTACAAGTGAAAGAACATTGATTTAAAAAAAACTGCGAAGGTGCTGATTCACCTCCTGTACCTAAGAGTAGCCTGACTCTGATTCATTCTCATAGCCGACATGCTATCCATCCGTTTTCCGATCAGCTTTTATCCTCACAAGGGTTGCAAGGGATGCTGGAGCCTATCCCAGCCGTTTACGGGCAGTAGGCGGGGGACACCTTGAATCGGTTGCCAGCCAATCGCAGGGCACACAGGCACGAACAACCATCCACACCCACACTCACACCTTGGGACAATTTAGAGTGTTCAGTCCATGCATGTTTTTGGAACGTGGGAGGAAACCGGAGTACCCAGAGAAAATCCACGTTCGCACGGGCAGAACAATGCAAACTCCACACAGGGAGGCCGGAGCTGGAATCAAACCCGGTACCTCTGCACTGTGAGGTCAAGGCACTAACCACTCGACCACCGGGCCGCCGGGGACTATATTATGTTTCCAAATCTGTTACTGTTGACGATGCTCCTTGGTTCAAATTCCTCCACACGCCGCTCGTGTCTCTTGGAAGACCCCAAGATCTCAATCAATCAAGTTAACTTTATTCGTCACAACTTTTTCATGGCTGTGTTGTCTGAAAAAAGTAACTGACCTATTATCAGAATCAGAATCAGAATCATCTTTACTGGCCAAGTATGTAGAACACACAAGGAATTTGTCTCCGGTACTAGTATCATCGTAAACAACAAAATCATTGAACCATTTTAGAGTAACCAGTAGTTTTGTAGTACCATTTTGTGGTGCAAGAAGAGTGACTACGTCAGTGACTGTTTAAGGAGTTAATGGCTAGAGGGAAGAAGCTGTTTAAGTGTCTACTGGATTTGGTGCGCATGGATCTGTAGCGTCTGCCTGAGGGGAGTGGCTGAAAAAGTTGGTGGGCAGGGTGCGGGGGATCCAGGAGGATTTTCCGTGCCCTTGTCTTGATTCTTGCAGTGTGCAAGTCCTCAAGAGTGGGTAGGGCGGTGCCAACGATTTTTTCCGCCGTCCTAACTGTCCGTTGAAGTCGGATTTTGTCCTTTTTTGTGGCGGCCCCAAACCAAACCGTGATGGAAGAACACAGGATTGATTCGATGACTGCCGTGTAGAACTGTCGTAGCACCTCCTGTGGCAGGCCATGCTTCCTCAGCAGCCTCAGGAAGTACATCCGCTGCCGGGCCCTTTTCAGGATGGAGATGGAATTGGCTTCCCACTTCATGTCCTGGGAGACTGTGATTCCCAGGAACTTGAAGGTTTCGACGGTTGACACAGGGCAGTTGGATAGTGTGAGGGGCAACTGAGGAGAAGAATGTTTCCTGAAGTCCACGATCATCTCTACAGTCTTGAGCGTGTTCAGCCCGAGGTTGTGTCGGCCGCACCAGAGCTCCAGCTGCTCCACTTGTTGGTGGTACGCAGACTCGTCGCCATCTTTGATGAGACCGATGACCGTGGTGTCGTCTGCGAACTTTATGAGTTTGACAGCTGGATCTGTTGAGGTGCAATCGTTTGTGTAGAGAGAGAAGAGCAGTGGCGAGAGGACACATCCCTGTGGGGCTCCAGTGCTGGTGGTGCGTATTTTGTCGATGCAAGGAGTAGAAAGCACATATAGTGTATCTGCCTTCACATATCGCAATTACCGTACAACTAAAACATAGAGACATAGAAGTAAACACTCAAGTATATAACGGATAGCATAGCTGGGAAAAACTACTTTAGAACAGTAAAAAGTATTTGTACTTAGTTACTTTCCAATACTGTACTACATGGCAGCCAGCATCCATCCTGCCAGTGTGCTTAAAGCATGGCGCCATTAATCCTGGCTGAAATCGGAGAGGCTTGCTCAAGGCAGACCATCTTTCAAACACACTGTGAAATTAAATTGCTTCAAAAAGAACACACACACATTTGAAATATAATGCAATTCGTAGGCTTGAAACTTGATTAAAGTAGAATTAATTGTTATAAATCAGCCTTAACCTGGATGCAGATAAATATTAATAAATACAATGAGTTCACCCCATCATGCTCAAAAGTCCAATTTAATGGTAACTAGAACACTATAATTATGTTTATTTTTATTTCAAATACATGATTTCGTTTTTTTTATGCCAACAACCAAATGAATCAAAGCAGTTGGCCTTTTAAAGCCCATTTCAAACTATGAAACCTGAAATTCCCCTCCGTGAGTCGTCACCTTACCGTGGTGGAGGGGTTTGTGTGTCCCAATGATCCTAGAAGCTAAGTTGTCTGGGGCTTTATGCCCCTGGCAGGGTCACCCATGGCAAACAGGTTCTAGGTGAAGGGCCAGACAAAGCACGGCTCAAAAGACCCCTTATGATGAGTAAAATTAATGGATCTCAGTTTCCCTTGCCCGGACGCGGGTCACCGGGGCCCCCCTCTGGAGCCAGGCCTGGAGGTGGGGCTCGTTGGCAGGCGCCTGGTGGCCGGGCTTACACCCATGGGGCCCGGCCGGGCACAGCCCGAAGAGGCAACGTGGGTCCCCCTTCCCATGGGCTCACCACCCATGAGAGGGGCCAAAGGGGTCGGGTGCAATGTGAGCTGGGCTGCTGGGGGACTTCTATGCTCACGTGGGCAATGACAGTGATACCTGGAGGGGCGTGATTGGGAGGAACGGCCCCCCCGATCAAAACCCGAGTGGTGTTTTGTTATTGGACTTCTGTGCTCGTCACGGATTGTCCATAACGAACACCTTGTTCAAACATAAGGGTGTCCATATGTGCACTTGGCACCAGGACACCCTAGACCGCAGTTCGATGATCGACTTTGTAGTTGTATCATCGGATTTGCGGCCACATGTTCTGGACACTCGTGTGAAGAGAGGGGCGGAGCTGTCAACTGATCACCACCTGGTGGTGAGTAGGCTCCGATGGTGGCGGCCGATTGTTGAGGCGGCCAATCTGAGTTGTGGCCGTAAGGTGGTTGGTGCCTGTCGTGGCGGCAATCCCCGTACTCGCTGGTGGACACCAGCAGTAAGGGATGCCGTCAAGCTGAAGAAGGAGTCCTATCGAGCCTTTATGGCCTGTGGGACCCCAGAGGCAGCTGACGGGTATCGACTGGCCAAGCGGACCGCGGCTTCGGTGGTCGCCGAGGCAAAAACCAGAGCGTGGGAAGAGTTCGGTGAGGCCATGGAAGCCGACTTCCGGACGGCTTCGAGGAAATTCTGGTCACCATCCGACGTCTCAGGAGGGGGAAGCAGTGCACCACTAACACTGTGTACAGTGGGGATGGGGCGCTGCTGACTTCGACTCGGGACGTTGTGAACCGGTGGGCAGGGTACTTCGAAGACCTCCTCAACTCCACCAACACGCCTTCCTTGGAGGAAGCAGAGCCTGGGGACTCTGAGGTGGGCTCTCCTATCTCTGTGGTCGAAGTCACCGATGTTGTTAAAAAGCTCCTCGGTGGCAAGGCCCCAGGGGTGGATGAGATCCGCCCGGAGTTCCTCAAGGCTCTGGATGTTGTGGGGCTGTCCTGGTTGACACGCCTTTGCAACATCGCGTGGTCAACAGGATAGAGTGCCTCTGGATTGGCAGACCGGGGTGGTAGTCCCTCTTTTTAAAAAGGGGGACCGGAGGGTGTGTTCCAACTACAGAGGGATCACACTCCTCAGCCTCCCTGGTAAGGTCTATTCAGGGGTGCTGGAGAGGAGGGTCCGTCAGGAAGTCGAGCCTCAGATTGAGGAGGAGCAGTGTGGTTTTCGTCCCGGCCGTGGAACAGTGGACCAGCTCTACACCCTTAGCAGGGTCCTTGAGGGTATGTGGGAATGCGCCCAACCAGTCTACATGTGTTTTGTGGACTTGGAGAAGGCGTTTGACCATGTCCCTCGGGGAGTTCTGTGGGGGGTGCTTCGTGGGTATGGGGTACCGAACCCCCTGATACGGGCTGTTCGGTCACTATACCACCGATGTCAGAGTTTGGTTCGCATTGCCGGCAGTAAGTCGGAATCATTTCCAGTGGGGGTAGGACTCCGCCAAGGCTGCCCTTTGTCGCAGATTCTGTTCATAACCTTTATGGACAGAATTTCTAGGCGCAGCCGAAGCGTTGAGGGGGTCCGTTTTGGGGGCCTCAGTATTACATCCCTGCTTTTTGCAGATGATGTGGTGCTGTTGGCTCCTTCAAACGGGGCTCTCCAACTCTCACTGGAGCGTTTCGCAGCCGAGTGTGAAGCGGTTGGGATGAAAATCAGCACCTCCAAATCTGAAACCATGGTCCTCAGTCGGAAAAGGGTGGAGTGCCCCCTCCGGGTCGGGGAGGAGATCTTACCCCAAGTGGAGGAGTTCAAGTATCTTGGGGTCTTGTTCACCAGTGGGGGTAGGAGGGAGCGGGAGATCGACAGGCGGATCGGTGCAGCGTCTGCTGTGATGCGGACGTTGTATCGGTCTGTCGTGGTGAAGAAGGAGCTGAGCCAAAGGGCGAAGCTCTCAATTTACCGGTCGATCTACGTCCCAACCCTCACCTATGGTCACGAGCTATGGGTCGTGACCGAAAGAACGAGATCCCGGATACAAGCGGCTGAAATGAGTTTTCTCCGCAGGGTGTCCGGGCTCTCCCTTAGAGATAAGGTGAGAAGCTCAGTCATCCGGGAGGGGCTCAGAGTCGAGCCGCTTCTCCTCCACATCGAGAGGAGCCAGATGAGGTGGCTTGGGCATCTGATTCGGATGCCTCCTGAGCACCTCCCCGCTGAGGTGTTCCGGTCATGTCCCACCGGGAGGAGACCCCGAGGAAGAGAGACTATGTCACCCAGCTTGCCTGGGAACGACTCGGGATCCCCCGGGGAGAGCTGGAAGAAGTAGCTAGGGAGAGGGAAGTCTGGGCTTCCCTGCTAAAGCTGTTGCCCCCGCGACCCGGCCCCGGATAAGCGGTAGATGATGGATGGATGGATGGATGGATGGATGGATGGATGAAACCTGAAATTTTGAATAGAGAATTTGCAGACTGAGCATATCCCATGGATCCCTTGGTTGAAGACGAGCTCTATGAATTTCGATTGCAGAGCACTAAAGTGGTGTGCATAAAGAGAAAAACAGATTTGTAAAAATAAAGCATGGCGGAAGAATCATTCATCAAACATATTCCAAAAGATTGGATGGAGCAAAGATAGATCCTCTCTTCTATTTTTCCAAATTTTTATAAAATAGGTGGCCTTCATTGAATGTCTCACGCTACCTCACGCCATGTTATTCATATGGTCAGAATAAGACAATCATTTTACCATTAATCTAGGCTGGTCTTATCAAGGCTTTAATAGTGTATTATCTATTATTGAGTATATATGTATCAGGAAGTCAGAAAAGTGAAGGTTTATTTTTCAAGAATTTTGAAGCCAAATGTCCTCCAACAATGGAATGACGCATCCAAGTCGTAACTAAACATTGTTTGAGTCAAGCCTTCTGCAAACCAACTCCTGTCCTCAAGAGGGCATTGCTTAGGTGTTCAGGATTTAAACATCATGTACTGTTTGTCCCTCTTACGGACCCGTTCGCTTCCACGGCGGGATTCAAGCATTTGAAGGATCGAATATGGATGTCACAACGAGCAAAACGTTGTTTTAAGTTCGTCAAAATATAGCGAGCGACATTTGACCTGGCATAGGGTAATTTAAATTTCGTCCCAAGCAAAGAGAAAATATTGCTACAAGAGCCTTGCTTATGATCTTTTTAGTTTGCAATAGTTCTCCTGCTAATAGTGTTAGCAGCGTAGCAGCAGCGTCAACACTTGGACAGTCAGTGTGCAATGGTTCTAACAGGCGATCGCTTTTTATTTGTCCTTCAGGCTTTGTCTCCCATTCCCCCAAAAGATGTGCTCTCTGGCTTTGTTTCCCCCTCCGTGCCCTCCTGGACAGACGACTCTGTGCGAGTCCAACAACGAGCTCCTGACTGGGTGCAACGCGGAGGAGCGGCTGCAGCAGGTCTGGTCTAACCTAACCCAACAAAACCAAACCAGCAAGTTGTTTACAAATGTCATGAAATGGCCGAGCTCTGGACATATGATTCTTTTCTGTGCGCTGTTCCTCTATATCTATTAACGAACCGAACTACCACATTATTATAATTAAAGTTGGGTTAAGTAGCCAAAAATTGTACTTAAGCCCGTATTTCACTGAGCGTCTCAATTTAATAGAGTTTCTTTTTAACACCCATCATCAAGTAAAAATACAATGTATTCCATGAGGTCAGTATCAGAATCGCCTTAATTGTCATTGTACAGCACACAACGAAATTCGGGTGCCACTCCTTAGTGCATTTCGTAAACAAACAAACAAAAAGAATAAAATAACGGTTTAATAAATACAAAACTCAACAACACACAACAGCAGCAGTAGTAGGTAGTGTGGACTGAGGCTTATATTGCATGCAGGACACACATTGCATTAGTGATTTGTTTTAATGTAATACAGTATGAATAGGTGGTTGGTGTTTTATCGTTTTCTGCAGGAGTCAAGTCCTTTGAGTTTGTACTTTCCCCGAGAGTCCCTCAAGTTGCACAGTCGCACTGAGAGCAGTAGCAAGGCAGCCTTCTTGGACCACTCGGAGACGTTGTGGATGAGGAGTGCAACAGCTTGGTATGCATATTGTACAATACAATATATGCCATCACCCACAATCATCACCTGACTAAATCACGGTTGCTAAAGACAGGGTTTTATTCCAAAAATATTTTAAATAAACTGAGTGCACACATTATTTGTAGTTGGGGTAGGAGTGATTGGTAGTGCTTTGTAGGGGAGGGAAAAACGATTTGTTAGCAGTATTTACAGAGAAGAGCTTGATTCCAGTGCAAGTTCATCACAACCAATTAATGTTTCATATTGGTAAACATGAACACAGATAACTAACTGCAGATTGAAATGCTATTTTGCTGGGAGGGACGAATTAAACTAAAGAAGGATTATTGTGGCTTCGGTTTGGATTGAAGTACAACATCACTTTATCATCATCAGATATATGTGTCAGAGGAGCTTTGTTTTTTTTCTTTCAGGCGCGACGGCGGTTTTACAGGGCTACTGAATGAAATCACTAACTCCCATGAAGAGGGTATGTTAGTCATTATGAGCGAGTGACATATAACGGTCAAGGTCATCTTTATTTTAAAGTATGCTCTATGTACAGCATACAGCACAGATGAAATTTCTTTCCCCTCAATCCTCAGTGCAAACATGCAGTACATTTAACACACACAGCTAAAGATAAGGCAGCAAAACAAAACTGTATTAAAAAGACAAATGTATAAATCTAAAGAATAAAGCCATATGCATGTATTTTTAAGTCTGTTGTTCTTTTTCCACAGTACCAAAATGGTTGGCTGTGAGTGCTGGGTGCATCCTGGCCTTGCTGCAGAGAATCTCTTCCTTTCATAGCTCCTTGTTTCCTCATCTCACAGTAAGATTTTCCTGATCATTCAGTCAAGTTATTTGATCGAATGGATGAGATGATGTTGAAGTGTGTTTCTATTTGTCCTGTGGTCTGTAGCTGAGCAGCGAGGACATGATTGCAGAATTTTCGCAAGCGCTGGACTGGTAAGTGACAAAAGAAATGTAAAGTTGGGATGCTCATTAAACCAAATAACTCAGATATTGTCTGCAACACAAATCCCCAAAACTTGCTCTGTAGCACCCCTAGCAATAAATAAATAAATAAATCCGGTTGTAGCAATCAGCATGAAATTCGGGACAAAAGTCTATTATAACAGGATGCATGAAAACCCCCATTCTTGAATTTGAAGAGGATGTCAGCCATTTTAGTTCAAAGCGCCCATTTTGGGTAGATTCCAGAGCTTGGATTTAGACAGCTCCTTCTTGGGGAAATGGCTCAAACATGCCTCAAGCAAAAGCGGGTATACTGGTCAGATAGTTAAAGTTAAATTGCCAAGCTTTTTTGCCCAAGGCATGACCTCAAGCGTTTCAAGGATTTGCCCTAAAAACAGTTGTTTGATGTTCCATTCGTCAATCCTTGCTGCTGTAATTTAGATAGTAGGTTGGAGAAAAATGTTCTTCCAATTGGTAGGCTGTTGGTTCTCCGCCTGGCATACACATTTTTACCCTAAACTTGCACTTTTGTATCCTTTCTCTTTGTTTTCTGATGCCCAACTGTGAATATTAAGTTTGCTTTGTTAGAACAAATGCAAATACATATATTTGTAAGGAAGAAACTCTCTAAATGTCCCACAGCAATTGTTTAAGTAACAAATAAAGCGGCAAAGTTAATTGCAGTGTGAACACTTTATTTATAAATAAAAAATAAAAACAGCAGTCTTAATCCTTTTTCACTTTCAGTTCTCACATGTTAAGTCAAAATTTTGAGTCACCCAGCATTCTGATTTAGTTAATCTCGAATATGAGTGAACTGTTGTTCCCTTTCTTCAAATCTGTCAGCGTGTGTGATCTGTGTGCTTTGACAGGTCAGACTGTGTGGTGCGAGCCTTTTCCTGGCATCCTCATACTGATAAATTTGCTGTTGCCCTGTTGGATGACTCGGTTAAGATCTATAATCCCAAAAGGTGATGAAACGTCCATGCTTTGGAACACCGAGAGACGATGAGGGGCTGGCTCATGAAGACAGAGATTTACTGGCCGTGTCTTTGTTTGACTGAACTCTCAGTGCCATCACTCCAACCTTGAAGCACCGCCTCCAGAGGAACGTTGCAGCAGTGCAGTGGAAGCCGCTGTGTGCATCTGCACTCGCTGTGGCTTGCCAGAATTGTTTACTGGTCTGGAACGTGGACCCTTGCTCGCTATCCACCAGGCATGTAAATGGTCTCATGCTTGTATCCGGTAGTTACTGTACATCTTTGATTCATTACCACAGACCTTTTCAGAATGTTTGTTAACCGTAGTTGCCAGGATACCTCTGCGCGGCAGAAAAATCACCCGGATCTCAATGTGTCTCGTGTAACATCTCCTGACACTGCATCCATTTAAATAATGGCAATAGAGAAGAAGGCCTAAATAATGTCTTTTTTGCAGTATGTGCCCTGTTTTCTTAATCGGCTCTATCGGAAAAGCTCGGACTTTTGCCGCACATAAGAACGTGCAACATTGTGATGAAATGCTCTTATATCTGTCACCTCTTCAACAGGCCTTCGTCTGGATGCGCGCAGGTTTTGTCTCATCCCGGCCACTCACCAGTCACTTCCATTGCTTGGTCACCAAACGGCTCTCTCCTCGTGTCAGCCTCGCCCATGGACACAGCAATGATTGTACAAGGCTTCTGCATTGTCCGCCATCATTTGTTGAGCTTTTCAGTGTGTTACCCCTTTGTGCACTTTCAGGTATGGGATGTTGCGTCAGAGAGCTGTGTGCCCCTCCAGCGTGTTGGAGGTGGTGGGGTCAGCTTTCTGTCCTGGTCCACGGATGGGGGCCATCTTCTTGCCTCAACGCCTTCTGCTCTCTTCAGGTTCAACATTCAAATAAGTCTCATTTGTAGACTGTATCGTGTCTTTGCTGCTCGAGTGGTGCATTTCAATTTTGTAGAATATAGTATATAGCCGTTATTGCAAAGGTCGGCAACCTGCACGTGACTCTCTCTGTCATCTGCTGTGGGTTTGTGTCGCAAACCCCCCCCCCCCCCCACTCAAAATATGCGACCCGGCGCCAAAATTTTTTGAACTATTAATAGGCAAACCATTGATAAATGTGCCAGGTTTCTGAAGAAAACAGAATATTGAATAATACGGCCTACATGAGCGATATGAAAAAGAAACATTGCACATGCCTTGAAGATGACAGCTTACAACTGTAAGTGAAAATCAAGTTGACTTCTACAGCCCAGTACGCTGAGGTACAGGAGCAAATTTCACATTCACCAGGCAAAATATTCTAGGTGGTTATTTTACAAATATTTGGTATTTTTTACATTGTTAAGTGAAATACTGTAGTCTTTTTTTAGATGACCGCAAGCCCCACCCGCGATAAAACGATGACTGAACATAGAAGATGATGGCTTGTCGTTATTCTCCAGGGTCTGGGAGACCAGAATGTGGACGTGTGAGCGTTGGCCTTGTGAGAAAGGCCGCTGCCAAGTAAGCGTTGCCGCCACATTTCAATGACGCTCTCATTTCAAAGGTTTCGTTACGGCAAGGCGACGTCTTTCTTTTGGCTTAGTCCGGCTGTTGGAGTCCAGACGGGAGTAGGCTTCTCTTCACCGTACAGGGAGAAACCGTAATCTATGCTCTGACCTTCACTGACACGCCAGGTTGGTTCCATATTAAATAGGCATAGTTTGCCAGATTGTCAACACAGCCGTGCCACGCTGTCATCTTGTTTAAGCAAACGAGATACTCATATTGGTTCATAGCCTCAATTTCAGTAAAATGCAAACTTTTTTCACCACAGTGTATGTATTTCTGTTTATGTATATTTTCTCCTGATGACATTTTAATCCCTCCATGCCTCGGTCACCAAGCTCCTCCATCCTAAACCCCTGCATGGAAGCTACAGTCATGCGCTTAACACACCAAAGCTGAGCGACAGAGCCCAGAACATTTTTACATCAAAAATCTGTGGTGCTGGTTCTCTACATTTCAATTCAGCATAATTTACGTAGGGACAAATCATAGCAGACATTGTCTCAGGCTGCATGTACACACACGGAGCAGGTCTCCATCCACATTATTAAAAGACCAACTGAAACAAGCAACAGGCAATGGAGGCAATTGATCTGTAATTTGTAGAAAATAACAGACCTTTGACTGACCAATAAATAGTATTCATATGTGAAAAAAATATGGAATTCACCAAATGTGGGCAAAGGAGGTTTTAATTACCACAATTAGTCAATATCCTTGACTTACTTTGAAAAGATATTTCTGGTCAAATGTGTTACATTTGTTGTGACTCAACCAAGTGTGATGCTACCCAACTGTGATTTGACTTTTTTTTTGGTAGGCGTCCTCACAGGCGCATCAAAAGGATCACAAACGGCATCAGTGGTGGCCGACCTATCACAGACAACCTTTAATACATCTGAGGGAGATGTCACGTAAGAGCTGTAATCTGAAAAGCTATCCCTAAAAAAAGTGCAGCTGTATCATAGAGAAAGAGAGCGAGCGCAATGGAAATGTGTTTATTTGTGCAGTGTTGGTGGAGAGGTCCAGTCTCTGACATGGGATCCGAGAGGAGAAAGACTTGCCGTGCTTCTCAAAGGTCTTTGCAACTCTTTTTTCGATACTCCCTCATCGAACCACACATTGAGTGACTGACTTTATACATTTTTCTCCTTTGTTATTGTCATTGGCCGGATGAAGACAATACTATGAATAAGACGACAATGCTATGTAATCACCTTTTCTGACGGCATTAATCGGAATAAGGTCAAAGTGGAAATATTATTACTATTATACTATAAATCAATCCAAAGTATCAGTCGTACAAGTCAAATCGGGAGGATCACGATGGTTGGCCGGTTGCTCCGAGGACCACTAGTAAATCTTTGTCGTAGTGGAAGGAAGCTGCATGCTAAGCAAATTAGAAATCACACACTTCTTTCACCTACTATTCTTCTAATTTTGGCGGTTGGCACATACGTTTGGCCCATTACTGTCACCTATTTTAGAATCTTATAAAGAAGGTGGTCACTGGTGGTAATGCACGGACGGTTACCACTACCTTTTTTCCCCTTGTCTTTTGGCGGTCGGCAAATATTTTTGTTGCATTACCGCTGGTGGACAGACGGTGTCGGGAATGCACAGAACATCAACACAATTTGGAAATGGGGATTTGAGATCACACCTGATTCGCAGGGCCAGCCGAACTGCCGGGGGTGGGGGGGTGTGGGGTTAAAATCTGAAAAACCCTGTTATAATATTCAGAGTTTTCTGACCCGACTTGTATTATTATAGACATTACACACAACAGTTGTTGATTACTGGCCTTTCAGGTGATCCGCGAGCAGACCGTCCTGCAGTCATTCCTGTGTTTAAGACCAGAACGAAGCCTATTTTTGAACTTTTGCCATGGTAGGTTTTTCCATCCTTGGTTGCGTTTCATAAATGTGAGCTGTACTTTCTTGTCACCATTTTCAAAGGAAATGTATCTAAATGTGAAAGGCTTCGTTCTTCCTTTCCTTAGCGGCTTTGTTCAAGGGGATCCTGGTGCAGAACCGAGACTGCTGCAGTTCCACCCAAATTTTCAGCACGGAGCTCTGCTCACTGTGGTCAGTAAAAACCTCGATTCTCATACTCCATTTAGAAAATAATGCCATGTTTCCTTACCGCAATTGACTAATTATCAAATGTTTCACTCCATAGTGTTGGTCCACAGGAAGAATTACCCATGTACCTTTCTACTTCCAAAGTGGCAACATCAGCCGTTTTATGCGCAATGGCAGTCCATCGCTACCACGACCCCAGGAACATACTGCTGACCTAGCCAATCAGTCCCTCTTTACTGAGCTCATGTCATGACAGTCCATCACATGGTGTGAAAAATATTTTCCATCTTATTCATGTCAACAAAATGTATTAAAGGAATTTTTGATCCCATTCCCAGACGTCTGAAATTTTCACTATAGGACTAAACTACCGGTAAGTAGGTCTGCTTTTGTGATCATAACTTGGGATAAAATGACATTGTTCACCAATTGTCGCGCTCTCAGTGTGCCTTAGTTATCTGGCCGAAATCCCGGTGGACATCTTTTGGCCATTCAGCATTGATTTTCAATCTTTTCTGGTCCATGGAGAGTTTAGTCTCCAACCTCAAATATTTACCAACAGTTTCAACGATTAAGCTCTTTTTTTTTTTTTCTTTGATTCTTTCGCAGAACTCGCCCCAAAACTTTGATATACTTTCATTTCCCTGCTCCCGGCGTTATATCCATCAATATAATTCACCGGCTGTGGACATTAATGGTTTGTGTGTGTGTGTGTGTGTGTGTGTGTGTGTGTGGGTGTGTGTGTATATATATATATATATATATATATATATATATATACACTGTATATATAATTCTGAACCTGACTTGAGAGAGAGGGAATGATGCTTACCTGTACCCTGAAAGCGAAGAGCCAATAAACGGAGCTTTAATTCAGATTTGTGGCAAATTATGAATGTTTTGTTGGGTACTGACTAGCAGTGTACAGAAAAAGCACACCGTCCGAATGTTTAGTCAAAAGAAGGAGAAAACGTTCCCACGCCTGTGATACTTTTATTGAAAACTCAAAGCAAAATCAACGTCTTCATTCTGTTTTCCTTTTATTTCCAATTTACATCAATAAGAAGTGTAACAAAATAAGAACAAAACGGATCATAATAAAATTAATTTAAAAAATGTACACACCCTCACGCACACAGACGCGTCCCACCCTGGTTGTTATTGAGCGACTTGGTTCAGCTTTGGTGTGTGTGGACTTCAGCAGAGGTCTTGAAGTGTCCCCCGGTCTCCACCTGTCTTACCCGACGGCACCCCTTCTGCAGGGTGGAGTGTGAGTGCGGTGCGAGGCTAGTGGGAATTAGGGCTGGCGTCGAGGGGCTTTCGGTACCGACGATTACAGAACTCATAGCACCTTCTGAAGAGAGAGCCACCCGAAGCAAAGGCAGCCGTTCGGATTTGCCTGATAGTAGATGTGTTTGTAGTCATCTCTGCATTTTCACTTTGTTTTTCAGCGTGAGGTAGCTTCAAACCATCTGGATGACGACACGAAATGGCAAAATTGCTTTGGATTTGTACAAAACAAATTTGCGATGAGAGCAGAGTTAAACCTCCCTTCTCTGATGGGCAGTGAAGGGGTACAGGACTTTGGAACATACACCCTCAAATGTAACCTCACTTTCCAAAACGTGTTGGTGTGCATATAAACACATGTGCACACATAATGTGGAAATACACATTTAAACCATCTTGTTGCTTATAAACACAGACCTTTACAACAATAGAACCAAGGCTTTATAATACACAGTAAAGGTTTTGCTCCTGCTCACGATGGACAGGCGTGGAGTACCTGGATTTTCAGAATATTTTATTGGTCTACACGGATTCAAACTTC
Source organism: Hippocampus zosterae (assembly GCF_025434085.1). NCBI lineage: Eukaryota > Metazoa > Chordata > Actinopteri > Syngnathiformes > Syngnathidae > Hippocampus > Hippocampus zosterae. Next base: position 24,216,083 of record NC_067452.1, read on the forward strand.
CATATTGGTGTGACAGGAGGGAACAGGGAGGGAGGTGGAGTAGGACTGGGACAGAGGTTGTGCGGCTGTTCTGTAGTGGAAAGGGGCTTGTCGTACTTACAAAGTGAACCCCTCCAGTCCTACCTCATCTTGGCCCGTTCAAGTGAGACAATAAATAAGTGACATCAAGTCATGTTTCAGTTCTCCACATTTGCTCAGTCCCTCTTCCTCCGGACTCGTACCCGTCAACAGTGGGCCATGGGAAACATGACTGGATCTCAGGAAGCGGGTTGACAGAGATGTACACTTATTGCCGATGCCCTTCAGTGCAAGCATCCAACTTGGAGAGCACTTCGTTGTGAGATCAATTTTCTTATAGAATTCCATTCTTCTTTATTGTGGAATTGTGTGTAGCGTTTCATGGTTGAGTTTATTTCGTTCCTGTTATTCTGGGGGCAGGGGGGAGGGGTCACTGTGATATTCCACTTTACAAGAAGCAGACTGGGCCTACATCCACGCCAAACTCCTGATCCGCTCCTCCGATATCCATAGGAGCAATGTCCACGATGGGCAGACGGGAGGTTTTCTGTGTTTTGTACTCAAAGACAGTTTTGCCCCACCGGCCTGTGTGTTTCTGTTGGCGGAAGAGAAAGAAACCTGTAAGTTTCTCTCTCAATTATCCTTCATGGAATATTGTTTTCTGTTCTGTGCACTTACCTTGCAGCCATCCTCCAACACGCTATATGTGAAGCGGCTGTTGCCCTCTGCGCGGACCTCCACATCATTGGAGCCCTGCAGCAGCAAAGCCTTCTTCAGGTTGCCTGTGGCCTGATCCATGTAGGCAATGCTGTTCTTGCAGTGGTACGTGAGGTTCTGGGATGCCTCATTGGAAAGAAGCCTCAAGAAGGTCAGCTGAACGCTGGCGGCGTTGGCAGCGGGGCCATCCTCAGCGTAGCTGAACTGTAACCAAACAAGTCGAGGGTGGGGGAGCGATTAACTATTTTCAAGAAATGTCTTAAATCATCATCACCTCGTAAGGTAGTTGGTTGAAGTGCACTCACGTGGAATCCTCCATTCATGGTCTCTCCAAACCAGATGTGCTTGCGATCCTTGCTCTTGCTGGTCCACCAGGACTTCTTTGGTACATTGGCAATAGTTGGGTAGACGCAGGTCTCGCCAGTCTCCATGTTGCAGAAGACCTTGATGGCATCAGCTGTGCTTCCGATGTTGGGGTCAACCCAGTAGTCACCTTGAGAGATACAAAAATGCCACTTTTACTCCAGATGCACATGTCTAAGAAGAGATTGGTCCTGATCATTTATGGACATGTGCGGTGCCCCATTCTTTTGTATGGCTCATTGGGAATCTTCCTTAATTATGAGGACCCTACCCCTTCATCCGATCTGTCCATCTTTGTTTCACGTATTCTGTGAGTTCACACTGAGGCCAAGAAAGGATCCATGTGGACTTCCAACACATTATAGCTGTGTATATTTCTAAAGTAGATACTCTGCCTCAGGGGCACTGACCGAAGCTTGAGTATTCACAAATTACAATCTGACAATGCATGAGAAATGACGGGTTTCCACTGAAATATAGCTTTTGCTAACTTTCTATATCTGTCATATATTTATTCTTTGACAACAGCCAAATATACTTACCACTCTTCCACTCGGGGTGGCACAGTTTGAGGTCCCTGCAGGAGCGAGCGGGGTTCTTCTGGGAGCCGTCGGGGCTGCGCAGGTTCTCAATCTGGTTGTTGAGCGACTTGAGTGTGGAATCAACCTCAACATCGTGCTGTCTCAGGGAACTGGAAGCCTCATCTGCCCTCATGTACCTCAGTGGATCGGGAGACTTCTCAGTCTGACCCAAACCAGCGAAGGCAGACATGTCAATGCCAGGGCCTGGGGGCCCAGGAGGACCAGGGGGTCCAGCGTTTCCAGGAGGACCCTAGTGAATACAAAACCGCAAATGCTCAAGAATAGAAAATCTGCCCAAAAGTACACAAACATGAAATGAAACTGTGTTCTGTTTAACATACAGGTGGACCGCTTTCTCCAGAGCGTCCACGAGGCCCAGGTGGTCCGATGGGGCCAATTTGCCCGTTAGATCCATCTTTGCCAGCAGGTCCAGTTGGTCCAGGTGGTCCCTAAAGAAACGACTTGTGTTAAGTCAAATGTAAAATGGGGTGGAAATGATTATGAAATATGAATGATTCCTATGCTTTGCATAGGGTTAAGTATAAAACTTTCCTTGGTTCAGTGATGAGACGCAAAAGGTTGATGAAGTATTTAAAATGTAACCTTCAGTTCCCCTCTATTCTCCTATCACTACCAGACCACTTGCCTTATTATGCATGAAGATAATTTGTGTGGTGACATTTTCCTTTATTCCTCTTATCATAGCCCCTCTGCTTATCTAATCTACAAGAGATAATACAGCCTATTCTGATCTGAGCAGGGGCGGTTCCCCCTGTCTGTCAGCTTCTTTTCCTCACACAGCGTAATTACAAAATTGCTCCGCCGCCCACCTTACCACATTGGTAGATAATTAAGGCCCTTGCACTTTGCTGTCCCCTTCTTTGCCAAGTGATTGGAGAATAGCACAGAGACTGACCTGTGACCCCCATTACTGTTAAATATCATAGCACATGATGGAAAATATGTGTCACTCATTTTTCTCCTCTTTTTGTTCAAACCTTAGCTCCGCTTGGTCCTGCCGGTCCAGAAGCCCCAGAATCTCCAGCGGGACCCTGTTTAAACAATTCAACACAGATTAGGCAACAAACAGAAGGCAAATTAAAGATGCCTATTTGTTGTGAAATCCTTACTGGAGGTCCAGGCAGACCCTGCAGGCCAGTGAATCCACGGTGACCCTTCTGTCCTCTCTCGCCAGCCTCACCACTCTCTCCCTTATCTCCACGTGGTCCTTGAGGTCCCTGGATTGCAGGAGTGACGTCTCAGAATTAATCACTTCGGGTAGCACTCAAGTAAAATAATCAACTTCTTTCTGAGGTTCATTTGAATTTTTGACACTCACAGCCATTCCTCGTGCACCAGCGAGTCCAGGAGGTCCTGCAGGTCCTTGTGCACCCTGAAGAGAGATGTTTTCTCATGTCCATATGCAACCTTCTCATTTTTTTTTATATCCGATTAGTGTCCACACACTGGTCTCTTAGAAGCCTCAGTTTTTTGGGGTTACTCACAGACTCTCCTCTGTCTCCCTGCTTGCCAAGAGGTCCAACAGGGCCAGGGGCGCCAGGAGCACCAGGAGCTCCAGGGGCACCAGCAGGACCAGCATTACCTCGCTCTCCCTACAGGAAGAAAAAGTCCAGTGACTGAATGTGAAACTTTGTTTTTTGCGTACAAGTTTTTTTCCCCAGTTATTTCATTACATTTTTTTTCTCTCAGAGGGAGAACTTGCACTATTTTCTCTCACCTTGATTCCAACTGCTCCATCTCTGCCAGGTGGTCCATCTGATCCAGGGGTACCCTGAACCACAGACAGAAATATTGAACAAACCATGACTCTGCTCAATTTTGTACTCACTCTGGTCTTTGTTTATATGGTTATTTGTCTATCTGTTTATCGAAGATTCACCTCTCTTCCAGTCTCTCCAGAAGGTCCAGTAAGTCCAGGGGGTCCTACAGGTCCTGGAGGTCCACGGTCACCACCAGAGCCAGGAGATCCTTGTTTACCAGGCTCACCCTTGACACAAAATGGATATTAATTTTGTTGAATTGTTCTTCTTAGATGCCCCATCAGTGTTCCAGAATCATGGTCTCCCTTTTAACACTTGAGAATATTCTGAAATTTAATATATAAGATGCAAATCAAAAGGAAAAAAATAAGTTTAAGGCCTCTATTATGTCATATTTGCAAAGGTTACAAAATTGCAGTTGATGTTGAATAATTTCATGTGCAACTAAAGTGTAACAGAATAGTCTAGAAATAGTCAAAGAACTTACAGAAGGTCCAGGAAGACCAGGGAAGCCTCTCTCTCCACGCTGTCCAGGCAAACCAACAATACCACGAGATCCAGCCAAACCTTGAGGCCCTGAAGGTCCGTCAGCACCCTACACAGACCGACAACAGAGGATTCCAGTGCAACTGTTCTCCGAGAAGAAACACAATCAATAAGAATGGGTGACTTACAGGGGGTCCATCTTCTCCGGGTTCTCCCTTTTCTCCTTGTGCACCAGCCGGTCCTCTAAGACCAGCATCTCCCTGTCTTCCTTGGGGTCCTGCATCACCACGAGCACCCTTTGGTCCGTCTTTGCCAGCGGGACCAGCAGGTCCAACAGCACCAGGGTTACCCTGTGATGGAGAAAAAACGTGGGTCCTTGGCAGTCAAAAACGGAACTTTTGAGATCATTTTGAAATAAATATACTTACATTAGGGCCTGGAGATCCAACTCTACCAGCAGCACCAGGGAAACCAGTGGCACCCTGTAAAAGACAGACTGTGTTCAGCATCACCAAACCTCTGTAAGTCAGCCATAATTACTTTTCAACAATTTAATCACTAAATCACTTCTCTGCGTCAACACAGATTTGTGAATGGTTGCCCACTTTTATACAAATTTATCACAATTGAAGATCACCTCTTCATATAGGGCCCTCTGAGTTTAAACTGTGGCCACCCCAGTCACTGAGTTACAACTTCACAAAGCTTGCATCGATTAAAAAAGTATTAGAAAAAAAAAGATTATTCTGCGAATCCTATCCATGTAAATTTTTATTTAAGGTACTTACAGGAGCTCCCTGAGCACCACGTGCTCCCTTAGGTCCAGAAACACCAGTTGGACCCTGACAAAGGGAATGACCAAACATAAGTTATCATACCCGATACATTTAGATTCACCTTCTGGGGAATTGGCTTTAACTTGGAGCTAATTCTAAGTACCCACCACGGGTCCAGGTGCTCCTGATGGCCCTTGAGGTCCGGAAGCACCAGCCTCTCCTTTCTGTCCACTCTCACCAAGCTCTCCCTTGACTCCAGGCTGACCATCTGCACCCTGGATGTGTCAAACAATTCCACAATGTTGGTATAATTGCTGAAGAGGACTTCAGACAAACATTCCATTAGGTCTAATGTACTTACAGGAGGTCCAGCAAAGCCAGCAGGCCCAGGAGGCCCCCCCTCACCACGGTCACCCTGTAGGAGTTTAGAAGAGACTCAATCAAGGCATGCATTATTGTAGCAGATGTGTACCAGGAAGCCATAATATAAAGCTCACTGATCGATCCGAACGTCTAAGGACGATGACGATCATATTACGTGATGATCACACGTAATATGTGATCATGTCATTATATGCCAGTTGTATACTTACAGGAGCGCCACGAACACCAGGAGCACCAGAGGGTCCTGAAGGTCCAGTTTCACCCTTGATTCAGTAGAAGAGAAACAGTCAAGCCAAACATAATTAATAACATTCAAATTGGATGATACATCATACAAAAGGGTTAATTTCAAGTGATCGTTGCTTTAGCAATCCAGAAGCGGCACTCTTAGTCTTACCTTGGCACCGTTGGGTCCAGCAGGGCCAGGAGGACCAATGGGACCAGTCAAACCCTTAAGAGGGAGGGAAGGGAGCAGAGTTATTGATGTTGATTAATGGCTGTCACCAGGGATGAAAGATGAATTAATAATCACAACATCATTGTGGACTTACTCTAGAACCATCCTTTCCGGGAGCTCCTTCAGGCCCCTTTGCTCCATTATCACCCTGTTAGACAAAGAAAAACACGTTTATAATACATTCATTCATCTTCTGAGCCGCTTGATCCTCACTAGGGTCGCGGGGGGTGCTGGAGCCTATCCCAGCCGTCTCCGGGCAGTAGGCGGGGGACACCCTGAATCGGTTGCCAGCCAATCGCATGGCACACAGAAACGAACAACCATTCGCACTCACACCTAGGGACAATTAAGAGTGTTCAACCAGCCTGCCACGCATGTTTTTGGAATGTGGGAGGAAACCGGAGCACCCGGAGAAAACCCACGCAGGCCCGGGGAGAACATGGGTACATTTCATGCTAAAATGAATATGAAAGTCTGAACAAAAAGTAATCAGCCACGCACTCTATCTCCTTTGGCTCCTGGGATGCCACCGGCACCTCTCTCTCCGGGCATTCCCTGTAGCCCAGGGGGTCCCTGGGGTCCTGCAGCTCCAGCAGGTCCAATGGCTCCCTATATGACGAGGATGTCACTTGTCAATCCAGTTGTGCAATGGCGATTGTAACAACATGTGAAAAAGACTGCTCATCTGTCTTTTGTCTTCTGAGTGAAGGACGGGCCCATTTGAATGTTTTTCAAAAGGAATTTGTCAAAAACACAAGGTGGGGAGCTTGACGACGAAGTGTAGGTGGTACATAGGATGCAATTTATGCTGTATTGGTGATGAAAATGTTTCAGTTCTTTACTGACCTTGGGTCCATCACTTCCAGGTGTTCCGGGAAGTCCACGAGGTCCCTGCAGACCCTGAGGACCAGCACCACCCCTCTCACCAGGGAAACCACGTTCACCCTGTTTGGAGACAGATACACTGAATTAACATGAGCATCATGCGATGAATGTAAAATCACAATGTAAAGGTATGTAAATGTCAGGTACCGTTGTGATTTAATGACCTTGATATTGGTATAGGACATATAATAAATCTTTATGCAGCACTACATTAACATGAAACTTTTTTTCTATATATGTTATGTTTTCCTTTAAATAACAGAGAAGGAACTTACTCTGGGTCCAACAGCACCAGGAGCTCCACCCTCTCCAGGAACACCCTGTAGAGAGAAACCGAAAAGTGCATTCCTGTCTGAGGAATAGTTTTAAAACGCAATGTTCTATACTACTACTACTACTACAACTAAAAGGAAGCACAACAAGAATAATTCTTAATTGTCCGTTCAATTTCAGGCAGATGCAATACTGTTTCACGACACCACCACACTTTGGCATAATTCCATTTCATTCAAAGAGGAAGTATGGAAAGGCTTGACTAAAAATGTATTCACCTGGTCTCCGGGTTTTCCAGCCTCTCCAGGGGAACCATTTGGTCCAGGCAGACCCTGTTTGACAAAAAAGTTGACATTTTCTAATCTATTATGTTTATGCATCTTTGTAAGTGCAAATAAACATGCATTAACTGGAGAGTGGGGACTTTTCGAAAACAGTCCTAGATTGACCCTTCCTTATCTTGTCTACCCCTGGACTTGGTTTCTCGGTTCACACAGAGGTATTGCATCTAGATCTCCAAGTGTGTTTCCCTGATAGCTCAACCTTACGTCTCTAGAATAATAATCGGTGTTCAATTCTGAGCAGGGACAGACATTTATTGTTTTGGTCGTCAATATGATGGTGGGGGTTGATCAAGAAACTAACCTGGAAGCCAGAAGGTCCAGGCTGACCTTGCTCTCCTCTCTCTCCAGCGGGTCCCTGAGATTGGAGTTAAAAATGACAAAACAAAACAAAAGCAAACAAACAATCAAGTTAGTGTTGGAAACATTGAAATCCAATCTTACAAATGAAGTAAACTCCCTCCACGGCAGGTTCCAGGTTCACAGTGTATTTTCCTAATTGTTTGTTGTTGTTGTTGTTGTCGCTGTTGAACAATCACAACTGGTGCTGTGTCACCAGTATGTGAATGAGCTAACAGTGTGAAGCACTTGAATATCTGAGGTAGGCAGCTATACAAGTGACAGCCCATTTACCATAACTGATTTGTTGTGGGACTTGTTAATTTTGGTGTACAGTAATGGCAGAAGCCCTCTTGTTTTACACTGTGTAAATTTGAAAGACAAAGACGGAAAGGAAGAAATAGGCTGATCGTATTTCAAAATTGGCCTAGTTTATTCACAAAAGTATTCAGCGTAAACTCCTCTTTAATCCTGCTTTTTTTTCCACATACAGAAAGTGGCAGCTTCTGACTAATTTAACAATGTACGTCTTTGGACATTATTATTGATGTATATTGTGAGATGACAAGTTCAGTGTCCGGATTGTTAAAACATAGATCAGAGATAGATAGATAGATAGATAGATAGATAGATAGATATACTCTCTCTCTTTCTCTCGATATATTTGTGTATGTATTTATCTTATATACTTTTAAATATGTTTGTTTTCTTTTGAAAGTGTGTTTGAAGACCTTAAAACAAGTACTGTTAATGCAATAATAACATGCCTGGAGAGTCCTTAAATAGGGCATTTCTGTATAGCAGATTACTTATTACGGGGGTAGTCTGGAAGGTAACGCCCATGCCGGAAACGGATTTGTTGTCATAGTCTTGATGATATGCAATGTAGTCCCGTAAATTAGTACAAAATGGGCCACTTACTGCAGGGCCAGGTGGTCCAGCAGATCCAGTCTCACCATCTTTTCCAGGCAGGCCCTGTTCAGAGAGAAAGATTTCAGTTAGAATTTTGGCAATAGAAGATAATACATCCACCAATGGCTGTTAAGTGGAGGTAGTTTACATTGAGAAAAAATCACTTACTCTCAGACCAGTGCGACCTAAAAGACCTTTCTCTCCAGGCTTTCCAGGCTCACCCTGTTGAACACAAATCAGTCGGCTATCAAAACTTTCTTCATGATGAAAAATTAAAGTAACTGAGATATTCAAATTTCTTTCTGACAAACTTACATTGCCTCCTTTTGGTCCAGGGAATCCCATCACTCCTGGCTGTCCACGGGCTCCCTGAGGACCAGGAGGGCCGGGGCGACCGTCCTCACCTGGAGCACCCTATCATCCATCAATTAGACAAATTAACACTGAGAAACAGATTTTGCTGAAGATGTAAATAAGGAACTTGAACCATACTGACATGTATGACCTGTATTCATTCCCAACATGTGTTGAATATTCATTATCATACGCATAATTGCATGAGTCTTTTGTAACTTCTTGATTGTCTGTCTAAATTCTCAGTCACGGTAAATTGAATCTAGTCAACTGGAATTTTCTTGTTGGTTGAATTTGTTGTGTGTCTTGTTTTCCAAAAGCTTTCAAATATGACTGAGGCTACTCTGCTGTTATGGTAACGATATTTCACAATGTTTTGCAAAACAAATGTTCTGGCTAGAACACTGTTTTTCATTTTTTAATCCCTCAGGGGGAAATTCAACTTTATATCTTCAATGGTACTCACAGAAGGTCCAACTTTGCCTTGAGGACCAGTATCTCCAGGACGGCCAGTTAGACCCTGCAAAAGGTGTGCATTTATTCAGACCATTTCAGATTCAAAAAACTAGTTGTTTCTGCCTTACTGATTTTGACTGCTGTAAGGCAGCACTCACCCTTGCTCCAGGAAGACCAGACTCTCCTGTGCGTCCAGGATCCCCTGTAGCACCTTTAGGCCCAGCGGCACCAGGAACACCACGGTCACCTGGGGCACCCTGAAGAACGCCAAGAGACAAAAGTCACTTCCAGTTGATTCCAGTTCTCATCCTTCCAGTTAGCCAGTGCATTCAAACAAAGGACACACCTTAGCGCCAGCAAGACCATCTTGACCTGGGAAACCACGGTTGCCAGGAGCTCCCTGTAAGGATTAGCACCAAAAAATAAAAAAACCTCATCAGAATCACGACAACATCACTACATTTGATTTATTATGTTGCATTTTTTTCTTCCAGCCATGTCATTAAATAGGGTGAATCCCTACTCGCTCTCCAGGAGGTCCAAGTGGTCCAGCAGCTCCAGGTTCTCCTCTTGCACCTCGCTTTCCTTCCTCACCAGATGGCCCAGGTGGACCTAGGGGACCGGCGGGGCCCTGGAAACATCAGGGTGTATCACTGTATGATTTCATGCTAAATGACGTTTCAATATTTTGTTAAATATAAATCCAAAATCACTTACAAGCTCTCCCTTAGGTCCAGCTTCACCTTTGAATCCAGGAAGACCAGGGTCACCCTAAACCAGACATGAAAAGGAAGAAGATGAGTATTTTTCAACAACTTTCAAAGCTTTACAGATCACTCTTTAAGTCTCAAGTGACTCACAGACTGTCCTTTGGGTCCCAGGGGGCCTGTTGCGCCCTGTGGTCCAGGGGGTCCGCGGGGGCCAGGGAAGCCAGGGGCACCAGCAATGCCAGGGCCACCCTTGAAAGTACCAAAAAAACCCCCCAACAACCCCATAAGTCAAAATTGATACAATCACACATGCTACACAATGTTATCAAAATGACGAGAGTGGATTTACAGCAGATCCTTTGGCTCCAGGAATACCATCAGTCCCGGGGTTTCCCTGTTTCAGGACGACATGTCACAATCAGATCTTGAGGACGGTTGGCGGTAATTACCGGTGTAGGTGAAAATGACGAACCGATGCTCCGGCCGGTCCAGGAGATCCTGGTGTACCAGCCTCTCCACGGGGACCCTGTTGGCCTTCTGCTCCACGGGCTCCAGTAGGACCAGCTTCACCCTGGCAGGACACGATAATAACATTTGCACTTCCACAACAAGGCCAAGCTGTGTGTTTTTTGAAAAACATGAAGTACACTGGGGGTCTGTCCACACCTTGGCTCCTGGGGATCCTGGGAAACCGGGAGCTCCAGCAGGACCAACAGGCCCCTGGAGACAGAAGGGCAACCTTCAGGTTAGTGCTGTGTAATCAGTATTAGAAGTACTTGAAATGAGAAGTGAATAAAATCTATTGAAATAATATCAACATGTTACTTACAGGTGGACCAGCAGGACCAGGCAAGCCATCATTTCCACGGGCACCCTACGGAGTTGGCACAGGAAAGTCAAGGAGCAGAAAACACAAGAAGCTTGAACGGAGTAAAGCAGAGATTAAAACTCACTGCAGCTCCGGCAGCACCGGTCCGTCCCCTCTCACCAGGCAGACCACGTGGGCCCTGAAATGACAGAAAATCGAGTTGAGATGCACAGTATTTCCAGACACAAACTTTAAAAGAAAGCAAAAGATCATGAGTGAGAATCAGGTGCATCATTGTAAAAATAAAAAGCACTCACCATTGGTCCAGGGGCACCATTCTCTCCAGAAGCGCCAGACTCTCCCTGTTTAAATAAAGACAAGATGGCATAAGATTAAAAAAAAAACAAAAAAAGAGAACACGGGAACTAAAAGAGGAATTTTTTGGCATGCACTGTTGTCACCTTTGCTCCTGCAGCACCGTTCTCTCCTTTAGCTCCATCCAGACCGGGGTGACCCTACAGAGGACAGTGACAAGACCGCTCAGACTTCAGTGAGCAGTGGCACATTGCGTCATTGTGCCCTTTTTAGTGAAGACATTTCAAATATCAAGCATTGATGGGAACTTACTCTGTGTCCTTTGATTCCAGGAAGGCCAGGAGTTCCAGGGAATCCACGAGCTCCCTGAAGTGAACACACACAAAGAGAAGAAATGGAAATCGGATCTCTCTCTCCAGTTTCCTCACCTGTCTTCACCAAGTAATTTAAAAGAGTCTCCAACCTGAGGTCCAGCAGGTCCGCGCTCACCAGCTTTGCCAGGTTTGCCAGCCTCACCCTGCAGTAAAACAAATAATTGAAGGCTTACCATTGAATCGCAGCAACGGCTAACTGATGTGAAATGGTCATTGACTTTGCGGTTGAATGATAAAAATGGGCAATAGAATAGGAATCTTTGATAAAATGTATGATTTTTTTCTGTGTCATGCTGTGTCATTGAAATGACTCTTGTCTCAAAGATCTTTGAAGTGAACATATCCTTACATCACTTCCTGGTTTTCCAGAAGGTCCAGGTGGTCCACGGGGTCCCATTGCTCCCTATTTTGAAGCAAATGGCCAGTAAGAGTAATCCGTAAATCCATCTTTGGAATGCATTCATGCGAATGATGCAAAATGCAAGCACTGCTCTCGTATTGTTCTTCGGCCAAATTATTGAAATTGAAAATCAAGTGAGTCAAAGCTTTAAACATGAAATGCTGAAAATTAAGAGAATATGTTTGTACTTACAGCTGGACCGGACTCTCCAGCCTCTCCAGGGGCACCCTGGAAACCTTGTGGCCCCTACATGAACAATAACACCAATGTACTGTGTTATACTTCTTTGCGAGTAAAAATATTGTACTGATTTTTTTTTCTTTGATGCTTTGCATTTAGAGCAATCGTAAATGCACTTACAGGGGCTCCACTTGGTCCAGGAGGACCACGAGGACCCATTGGACCCTGCAAGAGAAACATACAGCGGTAAATTTATTGTTCAAAACATTACCTACATCAGTATCAATGAATTTCCCCTGCACCATGTTTTGAGAACGTCATCTACAGTTTACATTTAAATGAAATGTGGCTCGTTAATTGGACCTTTAGTTAATTTATGAACGAAATATGCAATGATACGTTAATAGGAAAAATAGACACAATGACATGAATCTGTGAATGAGTAGACTTTGACCACAAGAGGGCAGCATCGTAAACATTTCAGCATGTCAAGTTGAGGTTCCAACTGATTACTCCCTGTATGCCACATTACAGGATACACAACACGTACCATTGGTCCTTGCATCACTCCCATCTGAGCACCTCCGGCCTTCTCATCAAAGCCTGTAGCCATCTGTGCAGCAAAGTTCTGAACCCCCCCAAAACAAAACACCTTTATTTCACACCAAAACTACACTGATCATGACTTTATTCCCAGAAACATTTGCCTGCTCCAAGCGAACCAAAAGCACCTTTTGAAAAGACACAGTTCCTTGCCTTTTGCGCAGAAACGTGTCATTGGATTGGTATTTAAAAAAAAATGGAGTCAAAATATGGGATACACGGATGACTCACCCCTCCAAGTCCAGGGGCTCCAGGTGGACCAGGTGGGCCAGCTGGTCCGGGGTTTCCAGGAGTCCCAGGCTCACCATCCCTTCCACGAGGTCCAGCATTTCCCTTAGAAAAAAAGGGCAACAGTGGCCTTCAATCACAGGTTACTGGAAGAATTGAGTTGAATTTTAAATCATGGATTTAGGAAAAGATAAAAGTATATATTGTCACCTTCCTAAAATGATGGGCAAAGTTATTTTTCAAAAAACATGAAAAACGGAACCCAACACAACAGTATATTTGGTAATAATTTAATTTCAGGGATTGAATTGCGTGATCTCTTCAATGAATGTATTTGATTTTAGCATGTGTGGCCAGCATCCTGAGGAGGTGCTGAAGGCAACAAAAAATGTTTTGTCAAAATATGACTGAGGCCATTGTTGAAGGCCAGAGGTTGAAGGTATGATAGTGGAACACCACCTATCTGTAGTGGATCAGTGTGTTGTCTCCTACCTTGTCACCCTTTGCACCAGCTGGTCCACGTATTCCCTGGTCACCTGGGGGGCCCTGCCAGAGCAAAAATGTTCAACTCAGCATTCCAAGCATGGCTAACATTGCTCAGGCCACCAAGAAACAACTTTTATCGGCCTTCGCAGCATCCAAAAGATGGTGATATTTACCATGGGGCCTGATGGTCCTCTTGGTCCTACAACCTGCAGGAGGAAAAACAGAATAGATTTGTCATTAATGGTAAAGCAGTCCTTTTTTTTAACAACAACAGGAAGGTTTGATTGGCCAGGCCAGGTTTGGCTGACAACATCACCTCTGCTTGACCTCTGCTTGAACTGACTGTTCACCTGACGCATATGTGTGTGTGTGGGTGGGTGTGTGTATGTGTTTGTGTGTGCGCGTGCACCCTGGCTAGGAAGTTGCTGAGAGGATATAAGAGGATTAGAAGGGGTTCACTGTGTCCCAGGAATGTCGGATTTTGCTCATTTATAGAAAGTCGAACAAGGCACCCGTGTTGATAACACTTAATGATCATAAGCTTCTTTGGGGGAGATCATTTAACACTCCACAAATAAAGACAATGAGACAAAAAAAAATGATAGAACCAAAAGGCACAATGGGGCATAAATCGGGGTCATTTCTAAATTTTGAAGGGGTTCAGGATCCTTTGTTCATCCAAATAAGAGCAACAGTTGGTCTTTCATGTGTTATTATCCAGTCAACAGTGTTTTATAGAGTGCCGGATTTACTTACATCTGCAATATCGCCTGGTTCACCTTTCTGACCCTGGTTGATAGAAGAGAATGTTAGTAGAAAGCTTCATATTAAAACAGAATGTGTTGTCATGGTAAAATAATTTTCGTATCGCCTCACCCTTGCGCCGACCGTCTCTGTCGTCGATGAATGGGTGAGGGGAAAGAAAGAATAGCACATTTAAAAGCATTTCAAGACATTTTATGGACTTTTCATTTGAATGTTGACTTTTAGGAGAGGAGAAATGATATAACATATGTCAATGCTAAAACCCACGGGCCAAAAAAACCCTCTTGGTTAGTGAAATAAGGAGGGAGCTAAAGCAGAAGTAAGCATGCCATTATGATGAAGTGTCATTTAAGACAAAAGTAGCTCGAAAAAATCCACAATCTAGACGCAAAGAATTACTCCAAGCGAGCAATTTATGTTGAAGTTTTTTTTCCCTTTTAGATGAAAGATGCCAATTGATGGCGTGACTTCATCTTAAACTGTTCCCTAAAACCAAGGCATTCTCGGCCTTCAGCCTGGGTCAGGTTCTATTCGAACCACGGCAGAATTCCTCATGGTTTTGTTTTGCTTTTATATAAATATAGACGGACCACTTTGGCATCACACTTCAGGATCCATGCACTGTGAAAGATGTCTGTTCTGATCAAAATCAAGCTAGCTGTTTAAGCGCAGCTAAAACTAGTGGTTCAAAGACAAAGTGAGCGGTGATCATGCAGCCATTTGGGATCATGCAGCATTGCCCATTTGGTCGGGCTAGCCTTGGTGAGAAAAGCGAACAGAGTAATTTATTTATGGCTACGTGAATAAATAAATTACAACCAATGTGGGCACTGGAATCGGCGGGGCACATGGGGCAGCATTCTCCAGATGGGATGATAGGGTTGGCACACTCCATCTCCTCGCAGATTATCTCATCACACAGAACCGTTCCACTGTCACACACACAGATTCGACACGGCTCTGGCTTCCACACATCCTTATCATTATACAGCTGGCCGTCCTGGATGCAGCCACCTGCCTTCTCTGTTGTGACCAGTGGGGGGTGGGGGGGGGGGGGTGGGGGGGAGGCAAATAGAGGGAGGGGATGGGGGGCGGGGTAGGGAGTGGGGGTCAATGAGATAATTCCAAAGAAAGTTAGCAAAAGTTTAGGAAATGTTGATGTGATGTTTAGAAATTGAGAAAAGGAGGATGTGCGAAGGTTGAAGCGGCAGCGTCAGGCTCAGATGGAGGGTTTGTGGTTTGTCAGTCACAGAAGTGGACAATGGAGAGAGGGAAAAATAGTCTCTGTAACAATTGCAAACTTTGCAAATAACACGTATTTAAAAACTGTAAAACAGCCAAAACAGATTCAGTCGTGTGACTGAATGATTTGGATGAATGGGCGATGATTACTTCACTGAGGCTTTTGAACAGGTGCTGCTGTGACCCACAAACATACACGTTTTGAAATCTACCTGATTTACAAAAGCTCATAGCTTTTCTATAAGTAGTTGCATCCAAGCTGATGCATTCCCATTTTTCACTTGACTGACTGTACAACACTTCATGTGTTGGGCCTCTGCTGCTCCCATGAATGAATCTCTCTTTCAGGAGCACTGTGCCCAATTGGCAAGCCGCTGCCTTAGGTAAACAGAAAAATTCTCCATCTGGACCACATAGTGGCGTCAAGCAACATAACAAACACACCAGTAGCTTAAGAAAGCTCAATTTGTTTGTCTGGCTCACTGCTAACTGCTGCTGTTTGTTTTTTTCCAGCAGTATTGAAGGTGTCGATACTCGACATGAAACTTGCCATCTACTTCATAGCTAAAAGTCAGAAGGCAGAAAAATGCATCTTGCTCTGAATTGGGTCCTTTGTCTGGCGACCTCCCGCTGTGTAGCAACTCAGTTAATAAGTGCCATTGACTTCCTGCTACCCTTTGAGCCTGCCAGACTGAGGTCAAACACCACCTGACCCTTTCACTTCACATTATGACAACAATGATTTTGCGCCAGCCAAACCTTGGGTGTGATGACCTGACTCTGCAATTACATTCAGACCTCATCCATCCTTGCTGTGACTTTTCAATCCAACGGACAGGTGTTCCCTTCTGAGGGAAAAAAAAGGCATCCCGACCCAGACTGGGAAATAACCCAAAGCCATTGCCAACAATGCAGAAAATCAAAACCAACCTAGAGTCAGGATCCACAAGAGCTCCTGCTTCAATTCTTCTTGGGTCATCGTTATGCAACCTTGCAAGTGACTTAATTGATCGTCAAGTTGGTATACATTTTAATAGCTTTTGTACATTAAATGGATATGGTGGTTCTCTGATTTGGGGTTTGAGCTTTTGGGAAAAAAACTCTTCTCTGTACAGTCAGTGCCAGGAGAGTTCAAATGAGCACTTGTTTACTTGGTCCACCAAGTCTACAGAAAAAAAGCTGGAATACTCAGACTAGCATCTTCCTCCTTGGCCAAAAAAATACAACAAAAATAAACACTGCAGACTTTATTAGTTGTTGTCCAGAAGAGATGTTGGTCATCACATATATTTTTTACCTACAAAAACTGAAGTTCAAGGAAGAGAGAAAATCTGTCTACTTACGGTCCACTTCTTCCTGGCATCTGACCACAGCCAGCAAAACAAGTTGGGATGCTACAAGTAGCAGAACAGTCCTTGAATCCACAAAGCTGAACATGTCTAAATGTTAGACATGCAATAGCTCGGGTGAGAAGTGATGGGATGGAGGAGACCTTCAGTCAGTTCTGTGTTAAATGTGTGTTCCCAGAGACCGAAGGTACCATGCAGTTAAACCCTCCAAAGACTAAGTGGAATCCAACGCGGGGCCCCAGCTGGCACTCTGCACCCACCGCGTCAGGGCAAGCACCGCGGTTTTATGTCCACTGTGTCTTGTATGGATCTTCGTATATTCCAAAATGCCAGTCCTTCCCCCTGACCCCCTGTCAAGCTGAAACCTGAACCTCACATCCCTCCCTCAATTCAGCACCATGTACTCTCCCAGGGATTTTTTTCCCCCTTTTTTTTTTAAACTCAAGCCCTCCTTCATCCATTGACCCATTTGGGCTGTCCAAGAGATGCACCTTCACTTTCTTCAGGAAAGTGGAGCTTGGTTGGACAACAGAGTGGAGGCTGTTCGTGATATCAACTCAAAGGGCAACAGGCTTCACGTTTCAAGAAGAGCGATTATCTGTCAGGGTTATTCATATTTTACATTGTAGTTTGGCAAAGCAAGGCCCCTGATTTGATTTTTTGGAACTACAATAACAACAGACATTATTTGTATTTCTATACTGCTTCGCTATGTGGACAGCGACCGCTTTTTGTTTTTTTTTTCTTTCCATAATAGCGACTTCTTGAAATCCATTTATTTGGAACGGGCTGGCGTTCGAGCTGAAACGAAACCAAAATATCTTTGCAAACTTGTTAGTACTGATTAAATATTGCGTCAAATATGCCTGAAACTGCAGAGGAACATTTGCTGTGGAAAGAAAATTCTGAAGGAATCAGGAGCTTCTGGCTCAATACCTCTTATAGGAATCAAGCAATGCCAAGCAGTGGGTCAGCAGGGTTGTTTGTTCCGTTCCAGTCTGTGGATTATGGATTAAACTGTGGGCATTCAATAATTTTTATGTCTTCAACTGGTCAATGGGCCGTGCAATGTGTTGTGTTCACAGTACAGTCCAACTTTCTGGGATGTTGCTGTTGTTTGTACAGAGGCAATTAACAGGAGGTCGTGATGACCAGTAAGACATTCTGCGAGAAATTCAATTACGAGAAAGATGCTCACAATATTTAGTGTACGTTTAGGTTCATTCATTCATTGGTTCAACTGCGTGCACTTGCGTGGATTTGGATTATCACCATATTATGTATCCTGTTAAAACAGCACCTTTATGCCACCGGCGGCTTTTGTGGTGATGAAATGTCCTCGTGATCGCTATCGAGAAGCGCTCTGTGAGGTTGGGCCAGGTGAGGAAGCTTGAAAGCAGGTCTTTGTCAGGCAGAGGCAATGTAATTCCAGGGTTGTGACCTTCTGGCGAGCCGCCGTCATTCCACATGGAGCAAGGAAAGATTTGGACCGGCCATCTTCACTCCGCTCAATCACCTTTACAGCATAGCCGCATAGCCTGTTTTTCAGGTTTCAAATTGACAACATCAAACAAACGTGTTTGAGCGATGTGGTTTAATTGTTGTGTGCGTTTTGTTGTGTTATTTTTTTCTTATTTTGACTTCAAAATGGCGCTGTGAGAGTGGCTGCCTTTCCAGCAGATCCTATATTTTGTTGTTCTACTTCTTCCTTTCATAACTTTGCTGTTGTGAATTGGGAAATTCTCCATTGCGAGACTAATAAATGTTTTCTTATCTTTTCTTATCTTAATTTATTCACATTACGATCACAAGCAATGATAATGAGGTGTGTGCCGGAAACATTTCATGAATTGAACCCGTTACTAAATCAGTAATCATGGCCCTTTCACTAACTGAAGGAGCAGACGTTGAAACTGGCAGATCATGAGCTGTGTCATGTTTAAAAAAATAAATAAATAAAAATCTGTTTGAATTTCAGCGCACATATTTAAAGACTAAGCAGTAAACTCTTACCACAGAGTTAATATTGCCAAAAATGTAGAAAAAGAGGATCTATTTATTGTGCAGCCCACAACAGCCACAATGCTCAATACTGATCTTACACAACCAAAAGAGTAAGCATTATATTTATGCACCATGGACATTTTCTTTTAATCGACTTTCTCCACATCCCTTTTCTGTGCTATTCGGACTGTAAACTGCCGTCTGCCATCCCCCAGCATGCACAATAGGCCTCTGTGTGCACGGCGGCCCGCGGAATGCTGCGAGATGGCAAGGCGGTGGGATAGCTGCATGGTGAGGATGGGGGGTGGGTGGGTGAGGAAGGCTGTGGAAGCGCGGTGGATGAAGAAGGGAGGGGGGGGCAAGTTTGGAGGTAGGGGAAGAGAGGGCGGCGGTGGCTGGAGGGTGGATGGTGATGTGGTGCAGGGAGGGGGGCTGCTGATCTTTCATGACTGTACTGCTGCACACAGGCTCCAGGGGTCTACAGGGTGTCTAGGTTTCATTCAGCATCGTGGCCACAGAGGAATGAAGTGCTGTGGATGGGTGCTACTGGCTCATGTAGGCACACGGTCGTGGGGCTCTATCATGTCAATCTGAGCTTTTTTGGGCTGTACAAGTGAACGGACAGATACTTTTTCACAAATTTCATTTTTCATACAAACACTGATGCCCAAGGTAGTTGTGGAAGTGTGAAAGGACTTTTTTTTACTTCGTGATATGTCTTGTCAATGTTTTCCCTTTAGTACAAAAAGGTTCACTAATAATATACTTGAAGAAACTACTTTTCGCTAACGGTTATGTTTCCTGTCCATGGACTACGATATGTAAATTAGTTGTATACTAGCTTCAGTACATTTCGGGAGCCATTGTACCATTGTTCATCAATGTGCATTGTCCCTTTCAAATAAACAACAACATGAAACATGAAAAAAAAAGTTATGTCGAAGCTAGCCCGTATAGCATCATGTTTCGGGCTTTGGCCTCCTGGTAAGGCTTTTTTCCCCCACTGCCCATGGTTTGCCTTGGTGAATTGGTGGGCAGATCATTCAACATGGTGCACCTGTCGGTAATCTTCCTTGGTTGGTATTTAGGTGCTGCTCCAATAGAAGGAAGGTGCTTGAGTATTGTTATGCTTGCTGTCTGTCCACTTTGTTCCTGGGGGTTGTTTCTTTCCAGGGTTCATTAAGCTTTGTTTTCTTATTAAGAAAAGAAAAAAAAAACGGTCACTTTGTGGTTCTGTTTTCTTTAACCCGCGACCCTGGTGAGGATAAGTGGATTGGAAAATGGATGGATTGATGTTTTCTTCAATGTAGGCGTTCCAGGAGTACTGAAGTTACTGTCAAAGTACTGTCAAATACTTTTGTGGTTTTATGTTCTCTGTTTCTATCGTGGTTAGTTGGCCTGGGCCACTTGTTACAGATGGGTTTCCTGTGATGTCACGTCCATGCCCAGGGGCGTAGACAGACATTTTTCAGTGATGTGGCTGTGCATGCGCGCTTGTGTCATTGTTTATCATACAATCCACAGTCAGTGTTTCATGAAATAAAATTCAAGCCTAACCAGAACAAAGCCCATCCACCCTCCTAATCAAGCAGAAACAAGGCAACATTTTGTGGAACTTAGTTTTAATGCCCTTTTCTTTACCCTTACCTTTCTTTTGTGCATCGTCTCATGGTCTAATTCTGCTCAATGTATTGATGTGGTAGTCAACCCCCAATCAAAGTGAAAAAAAATTTGCATATATCGATCAATGGCAAATTTGTTCAAATTATATCTAAAAATCCCAATGACACAAAAATCTCTTCACTCTTCACAATTCTAAGCATTGCTTTTTACTGATGTTTGCAAGATTGGTTTGTGTATGCATTTTATTTCATGAAACCATGGCAGTGAATGGCGTGCTAAACAATGACTTTTCAGCCATTTTTTGTCTTGTTATGGTAGGAAAGTAATCAAATGTTCTTTAAGATAGAGTCGTTTAGAGTTTACATCGGCATCAATTGTATATTTATTCTTTATATAGGCAATATAAACCCCCCCCAAAAAACCTGCCACGGAAAATTGACGGAAACAATCACAGATATCATCTGCTCGCCTCTTGACCGGTACTCGTAAGAGGCAGCACATAACTCCCACTCTGGCATCCCTTCACCGGCTCCCCATACATTTTAGAGTTATTTTCAAGATCCTCTTATTTGTTTTCAAATCTCTAAATGACCTTGCGCCACCTTACCTCTCTGAGCTCATCCGCCCCTACACACCTGCCCGGCGCCTCAGGTCTGCGGACCAGACATTATTAGAAGTACCCAGAACTAAACTGAGGCTCAGAGGGGATCGAGCCTTTTCTGTTGCTGGTCCCTCTCTCTGGAATGACCTCTCACTGAACATTCGGCAAGCCTCCTCGCTGCCCATCTTCAAAGCCCTCCTCAAAACTCACTTGTATTCTTTGGCATTCCACTCAGCATGACTTAGATTTGTTCTTGGTTTTGCTGTTCGGTGCTTTCTACTGTCTTTGTTACCGATTTGTCTTACTGTTTATTGTGCATGTTAAATTACTCCATGTACATCACTTTGTATGCAGCGATGGCTGTTTTTGCAAGTGCTCTATAAATACAGTTGAGTTGAGTTGAGTTCTCCACTAGTTGTGGGGGTGGCCAGGGTGGGCCTTGGCCACCATGTAGCTCCATCCCTGGTTCTACCCATTGTTGCGTTCCAGTGCAGTGAGTGTTTGAAGAAGACATTTTTGAGAGTAAACGTCAATAAATGGTCAATTACTGTGCGGTGTGGCGGGACCGCGTCTCATTTCACCATTTACTGGCACCAATTTGGAGTCATGACGAGTAGACATTTGATAAGAACATTTGCTAGGTAGGGTAGGTACAGCATATTAGCTAAACAGTAAACTGTAATATGCTAGCCGTTTGATAATGACTAAATATCGTACAAGGTGTCCAAATGCCGTTTGTAGTGTGACGGTGATTGTTCTCCAATACATGCTGTATTGAGCTAACAAACTAATCCAACAGCTACTTGAGCCAAATGCCCAACATGGCTGCAGCCACGAAAGCAACTCTTCATCCAGTCCTCATTTCACTGAGCCTGAATCAAAGCCTCAGGCCCGGTATGCTCCTTTTCCTGTGTGAGGTGTAGGGGGAAGAGGTTAAGTTTGTGCAGTCCTGGCGAGTGTAGCGAGGGGGGCTTTCTCACACTAGATGCAGGATGAAGGGACAAAGGTAGTATTCATTGGCCCAGGAATGGAAAACATTTTCACCTGAAAAACCGTCCGAAACGGTACGCAGAGGCTACTGGGGGCTACTCACCACAAGTCCAAAAGCCTAATTAGGTCCTATTCCAGATTAGGTTAAGGGAAATTGAATCTCTCGTCATGACATCAATTACCTCATGTAATACTCATCGCAGTGAGCACTGTGAACATATTTTACAAGTTAGACAATGATGATCATAACAATAAGGATTATCCTTGAGATTTGCGGTACATTGGAGGGAAATTGAATTCCCTCCAGTTCAAAATTTCAGGTTCTTCTTTACCTTTTTTTTCCATTCATAATTTTTTTTACTATTTTATTTGCAACACGACCATGAAAATGCCTTTGAATGTCTAGCATACATTGTTTGACAAATGGGTTGTAGCTGAGTATTTTGTCAAAAAGAGCATCCGGCATCGTGATGTACTTTAACACAGACTCTCTTTGCTTCACCGAGCTCTCTGAAGAGCAATGAGGATTCACCAAATTGAATTTGCTTTAGAAGTATTTGATTTGTGGCTTGTTTTTGGCTCACGGGGGCTTCTTGGAGAAGTCAGATATTAACCAAGCACAACATTCAACCACTCGAAAAATGTATACTGTATATTTTTTTTCTGTTCAGAAAAGTAAGCAAGTAGCTATAATTTCACATTTTAAGAAATCATGCTGTGCTTTACTTAAATAGTAAAACTATTTGCGGCTCCTATGTTGGGTAGTGCTGTAATATTATCAATTCACCATATATTTTCTGTGTCTCAATGTCAAGCATATGATATAAGTTCCCTTTTACGACTTTGTACTGTCGTGGAAGATTTTGTGTGTTTCTGAAATCAAACATTTCAGTTCAATTCAAGACAAATCACACGACAGCCCATGCCAGCTCGTGTATTTAGAGCATTGTGATTTCCGCGGATAGCAGGTAGCCCGCAAGGAACGCATGAGTAGCCTGTGGGCCTGCTCGAAAAATAGTTCAGCAGTGACGGCACATTGTTATTTCCTCGGAATGCCGTAGAAGTTTGAAAATGTAAATACTGGAAGGGATGTATAGAAATAATGTATTGTATATTATTTGTTTACTAATTATGGTGTGAAATCCATGTGATCAGTATCGTCACATGTATCAATATTATTAATTATGAAGTCAAAAGAAAAGCCATTTTTAAGGCACTTAAAGCAAATCAAATATATTTTCAGAAGTGTGTATCAAACTCCTAGCCCTTCGCATTAATGTGTTTCCAAGAAGTGGCTTTCTGCTTCAAAACGGTGGTGACCCCTGCACTAGAGGAAGCATCTCAGACACATGAATGTGAAGTGTCCCCTCAGGAAACCGGCCAAGAGAGCTGCTTGGGACTGGAGTGAGGGCGCTGCCTAGAGGAGGACTGGATTAATGTTACTTCAAGTCAACTCACTATGAGGTCTCACGACTGCTTGCGACAACAGCACAACTGTCGTAAACCACTTGCTAAATACAATGATATCTATGACTGGAGTTGTATCTTAAAATGTGCCTTTGCAAAGGCAATCATGCGATGAACACTTGCAGAGTTAATACCCCGTTCACAAAATGTTTATTATTGATGTCGTTGGCGTTTGCAGTAAAATTGTTCGATATCATGAAATTGGTCCTATTAAATAATGACATAGAAAGTACACATTCATTCATTCATTCGTTCATTTTCCAATCTGCTTTATCCTCACAAGGGTCACGGGGGGTGCTGGAGCCTATCCCAGCTGTCTTCGGGCAGTAGGCGGGGGACACCCCGAACCGGTTGCCAGCCAATCACAGGGAACATAGAAACAAACAACCATCCGCACTGACAATTACACCTAGGGACGATTTTGAGTGTTCACATTCTCATCTCCAGCCATGTGATTGGATGGTGACCAGTCCAGGGCGAACCCTGCCTTTTTCATAATTCAATAAAATCAAGCTTGAGCTTTTTCGCCCCGATTCTGAAAGCTATGTTTAGCACAAGACTAGATGAAAAAAAAAAAACATTAGAAAAAAAAAGATGAAAAAAGTCAGGAAAAGCCTCCTAGAACTCCCGAAATGTATCTTTCGGGTTAATCAAAGTCATTTTCAATGGTGGGAGTGTGTGTTGCAGGGTATTATAGTTTTGGAGGTTTGGTTTATAGGTACTTTTTATTTCCTTTTGCCTATTTTTTAAAATTCAGATAGTATTGATTCGTTTTTTGAGGAAGCTTCTTAGCAGTAGTTAGTTTTGATTTTTTTCAAAAAATTATTATTTTAGTTTCTTATTTTAGTTTTAGCATTCATTTTAGTTGTATATATATTCTTTTTAAATATATGAAATATTTGTCACACGAAAAAAATGGTAAGTACGAAAGTAAAGTAAGCTAAAGTAAACTTGTTCTGAAGCTATGGCTTTTCAGCAATCCCGAAGTAAAAATATTTGAAATAAACCCAGGCGGCTCATGTCCGAAATTAATTGACAAACATAAGAACAAAGCACAAAATTTTGCTATAATTTTAGTTCGTTACTTTTAATAATGTAAGAAGTAATTTTGTGTGTTTTTTTTCATTTGTTCTTATTTCATTAATGAATTTTGTTCAATTGTAGTTGTAGTTATTTCATTAGTTTACATGAACTATAATAACCTGAGCATGCTAATTCCTTTTTAGCAGTTTGAAGTGTGCCACATCGCAATTATAATTGTGGCAACCACATTGTTTTATTTTATTGTTATTTTTTCCCACCTCTCAAAAATATATGTTTTTAAATTGAGTTGCATGATTTTACAGCAATATTTATTTTGTTCTCAATTTTAAAATTCAAACAAAGTGGCATTTGAGTAGTGGTGTGTAAACTTTTGTATCCACTGAGTATATACTGTATATATTTATAATAGTAATTAGAATACATATACTGTAAGTGTTTGTTATGACCTCTGTGATCAACACCTGTCTAAAAATGAGATTTGAAGTAAATGTTATCCCCGCCCCTATACAATGGTAGCTGCTGTTGTCTATTTGCGCTGGCACCTCAGCCATTGGGCCGCGTGACCCCACCCCCTTACGGCAGCATGTCGTTGAAAGAGCAGCTGCTACTAACTGTGAACGCCCTAAAGTACTGTTCACAGTCAAGTCTAGATCAACCATTGGAGCGGGAGAAAAATTGTACTCTTTTCAATGATCAAATAGTAGGTCCTACTGATCACTATGCATTGCTTGAAAGCTCTGAGGACAGCCAACCCAGGAGTCTTGCGGCTATTGAAGAATGCAGGCATCACAAACAGAGTTGGAGCTGACAGCAGTGTTCTGTCCAGGACGCAGCTAGCTGTTTTTCTGCCCTGCCGGCTCACAACACCACCTCATACCCACAGAGCCCTTCATTACCAGACCGGTCCTGATGTGGCGCAAGGACATGGCAAGTAGGTCCTCGCAAGCCACCACAATTGAGTGATTAGAAATACAACATGAAAACATGAATGGAAGCCCATGTAATTTCACCATCTGCTATATATATATATATATATATATATATACACATACACACACACACACACACACAGACAGGTCTATAGTATATGTGTGTGTGTATGTACCTGTATATTTGTATATTTTCAACAGTTCAGTACAGTACAGTGTTTTCTTTTATGTTGTGTGTTTTTAGGTTGATGTCTAGTATGGTAGACTTACTTTTCTACACAATCACCGACGGCAGAGAGATGATCCCCATGTCACAGTTCTTATCAGTGAGTCACAGTCAGCACGCTCACATTGCCTGTGCCGCATCGGTTTGGCTTTCCTTCATGCATGGACATTCTGCATCTGTACACAAATACTGCGCCCACTTGTGCTTCCTAAACATACCTCTGATATTTGTGCCAGCAAGCATCAGGAGACATATAAGAACCTAGTCCAGTTGAATCAAAAGTCATCTGGTGTCCATGTAAAAGGAATCGTTGTTGTGAACCACAGGTAAAGGACACTAAAACAACATAGAACGATCTCTTTTAACCTTAAGATATCCTTTATTTGTCCCACACTGGGGAAATTTACAGCCTCCAGCAGCAAGAATGTGGGTAGAAAGAAGAAAGAAGAAAAAACAAACAAATTAAGTGCAATATACGGTAAATACAAAATGGATAAATTGCAGTGCTATTTACAATTGTTTTTCACATCACACACATCACATCATTTAATTATTATTATTATTATTATTATTATTTTGCCATTTAAATGGTAGAAAATAAAACAGAAATAAACATTTTAAATATACATGCTGGATAATTCTGAACTGGATTGATGTTGGTGCTAATACAGCTTGATAAATTTCCAGGCTGCTCTATCATTAGTACCCGTATACTGATATCACTCTACAATACAATACAATACAATACAATACAATACAATACAATACAATACAATACAATACATGCTGATTTATATTGCGCTTTCACAACAGCGGCAGCTGTAACAAAGTGCTTAACAAAACAGTTAACATAAATAATAAACACAACACATAACATAAAACACGGACAGTCGTGCAGTCCTAACCACTTTTCCGTCATGTATCATTTTTTTTTTTAATGCAGCTTTGCTCATCACAATCCAGAATCATGATTTTGGTCCAAAAATGATCGATTGTTCAGACCGAGGTGAAATTATTGAATATATCCATCCACCAACCACAAACATATCAGAACTTTACATTGGGCTAACAGGTTCTGTGAGACGACAGGATGTATTGCTTTATTGAAAAGAATGATGACAAACACTTGTAAAAGGTTCAGCACTGTCACACAAAAGTATTTACAGATTAAATATTCACTGGGGTTCTGAGGCATTAGATTTTGTGATGTTGGCTGAGGGTAGGGTTGACTTGTCCAAATCATCAAAATAACAATGAGTCAAGGCCTCACGTGTTGAGATCCGTTTGGGAGGATTGTAGGCCAACATTTTTTTCAATAGGTCCAGACCATTCTTGTCCAGGTTTTTCACCGTGGAGGCAAGGTTGCTGTACGCATTGTATTCAAGGCCTTAGATTAGGATACAATCTTTTGTAGAGGTATCACATATGCAATCAACAGGTCACATTCTTATTCACATGATTGGTCTTGTTTTATTTATTTCTTACTATTATGAATGAAATGCCCACTTTAACCATCAGGCTGACTTTTGTGACCTCATTGGTCACATCACATTACGTACAGATCAGACATCTGGTGAACTCTGTGTCTATGGTGACGTTCTTACCTAATGGAACAGATTCCATACCTCAGAGAAGTGACCCTTGTGTACACAGCTGCCTTGTTTTGTGTTCTTCGGATGATTGGCTGTGTTTGTAGAAGTGACTCAGGTAGAAATAGGTCGTAGAACTAGGTGGAATTGAGCACAGCAAACCAGTGGCATTGTTGTTTGCATAGTCGGACATGTTTGTTTTTCTCCCTTTCAATCTGTTGCTGCATTAACATTTACACAGTAGACTAGTAAACTCCATTATGCTCTACCGGCATAATGTAATGTTTGCTTGTTTTCAACTTATTACACATTATGCATTTTACGGTGCTATGAAGTATGTAGATGTGAAGATGTAATTAATTCTAAGTGAGAATGTTATGATTGACTTGGGACCAGTGCACGGTGTTGTCTGCCTTTTATTCGATGCTCCATCACGACTACATCCCTCAATAGACATAACATCATGTGACATTTAAGCCGTTTGCAATTCCATTCCGCGCCATTCAAAACTCTGCTGCCTTGCATCCTTGAACACATTTTTTTATTTGCTGAATAAGCATCTCCCTTTTATCTTTCTCGGATTTAGTTTTTTGTTGGTTGTTATTGTTACATTTTTCCATTCCATTCCACAAGTCTTGGGATTTACTGGGGTAACCTTGTACGTCACAGATTGTATTTGATGCTATTCCGTGTGTAAATGTGAGTTGGTGTGTTGTGAGTCATTGAGAATTCAATTTTAAATATA
This sequence comes from Hippocampus zosterae, assembly GCF_025434085.1. NCBI lineage: Eukaryota > Metazoa > Chordata > Actinopteri > Syngnathiformes > Syngnathidae > Hippocampus > Hippocampus zosterae. The sequence goes on from NC_067452.1 coordinate 24,243,884, forward strand.
TTTGGAAAGGACAACCAAAAATGAAAATAATGGCAAAGTAAAATAAGAATAGGGCGACCCGACAGTCCAGTGGTTAGCACGTTGACTTCACAGTGCAGAGGTACCGGGTTCAATTCCAGCTCTGGCCTCCCTGTGTGGAGTTCTCCCCGGGCCTGCGTGGGTTTTCTCCGGGTACTCCGGTTTCCTCCCACGTTCCAAAAACATGCATGGCAGGCTGATTGAACACACTAAATTGTCCTTAGGTGTGTGTGTGTGTGTGTGTGTGTGTGTGTGTGTGTGTGTGTGTGTGTGTGTGTGTGTGAGTGTGAGTGTGAGTGTGTGTGTGTGTGTGTGAGTGTGAGTGTGAGTGTGAGTGTGAGTGTGAGTGTGAGTGTGAGTGTGAGTGTGAGTGTGAGTGTGAGTGTGAGTGTGAGTGTGAGTGTGTGTGTGAGTGTGAGTGTGAGTGTGAGTGTGAGTGTGAGTGTGAGTGTGAGTGTGAGTGTGAGTGTGAGTGTGAGTGTGAGTGTGAGTGTGCGTGTGCGTGTGCATGGTTGATCATCTCTGTGTGCCCTGCGATTGGCTGGCAACCGGTTTACGGTGTCCCCCACCTACTGCCCGAAGATGGCTGGGATAGGCTCCAGCACCCCCCGCGACTGTAGTGAGGATTAAGCGGTTCGGAAAATGAATGAAGGAATGAATAAGAATACACTCAAATGATAGCAAAAAAAATAAATACCAACTGTTCCTTGGCCATGTAGGGGCAATGGGTTGCTGGTGCTGTTCATGCCTGAAGTACAAGACTTAACAATGAGATAAGAAGCAAAGAACAAAGTTGTGACTTTGCTCTATTAATATAGTTAATTTTTCACTGAGTGGAGTGAGAAGAGTATTTACCTTTGAGTTTTGTTATATATATTAACTGCGTGTATGTGTTTGTGCATTGCTATCTGAAGGATTGTCACTCCAGGAGGTCAATCCTAAATTTCATGTTCGCGTGTGAAGGGGATTTTACATTGACTTTAGCGTTAGCTCATACGATGTGTTTAAAATGAAAAGCGTCTTATATTTAACCATACAATGTGTGTAATCGTTTCTGTTGTGTATTTAGGTTTACATCTTAAAACATTTTCAAGGACGGCAAGAGCACATACACATCACACGCTGACGGCCACAAGCAACGTGGTGCATTCGGGGTACTTCAACAACCCATCCCTATGCATGACAGGATAAGAGATTATAGAGAAGGGATGAATGGATATGTTACATGAGAGGTCCTGGACTTTTTGACACCAACACAAAATGGCTTTGGCTGGTAGACAAGCCAATGATGGCTCATAAACATAGCAGTTGATAATGTGTCGAAATAAATGTATGCATTATCTTATAATTTTGAACCATGGAACACAGTGTTGAATTCTGATGGATCATTCTATTTACATACACGTTACAAATAAAATGCTGTGATTTCTAAAGCTGCTAAATCTACTACTAAGTCATTCTTGTCTTCCTTAAGTTCCTTCACATCCCAATTGAAGCATTTTTGAATAAATTAACTTGCTCAAAAAAAAAAGAAACTACTGTAATTTAATTAAAAACAAAAGTCAAAATGAAATAAATCCAAATCTAACATGACCCTGTTTATGTATCAACTGATATGTCCTACGGAGTTATCCATGTGGCGTCCTTCAAACCAGACACATTTCTTATGGAACTGCTGTCCTGCTTATCCCTCCCACACTTGTTCCTAAATGCGTATTCCATATTTGACATCCACAGAGACGCTGAAGGTTCCTAGACATCAGCAGTCTTTTATTTTTTTTTTCTCCCCATTTGTGTTAACAAGACCACCCAACTGTGTTGTCTGTACAGGCTTTGAGAAAAACAGGTCTGTGGACTTCTGACCCTCGGCTGCGTGACTGCATGCGTCAGATTCGCCAAGTCACACTTGACTCACTGGGGCCTGTCATGATGGACAAAACGCTCTTTAGAAGGTACTGTATTCGAAATTTCTCGCGTATGCTGTCCTGCATTCATGTGCTCCTAGTGAGCTTCTATCACTGGACCTGTTGCCTTCTTTGGACCTGGTCAGTCATTCAGAGGACAAGCGTGTGCAAGAAATCAAAATTTGAAAGGACGAGTGAAGTTTAGGGGCTTTCTAGATTTCGAAGCCTATATTTAGAAAATACTTTGGTGTTTAGTAGCTGATTATGACCGAGGCAGGCAGGCCTTTCTGAGGCGACAGCTGTCACCAGACCCTTTTCACATGTGCACATGCAAGCCAAGAGCTGCAGCAGGAAAGCTGAGTGTGCTCAAGGACTAGCAAAGGCTGTGCTCCATTACGTAACCAAGATCAATAGTTCATTACTCCAAAAGATTGGTTCTTAACAAATGGAAAGAAAGGCTTGTACAATATATGGACACATTTGATGTGTTTTTTCCTCCCATTTTTTCCTTCTCAGGCGCACAGAAAATGCTCTGAGAGAGAGAGAGAGACTATTTTTCTCCTGAAAATGACCATTTGAGTAATGCAAAACCTCTCTACTTCTTCTGGTGTCCCAAATCTCACACTAGAACACTGGTGTCAAACTCAAGGCCCGGGAGCCAGATATGGCCCGCCGCATCATTTTATGTGGCCCGCGAAAGCAGATCAAACATGTCACCTTCCATGATGCTTTCTAAAATGTCTACCAAAAATTTAATTCTCATATGTAATAAATAAGAGAGATATTCTCAGCATTTTCTTGTTACCAAACACCCCATGATAGTAACTTAAACAAGAGTTAAATCGGTTAGAGTTATTGGATTGGGTACAACTTTATTGTCAAATTTATTCTTGACTTCTTCATATGTGGTTTCAGTTATAACAGCCCTCCAAGGGAAACGGTAACTAAAATGTGGCCCATGACAAAAATGAGTTTTACACCCCTTCACTAGAATCGCATTGGATTAGGGATGGCTGCTAAATATATTACAATACTACATATATCAGTATCATTCTTCTTCTTATTATTATGAAAACCAGATGTGCCAGAGAAAAAAAATGTGTGTAGATTCGGAATAGGTGCATCTCTGATTTAAAAAAATAATAATTTGTTGGTCAGTATGCTCATTTTTTTTCTGCAACGTGTTTTTTAAAATTACAAATCTGTCATTCTCCTGTAGGTGTGTAGGTAACAACATCATGCTGCTGACAAAGGCCTTCCGAAAAATGTTCATCATCCCAGATTTTCAAGCGTTCACTCAGAAAATTAAAGTAATATATGACAGCGCACAACAGCAAGATGGGGGACAAGTAAGTCACAGATGCACGATGGCATTTACTATAGTGGTACCTCAACCAGGGCCTCCATCCCTTCGATTTCCGTTGATGAAAGGGCATGAAACAATGTAATGGGACATCCACATCTGATTAATGAGCATAAAATTGTTTTTTTTTAAAACAAACAAACTTTCATCCACAATTCCTCATCCCATAGCACGTATGTATGTATCTTATGTTGTAGTTCTTTCAATGCATAGTGCTTTTGAAATCTAACACCGCGCTTCATTGTTCATGTCACCATGTAGGTAGCTGATTACATTCCTCAACTTGCAAAATTCAGCTCTGACATTTGGGGAGTATCTCTGTGTACCGTTGATGGACAAAGGTAAGCATCCTCTTGATAAATGCATGGTTCCACTCTGACATCCTTCAGCATCTGCACCATCACATTTTGTCAACGTTTCTCCATTTATCTGCTCGCGCTGTGCAGGCACTCAATGGGTGACACCAAGGTTCCCTTCTGTCTGCAGTCGTGTGTCAAGCCACTGGAGTACGCCATCGCTGTGCACGAACTGGGCAGCGAACACGTCCACCAGTTTGTGGGCAAAGAGCCTAGTGGATTCAGGTTCAACAACCTATCGCTCAATGAGGAGGGTAAGCAATCTTTTAACTACCGGTACCTAACTAGCTACCCATTTTTAAAAAGAGCTTGCCTCCTAAGTCTAATTTTCTGTTGGGACACCCACAGCAGCAAAAACTAGCAATCAGTCTTTAACATCTACAGCATATGGAGACATTTTAAGATTAAGATATCCTTTATTGGTCCCGCAATGGGGAAATTTACAGTCAGAGTTCAGAAAGGAAACCACAAGGTAGGGAGAGGGGAAAAAAACATGCTCGAACTATCCTCTTCCGAGGATAATTTAAGTCCAGGATAAAAAAAGACCCTAGCACATGAATAAGCATATGACAGTTACAACAAGTCACAAGACATAACATGTATAAGGGGGAGGATGAATGGGAAGGGGGGTAACCGTGACGCGGCCGAATAATGACCAGCTGCACGGTTCGCCGTTGCGCTCCGCATTATCGAACCACGTCATGGGGTTAAAAAGAAAGAACGATGAAGACGGTGATAACAAGGATGTGTATGCGCGTGTGCTTGTCCAGTCGTGTATGTGTATGCGTGTACAGGTCATAGCTGCTTCGTCGAGGTCTGCTCATCATGAAGACAGTCCCGGCTTATCAGTCCATGGCCGAGAAGGAGGGGGGGGGGGGGGGGTGCCCTAGACTAAATGCGTATTTCCATCCAGGGGAAAGGCCAGATAGCGTTGTTTGTTTTGGAAAGACGGCCGCCAACAATTCCAGACAGCCTTGAGTCCTTGGTCTGTATCTCTCACTGGTGCCAGTCATTCAGATCCGAAAAATTCTTTCGCAGCGTGAATTCCAACGTCTTCATGGTATTTTCAATCGCGCGGAGTCGCTCCAAAAACCGCAAATTCGCAAAAGTCCCAACAATATTGCGGTTGAGCTCAGTCACCGCTTGAGTCTGAGTGTTGGACATTCGCGCCAAGCCATCCAGAGTGACCGGTAGCTTCTTCACTTCCGATAGAGCCGCTCCCGTCGGTTTGGCCGATTCCTTCCTTTCAGAATTGCTTAAGTTCAGTGTTGTCGAGCATGAATGGCCTTTTAAGGTCATGCAGCAGCATCTCAATCAGATTCAAGCACTGACTTTGACCAGGTCCCTCATTAAGAAATTTGTTCTTTTTCGACATTCAATAAGTTGATTTCTGGTGTGTTTTGGATTTGTGAAGCACCCAATGCACTTTAGCATGTGGTCATAAACTGATGAACTGATGTGCTGTAAAGAGATTAAAGAGCAAAATTTGTGGGTCCATCAATCACAGCAAGTCATCCAAGTCCTGAAGAAGCAGAGCAGCCCCAGACCATCACACTAACACCTCAATGTTTGACTGTTAGTAAGAGGTTATTTTTATGTGTTAAATTTAATGTAACAAGATGCAAAAAGTTCAACTTTCATCTCACCAGTCCATCAAAGTCAAAGGTCTTTTGAATCATTCCGATGTTTTATTTTATTTTTTATTTTTTTTGCAAATGTAAAATACGCCTTTATGTTCTTTTTGGTCATTAGTGGTTTTTGCCTTGGAACTCTGCCTTGAATGTAATTTTTGCCCAGTCTCTTCCTTTTTGTTGAGCCATGAACTGTGACCTTAACTGAGACGAGGGAGACCATCAGTTCTTTAGATGTTACTTTTAATAATGTCCACACACAACAAAATGAACTGTACCAAACAGTACAAACCAAAAAGAAGCCAACCAGGTTGTACAACTTTTGTTTTGCCAGACTCTGGATTATTTCATCACATCAGAAGAACGCTTCCAATAAGTGGTTGTGAAGTACCGTATTTTCACGACTATAAGGCGCCATTAAAAGTCTTAAATTTTCTCCAAAATGGACAGTACGCCTTATGGTGCGGAGCGTCCTTTATATGCGCTGAGTTCCAAAATCTGACTGACTGCCGACACGCTGTTTATATAGAGAAAAGGCGGAAGTGACTGTGAAAGAAGTCGGCCAATCAGGGAAGGGTGGGCGTGTATACATACATATATGGAGAGGGAGAGAGAGAGAGAGAGAGAGAGAGAGAGAGAGAGAGAGGGAGAGAGAGGACAGACAAGCTAGTCCGCCAATGGTGAAGGGTGGGCGTGTAAGTGGACGCCTCAAGCCAGTACCAACACTTGTATAGAGTGTGGCAATGTGCTTTGTTGCAAAACAACTCCGGTTTTGGTTTCTAAGAACCCCTGAAAATAAATTCGACAAAAAGACACGCACGCCTACAAAGCTCAGTTCAAACTTAAAGCCACCGGTTATGCTTTTGGCATGCGTGCCCATCTCACAGCAGCGGTGAAAAAAAAAAGTCAAGCAAATGAACTCTGAGCTTGCCGTTATTCCCGGAGGCTTGACTAAAGAACTCCAACCGCTGGACTTTGGCATCAACCGGGCGTTCAAAGTAAAGTTGCAAACGGCATGGGAACAATGGATGATCGGTGGCAAACACAACTTTACAAAGAGTGAGAGGCAGCGCTTGGCGAGTTACGCCACAATACGCAACAACGAGAGGGAACGCGGCGTTTTTGATGGATTACGGTACTTGCACAATTGTTCAATTCTTTCTACACACACACGCGCTGCCACCATGTTTCGCTCTGTTCTTTACTTTCAAATGTGGGAAAGCTTCACACGAGAGAAATGTTGACTTTGCTGTTGCTACTCCTTCTTTCCGCTCGGCAATGCGTAGCAACTCACACTAGCATGTGACGCATTCAATGACAACTGAGATGTGCAGTCCTCTGCTTCTGATACAGAGGATGAGGACTTTGATGGATTTCTAGGTGATGATTGATCGAAAAACGTGAGAACATTGTACGATGGCTAAATAAAATACACCCGAACTCAGTTCTGCTTTCGTTGCCTTTTTAAAAACGTGTTTTTATCTTATTTGTATGTTTTGGCATGCTACCGTATGCTTCAAGCTAACGTGTTAGAGTGCGCGCATGCATGCCGTATGTTTAAGCTGGCGTATGTTTTACCACTGTAAAACTGCGGCTATTCGTACGATGCGTCCTGTGTATGTGTAAAATACAGAAATGTCACGCATTAATGAGACTGCGGCCATTAGTACGATGCGTCGAATAGTCGTGAAAATACGGTAGATCTTTTGAGTCTCAGCAATTCATTCATAACATGTTCTCATTTCTTGTGCAGATAAACCACACAATCCAATGGTGAATGCTGGAGCTATCGTTATCAGTTCATTAATAAAGGTAAACACTGCATGCCTCCCACCGATGTCTGTAAATGCACATACGGTAATATTGATCAGTATCACCTTTGTAGAGAGGCGGCTAATGGTACAATTAGAAACCAATTACATTTTGACGTTTTCTGAAAATGCAGTGAATAATAAGTCCATAAAGCCTTTTTTCATTACAAACATGTTTTCTTGTTTGTTTGTTTTTCAAGTAAGATAGGATGGTTTATTTTTCACAAAGTCCTTTAAAAATCTAATGAACGAACTTGTGATCATCTTGAAAATATTTGAGGAACAAGCTGGGCTGTAACTCGGTTACCTAATTGGGCAAAACAAACTGATCAAACTGACGCTGGACTCTGAACCATCACCGTTTGTCTTGATAAACGTCACATTTATCTGTGGGCACAGATAAACATAGCATGTGGACGTGTTCCACCTGTTTGAAATTGGCTTTACTTTCACAGCTGACTAAAGTAAACCTTGGGTCACTTGTGAGGGAGGGCCTGTATGGGAGAGGGAGGGGATTAGGTGTGCGTGTCCTTCCGGCCAATCAGAGCGTCCAAGGAGGCATGCCCTTGCCTGGCTGAAACTTGTTGTTTGGTGAATAGATGATTTTAGATCAGCTGTCATAGGGAATATAACTCATGCAACATCTCTCTCTCTCTCTCTCTCTCTCTCTCTCTCTCTCTCTCTCTCTCTCTCTCTCTCTCTCTCTCTCTCTCTATATATATATATATATATATATATATATATATATCCATCCATCCATCCATTTTCTGAACCGCTTGATCCTCACTAGGGTCGCGGGGGGTGCTGGAGCCCATCCCAGCCGTCTCCGGGCAGTAGGCGGGGGACACCCTGAATCGGTTGCCAGCCAATCGCAGGGCACACAGAGACGAACAACCATCCACGCTCACATTCACACCTAGGGACAATTTAGAGCGTCCAATCAGCCTGCCATGCATGTTTTTGGAATGTGGGAGGAAACCGGAGCACCCGGAGAAAACCCACGCAGGCCCGGGGAGAACATGCAAACTCCACACAGGGAGGCCGGAGCTGGAATCGAACCCGGTACCCCTGCACTGTGAAGCCGACGCGCTAACCACTGGACTACCGGGCCGCCTATATATATATATATATATATATATATATATATATATATATATATATATATATATATATATCTCACGCATCAGAAAGAAGGAACTCGAGAAACTCGAGAAATACCAAGGGCTCAGAGAGGAGCTGGAGAGAGCCTGGAAGGTAAAGGTGACAGTCGTGCCTGTGGTGGTCGGAGCACTCGGGGCAGTGACCCCCAAACTAGATGAGTGGTTGCAACAGATCCCGGGAACAACATCGGACATCTCAGTCCAGAAATGTGCAGTGCTGGGAACAGCAAGGATACTGCGCAGAACCCTCAAGCTTCCTGGCCTCTGGTAGAGGACCCGAGCTGATATATATATATACGGTATATAGAAAGAGAATTTGAGACAACTGTTGTTCCAGGCAGCAGTTTTTTCCATTACATGCAAATTGTGACATCATGTGACCAGTCAAAGTTCTCAAACACTGTCATCTGTAGGGCTGCTATGAATCGTTGTTTCAACAGCAACAAAAATCTCAGTTTTCACCTTTGTCTTTTTTTACAGCCTGACTCCAAAAAAGCAGAGAGGTTCGATTACGTGAGTAAAGTGGGGTTTTTTGTTTGTTTTAGTTTTTGTTTTTCATTCACTGTGCACATTGCATAGGTTTCATTCCATGTCCCACAATGTTATCTCCTCACGTCTGTTTTCAGGTAATGGAGTTTTTGAAGCGTACAGCCGGAGCAGAGTATGTTGGCTTCAGCAATGCAACGTGAGTATCAGGAATAGGAAACTATTATTTTGTAATTTCTTTCGTCGATTCTTAGCTGTAACATGCTCACAGGTTCCAGTCCGAGAGGGAGACAGGTGATCGGAACTATGCAATTGGTTATTACCTCAAGGAAAAAAAAGTAAGTTGGCGTGTCGGTTTTGTTTCCAAACGAAGTTCTCATATCTTGAATAAGCGATAACTCTGATGTGAGAATGTTTAACTTGTAGTGCTTCCCCAAGAACGTTGACATGAGTGATGCCCTTGACTTCTATTTCCAGGTGAGGACCTTATATCGTGATTGATGACATATTAAATCAAGAAATGTATTGTTTTGAGGATCTAGAGCAGTGTGGTCAATGGACGAATACATATTGGACATGGTCCAGTGAGAAATTTTAACCCATTTTTCTTTCATGCTTATCAATCTAACCTGAAAAAAAATCTATGTGTGGAATTCATTCAATTTTATTTTGTGTATTGGATACACAAAAGAAAATAATCTGGATCCAGATGTATAGTCAGTCCACTTAATAAAAATGTATCTGGAATAAATTCAACAAAATTTGTTTCAGTGTGGATTATCGCAAAAACTCGCTTGATTTTTTTTTTATCATATCTGAAGTTGGATGAGAAGTTCAAATGTCAAAATCAGTCCCTGTTTTTTCGATGGCAGCTGTGCGCCATTGAGATGACATGTGAGTCGGGCAGCGTCATGGCGGCCACGCTGGCCAACGGAGGCATATGTCCAATCACCGGCGAACGTGTGCTGAGCACAGAGGCCGTTCGGAACACGCTGAGTCTCATGCATTCCTGCGGGATGTACGACTTCTCCGGACAGTTCGCCTTCCATGTGAGTTACGCTTTCATAGGCCTCACTGACTTGAGATGGCTTTTTTTCTTGATCGAATACAGGTGCTTTGAGAAAGATTGTTTTTTATTTTTATTTTTTCTTTCCAGGTGGGCTTGCCTGCCAAATCTGGGGTTTCCGGTGCCGTTCTCCTGGTGGTCCCCAATGTCATGGGCATGGTGTGTTGGTCTCCCTCTTTGGATCGCCTGGGGAACAGCGTGCGCGGCATTCACTTCTGCCAGGTACATCGCAGTTTTGCCCATCGGCCTTGAGTGTGTGATCCATTCCAACATTTGATTGACTAGGAGCTGGTGTCTCATTTTAACTTCCACAATTACGACAACCTGAGACACTTCACCAAGAAGCACGACCCCAGAAGAAGCTTAGATGACGAGCCGGTGAGTTCCGAGCCAAGTTGCATCCACTCTCAAAATCAGAACATCATCATCATCATCATCGTACTGCCTTCTCCATCCTTTAGAACAAAGCAGTTGTAAACTTGATGTTTGCGGCCTACAGCGGTGACGTCTCTGCTCTGAGGAGGTATCAGAAGGGTTCTTGATGGAAGAAAGAACACTTCTTTTTGTCAGAAGGGATTCAAAAGCAATGTGTTATTTCAAATATCATCAACCATTTATGAGAGCATTTGCTAATTGGTAAACTCCAGATTTGTCACTCTAGGCAAGGGTTATGATAGTTTGGGAATTTTTACTATGATTCGTTTTTATTTTGTTTTGTGTTTTTTTTTAATTCATTTAGTTTTAATCAGTTTTAGGGCAGGTTTGCTAGGTTTTATTAGTTTCATTTTTTTTAATGCTTCGTTGTTATTAGTTTTAGCATTTGTTTTTTTTTAAATTTATTTTATTTTAAGTAGTTTTTGTGTGCAAGCAAGAAACCTCTGAGTTAAAATGTAGTTTCAGTTAGTTGTCTTTTCTATTGTTTTTTAAAGCATTTTCATTTTTAATGTTTTTCCTTCATGAAAGTGTATTTTCCAGTTTTATTTTTTAACTTACGTTTTTATTTGCAAACAAAGTCAGTGGTAGTGTCCCATTTCTTGACTTCCAGGTTTGCTCTTTCTACGTTGAACATGGACCAGCGAGACTACGACTCTCGTACAGCTCTCCACATCGCTGCAGCAGAAGGTGACTCTCTTGTAGTCCATCCAACCATTTGCTCGACTATTTGCCCTCATTCAGGTGAAGTGTAACTGGAGCCTTTTCCAGCTGACGCTGGGCGAGAGGCAGTCTACAATCTGGACTTGTCTCTTTTGATTGACACTTGATATGTTTTTTGTGTGTGGGTGTGTGTTTTGGCCAAAATGTTATCACTTTTTTTTTTTTTAGGTCATTTAGAAGCTGTCATCTTCCTCACTGATGAATGTAAAGTGGATCCTTATATCAAAGACAGGTATAAGGGGTCCAATTTATAATGTGCATTTATTACTGTGATATTTAATAGAAGAAATGCTCAAAAATGTCAGTCTGAAAGTACAGTATAACAGTCCATGTCATGTCCATGCCATGGTGTTTATTGGCAGATGGGGCAACACTCCTCTGGATGACGCCAGGCAGTTTGACCATCACGTCATCGCCACCATCCTGCAGCAGTACCAGCTTGCGTACAGTAACGGCGAGTCATCGAGCTTCAAGGAGGAGCAGAAGACCACCATGGATACGCTGGAGAGCATCAATTGAGGGATGGAGCGAGGCTCAACTAATATGGCACTTGAAATGAAACAGGGTGACTCAGACAAACGAGTCATGTAGGATTTTAGATGTAGTTCGGGCAATTTATGCACAATAACAGATCTGCGGCAGCACGGGAAAGTTGTGGTTAGCACCGGCTCACAGTCAGGTGATTCGGGTTCCAGTGTATTTGGGAACATCTCTTTAAAGGTGTGTTCGTGTGCTCCAAGTGATCTCTGCATCCTCAAAACAAGCTTCCTTTTTTTTTAAATTGAAGACTTGTGAAAATGGCTGGGAATGGTTATCCAGTCCCCTCCAAAAGTATTGAAATGACAAGGTCACTTTTTTCGAATATTTATTCCTTTTGTCAGTATTCAGGGACACAACAATCAAATATTATAATACAAGCACAATCGTAAAGTCCGGCCACAACAAAGCAAATTCTGTTCAATTAATAACAGAAAGGGATTAATTTTTAATGAGTGCCAGTATTTTTGATGTCCTCTTTCATTGGAGTTCATGAAATCGTGCAAGTTCACCTGATGTGTTCATTGACGGTGCTCACTAATGCTATGCCAGTTACCGGCAAGTATCTTTATATTATTGCACAATATTTCATGGCACTGTCCGGTGGAGGCACATTTTATTCTATTCCTCATATAACACATAAGTGTTATGTGCTGCTGTATATAATTGTAGTAGGTGTTCTTATCCCAGTCGTAAGAAAAAGCCAATTCCTGTTATTATTTGTCCTCCTGCACAAATGTTTCTGAAACAGATTACGTGACTCTCAAACGAAGGTGACTCAAATACTTGTGACTTTTCATAACAATTATGTCATGTCAAGAAGCTTGTGTTTAGGAATACTATTGTGTTAATTCAAAAGAGAAACATTTCTAGTGGTAGACAAATGACTCAGGGTAACATTCATATGTGGCAGAAGATGTAATAACGTGTTGTTCTGTTCTTGTTATAAATATACGTCATCATAATGTGAAGAATAGAAACGTGAAGAAGTCAATTGTGATCTTCCTTTAATAATGTACAGTATTAAGATGACCAAGAAGCACCAGAAAAGTTGATCAATGCATGGCATGCCGGCGAGCCATCAAAGAGGCTCATCGAAATCAACCTGCAGAGCATCAGACACGTTACAGTCATCAATGAGTCACTTGTATCTACAGTACACACACACACGCACACTGCATTACAGCGAGACTTGCAACACATCAGAAAAAATTTCGATGGGATTTTATGGGCACAAACAAGGAATTTTCAAAATTGGAGTTGGCTCTGAATAGGATTCTTAAATACTGTTGTGGAGAGTAATCCTGACTGACAATTGTATTTCGTGCAGGTAGAGTGGTACCTTGACTTACGAGTTATGATAGACCAAGGAAGCTTTATTAGGCACTTGTGATATATTTTTTCACTGCACAGCACTTTGAGTTGCATTTTTATGTCTGTAAAGCGCTCTGTAAATAAGGTTTGATGGATTGACTGATCTGCTGACAATAAAATTTCCTTGAAATCACCCGCCCTCAAACTCCTCAGAAATTTCACAGCCATTTGCAATGCTAATTCCAACTATCAATTGAGATCAGTGATGGACAAATGAAGCTTCATCAAGCACTTGTCATTTTTGACTACGGTACTCAAGATGGCACTCTAATGCTTTAAGGATGCAGTGGAAATTTAATACATTTCCATCGAACTAGCCATTATCTTTAAACCAATGGCACCATTGAGAAGAGTCAAACATATCACAAGTACTTCATGAAGCTTCATTTGCCCATCACTACTTGAGACCTTCTGGCTCAGTCACACCCGAGTGCGTGAGAAGCTCCCCATCCCAAAGTCCAAACGCGGGACAGAGGGGAGTCTTGAAGTGCCCTCTCATGGCGTGAACGATCCTTGGTTTCTCAATGTCAACCAGGCCCAGAAGGCCTGCCTCGAAGTCCAGAAGGATGCCCATACGGTCCGCCTTGCCCACCAGGGTGATGGGAACCATCTTGTTATTGGTCATGGCGAACCACTTGCGCTGAGCGTACCCAAACACCCACGAGGAGGCACTGGTGCCCACGCAGTCGTCGCGGGACATCAGCGCTTCGGCCACGCCCACTCGAAACTCCTGGGACTTCTTGACCGTCACCTCCCAGTAGTGGCGACCGCCCGTGATCTTCTCGTCGGCAAACACCACCGCCCAGTCTCGGAAACGCTCGGGGTTGTCTTGCACGTGGCTGGGGTCGAGACCCAGCATGCGGTAAATGACGCCTGTGTCTTTCTTGAAGAGGTCCAGACTGCTGTGAGCAGTCCTCTCGTCAAGGCGGAACTGTAGACCTGCACACAAACGGACCACAACGGTTAAGGTGATTGAATTTGAAAAAGAATGAAAAAGTGACTGACTGTTTTGGTATTTGATGTTAAATCCAACACGGACACAAAAAACAGAAATATGACTGATTTTGAAGATTTTCTGTCCAGATGAAGACAAAGTAAATCCTTGCATCAAAAAATATTAAGCAGGCACACTATTTGCTTTCATGGGCCATAGAAAACATTGAAGCTGGACCTTATCGGGTTTAAGTTTAATCAACCTGCTCTGAACCATACATAATGGTTCAGGTTACGATACGACAGATGAATCATTTAATGGATCTTCGCTCCGACTGCCTGACAACTAACATGCTAACGCAGTTTTACTATTGGAGATCACGTAAACCTGGTCCAATTATCCAAATAATTTATATGTCTCAAGATTATGAGACGTTCAGCACATCCGCCTCACAGCACAGACGTCCAGGGTTCGAATCCAAGCTCCTGCCTTCTTGTGTGGAGTTGGTATGTTTTTCCCTTGCTTGGGTTGGTTTTCTCCGGATCCTCCGCTTTGCTCCCACATTCCAAAAACATGCACGGTAGGCTAACTGAGGACCTGAAATTGTCCTTAGGTGTTATTGTGAATGATTTCTTTCCTATGTGTGACCTGCTCACATCCAGTTCAGTGTACCCCGCTGACTGGCCAAACACGGCTAGGATAGGCTCCAGCATGCCCCGGGACCCCTTGTGAAGATAAGCACAAAATATAAAGGATGGATGGATGTTAGATCTGTTGCGTTAGATGATGTATTTGTAAGACTGATCAAGAAAGTGTGACTTATATTTTCTGTGAATAGCCGTTTGATATCAGGTTTTCAAAAATGTAGAGAAATACATTTCTGAAAAGACATGTCACACTATAAATATTGAAAGTAAAATGATCTCTTATTTTGTATATTAAGATACTTGCAACATTGTTGGTCTTTTTATTCTGTTAGGGAAATGTCATATTGAAAATGTGAATAAAAAATAGAAACAGTGTTGGCCAGTGTAATTAGCAAGATCTCTTATTTGTATTTGTAGAACGACTAATTTGTTTTCTCGTTTTATTTTGAACTTCTTTTTATCATTTAGGAACCGTATCCAAGATCTCAAATACGATATTTTCAATCAAAAGAAATGTTTGACACATTGACTAAAAGTCGGGTTCATGTTACACCTTTTCAAAGCAGCCTCCGACGACCTCTGTCCCGTTTGAGCAAGAAAAACATGAACACCTACTGACCTCTAAGCAGCTTCTGATTCCAAGCTGACGTGTTTTTTTTTAATATATTTTTTTAACTTTGACAACGTGTTCACTTACTGTTCTCAGTCGACGTGATGAATTGTCTTCCCGCCAGCCAGAGAACACTTTTTTTTGTGTGCCCAGCCGACAGAAAGCTGACAGCCTTCCCAGCCAGGCGAGGGACACGAGCAACTCCGCCAGGTGACGCCATGATTCCTTCCTTCGTGACGTGCACCCCTCGCTTCCGCTTGCCTAGCTGATACAAAACAAATCAAAGTGACGGGAGCGCCCCCTGCAGGGACGGGGGAGAACAGTTTAAAGAACAGCACCATGGACAGCTACCTTGCATAAATTGTGGCAAAGTTCCCAACCATGATAAGAACGGAGCTAAAGTAAATCAATGTGTTTAATACAGTGGTACCTCGACTTACGAAATTAATTGGTTTTGGAAAAAAAATCTTAACTAGAAGATTTTGTAAGTAGAGACGCGTTTTCCATGTAAATGCCCTAATTCGTTCGAAGCCCCCCCCAAAAAAATTCAGACAAAAATGTTTCCTAACGCATAAAAATACATCAAAATATGTAACAAATACATGTTACAATTAGATCATTGCAATAATTTATTGTGCGATGAAGAGTTGTGCATAATGTTAAAAACAAAGAATAAAGAATAAAAATGATCATTTAACTTTTAACTGCATCCGTTTCTTAACTTGAAAATTTCGTGTAAAGAGAAATTCATAAATATAGGTAACACTATATTGAACCCCATGAAAATTGCTTTTTAATTTCTTTGTTTTTTACTGAATCGTTCAATTTGGGTAAAATCTCATCCTAGACTCAATAGGAGTCATTACAGTTTTATTATTGCATTGAATTCTTTTAACCATCTTTCTTTGGGGCGATTGAGCAATTTCATGTAATTTTAAAAAATATTCTGAAAACATAAACAGCAAAAAAGGGGGGAGGAACCCTGAACAACGATACACAAAACCTAGGAAACGATTAAAATCGTGAAAAACGATGTTTTAAAAAAGTCTGAAAACATCAATGATTCCCAACCAGTGGGGCACATTCGTGTGCCATGAGAACTTGAACGGTGTGCTGTGGGAGATGATCAAATTTTATTTAATTGGTGAGAAAATTCTTTATTTACACCAAATAATGCATCTTTGTCCATTTAACTATGCCAGCTACCTATAGTGAAGGAAAGAACAAATAAATAATTTTCTATTAGATGGTGAAAATTATGAATTTACATATGTATCCTCTTTTTGTGACAGTTTTGTTTGGTGGTGAGCCGTGCGATTTTTCAAACTTAAAAATATGTCTTAGCTCAATAAAGGATGCGAATCACTGGTTTAGTCTTCCTGAAGACAATTGTCCATTTTTCAGGTGACTATTTTTTAAAGATAAACTGTGCTGCTGCTGCACACACGCGCGCACACGCACGCAATACTCGCAACCCGGCACGTGTTCACATGCAAGAAACCTCGCGCCTCATCAGCTACTGCAACAAGCGAGCATCTCACTCCTCGGCACGTCCAGAGCAGGGAAGCCGGACATGAAAATGTGCACCTCGAAAGAGGCAGGCTTGGCTCCAACTCTTCTTAAATGAGCTGAATTGTCTTGAAGGATTTGTGTGTCGGTTTCCTCTGCGACTCTTCTGCTGACGCGCACTTACCACGCGCGCTCCACTGCACACATGATCGACGAGCAAACGTGCAGCCTGATTTGGTGCTGCGTTTCGGAAACTTTACATTGACTCGGGTGCTTTTTGGAGGGAGGGGAGGGGGCGGTTGGGAGCGGGCGCGGAGCCTTCTAATCGTCACACTTGCGCGCGTGGGAAATGGAGAGTGGACTCCGTGGGCGGTTTACAGCGTGTTCGCACCTGAGCAGGTGGACGATCGGCGCCACAGGTGAATGAACGCACGAGTAGGTTGAAGTGCGTGGCATCGAACGTTTTACCCGCACCGCGCCGTGACGATGGACCTGAAGGTAGAACGGGAGGAAACGGACACCCATCATCCCCCGCCGATTGAAGTTTTCGCTCACAGGTCCACGCTGCACGGCATCTCGCACATTTTCACCTACGAACGCTTCTGCTTCCGACGTTGCCTGTGGCTCGTCGTCTTCTTTGCTTCCCTCGCCGTGCTGATTTTCGTGTGCGTGGACCGAATCCATTTCTACTTGGAGTATCCGCACGTCACCAGATTGGACGAGGTCGCCAGCCCGATCATGACGTTCCCCGCGGTGACTTTCTGCAACCTCAACGCCTTCCGCTTCAGTCGCGTGACACGCAACGACTTGTATCACGCAGGGGAGCTGCTGGCGCTGCTGAACCACAGGTAGCCTTCACTTCACTTGCTTTTGCACGCCCTTGAAGCTATTTGAATGCAAATCTCATTTTAAGGTTACTTCCCTCCCAAAAAAAGAACTTTTGTGAGTGTATCTGGCAAAGTAACCCCAAACACAACAGTTTTAATTGTCACTTTGCTGCCACATGGAAGTAACCGCCTATTGTTTACAAACATTAAATGGAATCAGGGGTCACCAACCTTTTCTCAAGGAAGGTCTACTTCTAGGCTGCTGATTAGTGTGCAGGGTTACCAGTTTGATTAGCTCTTCAAAAATGACAAATTTGCTAAATTTACGTTTAATCGCGTTGTTATTTTTGTTATTATTAGGGCTGGGTGGGGTTCTCTACCACATCAGGTTCATAATAATAATAATAAAAAGAAGAAGAAGAAAAAGAAGTCAGCGTGGGATCGGTTCCCACTCAGTGATAGTGTAAGTGGGTGTGAATGGGTGTTCATCTCTATCTGTGCTCTGCGACTGACTGGCGACTGCTACAGGGTGCAATCTGCCTTTCAACTGAAGTTAGCTGGTCTCCAGCACTCGCCTGCGACCCTGTTCAGGATAAATGGTATTGAAACTGGATGGATGGATAACAACAACAGCAATAATAATAATAACAACAATAACTATTGGCTGGCAACCGATTCAGGGTATCCCCCGCCTACTGCCCGAAGACGGCTGGGATAGCCTCCAGCACCCCCCGCGACTCTAGAGAGGATTAAGCGCTTCGGAAAATGTATGGATGGACAACAATAACTACTATTATTATTAATTATTATTATTATTATAAAGCGGCACAATTTTCAACTGGTTCGCACATCCACCTCACAGTACAGAGGTCATGGGTTCGATTCCTGGTCATGGCCTTTCTGTGTGCAGTTTGCATGTTTTTCCCATGGCTGCATGGGTTTTCTCCGGGTACTCCGGTTTCATCCCACATTCCAAAAACATGCATGGTAGGTTAACTCTAAACTCTAAATTGTCCCTTGGTGTGACTGTGGATACGAATGGTCTTCTGTCTCTGTGTGCCCAGCAATTGGCTGGCAACTATTTCAGGGCGTACCCCGCCTACCGCCCGAAGACGGATAGGATCGACTCCAGCATGCTCGCGAGAATAAGCGGATCAGAAAATGGATGGATGGATGGCGTTAATGTGAATACGCCGATCACCTTTATGCCTTCTCACAACAATTAGGAAAAAGTTAAAGCCCAATATGCACAACTTCCCTTCTATAAATATCTACCATTATTTACACTGTCATATGATCACATAGACAACTTTCCTAGAAAATCACAATGATCCACGGACTACTCATATGGTCCCACGATGGTGACGCTTGACCCACCGCATCATACACTTTTGAAGCGACTGAGCTGAAGAAGACTTATAATGTATAAATAATGACTTTCCAATGTGCGTTGATCAATCCTCGTTGCTCGGATATTGCTTTTCGATTGATTCCCTAAATATTAGACAGTGCTTGTTTTTGGCTTTGTATTTCACCTGTTCAGCAAACATCAAGACCAGAGGAGTAGTTTGTGGGAGATAATCAAACCATATAGAAGCTGCAAGAAGAGGGAAAAATCAATCAAAGCGATTGCGCAAACATTGGGCGTAGCCAATAGAACAATTCGGACTGATCTGAAAAAAAGAGAAACCTCGGTGACCTCTTGACCTCACAATGGTCTTCTGCTTCAGCAGATCCAAGAGTGTCTTCCCAGAATAGCGGATGATGTTGAAGCTCTGGGTATTTTTTCTGAATGCTTATCTTTTCTTCCTTTTTCAGCATAATGGCCTTATGTCCTTTTGGTGTACAGCACAACATTAAATTCCATGTAAACGTAAAGTGAGCCACCACCGGTTTTCACTGATGAAGGTGAAATACATTAGCAAGAGATGTAGCTCGGAGCATCAGGTGACGTCAGCCACTAATGAGCTGTCGCAGCGGAGATGTTCACAGTGTGGTAGCTGCGCATTAAACTTCTATCGGCAATCTTTGAAGATCTGGACGTGGTTCGCCATCACACATTTCCTGGTAGGATAAAACATTTGTCGGGGCTAAAAAGCAAAGCTGATGCGAGCTCATTATCCCGCTAATTGAGACAACTCAAAAGCAGATGCAATCAAAGTCATCTGCTCTTTGGCAAGTCCGTCAGAATGTCACGTTTGGACAAGAGTGAAGGTCTGCGGCTGATGCATTTGCAGCTATTCGACTGCCCTTGGATACATGGCGGCGCAGTCGGAAATTTATGAGCTCCATTTGATGAAAGGAAACTTCCTGAGGCTAAGCATAATGCCAAGAGTGATGTGGGATATTTGGCTCCCTCGCTCACTTACGAGCTGGCATTTAACACGGGACAATGACGCCCGCTGCCTTGCACAAGACAAATATCAAAGACATTCCACTGAATGCCAAATTCTTGAATCAATACTGTGATATGTGTGACTTATTGTGATTAGTTCCAAAATATATCAAAGTCCGACATCCATGTTGCCTTTTTTCAGTGTAGGTGAACAGGAAAAAAAAAGCCTAAAACACTGTGAAGTACAGTAATCCCTCGTTTATCGCGGTTAATGGGGACCAAAACCACCCGCGATAAACGAAAATCTGCAAAGTAGCGACCAATTAACATATACAGGTAAAATAAATAAATAAATCAATAAATATTTAAGTCCGCAAACAGTCTGTGAGAATCTACAAAATAACAGCGAGTCACACAGATCAACATATGTACTCCATGTATATGATTTAAAAAATATATATTTTATGAATATGTTTGAAAGAAAAACGCGATGCACCGAATCCGCGATAAACGAACCACGAAATAGCAAGGGATCACTGTACTTCACATTGCATCCATCATTGGAGAGCAACAAAAAGCAGCAATTGCTTTGAAAATATCAGGTTGTAAAATGGGGAGTAGTCTGAGAAAACAGAAAATGTCCATATTTAAAGGATATCTTAATCTTAATTTTAATTTGTTTTTCGTTTATTTTTTTTGCCATATCACAGTAGGTCTGACATCAATGCAATGTGCTACTGTGTATTGTGCATGTGTGGCTGATTTTTCTCTGACTTTTGTCTTCTCATATACCATCCGCATGACCAAACTCAATTTCGGGATCTTTTTTATCAAGTCACCAAGAACTTAAATGCACAGTTCCAGTCAAAAGTTTGGAAACACCTTCAAATTCACAAAGTCTCAAACACACGACAAGTTCAAGAAGTTTAAGCTTGAACTCTGTGAAGTGAAAGTCATTCCAGATGATTCCAGGTGATAAGGCATTACATCCACATCATAAAGCTGGTTGAGGAACCACCAAGATGTGCAAAGCCATTACCAGGGCAAAAGATGCCTACTTTGAAGGATCTAAATTATAAAATGTTCTGTTCGGATTATAATGATAATAATAATAATAATAATAATAATAATAATAATATTCTTCATAATGTTGATGACTTAAATATGAATAAACAATTCAGGAAATGTTCAAAGAATGAAAAAAAACCCGAAACTTTCAATTAATATTGTAGAAGAAATGAGCTTGGCAAATTTCCAGCAATGTTTTTTTTTTCTTGAGCTGCTCGACAACTGCATGGGGAGCAAGAAAACAATATGAAGTGTACAAAAGAAAATAAATTTCTAACCAGAGGAAATTGCAGTACTTGAATAAAAGGCTGCCTTTTTCTTATTCCTTACTGCTACCTTGGCTGAATTTACGTGGCTGATGTCTGAGCAGGCTAAATGGCATCATTCAGATTTGCATCTCTAAATGCGTGTCTCTTCTAGGTACGAGATCCGAGATGTGCATCTTGTGGAGGAGAGCGTTTTGGAGAGTCTGAAGGTCAAATCTGACTTCCATAACTTCAAACCGCGACCTTTCAACATGCTAGAATTCTACGACCGTACCGGCCACGACATCCACGACATGCTGCTCTCTTGCCACTTCCACGGCAGCGAGTGCAGAGCTGACGACTTCAAAGTGGTACGTTTGGACATGATGAAACCCCCAATTGTGATGATCTTCTTGGTTGCTTCTGAGAGTGAAAAAAAAAACGTTCTTTTTACTGCGACGGAAGCAATGAAAATCAGTTAGGCATCTCACAATTTAGAGCAGTTAAGTTAAAAAAATGCATTCAACTATTTCCATCCATCCTTTCATCTCCTGGATCGTGCTGGAGCCTGGATGGATGGATGCAACCATTTGATGAAATAAAATTCAACCAAAATCTTTTGTTCAGTGTACACATCCAAATGGTGAGCATTCCGGAGTGGACCCTGAAAAAAAAAGTACTTTATTTTCAGTTACACATAATTAAAGTCCCTTTCCCTTTTTATCCTTGCCATTGATCAAACGACATACTAAAAACACATTTTAATCAAGATGCAACCACAGTACTATTGAAGTATCATTTTTATTTCTTTCAATTAAAACAGATTTGAATAATAGAAATCCTACAGCCTGCGAGGCATGAAAGTTGGATTGATGGCATCGATCTAGAAATACTGTAGTCGGATTCGATGTTGGCCGCCTGACCTTTGTGTTGAGTGAAGATCCCGCTTCTTTCACGGCAAGTGCGTTGATGTTTGCAATGATTCTGCTACACTTTGTAACGGCTACAACAAATACATTTACCAAAGTACATTTGCGGGAAGATAACATTCAGAGTACTTGTAAGTCTTGTTGATCCGATGTTGCCTTTTTGCTGCTGAGTTCACTTGGCCCCCGACGGTCTTCTGCAAATGTTTACACCTGTGTTTTTCATCTTTTCTATGTTTGGCTCCTCTGCTTCATAGTGGAGTTCTGTATAATTAAGCAGTTGTGGAGAGTAGACGAGTACACTGCGCACGTGACTGAAGAGAGAACTGCCAATGCCAGAGTGAAACTTCAAGACAAAATGGCAACAATAGCAGCCGGAAAAGCAAAGCTACCCTGCTTTTTGCACATTATTTAGAGATCGCTCAAAATAAACAAACATTTTTTTGTTTGTTTGTTTGTCTGAACAGTCTTTGTGAAAGTCCGGCATCTGTGAGGGTGGAAAAAGGTGGTCGAGCCACTGAGCTCAAGCTTGACAGATGTTTGTTGTTTTGGAAGGAAGACACACAACATCTCCTCTTGGACTGATCACGGAAGTGTTTGAGTGAGTGGATGAACATTCACTTCAGAAATGAAGTCAAGGGTGAAATTGGTGGCTTTTAATTGGTGTTTCAATAATTCATGAATTTTCTTTGCAAGTTTTTTTTTCTCCCCTCCTAATTATACCATTGATACACCTGGGGAATGATGTTTCACCATTTGGTTATAGACTGTTTGTTTGTTACTTTATTTGCTACGAGCACGACTCAAAAACTACTTATGGCCATACGATATTTGAAAAGCAAAAAAGCTGTTAGGTATGAGAATGTTTTTTGAATATTTCTCATGTAAAGTTATAGGGGCATATTTTCGTAGACAGTCCCCATGTGCTTGGCATACAAACTGGCTTTGTGCCATGGCAAGTCGACTTTACCATATTTGGGATGTTGCTGTGCCTCACTGGGCGATCTGGCAGACAGAGCTGGCATGTCCCGAGAAGTTGGACTGAACTCCGCATATAAACATGAGCATTTTCATTTTCATGCCAAGGCAAATCTAGTTTGGATGTTTGTGAATTTGGTAGATGACGCTACGCCTCGCTAGGCGTTCCAGTCTATTTAACTGCACACCCCCAGCACATCTGGCAATTTGTTGATCAAAGGTAGACTGCAATTTAGACTAGCTTTTTAAAAGATGTTTTTTGGTGCATATTAGTGAATTGAAAAGAGTCATAGGCTTCTGACCTCCACGGACATGTGTGGTTCATGCCATCGTTAATGCCATTTTTTTTCCAAGATGGCGCCCGAGTAGGCATTCGTTGGCAAGTAATCTTCAAGAGCCTTGCTTTTTTTAATGTTTTTTGTTGTTCTTGTCTTTTGCTTTGTCACATGGTGTTTGTTGTTTCGTCGTGTGGAACTGATGTGGACTGTTTTCAGTGATTTTTGGCCACGGCATTTGTCAAAGGAGAAGAATCTGTGCTTGGTGGTTGCACCTTCTCTGCAGCACGCTTGTACCAGCACTGATTTTGATTGGCAGGAATGTCGGCACCATTTGACTGTCGGTGCTGGACAGCGCCGGGCGCTTGTGTTTTTTGCCCCATTTTGTTCAGTGGAGATGTCGGTGCTGTTGGACAGTCTGCGTTGGTGCTGCTGGATGGATGGCTGCTGAAGTTAAGGATGAGGACAGAGGAGCGTCGGCGCGGAGTGCAAAAGTGTATTTGGAACTGAGAGTCGCTGCTTGGAATTGAAGCGGATTTACATGGGAGGGCCCGCTTCATTAGGCACGGTTTGTTTTTGTTTTATTAATTTATTTTTTTTAAACACCAGGTACCCATAATGATGCAACTTAACCATAGTTTTTTAAATGTGCACTTGGGACCAGTGGTGACTCTGCATTAGGGCATTGGCCACTGTCAACATTGTATTGACCCCTTAGCAGCTACATCATGTGATCACATGAGTGCACCATGAGGAACCGCAAAAGTTAATGATTGCCGAATCGAAGTGGATGGAAAACAGAGCGATTTAGTGACTGGGTAGGATATTTTTGCCCATCTTCCTATGACATTTACCACTTCAACTGCGTCCTGCTGTGGTCACTCTTTTAATCAAATGGCTCACTTTGCCGGAATTCACAACGCACGACCTTTATCATTATGTTATCAATGCCGTATCACCTTACACTGGAGCTGATTTAAAAGCTTATAACAGTCTGGACACATTCATTTTTTTTTTGTCACTGGCTGGGTCCCTGGGATGAGATGCTATGCTCACACTCGAGGAGGACATGATACCTTCTGTGTAAAACTTGCTTATGATGCTAACTGATTTATTTATATATTTATTTTTAATGGAATTTCATTTTTAAACATTCTGTCCTATGTTCGCGCCCGGCAACATGCTTTTTTTTTTTAACGATTTATGAGTGAAATATATGAATAATGACAGAGGAACCGTGTAAAAAACTGATCGGTGCAAACCCTCGAATACTTTGAGGGCTGCCAGTCCTTTCGGTTGTTCGCTGTTATCCATCGCCATCTTTAATCTTCATCAGCATGTACGTTATAAAAAGTTAATTTTGATTTACACCCTTGTCTATTAGTACATCCGATCGCACGGCAAGATTTGACCATTTCGCCTATATCGATAAATGCAGGACTATGTGCTTGCTTGCTTTCCTGGAGTTTCAACGGTTTCAGCGGATGCAAATAGTTCTTTTGCACCCCGTATTAAGGCGGAGGGGGTGTTCCTACGAAGACTGTGATGTAACACGCAAAAGGTGAATACCGCTCTACTCAAAAGCAGTGATGAAACTATGAATTTGATCCAGACAGCAGGTGCAAGGTTGCAGCTGTGGCACTGCTGCGTTTTCTCCTGCCTTTGTGCTCTGGCTGACTGGTCACAAGTCTTGAAACATGAAGGCTCATTAACCTTTTCTTTTCATTTGAGTCAAATTCATAATTCATGTGAAAAACATGCACATACACGAGCAGCCTGGCTCGTGTGATAAAGCCATTCGAGTGGTCTTTGAAGAGAGCGCTGCTCTGCAGAAAATTCCATCTGTCCGCGGCGCAGAGGGAGAGGAGAGGTGCTTCTCCCTGGAGCCGTTTGGGGCTTTAATTTCATTCCAACTCCCTTTGTTGCCTAAATCTGCGCAGAGTTCTCGAGCATGTGCTCCCTGTCAAGACGCCTTTGATGCAATGCATTGGTAATCTGTTCATTGTTGTGTTTGCGTAGTGCTTGGTGAATGAAGAAAGAGGAGTATCCCAACAGACCTTTCGTTGTGCATAGATCAAAAGGAGGGGGGTGGGGTGGGGCGGGGGGCAAGAATGCTGAGTCCGAGATAGGTGGTCGACTTGCATGTTAATTCAAGTCAGCGCTTCCACTTTGAAGGCAGAACCCAAGTCAAGTACAGTATGTAGTCCAAGTTTCAATTTCTGTCCCCCACCCAGCTGACTGACATGAAGCAGCATGGCTGCAGTTCACGCTTGGTGATGGCACAGTTCAATTAGTTGTTTACTACTGTACAAAATGGATGAGCTGCCTGATTTTGGATAAAATGTCAATCTCAACTCCAAGTCGATAGTCTGTCAACTTTTGCTTTTGTTTGTACTGCCAGCCCCAAATCCATTTTTTAAAAATGTGAATAAACACTAAGTTACTTGAGCTGAGGATTGAAATTAGCCCAGGAAAAATGCCTGTAGTTCTTCAAAGCAAGCGATCGTTTGTGGTTTTCATCTGCATATTTTGCTATTAAGTTGATGAAATCGACTTGTTTTTCTTGCCAAAGAAATGAACAATGATGTTTCTTTTTTTTAATCATTAAGAAGATCTTTTGCATTGACAGAGACATTACTGGCATCCTCATTTTTTTTAAATTGCCAGTGTACTCGCAGCATAATTCTGAAGCTGTCGCTTTTGAAAAGTGGTTGCTCCCCACTGGCTCCGTTTATATTTATACAGACCATCTTTCCAGTTTATTTTTGCAATTGTGATTCTGCTGGAATTGCTTTCATTAATAATGTCAGTAGTGTATGCTACAAGACAGGTTGCTGTTTTCCTATTAGATTCTTGAGCTGCTCCGGCATGAGGTGAATCCAATGGAGCTTTGCCACAAAGGCCAAATGCTGTTTGCCGCAAAATAGTCAGCCGCGATGAAAAATGCATTCTTTGCGGGTGAAATCAAACCAAAGCTTTCATTTCAGCGCCGTGATGGTTTTGTACACACTCGGCGTGTCGCACAAGTCTGGCTTTCAGTTTGAGTGCTCTCAAGCTCCAAGTGTTTGGCCCCAGTCGGAATCATCTTCAAGCATTTTCCGGCCATTTCTGCCATTGCTTGGAGCCTGAAATGAACCGCAGTCCTTGGAGAGCGTGGGGGCGCTACCATAACACACAGGCTTTTATTTCCTCAAGATTTGATGGCTTGAAGGGACAGTTGGCGTGCAGCCCACCAGCAGCACTGCCCGGCAGCTTGCGGGTCAGCACAGCTGCGTTTCCCGGCCCCTGAACATGCTAGCACACCTCGGACGTTCTTTTTTTTTTTTTAATCCTCATTCTGTCCCCTCGTGCCCTCTCCCATCTTCAGTCGTGTTCTGCATTCCTACTTGGGCTAAAGCCCTGTGCACCGAATCCCTCACGTCAGCCCCCATGGGCATGACAATCCTCATTATGTTTTCATGTCAGGCTCTTTCCTCCCTTCTCTCTCCCTCACTCTCTCCCATGCCCTTCTCTTTGTTCTCGGCGCTATTGCGACATCCCCTTTTTCAATTAGGAGTTAAGGGCTTTGCACACTAGAAAAATTATTCTGAATTAATTCATCCGTCCGTCTGTCCTTTTTCGGGACCGCTTAGCCTGTTCAGTGTCGTGGGGAGACGGAGCCCTTCCCGGCGGACGAAACCTTAGACATTTCCAAAGCCAGTCCCAGAGACACACGACTCTCCCTGCACCGAAATCCCACCGATTTACCACTACACCATAAGTAACTTTACTCTTAAAAAAGATATGAGGGAGCAATCTTTCAAACGGCCTAGTAAATGTTCCCAGCGTGCTCTTTGGTGATTAAACAAACAAACGCATTTGGCGGATTAAAGTCATATTTGGCCGCCTGCTGAACTATTTATGCTGACCACCAAGAAAGAGTCATCATCGGCTGAAGCAATCTCATTTCCTAAATCAGCAGGTGAAGAGTTTACTCGGGGCTCATAAAGGAAACTCATCTTATGCGCAAAAGTCGTCCGTCAGCAGCGGGACTATTAAACGCCGCAGAGGTTTAAATTTGACTTCACCGAGCGTATTTTAAAACAGCAAATCAGTCAAGGTTTCATTGATTTCTTTGTGCCTGTTAATTAAATAAATACCCGTCTTCAAGTGTTTTTGGTGTGCTGTCAGTGTAAAGTTAAAAGACGTGAAACAGTGAGATGAATGTCAGGAGACGAGATGGCATGGAGATTGGAGTGACTGCCTTTGTGAAGTAACTGGACTGCTCAAGATTTGGGCCTTCGTCCATTGAGTCTTTGGAAGTGACTTGTGACAGCAGTAACATTCTTTTTCTCACAAATTATTTGTTTTCAAACAATATTCAAAGGGGAAAGTCAAACCCTGTGTCACCTGACAAGATTTCCAAGTGTAAAGTGTGAATCGGCCTTTGCTGCCATTATGCAATAGTTTGTTTCCTGACACAATCATCCATTTTGAATGTGTGACGCTTTTGTATGGGCACACCTTAAGTTCAGAGGAGCCAATCAGCGCATCGTTATCGCCAAATAATAACACTGATAATTTTAACAAGCGATCGGGGTAATGCGCAGATTATAGTCCCAAAATATAAAATGTATAATGTAAAAATCACTTTATAATTTATTATTTTATACAATTTGCCGAGGGTCTGGAAAGAGGAGGTCCGGACAGAGGAGGTCGGCGGTCTGGTCGTGGATCACGGTCCGCCAGTTGAGGAAGAGGGGACTAGACCTTCTAACAAAACAAAATTTAGGATCTCAGGCCTCCTAGTTCTTGTTGAGCAATTTGACTATGTCAACATGAACCCTTGTTGTCACGTTTGCGAGGTGGTAGTGGACCCCGGAAAGCAGGCAAGAGGGAGGAGCAGGGTGTACTTGAAGAATTGTATTAAAACACAGAGAAAACTAAATCAGAAACAAACAAAGTTTTGAAAAACAAAACCATGGCTGAAGGAAAAAAACTATCAATAACATAAATATGACAGGGACATGGCAGGCAAACATGACCGATGAGTACCAAACAAACAGCAACAACGACCCGACAGCGGCTTCTATCGACCAACCCAAACCATGCCATTGCAAGAACCCCAAAATTCACGAGCTCATCCAGTTATAGAAACCATACATGAAGTTAGTTGTAAATTTTTACAGTTGCTTAGTGAACCGGAAAATGAGGGACCACCGCTGGCTACTGTTCGACACACAAATGAGCTCAAATGTCAACTCAACTTGAAGGTCCGGGACATCATTCCATGTTGTTAAAAGATGATCAGCCATGCAGCTTCTACATGACTCCAGCTGGTTTCTAGATAGCAATGCTGCTCTGCCCAATCTGGTGTGGGGTGGGGGTGCTTCTTTTTTTTTAAAGGCATTTTGGAGCGAGTGATGCTGAAAATAGCTCAAGTGGTCTGCATTGCTCTGCCCATGGTTTATTTATTTTGAGGTTTAGTGCCGGTGACTGTGCAGGTCAGGGCTCTGTGTTTGCTGGCAAGAGGCTTCAGTGACACGCTGACTGCGGGAGAGCTGGACGACGCCACGATCCCAGCGAGTCACCTCACCTTAAAATCAGCTCGAGAGTTCCCGATGACATAGCGGCAGGATGATGCCGTGTGGCCAACCTGATGAGCTTTTCCTGATTACACCCGCTGAGTGTAACCAAGGTTGCCTCGTCGGTCTGAATTGCAATCATGCCAGGCTGTGTTTCACTATTTCACTCAGTGCGAATGAGAGATCACTTTAATGACATGCAGTAACAAGCCGCCATCTAACAGAGTGGAAGGAATGAAGCTTTGTAACAGGAGAGAGTAAGAACATCGTTGGGGTAAAAAAAAAAAAAAAAGGGCTCTCTCGTTAGCAGCGCAGCCACGCATGCTGTTTTACTTCTGTTTGGACTTTGGGCGAGGGAATAAAAGCTTGCTGTGTTTTTGAGTCCAAACAAACTTGGGATCACTGTTACAAATCCTCCCCATATGGAAAGGTGGCCTGGATTTTATCAGGGTTAGCTTGCTGCAGGAACAGGAGAAGAAGCCATTAACGTCAGAGAAAGCTGAAGACCAAATGTAGGGAAGGGAAAGAAAGAAAGAGCCTGGATTTAGCTGCAGGCGCGTTATCCAGAGCGAAAATATAATTAGGATTTGAATGGGAGGAGAAAGCAGCGCGCGATTCGGACAAAAACGGCTCTCTGCATGTTCATCTGACTGTGGTATCATGAAGCTTTGATTTAATTTATGCAGGAAGGTGCATCCCCAAACCCGAGGTTACATGAGATGTCAATGGGAGCGCTACGGCCAAAGTCTGTGAGGTTAAGATCACTTGGCAAGAGCGCCGCCTGCCTGTCAATGTGCACACATGGAACCAAAGTCACGCGGATGAAACGTCACATGAGCCAGTGGCATCCACAACAACAACAGCAGCCTCGCCAGAGATTAGCTGAAACACTGATTAGTATTTCCTCGACGTGCCCTTTCACTTTTATATCAGCCTCGGCCTGGCATTTCCTCTGCTATTAACAGACTAACCACTGTTTGTCTGGCTTGGCCCGCAGCCTGACTTTGGGCCACTGTTATTTTGAATCTCGTCTCTGGGGAAATTTAAGACATGCCTAGGAAAATAAAGTGGCAGAAGCCATAGTTCACCGGTGGAAAGATGTGTCTTTGAATCCGTGTGTGTATGAGTGCAAGCGCCTGTGTGTGTGTGTGTGTATGTGTGTGAGTGAGTGCAAGCGCCTGTGTGTGCACCTGTGTGTGCACCTGTGTGTGTGTGTGTGTGTGTGTGTGTGTGTGTGTGTGTGCACCTGTGTGTGCACCTGTGTGTGTGTGTGTGTGTGTGTGTGTGTGTGTGTGTGTGTGTGTGTGTGTGTGTGTGTGTGTGTGTGTGTGTAGTCAGGTAGTCGCACTTTAGCCAACGATTTTCATTGTGTTATTTCATTCACAGAATCACAATGCAGGGCTAGACACCTGGGACACATTTTCATGCTGTTAAAAATAAAAAGGTATTAGACAGAGATATTAGTAGACCCGTGGCAACAAAAATGTGTTACAGTCTTCTCAATGGTTCAATTTAAATGGCATTTATCGTCTTTCCTTGGTGGCAACATGATACAACTACATACGTGCACATTCCAATCTGTAAATGCCGAAAACTACAGCCACTGCCATGTGTGCCGCAGAAAGGCCGGTTGATGGAGTGTTTGTGATCTCCATATGGGAAAATGATTCTGTTGACTTTAGAGAAATGCAGTCCTTTCAATCCGCGCTGGCTACATACTCACAGTAAACACGTAGCAATGGCTCTCTTTGCGCATAACGATGGGAAATGAAAGCCATTATTCATGCCGCTTTGCAGCTACGCGAGGCGAAATTGGAAGTGCCGCTTCATGAGCGCTGTTCTGACTGCCACCCAGAGGAGAGGACATCAGTCACGTTTAGCAGGCAGGCGACCACGTTTATAGCAGCGACAGGTCGAACTGGCTTTGCCGTTACTGTATACTCACTGCTGGTCATCGCCTTGAAGCATCTCTGAAAAGTGCAGTGGAGACGAAGGCGGACCCGAGACCAGGTCGTATTTTCCTGCCTACCCCCTTTTTTTAAGGTAGCAGAATCCTGCTTATTATGCAGCTCCAGTCTTCATCTCCTGTGCCATCTCTCCGCCTCAATTACACCCCTGTGCTTGAGCAAGGGAGAATGGCATGGCACTCTGTCAAGAGAAACTAAAAAATAAGGTTGAAGGAAATGCGCGTCACATACCTGAGACACCCTCATGTTGTCGTTTTTGCTCTGACCTCTCTGATGACTCAGTACCGATGACTATTTTTATTTTTTACGTTTCCAAGAAGCTATTCACTTCCGAGGTGAGTCAAAATGAAAAAGGAGCAATGCTACTGAATAGTATTCAGCTCTGACCAATCTTCTTCACTACTGCGGGCCAACAGGGACAAAATATCAGTGCAGACGCATTACAGGCTAAAAAGTTCAGGGGGTGAATTTGAAAGCAAACACACACATCAAGAGATGGATGCTGATGCTAAGTCAGTGTGTCCAAATGCTTGAATTTAAATTTAGAGCAGATGAAGCGGTTGCAAAGTTTCAAACAGGGAGGGAGCTGAGTGATGGCAGTCTTGGTGGAGTGCAAGATTATTGAGCGGCAGGACACACAGAGACATCCAGCTGCCACTCTCCTTGTGGGGGTGCCAAATCGGGCGCATCAAGAACACAACGTCAACAAAAATCAATTGCTATTCAGGAGTGTACAAATGGTCATCAAGAACTCAACCGCAACCAAAGTTCAGGAGTTCAGATTCATAGTCAAATCAAGTGAACTTCTTCAAGGGCTCGAAATGCGTTCCCTGCTACGAACTCGAGAAACTGCGAGAAATTATGCGGTGTGGCATAAGGTTAATTGCAATATGACTAACTTGAGACAGTAACCTGCTTGGTAGTGTATTTAGCAAACACGGCGTTTGCCCTTACACTTTGAAATGACTTTCTCCTCATCCTTGTTGCCTGGCAGCGGGGGAGCGATTGGGCTCACCCAAGTGCGCCTTTTCAAAGTTATCGCCGCCATGTGTTGTCACCCGAGACACCTCATTAACGCGATGAGTAACCTTTGAGTGGCATTCACTGTGCAGACCATTAGCATTAAAAGACACACAAATGAGGAGAATCATGCAATGATACGCTCCATCCTTCTATAAAAAGCGTTCGCTTTCTCAACAGCTGTTTCTTTGCCACGGTATTAAGTGAGTTTACAACAGGAATCGGTACCAAAATTCTCTGGCGGGCTGGGTTTGGCCCCCTGAGGCACTTGTTTCACGCATGATTTGGACTCGTCATGTTTTGAGAGCTTTTCCTGAGCCTTTTAAGGAAGCCAGTCGGTGTGAACATGCTTTCTAAATGTTGCGACAACGTAGATGTGATTGTTAGCCTGAATACATGCCTCATATGCTTCTGCGACACACTGAACGCACACTCTGGCTGTGCGTCCTTTAAAGCTGTGCCTGAGAGTCACACTTCTTCTCTCAAGTATGTTTCTGTCTGGTTACGCTTCATTTTGTTTCCTCATGTGCCCTTTTTGTCACAACCCGTTCTCATCATCCGTGTCCCTTGTGTTGAACCAATCAGCTCCCACAACCCTTTGCATCTTGTCCAGGTGTTTCTCGTTGTCTCGCCACTTTGCTTGTATTTAGTTCCCCGAGTTCTGTCAGTCTTGGTTGGGTCATTGTGAGTATATGTGTGCTCCTGTCATGTTTTGTTTCCTGTCATAGTTTTGTTTGTTACTTTGGTTCGTTGTGATTTCCGGGCAAATTTGAGTACTTCGACTGAGTGTTTTTCCATTGTACTCGTGTCTGTATTTTTGTTAAATACATTTTGGTCAATCCACCACGTTTTGACCCTTGGCTCTTAGCTGCTTTTTGGGGTCCGACAACTACCATCATGCAAAACGTGACAAAGTACTTACTCGTTACTTTTTTTTTCTTTTGTTTTTTTACTAGTACCATTAATGACTGGTACCGTTTGAAAACATCTATTGGATGAGGAGGAGTCCATTTATTTATTTGTTTGTCACACACTCTAGGCTCTGCTTCCGCATGTACTGTAGATGCAACAGCACATTCGCCGCCAAACAACACGGAAAGCAGACAGGCAAATGGTGCCCAGAACACACACGCTGGCCCGGCGAGATCCTTTCCATCACTGTAACAAAAGCCGAGCTAGTTATTGGGCCAGCAGAATAAGGGCTGGTGAGGTTGGCTCATTTGCATGAGAGAGGTCAGCCCCGAAAGCGCCTTCATTTCCACATATGACATGTAACTATCGTTTTTGATTCTTGCAGTATATATGGATGAAAACATCATGTACTGAACATATGCTATGAAGGTCTCCTTTCAAACATATTTCATTCTGCCTGCCTCAAAGCTACATTGGCCAAAAAGATGACCACAGAGTCCAGATGGTCGATCTTTGCAAGGAACTGATTGAGAAACTGTTCCATCATTCTGTAGCTTCGAGAGAAAAGCTCCAACAAGAGGGAGTCACGCGAGACAAGCTGCAACACGGGCTCACAGCCAAAGTGGAAAACGCTTCGAGCAAAGCAAAGAGACGAAGAGCAAAACTTACAAATAAATAAATAGAAATTTGAAAAGAAAACTGACAGGGTGGACAACCGATTTTGACAGGGAGCACAAACAAAATAGAGAAAGTGTCCTCACATCAAGCAAAAGACGTTAATTCACAAAAGAAATAAAGAAAGACACTGCAAGGGACTGCAAGAAAACTGATAAAGGTGACCCAAGATTCAGCGGGAAGTTGCACCTGGGCCTCTTTTACACGCCACACGAGTCATCTTGCCCCACGGCTTGTTGCCATACTAATTAATTCATCCATTTGCATTAATGGCCATTCAGATGCCATCTCTTCTCTATCAGTATATGAATGTTTGGAAGAGTTTCTATTCAAGCTCGGAGGACATGATGAGTGTGTTGTCAGCAAATTTGATGTTTATTTGCTGTGTCAGTTTAGGTGATATGAGGACTTTCTGTATTATGGGATTTCGTGCATACACTTACTTTACACACTGACCTGCTTTCATCAGCTGAGAAAAGTAGAATGTTGTTATGATTCAGCGCATTAATAAGGGCTAGTTTTCCAGTTGAATTGAGTAAAGGCATCACAGCGCTTTTACTTACTTAGAGTATTATGCAGACTGCTATACTCACCAGATGCCTACTTTTTCGACGTACCTATATTTTGTAATATGACTCCACAAATTCCACAGAAGAGGGCCTCAGAAATTATTGGCAGACACGCAATTTCAGGAGACAACCATGTTGCCTGGTGTCAACTCCAACAAAATGGAACCCCCCCCCCCCCCCCCCCACACACACACACATGATTTCACGATTTGCGCTAAATTTCCTAGAGCACCCATCAGGGGGAAATGGGGGTGGGGGGGATCTCAACAATCCCTGGCATCACTATCACCATGGAAATCTCTCCAAAGGAGATCAAACTAGAGATGCGGTTGTACCCGGCCATCGCTCCACCAATTCGCCTCGTAGGGAACAAAATGACATTTGAAAGGCAGCCCTGCTTTCATATTGCGCCAGAAAGATCCACTGTGTGAAACCAGTCCCGCCTCAACCCACGCAGAGCTAAACAGTTTTAGTACCACCGCTCGGGTGATGAATCATAAAGGTCTGCCCAAAATACACCTAAGAGTCCTCTCTTGCTCAACTAGGCCTACACACTCTGTGAGAGTGTTGCATGCAGCAAGTTCAGAGTGAGTACATTTCAAAGTTTGGCACACATCATCTGCGTTGCCCTTGTGCATCTGTGCATGGTGTGTTTATTTTTGTTTATTTTTTTTTTTAGTTCTGTGACATGCTACCGTATGTCCATGTTTTCATCTCGTCATTGCGCAATCTGTGGGTGACATATTCATATGGCTTTCTTATAGAAGGTGCTCTTCATAATGAAGGCTGATTGTTGTACCGGACAACGCAGAACGTTACCACGACGTTGTCCACGACTTGTTCAATAAATCAGTTTTGAGCTCATTCAGTCTTGCCCTTCAAAGACGACTCAGAGAAAGTAATGACCGTAAATTAATGTCATTTCATGAAGTAGCTATTGTTTAAAGTCAGGGTAAATTACGGGAAGAGCTTCTCCGTCTCTTCAGTCTTAGAGCTCCCGAGTTCAAGTCAAGTATGAGCTGATATGGTCGGTGGCTGCTAGTCAGCTTTGCCCAATTCATTTTCTCTCTCTGCATTCTCTTGATTATACCCTTTCTATTGTCAGACGTGCACGAGAAATAATCCTCACCCACACATACACATTTGAACAGAATTTCAATTGAAATAGAGTGGAGCCGTTGAGAAGAAGACAATCTTTTCTTAGATGCCACAGTCTGCATCTGAGTTGTTCAGTCTTGGAAAAAATGACATCATCTTTTCATTATGGATCAAATTGAAATCAAACATTCTGTTTGCAGTTGCAGAAATCGGTAGACTTATAGCGCGAAGAAAAGTGGCGATGCGCGTGTTTGTGGGTATCGGCAACAGAATTTGCAGGCGAATTGAATTTGTCGCTTGCCTAAGGTGCAGGCAGTGTTGGTTCCGTTTCCATTCAGACCGTTGAAATGTGAGGGTGTCTGTCGACTGACAGCCCAAGCAGCCCAGGAATCGTCTCCTCTGGCATAGTCGGTTGACCAGAGAGAAAGTCGGCAGTGGCTATATTATTCCTTTTTGTTCCAGTTATGCAGGTTCTGACATTTTTGGGGGGTGTTGGCCCCATGAGCAGTGGTACTGTACATTCATAATATAATCGACTTGAAGTTGAAGTGATTATTTCATATTCAGCATCTTTATACTGTACAATTGCATTCATGTCTGTTTTTTTCTTTTCATAAAAACAGCAGTCCTTCAAACATTTTTGTGCCAAAGACCGTTTTCACGTATTTTGAAGAATATGATTCACTTAATCAAGACGTGATTTGGTGTGGTACTTTTTAGTTGTACACCAGTCCTATTTTTTTTCCAAGTAACAGCATGATCGCCTGAGTACCATTTTGGGCTACTCGACCCACCTGTGGTTCTAAACACAAAACAACGTTCAAAGTTTTGCAGTTGATAAGGTCAACCTATTGGCATGGAATCCACCATGGCATTCCAACACACGAACAGGTTAAGAGAGAGATTTGCTGTCTAAACCTCTCCATCACCCTTGAGAAATTCATATTTAATCCTAGTTAACCCCCACTGTCTGCCACCGAGAATGTTGTCAGACATAATAAGGAGATGTCTTGCCTCCGTGACTGGCCCCAAGGCTGTTTATCCCTCCATGTTTACTCAGCTGGCCCTGACAGGGGGTCGCTGCACAGTGGAAGTGCAGCAACAAGGGCCGTTGCTGTGCCTGCGTCTGCCTGCCCGGCATTTTCTTCACAGCGTAGCTGGCGCATGAACTTTGGAAACACGCCTGTTTAGCACGAATGGACATGCAGGAGATTAGTGGGTGGGGAGTGAAACATGCACAGCAAAAGACCAGCAAGTTGAGGCATCCAATGGGAAACGGAAAGACTTGGGGGGCGGGGGGGGGGGGAGGCTGACACTGTGATATATTTTCATTCTGCGCCAACTTCTGAAACTGACATACACCAAAAACAATTAATCTTATGGTTGTAAATGACCAGTCTTGGGAATGTAAATGTTGGCGGCCATCGCGCATGGCCACGTGAGATTTGGTATCATCACATAATCTTCTCAGGATAAATGCTTATTGGATTGAATGGAGTCAGAGCGACAAGTAGGGGACAAACGGCACAAGGGCATTATTCTGCGCAACTACGACATTTCACAGCATTTACTGTTTCATGAGAGAATGAGCGTCAGCAACACTATGTTCAATTATGCTTATCGTGAAAAGGGCTCAAATTTGATGATATAGTCAGATGACCGATGAATCGACCTCATAGTCATTGTTAATTTTACCGTACTTGTTATCATTTACACATTCAGTCGTAACGTTCATGCTTTGGTTTCCCACCCCCATTAAGTGCTCCGAAAGGCACTTTGGATATTTACTTTTAAAAATATGAAATACAGCCATTGATTTGATTTCTAGATCAGTCAAATATACAGTGTGTGGCCTCTGTGAGGAATGTCTTGATGTAAAATACGCCAGAAAATAATTTGAACTGTAGGTAACAGGATGTTGGTCAGTTTGACAACAAATGCATGACTGCTATAAATTACATTTGGTAGGGAGACCTGGCATGGGGAAAAACACTCTTTACAGCATCGTTAAATGTGTTTTAAATTAAGATAAGATCAACTTTATTTGTCCCACACTGGGGAAATTTGCAATAAAAAAAATTAAGACATAAAAAGCTGTTGTATTTGTCTTTTCTACTGATTAAAACTATGTGATCTGATTGCTAAATTGCAGTCTGTTTTTTCCAGCACATCAATTTGCTTTCTCCACAGTTTCACTCCAGATGAACAAAATTCCACTGATTGGCTGTAGCAAGACTGTGGCATGAAGAGCTGATTATGATTGGACTCATCTTGCTGCTTGGCAACTTGTTTGTGCCGTCACAATCTAGACAGTGTGATGAGAGGTGTGTGCAGCTTCCAAATAGAGCAGTGCTATCCATATCTGTAACCATAAAGCCAGCATAGTAGGAATTAAGAGGATTAGTGCTGGCTTGTCTCTTCTATTAACCACAGACATACCGTTGGAAATTGCTTTACATTTTATGCTGTTTTTGTTTGTTTTCAAAGCTTGTAGCTATTCCATCAGAGTGATTCATTGACATACAAACACCTTCATTTATTTGTTTTAATGAAAGCCCCTGCTTTCATTAAAATAAATAAAAGCTCCAAAACTTGACGCAACAGAAAAACAGAGGTCAGTTTTGCATTCCACACTTCAAAAATCAGTTTAAATCAGCTGTCAGATCTCGTGTGTCCCTCGGTGAAATTTGCCATGCACAACCTCCAAAGTCCCTTACGTGAATTCATTTCTCTCTGATGCTTTCATGGCATCATCCTGCACTACTTCAAACATCATTCTAATTTATTGCATTTCTCACGGACCAGATTGTTAGTAGTGTTGAAGGCGAAGGCAGCTGCTCCCCTAACCAACTCCCTGTGGATTAAAGAGCGCCATCTCCACATAATTCTTCAACACATTAGACATCGGACTCAGCGACTCCTTTACAACCTCAACCTTTTTTTAGTTTTGTCGGAATGTTGCCTTCCTTTTTCTCGGCTGACCATCACACCTACAAGTGTTGCAGCAATGATCCAGTCACATGCAAAATAATCGCGCAACGATGGACAATTGTTTTGCGTGCATGCTTTTAATGCTTATTCAGCAATGGAGTTTCCACAGCCTTAAATGTAAACGTTTCAAAATGTGTTTGATGTACATGGACTACAATTATATTATTTTTTGTTTGTTTTATAAGAAACAAAACGAGCCAGTCAGTGTGCGAATTATAATAGCCTACTTGACTCTTTAAAAAGAGAAATGTCAGCTTTATTATGCGTCAAGAAGCCCTCACGATATTTAGAGAGGAGTAGCACTCATCCATACACCCACCGAGTCCCCTCATGTGGTAGTGATAGGTAGTGAGAGGCTGGACCGAGCCTGGGATTAAGATGAGAGAGGCAGAGCGTCTCTATTGGCCTGTGAAATATTCATCAAATGAAGCAGAGGTGGGTGGGGAAGTGAGGCAGGAGATAGAGAGGAGTCCACAGGGGTAAAGAACGCCATGCGTTTCAACACAGGCAAAAAATATGACACAGGAGGTGGTAGAAAGTTATTTTTAATTATTATTATTACTGTGGACAGCTTCTTAAAAATCTGAATTATAGTCAGATAAAGTTGGAGGAGGGCTTTAAATATTGACGTTATGTTGAAGCAACTGCCACCAATTTTACCTTAAGGCCTAAAAGTCAGGCGCAAGTCTGCTGGCCTTCTCACAAAGTGGAATATCAATTCTTAACCTTGAGTGGGACGTTAATAAAGGTTTCAGCCTTCTTCTATTACAACACAAACTGGAATATTTCCAACCAAGCCTGGCAACATTGAGTTGAGCTTCTGAGTTCTGTCTCTTAGGGGTACCAACATATAATAAGGAAATCTACACAGCACTTTTTTTTTCTGCCATGCATACAGTGCAACCAGAGTGTAACTGTGTACCTGTTAGCTACAAATGGTCATCAGTTCAGGTTGTCACCAAGCATACTCTACTTGCTAACCCTTCTAGTTTCCTAGCGAGAGTTCCTCGCGGGGGAAGTGTTCTGTCAATAATGGGTGAACAAAGACTGAACGTTTGCCCCTCCATCAGAGATTTCTGTTTTCTTATTTCAGAACTGTGTATGAAACTGGTAGCGCTTTGCATTAATCAGTCATCAAGAAGTAACTCAGAGAGTCGCTGGTGACCACTTCGCTAAACACTAACCTCTTCAGTATTTGATTGGATTTTTAGAGTTTCCACCTGTTAAGATTTGCTTTGATGAGCACACAAGACACGAAAGGGGAGAAAGTAAACAGTCGCAGGTCAAAAAGCTGAACAGTGGCTCGTTTGCCACAAGGCAAACAAACCAAAAACCACAAGAAAATTAAAAGAAAGATACATCTTCAGTCGATACACCCGTTGGTCTCAGTTTGATCATGAATACCGGTATATTATGGAATAAGAGCACATGACCAAACGATAGTAAGTTTGAGCCCACCAGTCTGTCCAGTCAGTGAAGGTGCGTAATAACAACTCTCTGGGGAGATTTATTTCTCTATTTATTTTAACATCTACCTATTGAGTCTGTGAAGGATCATTAAGTCATTTGCATTTTCATTCTGACTGAGCCTCTAGCCTGAATTCGCTCACCTATGATTTATTTTCTCAGTGGAGTGTCACTCTGTTCCAGCCAAGAATGATTATCACCTTGCCTAGTCTCCAGTCTAATCAAATATTTGAGAGGGATTGGAATGCTGGGAAATTCTTTGTTGTTTTATTTGTTTGTGGGTGGCATGTACTGTAAATTGTTGCGGAATTTGATGCCACCCTTTGAGGTAGAGCCATTCAAAATCATTCCGATACTGACGACTATTTATGGACTGCGTTCCAATGACTGGCACTACTGGGTACAGACAGGACAGGTAATTCATCGGTACAAGTAATGTCCAATTGGGCCAATGTCCGCTCCCCCTTGTAGAGATTTGCCCATGCTGTTAGTTGTGGAAGAAGCATAATATGAGTAAAAGTGTCGCCACTTTGCCCGCACGGTGTCTTCAATCTTCCCAAAATTTTGAAGTGTTTCCATGAACATTAGCGCACTAATGGATGAAAAGACCTCTTTTCACAGTTGTAGAGAGACCTTGTTCACTGGATGGCAAAGTGCATCGAAAGCCAGACATGCATATTTATGTGCATTATGTTGATGACAACAGTGCTCTGCCGGCGGCTTTTAAAGGCACTCAACCAGCAAAACTGGGTGTGAGGGACAGCTTTATTTAGCGTAATTCTCGGATGGCTTGCGTCTGTAAGTTAATCGCTGAATATTGGGAAAAAGCAGCTGGAAAGTACCTGAAGTACAACAACTTTGAAGTCAAATTCACTTTAATGAAAACAATGATCAATCTTTGATGTCAGTCTTTAACACTTCCATGATGTGTAATGCACATGTGCTTTGTGATTTATGCATTCATCTTAACAACCACTTATGAGATATATGCAGATCGTATACTATACAGTACAGTGCATGCTGGATGCTTTTTCACACATAGCATCCCGAGCTATCATCACGCTATTGACCGTTCCACAAGATGTGGCGGCCCCCTGTAATCAATTGTGATGCTGCTGAACATCAGGCACCTGTCATGCACATCCAATTTACCTTTATGCACAACTGACTTATTTATGAGTACCAGTACGTGCGGGAGAACTTATGCGGTGTGCAGCGTTGCCTACACTAGACATGCTTTCATTCTTTCAGATGGGCTGAAGCTTTTCTGACAGCACATTCGTTCTAATCAATCTACACGTGCCAAGTATGAAGCTACAAAGATGCAGCAGATTGTTGTTCATAGTGAAAAGCAGGCTCAATAGTCAGTTCCGAATTTTTTTTTTTTTTAGCAAGAGATTAAAGTGATGGTTTACAATTAAAAATAGCCAAAACCATAAGCAGCAATGCTGGTGTATTGTGAGTGTTTCGCAATGCAGTCATATTGAAGTGTGATAATCTTGAAAATGTTGATTCTTGTCATGGCAGGACTCCCTGCAGCTCCCCACTGCGCTCACCCGGACTATCTCTCACTTTGCATTGCTTCCCTTCCACATTCACGCCTTGTATGGCTGATACCTTAGACTTGCAAAGGCGCCAATATATTTATTGAAAAAAAAGCAGGTACATTGTTGCTCATGTGCGTCCACCTTCAGTATGTTCATTTAGTCACATCCTACAAACCTCTGCTAACATTTGTTAATATTGCACCAATCTTCCTGGCAGGTAAGCTTGGTCGCCATAGTAACAGGAGGTTCATGACATTTGACTTGAAGTGCATGCAAGTAAAAGGAATGTTGAATCACCAGCCAACAGGTCTCGATAACCTCACTTTCCTTGATAATACAAGAGTAAAAATGTTCAGCTTGATTTTCTCGTCTTCCGCCGTCTCCCGTTTTCCACTCCGAAAGGCTCCGGTTCGTTTCTGCATCATCAGCCACAAACGGGGACAAACACTGACACCTGGTGGAACCGCTAAAAAGTGTTTCATCGCTCACCCAAGCCAATTGATGGTTTTGCAGGGAAAAAAACATCTCCCTGGTCTATCTTCTCAGGTCTTCACTCGCTATGGTAAATGCTACACCTTTAATGCCGGCGATAAGGATCGTCCGCCCCTCATAACCACCAAGGGGGGGATGGGTAATGGACTGGAGCTCATGTTGGACATCCAGCAGGACGAGTACCTGCCTGTCTGGGGAGAAACGGGTGAGTTATTGTTCACTTTTTGGAAAGCATTGTGCCTGGGTTGCACTAACACTCCTTCCTTGGCCACTCGTCAGAGGAGACGTCATTTGAAGCCGGAGTCAAAGTGCAGATCCACAGTCAAGATGAACCGTCTACCATCGATCAGCTCGGTTTCGGAGTGGCACCTGGATTCCAAACGTTTGTCTCTTGTCAGGAACAGAGGGTAGTTCCGGATTTGTCTCAGTTGTGTGTCAGATCCAACTGTAATGTTGATCTCCTGTCTCATGTTCTGTAGCTTCAGGCTTGTTTTCATGTATTGTCAATTTTTAAAAAAAACAACAACACAGTTTTCACTATTTCTGGAGGACTCACACATACATACATATATACATATATACATATATATACATATATATATATATATATATATATTAGAGCTGTCAGTTTAGCGCGTTTTTATTGGCATTAATTTAAATGAATTTTAACGGGATTGAATTCTTTCTCGCGAGATTAACGCGGCACACGTCACAAGCGGATGTTACGTTGCTCTATAAATACACCAGAAACAAAACAACAAGCGCGCTGCAGAAGTCCACGCCCATGTCCGTTTTGCCAGCCATGGCAGCGCGAGACACCGAAAACGGATACTTAGAGTTTATGAATGGAAAGTTTACTTTAAAAGTTGCCAGATTGCTCCACTGACAAGACCAAAGTTACCTGTTCTTCTCTCTCTGTGTATCATACAGGTATACGATGTATGCCACTGACGCGATTTTTACTTGTTTGCAACTATTTTGTGTGGAAGGTTACAGCGTTCCGTGTCCATATAAATAGAGCGGGTGGAGCTTCTCTGTGTTCGTGACAGTGACAGTGCACTACAGTGGTAGCGACCTAGCGAAAGTAAAACGTCTCCAGTGTTGTCATCGAACCAAGTGTTGTCATTCGAAATGAGGTCTACACAAAACCGTAGAGACTTCCGCGCAAGAAGGACCAACACAATCAACATAGCCTGACTGTGTTAGGGGGAGTGAACCCCCCGCCCCCGCTCCCCTTTCAGAATGGTTTGCCCCTGCAGCACGGGGGAAGTGCGTGTGCTTGTTTGTACGGCCGGCAGTTTCGAATACAGCGGCACATAATGAACTCTGGTGCCCGGTGTCTCGTTATTCTTCAACAAACATACAGAAACAGACTGCTGTGTTGAAAGCAAACTTGAGAAAAATGAAGTATGCAACCATGGTTTAAATCCACTATAGGCTGGGTACTAGTGTACCTTAGATGTGCACTTTATAATGTTATATTGCTCTGTTTTGATTTCATAAAAACAGCTGTTATAGCAGCTGTTGTGTGACAAAATGTTTTTTTCACCGTTATTGATGGACAGTAATATTGTGTGAGAGATTATGTGTGAATAACTGCACCAAGTGAAAAATGTTCATTCATTCATTCATTCATTCATCTTCCTAACCGCTTGATCCTCACTAGGGTCCCCCGCCTACTGCCCGGAGAAAAAGGTTCATGTAAAATTGAAAATCGAAATTGTTATTTCAGTAAATATTTGCATTTGGCACATAGAAAAGTGATTCATGATTCCATGTTGATGAGAGCATTAAAGTGGGGAAAAAAATAGGACAAAAAATGTTCAAGGAAATTCAGAAACGATAAAAAATGTGCGAGTAATCACAATTAATTTTTTGTTCATTTGAGTTAATTATGACAGTTGCATTTTTAATTAGATTAAATAATTTAATCGTTTGACAGCTCTAATATATATATATATATACACACACATACACATATATACATATATATACTGTATATATATATACATATATATATATAGAGAGAGAGAGAGAGAGAGAGAGAGAGAGAGAGAGAGAGAGAGAGAG
Source organism: Hippocampus zosterae (assembly GCF_025434085.1). Taxonomy (NCBI): domain Eukaryota; kingdom Metazoa; phylum Chordata; class Actinopteri; order Syngnathiformes; family Syngnathidae; genus Hippocampus; species Hippocampus zosterae. The sequence goes on from NC_067452.1 coordinate 24,287,471, forward strand.
AGAGAGAGAGAGAGAGAGAGAGAGAGAGAGAGAGAGAGAGAGAGAGAGAGAGAGAGAGAGAGAGAGAGCAGCCCGGTAGTCCAGTGGTTCAATTCCAGCTCCGGCCTCCATGTGTGGAGTTTGCATGTTCTTCCCGGGCCTGCGTGGGTTTTCTCCGGGTACTCCGGTTTCTTCCCACATTCCAAAAACATGCGTGGCAGGCTGATTGAACTCTCTAAAATTGTCCCTAGTTGTGAATGTGAGCGTGGATGGTTGTTTGTCTCTGTGTGCCCTGCGATTGGCTGGCAACCGATTGAGGGTGTCCCCCGCCTACTGCCCGAAGACAGCTGGGATAGGCTCCAGCACCCCCCGCAACCCTAGTGAGGATCAAGCGGTTTGGAAAATGGATGGATGGATGGATGTATATAAATATAGTAGAGTTGTCAAACGATTAAAATATTTAATCTAATTAGAAATGCAACTGCCATAATTAACTAAAATGAACCAAACATTTATCGTGATTACTCACACATTTTTTTATAGTTTCTGAATTTCCTTTTATATTTCACTTGGAGCAGTTATTCACACATAATCTCTCGCACAATATTACAGTCCATCAACAACAGTGAAAAAAATATTTTGTCACACAAAAGCTGCTTTAATAGCTCTTTTTATGGAATCAAAACAGAGCAATATAACATTACAAAGTGCATATCTAAGGTAAACTAGTACTTCGTTTTTCTCAAGTTTGCTTTGAACACAGCAGGCAGGCTATGTTGATTGTGTTGGTCCTTCTTGCGTGGAAGTCTCTCTACGGTTTTGTGTAGACATAATTTCGGATGACTACACTTGGTTCGATGACAACACTGGAGACATTTTATTTTCAGTGTGTTCGCTAGGTCGCTACCACTGCACCCTGAACTCTCGACGTGCCTCAGTTCACCGTCACTGTCAGACGAACACAGAGAAGCTCCACCCGCTTTATTTACAGTATATGGACACGGAACACTGTAACCTTCCACACAAAATAGTTGCAAACAAGTAACAATCGTGTCAGTGGCATACATCGTATTCGACAAGCTACGTGCTCTTTCTTCACCAGAGGCTCATCAACCTAGTCTCTTATTTCTCTCCCGAAACAGTGTCTTCTCCCGCTTGGTGTATCTTAGCCTTCTCCACTATGTACACTCTCTGTACACAGCTTGTAATGGAGGCTCTCGCTGGCAATCCGTAGTGGAGTCGTTAGACGCAATGCGAATGATTTCAGCTTGAGTCGAGCCATGGACAATGTTGACAGGCTTGCATGCAGTAGCCATACATTTACCGGTAGCTGTGGCTTCAGCAAATTTGTTCTTTGTCATGTCATCCATTTTCTTCGCTTTGAAATGATCCATCGCTGTCTGTCTGAGACGAGGGGGCGGAGTACTCACGTCAGCTGTGTCCTTTGCCATTAAGTGGTATTTCAGACTCGACGTGCTATGATGATAGCTCAGTTTATGACTGCAAAATATACAGGTAACTTTGGTCTTGTCAGTGGAACAATCTGGCAACTTTTTAAAAGTAAACTTTCTCGTGCTGCTGTGGCTGGCAAAACAAACGTGCGTGAACGAGTTAATCTCGCGAGAAAAAATGTAATCCCGTTAAAATTAATTTAAATTAATGCCAATAAAAACGCGCTAAACTGACAGCTCAGATAGATAGATAGATAGATAGATAGATAGATAGATAGATAGATAGATAGATAGATAGATAGATAGATAGATAGATAGATAGATAGATAGATAGATAGATAGATAGATAGATAGATAGATAGATAGATAGATAGATAGATAGATAGATAGATAGATAGATAGATAGATAGATAGATAGATAGATAGATAGATAGATAGATAGATAGATAGATAGATAGATAGATAGATAGTGTGTAGTATCTTTGTTCTTCTACTTTGCTTTAAAAAAATTCCTTGCAATCACTGGTTATGCATTGTTGCAGCTGATATATCTCCCACCACCGTGGGGTGACTGCAAGGTGACACCCATGGACTCCGACTTCTTTGACACTTACAGCATCACAGCCTGTCGTATTGACTGTGAAACACGCTACCTCGTGGACAACTGCAACTGCCGCATGGTGCACATGCCAGGTAGGGAAGCATTCGTCAATGATCGATACGCTTGAAATAAAATGCATGTGAACCTTTTGCAATAAACAAAGATTTCCACATACATTGCTGATGAAAATAAAATCTGATCTTGTGTACATTACAACAGCAGACAGCAGGGCTGGATGATTAGGTTTAAATGGTGAATTTGATTTTGGCTTCCCTCATTCTTTAAAAATGCAGGCGATGCACCCTACTGCACCCCGGAGCTGTACAAAGAATGTGCTGATCCCGCTCTGGGTAACAAAGACTTTGTTCAATTCTGGTCTCGACCCATACACCTTACTGCACTTTATATACATATACATGACCTATTTCGACCAGAACACTTTCAAATAATAAATCTATGATCTTATATCTTGTTTTGTTTTTTTGCCCTCCAGATTTCTTGGTTCAGCGAGATAATGACTTCTGTCTCTGTGAAACACCATGCAACATGACCAGATACAGTAAAGAACTGTCCTTTGTAAAAATCCCCAGTAAGGCCTCTGCTAAATATCTTGCAAAGAAATACAACAAATCTGAGCAGTACATTAAGTAAGTACCAACCAATTTTGAACAATTGGTCTGTTTCATTCGAAAACTTTTGAAATGCGTATTCCAATAGGACGGCTCTCTGAATGCCTGCCCGTCCGTCAACTGTGAAATGAAATAAGCAAGGAAATCTGTTGTTAGCTGCCCATTTCTGAAAATGTGTCCGTCAGCGCGTCGTTCTGAATGTTGAGCGATTGTGACGTCACAATTTGGCAAATATACTTAACACCGCCCCAACATCAAGTTTTTCCTCCGTGACTAGTAAGCTAGTCACGAAGTGATGGCTGAAGTATGGCCAACAGACTTCAGTGTAGCACCGTCAAGGAAAAGCCAAAAGGTAGGCAGCGCTGCAGCATTAGCTGATGACGTTCTCATCGTTCTTGGTTCTCGCTTCTAATAACCAGCGTACAAAATTGTCGACAGGGTGGTGTAGCAGGTATTTGTTTGGGTGATGTATCCACCGTATGCACCACATGCACTGATCTGTACACCCCTTTAGAAGTGTAGTATGGCGGCTTGATGATGAACTGCTGCCTGAGTTAAAATACATATGATGCTCTTATTTTTATCTCAATGGGAGGGTTCCAGGTTCGCTTCCGAATCAATAGTCACTCACCTCATTGTAACAACCAACGCTGTCTTCGTGGTAACAAAAGCAGTTTTCTGCATCGGCCCCAATGTAGAGGGCTAATTTGCATGGGACAGGGCAACCCCCTTAAGTCACGCTTGTGTCAGAGTGACTCAACAAAATTAGGTAAAGAGTGCGCTAGAATTCCTGATCCTTGGCTATTATGGGGAAGTGTGTCACAGCCCTGTTATAAAGATACATTCGAATTGTTCTTTCAGTTTTGAAAAATTGCAGTTTGCTTTAAATGAAAAATCTAAACTCTGAAATCTGCAGGGAGAACCTCCTGGTTTTGGACATCTTTTTTGAGGCTCTCAACTATGAAACAATTGAACAGAAAAAGGCTTATGAAGTGGCCGGACTATTAGGTATGGTATTTTGTGAATCGTCTATCACTGGAAAGAGTCAATTTGTTTTTATTTTGTTTTTTTATGGTTTGACGATCATTTTAACTTGATGATCATGCATGGCTTGTTTTGAATATTCCAGGTGATATTGGTGGTCAAATGGGACTTTTCATTGGCGCAAGCATACTTACCATTCTGGAGATATTTGACTATCTTTATGAGGTGAGTCACTGATGAAGAAATGCAGTGGATATAAAAAGTTTACACACCCTTGTTCAAACGCCAGGTCCAACAGGGAGCATTTCAAAACGGTTTCAATCACGACTCTAACCTGTACATATTAAAATCTTTTTGAAAGGGAGAATAAAAATGAACAACTGACAGCCCAAATATAAGACGGTGTTTTTTGCATTGAAATAAGAAAAAGTGGGGGTCGTCTTATATTCGGGGTCCACGTCGTGAATGTGGCGCCATTCACGACGCAAGATGGCGCCACATATCATTGAAGCGAATGCAGAACTTGACTCCCCAGGCCAAAGTGAACCCCTGTCACGAAGAAGAAAAATAAAAAATACCGGTAAGAAAGAAAAGAAAAGAATAGAAGAGATAACAGAAAATGGAGAAACGTAGTGACAATCTGAAGAAAAGTGGACCGAAGATCGGCCAGGTTAACCGGCAGCTGAGGAGAAGTTATGATGTAATTTACATTTCAAAACCCAGAAGCCATTCATTTTCGAATGTGATTGCACCTTAGTTTACATATTCAAATGTTCAGATATTAAGATTTGAATGAGGAAAAATAACATGCTTTTTCTCTCAAATATATTGTTAGAATCATTTGTTTCAGATCTACTGTAATTATTTTCTGTATAAAAATTAATTTGCTGTTCAAAAAGACTTTTTTCAAACTTGAGTCTTGAAAAAGAGGGAGTCGTCTTATAATCAGGGCCGTCTTATATTCGGGCCAATACGGTAAGATGGTTGCACAAGCGTGCACGCCTCATAACGGACCCTGTGGCTGTTCAGAATTAATCAATCACATTGAAACCCATGTTCAATGGGAGTCGGCACACACCTGACCCCATTTAAAGTGCCTGAGTAACCCCAAATAACATTAAAATACAGTAATATAATTTTTCCCTATTGAACACAATCCATTTTATGAAATAAAATATTTGGTATTATTAACCCTTTCATGCACCCTGTACCAGGTCACACGATAAATGTCCATTGTAGTAACCGCTGTCCCTGAAGGGGTAAAAGAAAAGGCATCATGTTAAGTTTAAATTAATAAATAGGAACATTCTTGTTTTTTAATTCTTCGTAGTAAGGCGCAGTGTCTCATCACCGGTGAGCTAATTTTAGAACAGACCGGCAGGCTACACGTTTTGCCCTTGCGAGCTATGGCCCGCTGTTGTTATTGTTGGGTTTTTTTTCCTCTGGACAATGCACATTGACCGAGAAAAAAAAAAAAAAAAGCATCGGTAACAGCTGCTCTGACGTCTCCCTCCGTCCTTCCTGTCCCTGTAACATACTTCCCCTCTCGAAAAGAGTTAATTTCCTTTTCAAATCGAGTACAACAAGTTATAGGTCACGTTTAGGCTGAAAAAAAGGTTTGAAATGATTTTTTGTTTTGGAGTCACAAGAACCTAACATTTCAAATGGGGTGTGTGGACTTTTCATATCCGTGTTAGTTAAGTTAATCTTTGACCCTTGTGATTGTATCTTCTCAGGTGATAAAGTACAAGCTGTGTGGCTGCTCTGATAAAAAGCACAAACACGACAACAATGATCAGGGTACTGTGCTGAGCCTTGATGACGTCAAGTGTCACGTCAGTAACTTCCATTAGGTGTCCACAGTTTCGGAAAGCCTCCATGGACTTTGTTCACTTTCTGTCAGCCAACAGGCAAAAGTATATCAACGTGAACTTGCCTGAACTTTGGGGCAGAAGCCAAGAAAATGATATTTCTCAGATGGCAGAAGTGCAGCGATGAACACAAGTGACTTTGAAGGAGCTGTCGGGTAATCACCCATACAGCTCATCATTCTAAAACATCAACATGAACAAAATTGAAGTTCCCCCGTGTTCCATTTATCAGCAATAAAAAAGATGTTGGTTTGCTGTTAGTGTAAATAGCAAAGATTTTTAAGTCATTCATACTTGCATGTAACTTGCATCGACTTTTCAACAACTTGCCATTTTTAATTCTCATGCCATCTGAGACGGGTCTTCCCCTGTGAAGCTCCAGAAAACATCTCAACGCTGTACAGCATTCTTCCGGTATTCTACCTGATTGTGCAGGGGTAATTGCAAGTGCACGTGCAAGTAACTGAGCAGCGATGTTTCGAGTACACTATTTAAATGATACAAATTGCCACAACCAAATCCTACATTGCCACCATTGACATTTGTAGAGCACCCGTAGTGCACATTCAGAGTGAAAGAATATTTCATGCTCTTGCTGAAACCTTTGATTTACTTCCAGTGGCAGCTCAAAATATCCGTGCTAAAAGAACCACCAGCAACATGACGTCTGGTCTTGAATTTCCCCTGCCTAACAATCTCTGTTTAGAATACTTAAATTTTACTGCGGATGTCAGGTGTGTATCTTTTGGAACTGACGTGTTCCCGTGAAAATAAAAAAGCTGAACCATCTTGGGCTGAAATCAAGTGGAGCACAGTGCAGCACTTTCAAATACAAAGAGTTAAAATACAGATGAGGTTGCTTTAGCATGCACGTATGTTTCCGATGTCAGAAAAGAACACGTTTCCAGCAGTGCCTGCTTGAAAGTTTTCTATTGTGACATTCCATGACATCTTATTGAGAAGGGATATTGTCAGTCATCCCCATTTTGCTCGATGGTCCAACAGCTCTACCATTAGTTGACATTGAAACAAAAGATATAAATATTGCAGTTAGTATGGATCATAACAGCATTGTACGAGCACTGCTTAAATGGTATATTCCTGGACTGGGTTTGGTATGCGCCTGTTTTCTGTTTGATGGCATTAGTAAAGATGAAAATTCAACTTTACTTTTTGAGTTTTGTGATTATAGTCAGAGCTTCTTATACTGTAGCAAGATTGTGTTTTGCAGTGTGCACTGCATGAAATCGTTCACATCATCACTGTCCAAAGAAAGTATTACTCTCCAGATGGCATGTTTTTAAGAAATCTGACACACTTTATTTGCTTTTCTGACTACCAATTCTGTATATAACTCACACAACATGGAGATACATTCTTTCATTGGACGAGGTGTGTTTTTTGTATTTGTTTTTTTTTTTTGGTTTAGGCTTTCCTATTTTTCTTATGATGTCATTGAGGAGATACCTATAAATTATGGCATTGACGATAGTTTCATTAAAATTCCAGTTCCAAGATGATATTCAATGCTGTCTTCCAAGTCTTTGTTTCTGAAAAACGTTGGTTGCACTTCCTGCTCAACTTGCTCCGTCCGTTCCTCCACAGTTTTAATCCATTCTTTAAATAAAAAAAAATTATAATACATCAACAGAGCGGTTCCAGAGAGGGTACCGGTATTTGTTTTTCTGAATTTGAACAGAGGTCCCTTTGTACGAAATGTTCAACTCATACATGGATGGATGGATTCACACTCATTCAGAGCACCCAGAAGTTCCTGCCGTACTTCAAATACTGCCACCATGGGAACGAGTAGTCTGCCATACAAATTCCATTTCTGTATGCATATCCAAATGAATGTGAATCCTTTTTATTACTCACAAACGTACCTTTCATATTGGGTTGAAGTGAGAATCAAATGTCATTCTTCTAAACTGCGCGCCGATTTATTTTTAAAGCCCACAGAACACCAGACTGCTGAATCAGTGCTTAACAGTTCCTCCATGAGTCTCTGGTCTCTTGTTCAAGTCTTACACAACAAGGTCCTCTTTTATTCGACGTCTGCAACACTGATGTTTGGGGGGTACATCTTGTGACTTTTAATGTGCTGGTTGTATTTAAGGTTAGGTAAGAGTGGACAAAGACATACTAATGCACACAACTGCAAAGCACTTTATCTGATAAGAGAATAAACATCATCATTTAATGTTACTCATTTCCTAAGCATAAAATTATGATTATAATTCTGTCATAAATACAGCACACTTGATCAAACTTAGTCATCGAATCAGTCTCACGGATGCGCAGTGGCCACAATGGCGTCTCTTGAAAATAGGGGTCCAAGTGTAACCAGTAATGTCCGACTGCGTTGTGTTTAAGTATATTGATGATTCTTGACTTCTTGAATTGGCTGTGATTACCGGTAATCGTCTAAATCACAAAGCCTGACAAAATTAGCAGACAATGCCCTCCTATCAATTAGAGTGATACAGTGTGCCCCTACAAGATTTATATGGCACAGCAATGTATTAAAATACTTCAACTTATAAATAAAAACAAAAGTTGTTTTCTGTCGTGTTATCAAGTGAGGCACATGTGAGTCCAGCTGTCGTGTTAACGTGGATAACTTTTATTTTGCTTTCCCGAAGCGTATATCATCTCCAGTCACTCTCTCGTCTCCCGCTCTCGAGGCACACCATGACGTAGTCGCCCCGCGACTCTATCGTCATGCTCTACACGATTACACCACATTTTCCAGCTCGAAAAATACTTACCGCTCCATGGACTTCAAAAGAAGGGGAACGCAAACATTTTTGTTCCACCCTTTGATAGTAAAAGGACACGTCAGATATTTATCATTTCACAGATGTTGTATACCGGTAATTATAATACAGAACAGTCCATTTTTACTGGCCCTGCTACACAAGTATTATTGAAATGGTGTCAACTTAGTAAACAGCATGAAACAAAATGAAGAGATTGGTCGTACAATAAATGAATTAACCCTTAGGTCCTTTGAAACAAAAAAACCCTAAGTTACGCGTTTTACAATTTTGGAAATGATGTATGTTGTGTTATACAAACATTCTTTTTTTTTTTTCAAACACTCAAAATGTTCAGAGGCATCTGTGCTATCCATACATATATAGTTTTTATTAGTTCTTTGGGATTTTTTATTCTTTATTTTTTGCAAAAGGAAAAAAAATATTGTGTCTGGAGGTCCCAACCAAGCCCTACTAACAATCCCGACCGGACGTGTTCATGTAAAATGCATTGGTTTGAAGCCTCCTGCAAAAAGGCAAACTCATTTGCGATCCTCTGGCGCCACCTAAAAGTTGCACAATTGGAATGAATTATAAATATGTTATAATAATAAATAAATATTTATAATAAAATTAAAAATATGAATTATAATGGGTCTCTATGGTGCAAAATATGTAAATTGTGAAGATTACGGAATCAAAACCTTTTTTATTATTGCTGCAATGCCTAAGAATTATCAGCCGGTGACGTCATGAAATTTCGGCCATTTTAGAACCCCCCCATACGTTTTAGCTCTCTCGTGTTTGTCCGAATGCCTTTGCCTTTGATTGAAAGACATAATTTTGCATTTATCGCAAACGGTGGACTATGAGGGTTTTAAATAGGCAGAGAAAATCCATCTGAGCATCTGTCAATGTTTAACTACCCATTACTTACTTGCTTGACCGTAAAGGGCTATTGTTTGCTTGCGTTGTGATTAACCTTTGCAAATAGTTGTTGGGAATAAAGCCAAAAGAATACAATGCGTTTCCTCCAATGGTTTAAGTATACGAGTAAATGCAAGATTTCTGTGCTGTAAAAATATGTTGACACACCCCTGTGCCAGGCCAGGTTTTTCCATGTTACATACAACCTGTACAACTCAATTGAATTATATAAAGATGTACTGTATTAGTGTCCCTGCAAGACAATACATCTTTGTTTATGTAGCGCTTTCACAACAGCTGCAGTTGAAACAAAGCAAATACAAAATATCTGATGAAAATTTGCTGCTTAACAGCATTATACTTTGATTTTGTATTAGTTAACCACTTGTTACACAAACTGCAGTTTATGTAACAAGTGTGGGAGGAGGGGGGGGGGGGGTAATTAAGACTCTGAACCCACATAAATGTATGATCGCAATGTATTATCACAGAAGCACAACAGAAGCCCAAAAAATATGTTAAACAATTTTTCAATTTATTTAAAAATTGGGATTGGGAAGAAAAAAAATGCGTGCAATACCTAAATGTTATGAACCCACAGACAATTCGCAGTTGTGTTATCTTAACAAGAAACACACCTGAATTTGCCTTTGCGGCCCACTTAAATGCTATGGTGGGCCCCCGTGCCTTGAATTTGACAGTGAGATAATCCGTTTTTTAAAACGGCATAAAAAAGGAAACACGCTCCCAGATATTTATCATTATGCAGCTATTGTACTTATAACTGGCCACGAATTAGAGTTTCTTAATTCTACTTTCACGGAGACTGAGTGATTGTGACAAGCACAGGACGATTTCCGGTAATAAGGATAAGTGAGTTGAGGTGTGAGTGAGACAGTTCCCCGAGTTCCTTGGAACCCACTAACCTCATATCGGCTCGATGAATGAGTGACCCAGCGGGTTGGAGCGTCGATTGCAATGGGCGGGCCGGAGTCTCCCCTCGCGTGAGCCAATAACACGATAGGCTCGGCGTCCACCTCGGCACATTTGGCAGGCAGCAGCTGCTTGAACGTTGCGTAACCTCTTCAAGAGTTCACTCACCCACCCATCGATTCGCATTCTCACCATGGCAGCCGCGAAGAAAGTCTGCATCATCGGATCTGGAAATTGGCAAGTAGTAGCAGCAGCAGCAGCAACGCTCCAAGGTGCACAGAGCGAGGGAGGCAGGCTGGATAGGGCTGATGTTGAAAACGCGTGGCCATCTCTCCGGTGTTCTCCGGTGCTACTTATGCTAGTCAAATTAGCATTATCGGGTGGCCAACGGCTAGCTAACCGGCTGCTTTTCGCAGAGTACTTGCTTTGCTGATCTCTTGCTGCTACTTCAGCATTTAAATGGCACTGTCGTCCTTTTGGTGGTATACCTCCGAAAGGAGTGCGCGAGCTCAACGGCTGTCATTCGCTTTCGGTTATATTTAACGCCGTGGTTTGGAGTTTGTGTGCGTAATGTTTCGGCATCTGACGCGCACTGCTGCATGACGTCATACGTCACGGCCCGTTCATACATGATAAAATACATGATACATTTCACACAAATTGCGTGTAAGAACTCAATTAAAACATTCATATATGAAATGGAGAATGCGTTGTTATGAAGGCGATCGCTTTAAAAAATAAAACTTAACGTGGACAATCTAGTGACTAATTACTAAATGTTCAGCCCCCGAGTCATGGTCTTACAGTAGCATTTCAGACAATATCCTGAACATAATACAGCCTGTGCATGTACTAAAAAATACGTTCACCAGTGATGCGACTTTACCTTTTTTGTGTCCCCAAATGTATTTGTGCCCCCAAATGTAGTTTTGATGCTGATTTTTAAAATGTCCTCTTGTTATGGAGCACATCGTGGTTGTTTTCTTTTTAGATATTTTCATTTTTCATCTGTAAATTAAAAAAAAAACTTGCGCATTGAAATTTTAACCATGCATTTTAATTTATATCTATGATGTTTGGAATAATTCTACTTGTTGCAGAACATAACCATTAACTTATATTTAATAAATATATTACACATTATTTTAGTAATTAATTATTATTTAGAAAACCTGATATGCTAGAGAAAAAATGCAGGGAAATTTGGAACGAGTTCAAAAAGTAATCTAGAAAAGTGTACTTGCATCTTTAATTTTAAAAAATGTACAAAAAATTGTTGACCAGTGTCATCAACAATGTGAAAAATCATCAATATGATGAGTATTTATTCGTTACATAGATGAATATCACATATGTAATTAAAGGTAATTTGAGTACATTTATTTTTTCAGAAGTGTGTCTCAAATTGATCGCCCTCCGTATGAATCAGTGCCTAAGTAGCTCTTAGTTTTAAAAAGGCTGGTCACCCGTACAGTAGCTGAACATTTGATAGATAGATAGATAGATAGATAGATAGATAGATAGATAGATAGAGAATCATTGTTTGAATCCCACTTAATCATATTAAACCAAATTTTTAAGTATTCCTTAACATCTTGTGTAATTCTACACTGTAGGCAGGCAAAATTTAGACTTGCTTATGTTGTCCACTGTCAGAAGGCACACTGTATGTGTATGCACTGTTTCCATAGCATGCAAAAGAACAGCATGGTTATTGCAATGGAGTTTTTATAAATCTGTATAATTATATGACACAAGGATTAGGATTCATAGGCTCTCAAGTTCTTTTCAACACACATAACCAAGTGCCATCGCATCCTTCACACCAACCGAATTTGAATGTGACTGTAATATATTTTGGGGTCAAGTCCAAAACTAACCAAACATTATGAACAACACAGGGGCTCTGCCATTGCCAAGATAGTGGGTGTCAACGCCGCTCGGAATTCCAAATTTGACAACACGGTAAAAATGTGGGTGTTTGAGGAGTTGGTGCATGGGCGCAAACTGACTGAAATTATCAACACTGACCATGAGAATGTGAAGTACCTTCCTGGGCACAAGCTACCAGCAAATGTGGTAAGCCCATGTTGGTTTCTTGTCATTTACCAAAACATTTGTGGAATGTCGCTTTGCATTCACCGCTTGCTAGTATGCATTTTATGCTTCCTATGGATATTATTTCTATATGCCATTTTATGTTAAGGTCTTATCGGGCTCCGTGTTTGTCCTCGTGGTCCCTCAAAGAATATTATCACACATAGAAATGCATCAATGACATTTTCCTTCTTTCCATGCTGCCATTTCTCTTCAGCTGGCCGTTCCAGACCTGGTGGAGGCATCCGGTGATGCAGACATTCTGGTGTTTGTCATCCCGCACCAGTTTATTGGCAAAGCCTGCGACACCATGAAGGACAAGATAAAGAGTGATGCACTGGGCATATCTCTAATCAAGGTTTGACTTTGCGGTATTGTTGCTTCACAGTTGATGTCATGCTCTTAAAGGGGCCTGATGTGAATACACAATAACATTTGTATGTGATTGCTTCTTTGTAGGGAGTTGACGAGGGGCCTGATGGACTTAAACTCATTTCTGATGTGATCCAGGAGAAGCTCGGCATTGCAATGAGTGTGCTGATGGGGGCCAACATTGCCAACGAAGTAGCTGATGAAAAGTTTTGTGAGACTACCATTGGTTAGTCTGAATTTATTGCATGGAATAAGCTTGTCTTCCACCCCATACCCACTACAAATCCCAGAATGCACCACAGCTGCTGTAGCATATATGTGGTTCTTTAAATCAGATTGAAGAGGTATTTCATGGCAAATCTGAAGGCATGCAGATTTGGGTCAATGTATTTTTATTGCATTTGTGTTTTTCCGTACCACCTATTTTAAAGAGAGAGCTGCATCAATACCTGCTGGTTGTAGGTTAATTTCTCTGTATGCTTGCTTTGGAATTGACTCCACCTGCAGTGGCAAGAACACATAAATTAAGCTTGTTGTCTTTTCAGTATGGGTTATTGTTAAATGTGCCTTTTATTTCCTTGTTTAAATGAGACAGGGTGAGACAGACGAGGCCAGGTTTGGCTTCGCATCCCACAGTTTTTGTCACATTTCAGACAGCCTGTGACTGTGTTTTAAGCCACCCCATAGGTGAGGAGAATCTTAGTAACTGGTGATACTGTTGAGAAAATTGCTTAAAGAGAAGAAAAACAAAAAATGTTGGCACTAGGGTTATCATGCATCATTTACAAAAAGAAATAAATAAGTGCTTATGGCTGAGTTTTCATCTTCCAGGATGCAAGAACGAAAACCATGGGGCTCTTCTAAAGGAACTCATGCAGACCAGCAACTTCCGTGTGACTGTGGTGCCAGAGCATGATGTGGTGGAAATCTGTGGAGCATTAAAGGTGAGCATGAATAAAGCCATTGACTACCAAAAATGTGCCTTTTTTGAACTTGTATTTGTTGTTTATGTGGGCTTTATGGGGTCATATTTTTACATGCAGCATCACAGAGCTAGATAATTGTCACAGAAAATGGCAATGACTTATTTAAACAAACTTTGATGGCCAGTGACTGTGATGCTAAAATGTACCCATAATACCATTAGATCTTATTCAAAGTAATTCCTTTGTTCCAGCAGACTCTGAAATTGTATGTTTGCTTCATTGGCCCATGAATTCATGAGATAGTATTGGTATATTGTGCAATATTGATGAGATAAGCTGAATTTCATGGAAATAGTTTTTTTTCTCTCCATGTCCTACAGAACATCGTTGCCGTCGGGGCAGGTTTCTGTGATGGTCTGGGTTTCGGGGACAACACCAAAGCGGCAGTGATACGGTTGGGACTGATGGAGATGATCGCATTTGCCCGCATTTTCTGCACTGCCGGGCCCGTGTCCTCTGCAACCTTCCTGGAAAGCTGCGGTGTCGCGGATCTCATCACAACCTGCTACGGTGGCCGCAATCGCAAGGTCGCCGAGGCCTTTGCAAAGACAGGGAAGGTAAGTGGGAGGAACACTACTCAAGTGTGTGACTCTCTCTGAATTTTTAATAAGATGTCACTGTCATGTTCTCTCTCTTGGTCAGTCTATTGAGGAGCTGGAGAAAGAGATGCTGAACGGGCAAAAGCTGCAAGGCCCAGCCACTGCAGCTGAGGTCTATCTCATCCTCAAGCACAAAAACTTGGTTGACAAGTAAGCCAAGCATCAACACACACACAGCCCAACTTGGGGGAATCAAATGATGTCAGTCCACCTAATTTTTCCACTGACCGCAAACTGTTTCCTCCCCCAGGTTCCCACTATTCAATGCAGTCTATGAGATCTGCTTCCAGGGCCATCCAGTCACAGAGTTTATCAGCTGCTTACAAAACCATCCAGAGCACATGTAAAAGTCAAACAAACTGACCAAGTGCCTTCTACATGGAGAACGTTACCACGTCATCCGTTACTCATCCGAAAACTCGCTGTGACCAGTCACTTTACAGCTGTGACACAACAGTGGCCCTTGTGATCACTCCATGGAGACCCTGCATAACAGTTGTTTTTAAGTCACTCATTTTGTCCTTCGCCGTAGGTTAAAGTGCTTTTTCAGTTTATGAAATCATGCTGAAACTTAATAGATGATTTTTTTTCTGTTTCGATTTTCTTGCCAGAAGAGAAATCCAGGGTTTCTAAATATCATACTTGACTTCCGCCACTAGGAGGCTGTCAACAATGACTCGACCAGATTTAGTACAGTATATGACTGCCATTCACATAACATTGTATAATGTTTGTGGGGGCATGAAAAGCACGAATTCAAATTCGAATATCCAGCAGATATGGACAACGTAATGATAATGATGCCGTCCAGTTGATAGCTGTCCATTAACGGAAGCTATTTGATCAGAACGTCACCCATGTTTTAGTAGCTTTTTGTGTCCGCAAATCATTTCCTGTCTTGCACGTTGTATTGATAACGCAACTGTTTTTACTCAACGCAAGTGCCTTAGAATGCACGGTTGCTACTCGGTAAGTCTTGGCTAATGCACCTATTTGTGCAAACCCAATACTACTTCTGAAATGTCCCTCCACTTGTTAACATGACTGCCTAAGAGCTTGCATTTTTTAATGTCAACATTTGTCATTTGTGAATAAACTGCTATGTTGACATTGGTGGAATAATTGTTCTGCACACAGAAAAGGTTTCGCGGCATTTCATCAAGGTTGAAAGAAAGAAAAAAAGGAGGGTTCATAACATTTCTTGATTTGAAACATAATTCATGTTTTTCCATATAAAAGGTAATTGTGTTTAAAATCTCCATCTAGTAATTGCAATGCATTGTGTGTAGCAGACGTTTCGTCAGATGAGTCGCTGCAGAAAGCCAAACTGTGGTTGTTCTAACTGGTGCTCCCGTGTTAACATTCCCTTTCTGTACACCTTCGAAAGAAATGGCTTTTCACTCTACATCAGGGGTCACCAAACTTTTTGAGAGTGAGAGCTACTTCATGTGTCCTGATTGTGTGAAGGGCTACTAAATTGATACACGTCTAAAATAACATTTGTACAAATGACATTTAATAATATTAGAACATTAGCTAGCTAGATGTATACTGTAGCTAGCTAGTTAGATAGCTAAATAGGTAGCTATAGAATCTATAATACTGCCCATGTTTGCATTTTTAAATCATAATTTCTACGAGCAAATCACAATCCTAGCACTGGCGGGCTACTGGTGTGGTCCTCACGGGCTACCTGGTGCTCGCGGGCACCACGTTGGAGACCCCTGCTCTACATTTTCATCGAGCGGTCACAGTTGTTCACTGTACGCTGTCGACATGACCGGAAATAAAGCTCAGTTTCCTAGCTCATGAAGATTTGAGTTTGGCTTGCTGTTGACCTGCGTTAACATACCCAGTGTATCTAACAAGTAGTGATGAGAGTGCAATAATATTTTACCCAAGTTAGAACCACTCTCCGCACCAAAGAAGGAAATGTGGTGGTTAAAACACTTGCAGGTTTTATTAAAAGGAAATCTCTGGAATTATCTAGGGCAAAAAATATATACAAAAGCAGTGTAGCAATTGCTGCGGTAAGCTTACAATATATATTTCTATCTGGAATTACAATACAGCGCTTGAATAAAACTACCATGAAACGTATTCATACAGAAGCAAAAGTAGTTTATTTACGCATGTAGATATAGTAGTAGTGCCAGCATTACATGAGTGCAGAACAGAGCAGCACACAGTTGGTCATTACAAGGACATTCAAAGATGTGGAAACCTGCTTCACTTTTCTACATCTAAAATATGGAATGAACTTGAATAAGTATGAACATGCAAACAAAAGGGAATGCAATCAGAGGGAGGCTTGTTGAGAGTGCTTGCCTTCTAGCCCGAGAGGACACTTAAGACTATTCCAATAAAAATGCTGCAAAAGAAACTATCAGCATCCTCCCGTGTGTCTATTTGCAGGAGGCGATCTTTTGATCACAGGGAGAGAAGGTGGGGGGGAAAAAAAGAATGGAATCAAAGCTTTGTGGTGATACAATCATAATGACTTTTGCTTCTGCACAGTACTTCATGTGGTAATGTTTTACATTACCATCTTTTTGGTCAAGTTTGAGACTGCTGAATGTGACAGTTGACGAGCTTGGGAGCCAGTTTATCAGACTTATGTGTAAAAAAAAAATAATAATTTGGTTTTGTTCCCAAAATAAGTTACCTGTTCCCCACAACCAACCAGATGGTGGGATAAAGTCATGATGTAAATTCCTCACTCTTTTGAACACCTGATGCAGTGGCGCAGACAAATAACCTGTTTACCTGAGATATAATAACTGGAGCCACAGTATGGGAAAACCATCACTCTGTAAAAGCATGCTGGGACACTGTGTGGCTCAAACGTGGCACACCCCTCAAACTATCCTACCAACCTAATTACTCCCTAAACTCTGCTTAGCTCAAAGTTTGTTGGGGTTCACCCATACATAAGTGCCTTCATAGCGGAATCCAACTTTCTTCACAAGGTCATCTGCTTCTGCTGGTCCCCGGCTAGAAGGAGGGAGGGGGATGGTCAAAATGTGTTTGTGATGTTTACTTCCAATTGAGGATATAAACACTGTCACGAACCTTCCATATGTGTAAGGAATCGGTTTTGGCTTCTCTTTGTCAATTTGGTGTAAGAGCGGAGTGAAGATCCTCCAGGCTTCCTTTAATTCATCACTGTAGAAACGTGACAATCTTTTAATATTTGTACCATTTTTAAAAAGGCACATTAACTGCTTGGGTAGGCACCGTTAATCCTACCAAACAGAACCAACAGGCGACATTGACTACAGACCTGCGTACAAAGTGCATCTGACTCCCACAGAAGACGTCCAGAATGAGACGCTCATAAGCATCAGGTAGCTTCACATCCTACCCCAAAAAAAAAAAAACAAGGATGATTATTATGCATTGACAGGTCGAACCCCTATTCATAATGCGTGCTAGCCTTCCATGCAGCCCAATGAATGTCGAGAACGCATGCCTTATATCTGCTCTTGTAGGTGAGGTCCAGCTCTGTCTCCTCAGGGCTGAAGTACACGCCAGGTTTCTTGCTCATCATCTTGGCATAGACGGCTTCATTGGGTTGCACACGGACCACCAGCTCATTGCGGCGACACTGATTTCCAAAAATGTCCCCCGGTACATCTGTGAATTGCAGCCGAACCTCGGCCTTCCTCTCATTTAGAGCTTTTCCGCAGCGAAGGATGAAAGGAACGCCTGAGGAGGTAGCAAATGTTGCAACTTAGATCCGAATAAGTGCAAGCGACAGATTTGGTTGTTGTGGAGGTTTTCCAAAGGGCAACCCAACTTTACCATCCCAGCGCTCATTGTGCACATAGAGCACTGCTGTGGCAAAAGTGGACTGAGTGGATCCTTTTGGGACTGTGGGATCATCGAGATAACCGAACTTGGCATCTCCTTCGCCCTCTGGGTCACCCACATACTGACCCAGCACCACATCTGACATTAAAATTGGGTTGATGCATTTCAGCACTTTGACCTTCAAGAAGAAAAACATATCAAAAGAATAATTCATGAAATCCCATTTTGTAGCGATAAGAAAGAGCATTGTACCTTTTCGTCCCTGACATCATCAGAGCTGGTGGAGGCTGGTTTCTCCATGGCAACCAAAGATAGCAACTGGAGCAAGTGGTTCTGCATGACATCTCTAATCAGGACAAAGAACAGGAGATCACAGAAAGGAAGCTGCGACGCCTGCCCCGCTGCACGTGATCACGCTGATTAAGACAGCTGATCGTGTGGCCAAATCAAGTCTTCTCTTCCTAGTCAACAGCATAGAACTGCAGCGTAATTCCAGTTTTGGCCACGCACCGGATGATTCCAAAGTCATCGAAGTAGCCTCCTCTTCCCTGAGTGCCAAAAGGTTCTTTGAATGTCAGGACCACACAGGCCACGCTGTCCCTATTCCAGATAGGGCCAAAGATGCGGTTTCCAAATCTGTAACCACAGCAAGTTGAATGTCCTTCAGCGGCACAACAGAGGAAAATACAGCTGTTCGTGACAACTAGCTTCTCTTCTTAAATGACCATGTTTGGTTTCTTGTATGATATTGGCAGGGATCTCAACCCTGAATCAACTGAAAGTTAAGCATTTGAAAGTAATTCCTTAATTGAAGAACAGATACACATGATCACAAATTCTGTCCTTGCTCCTTTAAATTGCTCCTTTACACAGTATGACTATTGCCATCATGTAGGTCATAAGACACAGTTCAGATTCTGAGAGGTACTGATTTAACAGTTTATTACTGTGGTTATCGTTTGCAGTGATGGGTCAAGGATTCCAATTGCACAATCATTTATAAGATTGGTGCATATATGACCTAGGCCTGTTGACCCCGAGTTTGACCATGAAATTGCACTTGTGAATCACATGACCCCAACATTTTTTTTCCCATGAAATGTAATTTCTCAAATCTTCTCTGAAACATACAAATGATTTAAGATATGTACAAAAAAATCATCAAAATCAGATTGATGAACCCACTGGATTCTTTGGCACGGAAAGACCCTAATATAGGACTGTATTGCTTTCAGAAAGTGTTTCAGCTATTTTGGTGACCGTATATAACGTTTTGGTGCAACGTCCGGTTTACAATTTTTGCATCAGTGGTTAGGACTGCACGACTGTCCGTGTTTTATGTTATGTGTTGAGTTTATTATTTTACTTTATGTTAACTGTTTTGTTAAGCGCTTTGTTACAGCTGCCGCTGTTGTGAAAGCGCTATACAAATCAGCATGTATGTATGTATATCTCATGATGTATTATCTCCAAAAGTGTGGGTGACCATCCCTAATTACAGAATTTTCAAGTACAGACAGAAATCCCTGTTTTTTTTTTAACTTCTTACCGAAGCACCATAAGGTTCTGCACCATTTCTTTGCCTAGATAGTGATCTATACGATAGATCTGGTCTTCTGAGAAGAGGGAAGAGAGGTGAGCAGACAGCTCTTCAGAGCTCTGAAGGTCATGTCCAAACGGCTTCTCTACAATCACTCGGGTCCAGCCTCTGCAAAGAACAGAAGGGGCATAATTGTAAATCATCATTCACATCCAAGCCATGACCTGAGCTTCTAGCATACTGTACAGCATACGAAAGTAGGTCGGCTACCGCCTGCTTGCGAAACTTTTCTTCAAAACATTCATCCATACACTAGCGCACGGCAAGCGATATGGGGGAAAAAGCGTTGACTGACATTTCACCCATACAGTGCTGCTTTATGTTCTTGGTAACATCGTGGTAGACTGTGGGTGGCAGAGCCAAGTAGAAGAGCCGGTTTGCCTCCGATCCTCCCGGCAGAGTGAGAAGGTGTTTATTGAGATTGGAGAAGGAATCCTCATCTGCATATTTGCCACTTATGTATGAGTTCCTGCTGAAGAAGACTGACAACCGATCTGCTTCAGAGTCTGCCACCTAGGTCAGGAGATGAACAAGGGGGGGGGGGGGGTGATACCAGTCAATCACAGCCAGTTGACATTGCAAAGTGTTGAAAGAGCACTACTACCTTGAGGTATGGCATGCACGCAGTTCTGATAGCGTCAACTGTCAGGTCAGAGCGAGCAAAGCCAATGAAAAATGTTTTTTCTGGGAGGAGACCGTCTCTGAACAACCACCTGGAAGAGAACTTTCAGAAGTGACTCAGTACCTCTAGAAGTACTAGTCAACAGTGGAACAGTACATGGCATCACTATTTGCAATATAAATACATGTGAGGAATTTTTCTAGCTCAGAAGTTGACTGACCACAAAGTTGGGTAGATTTTCTTCTTGGCCAGATCACCCTGCAGGTCCAAACACATGTAGATTTTAAAATATTGTAAGGGTTCCCTGCAAACTTATCCAAGTCACCCTGCTGAACTAAGTAATGACTTGAAACAAGGGAACAGCGAACAGCTCTTCAACACCCCAAAAAGGAAAACAGGTGACAAACCAAATTCTTTTAAGCAAAGGGGAAATTGCTGAAAGTGGGTAGAATAATACTTAACGACTTTAGTGTCAATGAAAGGTTGATGCTGAAAACGATGAATTGCATACTATTGATGTCAACTCAACATATCTAACATAAGTGTTGCATCAAATACAAAAATAATTGAAATATTGTGTTGAAGGGCAGCTGAAACGCTGAACAGGAATCAGTGGTACTGAAAAATAAATAAATGGATGGTGATGCCAGAATTTTGCTTGATGCTTGCCATTAAATTCGATACAGCAGGTGTTCCGTTGATCTGCCATTGAAGCGACCTTAAAGAATTTTGCTGACAGCCATTGACATGTCCAAAACACCACACCTCAAGTGCAAACAAAGCAAGAGAAATGATATGCATATGTACTGGGTGTGCACCAACAGACTAATTGTTCATTTGATTGCATGAACCTTGACATTGTTGGAAAAAATGACGACTCAAGTTTCATTTCATAGCGTCACAACCAGTTAAATTCCACTTCCTCATCTTCCTCTTGTGGCCAGCAGGTGGCAGCCGTTTTTACAATTCTGTAATATTGTACTCAAATCCAACACACAGAAAGCAGTTCCATTTGGAGTTCAACTCAAACTTTCTGTAAAAATGTGCTTCCAAAGGTAAGCAAAACTTAGAGTTCAACCATGATGATGTTGACATCACATAAATTGTCCGTTAATCTCATGAGATCCCCGCTCAATTAGCAGACAAGTGTAATCCCAAGTGTTTTTGGCGAAGCAGCATCAGCTGTCGTGAGAGTCTTTGGATGATGGCATCAAGTTCCCGGTTGTGGCCTTGGTTTCAGCATTGCACGATTTACACAAATAATATAAAAATTAGATGAATCACACGTCTTCAATAATGACTTGTTCATTGTTAAATTGGCCAAAGGACTTGGTGGTGAAGCAAGAAATTGTGAAAAAAGGTGGAGTGGGAGTGTTCTGATAAATCATGGTTGATGTTGCTTTTTTCACTGCAATTTCTTTGTCTGTTAATTGGCGCTCAGGAACACATCACATCTCTCCTACCCTTTGATCAGTCCTCCACTTTTCACTTTTGCTGCTAAGAATTTAGCAATCTGAAATGGTAAGGATGTGTTCCAATTTCCTGTGTTAAAATAGTCAACTGTGCTTTTTGTGCGTGTTCAAATAGATGGCAGGTGCTCTGGTGACATTGCAGAATGGACAGCAAGTCGAAGCAAAGAGGAACCTCGAGGTGATGCTTTTGAAAGCTTGGTTTACTGTGCAGCTCTTGCTTGAAGGGGCTTGGTGAAATCACTTTCAACATCTCCTCAATCAGATCATGTGCAATTACTGCAGTATTTTTGGAAGACTTACAACATATGTTTTAAAGGATTGGTACAGTACGTGTCGAGAGGTAATGCAAGGGGAACAAGTTTCAGATGCCTTTGGCACAAGTTCAAACAGTATCACTTGTGCTGACATAATCTAAATGCTTTGTTTCACCAAAATGTCCACTAATCCATCTTGGAAAGAGCCAGCTGAACCAATTTTAATAATACGGGCTTGTGTATTTAAAAGAAAAATCTAGATTAGACAGTGATTTAACAAATATTGTATGTCGGGAGAAAGGAGACTTAGAATCGCTCCTCTTTCAGCTATAACTGTATCCAAAAAAAAGTGTATATAGGAATGGAAAGAGAGATATACTGTTCATGTTGATTATCATACACTGCATTATATTTTTATAATATACTGTAGTGAAGTGGTTACCTGAATGCAGGTCTGGAAAGCAGCTGTTAATCATTAAAATTATATTTCCCCATCCAGTAGGCATTATAATTAGGCTTGACTGGACATGATCAGGATTTTTGAGCTGATCTTGGATCAGTGAGTTTAAAAAAAAAACATAACCGATCATCAATCTGATCAGAAGATGGACCATTCTATTTAAACTACCGGTACTTGTTTATTTACTGGATGTGTGACTCTTGTTATAGGGACCGGCCTAGCCCATGAATGCTATTCATTGCTTATATGAATATCTGTGATCTGGGTTTGCCTCAAGATGTCAGCTTACTGGACTCGTCCGTTAGCTAGCTTGTACTCGCTCGCGAGCTTGCTCATCAATTCAAAACAAAGCGGCTTGCAGTGTAGTAATATTTAACATTACTTGTTTTTATTATGGTCTATATAAAATAATCTTTTCTATCACTACGATTTCAAAGGTGAATAAATTTATCGCTCACAAAATATAGACTGGCCATTGTGGTCTGCACGGGAAATTTCAGCAACTTCGCTTGCCGTGTCTTTGAAATGTCCTCTTTCGTAATCTGATCAATGCCATCATTTTGAACTCACGTCTCAGTTCCGCCCCTAAGACCAGGCTCAATTATTGAACAGGCAGCTAATTTGGAAAGGGACACACAGCTGTAGCCACACTTCAATTCTCACCGAGGCTCCCATGATGATAAACACATGAACATCGGAATGTCGGAACTCATGATCGTTGTGCAGCTCCTTCCTCAGCTCTCCAAACACCTCGGAACGTGAAAGGGGAATGTTGCTCATTTTCTCTACAAAATAGAAAATAAAGGGGACAAGGCATGTGATGCAGAGAATGGATGGATGGTTAAAAACAGTGTTTCTTCACTTGATAAAAAAAACATGAAGAGTCCAAATGGAATTTGATAACAAAAAAAGAGTTTATCTAATCTTATGTGCTCATGTTGTTGTTTGGTCTCTACATTACGACTCATTTGTACTTTCCACTCCTTACTTTGTCAACATAGGATTTTTTAACCTCCCTTGATGAAAACATGAAGTAGAAAAAGACTATGATTAAGATCTTGATTGATTAAAATCTCTCTGACAGTTGTGTAAAATAGTATTTGTCCCCTTCCTGATTTCTGTGTTCTTTGCGTATTTATCACCAACAAAAGGTTTCAGCTCATCAAACCAATGTTAATATCACACAGAGAGTACCAAAGGAAATGCAAAATGCTCTTTCTAAATGCCAATTTAAATTTAAGGCGCAAAAAAAAAAAAAAAAAAAATCAAATAAAAAATAAAGTCCAAAACTACCGGTCCCTATGTGAAAAAGTAATTGCCACCCTTGTTAAATCACTCCAGCGCCGGCCTTCCTGTGTGGAATTTGCATGTTCTCCCCGTTCCTGCGTGGGTTTTCTCCGGGTACTCCAGTTTCCTCCCACATTCCAAAAACATGCATGGCAGGCTGATTGAACACTCTAAATTGTCCCTAGGTGTGAGAGTGAGTGCGGATGTTTGTGAGACTCTGTGGCCTGCGATTGACTGGCAACAAGTTCAGGGTGTCCCCCGTCTGCTGCTCCACGACGGCTGGGGTACGCTCCAACACGCCCCACAAACTTTGTGAGGATGAAGCGGATCAGAAAATGAATGGATGGATATTACATCACAATGTAACTGATGCCAGTTTTGGGAAAGCCGAGTTCAATTTCAGAGGCAACACTGTAGCACACTAGTTTTGTTGAATCAAGAAATCATATAAATAGAATCTGTCAGACAAAGTGATGTAGGCTACAAGATCACAAGAAACAAACGCATCATGTTATGAGCCGAAGTAATTAGGGAAAAAAAAACTTAGAATCTATCAGTCTGGAGGAGGTTACAAAGCCATTTCCAAGTCTCTGGGGCTTCAGCAAACCACTTTCAGAGCCATTATCCGCAAATGGATAAAACTGGGAAAGTGGCAAACATTTGCAGAAGTGGTTAACCAACTGCAATTACACCTATGATCTAGGAGATTGCAAAGGAACCTAAAACGACACCTAAAGAACTCGAGACCTCGCTGGCCTCAGTTCAGGTCGGTGTTCACGACTCTACCATAAGAAAGACACGGGCCAAAAATGGCATCCAGGGGAAGAGTTCCCAGAGCGAAAAACACTACTGTGCAAAAAGAACACAAAGGCTTGTCTCACATTTGCCAAACGACATGTTGATGATCCTCAAGACTTTTGGAAAAACATTCTGTGGACTGATGAGTTAAAAATTTAACTTTGTGGAAGCTGTGCGGCGTGTTACGTCTGGAGTAAAAATTGGCAACATTCGATAAAAAGAACAGAATACCAACAGTGAACCCTGGTGGTGGCAGTGTGATGGTGTGTGGCTGCTTTGCTTTCTCAGGACCAGGAACAACTTGGTGTGATTGATAGGACAATGAATTCTGCTGTCGACCACAATATGCTGAAGGAGAACGTCCGACAATAAGTTTGCACCCTCAAACTCAAGTGCTCTTGGATCAAGCAGCAGGACAACGATCCCCAAAAAAGACCTGCAAGTCCATCTCTGAAGGGCTCAAATAAAACAAAATTAAGACTTTGGAGTGGCCGAGTCAGAGTCCAGATTTGAATCCAATTGAGCTGATGTGGTGTGACCTTAATTAAACAGGCCGTTCGTGCCAGAAAGCCCTTGAATATGGCAGAGTTGAAGCAATTCTGCAAAGAAGAGTGGATTAAATTTCCTCCACAGTGATGTGAAAGACTCATCACCAATTATCGCAGATGCTTGATTTCAGTTATTGCTGCAAAGAGTGCCACAACCCGTTAATAGGTTTAGGGGGAAATTACTTTTTCACAGAGGGTCAGAAAGGTTTGTTTTTTGTTTTTGTCTAAATAAAAGGGCATTTAGAAACTGCATTTTGTATTTTCTTGGGTTGTCTCTGTGTGACATAAACATTGTTTTGAATAACTGAAATCTTTGTGTGTGATGACTATGCAAAGAACACAGAAATCAGGAAGGGGGCAAATACTATGTCACGGCTCCTTAAGGCAGAAAAAGCAGGAACAGCAGCAACCTGAAAAAATGTTAACCAGAGAGCATTAATGACAATGACTGATGCAACAGATTTGGAGAAGCAAGATATTCCCAATTCGGTGCCTTATAAGATGATTAATGATTTTTGCTCCAAGAATGGTTTGCTACCAAAGTGTTGTCCCTTTTTTTCCATGTGCCAAGTTGTCAACATGAGTATTGTATGTAAAGTGAGTGCATTTCAGAGTCTGCTCTTTATATCTTACATAATGTATTTAAATAAATGACTCAAATCCCTACTTCAACTATTACCAGACTTTTTAATGCAATTTATACAGAGTGTACTGTTTTTGAACTGCTGTATGTGGAACACTTCTTGAGTCCTCTTATTGAAAAGTATTAAAAGAAAAAGTAGAAATAACATTAGCAGTTTATGAAACATTGTGAGTATTTTAACCCCCCATTGACAATAATGTAATATGCCATGGGAATGCGTCATTTCTGGCGAAGGGCGTATTGTGCAAAATTACTTCCTCGTCCAATTATTCTCCACTCAAAGTGCAGGTGGAGGAAATTCCACCACTTTGAGTGGCAAGTAACACGTTGCACAATACTTCCTGGACTACTGCATCATTATTTTAGCATCAGCTTTGTCGCTTTGGATCAATATATCAAATCAGACGTCGTTTAACAGTAATAAACAAAAGACTGCAAGAGCACGTGGGTGGGGGCTCAACGTGCTAAAAGCCCTCCACAGCGAGTACAACTCCCGCAAATAGCCCGAGACAAACTATAAGGATATTAGTCAAATCCTCGACTAAATCCCTATTAAGCGGGGATCAACCTTTCCGCTGTGCACCTTGATAGATGACCCAACTCGTCAAATCTTTGAGTCCATTATTGGGTTCTCCGTCTATTATTTCAACGGCGAAATGAAACGCTAGCGGTGGTTTGCAAAAGCCAAACGAAGTAATGTTTGCCTGTGATACTTTCGGAGAGGCATTTTGCAACGGGCTGCCGGGGACCAAAAGCGCCCTGTCATCAGTGTTTAGCTTCACGTGCTGTTATGACAACACAAGCTGCTTCTTCCAAGCTAGCAAGCGGCGCCGAGCTCTCCCCCCCCCCAAAAAGCTTATTCAACGGAAATAAAAGTGTTACTTACGTGGCCGTTGTCAAGAAGAAAAACGCACCACAACAGACCACAGTTTGTGTACGAAGAAAACTGTACAAACGAAAAACGCCAACGAACCGGGACGATGCGCTACTTCCCCGTCCAAGTGACAAGGAGGAATTGGGCGATGTTATTGGTTTGCGAGGAACTCACCAGCGCTCGCTCGAGTTCCCATTGCTGCGGGGTGACGTCGCGGCCCAGCTAGTGGGCGGGGCGACAATGTACAGCACAAGCACGCCGCCTGTGCGCACACGCGAGCTCTTGCCACGCGCATGAGACAGGGAAGTTTATGCTAACGGTGATTAGAAAATGGATGGGTGTTTTCGAGAAAAACAAGAATTTAATCATCATATAATTCGATTCGAGCAAAACCATCAACTCCTATTTTAATGAGATATTTATTGGGTTTATCATAGATTTTCCTGGGTTTGGAGCACCGCTGCCACAGTTAACGTGGGCACCTGAAAAATATTGCTGAATAAATCCTTTACAATTCTTTAAAGTTACACTTTATTTTAAGACAGAGATGGACAATCCTTGAAAAATCCTTCCAAGAGTGCATTGAGACATGGCATAGAAGCTCCGGAAAGGTGTGATGGTGTTAATTTAAAGGCGAAAAACTTGTTTAGATCTCAACCATCTCACCAGTTATTGCCCACAACTCGTATGCTAGTAGAGGTTTTCCTTGGATTTCATTCAGGTGGACAATTGGAATAGCTCAAAAGAAGGTAGCAGTCATTTCTTACCTTAACTCATTCACTCCCAAAGATGTTTTTCAACGTCTTTTTAGACTTGGTCGAGAATTGGCTGGTTTTGAACGAGTTAAAAATGTTGTACCATTGTTCAGTAAATGTTTTTGAACATGTGTGGGAAATTGGAGGCAGAAAAGAAGAAATTCTTCCCAAGTGAAAAAAAGCAGCCTACTTCCGTACCAAACATGGCAGCAAATTGATCCTTTTACGTCTCGCGAGGACTGATCCCGTGTTAACCCTCCAAACAGTGTTCTGCTGTTCTACTGAAGACAACCCGGGGCTGGAGAAGTCTGATCATGAAAGCCAGCCGTTTTTCCTTCAGTTTCTTCCAAATGGCTGGTGCAATCTGTTGCCATCTACAAATGTGTTTGATGCAGTGGTTTTACCAGTGTTCCCTTTTGAATTGCATTGTCAATTGTTTTTTGTTATATGTGACATTTAGAAAAAATAATGGGTTAAAGTTCTTCCTTTTGGAAACAGCACAAGTCTGACAAGAATGAGGAAATGAATTTCACAGTGTTTCCTCATACACTTAGTTAACTTAAGGATGGTTGACTGTTGTTATAGCTTCTGTTCTTCCTTAGCTGCTTGCCTTATGCAGTATATTTCAAAACCCACTCAACACTAATTGCAATATGTTCCAAGATACTCGTTATCAAAAATCATTCCTCTTGTAAAGTAAATTCAATGAGACAATGAATGGTATAAAAACTTCAGCACACTAAAAGCGGGATGGCCGGTTTACTCACTTGTGTATTCACGTGTTTGCGTACAAAAGCTGCCTGACCGGTTAAATCATGTCAACTAAAACTGCTATTATACTGTGACTTCAGATCAAAACTGCTCCTACTAGGAGCATAAATCCATCCATCCATTTTCTAATCCAAATATCCTCACAAGGGTCGCGAACGTGCTGGAGCCTATCCCAGCCCTCTTACACACTAGACTGGTTGCCAATCTATCACAGGGCACACATAGACGAAACACCATCCACGCTCACAATCACACCTAGGGACAATTTAGAGTCTTCCATTAACCTGCCAAGCATGTTTTTGGAATGTGGGAGGAAACCAAAGTACCCGGAGAAAACTCACGCAGGCACAGGGACAACATGCAAACTCCACACAGGAAGGCCAGAGACAGAATCAAACCCTGCACCCCTGCTCTGTGAGGTGGAAGTGAAAACCAGTCGACCACCATGTCTGTTTTCTATGGTTACTTTCAAACTCAAAGTTTTACTTCAGTTGCTAGCACTAAGCTCTGATTCCATGAACCAATGTTATTTCCAGTCCAAATTTCCACCATTGCAGTCTATCGCATGCTCAGACAAAGAAGAAGACACTTGCAGGCTAGCCAGCAACATTTCACCCTGGTGAAGGAGGTGACCAAGTGCTGTAGCTAACATTGATTTCTGTAAAGCCCTTTCATACAATACTCACAAAACATCACGGCTATTTTACTTGTGGGTGGAATTTAAGGATGAACCGTAACTGCACTCTAACTGCGGTGGGAAACACCGGCCCTCTTGCACTCAGTGGCCACTTACCTCTTAGCACATCTATGAAGTGTTGCAATTGATGAGGCTACTGTTGCTAAATGGTTAGGCTCTCTTGATCTGATGCTGTCAAACTGTGAACAGAATGATGTCTGAAGGACTGTTTAAATACCAAATCTAACTGAACCAGGAAATTGTGCAAAAGGCACCGAAACACTGAAAAGTCGGACATGTGTGAATTCAAAAGTTTAGATGAGGGCAAATTTAGTTTACCTGTGAAGTCCCTTTTGACTCATGTCACCGGTGGCTCCTGCCCCAACCCCCCTTTTCCAGAAAACATAACTTCCGATCATCTTTTAAATCCCTTAAGGCGTGTGAATAAACAAAATCGGCCCGTCATAAAATGCTGCGATGACAAAACATTTTAAGAAGAGGAAAATGAATAGCTAAAATGTCCTTCCATTTTCTATCACTATTAATACATTTATGCAGCACGTATCGGCCTACAGGTGAAAACATACAAATGAGCCACTGATCTCCATTTGAATTTTCTTTCTTCAAGGGGGAATTTTATTTTTCTCTTTGTCAGTCCTCAACTCTTGCCATTCAATGCAAAACGCCCCGCCGAGCTCCACCAACTCAGGGAAAATACAAATAAAACAAAACAAGCACAGAAGTTTCTCTGTCAGGCCTGAGCGTAAATACTGTTTCAGTTGTGTGGGGACAACCTTCTCCTCCTGCTCCACCAAAACATCCCAGCATTGAACAATTAACAGAAGTCCATGGACAGTCAATAGAAATAAATACATACAATGCACATTTTTATCAACGCTTATCCAGCCTATGAACTTAAGACGAATCATTCTTTATTGGTCACAGTTCCCTCGTTACTTGCTGTTGTCCATTACATTGCTTTCTTCTGGCACCTCTGCCACACCTGACAACACAAAGCCACAAAACAGGGACCAATAGCGCAAGGTCGCATGAGCTGGCTTTGGTACAAACTGTTTGTCGGCCATTGAGTGCGGCAAAAGAGTAGAGTCAGGGCTTTCGTGTGGCAAAAAAAAAAGGTGGGTGATGATGAGCTGTTGCACAGAGAATATTCTCAACAAGCCCTTATTCTTTTCTCGCCATCGGTCCAGAAAGGGCCAGCAGGCACAGTTCCTGTATAGCGTTATTCTCATAAATGTCATCAATGAATTTAAGGCAATCAAACTCAGCCGTCAGCAAAAATGCTGCTGAAAGACTGGGAAAATAATACATGAACTGAAGAAATTGATCCTGACAAAATATGTGCTGCCTTTAACACCTTTTTTTCCCCAGTCTCATTTACCACATAGTGGTATAATGTTAGGAAATATCGGTATGTTCGGTTCTCTGTTGAGTTGTGTGGAAAGGAGACATTACTTTAAAGTCCGACTGAGATTTACAATACTGCAGGAGTGTCAATTAAAAAAAAAAACAAAAAAACTGTTTGCTGCTATGCTTATGTGAGCACGCAGCCAAGTTATTACTTGCTGTACGTGATCGCACCGACGGCCAGTGGAAATACAGTATGGTATATCACGTCTGAATGACAGAATTCATTGGCTGCAGTTGTTACCCGTGAGCTTCAGCTTCACCACAGACGTTGAACAAGAAAGCGTGCTGGTCTTTGATCCTTTTTCACTGGAATGGGATCATCATAATAAGCATTAGAATTCATCATCGTCGTCATCAAAACATTAAGAATATACAAACGATGAATACGGAAGTGGCAAAAATGACCCGACATTAAAACAAACAAAACTGAACTGAAGGTACCACAATAAGACATGCTTCAAAGCGCTTATGTTTGGCAAGAAAGCAGTTTTGCTGAAAAATAGAAACCTCACAGTGAAAATAGTTTTGCCCCTCCAGGATTACAAAGCACAGTATTCAGTCAAAACAATATAGTTATCTTTCCTTCATCTTGTTCTTAAATCAGGCTGCGCTGACATCCAAAGTATTCCTTCGGAACGGCTTTGCCGACAACTTCTATTTGCCCCAAAAGTACCGGTACACCTCCAAAAGGCGAAGGAGGGATTGACATACTGTTACGGCTTTAGCCAGCTGGATAGTGGTGGCTCCAACTCTGAAAAAGCAACCAATAATGTCGTGAAACAAGCGCTTGAAACCCAGCTGAAGCCACTTGTACTCCGCAGAGAGCACAAATGAAAAATAGACATTTCAAATGCAGCCTTCTTTAAAACATCCTTTGTCGTCTTTAGTCATCTAGAGGTTGAGGGCACGATAATAATTTAGAGCGGATGCGCCTTGCTGCTGGAATGACAGACAAAAATAAATACATTTTTGTTTGTTTGTTTTTAAAACATAGTTTACGAAAACAATGAAGCAGTCTTTACTGCCAGCAGCTGGGCAAGAAGACACAAGGTTCAGGCCTAACAAACGTTGCTGACTTTTGCCAGAACAGATCCCGTGACATCTCTTGCCTTGCTTTTAGTAAATACTTTCGTCTTTGGTCAATAGAGTCCTCCTCATTTTGTACATATATTCATCCACAAATAGGCATGTACATACACACTTATTGTCGTGTAGTAAACTGGATATTTGTGCACGAGCTTTATGTCGTCACACTTCTTCATAAAGGACCTTTTGCACAATACGTTTGTAATAAATAATTCATCCGGAACTCAGATACAAGTACCTCTTCTTAATTCATGTAAAAAGCAACATGAAGATGTAAAAGAAAGTAGCCTTATGTACAGCGCAAAATCTTCTTTTGACACAGGCTAAAAGGCGTTGATTGAAATAAACAGACTTTGCATCTTTTAAGAAGCCTGACAGAGGCTTGACATGAGAAAAACGTCAGTCTTTCGAGTTCTAGATGTGCCACGAAGGCCGTCAAATCAGACATTTGTCTTTCTTCAAGTACATGTTTCCATTGAAAGTCTGACACTTCCCCCCTCCGGACTTGGGATTCAAGTGATGGCGTTTCCAGTTGTTTGTAGCCATTTGCTCACTCTGTGAGTCCTCACTCAGCGGTGCTGTGTCCCTGCAGTAGCCACCTGCTGTTGCCACGGCTGCTAACTCTTGGGTGGGCCATCATTGAGGAAGTAGGTTGTCATTTCCCCTTTACCTTTGACCTTAACCACTCCACGGCACTCCATCACGTAGCCTTTGCTCGCCAGCACTTGATAGAGGTCTGTTGTCACCTGAGAACGGCGCAAGACAAAGCAGAGCAACAGGAAACTGAAACGCTGGCAATGATTGCGCAAAATGAATCGCGAGGATGTGATGAATTCGAAAAGAACATCCATCAGTTGGCAATAGCGCTTAAGGCTCGAAATAAGCGGTTTCGCATCGCAATTTCCGAGTCGAAGGTCGCATATCTTGTGTCTCAATCAAACAAACGCTGAACGCAGAGCTGCCAAATGTGACAGATATCGCTGAGTGGAAACTCGTTACATCGTGTCTGTGCCGAATATTCCTCCCAATAATCAGCAGAGTGGCTGTCGGATTTCCCTTCTCTCCCTCTGTCGTGTGAGATGGCGTAGAGCGCAGCAGCCCCTCCGGGTTCTTCATTACTGATCGAGGAAGAGAGTCTTTGCGCCCAACTGAAGCATAGCACTGGGACATACGTATTCAGTGTCGAGGGTCAATGTCAAGTCAAGTCAAGTCAAATTCTATAGCCCCCCTCCAGAATTTATTTTGTGATTTCCTCATTTGTGAATACAGTACACCACAAAGGAATAAATAACAAACACTTCTGAGACAATCCGGTCTCCTAGATTTTACTGACATCTGATCGTTCTGTTGGCTCTACGCACAAGGGAATGCCAAAATAAATTCTGGAGGGGTGCGATAGAATTTATTTAGTCATTTCCTCGCTTGATTTTCTGTTTTGCTGCATTACTTTCAATTTTCGTAGTTTCATTGAAGTAATCATTGATTCACGTTTTCGGAGGCGGTCATGAACGCCTCTTGAGTCGAACAGAAGAAGCGTAGCTCTATCTAGTGGATGCATTGTACATTGCGTGTTGTTTGTTGTTTCATCGTGTGGACCTGATATGGACTGTTTTCAGCGTTTTTTGGCCACGACATTCGTCAAAGGAGCAGTATCTGTGCTTGGTGGTTGCGCCTTCTCGGCAGCACGCCTGTACCAGCACAGATTTTGATTGGGAGGAATGTCGGCACCATTGACTGTCGGTGCTGGACAGACCTGGGGCGCTTGTTTTTTGCGCCTGTAATGGGCAGCATTTTTCACAACCCCGTTTTGTTCAGTGGCTATGGACAGTCGGCGTTGGTGCGGCTGGATGGATGGCTGCTGAAGTTGAGGATGAGGAGAGAGGAGCGTTGGCGCAGAGTGCCGATGCGTATTTGGAACCGTGAGTCGCCGCTTGGAATTGAAATGGATTTCCATGGGACAGGAGAAGTGAACCAATCTCTTTTTTCGTCAATGCATGCTACAGCTTCTTGTTGACTTTGAAACTTAGCTTGTAGCCGACGTGTGCACATTTTGAGCATGAGGTCTCTGATCCACTGGTTAAAGGACACTTTGATTCTCTCCTCTTTCATATCAAACTGCTTCAAACAACAAAGCGTGTGACGGAAAAGTGGCTAGAACTGCACGACTGTCCGTGTTTTATGTTATGTGTTGTGTTTATTATTTTACTTTATGTTAACTGTTTTGTTAAGCGCTTTGTTACAGCTGCCGCTGTTGTGAAAGCGCTACATAAATCAGCATGTATTGTATTGTATTATAATCTAGTGCGTCCAATATTAAAAAAAAAAAATACAAAATAGCCCATTCCTTGAAGGTGCGCC
Source organism: Hippocampus zosterae (assembly GCF_025434085.1). Taxonomy (NCBI): domain Eukaryota; kingdom Metazoa; phylum Chordata; class Actinopteri; order Syngnathiformes; family Syngnathidae; genus Hippocampus; species Hippocampus zosterae. Next base: position 24,321,104 of record NC_067452.1, read on the forward strand.
TCATAATCCAATGCGCCTTTTAGTGCGGAAAATACGGTAGCTATTAGTAGCTCCTCAAAACCTTGCTCCCCAAATGAAGACGGTGATTAGCAAAAATATATATTTCGAGCCATGGCGATTGTTCTCATTAGGATCACAGGTGAGCTGGGAAACTATCCTTATTGCGAGAAGCGTTAGCATACAACCCACCTGTATGCAGTCCGGTACACCCGTGCTGTCCATGCGGCTGGCCACATTGACGGTGTTTCCCCAGATATCGTATTGAGGCTTCCGCGCACCGATGACCCCCGCTACCACTGGTCCAATGTTCAGACCTGCATATTGAAGGAAAAGTACCACACAAACCATTTATTGCCGTGGCGGAGGGGCCAAAATGAAGACCATCTCATGTTTTTACCTATCTTCATCTGGAAGTTGTTGAATGAATGCTCATTGATGTATTTCATCTGCTCCCTCAGTCTCATGGCGTAGTCAGCCAGTGCGGTAATGTGTGTTCGGCCCTCTTTGTCATAGGTGGAGTCATTAAGGCCGGAAGCGGCCATGTAGGTGGAGCCAATGGTCTTGATCTTCTCCAGCTGCCTGTATTTCTCCTCACTGATAATCTGCCAATAAATGACCCACAAAAGAGGTGAAACTTGTCGTGCCGGCACACCGAGCCTTGCAGGCGTTGGTACCTCATCAAAGTCAGCGATAATCTCATTGAGCAGACGTAGACACTCCACCCCCTCGTTGTTGGCCTCGAGTTCTACGTAGAACTCGGAGAAATTGCTTATGGAGGCAAACATAACCGCCACGCACTCACAGGACTGGTAGTAGAGCTCGTCGTTACGCCGCTCGCGTGCCAAGAAGTGTGCAGCCACGTCTTTAGGCAGAATATTGTGGAGGAGGCGACGGTTGTAGGCTTGGAGTTCCTCCATCTCCTCCTTTTCTTCAGTGGCCTGAGAGGGAAAAGAGGAAGCGTGATATTGCTTATTTTTTGTTTGTTTGTTTGTTTTTTTTCAATCACTAAACCATACTAAACAAACAACAGTAATTACTTAATAAACAGTCATGGTTTTTGTAATTCATTATTACGGAAAATTAAATTGAATCAGATTATTCAATTAATCGATATAATAATCAACAGAATAAGATAAAATATCCTTTATTCGTCCCACACTGGGGAAATTTACAGCCTCCAGCAGCAAGAATGTATGTAGTTTTTGTAATTCATTATTACGGAAAATTAAATTGAATCAGATTATTCAATTAATCGATATAATAATCAACAGAATAAGATAAAATATCCTTTATTCGTCCCACACTGGGGAAATTTACAGCCTCCAGCAGCAAGAATGTATGTAGAAAGAAGAAAGAGAAAAAAAACAACAAACATCTTTCAATTAAATGCAATATGAACACAAAATGGATAAATCGCAGTACTATTTACAATTTTCCTTCACATCATTTAATTATTATTATTATTATTAATAACCAATTCTAAAATATTTGACAGTGATAGCCCTACTTCAGAATAAAATGGGTGAATCTTTTTTTTTTTGTAGGTCCACAGAAAATAGACATTCGCGTAGCATTTCTTGTTGCTCATTTCAGTTGTGGAGATTACTCTTATGGGAAGCCCTCAAGTGGCTTAATATATTTGGACTAAGCAACATAGAGAACCACAAAGTGAAAAATTAAGAACGCTTTTTTATGAGGGCAAGGTTTGGAGGTAATGAAATACAGTAGACTGCAGCCACATGGGGGAGGCATGCTCAGTTGCCATCATACTTTGATTGTTTCATATTTAAAGCTAAAGTCAAAGAGGTTTATTTTTTTTTTTTTTCATTTTAATGGAACTATTGTGTTATCAGTAGCACATTCGGGTCTCAAGAGGAGGAACAGCATTCCACTAGGGAGCCCTTGCACATTTAGGAGCGCAGCACGCTAGGAAAAAAAAAAAAAAACTTTTCCAGCAGCGAAAGTTTTATTATGCTGTCCTCTGGTGGACATGCGAGGTACCTGTAATTTCCACAGGAAGTCGAGGCGTGCTGTGGATTCGACCTGCTGTGCATGCAGGTAGAGTGCCAGCACAAAGACTGTGAGGATCACTGGCGTCATGACCCTCAGGGACACTTTGGTCACAACAAATGGGCTGCAAAAAGGCAGACACATTATAAGGCGGCAGACAATTGATAGAAACTCAAAATGGAGTTGAGGTATCTCACCACTGGTTTAAAGTTTCATTGAAACTGGGCCTAACACAAAAACGCAAGGAAGTTAGGTCTTGTGATGTGGAAAAACAAGTTCGATTTCATCAGTAGTAGATTGTTAAGACTTACCACTCAGTGCTTGTTTCATTTAGATCGCTAGAATGACAACAGAGAAACGATGTTAGAAATCATAAAACTACAAGAAATGAGTAACATACAAAAACGTCTTGGTTGACATATGTCAGGGATTGGCGGCTTATTTATGGGGGAAGAGGGGGAAAAGAAAAGAATTTTTTTCCCCAAACCGACCCCCAAAAAATGCTGAACAACATTCAATACTTTATACGTTTTCTGTAGGCAATGCACGAATAGGAGGGTTCAAAAATCCCAGAAAAATAACAAGCAAAATGCAAAATATGGAAAGATATAAATTTCTTAAATCTGCAAATATGTCAATCCACAGGTGACAGGATTTTTTTTTTGCTTATTTGTAATGATATGCAGTACAAACATAGTAGCTCAAAAATATTAACATTTTCAGTGAGTTGATTTTTGCAAAAAAATATACAAAATGATTTCTTGCATTCAATGTTTCTTTTTCTGTTGAGCAGTTTAATGCTGTGCTTTCACGGTAATTTTCATGCAAGAGAGCCCTTTGCACTGGGGGAAAATACGGCATGTAGTTACTTTGTTGTCTGCTTCAAACCCTTTATTGTTGGTTACGGGTGGATCTATTATACATGTAGTGAAAAATGTAGTTCCAAAAATTGTATTTCTTAAGAGCATGTAAGTCCATGATCGTGTGTGCACCCCCGCCTCTTCCCCAGCAGCACTGATGAAATATTGTGGCCCCCTCCAGCATTTAAGTTGCCCATCACTGTTGTTCGCCGTGGGTTCTGTTGAGTTTTAAAATAATGAAGCACGAAAATGAATTTTGAGCAACCGTTGGAACAACATGCACACAAGGAAACTCCATCCTGGTCTTCCCCGGAAGGTGCCCTCGCATTGCACTTACATGGCATTGGAGGTGACAAAGAGGTCTGCATTGTCGAACAGTGCTACTTGCGGCCATTCGACCAGTAGCAGGAAGGTGAGCTGGATGAGCAGCATCAGAGCCAACTTCCCAATGCTGCTGATTTGCAGGAACACTGAGCAGGCCAGCAGTGTCAGCAGCACGCTGTAGCTGAAGTACTGCCGCAAACAGGAAAGCATTATCAACTACGGCGCTCACAAATGCAAATGTGACATTTCCTCACTCATTGGCATCGAGAACACACACGGTTAACAGGCGGCACGCGATGGACTTGCAATGGAGTCACCGCTCACCTCGGGAAAGGGGCAGGAGGGGCCTTGACTGGGACAGATCTCGAGACCCCCTTCAACAGACACATTCAATCGGCGGATCACACAGGGCGTCACCATGGCTGTAGAGGTGTTGGAGTTCTCCGCAACACACTCCACTAAGCTCTTGGTGTCACATGCAAACTATAACCAAGCCAAAGACACAGAGTGTGGTTTCATTTTTTTTCCCCCTTTGTGGTAGGGCGATTTCAATCGTACCATGTTGACAAAGGCAGAAATAAAGACGAGGATAATGGTAAACACTCCAACTAGAGTGCTGTTGGTGCGAGACTGGACAATCTTCTTTGAAACTGTCTGCATTGCAGCAGGAAAGAGCTGTGAGACAAACAAGAAGAATCGGATCATGTCAAATCCAGTGGAGAAAGTATGTGTTTTTATGAGTTCTGCTTCAGTACCTTGATGCAAGAGTAGATGGCACAGATGAAGAGGATGTTGGCCAGGATGATGAAGATACTGATGTAGATTCCCAGCATGACCGGAGTGCTGCAAGAAGCAGGGGAATTAGAGAAAGGCTTGGGATTATTCCTCTGCTTTAATCTCAACTATTGTATTTCCAGATAGCGTGGCAGGGGCGTTTATTTACTAAACAGCAGTGAGGACTAGCTCTCCCAAATGAAATGAGGGACCCGACAGTGCTCTAGAGTAAGAACTGGTGAACCCCGATTTTTGTGCCCATGCAAACCTCAGTGCGAACGTCTGAGAATCTGCTTCATCTCTGTGTGCTATGCTGGGCGTTCCCGACTATTCCCTTTGACATGCGCCCAGCGCACCTGATAATTTGGTGGCTGAAATTAGGCTAAACAATACGCTTCATGAAATCACATCTAAGTATTTGTGCGGGCGGTCTAATGTGATTTAGGTCAATTTGATGGAGGTGCAGTTAGGCAGATTCTGAGCTCCGGGGATGTCTGTGCTGGACATTATCCTCTTTTATTCATAAATATAACAAGAGCATCACTCTCTAAATAGCTGCAGAAATAAATTGACCGAACGCATTATTTTCATGTTTATTACACACGACATGTACCATCAGGGTCGAAGGGAGTCTCCATGTGCCCACAGATCTGTGATCTCCGAGACCAATTTTAAATCATCATTTTGACATCCTGCAAGGACTGTGCGCCTCTTGATTTTAAAGGTAATGAGAGGAGACACCTCCATTCTGGGCAAAAGAAGTTGATCGCGTTCACACCCACAACGGCACAAAACACCCGTTTTATACTGCACCAAGCTGTGTGCTTCTGCAAAAATACCCAAACAACGTCAAGCCCGCTCCTACGCAAAATTAGACGCCTTGCATCAAACATACACCATTTGGCTGATTACTTTGGCCTATGTTTGATGTTTGAAGGGGATAATCGGGTGATATAATAATAATAATCAACAACAGCACCTAAACTGACGTAATTTCCGTTGTATTTTGGGCTATTCTATGTGTCAAGTCAACGACACACTCAGCACACACGCCACGAACGTGAAGGCCACTATTTTAGGAAATATGATCAAAGTGAAAGCGGCCGCTCAACTCACAGCTGGTTTGAAGAACTTCTGCAAGGGAGGTGTTGTCATTAATTGCCAATCAAACATTGAGCTACAAGAAGAAAGTCGCCCTCGATTGAAGAATGGCGCCCGATTTGGACACGGGTGCACGTCAGCAAACCTTGACCTATTCTAAGTATTAAGCTGAGCGTCACCACTCAAACATTTGTATTTGGCTTCCGTAAAAATCGCGTCAATCTAATGTTAGTCACGGGAGTACTATGTGTCCTGCTGGTTATTGTGTGAAGGGGGACAAATGGGGCCATGTTCTGGCAACGGTAGAGCGTGTGTGAACGAGTGACGTATGTGAAAGCGAGAATGTTTTTTTTTAAGACTTTCAGTAACTCCCTGACACTGCAGAATGTGTATATTACGTCAATACAACCCTCCCGTATCAAACAAAAACTTGTTGAATTAATAGATCAGAAATATTCTTTTGAGCATCTACTGAGAAGGATGGGAGTGCAGCGAAACATTCAAACTGTACCGGCTTGAAGGTTTATTTTAAGAAGCCCCCTCTTGGCCTCAATTCCCTGTCCCCTTTTACAATACACATTGGAGTATATTAAAGTCATATGTGAGCTACTCACTGTGGAAAAATAACAATCTGTATGAAGGATATGAAGCAGAATACTAGAAGAGTGCAAGCCACATAGCCACCAAAACGATCATCCACTTTCTTGGAATACTGAAAAAGTAGAAAAATGGCAGTCCCGATAAGTGGAAGTTGAAAGAGCATCCAGTGATGATTGAAAAAAAGGGTCTCAGACCTTCTTCTCCAAACTAGATGTTTGAAAGGTGAGTAGGAACTTCTTAACGTGGTCTTTTCTCAGCTGGTCGATGCTGCGAGCATCAATCGCTCGTCCGAGGAATTCATCCACCTCGTCCTCCGGGTTCATGGTCTCCTGAACGCCGCGGCTGAAAAAGAACAGATCAAATGAAGCAGAAAAAGGATGCCAACAGTTTATCGCACGTTTGCCAGACTTACTTGTCTTTACTGGAGGTTTCGTCAATGCCCTGAAGAAGACAAAGATAATAACTGTCAAAGTAGCAAAAAGCCCTCAGCAAAAGCCGAGACCATAAGACATATGTCGACACAAGGCAAGGAACTCACCATTTGTCTGAATACTTTGGAGTCTTTTGTCCTGGAGAAAGTTCTGTCAGGAACCCAGCGTGGCATCAGTCCCTCGTTGGAGTTGGCTCTCGTCCTCTGCATCTTAGCCATCATCGCCTTTTCTTCCTTCTGCTCAGAGAGGAAAAACACGAGGGCTTTGCCAACTGTTGTCATGCTGAGAACAACAGCGCAAGTGACAAACTGGAGCGGAAGAGGTCTTTTGTCCGTCACGCTAGACATAAGTGCTCATCGGTTCGAGATCACAAAGTCTTTTTTTGCGTTTTCTTATGAGCTTCTGAGCTATCTCAATGGCTTGTATACTGACTGGAACTATGTCTGTGTGATGGTGAAGAAACGTGCCTTTAAGCAACTGTGGCAGCTTAGCATACGATACAAAAAAAAAAACGTATCATACTTAAGTGAACTGTTAAGCGTTGCCCAGTTGCGACATACGCAACCAGGAAATTCTTGTCACAAATCACAGCTGTTGCTACACGGACGATGGCATGAGATGATTTGAGGGTGATGGGGATGTCATAACAACTGAAGGGCTGTGTGCTTGTGTCTGTTAATTCCCTCAAATATTGTCGATGCGCCTTGTGTGTGGTTGAATGTTGGCTTTTCAGTTCCTAAATTTCAATCAAATTCCTTCCTATTTACTTTCGCATTCACATTCGCGTTCTCATTCTCGTCGGCATCTAATCGCTGGCAAGGGGGACATGTTTTTGTCATACAGGAACTCAAACTACTTCCTGGTTCCGTATCTAAGATTAATGAGAAATGTAGCCCTCTACTGCTGCGGTCAGACCTAATGCGAGCTGAGCGCTTCTGGCATCGCATTTCCAATGTTAAAATGCGGGACAATATAATTGCGGTCAGCTTCCAATAGCTGCCGGGACCGAGTAAAAAAGGCACAGGCTTGGAAAATGGGGTGCAAGGAAGCTGGCATAACTGTATTGACTTCTTAACCATGAAAGCACTTCACAGCCAAAGTAAAAACACAACCACCAGATTGACTGGTGATGTTCAAACTATTTTTTGTGACTGTCGGAGACGGCGAACAAAAGCACGCCAAACCTGGTCTGAACCTACAGCACAATAGAGCTAAATCTGTCAAATGAACATATGGCGCAATTAGAATAAACTATATGACATAACAATGCTTCACAAAGATAATGCAACTCTGATTCTTGTGCACCTCATGAATGAAAATGTATGAAAAAAATGTAACCTTTTCATTGATAACGCCAAACCATCCAATGCGACTTTTACTCTGAAAAATCTGTAAACTTTTCTGATAAACTAAATCCAAAGCTGCGCCATTAAGTGTCGTTACCACGATGAACAGCACATCGACTGCCCAATCTGTTAGCACGTGCATCCTCATCAAGCGGCTTTTGAGCACTGACCCTCTTTTGGCTGCAGCCGAGGACGAGGAAAGTCTCAATGCTGTTCTCCTTTAGGTAAGCATTCCTCTCCCCTCCAAAGCCTGGCTCCACTTCGTAGTCTCCATTCAGATATTGCAGGGTGGCCTTGGTGATGTGAATTCGTCTAAATTGGGACAGAAGGATTAGGTATCCCGTGACAACTGCACTTGAGTCCATGTCTGCTCTTGGACAGTGTTTTTGGAAGCCGGTGTTTATTCCGCCCACCCTGCTTTGCCTCCCGCTTCCATGTGATTAGCCAGCGTAACATCGTTTGACCAGACGTCAAACTGCCACTTCCTGAGTCCTAGGACACCGCAGTGCACGCGGCCGCTGTGGATGCCGACACGCATGTTGACGTTGACTCCCGTTACCTCACGCACCAGCCTGTGGACACAACGCCAAGACGGTCAATCAGTGAATGTTATTTCCCCGGTGCAAAGCAAAACGAGTGTTGCAGTTTGTCTTTCTACTCACGAGATGGCCTCGATCATGTCCACGCCCATCTCTACGCAGCAGTGGGCGTGGTCTGCACGGGGTTCAGGGAGCCCAGACACACAATAGTAACAATCACCCAATATTTTTATACGCAGACAGTGGTTCTCCTGAGGAAGTGATAGGGCACAATAGAAGAAACCAAATTTATTCATAAGCATCTACAATATTTTCTTTCAGTTTTTCAAACCATCATCATCTTTTTTCACCGTTTAATGATATAATACATACACAATCTAATGAGAGCTAAATGCCGCGACGCCAAGATTGACCCGAGCTTGCACACATCTTGTTGCATTCTACATACAACAAGTTTGCAACAATCTTCTTCCCGCCACTTCCTACGTTATTATCCCGAACTAGTCCTTGTGTCAACATACAGTAAGACATTGCCGTGAGGAGTCAGATGAGTGTGTGGAGCAGTACCGAGGCCAGTTTGTCGAAGCGGGCGAAGAGTTCATTGAGTGTCATGACCAATTCCTGCGCCGTGCACTGGGAGGCCAGGCTGGTAAAACCCTCGATGTCAGCAAAGAGAATACTGAGAAGGACACAAACATGAGGTTTATTGTTGATACTTTGATTCAGCGGGGAGCACAACATCCATCCATTTTCTATAGTGCTTGTCTTCATTAGTGGTTGTAGATGAGCTGGACCTTATCCCAGCTGACTTTTTTTCCTTTTTTTTTTTTAACTCCAACGTCTACTTTCAAGTGACTCATATCCGTGACCATTGTGCTGAAAATAACACTTTGATATTTTAGCTAAAACAATAAATATTTCACACAAAAAAACTGGAGGGGAATATGAAACAAATGACAATGTTACATTTCAGTCGTTCAATACTCAAAGTGAAAAACTAAACACACGGTGGAGGTTTTTTTTTTTTAACAACTTTTTACAGCTCATGAGAACCAAAAATTCTAGTGGAATAACCAAACTTTTCGACACTATTCTGATTTTTGAGCTGCATCTGTCCACTCATCTACGGAAATGTGAGTGGCAACCTAGGTCACATGACAGAAACAAAACAAAGTGTGTGTGTAGTTTAGCATGTCTGGCCTGCATGTTTGTGTGACTTTAAAGGTAAAATGATTTTTAATTTGTAGCAGGTGGAAGTGTAAAAAAAAAAGCATCAGAAGATGTAGTCAGACAAGCAACAGCAACAGTAGACTAATGTGTAGGATTGCAAATTTACGTCACTAAAAAATGACATAATATGTATAATGCGGACAAAAGACCATAGATGGAAAAAGCCAAACAAGAAATGAATTTGAACAGAAATCGCTTGAGTCCGCCACATAGATCGGATCTACTGAGGATGAAAATCAAATCACATCCAATCAATGCACATGAGAGAATTACATTTCAGAATGAAGAATAAGATTGTTTCCGATAGTGAATGTGTGCAATGTGTTGGCTGAGTGCTGTAATTGAATTTGTGCCGAGGTTCTTCATCTTTGGGAATTATCTTTCCTTGGCTGCTGGTGATTAAGTATTCCCTCACTCGTGTTAATTAGGCTACACTCCACCAAGTCATACTAACCTCCGTCTGACTGTGTGCTGGCGTTCGTGCGTGCGTACGGGCGTGTATATGTGCGGACTGCGTTATGACCTTGTTATCCGTCATATCAGGCCACACGTGCTGTTATCTTACACCATCATTCATGAATGAGACGACCATTTTAAAAAAAGTGAAATTCTTCATCAATTGAGGAAAATGAGAGGCAATAGTGTGGCATTGTGTGTCCCGACTGACCTGACATTGTCGTGTTTCTGGATATAGATCTTATGAAACATCATGTCTTCCTTCTTGGCATTGATGTCAGCCTTCATCTCCATGGCAACATGCCTTGGCAGCACTGAGAGCAACAGACGTTCCTGGGAAACATGCAGAAAAAAATTGAAACAAAATACAGACCGCATCACTCGCTCGCTCTCGATTTGACTTGCAGTATGGCTGCCTTCCATGATGAACATGGATTTCATGGGATCAGTCGTGAAAATAGTGCCGTTTCACGGTCCAGGTAAATGCATCTAATTAGTGGATGCCGGAGACGGAAGACAGAGAGGAGCAGTTTCATTTAGCACATTGGAGGCAAGAACCAGTGTCTTGAATTTGATGCGTGCAAGGATGGCGTGCCAGAGAATAGTCTGGCAACAGCGAGTGACATACTGTAAGGTTGTTATGTGACCTGAATCAGAGCTGTGCAGCTTCTCTTTCAAGGAACAGTAGGCTTCAACCTTGTAAAATACACCATTGTTGTTCTGTATTTACCAGAGGTTGGGAGACTCAAGTCATATGACTTGGACTTGCTGATTTTATGGCTTGCGACTTGCTTGCTCAAACCTTCTAAAAGACTTGACTTGACCTTGACTTGGACTCCATAACTTGACAAATCATTGTGTTTTCTAATCAATACAGTGTGCCTTAATTTTTATTGTCTTGTGGGCGCTATGCACCTGATGACCGGGCCACCATGAGCAAGTGCCACAGAGGACACTCCAGAGATGGATATGGATTCAAGGATGACCTTTTTGATGAAATCGGGTATACGTCAATCGCAACATGCAAGGTTTGCAACTCAAAAGGTAAAGGACAGAACAACGTTTGCTCTGATCGCTCAGGCACACGTAAGCTAGCTTGTGAACTGTGAAACGAGCAATGTTATCTTGACAGTTTAGCTCACTGACGGCTGGCCAAATATTCACTAAAGTTTATGCCAATTATGCATGTCATTGAGAAGACAATATAGCAACAGACTAGACACTATAGAGACTGTAATTTAGAATTAATGCAGATAACAATATTTTTTAAAAACTTGCTGCGCGTTCGCCATATTGGATGTGGCAAGGGCCTCGTAGACTTTGGCATGTCAACTTGACTGAACTTCATAAACCTACAAAGTTTACAACGTTGATGAAACTAATAAATAAAGAAAGAATTCACCCAAATAGATAGACTTACATATTTGGAGAGAGACTACAAACTATGTATGTAGTTTCTAAATCTGAATCTCACACGTTTGACATTTACAGCATATTTCAATAATTACCATCACAGTAACAGTGATAGATGTATTACTGTCGGGTCTGTAAACGCTCAAGCAAATGTAAAAACGTAATGGAAACATTTAAAAATAATACGGACAGTCTATATTCATCCATCCATCCATTTTCCGATCAGCTTTATCCTCACAAGGGTGGTGCTGTAGCCTATCCCAGCCGTCTTCGGGCAGTAGGCGGAGGACACCCTGAACCGGGTGCCAGCCAATCGCAGGGCACACGGAGACCAACAACCATCCACGCTCACACGCACACCTACGAACAATTTAGAGTGTTCAATCAGCCCGCCATGCATGTTTTTGGAATGTGGGAGGAAACTGGAGTACCCAGAGAAAACCCACGCAGGCCCGGGGAGAACATACAAACTCCACACAGGGAGGCCGGAGCTGGAATTGAACCCGGTACCTCTGCACTGTGAGGTTGAAGTGCTAACCACTCAACCAGAATGTTCAAGAATAACGCACTCATCGGGCAGGGATGAATTAATATGAGTATATGATGGTAGCTTTGAGTTCTCGTTGTGTTTTGGTAGTTGAATAAATGCAAATTTTCAAGATCAATGAATAATCACTATTAGTCATTGGGTTTTCAGTATAAAAAAATGGTGATTGTTATTTTTTTCCATGATTGCCCAGCCTTACAACAGATGTGCTGGCGCTATGTGTTGTTGCATTCTACATACAACAAGCTATAAACTGAACTCATGTGCATTGCTAAGTCGTGTGTAGTGTAATATTATTGACCTGAGCTGTTAGATTTTTTTAGGCTAGAAAGAAATGGTCGATGTGAAATTACAGAGAAGGCTCAAAGCCTTTAAGGTGTATATGACTAAGGATCTTTGAACACTTGGGATTCCCACTTCACTGAACAAGCAAGACATGTTGAACCAGAATCAACTGCTGAACAAAGAAAAGATCTTGAACTTTAGCCAGTGTTGTAATACTTTGTACCTGTTGCTGGTTCTCCCTCTGCAGATGTAGTCTGGCCTGAATGTATCCTCTCGTCTCCTGGAATGCTTGCCTCTGAGAAACCTCAGCAGGATAGTGGGTGCAGATTCCAATGATGTTGGTGCACAGGAAAATAAGGACATTTGCACTCACCTGTAGAGAAGGTGGGGGGAGGTCATGTTTGATCATGTCAAATTAACTGGTTACACTTTTTTACCCCGTGTTTACTCCCGTTGTAAATTGTAATCCGTTTCCGTTTCCATGATCTGTTTAATACAGTACTTTGTATTTTATTCAATAATTATTATTTGCTTAGTTTTTGAGTCTGCTGTCTGCTACCAGGTCGGTATTTCAGATCTGCTCTCATATGCCTTAACTGGACAAATAAAGGTTAAAAAAAAAGGTTAAATAAACAAATTCCCCCATGAGTGGTACAAAGGATGGGGGGGGGGTCCTTCTTTTGAACTTTCAGTCATCTCTGCAAAGTCTTTCTAAGAATAGCTGTAAAACCCATGAGAATTGGTAGGCCACGAACATGAAACAATGTAAACAAAGATGGATTCATATTGTTTGTGCTGAATTAGTTAATTACATGAAAAATAGATGCGCCGGTCAAAAACATACTGTGAAAATATGGTGCATTCGACTAATGAGAATGATGGTGATATAACAAGAACGAGCTAGATTTGATATTTGTTACGCGTGATATCATGTGGCCTGGTGTTCACGTTTCCATTGCATGGTGGGACTTGCTGTTGACCCAGCACTTCCTTTAAAAATCTTCATGTTTGCAGAGCGAACGTGACACTCCTCACTCGACAGGCTACTTTTGGACACCGACAAAAACGGGGGTGGACTGTTAGGAAGCAAGCTGGAGAACCGACATCCTGTATCAATCATTAATCAGAGTTGCTTCCACACTGGACTGGATCATATCAACTGAAAGCGAAAGTGGAAACAGGCCTGGGTAACTGCTATCTTGCTCCAAAACATGGGAACTGAACTTGTCTTTTGTGTGAAAATAAAAACGAAAAGGTTCTGTGAGAGGGTTTCACACTGACATCTCCTGGGTTGAGAGGAAAATACACAAAGCGCAAATGTGCAACACAAAAGCACAAGAAGAGCAAAACACGTAGACGATGAAAACAGATCTTAATAAATAACCATCCATCCACTTTCCGAACCGCTTGATCCTCGCTAGGGTCGCGGGGGGTGCTGGAGCCTATCCCAGCCGTCTTCGGGCAGTAGGCGGGGGACACCCTTACAAAATACTTTGAGAATAATCTCCAGCAATTTACTAAATTTTATTTTGTCAGGTGATTGCACAAAATATCATCTGGATCCAGATACATTTTTTTTTAAGTCGATGTATGTATTTTTAAGAAATACATAGATCAGCATCCAGATGATCTTACTTTGTGCAACCACTCGACAAAATAGAATTAAGTAAATTCAGCTCAATATTTTTTTCTGTGTATATTTATTATTGGATGCCACAGTTTAAACATTTACACGGTATTTAATTATCTTTATTTAATTTTGTTTCGTCTATCTGGTTTTAGACATAAGAAAAGAAAAGAACTGGCGGTAAATAAATCAATGAAAATATATTGTCCATGTAAGTTTTAAAAAATGCACTTCAATAAATGTTTAAAAGCTGTTAAAAATTGAAATGTGTATGAATTGCGCTGCACTTCAAAGTTAAACACAACTTAACTGTACAAAAAAAGTACTGTAGAGTCTGTACGCATTGCTACAACCCACATTGGAATATGTTTGATTGTATTTCATGTTTTCGGCACTGGCGAGGATAAGCCGTGCAGAAAATGATGAATAACATGTCCAACCCTCATTGCCAAAATACGAACAAAATACAGAAAGATGACGCAAGACAACGGGTGAGTGGAGAACAGCAATGAGTTAAAAAAAAAGAACCTAAATGATGCGGCTGAAAACAGACATCAAGTGGCAATAAGCAGGACGAGGAAGGAAAAAGAAGTGTGTGAGTGAGTGATATCTCCAGTGGACAGATTTAGGCCGCAGTGACATGAGGCAGATGGCCCCGGGCGCTCACTTCTGTTTACATTTCACTCACTATTCAAGCAAAAACCAGCCAGGAGACCCAAAAGTCTTGCATGGTGTTTGTATGCAGGTACATCGTAAAATGGTCGAAAAGTGCACGGGTAAAGACTAAAAAAAGACAAACCCCTTTTCCTTAGGCTAAGTGCTATTTGATGTGATGAGATTCACGCCACATGCTTACCATACCCCATGTGGCTGAGCACACAGGCTGCTGCTAATTGCTTGCTTTTCTCAAGAGGGTAAGGGCTTGTAGCTTTGCAGAGTACACAGGAAGCGCTTGCGTTTACGCAACAGCACTCCACCTCTCCAGGTGCTTAGCAGCGTTTACCTGCTCCTTGTCTCTGCTGCCGCTGCAGGACCTGTGCACCTGCTCGTGTCTCCCGGACTCATTTGTAGCCACACGTCACTTTGAGCCAATGTCATTTTAATCACGCCTCCAGACCCATCATCATCTTCATGCATAAAGTCAGCAAATGCCAAAAGGGTAATGTTTGTTTCACAAGGCGAAAATCAACCAGAAATCATAGGACATATGACATCCATATGACAAGTGGTTAAGATTGCACGGCTTTCTGTGTCTTATTTGTTGTGTTGTATTATTTTGTTATTTTGACTTCAAGATGGCCCCGTGAGAGTGGCTGCCTTTACAGCAGCTCCTATATTTTGTTCTTCCTTTCATAAGTTTGCTGCTGTGAATTGGGAATTTCTCCATTGTGAGACAAATAAAGGTTTTCTTATCTTAGCTTATCTTATCTCATCATTCCCTGTCACAAAAGCAGCCGTTATTTCCACTGGGGCCAGCCGGGAAGTCGGATGACCAGTTAGGACAGGACTGCATCGTAATCCCTGCATATCAAAATGGCATTATGTAAGAGCTGTTCTCATCTAGACAGGACAGGCAACATAGAAGAAATGTAGATTAAAATGTATTTTGTTTCACAAAAAGCCTACATCAGCTCATGCAAGATATTCAGGCTTCATCAATAAAGGATCAACTCACAAAGAAGGGTGGGGGAAAAAACCCTCAAAATACTGTCTAGAGACTACCGACTACTACTTTCTATTCCAACGGGCATCCTTTATTTGCAGTAACATGTGCACATGTGCACAAAGTGCACTTTTCTTACTCACCGCCATTATTTTTTTTTAATTTATGCTTATTTGTTAAAATCTCTCTGTGGCTTTATATCGGTAAAATGTTGTGTGACTCAGCCCACCGAGCAAAATAAGGTATTCGACTAAAACTTCTTAGTGTGTGGATGTGAGAGGGAGCGGGGCAGCATAAGCTGCGTAACGGGTCAGCAGTGTCAAAAAGGCAAATCAGGCAGTTGCAAAGCTAATTATAGGACCCCTTTTAATTAAACACCGTAAGATTCAAAATAAGTGTTTCACATCGCAGTTGGCGAGGCTAAATTTGCATTTTTGCACCTCATCAAAATGCCTTGAATAGCAAAACTGAGAGTCAATTGCTGAAACAACCGCCAAAAGAAAATAAAAGAACAAGAAAAATAAGAATCGCCAAGGCGGTCCCAAAAAAGTCTTCGTTGGGCTCACGTCACCTACCACGGGGAGTCGGAGGTCGAGGGAAGCTCTGTACCACTTATGCAGAAGCAGCAAGCTAAGAATTTCGGGAGGATACTTGACTTGGATAATGGATGCTTGGATGGATGTTGCAAACCTTCGTTATTTTATTTCTGATGGAAGGCCTCAATGTCCCAAGCTCAGCAGCTGCTCTTTCTACACTGCGCAGAGTTCCTTATGAGATGCATGTCCACATAGCGCAGTAATAGGTGCTCTTCAGCCCTGCTTCACAGTACTTGGCAAAAAAAAAGCAAAATGAGGTTGAAGGATGTGCACTTTGCACTTAGGAAAATACTTCCGTCTGTTGCATCTGCAAGGATAAATCAGTCACCCTGTTTATCTTAAGAGACCTGCGTTACATCTTCTATGATGTCATCTTGGAAACTGGATTTATGTAGCCGAGTCATGAGAGCAACTCTCCTGCATGAGGGAGGGAGCTGCGATATGCTGATCTGAATTATAATTCCCATTTTTTTCCCTGCATGCGTCTCTTTCGCATTCCTGTGCGAGGTTCTGCAGAGTGTTGGTCCGAGACTCACACCCACGAAAACTGTGAATTATCATGGAGGCTGCACAGCGTTCACTTAGCAACTGTCACCCACATTCCACAGCTTTCCTCTAAAGACCTGCAGCACCCCCGCCAGGGTTCAAGGCCGGTGCAGCACAGCGACCATCCAAGGAGAAGGGAGGACTTGCAAGGCCTGATTTAAGCAGCATTCCTCAGTGTTGAACATACTGTGTGTTCATAAACGTTCAGACTGATTCACCACTTGGTTGCAAACAAATGTTTCCCGTGATGTTAAAATAGCCATCAGTGTAATAAAGAGGAACATGGTCGCAAGAATTCTGTGCTCCCTTTTGTTTGATTGCGAATAGGGATGTCCGATACCACTTTTTTCCAGATCAATATCAGTACGAGGAATCACTCTTTGATTACTCTCAGATACTGAGTGCCGATAGCCATAGTACTTTTGATATACAAAATTTCACTTTACATATTGAGAAAAAAAATGTGATCAAAGACATTTTTTTCTGACACAGATGAGGATTCATCAATGTGTCAAACTGCTGCAGTGAAGCACCAGCTATTGCCGAAGAGCACTTCAAGTCATATTTATGTTTTTGCTTTAGGTATCCGTGGTTGGTATCGGCAGCATCCACGAGGCCCCGATTATCTTCAAATAATGCCGGTATCAACCCGATATGACAGACTGCTGGACCTCGGTTTACAATCTTGCTAGTAGTTTGATACGCGCTAACTACCCCTTGAACAGAGGAACTACGCAGCTGCTAAAAAAAACTCATCCCGAGCAATAAACTCACAATCGATCCAGCAGCACTTGTCTGCACCTCTGCCTCTGAATCTTTTTGGCATTGGTCATAACACAAATGAAAATAGAAGCATGTTGCAGTCCCGTTAAATGAAGCGTGTGTACGGACACCGACAAGAGTGAA
Organism: Hippocampus zosterae; assembly: GCF_025434085.1. NCBI lineage: Eukaryota > Metazoa > Chordata > Actinopteri > Syngnathiformes > Syngnathidae > Hippocampus > Hippocampus zosterae. Next base: position 24,338,358 of record NC_067452.1, read on the forward strand.
GTTTAACAGCAACAAGAAAGCAGTGTGAGGAGTCAAGTCGTACCTTTGTCCACACAGTGTGAGCACCTGAAACACTGAACTCATACGGAGCACGTCACAAATTAAAATCAACACTGCTAAAATCAGATTCTGTAACGTATGCCAAACTTTAGTCAACCAGCAACCATGATTTACAAACAGCATCAAGCTTGCTCTTCCTCCCTTAGTACCTAACAACTGAAAATGAATACAGTAGTGAAATAATCGCAGCATTTACTCAGACTGTGTAAAAGGTGTCCTCAAAGTCACCATAGCATTATAAATGCCACAACAATGGACACAATCTTAGGGATTGATTCTCTTCATGTGACTGCATGGAACTGCGAGGAGGAAAATATTTGTCTCAGTGTCCAAAGGCGGCTAAAATATAAAAGCAGCAATGACTCCGAATGTGTATTCAGAAATGTCTAACAGTATTTAAGGTCACCTTTCTACCTTAATAGATTTTAAAAAGTGAGCAAAGTGAAGTGAAGCTCGTAGAATTGTGGTGGAATAACAAATTTGGCTCAAGCTGCTGGACTTTGAGCTGACCGCAACGGTGTTACAGTCTTGCTACAATGTGGAGCAGCACAGAGCTGCAAATATTGGCTCGTGTTCCGTACTGCTTGTTCTTCAGAACTGGAAACTGTCACATACTGTTCAGAAATATAATTCATGCTGACATGTCAAAATGTGTGAAGAGAACAGAATTGTGACTTTGTGACCGAGCTTCATTGACTGATGGCTCGGAGAAGCATCTGGACCTCTTTTGAACATGAGCATTAGATCAGGCCATGTATAACACACCGTAGGAGTCCCAAATAATGACGTGCGGGGTTGAGCAGGTTATGCCTGATCTTTGCTTGAGGGGTTACTTCATCCAATATCCATTCATTTCATTCATTGGATTCCCCGCCTCCTCCCAGGCAAACTTGTGCTCGGTGTCACATGATCCTTTGTGAGAGAGTGTACGCTCCGTGCCAAGCATCTACTGAGTTTTGTGTACTCAGCCCCGGCCTCGTGTCTACATACGGCGCTCACTGGCCTTATCACAAATGACCAGAACAACACTCGATAACGAGTCAAGCCCCGCCTTCACAGTGACTCTGCAGTTACAGGCGGATCTGTGCATGCTTCAGCCAAAAGGACTTTACAACGGTTCTGATCGCCTATATCGGATTGGCCGATATTTAGCATTTTACAACCTCATTGATCAGATCAGTAAATTGAGTCATTACACCCACACTGTTCCCGACGTATACATGTACCTGTGGCGGGCCACCACATATGAATTTCAACCGCCACTGATGGATTTTGCCGTTACCCGTCAATATCTCAGCAACATATGAACTTTCTTCCGCTGCACGGAGACACTGCTCAGCTCCTTGTGCGCGTCTGCTCATCGATACCTGCACCACTTGCTTTTCTGGTACAAAACTGCAATTACAGTGCTTCAAACAAAGTATCAAAAGTATCTTGATGAAAGCTTGACAATGGAATTTAGTGAGGTCAGAGGCCTGAACATTTTGACGGTATTGATTCCCCCCACCGCATTGCAGTCGACACCATGTCACGTCGTATCACAATTGGTGATATTCTTGTTGTATTTGGGTTTGTTTTTGCTTAAAGACTACGACAAAAAGAGAAACAACCACGAAGAGCGTAACTGTTCACTCAATTGTCCACAATTATACAGTTATGCAAATTATCTTTGTGGGACAAATGAAGAGATATTTGCAAACGCTGAGTCCCATGTCCACCATCAATACAGCGTATGACTTCTATAGGCAGCAGACCTTGGCAAACACGGCCCAGGCCCACATTCAATCCTGTCACAATCTCTCACCGGACTGCAACAGTGATCATGAAGTCAAAGTCAATTGTAAAATATGCCGTGTTTCATTTTGAAAGCTGTCCTTTTCATGTGCACACCGTGGACGCTAGTACTTTGTACAAGCGAGGGCGCAAACAGCGACTCCGACTTGTGTCTCAAGTGTTGCCAACTTATATTTAGCAACTTTTCCGAACCCTCCAGCGACTCTTTTTCCAAAAAAGAGAAGAGTAAAAATGAGATATGTGGTCCTCGTGTTAACAGCATTCTTATTCCCTGCACGGTGGACCTAAGAGCACCAAGCGAATGCGGACTGATTATACTGGACGTGAATACACAGTTTCATATCAGCAAAGTATTTTTCCTTTTCATATGACAATCTGTCCTTGTCAGCTCTGCTTCGTAGAATTTGAGCAAGGACATGCTGGGGGTCCTGGTGGTGTCAAACTCCTCACCACACATTTCACTTGGCAGTCATGCAAGTGTGACTTCTGTGGAGAGAGTGTGACTACGAAAGTGTTCCATCACTGGACTTGTCAATGTGCTTTCATTTAAAGAACTGCAAAATCTAGAGAAAACCGGTTGAAACAGAACCAAAATGCCTCTTGACATGCCTTGACTTGGCCTCGTTCCCAATTGAATCCTCTGTAATCGTCGATCACGTTATAATGTACTGTATTGCGCTGGAATCAGTACAGTATTCAGAATTGTTATTAATCCACGAGCTCCTGAAAACAGCATTTCAAGTCAAGACAACGGTTGTATTTGAAAGGTTTTGTCAGTATTGAGGCCAAAACGAGCCTGCTTCAGATTAGTTCCGACTTAACGAGACCACATCCGCCGTGTTGTTCACTCCTTCTTGACTCCTGACAACCCCTCCGCCCCCGCTCATATGGCCTATGGTTAATTATGGACCGTCTTATTACAACAACAGTGGGAGTGGCAAAGCAGCAGACTAGCTCAGAGCCCTCAGTCACATGTCCTTGGCCTGCTGTATTCAAAGTTAAAATACAATACAATACATGCTGATTTATATAGCGCTTTCACAACAGCGACAGCTGTAACAAAGCGCATAACAAAACCGTTAACATAAAGAAAAATAAATAAACACAACACATAACATAAAACACGGACAGTCGTACAGTCCAGCGGGAATACATTTTCAAAACATATTTTCTTCTTTTCTTTCTTTATTTGTGGCGACCGGGGGGAATTGAGGTGACGATTACCAAACTGTACACCAGTAGAATGAACTGGGTCTTTGCAGCTTGAGTCATACCTGTTTCCATGGCAACCACTGGACCAACTAAGCGCAAGCACAGAGGGAGACACTTAGCAATGCTGTTTATTCCCCATCATTCTCAGAAGTGATGCTGAGCTGGGACTTCATTTCCAGACTTCTTGTTGGCTCAGTGACTAGCAGCCGTGGTATGTGTGTGAGTGAGTGTGCATGTGTGTGAGTATATGTACGGGGTTGGGGGTATAGAGAGTGCATAACTAGGTATCCAGTAGTATATTGGGTGTATATTATACATAGGATATTATAGGGCCCTCTTCCTCAACTGGCGGACCGCGATCCACGACCGAACCGCCGACCTCCTCTGTCCGGACCCTCGGCAAATTGTATGAAATAATAATTTATAACGTGATTTTTACGTTTTACATTTGATATTTGTGGACTATAATCTGCGCATTACCGCGATCGCTTGTTAAAATTATCCGTTGTATTCTTTGCGTGCACTAACAGATGTAATGCAGACTGCGGCAGCGCGACTTTGTGTGTATAATGTTTGACTCCCTGTAGACCTTGGCTGAGCAGGGCATGTCGGCGATAACAATGCGCTGATTGGCTCCTCTGAACTTAAGGTGTGCCCATACATAAGCGTCAGCACGCGTCTATCCCAATACATACGCATTCAAAATGGATTGTGTCAGGAAACTGACGCATGCGCGACGCCACAGTGTGCTCACAGCTTCAGCACAGGAAAGCCGCACACAGACAATTAGACAAAACGAATCGCGGGAGGTTTCGATTGTGTGCAGTTCTGCTCCCGTCCACCGGGGGATCTTTGCGGCTGTTTAACAGCAGAACACTGCAACATGGTAAATGAACATCCCAATGGCGTCCTCAAATAATATTTGCATGCCTCAGACATTGCATTCACCTTTAGTGGAAGAACAGCACTGCACATTCCTGTGCTCCCTTGTGTCAGTATTTAAAATGGTTCTTAACTCCTCTTCTGATATATTTTTTAAGTGATTTCAGAGGGGGTGTGAATAGGGGAATTGTACAAATGAAAAGGATATTTTTGTTTTCATGTTCAGTATTTATTTTGGTAAAATTGGTATTTTGTTTTTGTTAAATTAACGGAAAAAGACAACTACTGTTTAACAAAGTTAAAGTAAAAATGTCTTATTTCCCTAAAAGGGCTATTTCTATTATTAAGCAGGCACAACTTAACAAAATAATAGAGTTCCTCTGCCTCAACACAATACCTCCTTATTTTGCTGTGTACTAGCAAAGTGAATAATTGTTATTTTCATGCATTATTATTATTATTATATCCCATTATTGGTTGGTTGTGAGGAGTGTTGATTTGTATAAGCTTGGCTTGACCGTACTAAATGGGTATAGCCCTGCTCCCCATGACCGACGTGCATGGGACCGGACCTTGGTCTTATTAAAAAAAAAAAAAAGTGGACCGACAGCATTTCTAGTTGAGGACCACTGGAATAGGGTATACAGTATATTTATATACTGTATAAATACACACACACACACACACACACACACACATATCTACAGATATGGGTGTGTGCACCTATCCGTGTCCATATAAAGGCAAACGTAAAAACAAAGAAGCATTTTTAAATGCAACTCTGAAGAAACAGTTCACATAACGCATTTTGTAGAGACTGCGTTTTCTCCACTTTGACTTCTACGAGTCAAGACAAGCTGTGAGCGAAGTGTTTTTTGTAAATGTGACGGGTCTCCTAGTTAAAATGCTGCTGCCACGTTACGCTCACAAATTATTTATCAAGGAGCTAGTGGAGGAATCGAGTGGGTTTCTCTGGTGATCGCTGAGGCCTCCCGCCCTCCTTGGTGCACGGCACTTAATTGTATCGCTGCATCTTTGCGCAGGTGATCACAGATTGACAATTGCTCGCATGGGATCTAAGTCTCCCATCGATGCATAATGCACACGGGAACATTTCAACAAAACTTGCATCTGGAAGACTGTGAACAGCTGATGAGATTGACGCAGTTTAAAATGGAGTGATTGACAGCCATTCGATCCCGTTGATTGTTTAACTCAGCAAACAACCTTATGGAGAGTTTTATGCAACATTGTTTTATATTTGCACATTTCAACCAAGTGCAACTTTATTTTAAATCCCTTAGATTTTGCTGCTAACTCATTTAATGTTCAGTTTGATTAGTGTACATCAAATAAGAATTTCCTCGAAAGGGTAGAAAAACTTGGTGCGTTATTTGGCGCGGCTGCTGCATTGATGTGCTCTTTCTACACTCATACTTGTGCAACATTTTGCCAAGAATTGTAAACACCTTGATGATATAGATCATTGATATTGGTTGCAAACAGTGTACCTCAAGGATTCCTTTTGTGTCCTGTCCTCATTGGTGTCTATTGAAATGTTATTGTGTCGCCTAGTGATTTTCACATCACTTACCGGCCAAATGCACACTCTAACAACCAATTCAACCAAACACTCAAATTCTCAAGAAGAATTGTAATCTTAAATCACATCTCTACACAAATAAATAGCCATGTTGTTTTTCAAGAGTGTGCGCATGTGTGTATGTGTGTGTGTGTGTGTGCGTGTGTGGCCGGTTGGGTGTGTAAAGACTGCACAACTCTGGCTAATTTGTTTCAGCTGTGAGGTCTGAGAATCCAAAAAACTAGCAGAATGATGAACTTGATACATCGATGTTACAAGCTGTTGCGCATTTTGAAAAGTCTTCCATAATTAATAAAGTGGTTCAAAACTCCACAATTAAGTGGAGCGTGTACACAAAACAACAAGACACGCAAAGATAAAAACAAATTAACTGAAGCGGATGACATTACAGCTCAGCAGCAGATGGGTTTGACTGTTTATAGGAATGTAGGAAGTGCCATTTCAAGGGCCGAACATGTAACACCAGTCATAAATCTAAAAATCCAGTCACATTATCTCCAACAGCCAGTTCACACTTGTATCGCAGATAAACATTCCAGGACACACTGTCACTGTGATCATTCCAGGTTTTTTGATCCGTGGCTATTTTTAACTCTCCACAGGTATGCCTTCTGTCTATTTTATGAGACAAGTCAAATAGATGTGGATGAAATTCTTGAGAAGTGTCGAGTACGGCCAAAGGACTAAACTATTTTCTCGTCAGATGATCCATGCATTGATCTGTGGATGCCCCGACCTCCCAGATGGTTGCCACTATGAGATGAACTTTGCATTTGCTTAGCCAAAACTCTGAACCACAAGCAACATGACCAAGGCTCGACTTCACAGATATCATTTTGTTTAATCTGCAGAAAGCAAAAATGAGGATCCACACTTGCTGTATCTGGAACCTTCACCACTGCCAAAAACCCAGTGGGGTTAATGAGTGAGCTGAGAAAGAGGAAATGCACACAAGCGAGAAGCCGTGATTAATGACACAGTAAAACTGTGCCTCATAGTACACAGGCGACGTTCGTAATACACATAGCATCGCTGAGCCGCAAGTTATCTCACAGCATTCATTCTCGTGATGAAGGCAAACGTTGTTGAAGCGGGTGATGGATTGCACTACCGTATACTGTGTGCCGGATGCGTACACTCTAATCGCAGAGTTCCCATGAACGTACGACACATGGCTTTCCTTCATTTAATGGCTGCAAAACAGCACAGTTAAGTCTTGTACAGTATTCATTACAGTTTTTTTTATTTATAAAGTAGGGAAGAATGAGTACTGACATCAGGTTTCGCTGTCGGGCCGATATCGGCCTTATTTCAATGTATCGGCTACTCACAACAATGTCTGCTACTCTCCTGTGGCCGTTTTACTGTCAGAAACTAAATGGCATGCAGGCTAAAAGAAGTGAACTCCATCCATGTCAATCATCTCATTTGCCCATTAAGATGCAATTTGTGTAACCAGATGTATCTTTACAAAGTTTTTATTCATGCATAATGTGCATTATTAGTGTACTGCTACCAACATTATACGTTTAGTTGTTAACTCGATTTGGGTGGTATGATGACTTTCTCCATTACGATATTTCATGCATGTACTTGTTTCACACGTTTAACTGCTTTACTTGACTGAGAAAAATAAAATATCATTCACTGCAGTAAGAAGGCCTCTTTTTTTCTGAATTCAGTACAGGCGACATAATGCTTTGACTTGTTCTTGTGTAGTATTCAGGGTGCTATACTCCCCTAATTCTTTTTTATACTCTTATGTACCTATGTTTTGTAGTACAAGAGTTGGATTTTATTACATTTCATGTTTGATCCATTTCCTACTTTTATTGTTTTGGACAGGTAAAAAGAAATGAAAATAATCAATATCAGCTAATATAATAAAATTTTTTAGCATCCCCATTTTCCAACTTCAGAGTGTGATGCTCAACATTTAACATATGAACCTGTATGATTTCACACTTCCATTTATTTTGGACAAAGACTAAAACTGAGGGATTTGTCAGTTTAATGTTGCGCTTTTGTTAACTTATTCCAAATGAGTCCTTAATTCAGTCAAGTATAGTCAAGTCAAGTCAACAGTATTTAATTACAAGAAATCAGAGTTAACTGTTTTATTTTGCACTTCTAAATGCAGAGTGACCATTCCGCCTTTTGTCAGAAACAAACAAAAATGCATTTCTTTGAAATTATCTGTCATTGGTTTTAAAGAAATGTTCTGTATCGAAAGTACAGTGGCATCGGTTACTTATTATCATCGAGCACTCGTTGGTTGAGTACAGTACATGTGATGGTATCGGTCTAAAAAAAAAAGTAGTCTTGAACATCCCTATAGAACAGACAAAGATCAGAATGCGAGTGGCCACCATACTATAATCCCCCACCACACGCTCCTCGCTCTTGTCGTTCTCACCACCGCGGCCCTTCCCTTTGGGGAAGTGAACAAAGCATCTCTTGTGTGTCGACACACAGACCCGAGTGACCCTGCTTAATATCAGAGTACTCTCCCACTGGCAAGCACAGAGGCGTCCAGCCGAGGCAGCTTGACTCGGCCCGCTGACCTTCAGCGAGCCCCCAGGCCCATGGCATGACGCACAAATAACACACTGTCCGAACAGAGACACTGAGTACATGTCAGTTTGTGGATGTGTCATGGTGACAAACATGGCGGACATTTGACCATAATGTCTGCTCACACAATCAATTAACCCATCCGAAATACCGATGGGACATTTGAAATACACTTAATAAATGACGGAAATGGAATAAGTCATAGAAAAATAATGGGATATATATAATATGTCATGTTCTGTGCATCTATGGTCATAAAAAAATAAAATAAAGCAAATGTGAATTCATTAGGATTCATTTGCAAGTTTGGTCTGTCACATCTGTCAGAAAATCTGCAAAAGTTGTAATTATTGTATTCCAAAGTAAAATCAGATGTTGCAGAGGGTTGCAAATGTCTTGTTTTGAAAAAAAAAAAGCACAAACATAAGCCATCTGCTTTAATGGATGACTACGGTACATAAGTCTGAGAATATTTACTGGGGAGAGGCTGCAATTCCAAGGATTTGGACAATTTCATGTGTGAGAAGCCCTCTAAAACAATTCAACAATCGTCAAAAATAATTCTTGATTGATTTCATAATCGATTATTGTTCGATTAACCGATTAATCGCTGCACTACTAGATCAAGTTTTTTTAAAAGATATTCATTCATTTTTTTCAGACCATACTTTCCAATTTTGCATATTTTTCCAGACCTGAACATTTACAAAATCCAATTCCATATTCGTCCATACTGATGTCGGATCCCTGGTAGTCAGTCACATTACAATAAGATCCAAAACGTATTCGTACTTGAACTACTGCAATAACAAAGACTGTGTTTCTTCCAAAATGTCATTCCATCATTACATGTGCAACAACTTAGATTATCTGTATTTAACTTCTAAGAACAGCACATTGTTCCCGTTAAACATTCTTTGAGTGTGCGTTTCTTGTTTATCCCAAATGCTCTTGGGCATATTTGTTTTGAAGTTTTTCTTCCAACACTGTATACTCACAGAGACCCATTGTGCTCCACCCTCCCAAAATCAAACAGCCTAGACTTTAGTGACTTTCTGATTAACAACCTGGATCATCTCAGAGCCAAAAGGCATAGTTCCCTCCAAATTAACACGAATGCCGCTTTTGTGTCCAGAGGATGTTTGTCAAATTAGATTTGGGTCGAGTCTTAAGCAATCGTATTGGTCAAACGTTCCAAGCCAACCCGAAAAGAAAGCAACACTGCAGTAAAGGTCTAAGTGGGAACTGTTATTAATTGCGATGCGAATTTGACTACATCATCCGATCCTTTACGGGAACCAATTATTAAATTGATGATCAATGAATCGCTTGATTGATGTTATCAGTCTCGCTCTAAATGTTCTGCAAATCATAGTGTGATGCCTGAGTTGTACTGAGAAAAACATTTCTTCTTGAATGAGAAACTCCCATCGAAGCTATGTTGTTATCAATCAACACAACTCAATCAATAGCGCCTCTGCTGGTTATGTCCAAGTAGTGTGCTTTTTTTTTTAATGAAAGAAGAGAGTCTAATTTTTCATTTTGATGCTGTGTTTACATAGTCATAAAACACAATATTTTGCGAGCTATGAAACATGAGAATCGGCTCATAGGTTCTCTGTTGAAAGCATTGACAACAATGCTGAAACTGAAAAGTTTGCCAACACAACTGTCAACTTATTTTTCTGCCCTGGTTAGCATACATCAGGGCTGCGCATTACGTCGATCGCGACCAACCAGTAGATCGTGGACTGGTCCCAAGTCAATCACGATGGGTGTCGAGGAGAAAAAAAACAAACAGCAAAAACATTTTTGTTTCTTTGTGCATGTTAGTAATAGGTTTTTGTGTTAGCGTACACTACACCCCAATCATCCTATAAGTCTCATTTTCACCAAAAATATTCAAAAACTAAAATAAAATAAAGCAGGTAAATCTTTCACCTACGGTGTCGCATGACCTGTGTCACCGGAAGTTGTTAGCGCTCAGCAGTCTGCAATTGCAGCTTGTGATCAGAGCCGTTGCACTGTATCTTTTATCGTTATCATTATTCTCATTCAGAGTTAGTTTCGTGTACAATTCACTGAGGGCACGGGCAAAGAATACGAATCTAGAGGGCCGAGGGAAGCACTTTAAAACGGTACGTGTGAGCTACGATAGCTAACAGGCTGCAAAAGTGCGTTGCATGCCTCCGTGTCAGGCTGTTGCTCATCACGGCGTGAGTGTGTATGTGCGTGCCCGGTAACGGGTCGATCGCGGGAGGTTGGTTGATGGAAAAGTCGATCTTCAGTCCAAAAAGTTTGGGCACCCCGGACAAATGCCAACCCTGATGAGAAAAGCGAGCAGCGTAACCAGTCAGGTGTCAAGCTTTCTTACCTGTTTCCAAAGGAACCTGTCCTCCTGGTTGATCTGCCAGGTGGTCACCAAGTGTATGATGGACAGTACAGCTCCGCTAAACACCGCCGCCCTCATCCTTACAGGCAAGAGGGTGTAGATGATGTAAATGAAGAACACAGACCACCAGATGCCCTCTGAAGCGCTCCGCGGTGCCACCATGAGCACCCCAAACACTTGGACTGACACCAAGACGCCGATGACCAGGTAACTGACCATCCACATGTAGTCCTGATGGAAGCCGTTGCGGTTGCACACCACCATGAGCGCCATGAAGAGCGCCATTGCCACCGACAAGGCGGATGAATAGGCCACGTGAGGGGGTGCATGGACACAGTGGAAGGTCAGCATGATGCCGCACACAATCACGAGGACCCCCATCAACATGGTCAAAGAGCTCTGGTTGAGCCTGAAGAAGTATCTCTGGTAAAGACGTTCCAGTTTGCGGGATTGGAACTTTTTCGATTGGAATACTCGCACCACCCTGAGCCAACAGTCGGCGGCTGTCACGACGCCAGCTGCGCCGCTGGCGCTGTCGTCTCCCATGTCGCCGCCGCTTCCATTGCACCCGCCTTTCCTGCCCTTCAGCTCGCCGTCCTCAAAGTCCAAGTCCACCGATTTCAGCCCCACCCCTTCCCTACCGGCTCTTTTTCCGTAGTGGTCTTCCTGCCATCCACAACGGGCTCCAAAGTTGCCCCCGCCTCCCACGGCCATCCCTCCACGATGGTGCTGGTGGAGGGGGGCGCCGGAGGGAGGCTCCATCGCATCTGGATCCCGCAGACAGCTCATGTAACGTGGGTTGCACAGAGATGAGCCTCCCCTCCGTTTGGATTTCTTGCCATTGCGCTCCCCCCACGCGGTCTTACGGTCATCCACTCTGGCGACTAGAAAACCACTGAACCAGGACATTCTGCGTGAAGACGGCGATACAAAAAGATCAAAGACAAATAAGTACGATTCAAATGCATTCCCGATTGCGTTGGTATCTTACCTGTTGGGGTTCTGGTACATGTCCCCGCCCTTTCCCCCGCAGCTGTCTCACTCATTTATACGAAGTCACACTGCAGGGCGGCACAAGGGGAGTGACTTGATGGGGTCAAAACGTGCGCCACAAAGCTCCTGGTCTCCAAGTGCGCCCGAGATGCTGATCAAACCACAAAACTTTGCGAGAAGACCCTTCTCCACGGCTTTCTCTGGATCTAAAGGAGAAATTGAAACACAGAAAGAGAGCAAGACTTAATTGAGCATTGACACATGAGCAACAAATCAGAGCTGAAAAGATCAGATGTGGGCAAGCCTACTTCTTTATTTACTGGACAGTTGGCCTCCGCTGGGGAATGGGACCAGCCCGGCACACAAAAAGCCAAAATACATATATAATGGACACCCCAATGGAATGGGAATAAAATAATAATGATTACAGCCTAAAATGCTGATGATACACAGTGAATAACGAGCCGAGCCGAGCCACCACTGGAACCGAGCCTAAAACCGCAGTCATCTTGGCATTTCTCATGCACATTTGCAAGTAGCAATGATGTTAAGCAGATGTAGCATCATAACTTCCTAATTCTCATTTTCGTCTTCATTATTCACAAGGAAGCAATTTGTTCATTTGGTGTCTTGCATACCTGCAGAAACACTCAAGACTATCAAAGAGTTCACTCTGTTAGTTTAGATTGTTCTACTGTACATCTTTTGCACTGTTAGGCAAAAATCGGTGCTGCTTACTGGTAATACCACCCATCAGCCAAAATTTCTTTCAACATTTTTCCATCTTCATCTTCCTCGTAAAAAAAATATAGGTTAATACAAAGTTGAACTAGTCTCTAATTTCAATACAGATGCTTTGAAACTGGCAATACCAAACTTTTTTTGGAAATTGTGAAAATCAAAATTTTTAGAGTTGGTTTCATTTTACTCTGACAATAGAAAAAAATAACATCATTTGAATATACAAAAACTGTCAGTCCCTCATTTTATGTTACATTTGAACACAGATTCGTGAGAGAAATAATTGGGGTCACCCAGAACAGATGATTACTTCAGTAAATTTGAGATCAGGGGTGCCCATTAACTTGATCACGACCGACCGCTTCATCGACTGGTCCCAAGTCGATCGCGAGGGGTATAGAGGAGAAAAAACAAACAAACAACCATTTGTGTGTCTTTGTGCATGTTAGTAATATATTTTTTTGTGTTAATGTACACTGCACCCTAATCATTCAGAATGTCGTCTTTGATCCACTGGTGAAAAGGACACTTTGATTGGCTCCTCTTTCATCTATAACATCTTCAAACAACAAAGTGTATGCAGGAAAAGTGGTTAAGATTGCACGACTGTGTCTTATGTGTTGTGTTGCATTATTTTGTCATTTTATGTTAACTGTTCTTTTGATTGGGGCGCGGGCACCCGCAGCGGCTCCTCTTGTTGTCTTGTCTGTTTGAGAAGGAAGAAATTTAATCTGTGCTGTATGTTGCACATACAGCGCATTTGACAATAAAGTTCTACTTGACTTGACTTGCTCGTGCGCAGTAACGGGAGGTTGGTTGATCAAAAGTCGATCTTCGGTCCAAAAAGTTTGCCCATCCCTGTTTAAGATGAATCGATGCATTGTGATCCTTTGCAAAAAAAGATCCTCCTTTGGCTAATGCATTTTGAGAGAACAACTGTACTTTGCACTTGAAGTCTGTTATCACAACTGACGATAAAGAAGAGTAATAAATGCATATAAATGCCACAAAACAACAGGACTCTGTCAAAATGAATATCGCAGTAGTCGATAATGTTCAGCACGGCTGGATATGTGGGCCCTGCAGCACATCCTTAAAATCACAAAAGCTCCAGTCTGCTAAAACGACTCTGTGACTGAGAGTCTCGTTTCTAGTGTCTCTATGACAAAAAAAAATATTGGTGGATCAGCATACTAATCGGTCTGCACATGCACACTGGCCAGTCAACCATTTAGTCCAACCAGTAAAACAACACATTAATGCTGTGTATGGTGGATTTAATGAAGAATGATAACAAAAGGACAATTGAAACTTAAGTGTGTTCCACGATTATCTGTTAAATGAATGTAAGAGTGAATTCACTGTGCACTGACGGAGAAAACATCTGTCGGTCTTAGCACCTACAGTCGATGGCTGATGTTATCAGGCCTGCAGACCTGCATTTTGAACCGGAAGGAGCATGCTGCGTTGATGAAGCAAAAATAGCATTTGCTCGCTCCATCTTGCCTGCCTGCGCCTTCTCTGGCACGTCCAATGCCTCCTCCTCCTCTTCCCCATCGACCAGATTCAAGGAGACCCCCGCCCCCCTCCTTCAACCTTCCCTGTCTTCCTCCCTCCTCTCCCCTGCACAAGGTCGACTGGCGTGGACCCACTCGCGTCGCGGTGGTCGCTGTGAGCGTGGAGCTCGCTTGGGAGGTGGACGGGTGGGGGATAAGGGAGGGCGTGGGACTGAGTATTCCTACAGGGGCCATTTTTCACGGGACTGCCGCTACATTGATGCTAATTCCCTTACCCCTTACACACACAAACACGCGCGCGCGCGTCACACACAAACACACGCACACAAAGTCATTCATCAAGCAGCTTGCTCCATTTTCGACGTGATGCCCAAGCCAGGCTGCGCATCTTTTGCTGCCGTCCAGATGTTCCAAATAATCACGCGAACTGCGGGGAAATTAATGTCTCATTCTGTTCGGACGCGTTCAAGTCTAACACACGAATGATGTGATGTAAATGAAATGCAAGAGAGAAAAAAAGGCCACGCGCAGGCCGTGTTGTGCGGGACTGCATTCACACAGCGTCGGCTTCTTGTTACATAACAGCATGGCCTATGTGACAACTATAGCGGGGACCGTTGGTCCAGCGGGTGGACCGACACAGAGACGCCGCGCGCAGACATTTAGCCTCTTTGATTCGGTATTATGCATCGGTATTCTCCTCCATATTGCTGACAGCGACACATGCAATTGCTGCTGCACATTCCTCGGCATCAATTCGTTGCAATTGATTGTCTACAAACTGCCCTGGAAGTGACGTCCAGTGAGGTGTTTTTTGACTCGTGTGTTATTAAAAATCTTAAATCTGCAGGCGCGCGTCTGTGATGAGTGACAACAAGAAACACAACAGCCCGAACGGCCACGCAGATGGCGTTGACGTTGTTCTGAGCGTCTGAGTGAAAAACATGCACCGGCCGCGTCTCCTTTGCCAACAAGCAGCATAAGAATGGCGGCCTCCAGCTATGTCATTCACTCCACTTTGACGGGGAGTCGCCAGGCGGCTAGGTACAACCAGCTTCGGGGACGTGTGCGTGCGTGTTGGACACTCTGTATTACACGCGTCGGTCTGTCATGGTGTGTGCAAAGCGGCGGCTCACTTGAGAGCAAGACGCGGACTCACCGTGATCATCTCCGCGACCGCAGCGGACAAGCCGATCCGGCGAAAAAGTGGCAGTGGACGTCCCGGGTGGAAGACCATTGATGGGGCTAGCTGCCCACGGATGGTGCCGCTGAAGTGGTCACTCTGTGGTGCGCCTCCCGGAATCGTCTTGCTCCACTCCCTTGCATCTCCTCCCCCCTGACCCTCTCCGGCTCCGAGCACGACTGTGAAGACGAGGGAGGTAACACGAGGGAGATCATATCTCACTTCCGGTGGGAGTTTTTAAAATAAAACTAGCGTGGAGTTTCATGACACTGTCTTCAGACAGCTAGAGCATGCGTCTGTCCGTCGCTAACATTGAGTTAATTTCGTAATAATAATCACCATAATAATTAAACAAAAGTGTACAGTTTAACACAGCAATATATTTATGATAGTTATATATTTAGGAATAATGTTCAATATTTATGAGTTGAAGGGGTAGGTTCGGCCTCAGGTACAATTTTTCCTTAAATTGGAAACTAAGACAAATTGGTAAATCCGTGTTGTGCAAGCAAACCACCAAACAAAAATGAAAAAATGTCTCAAAAACCTGACGTGCTCAAAAAAAGCCATTTTGAAAACTGGTGTCAAAATACTGTTCATTTAAGATGGCTTGTGAGGGTTGGCAAATTTAGCGAATGGTGGGTTTTCACCAGGGTTCGTTAAAGGTTGCAAGAGATTGCAAAGATGTTTGCTAAAAATTGTAACTCTCGCAAACGTTTTTTGTTTTTTTAATTGTTGTAAAGAAATGCTGAACATGCTCAAACTGCAACATGTTTGTGGTCAAGCGTTTCTGTTCAGGCTTTCACAACAAAATGATTATAATTTTTATCTGGAATGAAAGCAGCAAACTTGTTTTTTTTTTTTTTTGATAAATAAATAGCCACTGTCCGTATCTCTCGCCCCATCTCTTCATTAAACATGACAAACATCAGTAGGCATGCTTCAAAATCACTTTTATTCACAAAATATGTAGGCTATGATGCATTGATGCTCTTTGAATGAAGAGGCAAATTGTTCCCTGCCATCCCCCATTTTTGAATGTGTTTCAATGTTATTATAGTGAATAAAATTGATAAAATAACTAAAATTAAAATAAACATTTTTCTAAAGGAAATAAAATTTAAATGACTGAATTAAAAAAGTGATGGAACTTATTCCAGTCACGTGGCCATCACCCTGAGGAAATCCATCCATGCAGCCATTTTCCGAACCGCCTGATCCTCACTCGGGTCGCGGGGGGTGCTGGAGCCTATCCCAGCCGTCTTCGGGCAGTAGGCGGGGGACACCCTGAATCAGTTGCCAGCCAATCGCAGGGCACACAGAGACAAACAACCATCCACGCCCACACTCACACCTAGGGACAATTTAGAGCGTCCAATCAACGTGCCATGCGTGGGAGGAAACCGGAGCACCCGGAGAAAACCCACGCGGGCCCTGGGAGAACATGCAAACTCCACGCAGGGAGGCCAGAGCTGGAATCGAACCCGGTACCTCTGCACTGTGAAGCCGACGTGCGAACCACTGGACGACCGGGCCGCCCCCGTGAGGAAATGTTTCAGCCAAATACATTAAAAAAATAATAATTGTAAAAATCGATCACAATTTTTTAAAAAACTTTATGTCAAAATACGACTAAGGCTACTAGAGTGAAAAAGAATAGCAATGCCTAACTCTAAAAACTGTCCATCCATCTATCAATTTTCTAATCCGCTCAAGGGTTGAAGCCCACCCCAACGGTCTTTGGGCAATAGACGGACGGGGTACACCCTGAACCAGTTGCCAGCCAATCCCAGGGCACACATAGGCAAACAATCATTCACGATCACAATCACACCTAGGAGTTAATTGTATTTAAAGTACAAAATTCAAAGCAAAATAGAAATTAATGATAATGAACAAAATTGTGGTAAATTTTGGACAAAATTATGTCAGGGATTGCACTAACGCTGTCATTGCAATAACGCAGTGTGATCTTATTTTTATTTGGGTTTTAAAAAAATAAAAACCTCCTATTTTGAAAATCAATTTCTCAAACATCCTGTGTAAGTAGGTCAAACTTTGGTTGGTTGGCGCAGCCGTCCTCAGCAACGCTTGGCTTTGCCCAGCGCGGTCCAATTTAGGATGGCAGCACTCTCTCTAGTGGTGAGAAAGGTGTCTGCAGGGATCCGTCACCACATGGGATGAGCCTTGGTAAATACCGTTTGTTTGAGTGTTCATTCGAAATCCTTGATATCCAGCATAAGGTCCTAATACTGTCTGCACTTGAACTAGTACTGTACATTGACTAGTAAGACAATTCAGCGCACTGTTGACTGTGTCTTATGACTAATGTTTTCTTTTGGCTTACTAGTGAGGCAACTACATACTCACTGGTGAGACAAAACTGTGCAATAATATTGACAAAAGACCATTCACACTCGTGGACAATTTAAAGTCTTCAGTCACCCAAACTTGCATGTTTTTGGAAGGTGTTAAGCAGCCTGAATACTCGAAAAGAAAGCCCACACAAGCAAAAGTTGAACATGCGACGTCCTCAGTGAAAGGCCTGAGTTGAGATTTGAAGCCTGTACCTCAGGACTGTGGGGTCACCATGCTACCACGAGTATCCAGTATAGATACTTAAAATATTCATAAAATTCCACATTCTGTCTTGCACTAATTGAGGTGGGTTTGGAAAACAAAAAAAGCCAAAGAAAAAGTAAACACAAACTGTTGACATCAGTCTTTCCACTGTTCTGATGTGAAATCTTTCCACTTCACTGCTGAAAAGAGTAGTTGTGCGCTTAATGAGCATCAGCGCGTACATTTGCTGCAGTATTGTATTACCGAGACTGAAAACTAGTGGTGGGAGTAAGTCACATATGTGCAGGTCACAAGTAAGTCTCAAGTCGTAACCTTCAAGTCCAAATCAATTCCCAAGTTACTGTGAATAAATATCAAGCAAGTCACGTTAAGTCATTGCTTGGTTCATGCAAGTGAAGCAGGCCTGGGAAGTAACGGATTGTACCGGTATGTACCAGGCGTATATATTCAAGATGCAGTACTCGAAAAATGGAACTGTAATCCATTACAGTTACAGAAAGAAAATGTATAATCCGATTACAGAAGCATTTATCACAAATATGTTATCCTTCCAACACTGGCCATAAAACAAGTCATACAGTTCATATAGTGGAGTGACAATGAAACCTGTTTTCACTCATCATAACTCAACAAATCAATCACATTTATGATTGATGAAAAGTTTATTTACGGTATATCTCCAAAAATTGAGTGCATATGCACAAATGTGCATTTACATCACAAAAAAAACTTAAATGAACAACAATTTAAGAGTATTACAGTTCACATTGTAACGAGTCCTGATGCTAAATTCCCCAATGTGCAGGGGTGAGTGGCCAACTGTCGTTTTTGCACTGACCATGTCAGGTCCTAGTCGGATGATGCAAGGTGCGTCAACCCTTAGCTTCACAGTTCACGCAGCTATCTTACCTGCGCCTGACAGATGAAGGTACAGTAAATGGTGTAGAACAGTAATCCTCAACTAGAAAGGCTGTAGGTCCACTTTTTTTTTTTTATAAGACCAAGGTCCGGTCCCATGCACGGCGGTCATGGGGAACAGGGCTATATGCCAATTTAGTATGGTCAAGCCAAGCTTATACAAATCAACGCTCTTCACAACCAACCAATAATGGGGTGCATGAAAATAACAATTATTCACTTTGCCAGTACACAGCAAAATAAGGAGGTATTGTGTTGAGGCAGAGGAACTCTATTATTTTGTTAAGTTGTGCCTGCTTAATAATAGAAATAGCCCTTTTAGGGAAATAAGACATCTTTACTTTAACTTTGTTAAACAGTAGTTGTCTTTTTCCCTTAATTTAACAAAAACAAAATACTAATTTTACCAAAATAAATACTAAACATGAAAACAAAAATATCCTTTTCATTTGTACAATTCACATCCCCTTTGAAATCACTGAAAAATATATCAGAAGAGGAGTTAAGAACCATTTTAAATACCGACACAAGGGAGCAAAGTGCTTTTCTTCAACTATAGGTGAATACAATGTCTGAGGCATGCAAATATTATTTGAGCATGCCATTGGGATGTTCATTTACCATGTTGCGGTGTTCTGCTGTTAAACAGCTGCAAAGATCCCCGGGTAGACGGGAGCAAAACTGCACACAATTGAAACCTCCCGCGATTCGTTTTGTCTAATTGTCTGTGTGCGGCTCTCCTGTGCTTGTGCTGAAGCTGTGAGCACACTGTGGCGTCGCGCATGCGTCTGTTTCCTGACACAATCATCCATTTTGAATGTGTGACATTTATGTATGGGCACACCTTAAGTTCAGAGGAGCCAATCAGCGCATCGTTATCGCCGACATGCCCTGCTCAGCCATGAGCATGAGCCAGTTCCATCCATCCATTTTCCAAACCGCTTAATCCTCACTAGGGACGCGGGGGGTGCTGGAGCCTATCCCAGCTGTCTCCGCGCAGTAGGCGGGGGACACCCTGAATCAGTTGCCAGCCAATCGCAGGGCACACAGAGACGAACAACCATCCACGCTCACACTCACACCTAGGGACAATTTAGAGTGTTCAATCAGCCTGCCACGCATGTTTTTGGAATGTGGGAGGAAACCGGAGCACCCGGAGAAAACCCACGCAGGCCCGGGGAGAACATGCAAACTCCACACAGGGAGGCCGGAGCTGGAATTGAACCCGGTACCTCTGCACTGTGAAGTCGATGTGCTAACCACTGGACTACCGTATATATATATATATATATAGCGGCTGGATAGCTCAGTTGGTAAGGCATCGGTTTGGCATACGGGAGACGGTGGTTCGAATCCCGCTTGGGGCAAAAATGAGCACATAACACCATCCAGTGTGGGTCCTTGGGCAAGATCCTTCACGCTAATGCCTACCTCATAACATGATGAGAGACAATAAAACGAATGACATGCCGGCTCAGACGTCGCCCGGCGTCAGGTGCTGGGGAACCAGAGCACCTTGATGAAAAGCGGAGATGGGCGAGATGCGATAACATGGCTCTGTTGGAATGCTACTACTCAAGCAACCCTAGTCAGAGGGGTTACATGCAGAGAATGTGGGCTAAATGGTTACTTCGAAACCCACAGTCACGGTTGACCGCGAAACAACTAGTAGCTCAGTGTTCCAACATCCACAAACGGCAACTGCTGTCACAACTTGAGATTGATGAGGTACAACGCAGGTTCCATGGTGAAGGGCCCCAGGCTGCCAGATCAGAGGAGGAGGTCATACAAGAGATTGGGAGGCAAGCCCCAATCAATGCAGATGATGAGATTGGGTGGCCAGCCCCAATGAATGAAATGCTGAGCGAGGCAGCAACTGACCTGAAAGCTAAGATCATGGCGAGAATGAAAGCTGGGCAACCTAGAAACCGATTACAACGGCTATGTGAAGTACCATCTGAAAGTCTCATAGAAAGTGTGAATGCAGCACTGAGGGCGATCCCTACCGTAACGATCACAGAAACCAATGAGCTGATATACGCTTCAGCATCAGTGATCCTGGAGACTCTGGGCTATAAGAGCAACCATGGAAGCCATGAGATACGTTACCCACCATGGAAAAGACGTTTGGAGGCTAAGATCAAGGCGGCCCGGAAAGATGTGAGTCAATTGACGGAGGCCCAGAGAGGTGTGATGAAAAGGCCGATACCCGAGAGGTACATCCAGATGACCATATCTGAAGCACTCGAAACTGCCAAACAAAGGCTCCAAGCCTTGTCCAGTCGCCTAAAGCGGTACACGAAAGAGAATGAGGCCAGACGAATAAACAGGCTGTTCGCAACACAACCTGCAAAAGTGTACGCTCAGTGGCAGGGTCCTAACAACAGAGCTGACCCACCAAGACTGGAAACTGAAAGGTACTGGAAAGGCATATGGGAGAAGGAGGTTGCACATAACAGCAGTGCACAATGGCTGGTGACCCCGAGAGAGGAACACAGCAACCTCCCTGAACAGAACCCGGTTACCATAACAGTGGCAGACATACAGGAAAGAGTCTCAGATATGAAGAACTGGACAGCACCAGGCCCGGACATGGTCCACACTTACTGGCTAAAGAAACTCACAGCACTCCATGAGCGCCTAGCAGGGCGAACGATCCTGATCATGAAGGATCCCTCGAAGGGTGCAGCCCCATCCAACTATCGGCCAATAACCTGTCTCTCCACAACATGGAAGCTCATGTCAGGCATCATTGCGGCTAAGATAAGTGGACACATGGATCAATACATGAACGAAGCACAGAAGGGCATTGGTAGAGATACCAGAGGAGCCAAACATCAGCTCCTGGTTGACAGAACAGTCGCACAAGACTGCAGGTCCCGACGTACCAACCTGTGCACAGCTTGGATTGATTACAAGAAAGCCTATGACTCGATGCCACATACATGGATCACTGAATGCTTGGAGTTGTATAAGGTGAACAGGACCCTAAGAGCCTTCGTTGCGAACTCGATGAGGATGTGGAAAACCACACTTGAAGCCAATGGCAAGCCACTTACCCAAGTGTCCATCAAATGTGGCATATACCAAGGTGATGCACTCTCCCCACTGCTGTTCTGCATAGGACTGAACCCCCTAAGCCAAGTAATCACCAAGACAGGCTATGGATACCACCTCAGAAATGGAGCTACAATCAGTCACCTCCTCTACATGGATGACATAAAGCTGTATGCTAAGAGCGAAAGGGACATAGATTCCCTGATCCACACAACCAGGATCTACAGCAGCGACATCGGGATGTCATTCGGGCTTGAGAAATGTAGTCGGATGGTGACTAAGAGAGGAAGGGTAGTCCGCACTGAAGGGGTCTCACTCCCTGAAGGAACAATAGCAGACATTGAGGACAGCTACAAGTACCTTGGTATACCACAAGCCAATGGCAACCTCGAACTGGCAACAAGGAAAGCGGCTGCGGCCAAATACCTCCAGCGAGTGAGGCAAGTCCTAAGAAGCCAGCTCAATGGCAAGAATAAGACCCGGGCAATAAACAGCTATGCCCTGCCAGTGATCAGATACCCTGCAGGAATAATAAGGTGGCCAAAGGAAGAGATTCAGACCACGGATGTTAAGACCCGAAAGCTCCTAACCATGCATGGAGGGTTCCATCCCAAATCCAGCACCCTGAGACTGTACGCAAGCCGAAAGGATGGAGGCCGGGGACTAGTGAGTGTGAGAGCCACTGTCCAAGATGAAACATCCAAGCTCCATGAATACATCAAGGAGAAGGCTCCAACGGATGACGTACTCAGAGAATGTCTCAGACAATGGGGAACAGAAGATGAGGCGCTGGAAGAGGGACCATCATGAGAGGACAAGCCCCTACACGGGATGTACCACCGGACCATAACTGAAGTGGCTGATCTCAAGAAGTCCTATCAGTGGTTAGAGAGGGCTGGCCTGAAGGACAGCACAGAGGCACTCATCCTGGCTGCTCAGGAGCAGGCCTTGAGCACCAGAGCCATCGAGGCCCAGATATACCACACCAGACAAGACCCAAGGTGTAGGTTGTGCAAAGAGGCACCTGAGACGATCCAACACATAACTGCAGGGTGTAAGATGCTGGCAGGGAAAGCCTAAATG
This sequence comes from Hippocampus zosterae, assembly GCF_025434085.1. NCBI lineage: Eukaryota > Metazoa > Chordata > Actinopteri > Syngnathiformes > Syngnathidae > Hippocampus > Hippocampus zosterae. The sequence goes on from NC_067452.1 coordinate 24,360,950, forward strand.
GATCGCCATAACCAGGTGGCTGGCATAGTCTACCGAAACATCTGTGCGGAGTATGGGCTGGAAACCCCAAGGTCAAAATGGGAAACACCTCCGAAGGTGGTGGAGAATGACAGAGCGAAGATCCTGTGGGACTTCCAGATCCAGACTGACAAGATGGTAATGGCGAACCAACCAGATATCGTGATCATAGATAAAGGGCAGAGGAAAGCCGTTGTAGTGGATGTAGCGGTCCCAAGTGATGGAAACATCAGGAAGAAGGAACATGAGAAACTCGAGAAATACCAAGGGCTCAGAGAGGAGCTGGAGAGAGCCTGGAAGGTAAAGGTGACAGTCGTGCCTGTGGTGGTCGGAGCACTCGGGGCAGTGACCCCCAAACTAGATGAGTGGTTGCAACAGATCCCTGGAACAACATCGGACATCTCAGTCCAGAAATGTGCAGTGCTGGGAACAGCAAGGATACTGCGCAGAACCCTCAAGCTTCCTGGCCTCTGGTAGAGGACCCGAGCTGAATGAGGGACGGACACCACCCGAGGGGTGAGATGAGGATTTTATATATATATATATATATATATATATATATATATATATATATATATATATATATATATATATATATATATATATATATATATATATATATATATGTATAAGTAAGGTTAGGTTAGTGTATAAATAACAAAATACTGTAAACATTTAGTACTATATATGTTGCTCTATGTGACTCGCTATTGTTTTGCTGACTTTCGCTGCCTACACTAACATTCAACTTTGATGTCAAGTAGGGAGCTGCAAAATATCATGCTGGCCACAAATGGCACCAGGACCATGAATTTGAGACCTCTGATTTAGAGAGATTATGTTTAGAGGAATGGTTGTCGATGCCTCTTTCTGTATTCTCCTATATTGTGAAACATTATAGATTAGGTGCTCATTTGAGGGCTGGCGGGTTGTATAAAGTATTAACTGCGGGGGTGCTATAAATGTAGCGCACATGGTAATATATAACATTAATGTAAGATATTTTTAAGTCCACTTCAATTTAAGGTTGGATTTTCCTATTGCTTGTTTGTTTTTTTCATGTTGGTGCTATATTATTCAGACAAAATCAGAGTTTATTAGATGCTTAACTAGGGGTGCCAATAATTATGAAGGGCAGTGTAGGCATGGTGGCCATGTTGGTATCTGACATGCAAAGATGCTCTCAAATCATATCTGAGACCCCTCGCCAAACCCCCAAATTTTCAGACACTCTGTTAAGTAGCCAAATACATGTATTCAAGTTACACGAATTTCAATTTAAGTTTAAAGGGGGAATTATGACAACGGTCTGTCTTTATTGCCGTGTGGAGGCATTTTGCATCCATCTGAGCCAGTTTGGACACCCCCGGCAAGGAGGCACTTAGTACGGACCTGTGCAGGCAGGCAGCCTCAGCTTCAGTCTCCAAGGCGCGTCATCATTACAGCTCCTCTCCTGTTCTGCTGCCACTGTCACGCGTTTTTGGGGTTATGTAGTTTTTTTGCCCGATCGCATCGCCGTTGAGTTGCGGCTTCTACTCGCTCTTTGAATCCCTGATTCGATGTGTTTGCCGTCGCCTCCTTCCTCTGCCCACCTCTTGTAACCCATGTCCGCGTGCATTCCGCCTCCTCCCCCGCTCACGCTCCGCGGTGCCCGCCGTCACCATGTCCACTCCGCCCGTAGACCCGCTCTCGACTGTGGAAAGCGGCACCCAGTCGCACTATTTCCAGGTAGGTTCGGAGGACTGAAGATGACCAAGGGTTGAGTCGTTACCGTGTGGGTGAAAGTGAACGCGTCGCGTTTTGGCTTATAGGCGACCCTCTTTCTTTTTTTCTGCAGTTAAGGCTCGATCGACAAAAAAAACAACAACAACAACAAAAAACAAAGCCCAAAAAGGATTTAAATGACGATGTCATATTGATAGCCATCTTTCCACACAAAATGACAGTATTGATGCAGGTGCTGCTTGTATTTTTGCGGCAATCAGAAACGCAAACACGACTGTGATCATCTCCTTCACCTGTAGCCTCAATGTACAGGGCCTTTAGCATTTAAGATGACTGATTTATTCATTTAAGACAACTGCGAAATGCATCCTCCTGCAGTGTTAATTTGTGATTTGAGGAAAGCTGCAGTTCGAGAAAACATCGGCTCTTTTCCACTCAACCTCTCTTTCAGAGGGGCTGCTACAATATGTTTCAAGATGAAATCTAGCTTTCGTGTTAGGAACAGATACCGATCGTGAAAAATACACTGACGGTGTTAATGATAACGTTAACATAAATTCGCCTGCAATTTGAGAGATTTTGATTGTTTAAAATTGTCTACGTTGGTGATCAAAATGTGTGAATCGTTCTCAAAATATCAAAACCAATGCAATGTTAGTTCTTTTTCTTTTTAAACTGAATATGCAGTTTATGTGATAAGTGTTTACCTGGCACTAAAGCAGCAGCATGTAACTTTGATCAATTCAATGATTTAAGTTGTTATGCATAGGAGTGGAAATCCATCCATTTGAGCATTTACCCTCATATGTGACACGAGTGAGCAAAATCCAAACCCACCTGAAATTGGGCAAGAGGTGGGCTACAACTCGGACTGGTCACCAGACCAGTCCCAGGGCATACAAACGTTCACACTCACATTCACACTTCTACACAATACAGTAAAGTGCTGTATAGAGTTTCCACTTAACCTATATTGTGGGTTTTTTTGTGTGGATGCCAGAGAAAACCCATAGAAGAAAGGAAAGAAAATGCAAACTCCACACAAGGAGTCTGACGCCAAGTTTCAAACCTTGAATCCCAGACACGTGCGGCAGATGTGCTAGCTAGTCCACTGGGCTTCTACCCCTTTTTTATTGCACAAACCTCAATTCCAATGAAGTTAGGATATTGTGTAAAATGTCAAAAAATGCAATACAATGATATGTACAATTGAATTTGCAACAAAGACACAATAAGTATTAGAATATTGATCTGTTCTATGTGTTGCTGTTCCTTTGTTTGTCCACAGCTGCCCAGGAAGTTGCCTAAACGCAAGAGTCGCTTCAAACGCTCGGATGGCAGCACGTCCTCGGACACAACATCTAGTTTTATCAAACGGCAGGTAAAACATTTTCGTCACTTCTTTCTCCTCTTCTTTTTGACCTTTATTTAACCCGATTAAAAAGAAAAAAAACTCTGGCCAGGACAATTTATTTTGCAAGAGTGACTTGGCAGCAGCAGCACATGAAGGTCCATAACAATAAAACAACATTCTTACTCATTTCTGTTTGTATTATGGACTACTTTGTTGTCCATCGTGAGGAGAGATTGAGATTAACAATGCAGTCATTCGGTTGTACCTAGGTCATTTTGGGCCATCTAAAGATCTCATTCAGGCATGAAAGAAGTCAAAGACACTGGCCGGGCCTTTCCATGTGTAGGCTTGTTGAAAAAAATCAAGCATCGATTTGTGGTGTTATTTTTGTCCTAAACAATAAATTAACATTCAAACAGCAAAGTAACATTGTTCATCATTGACGCTCCCGAGTTGTAGTTTTTACTTTGATCAGAAGAGGGCAACAAGGTGCTTAAATATGCGACGGTTACATGAAAAATCCCAGCAGAGTCTCAAATTGTAATTAAAGTTTTTGGGTCAAGCTCATGTTAGAGACCTAAATTAAGATTTGGCAAATTGCTTGTGCTGTTTGTTATGAAGCATCTCTGTTAATTTGATGGTGTCCTGGTGAGGCAGTTTTAATTGGCTGCGTTTGTTATTTCTGAGGTGGATACCTCCAGTAGCTAGGAGTCAAGTTCAAATCTTACCAACGCATTTGATTCGCAGTTCATACACGGGTTTATCATCCGTCGAAGTCAGTATTTCAACATGAGAGTGTAGAATTTCTTTGCCCTGCATATATTGCGTTTGTACTTAGCAAGGCGCTAAGTACTTGGATGTCGATATTTCCTTTGTTGCTCGAACATGTGCATCTATGTATCGTGTTCTCAGGCAAGAAGTGTTTACACAAGGAAGTGGGGCAGCTGAAAGAAAAAGGGTTGCTGAGCAGACACCTTCTTCAGGAGGGAACATTAGTTCTCCTGATCAGGGGGGGGGGGGGTGCAGGGGGGGGCTAATGACAACCTCCAGAGCCCCTGAAAATTTTGCAGCGGCATTAAATATTCATGATGTTCCCTGTCGGGGCCTCGGGTGACATGATGCGTGGGTTTGATGCTCACTCGAGCCCGTCTCAGTCATCACCTCATCTCCCTCCGCATTGGCGCTGGCACCCATAGGTGATCTGACAAAATATGTTGAATGCAGTGGGAGGCCACTTCCCCCAACAGAGGAGAGAGTTTCTCGTCTGAGGTGGGGTGGGGTGTCCATGGAGGAGCTGTGGCGTATGACTCATTTCTGCAGCAGCATGCTGCCATAAGTAGGACTGAGTGTTGCTAGGCCTTTCGTGGCTTTTTTCTTTCTGGGAAGTTTTTGGAGCAAGAGTTGCAAATAGGTTACCGGTTATTGGCATTAGGTGGGGTGGCTGCTGTCTGCCTCCAATCGTGGGTGAGGGACAGGCTCAGTCTGTATGCAGTATGCACTGATGTGTACAGAGAGGCAGGAAATAGTTACCAGCAGCTCCGCCACATTAACTGACTTAACATAAAAACCCAGTGAATAACACGTACCCCAAAAAAACAATTATGCTTGAAAATCAAATGTTCCTCTGTATAATAAAGTGTCCTGATTTGCTATATATATAAAATCAACAAATTCTTCATCTTATTCATCATTATCATAATTATTATTATTCACAGGATTTTGCATTTGTAAAGAGGACTCACAACATAGTGAGCATTGTCTTCTACCCTCCATTATTTTCAAGCTTTCAATGACGCTTTGGTTAACTTCATTCCTCGCTCTACCTGCTTTTCTTTTTTAATTCCATTCCCTCGTTTCCCCTCCAGACTAACCTCCTCCTCCTCCCCCTTCTCAGATTGATCAATTGACATATCTTGACTTTGATATTGATATAACTGCACTGTGATTTATGGCTTTGTGTGCCAGAAAACTATGCAGATGTCATTTTTTGACATTGAATTACGACTGTGCAGTTAATAGAATTCTTTTTTATTTTCCCTAGATTTTTGGTGACTGGATTCTCAAATCTCTGACGTTTGCATTTTTTGCTGTTGGGAGATGAGGGGGGCCTGTTTCAGCCTCCTGTATAATACATTCCGTTTTGGTATTTATTTGATTTGATTTTTTATTTTTTGCAGCAAGTGATACAATCTGGTTTTCATATGCACATGCAGTCTTGGCACATTATTTGACCAGAACAACAATCCTGCCTTTGTATAGATTACGGTAAATATTGCTCCTTGAGTCAGACATACATTAACAGTGAAGGCAAAACTCATCTGAAGGACTTGGGTTTTGGAACCTGGATTGTTACGGTCCAACTTCCAATTATCCCAAAAGAAAACACAACTGTTACGAACTCGGATAAACCGAGTTAGGGAGGGGGATCCAAAAAACGTAGACAAAAACAAGGTCTCCGATGTAAAGACAATTTAAATTCTTAATCGAACCGAAAATAAGCGAGAACATAAAGCGCTGGTCCACAATGAGGACCAGGAGGTAAATCAAAAACGACTAACAAAAGGTGCTTGCACAAAAGAGCAAGAAAGGAAAGCCCACAAACTACGAACGAAAAACAATGTAACACTTTGTACACGCATGAAAAGCCAGATCATCAAAATAAAATAGTACTTAAACAAAAACTTGGTACCGAGACTATACGCGAAAACACGCATGTCTTCACCCTGACTACGTGTTCAGGTGCACGAGAGCAGGGAGGCACAATTTAAACGCTGATGGCAGCCACAACTTGTCATCAGTGTGACTCGGAGGTCGCATGGGACCACGCATTCCCTAACCAGATGTATAACAGAAATGTCATTTAAAATATGGATAAAATATGTGCATACGTGCAAAGTATGTGCTCCTAATTTCTTACATTTTTAATCATATATTTTTGCATGTACAACAGATCCGTTATCCAAACACAACAATAAAAGGCTTGAAGCCAACAACAAAATAACCACATACTGTATTCCCCCCCCAGTGCAAACGTGCATAAAAATTACAATTCAAGGACAGCACAAAACTGCTGGACAAGAAATCCACATGAAAAGCAAGTCTTTAATTTAATTAATTTTTGCTGAAAAATCAACATACACAACATTTGAATATTATTACTGTTGCTATTTTTGTTTACCTGCTTTAGGTTTTGGGATGCACATGTCACATTTTAGTGTCTTATTTCCACTACAGTGTTTGTATGTTGCTCTGTCAAGCAGCTGCTGCACTGCCAAGTTCTACTTTGTCTCTTCTGGAAGCATTGTCTTATTGAATAATTGAGAATTGAAACGTATTAATTGAATCCGAAAATATGATATTGCTGTTGTAATGCATCGAAGAATCAATTATTTCTCCCAGCCCAAAAAAGAGACCACGTGGCAGGATGCTCCAAATTCTGTGCAAACTGGTCATTCATATCTGCATATCTATCGATTTTGTATGTGTGCTGGCACTTTTGGGTATTGTTGAAACTTTGTCTTTTGATGGTTTTATGAGATGGTCATGGGGTGTATCTTGGCATAGTCCATGTTTCAATGTAAAATTTGTTTTAAAAGTGCAAAGGTAAATGGAAACAATAATCCTGAAACTTTGACTCTGGGAGGACTTTTGCTTGCTTATTATTGATAATGAAAGCTTCCTTTCGGACGATTTCTGCATAAGCCAGGTCACTGGTTTTGCCATTTGTGAAGAGTAGAAAGGAAACGCCTTCAATTTAATCCCCGTGACCTGAAGATCATTGAACAAGACCACACCCTGAACCCGTTTGCCTTTCAAGCCATCTGTCAGTCCTGCCCACTTGCCCTCGTAAACAGTCTTCAACTCTCAGTATATGTCCAATGGTTGACTCCATCCATCCCCCTCATTCTCTTTTATTTCTCAACTGCCGCTTGCCGCTGTTGCAGCAGATCTTATGAAAGCGAGAAATCAGATCAAACGTTGAGACACAAACACACACAAACACACACACACACACACACACACACACACACGGAGGAGAGCTGATCGCTAGCTCTTCTCTTCAGGGTGACACAGGAAATACGTGGTGATATGAGATGAATTATTTTCAGATGAGCATTTCTTTTATTTTTGGATTCACTTAATCCAAAAATAAATATATAAGTATACAGGTGGTCGACTGGTTAGCCTGTCGGCCTCACGGTGCAGAGTTGCAGGGTTCGATTCCGTCTCCGGCCTTCCTGTGTGGAGTTTGCATCTTCTTCCCATGCCTGCATGAGTTTTCTCCGGGCAGTCTGATTTCCTGCCACATTCCAAAAACATGCGTAGCAGGTTAATGGAACACTCCAAAGTGTCCCTAGGTGTGAGTGTGAGCGAGGATGGTTGTTTGTCTCTGTGTGCCCTGCGATTGGCTGGCAGCCGGTTCAGGGTGTCCCCCGCCTAGTGCCCGAAGACGCCTAGGGTAGGCTCCAATACCCTCCGCGACCTTTGTAAGGATAAGCGGGTCAGAAAATGGATGGATGGGTGGATGGAGTCTGGCACGACTGTCCGTGTTTTATGTTATGTGTTGTGTTTATTATTTTACTTTATGTTAACTGTTTTGTTAAGCGCTTTGTTACAGCTGCCGCTGTTGTGAAAGCGCTAAATAAATCGGCATGTACTGTATTGTATTGTATTGTCAAGTTTAGGAGTCAGAGATGGCTCTCGGGTGTTTTTGTCTTGTTGTGAAAACTTCATTTGAATTTATTAAATGAATTTATTCCATAGATACAGTAAGATAAATATATACCGTATGTGAAAGGTTTCTATATTTAAGTCATAGTGACTGTCTTTTATTAATTGATCTATTTTACTTTTTTGTCATTTTCTGCACTCCTCTTACGCAAGTAGGTATCAAATAGAGAGAGATTACACAAATGCACACTGAACCACTTCACAGCACTAGTCACGTTTGCCTTTGTTTAATCAGTTTTGTTTGTAGCACAATGCCAAAGCCAAACTGGGATGCGTCCTTAAACCACAAGGAGTGAAAAATGATCGTGAGTATATATTTTGCAAATGAGGAGGTGCCTTTGGAGAATAAACAAGGCAAAAAAGGATGTATACGTGCTGCACTGTGGGGGATGATGGGATGGAATGGGGCCAAGCAGGCAAAAAGAGGATGCGGTTTCCTCCTTTGCGCTATATTTGGTCTTCCATAGGATGGGGTGGGGGGGGGGGGCTGTCGAGCAGCACATTGTGTTGTACACAAACACAAACACACACACACACACTCACCAACTAATTCCCTTATGAGCATGTTGGGGTGAACAGACACGTGTAAAGCACACAAAACACAGCACGTGCTAGATGCAAATATGGAAATGACTGCATAACGATTCTTCCATTGCCTCACGCTGTCTCACCAGGGGTCGGCTGAGTCCTATACCAGTAGACCGTCGGATTCCGACCTGTCAGCAGAGGAAGATCGCGAGGCGTATCGGCGTGAAGCCGAACGCCAGGCACAACTTCAGCTCGACAGAGCTAAGGTAGGAGAGCCAATGATTTCATGCCAGGAAATACATTGTTCTAGGCATCATTATTTATTCTTCGGTGGTTATTTTTTGCTCATCATGTGGCATGTGAACATTAACGATGTATGGGGGGAAGCTTAATTCAGAACCTTAGAACAAGAATCCAGACCCCGAAAAAAAGGATCTTATTGCACGAAGTGGTACTCATCAAATATCAATTTTATTTCTAATGAAAGTAGGGCTGCAACTAACACTTTGACTGGTCAACAGCAAATTGTAATCACAGGTGGCTTTACGTGTTATTTGAATACTGATTAATCTGTCAATTATTGCTGATTATTTGATATTCCGGATTTCAAAAATATATATTTAAATTCCATATCCTTATTCAAACGCATGAGAATGTTTCAAATTGACAAGTGTAATAAATGCACAAACTTAAACTGATTAGGATTCTGTCGCGGCTTTGATCCAAAGTTGATCATTGTCTTCCAAAAAGCAACTATTATATTTAGATTCAGCACAAAGTCCACTTTCATCGAGCACTGTGTAGATCAGACAATATTGACTTTTGAGAAGCAGACATGTTGAGCATTTGGACACATTTTAATTCAAAAAGTATCATCTAAATGATAATCCAAAATAATTAGCTTTGAATTTGATTGGTTGTCGGTTAACCGATTAATTATTGTCAAGTCATGTTGAATGTGCCAGTAACTTTTTTTTTTTTAACCAGTCCAAACCTGTGGCGTTCGCAGTAAAGACAAATGTGAGTTACTGTGGAGCTCTGGATGAGGATTGTCCCGTACAGGGCGCTGCAGTCAACTTTGATGCCAAAGACTTCCTGCATATCAAAGAAGTGAGCGATCGCGACTCCTTCCAACAACCTCAGCGTTTAAGCAGCACCCGTTGGCGTGATGCTGAAACAGTTGTCCATTTAACAGAAGTACAGTAATGATTGGTGGATCGGCCGTCTCGTCAAAGAGGGAGCTGACATCGCCTTCATCCCCAGCCCCTTGCGACTGGAGGCGATGAGACTCAAGCAAGAGCAGAAACAGAGGTACCTTGCCGTTTGCGGTCTTATTTTGGAATCTGGTTTATTGCCAGCATGATAAACAAAGATACTGAGTTTAAATAAAGCGAGCAGGTGAATTAGGGCTTTCAATGGACAGACATTTTTTAAGGTTCTATGGACTTTATGTAATATTGTGGTTTGGCATTGCAGGAAAACAGGTGGCAACTCCTCCAGTTTAGGAGACATGGTGACTGGAAACTGGAGGACCACACCACCATCTGCAGGCGAATGTAAGTATTACACATGCACCTTGTTGATTCGACTGCTGCCAGTGTTTTGATCGGAATCAACTTAAATCGCTTTTTTACTTTCAAAAGCTAAACTGAGGCAAAAACAGGTAGGTGAACCTATTCGTTTTGTTTTTGACGTTTTCTCTGCTTGCCTTTTCCCCAATTCCCTCTGCCCATCCTTTGTCGTGCCATCTCTTTCACCCTTTGCCTTGCCTTGTGTGTGGCAGGAACTCGTCCCTCCGTACGATGTGGTGCCATCCATGAGGCCGATGGTCCTCGTGGGTCCATCTCTCAAGGGTTACGAGGTCAGCGTGCTGTATTTGACCTCTGGCTAACAGAGGAAACACAAGACAGTTGCATCAATCATTTTGTTCTCCCTTGCCCCCAGGTTACAGATATGATGCAGAAAGCCCTCTTTGACTTCCTAAAACACAGATTTGAAGGAAGGTCAGTAGACATCAGCGAGCTCACCATTTACTACATCTCTGGTTTAATCAATGCTGCCCAAATATTGCATTGACTGTATCTTTTTGACACTTTCACTGAAACTGCAGAATCTCAATCACCCGTGTCACTGCCGACTTGTCCCTAGCTAAAAGATCCGTCCTCAATAAAAGACCCATAATGGAGAGGTCCAACACTCGCTCCAGTTTGGGTAAAAAATAAAATAAAATAAAATCACGTTAAAAAGCTTGCTACTTTTTTGATGGACATAAGTGCAAGGGTTGAACATGGAAAATGTTTGCCGTTCATGCAGCCGAGGTTCAGAGTGAAATCGAGAGGATATTTGAACTCGCCAAAACGCTGCAGCTTGTGGTTTTGGATGCGGACACCATCAACCATCCCGCACAGCTCGCCAAAACCTCCCTTGCTCCCATCGTCGTCTACGTGAAAGTCTCCTCGCCAAAGGTACCGTACACAATCACATTCTTTTCGAACACCGGGTGGACCAACTCTGTGCTTTCTACTCATCTCAGGTGCTCCAGAGGCTGATCAAGTCCAGGGGGAAATCTCAGAGCAAGCACCTGAATGTTCAGATGATGGCTGCAGACAAACTTTCTCAGTGCCCCCTCGTGAGTGAACTATCATTTCCTGTCAGAATATTTGAATGAGCTTCGATTTCCAAGATGGTAAAATATTTGCTATTCATATAATTAGGCTTTGGGGATAACAGAATACAGTACATGCACTGGCATTACTTAATTAAACAGGAAAAAATGTAATTCTATTCCCTTACAGCAGTGTTTTTCAAACCCTGTGCCATGGCACACTGGTGTGCCGCGAGACCTTGTCAGCTGTGCCGCGGGAAAATATCCAATTTGTACGCCTGTGCGCTCTCTTGCCCGGCAAAGTAATCTTGCAGTACCCTTCCATAACGCTAGGGAGCAGTAACAGCTAGCCTTGTGTTTAGACTCGAAGAGGCAAGTGAATTTGTGACGCATGAATGCAGAACAACGGTGAAAAAATAATTATGAAAGATTATAAAATGTTTTTTCTTTGTGTTTATTTGATTGTAATTTAATCTGTTACAAGGTCATTCTTCAATGTTTAAAAAAACGGTTGTAGTCACAAAATAACACAATATTGTTAAAATAAGCTTTTTTTCTCCACTTTTTCAGCTAATGGTGTGCCGCGAGATTTTTTCAATGAAAGAAGTGTGCCTTGGCTGCAAAAAGTTTGAAAAACACTGCCTTACAGAATAAATATCACATATTTAGATTAAAGTGTATAAATTCTTTGAGCACCTTTGATGTCAAATGTCATTAACGGCAATCCTAACGAGGACCGACAACAATTGGTGTAAAAAAAATTTTTTATTAGAATGGACGGACAGTCTCGGCCAACTCTGTTTTGATCATTAAAATGGGGAGAAAAAAATCACTAATCCTGGCCAGTAGATAGTAGCATTGGGTCCCTTTTGGATGAGATCACAGTGGCTCAAAAACAATGCTTGATACTTGTGAAGATGCCGCACTTCTGGAAATTCGACCATCTCAAGCAGCTTGTGATTCGTCAACGTGTTTGTCATGTTAAATCTATGACAAAGAGCGTCACAAAAGAGAGAAAAGATGACGCCAATTATTATAATTTTAAAGGAGAGGTGATGACAATGTACATACTGTACATATACATATACACACACGCACGCACACACACACTTTAAAAAAATAATGTTTAAATGAAGCAAATGCATATTAATCCACAGTTGGGGACGCGATCGGTGTGCTTTGCTTTTGAGCACCACCAAGGTGGCTGTCGCTTCTGTTTAAATCATTTGCTACCTTTTCCAAGTTGTACTTTTGCCCGTAGGATTTGTTTGATGTCATTTTGGATGAAAACCAGCTGGAGGATGCCTGTGAGCATTTGGCCGAATACATGGAGATATACTGGCGGGCCACACATCTCCCAGGCACCACTCCTCTCAATCCTCTTTTAGAGCAGAGTCTGCTGACCCCACCGTCCGCAATCTCCAGCCTCCAGGTGAGCTTGCTCCTCACTGGTCTCGACCGTCCCGCATCGAGACTTGTGTGTTATGTTATTATCTTGTCGCTGTTTTCAACGTCTCCCAATTCTCACTCTTGTGTCTTTGATATAATTGTCTTCGCTTGTGTGTCCTCTCACTCACCCGTGCTTAACATTTTCTGAAATGCAGGAATTAATTGAATGATGGCTTTACCAGCTGGGGTGAGTAGTGGGGTATATACAACACACACACACACACACGCACTCCTCTTCACACCTGTGCCAACCATGGGGATGACAGTGGTATATTCATACGCCGCATCCTTCCTTCTCTTCCTGAGTTGATGGTCTGAAGGGAATCAACACTTTGAATTCACCGCAATGAATGACACACGGATTCCTAAAATGACTAAACTTGCGTGTCATTTGGCAGACTTTCCTCATTACTCCTTCTTGTGTGTTGATCCGTTTCCACGCATGCCACGTAAATGTGCCAGCCCTCGCAGCGGCACATGACGCTATCGGGAATGTGTGTACTTTCTGTTACACAATAATCGTAATAAGACCACACTACACTATGCGTACAGTGCATAACACGTGTTCCATGTAGCCTCCCCATTCTCTCCATCGTGACCATTTATCTGGCATTTTATTACTTTGATGTAACAATGTGTGCACACAGACAAAACTTTGCAAACACCTTGTTGAAAAGGATTTGCTTTACTCAAGCAAAACTTAACATTCAACAAGGAATGCACGACAACCGTCAAACAGGAAACTACTGATTGGAACGCTTAAAAAAAAGAATAAATCATCAGTCTGGTCTTTTTTTTTCAATACGTACTACAGAAATGGCAATGCTGGTGGAAAAATATTTTGACTGGCAAACACCTTCAAACGAGTACATTCAAAAGTATTTAAATAGGTTCAAACGTACTCACAAGTGCGTTCGAACGTACTCAAACACTTTTTGAATGTACTCGAAAATACGTTCGGATGTACTTTAGGCTAAATGCTACAATGGTAGCATTTCCAATGGTAGCATTTCCCCATAATGCCACAGGGTGTTGACTTGTGCACGCATGATGGGAAATTATGCACTGCACTTGTTTAAGTTTTGAATGCACTGGTATAATGTAGGCATAATTTCCCGTGGCATTATGGGAAAATACTACGTTTGTAGCACTGAGCCTACATGTATGTTCGAACATATTCGCAAGTATGTTCAAAACGCCCTGCGACAGAGTCTTGTTTAGGAATCTTGGACATATCGGACCTTAACTTTAACATTCAACAATTTGTGAATTGTTGTCATCATCCACAGCTATTTCCACTTGAATTCTGATGGACGTCAGTCACTCACCTAGGCCACATTATCCTTTTTTGAAATCAAATAACTTTTTACTCTCAACAGTATTGAAAATTGGCATTAAAAAAACAAACAATGAATACAATATATGATATAAATTAAAAATATAAGAGACTCAGGCTCTAGTCACAAAAATCTATTGAAAGTCACTTCTACTTTCCTGCCCCACCCCTCAAAAGGCTGGTGGCACTTGTGCAACCGCTTCCTTTTTTGGTGTACTATTGAGAAATTAGAGCGCCCGTGAACCCAAATTGGTCTCAATCTAGAGACCAAGTTTTATATTGACCATATTGTCAATCACAAATTAATAGTTTAGTTTGGTTCAATGACTACAATCATTTACTCAATGAGAGACCCATGGTGACTAACCATAAATAAAAGCTTCACCTCGAGCTGTTCTTATTCTTCTCCGTATGCCTTCGCTTCAGGCATCAGACGTGGCATTTAGTAAGTTCTTCTTCACATGGTGTTTGCATTCTTTTGTCACCCTTCTTCGTTTGCATCCACCAAAACTCTGACGTGACAGAACAGCTGCCACCAACCGGAAATGTGAAGCCACTTGTTGTCTAGTTGTGCCACATCAGTCACGCTCCGTTTGTTCTTCCAGAACAAGAACCAGCCGCAGCCGAGCGAGGGCGTTGAAATGGAGGCTGAGGAACGGGAAGAGGAAGAGGAGGAAGGCGAGGCGGAAGAACAGGCAGGCGAGGAGGCCGTCTCCCCCTTGGAGCAGGACAGTCTCATGCCATCGGACGAGGCCAGTGACTCGCTGTCTCACGGCCAGAAGGGGAGCCCGTGTCATCAGGCGGGGGAAGAAGAGGAGGAAGAGGAGGATGAGTACGCCTCTCCCTGCCACGGCCGCACATACAGGGGCATGTACCCTGCCCCCCGGGGGCACGCCGGGGGGCGCAACGCCAACAGCCACGAGTCACAGGACAGGCTGCTTCAAAGTGAAGCGCAGCAGGGTCACAACCAGAGGAACAACCGACAGCGCAGCCGCCCTTGGCCGCGAGACACCTACTGATAAATCCACAACTCCAGGTCTATTTTTAGAGTATCACTTTTTCTCCGCAGAGGAGACATTTTGACATCTGCGAGAAGATTGTCAACAGGGCTCTTCCGCAATGGAATGTCTTCAGGCAAACTTGCGCTGCTTTGCCCGTGTTTCTCTATCGTAGGACGTCTCCATATACAGTATACTGGCCTTAAAGAAAACATGTTCAGGCACCTTTACTGTTGCATGTGTGACTAGAGTATCATCACCTTTGAGAGTATTTGCACATTGATGCCAGAACAGGAGCTGAATGATCTTTACGGTGAAACTAATGTAGAAATGTTTACTGTTGAAACCATACATGGGAGGTACTACTAACGCATTTTCGGATCATGTAAATATGAACGGACGCCTAATTTATTTACATTGCTTCTTGATTTGACCACGTGTTTCAGATACACGCCGCCATCCACCTTTTGTTGTTTTGCACATTTGGGAGATGGCGAATGGCGCATTGCAAATGTGAAGTTGCAATACGTGTCTGTGTCATGCCACTACTCCATCTCCTCTCTCTCGCTCCAATACTGCACAATCACTCGCGAACACATGGAAAATGTTGACGGGCACAGACAATGTAAACATCTGTTATTTAAAAAAAAAAAAAAAAAAAAAAAAAAAGGGAATGTTGGTGCCCTAATTGTTTACGTTGACCCATCCCTACACATGAGACGCTGTTCAGTGGCAGCTTTCAAGAATGTATGTTTGCATGCCTCAGTGCTTCTCTGAAGCACCCCATCATCTGATTGTAGCACATTCTTTGATTGTAGCATCCCCGGATCCCGCGCTATTCTCTCTGCATCCGTTTTGTGTATTGCAATTTGACCACGGCCGACCCTCAGGTGTCCCTCAGCTTCATGTGACAAGCGTGCGGCGAAGGACTTGCAGCTGTAGCACTTGCCCGTGACATGACAGAACATCATTCTGTTCTCTTCCGCCATCAGCTTGCGATGGCATCTCATAGGGTCCATGCCAGCTGACTTAGGGAATTACTTGGTTACTGCTTCTATGTCGCACATGTATCTAGTGTTGTACGTTTTATTTTGAAGAGGGAAAAAACAGCATGATTGAGAAAAAAAAAAGACCAAAAAAAACTATGCAAGAGCTGCATGAATTCTGATTCTTTTTACCGTTAAGTATTTTAGTAATGCATCGTTTCTGGTTATGCCCGTTGTCTTGCAGTGATGGTCGTCTTTGGGGCGGTTTCCTTCTCCACTTAGATCCAAACAGCACTCTCACTCACTCCCACAAGTTCAAGTTGAGCTGGGCACTCACTCGCTTGTCGCACTTTGAAAGTCCTTCAATGAAAACCGTCTCCAGATCGGATTGATGAATGATGTCCTGCATGTGTTAGTTCTACAATTAGCTATTTTCATTCTATTTTGCCAGAGAGGACCAATGAATGAACAACTGATGAAGCGGTTTAGGTTTATTTCCAATTTATGAAGCACAATTTTTGTGAGGTTATTATTTAATTTCCTCTGTCTTATTCTGTATGCAATACTAAGCCTAACGAAAAATGAAACGCCTTACACCATCTGGACTTCCTCTTTAGTGAGAGTAGGAGAGGAGAAAAAAAATTGCACTACTTCTTTTTGGGGATGGTTGCTTTGTAATGCAATAACTGCACTAAATCTAACCCTGTATCCAGCACACCACCAGACTGCGCTCGCGTGACAACACGCCTCTTCTGGCTCCTGATCAAAGTTAAGACATTTCCTGCCTGATGCTGTAAAGAATGCTTTCTATTTGAAAAATATATTTACAATGTTAAAAAAAAGTGTCAAAATAAAAAATAAACACATTTTATGTACTTCAATAGTTTGTGTCTTACACTGTGTTTCCTACTAGGCCTATTAGTTAAGGTCAAACGGTGCATTATTAAATGACCCTACATCCGTTTCTTTCTGTCGTCATAAAAAGCAGGATTACAGAGGATGAGATGACATCATTTCTCCAAAATTTAGGATGTTCATAAGCACCATTTTTCTCTTTCAAATATACACATTTAGTGTCGTTGACCCATCACTTGATATGCAGCAGGCCTAACGTGATCAGCTCATTACAATAATCAAGAACTGATATTACATTATATGCTTATGTTTTCAATGAATATTCAGCATGTTTATGGACACCCAAAAAAAAACACGCATATGTTGATTATTTATTCACAAGACTGACAACTTTTTTTTTTTACTATAAATGCTTATAATTGAAATTGTATATGGTAATTTTTCTTCAAAGTAAAAACTGAAAAAATGAGGGTAATTAGAGGAGGAAAAGAAAGAAGTCAACTCCTGTTCTGTATTTATCCTGACTTATTTCCAGCACTGCCAATGAGGATCTTTCTAACCCCTTACATCATAGGTCATCAAGAGGAGGATCTGTTTTTGTGACGTGTACAGAATTCTCAAGACAAGTTCTCAGTTACCAAATTTTAAACCAGTTCAAATTTTTAAAAAGACCTCAAGTTAAGTTCTTTGTAGGTGTGGTTCAAGCAAAGATTGTCTCCTCTCGTCTCTTCTTGGTCAAGATGGTTCCAGGTTTGTGTTGTGCATCAGGGTGGTTGGCCAACTCTGGCGGGCATGTGGACACGGGGCTCTCGAGGATGGCCTGCTTCAAGTCGTAGAACACAGCCGAGTCCTCCTTGGTGAGGAAGGTCATGGCCACGCCGCTCTTACCGGCACGACCCGTACGCCCAATACGATGGATGTAATCTGGGAGGAATCATTCATGGAATGTTACTCGAGAGGACCAACCAAAACTCCAATAAAAGCAAACTACAACAGTACTCAATGGTGCAGTCTAGTATAAAAAGTGGTGTTGTGTTTATGCTTCCGTTTGGTTGTTAGAAGCCAATTACATGATTTGACTTCAGCAAAAGACATACCGGGGGAGAAGCGCTTACCTTCAATGTTCTTGGCCATGTCATAGTTGATGACCATGGACACATCGTGGATGTCAATACCTCGACCAGCCACGTCTGTGGCCACCAGAATGTCTTTGGCGCCCGCCTTAAGGTTGGAAAGTGCAAACTCTCTCTGCTCCTGACCTTTGCCACCATGCAGTGTGCAAGCATTGTACTGTGAAGAGAAATTGTAACATCTCAGGTACTATAAATTGTAACATACTGTAGTCAGACATACAGAGGAAACAGTATAAACATGATTATAACCGGTATCGGGATAACAACAGAATTGAAATATAAACAAACAACAAAAAATCACCAGACAATGTACAGTCGAAGATTGGAGGATTTTGGAGCGACAAAGAGGTAAAAACAATCCTCTCAACAAATTTTGGCGGCGGTGAACGTCACCTTGGTTCACTTGACCACTCCTCATTGTATCTAGCTAGTGAACTCAAGCTAAATGATTTTTAAAAAAATACTTTTTGCCAACCCCAGCACATTATCCAGCTGTTAATCTTTCCCGCACAAGGTTGAACTGAGTGAGTTATTCAAGGGCTCAAGTCAGGAATACGAACACTAACTTAAAGATCTAATTCCCACTTTCCTTCCGCCACAGAAACAATTGCACACAAGCTCTGGTTGTGGTTTAAGAGCAACAAGTAGGGCGCACGCACGTAAGCACACACATGTTCTTCCGGCACACAGCAAAGCCCATTATGCTAAATCCAATATAAACAAAAGAGAAATCAGCATTTAAAATTGTATCACGTTTTATCAGAAGGCTGTATCCCGAGTCATATCAAAATGCATGATCTGTGGTGCAAGGGTACACAGTTTAAAAAAAAAAAAAATCACAGTGACTTACGCCCATCTTCTCCAAGGACTTTGCCAGCACGTCACAGCCCTTCTTCTGGTTGACAAAGATAATGATGGGGGGATCGAAACCATGCGCCAACACCTCCAGCAGTTTCTTCCTGTACCACACAAATCAAATGACCCCGAAAGTGTTGTTGGAAAGCCCTTTGAGCGGCAAATTCTGTGCTGCACATTTCCGTCACGTGTCTCACCTCTTCTCTCCCTCGGACATGAGCAGCACTTTCTGTTCGACTCTCTCGTGAGGTTTGCCCGCGGACCCGATGTACACCACGGCGGCGCGTCTCAGGTAGCTCCTCGCCAGTCTCTCCACAGCGGGAGGCATGGTAGCCGTAAACATGACAGTCTGCAAGACAGCAATCAAACAATCAATGGAAGACCAATGGAGCACGGAAACAACGAAGATTGACATACTTGTCTGTATTTATGTTTCCCAGATTCAAAGTTCATGGTCATTTTCTCAGGGTCCTCAGCCTCTTCAGTATCCGGTTTCTGATTGGTCACTGGGATATACTCCAGAATCTTTTGGACGTCAGGCTCGAAGCCCATATCAATCATACGATCAGCTTCATCCAGGACCACGTAGGTGCAGCGACCCAGTACCAGGTAGCGGTTCTCCAGCACGTCGATCAGACGACCAGGGGTGGCGATAACAATCTGTTGAAACGTGTGAACGGTTGGTGTGCTGTACAAGAAGCTACTCAACACTAATTATCTCTGGTTAGCTGAGCTTCATCCTCCTCTCGACAAGACGCATTCAACTAAATTCATGTGGTGCATTGACTGACAAGTTTAATTCGTTCCATGACCAAGCTTGTAACTTCAATTACTCATTTGTATACTACATCACTGATTACCATTGAAATTAATTTCAATGCTTTGAATCCATTCCAGCCAGGAAAAAAAACTGGGGGGTTTACAAGAAAAACAATCAAACTCATAATATATTATAAAACATAATAAAAGATATTATAAAGAAGTAAACTAGTTGTCACACACACATACACACACAGTGGTACAGTAGTGTACTCATGTGCCAACGTGTGTCTAGTTAGGGAGTGATGTCAGAGCCTGGAGTCAGCCAGTTTGGTTTACCAGACGGTTAAACCCTTTTCACACTGCACTTTCAGTGCAAAAGGGTTGTGCTGCAGCCCAGAAAGACAACGATGCCGTGGTTGCCGGCATGCCCAGAATCGGGAATGCTGCTACAGCAACCGACTAGGAATTGAGCACAGAGAGTTTTGCCACTGGTTTAGATGAGAAATAGTTGTAAATAGCTCTATCAAAATTGCTACGAGGTATATTTGCTGAGCGGGGAGCAGTGTCTTCTTAAAACCATCACTCTCTGTCATCTCTCGTGTCTCCTAATAAAATACAATTGTGTCAGAGTGTATATATGAGACAGAAGTGAGCAGCATCTCACCTCACAGCCCATCCTGAGACGGAAGCCCTGGTCCTCTCTGGAGATTCCTCCAATAACAGCCACGGTACGGATGCCGAGCGGTTTACCAAACTTGATTGTTTCCTCCTCGATCTGCTGGGCCAACTCACGTGTGGGGGCCAGGATCACAGCATAAGGACCCTGGTCCGAGTCTTCGATTCTATACCGATGAGATGCCATGAACGAGTGTGAGTCGCAGGGATGACAACGTCAAGGCAACTTGTTCACAGTTCACTTCAGCCTGCATGGTATCTCTCACCTGTCAATCTTTGGAAGGGTAGTGATCCAGACGAGCAGCGGGATGAGAAAAGCAGCCGTTTTCCCGCTACCCGTCTCGGCCACACCGATGATGTCACGGTTCTGTAACCCAATAGGAATGGCTTGCCTCTGAATAGGGGTTGGATCCTGGATGTGAACAAGAAAATAAATTGCTGTTAGTAAATAAATGCAACACAGTGACATGATGACAAAATCACTCTGTAAGAAAAAAAACAAATACAAGTGGCACATAAGTCTGTATTACAGTGTTTTGCCGACATGCTGACCTTGTAGCCACATTTGTCGATGACCTCGAGGATGTGTGCTGGCAGCTGGTACTCCTTCCAGTTCCTGATGGGGTTCGGGATTTTTCCTCCCTTTGTGGTAATGCTGTAGTCCTCACGGAAGATTCTCCAGTCTCTGTCGGTCATCTCGTCCAGCTTCTTCTGAGACCAGTGCCTATCGTCCCAGCGCTGCTTGGCTTCTTTCTTACGCATCTTCTTCAGTCTCGTCCTGAGAGCAGGGACGAGCAAAGTCGGTGCCCAGACAGAGGGTGAGTTGGGGTGAGGGGGTCATGGTGGGATGGCAGGTCATTCAAAAACAAAAATCTCTACTCACTCTTCCTGCTCCTTCTCCTCCATCGTACGCCTTTTCTCCATCAGGTCACCATAGAAACGTGACTGCTCTCTTTTCTGCTGCTTAAGGTCTATTCCAGCGATGAACCCACGTCCATACAGCTGCACCGAATGTTTTTCTTTGTATCTGTGGCACCAACACATTGATCACATTCTTCTGATGTACCCTCAACCAGTCATTCCCAGTCAGAATATAATAGTGTGCGCCTAGAGATCATCAGGGGTGCTACAGGGAAAGCTGTAACCTGCCTGAAACCAGTGTTGACCTATATTGAGGCCAGGCATATATTTTACTAGGACTGTGGCGAAATGAGAATTCTCAGTCTAAACTTAGAACTGAAAATTAAGACACCAAGGCAAACAATGGACAGAGAAAAAGAAACTACCGGCACATTACCTTAAAAATATGGAATTTAAAAGAATCGGGTAGATCATTTTCTGCATCAAATTTGTTTGAGCTTTTCGTTCGCATCTGAGCGATGCGCACACTGTCACGGCCGCCGGAGGTGGATGCAGCGCTCAGCGGCTAGGCAGCCTTCTCGCGAGAGCAATGGCTCGAATCTCGCTTTCTTTTGCTTCAAAGTAGAATGTTTCCACATCTTGCCACATACAGGTATGTGCTATTGCAATGATACAGTGTGAGAATGTGACTTACATGGGGTTATAGTCAACTGACGTGTCTTCAGAAGCATCCCACTCGAAAACAAATTTCCTGTCATTCAGGTGACGCGTTCTGCGGCGTTTCTTCATCCCACCCAAGTAACGTTCCTGCAAGATTGAACATTTTTACTGACTGTGGATTGTGACTGCAGGTCTGACTTCTACATTCTGATTTAGAGCCAACGGCGTTTTTAAAAACATTTATATGGCTTTATTTATATTACATGTATGGTTCAAGTGTATTGTCTTCTTTGGCATTTGATTCAGCATGACTCAGATTTGATCTTACTTTTACTGTTTAGTGCCTTCTACCATCTTTGTTAATGATTAATAGCTTTATTGTTGTATAATATATGTTAGCTGCCCCATGTGCAGCACTTTGTATGCAGCGATGGCTGTTTGAAAATGCTTTATCAATACAGTTGAGTTGAAGTGACATGTACTGCGAGATATGAATGAATCCATGAAACAACCCGTATGTGGTAATGTAACTAAACTTGTCTTACAGAGGAGCAGCAACAGTGATTTATGGTGAACTGCCTATAACATCCATCATTCACAAGTATAAATGAAATTGTAAATATAGGTTTACTGTATTCTTATGCCATGGTGGCAGTGGGCTGTATCTCCCTCGCTGAAACACAGAAATTGACTTTTTGTCTGAAAATGGGCACCAGCACACTTTTCCTTCATCCCTTAGGCATCTTCTCATCCTCTTAAGGTCTATTCAACAAGCAAGTCCAAAACTCCACATCCACCTCTATGCTAAATCACTGTTGCATTTCTAATGAAAACATGTACATTTCCTTGGTGGACACAATGCATTCATGAAGCATGAGGAATGTCCAACCTTAATAGCCTGTAATTCTTTGCCTTTGTCTTTTTCCTCTCTTATTTTTTGCCGCCCATCGTCCTCTTCGTTCCCGTTGTTCTCCCTCTCTATCCGCTCTCGTCGTTCCCGTCTTTCTCTTTCTTGTGGATCCTCTGCAACACACTTCACCGGTTAGTACGGACACCTCCACTGTGCAATGAACGACGGTAACTGAGTGAGCCAACGGATGAGACAAACCGAGCATTTTCCGTCCAATGTCTTGAAAAACCCTTCTCCTTTTCCTCTCCTCCTCCATCAGCTTCCTCTTCTCCTCAACCTCTTGTTCCCGCCGCTTCAGAGCCTCTGCCTCCCTCTCTGCTTTTGAAAGGAACTTTGGCTGAAATCAGGGGAAATATGTGAGGAAGAGAGGCAACAAATGCGCTTCGGGTGTATAAAAGCTAAGAGCAAGTGTTTTTCAGTAAACTCCCTACCTTTGCTTCTGCTTCTTCCTCTGCCTTCTTCTTGGCAAGAAGCTCTTCCAAAGATAATGGCTGCACCTGAAAAGAAGCAACACAGGCTTAACACTTATAAAGTCTGTAGTATAAAATCATCAGTGAGATCGCACCTTCTCTTTTTTCTTTTTGTCATCTTCTTCCTCGGGTTTTATGTCCTTCTCGCTCTTTAGCTTGGCATCCTTTGACTTGGGTGAGAGACTTCTTTGGAAGAGATCACAAAACAGTGTTGTAAGGGACTCAAGAGCACGTTTTATTCTACAGATTTTTTTTTCTATACCACTGATCCTCACTTGTGTCACAGGTGAGCTGGAGCTTACCCCATCTGACTTTAAGCAAGAGAAGACGAGATACACTGTGGACTGGTTGCCAGTCAATCGCAGGGCACATACAGACACAAAATAACTCATACTCACATTCTCACTGATTTATAATAATAATAATAGTCTTCAATGAACCCATGAAGCAAGGAATGTTAGAAGAAGCCAGCGTACTAGAGGGAAACCAAGCCAGGCACTGAAAGATTGTGCAAACTCCACAAAGGAATGCTGGACCCTGGATTTGAACTACCAACTCCAGAACTGCGTGGCAGTTCCACTATCACTATCACTATGCTGCTTCCATTATAGTAATGGATAATAAAAGCAAGAGAAAAAACTGTGGTTGCATGGTTGAAATGGCTGTTACTTCAAAATTTGCAGGGGTGTATAGCTCAAGTAAAACTGAAACCAAAATATGGTAATATCATCAAAAATATTTTGTCTCCTAAAGATGTGCACGTATCTATGTACCTGGAGCGCCGACTGCGATCCTTATCACGCCGATGGCTGTCTCGGTCCTTCCGACCTCTGTCTCGGTCCTTGTCTCTGTCACGTTCCTTGTCCCTGTCTTTTATGCGGCGGTCTCTGAAGTCATCACGCGAGTCAAAAAAGGAGACAAGTTCAACCACAGCCATATGAAATGCCAAAGTGAGCAGTGCTTCTCAACTGTTGCCACCCTGGTACCCTCATTTTCCTATTGTTGCAAAGTTGAGATCCACTTGTGTAGATGTTATGACGAATAAATAATATTTTGTTTTAAGATAGCCTATTAAAACACATGTATAGTGTATAATATTTTCAAACACAGATTCAAATAGATTCAATATACCACCTTAAGAGGCTGAGGTCTACTGAATTTGTATTTGGAGTAAACAAGTGGCTAGAGCACGAGGCACCTAAACCTCCAGTCGCTTACCTAAATGTTCCATTTGGGAGCTTCATACGCCTCAGTACTGTACCAAAATCGTCTAAATAAGAACACATGTATCTTCATTTTTTTAACAAGCTGTCCGCAACCCAGCAGTTGAGAACCACTGTTCTTAAAGGTGCTCCTATCAACATTGGGATACCTTTCGATCGATTTTGAGCGATTGCGTTCTCGAGATCGACGCCGTTTGCGTGGAGGTGATGGTTTTCGATCTCTTTCTCGTGAGCGGCTGTGTTTCCGCTCTCTGTCTTTGGTCCCTGAGGAGTCAACATCTTTCTTCTCTGAGGAATCGGCTGCCATCTGAATGCATAAACCTGGAGATGGTTGAGTTCACTGACTTTATACGAAAATAAATTTGACAACATTCCTATGAAGCATAGAGTTGAGTTACACCCGTATTTCATTTAAAATGCTGCATACTCGGGCAAGCGTGAAATACACGCAACACACAATAGCGCAATATGAACGCACGTCTTTTCGATAGGGAGCTTCATTTATGCATCTCCCTAGTGACTTCCGTGTCATTAAGATACAAAACAAATAAACGCAGCAGTTCCTTTCGAACCACTGTTTCATTTCCACATTGTGATAATGCACTTGAGATGGTGAATGGTTGCAATGCGTACCGTGTAAAGCAACTGAACTAGCACTTGAGAGAAAGAGCAATTTAGCAACGGGCGAATTATGTATCAGAAACAACAGTAATGTTAACCACTTACTTTATATTCAAACCAAGTGTTTAAACATATTGTAAGCTTACCGTGATGCCTTGTAAACAAAACACTTGCGATTAATATACGCTTCAAGAAGACGCCATTTCGCTGGACCCAAGGGAAGGCGACGAGGTATGATGGGAATTGTAGTACTGAAGAGCCACAGATCAAGTTCGAACCTCAATGTTAAACTACATTTCCCTTCGAGAAGAAGCTGCCTCGGGACGATGTTTTAGAACACCTCAATGCCCGTTCAAAACTTCCTCTCATCTCAAGCACAAGGTGGCGACCGCGTATTACGTAAAATGAGTGTTCACTGTCAGAAACATGCAAATTTTGTTGAAACTCAAAGCCACTTTTTCACCCATAATTTAGGTATTGGTGTAAAATTGAAATGATAAATTGATTTACTTGGAACCAGCATTTTCAGACAGGCCGTTTTAAGACGAGCGTGACAAATGGGCTATACTGTAGCCCACTGGCTCTTTTGGATCGGCTCCCTAAAAAGAGCCGGCTCTTTTGGCTCCCAAATGGCTCCTCGGTTTTTTTGTTGCTTAAATTAATTTAATACCAAAAATAACGTAATATTATGTGTAAAATGAAGTACTAATGCAAAAATAGACATTATATCAAATATTTATTATTTATATGGCTTTATTTATATTCTTCTGAACATACTCAACATGGAGTGCTACAAAAATAAAAACAAAGTACAAAGACCCATCTCAAAACAAGGTCGTCAAAAAGTTCCAATCTCTGAATGTGTATATTTATAAGCTTTTAACTATTTACAGTAAAATATAAGTAAGCTTTGAATACCACACAACAAATTATAAATTAAATTTTGTAAAACAAAAAGAAAAAAAGCAGCATCCAGGTAAAGGTTTTAGCTTGTCTTTAGCGAAGATTGGCATGAAGAAAAACCAAGTGCCTCAGCTTTGAGGGGTTGATCCTGTTTCTCCTCTCTGTTAATATTTGCCCTGTTTTAGAAAAGATTCTCTCTGATGGGGACAGATGTTGCAACAACACACAGCCAACACAAAATGGATGAAAATCCCTTGCAATCATTTTACCCAGTTCCTCGTCAATTGTGTTCTGTTTTGCTGGTTTTATAGCTTTTTGCATAAAGCTGCTCATAGAGCTTTGGGTTGTACGTCTAGGCAGTTGTGACATTGCAGCAGCAGCAACAGTTGCAGACACACTAGCACCTTCATTAATAGCTGGTTCCCTTGTCTTTTCTCTTTAAATTGTACTGATGGGTGGACATTTCTGATGTGCCTGTGCAGGTTATTTGTGGAGCCTGATCTATGGGATATTTTAACCTTGCACAGTCTACACGCTGCCTTTGAACTATCAATTAAATTGAAATGAGTCCATATTTCACTGCGTTTCCTATCCATTTTCTCACCTTTCCACTTTCCACCGTGTTGTTTTTTTTCACTAACTAGCTCTCTCGTCTCCTCGTCTGTCTTGTTCGCGTGCTGCTCAGTGTGCTGCTGTGTGTCTCTTCTCTAACCCCTCCCCCTTCTCTAAACTGCAGCGCGCGCGTTCGTGTGCGTGTGCGTGTGTTCGTGTGCGTGCGTGTGTGTGTGTGCGTGTAACCCTCCCCTTCCGGCTCCCAATGAGGAGCCGGCTCCCAATGAGCTTCAAAGAGCCGGCTCTGGGAGCCGGCTCGTTCGCGAACGACACATCACTAAAAACATCCATAGATCCATTTTGTAATATACGATCCCTATTCCAAAAAGATATTTCAACAATTCCACACATTATTACCTACTGGTCTGGCTTTGCTGAAAATTACACTGGGGAAAAATCTGGTCTCTCCCATACAAATACCTCCTGACTAATAAAGTAAGGGAAATGATACACAAATACTATCCCACTAAGCATGATCTTCTTAGGTTCAAGAAAGACATCTCTGTTGATTGTTCATTTTGTGGAATGTACCCTGAAACAATCGTTCACTTGTTCTGGCAATGCCAGTATACCAACACATTTTGGAAAGTTGTATCCAGATTTATCATTGAACATATTGACTCTGACTTTCTGCAATACTGGAAAAATGTACTATTTGGGTTTGACAAAAATAAGGAAAAAAAAACACGAAACAAACCTTCATTATAAATTTAATAATCATTCTCGCTAAGTTCCATATCCACAAATGCAGATGGAATAATTCAAAACCTCTTTTCTTAATTTTTGAAGCTGAAACAAAGCAGTACCTGAGCTCTATTACGGATTCCAAAAACAAAAAAGCGGTTAAGACTCTGGCTATATGCTCCTTATTTGAAATTTTTGTCTGAAAATCCCCTGGATCCTTTTTTTCCCTTTTTTGTTTAAACATTTGTAATGTGTATGTATTGGTTGTACATTCGTTTTGTTTTCTATTTGCTGAGAATTGTATTCTGACCAGTTCAATAAAGATTTGGAAAAAAAAGATCCATTTTGTGCACAACTATGTAATCATATTATGTTTAAAAGAGTGTTAATAAGTTCAACGTTATATCGGCCAGTTTTATTTTACTTTTTCATAGTTGTGTTGTCTTATACTCTTCTTCCGAGCCGCTTGATCCTCACTAGGGTCGCGGGGGTGCTGGAGCCTATCCCAGCTGTCTTCGGGCAGCAGGCGGGGGACACCCCAAATTGGTTGCCAGCCAATCACAGGGCACACAGAGACGAACAATCATCCACGCTCATACTCACACCTAGGGACAATTTAGAGTGTTCAATCAGCCTGCCACGCATGTTTTTGGAATGTGGGAGGAAACCGGAGCACCCGGAGAAAACCCACGCAGGCCCGGGGAGAACATGAAAACTCCACACAGGGAGGCCGGAGCTGGAATCGAACCCGGTACCTCTGCACTGTGAAGTCGACGTGCTAACCACTGGACTACCGGGCCGCCCTATACTCTTCTTATTGAAGAGTAAATGTAGTTATATGAAATGTAGTTTTATGAAGTATAATATGTTAAAATACAGTAGAATTGCCTAACTTCAGCCTTTTTTATCCAGGTCTTTGTTTTCAATTGTTTGAAAAAATAAGAAAATAAAAATCAATATCTATCGATATTGACCAATATTAAATACTTATGCCGTTATATCCTTATTCAGTGATATCACCCAGCCTTAATTAATGCTAATATTATGCCATCAGACGGCTATGGCCCCTCCATCAGGTTTGCTTGTGGGAGACGCGACAGTTTTAAAGTTTAGTTTTCTGGCCAATCCAATTTGGTATTGGCCAAGGTTCACTCGGCAGTCCTCTGAGAAATGATCAGTCATCGACAAACTGGATGGTCTGTCGGCGAGGAGTGTGCCTTCCTCGGACACGCATTTGCGGGCGAGCGCATGGAGGTGGAATTTGACAATTTTCCAAGCAACGGCGCCTTTACGAGAGAGCCGCTCAGAGCACCTCTTTCCCAGGTACGCTTGTCAGACATTCCACTGGCTGATCAGAAAAAGTGGGTGTGGTGGTCTGCAGGGGCAGGGGTAACTCACTCAATCTTACACGTATGAAACCCAATAAATTCCTTGTATTGAGTGAAACTGGTGCTTTGAGAGCAGGAATGAACAAGAATTCTCAGAGATGTGTAAATGGATGAAAACACCACTTCGTCTTCCATGAGGTGTATGAGCCATGAAAACCAATCACTCGTCAAAAGCACAAATGTCTTTCAAATAAACTTTTTTAGGATTAGAATGATACAAGTGATTACAAATACAATCCATGGCAGCTGCCATTTGATCAAGGCGGATGTCCCTGCAGACCAAAAAAAAAAAAGGACCTTGAAAAGAAAATGTTCAAGTGCAGATTGAGTGATGCTCATTCAAATTCTGGACTTGTCTTTCCCTCTGCCAGAAGATCAAGAGAACAAAACGTTGCCCTTCTGGAGGGGAAACGATGCCAGTTAAATTGATGTCGTAGAAGATAAAATAAACATGAGCATTGATGAAAATTATACTGTTTGGCAGATAATTTCTTTAAGTACGGGCATTAATTACATATTTTTGTAATTCACTGTGCCAATACTGCATACAAACCATACCATAAGAATGTTGCATGTTCAGTTAATCATTTTTGATTTTCCCAAAACAAATAAAATCACAGGTAAACAACCTATTTTGCATGATCCTCTGAAATAGCTGACAGGTAAAGTCATTCAGAGTTCAGATGTGACTAACAGTGTCGATTGTAGACGGTAACTGTAATTTTAGTGTCTAAGAAGCAAGAAAAAACATGTCTTTTTGTTTGAGACAAAGGTGAGCAGAAGATCAAGCACATTGCTGAACTGAAATGTTCAAAACATGTTTTCAACACAACAGCACATTCACAGCAAGTCATGAAGACACTGAAGGAATTTCAATTGAGAGCATCAAGAAGCATACAAAATCCTCAGATGGGCGCGGAAGAAATAAACTACATGTGGTTCGGGGTTCGTTCGCAGATCTCTGTCAGGAACCTCATGTAGAATTTCAATTCTTTAGTTAGTGTTTATCATTGGCAGCCAGTGAGTTACATGTCCCTCTAAACCTAACTGAGTACACACTAATGTCATATCATAAGCCAAGTCACATTTCTGAACACTCTTGACATCCGCATTCACTGTTATTTACATTTTGCTTCAAACATTGTCACTTAACCATCTCTGGGTGCATTTTGTTGATCATGTTATTTATAGGGCGGCCCGGTCGTCGAGTGGTTAGCACTTCGACTTCACAGTGCAGAGGTACGGGGTTCAATTCCAGCTGCGGCCTTCCTGTGTGGAGTTTGTATGTTCTCCTTGTGCTTGCGTGGGTTTTCTCCGGGTCCTCTGGTTTACTCCCACGTTCCAAAAACATGCATAGCAGGCTGATTGAACACTCCAAATTGGCCCTAGTTGTGAGTGTGAGCTCGAATGGTTGTTCGTTTCTGTGTGCCCTGCGATTGGCTGGCAATTGGTTCAGGGTATCCCCCGCCTACTGCACGAGCAACCCCCGCGAGCCTAGTGAGGATAAAGCGGTTCGGAAAATGAATGAATGAATGTTTGTAATGTTGACAATTGGTTGAATTCATAATCCAAAGGTCGGACTATATAACATTTCAATTGGGGTGGGTGACAAAATCATGCCGACTGAAGTCATTTCAATACCGTTGTAATACGGAAAACATGCCAGGGATCAACAAACATATAGTAGGATTAGCTGAAGGTACATGACAGGATGGCACAAAGCCTGACCACAGTCCACCCCCAATTCAGGCACCGCTTGTGCCCCAGCTTGAGCTCCTCTTCCCAAGAGTACTCCCCGATGCCAAGACTGTCCCCTGTCTAATTAAAGCGCTGGAAGAGCACTCACTGTTGACGTGCCCTCCGGGCGTACCAAATTGGGCACAGGGACATCAAAGCGAGTGCATCTGAGAAGGTTTCGATTTGGTTAAGGTGAACAGGAGGCGATAATGAATGCAAGGGGTGCAGATCTGTTATGCATCCGACAAAACTATGAGCCACTTGCAGACACACACAAAGGGGTCTTCGTTTTGCAGTTTTCGCCAGCTGAAGGGCAGCGTGTTCCCAAACATGCGGCACTTGTCCTACTGCGCTGGAGAGTACAAACATATGCAGAGCAGATGACACAAACTGCTGAGTGTGCACAGCACGTTTGACACACCTTCATCCACTTCACATGTGTGTATGAATGCTCCGTGCAGCAAATAGTGTCCAGACAGACCCTACACTAATGCTGAGAGAAAGAATAATACGACACTATCACAGCAGTAGCCATCTGGTTAATGATAATAAAATGGTTAAGGATCACTCAGGTTGATGTCTGTGTCTCACTGACACTGACATTAAAACAAGAAAACATTCACAACCTTGGAGTTGCTCTGCTGCATAATCTCTCACCTTAGTAGATGGAATTAACTGATTCGAAGCGGATTTGGGGTGTCTTTTTTGGACAAAACATCATCCACAATGAATGTAGGCATACATAACCTACTGTAGATGGCTGAACACAGCCTGTGGAGAGACATAATCGCGGCTTCTGAGACTGAACCACATAATGAATCTTTGGAGATTGTCTCTTTCCACACAGCTGAGCCCGACATATACACTCCCATTTCCCAACGCAGATATGAGTTATGATGGTGTCAGTGCAGCTGTGGCACTGCTCACTATTTTGTATGTGTGCGCACTGGCAGGGGATGTGAGTGAATATGATCTATGTCAGTGCAGATAGCTAATCAGTAAGCAGGCAGCATAGTGTTGCAAAGCAAACCCCCACCAGACCCCACGTGCTTGCTTTTTCTGCTTCCGTATCTCTCCTATTAGAGACAGCATCATCGGAGAGTTTTTATTTGTCCGCACTGCCACATCTGATAGATGATGCGCTCGTGTGGTAATGAGATACGCAGCTTGGCGTCCATTTCCCCCTTGCTCTCAGAGGGTTGGAGACGAAAAAGCACAAAGTCATCCCTCCGCCAGGTTACTGAACCACGGCCGGCTTAAAGTCTCTGCCGTTGGTTTTCGTCCATCCAGGAAAAGCTAAATGTCAAGACTACACAGATAACATTTTCAGGCTTATTCATTAGTTTTTTCAAATATGTCAGAAAATAGGATGGCAACCAGTTATTGGCGAAACAAAAATGAGTTTGCACCTATAGTTGTGTGGTGTGAATGATCTTTTAATCTAATAGCATGAATATGGATTGATCAGTGGCAGTATTTGGTACGCAGGCCTTTGGGAAGATTCGCCCGACTTAATGCAGCTTTTCAAAACCACCATTGTGGCATTGCAATTTTAGAAACCGTAACTATGATACAAACGCAACATAACCTCATGCAACTGTGCCATGTTAAGTACTGTACATTGTGTTGCCATTCGCAATTAAAATGTTTCGAATTACATGACAAAAACAAGTTGAAACGAAATACTATCTTACATATAATCAAAGATCAGTCGTGGGTAATGACTTTTGGATCAGGGCCAGGCATAGTCTGAAATTTAACAGTGAGTTGGCCTGGGTGTAAACTATTTCACACATTTCCTGACTTCTCTGAAAAGCTCAGACTCCTCAGATTTGTGGTTGAAAAGATGAATTCTTCAAATTCCTCATCACTGTCCTAAATAGTATCAACAGCTGAGTGAAAATGGGTCTTCACGAGAGTAGTGCATGATGATATTGATGTGGATGTGATCTTAAGTTTAGCACTGCAAGTATCATGAAGGAGTGGCAGGGAGACAGAAAACGAGGAATCAAATGTTTGCGCAGGGGAAAATGACATTTATCAGCGCGTGTGTCTGTGTATATCCGCGCAAGTGATATCTCCCAGTTGTGCTCATGGATAAGAAGGCCACGAGTCACCACTGTGTCCTGAGTGTGATAGCTGAGGAATGTCAAACGTTCTTCCAGACACTACAGCCCTGACCATTGTTCGGAGAGCAGACTGTGGCCGAGGTCCTGATAAGATGCAACTCAAAGGATGACAAAGCAAATGCAATAAAAGGAGGCGGCACAGATATTTAGATATTGCACTGCAGAAGTTGTCTGGATCGACCTAAACACTCACTAAAACTAACAGTATTAGCCATTGCTCATATGGATGAAAGAGGAGCATGTTTAAAAATTACCTTTTCAAAAATGTTTCTGTCAGTGGATTATGCTCTCAACATAATCGCAAAAATTAGAAACAATATGCAGCAGTTTAACTAAACATCACCTTCTTTATGCTATTTGTATCATAAATTGTGATGGTAGCACAACCTGCACAAGGAGAGATGCGTCTCCATCGTTGCCATGGTGAACCCGGGTCACTGACTTTATCGTATGAGCTGGGACAACGGTCATGCATGACATTATGGCTTGTGCCTCGGAGGTGAGTCTCTTTGCATGAGCGCTTAACAGTACCAACGTATTCTAGTTTTTAAAAATGACACTTGTCCAAAGTGAAGGCAAAAATCGTAAGTTATGGTTTCATATTTTTGAGTGCCCCGGCAAGGTAGGTTTTTGGTAGCTTGGATTCATAAATGTTGTCATACTCAATTTTTCATTTCTGAAAAATGCTCTCACAACATTTTTATGGCGGGATAGATTAATGTGACATTTGGTAAATGAGAAGACCTGCTTTTGCATATTTTACATCAACTGCCAGAACAAAATTCTATATCATCTTTATCGCATTCTTCCTCTTCATCATCAATGGCCTCCCTCGGTGGAGGCCTCACACAAAGAAAATGTACAACGAACTGCATTCGGTAGAGTTTCATTGTGAGAGGTTAAAACTCATGGTGTCATGTTTGATGATATTTGAGGATTTTGTGCATTTTTCCCCTGAAATCTTACATTGCATTACTGCAAATAGGACAGTGTGTGTGTGTGTGTGTGTGTGTGTTACCTTCACAGGAGGTAAATCCAGTGTGCAATGTCTCAACAAGACAAACCAATTTGACCATGTCCTCTTTATCTTTTGAGAAAAACAATACAAAGTGAAAGTGACAGGTTTTCATAGTAAGTCATACATGCAAAAGGATGTCTAGTATACTGTACATGCGGCATTGGCCATGCATACGTGTGTGTGTGTGTGTATTGGGGGAAGGGTTGATCCCCAAGACTGTTCGCATGCTTCAGTGGCATCACTTCTACAGGCTTGTTCTGACACAATGTCTTCATCAGATTGTTGGCCAGATGGCCCCTAAGGGACAGGAAAAGTTGCTTGACGTTCGCACGGGACACTCAGATCAACATGAACAATTGCAATCCCGGCTGCAGTGAATCAACACTGGTTTGATTGTATATTGAAGAGTCAGAAATGAATAGGAATGAGTTGGCTTTTCAAATCATCAAAAGGAAGGGGATGACAAAGCCTGCAGTCCCCTGCAAATGTTTTGGAACGGCAAGGGCAGTTATTTTGTTTATGTTTGATACATTTTGGCTTTCAGCTCAAAGATAAAAATGAGACAACGTTCAGAATTCCAGCTTTCATTTCATGGTAGTTATATCTAGATGTTTTCAACAACTCAGGATATAGCACCTTTTCTTTGAAGCCACCCAATTTCCAAGTGAGCTAGAGTATTGGAATGGACATTTGTTAATACAATACAATACAATAAAATACAATACAATGGCAAACAAGACATTACCAAGAATAAGAAGGGCAAAAGCATGGATGTACAGATGAACTAGGAGCAAAAGACAAGGCCTTAGGGTGGAACGGCTGACTCGCCTGACCGTGTATGGGGAATACGGTGGGTGGGTTGTGAAGCCTAGAGGTAGCGGGTTTGTTATCAGTCCTGGGCAAAGACCCGAAAATTGCACGACAGTGGGAATCTGAGTAGTGAAGGCCGGTTGCGCATGTCCATCATCCTCTTTGTCGGGAAGATGGGCGTTCATCCGTTTCATGCACAGCACTTAGGTGACCACTCACTCGACGGCTGAGGATAAAACCGCTGAAATGCCTCGTCGGAGGTGTCGCCATGCGGTGCCCTTTGAAAAAGTCCTTAACCGCATCGAAAGCTAAATTGACTTTAAGTAAAGTAATATCTGGTGGTATAAGCGTTACTTACATCAACTGCATCAATCCCGCGACCCACTGACCTGACCAGACTTCTGCATTCTTCAGTTAAAATGCTTTACTACAGCCGCTTTCAGTTCAGTTCAGTTGTTTGGTTTTGGTTCTTGATGCTCGTTCGGCGGCAGGTGCTTCGTTGGTGCTTAACAAGTTCTTACAAAGAACATCTTTGATGTTCCACCAGCAAAGAGCCAAGTAGGAGTTACATCATTACATCATCGTATAGTGTCCAAATGTCATTGCTTACATCGACGTTTACTCAAGAGTGCCTGCACAATTAATAAAAATTCATAATAATAATGAGCTGTAAGCATCTGCTAGGCAACTTAGCATGGCATTGAAAATACTGGCATGTAGTATATAACAGTCAGGGACATGCAATCAACAAACGCTTACAGTATATCATTCTTAATCATTATAGATGCTTACGAGGTTGGCTGTGAGTCAGAGATGGTCTCCTATCTGGGCACATCTGCGATTGCTCAACAGTTTGTGTAAAACGTCCATGTGTTCAGACAGTCAGTCAGAATTGACATTGCTGTGCCATTACTTTGGGCACCAATGAAATGCTATAGACTTGACTAGAAAGGATATTTGGTCACTTTTGCTTGAGCCAAATTAGACATAATGCTGTGCCCAAATGAGTTGACACATTTATCTGCTCTAATTTGCTAAGGCTTCTTAAAAATGTGTTTCAAGAATAAAATAAAGTACACGTTAAAAACCAGGGCGAGAAAGGTGTTTTCTACACAGTATTCCACATAGACACAAAATTGGTTTTTTCTTCATGTTTTTATTTAAATAAAGATTTGAAGATGAAAAATAGAGTATGGCAATAACAAATACACAATTAAGTCAATAATTTAAGACATTGTCAACTTCACTGAAACATTCTTTTAAACAGGCAAGGAAAGATTTGTACAGGGGGAAAAAAGAGCAAGGAAGCAAAAAGACATTTTTGTTGGGAAAACGAAAAACAATTGTGGAATAAAATAATAATAGCTGAGTTATTGTTGCATTTCCTTACATGTTCCATCATTCTCTCACGTGCTACCGATTGATGTTGTTAAAATTGGGGTCGTCTATCCCAGACCACGTCAGCTAAGCCGTGGCACGTTTAATGCTACAAATGAAAGGCGATGCACCCTTTTGCAAAATCATCCCTCCATCTCTGTGCAAGACAGGAACCCCGTGCACTGTTGCTAGGCAACATGTTAAATTCCAGGGTTCTCTATTACCAGACAACTCCGGTCTTTTTGGTGCAGACCTACAAATCATCCGGTCCTCCATTAGCTTAGCTGTCAACACACACTAATGCCAGAAGACTCAAGCGAATACGAGAACAGCGACGGCGAGTGAAGACGCTCAAGGCAAACAGGAGTAAGGAGAAATATGAAGATCTATTTTAGTCACAAATGTGTTTTTGGGGAAGTTGACAAGCAAGAGCGATGTGGAAAAAGTCTTTCTGCAAATAGGACCAGCCCATTTGAGTGATTTTGCTCCCCGCTGTTAATAGAGCATCACCTCAGGACGTTTGTGTTCATGCTAACAAGACAACACAGAAAAATGTTGCCGAACCAACTACAGTCCAAGTTCATTCTTGACGAATCCTAAGCAACAAAGGAAAAGAAACAACAATTGTGTAAATAGCAATGTTTCGCGAATGTTCCTGGCATCTCGAGATGACGTGCTCACGCTCAGCACTAAAATCAAGGCTTCTCATTAATGCTGTCACAACGCTGGAAGACTCACGTGAGTGCTGAGTCACATCTCATCCCTTGAGTTCATCCTCCCACTGTCTTTGCAAAGGAGGCTCTTCTTGCCAAACTGCTACCCTTGCTGCTACAGTATTTCCTCTGCTGTTAGCTTTAACTCAAATGAAAAACAGCAAAAGGACAGCAAGGGAATCAATCCTTTAAGGACCTCCATTTGAAGGGGGGGAAGAGGATGTGGGGGTTGTGCACCTTGGTGCCAGTCTCATGAATAGGCATGAACATTGCAAAACGACAACAATGATTTGTTTCCAGAGGCAAAGCAGTAGAAATGTGCATTTAACCTTTGCCAGTAACATACAGTATTAGGTACACCTGCACAACATGAGCTCCAATTCAAAAGTTGTGTTGACCCCCATAACATAATGTTGATTATCCGAATTATACATAGAATTAATCTAGAGAATGTCCCATCAGGGCTCTAGACTGAGACAAATTTGGGCGCCCAGGCAAGCTAGTTTTTCAATGGTGCAACTGAAAAAATTAAGAGATTGAACCGATGCGGCCGGCCTTCCGAGGCGTGACGGACGTATTAGTGAGTCTCTAGATCTCTGTGCCAAATAAGTTTAGTATTTGCTTAAGTACAATTTTTGCAATTTTTTTTTCTGTTCTACTTTTAATGTTTTTAACATATCAAATATATTTCATTGTTCCACATTTCAATGCCATTTGCTCTTACAAAAGATACTCGATTGATTTAAGATGCTCTGTCTTAATAATCAGCAGTACAAAAAAACCCAACTCCAGCGACAATATCGTTAATCGTGATAGTTTTGGGGGAAATATCCGTTCTAAAAAGGTGTTGACTTATTATTTCTTAAATGATGCACATTGTCGTCCTGCAAGGGGAAATTCAATTTATACTCTGCAACAAAACCAGATCACACACGTCCAGGCATGCAAGGAGAGAGCTACTGTAAGGTAACCAATCTGCATCAATACCTCACATTTTTGCTACATACTCACTGGATGGTGCAGGTGTACCGAATAAAGTGTCTGATGAGTTGATGTCGCTGCCATCCAGACTGATGGATTGCTATGGCGCTGCTATTAAAATTCCAAATGGGTGATAATTAAGGTAATGTGTTTAAATGCAGCATTCACCCTATCCACTTAGATCTTGGAAGACCTCTCTTACGGCAACCTTGCAAGGAATTCGGGCTTAGTGATCTGTCTCAGCAGCAAATGATCAGTGTATATAGGGACAAGTGACGGGGCTTTTGGGGGTGAAGTGTCTAGTCTATTGGAAACCCACATCACTGCGCTGTACCATCAGCAGGTCACTTGTCCTTGTGTGCATCCACTCTGGGTTCACATGATGGTGCAGCTCTTTGACTTCTCCTTGTTGAAGGTGGAGGAAATGATCTCTGTCTTACTGGGCAGGTGTAGGAGTCTCTTGGAGAGACGGCGAACCGGACTGGGCTTGTTGGTCGGCTGGAGTTTGTTCATGCACGCCAAGGCCGCCGCACGAAAAACACTGTGGATGCTCTTCTCTGATGTGAAGGCAGAGCATTCCAGGTATGCCTCGGCTCCAAGCTGCTTGGCCCAGGAACAACCCTGCCGTGATGCAGAATTGCCCTTGATTGTTGAGCCCCCCCACCAACTCGCAATTGAAGTAAAGACACAAGAAGAGGAACTCAAACACACCTGCTCATGGGAGATTGGCGTCTGTTTCTGATTGGACAGCTCCATACGTGTGCACACATCTGTGCGCAGGTCTGTCTTGCAACCTATTAACAGGATCCGAGTGCAGGGGCAAAAGTCCTGGATCTCTGCTTTCCACTACAAAACAGGGTTCATTTTTTTAAGTGACGATTTGGCGCATGTCATCATATACACCTTTTAGATTCACAAAGTGGTTACCCTCTTCAGCGCACTGTCGACCGTGTCTGGTCTGCTGATGTCAAAGCACAAAAGCACTGCATCTGAGTCACTGTAGCAAAGGGGCCTAACGTTGTTGTAGTATGGGGAACCTTGAAGGACAGAGTCGGATACAAATTTTACATCAGCGGATGTAACAATATCCAAAGGTTACGATACCATATTGTCACGATATAAACCTCACAAGATGATAATCATCAAGATGCTGTGGGCGAGTATATTTAAAAATAAAATAAATAAAATAAGGGCGGCCCGGTAGTCCAGTGGTTAGCACGTCGGCTTCACAGTGCAGAGGTACCGGGTTCAATTCCAGTTCCGGCCTCCCTGTGTGGAGTTTGCATGTTCTCCCCGGGCCTGCGTGGGTTTTCTCCGGGTGCTCCGGTTTCCTCCCACATTCCAAAAATATGCATGGCAGGCTGATTGAACACTCTAAATTGTCCCTAGGTGTGAGTGTGAGTGCGAATGGTTGTTCGTCTCTGTTTGCCCTGCGATTGGCTGGCAACCGATTCAGGGTGTCCCCCGCCTACTGCCCGGAGACAGCTCGGATAGGCTCCAGCACCCCTCGCGACCCTAGTGAGGATCAAGCGGTTAGGAAGGTGAATAAATAAAATAAACACTAGAGCAGGGGTGTCAAACTCATTTCATATTGCGGGCCATATACAGCCTCGGTAGATGTGGAAGTGGGACGGACCATTAAAATTATACCATTCTCTGCTATGAATAACCAAAATAATATGGCTTTCCTTTGTTTTGGCACAAGCACAAGAATATTAGGAAAATGTTGAAATTTAATGAACATATCTTTTACAAAACATTTCACAAAGCACCTTAGATTTCCTTAGACAAATGTGCAATTTACTTTTATCATTGACATATATGCATTGCAACTGATCCCACCTATTGTACAAAGGCACAAAACTTTAAGTCATTGGCACTGTAAAATATAGTAATGCACTTCAAGATTAAATGAGATTTATAAAGAAAGGCATTTTTAAACCATTTACACATGTGCATATACAATTTCAATTTAATCCCTGTCTACACCTTCCAAACTAAGGAGAGTGCTTTTAAATGTGTAAAGAATAAAGTATTCACATGTGCTTTATAGCGTCTGCTGTGTTGGGTCTGTGTCAGACTGAGGCTGTTGTTGTCTTCTTCTGTGATTAAAACAGTGTTGTCTTCTACTCTGATCAAAACAGTGCTCCCCAAGCGGATGCTCTATGAATTGCAACATATTAAAATATTCATTCTGTTTCTTTTTTGCATTTTTTTTCACTTTTAAATTATCCTGCGGGCCTGATTAAACCTTCTGTGCACTAGAGGGTACTGGAGCTGCACAAATGGAAAACAACCTGGCCTTTTTAATTGATGAGCTGCTTTTACTAATGTGACATGACGATGATGATGTTGCATTTTTATATTGCGATATTGCAATATTGCTGTAATCGTTACATCCCTAGTAATACACTGTGCAAGCAATACAATACCACAGGGGACAGTACAACGCTTAATGTACATGTTAAAGAGCTTAAGTTTAGCCAGGAAATCCAGTCTCAACGCTGTACCAGCGATTGAGTCTTGTCACAGTCATATTAAGGGCAATTCTGAGGCGGGGCAGTCATCCTAAAGGTTAGCACCTATGACACTGCTGCCCATAAAATCCCAAATATTTTAATAAACACTGATCATAGTTTTATTACATTAACCAGCATGAAGCTTTTTTACATGAAACGTTTTAGATTGTTCAACAACAGTACAATAGTGGCCTCCACGGTGATACTAAGCGACAAAAAAAATTGTCCAATGCCTGCTCTCAAATTGATTCAGATGCCTCCTAAATGATGTCATGACAATGTTATTAACGGCTCTCAGTATGTTGTGGTAATGTTTTTGAACATAGTGTATTTTATTCTTCACAGGAATTGTGTCAATCATAACAAAAGATGCACAACCACGTAATATTGAAACAAGATAAATCGTCAGACAGATAGACTGACTGATAACTATCTAGAAGTTATTTTGAGCCTCAGAAATGCTCCTGCACTAAAAGCGGGCTGACAGGATGTCCGCTCTCTATTGTCTTGGCTTTGACCCACACTCTAATACTGAGGTTTAATTTCCAACAGGTTTCCTAAGGAGTGTGAAAAGAATACAGTATTTCCTTGTAAATATCAAGATATATAAAACAACCAGAAATTGACACTTTGCATCAACCAGGGCCGTTTTTAGCACATACTTGGCCTCCACAACATAACACAACTCATACAACTCTGTCAGTATCTTCAGCTTCATGTAACACCCGAGGAATGATGTAAGGCCTGAGAAAGAGGAGGCAGAGAAATCGAAGAGGAGGACGATGTCTTACACCCACCATGACCCAGCTACACATTAAAGGCACCCTGCCTGCCTTGAACAAACCATGCACACACACAAGCGTTGTTTGGGCAAACATGAGCGAATTCACTGAACCGTACTGTCTCTACTGCCGCAGACGCAGTGAATGAATGGCTGTCCACGTGGAGCATAAAAGAATTTAACATTATGGCCTTTGGGCCTCTCGGTTGTATCAAGCAAGCGATCCCGGGCCATAATGCACACAGACTTCTAACAAAAGCACAAACATGCACTATCTCTATTGTCGGTAATGAAGATATATGGAAAGAAAAGCAATTAATGGGTGGAACTTGGCTGCCACGGTAAATAGCTTTTATTGATGCTGACTGACTAGAAAGCTTTGGCTCAGTGGAAGGCAAACACACAAACCCATTATTCAGCTGCAGAGAGCATAAGGTGCGAGGAGTTCATGAATTTGTTTTTTGCAGTGTCCCTCACTTGTGCCTTCTGTTCTCATAAGAGGAGACGACACACTAACGCACACACACACACACACACACACACACGCACGCACGCACACACGCAGACACACACACACACAACAGCACTTCCGCCCCCTGCATGGCCCGGGCATCCCTCGCCCCCAGTAAAAAAAGCCTTCCGCATGCCAACTGGCGTGGGTCAACCTCCTTCAAGCAGAATGCCGCAGTCGATGCTGTTATGAAAGAAATCCATCAGGGAGTGGATGGATTTGACCTTATTGATCTTATTTATATAACACTTTTCATTATGTCAGTGTGCCATGCAGTGCGTTTCACCCACTTTTGAATTCACATTTCAGCATGGGTCGGGTACAAATGAAAGCACCATCTAACTTGCTCTAACACAAACTGCGCAAATCTCTAAGAATAATAATAACAATAATAATACAAATCTTTATTATAATTATATGGGGATAACTGTTTTGTTTTTAATATATTTGACCTTAGGGATGCTTACAATAATGAATGAGTGCATTGAGAGTTTTCATTTTTGTATGGAATTGACTCTTGATTAATCGGGCCTTGAAACAATTCAGCCAAAAGAGGCACTGTGGATTTAGTTTCTATCCAAACAAGGACATTACATTGTCTACTAAAGGGATGGCCAAATTAAATGCAGGAGTGGCCTCAAATTTTCATCGATGCTACTGGGGGGACACATTGGACCACGTGTTTCCTGACCAGATGGATGACAAAAATGCAATTTTAAATATGGACAACATATGTGCCGTGAATGTATTTAATATGTGATAATATACATTTCAGTGTATGTATACAAGATTCACTGCACGAAGCCAACAACAAACGGTTTGAAGCAAACAACAAAATGACCACATACTACATTTTTTTCCTGTGCAAAGGGCTTTCTTGCATGAAAAAAAAGATCATTCAAGCACAGCACAAAACTACTGAACAAGAAGCCAGCATTCAGTGCAAGAACTAATACATTTTTTTCATAAAGAACAACTCAACCAAAATTTTAATATTATTGAGGTAACGATACTGTTTTTAATGCATATCACTCCTAATACGCAAAAAATATTAGGCTTACTCATGTTGTAGTAGAGCGCCATATAGACCCAGTGTATGCGCAATAAAAACATGTCTGCCATCGAGTAGTAATTGTTGATCTTACAACGTAAAACTACAGTACACCACTGCATATTCACAGTTCAGCACCCATAGGTTCTCATATTTGCAGATTTTTTTTTATATGTGGGTAATTAGTTACAAATATTTTTCTTTTTCATAATTTGGTGTCTTCACGGATTCGCCGGATTTTTTCTCGTTTTTTTTTTGTGGAACTTGGATACTGAAAACATATATCACAAATAATATTTATATATAAATATTTATCATGATGTCTTATATACATGGCAGGTGGTCCAGTGGTTAGCGCGTCAACCTCACAGTGCAGAGGTACCGGATTTGATTCCAGCTCCGGTCTCCTTGGGTGGAGTTTGCATGTTCTCCCCGTGCCTGCGTGGGTTTTCTCCCACATGCCAAAAACATCCTTGGCAGGTTAAGGGAATACTCAAAATTGTCCCTTGGTGTGAGTGTGAGTGCGGATGGTTGTTGGTCTCTGTGTGCCCTGCGATTAACTGCCCGAGGACAGCTAGAAGCTCCAGTACGCCCCGCGACCCTTGTTAGGATGGACCCTATGGAACCTAAGGATGGAACCTCAGAGTGTGTTCCGTCAGTTGCCCATCCCTGCACTACTGTACTACTGTATGGATATCAGAAACGCGACCTCC
The DNA here is from genome assembly GCF_025434085.1 of Hippocampus zosterae. Taxonomy (NCBI): domain Eukaryota; kingdom Metazoa; phylum Chordata; class Actinopteri; order Syngnathiformes; family Syngnathidae; genus Hippocampus; species Hippocampus zosterae. Next base: position 24,403,632 of record NC_067452.1, read on the forward strand.
TCACCCCGCCTGAATGAATAATACAGAGATGATTTGAGTGAACACCCTGCACAACTGGAGATCTTAAACTGACATGCACACATTGTTTAACAAGCAATAAAAAATGACTGCCATATCTACCAGTGCAAGCAACATTATTGGTATAACACTGAGTAACCCAGAGCTTTATTTGAAGCCCTTACTTGTCTCCAAGCAGACTGTCTCTGTGGGAACTCCAAAATCAACAATGAATACAGACAGAGATTAGTCAAGTGAATGCTTGTGCTGGAACACAAACGGTTACAAGGGTGGCGACCCGATTAAGAAAGAGGAAAAGAACGCATTCTTACCTGATGTGTCCCAAAGACTGAGCTCAACACGCTGGCCGTCAAGCTCCATGGAGGCAGTGTAGTTCTCAAACACGGTCGGTACGTACGTCTGGAGAAGAGGAGGAGACCTTTATGTAACTCTTCTTAAAATCACATGCTCTCATTTGATTGCAGTATGACCTGCATGCAGTTTTACGTATCAGTCATTATTAACAATTTGATCTTGGTTGCAATAGACTCTATAGATAAGTTTACAGCCAGTCTTTTTGGGCAGTCTGCTTTTTTCTAGAAATGTGCATTCAAGCTGCAGGTGTCAAATATTAAAAAAAACAGCTCTCATATGACACATTATGATACTGCGCCATCCCTGCACCCAAACCACAATATGATGTTGTTTTTGATTAGAGGAATCTCCAGTCTGCTGTTTTCAACCAAAAGGGAGCATAATTAAATTTGTAAAGGAAGTATTTTTTTATGAATCTCATTAGATGCGACTGAGATAAACAGAACAACTAACCCTCACATTTTCATTTATATACACCAAGTTTTGACATAACACTTAACGTGTATGATTATGGAGACAAACTGTGTCGGTGATTTTTTTTTAATCGGTGTTTCTGCTCCGACCATGATTGACGTCAAAAACGGATGGCAACACTGATGGCTACTGATGTCGCTGATGCTGATGCTGATGATGGCGTGGTGCAGAAATAAATCACTTACCTCAGGGTAGCAGTCCTTAGCCAGGACTTGAAGCATGGCCGTTTTACCGCATTGGACATCTCCAACCAGCACTAATTTGCAGCGCGCTACAAAGGGCTGCGGGAGGCGTCTCTCCTTCATGCTGGAGATCAATGATGGGATAGTGAATTAGCAGCGTCAAAATAAGACGGAACGTGTTCTAAATACGCGCAGTGGTGGCTTCGGCGTCTCTCCTCGCGCTGACGCTGAGCCGTGGCAAAGTAAGCGGACCACTGCGGGATTTTTATATCGTGACGCCAGCCAATGGGCGCCGAGCGTGTACGGACTTGCTTGCGCGAGGAGTATCGAGCAAGAAATTGCCGACCCTCCGTTTGTTCAGGGTCAGGATTATCTTTCCTTTATATTCAGCAAGGAACAACTGCGCACTGTACTAAAGGCAAATCCTAAATTAGCTCAAATGAAGAAGCTGCGAAGTGAAAACTGCCAGAATTCACAAGATTACGCTCTATAAACAGTTGGATTAAGAGTAGCATCCAAAATCATTGGAACGGCAAGATCAATTCCTTTATTTTTGTTGTATACTGAAGACGTTTGGCTTTCAGATCACAATATGAATGTGAGGTACGATTTCAGAATTCCAGCTTTCATTTCATGGAAATTACATCTACAGGTGATAAATAACTCAGAACGGAGCAGCTTTTGGATGAAGCCATCCACTTTTCAAGTGAGCACAAGTATTGGACCGAATGTTAACTAAATTAACTTTAAGTGAATTACACTTCATATTTGGTGGCTTACTTGCAATACCTGCCTGTCTGAGTATATGTGTGCTCCTGTCATGTTTTGTTTCCTATCATAGTTTTGTTTGTTACTCTGGTTCCTTGTGATTTCCAGGCATTTGTTTGAGTACTTTGTTTTTCCATTGTACTCCTGTTTGTATTTTTGTTAAATACATTTTGGTCATGTATATATGTTTGGTCAGGTATATTGGAGGTGTTTTTTTGGAATTTCTTTTCATTTAAACTCCCCATAACCCCCCCCCCCCCCCCCCCCTAAGGCATCAAATATAAGTAGATTTTCACAATTCATGGGCCAGCCAGGTCTCTATCCCCAGTGAATGGCCTGGGGCTGTGAGAAATTGGGTCATGTCATGTTGTACGGTTCATTCTGCTTTCAAGAAACGAACAATTTTTTCTGAGCCTTGCTTGTTGTTTTTTGTTCTTTTTTGTTGTTTTTGCTTCATCGTGTGGACCTGATATGGACTGTTTTCAGCGTTTTTTGGCCACGACATTCGTCAAAGGAGAAGTATCTATGATTAGTGGTTGCACGCCTGTACCAGCACAGATTTTGATTGGGAGGAATGTCGGGGCCATTGACTGTCGGTGCTGGACAGACCTGTGGCGCTTATGTTTTTTGCACCTGTAATGGGCAGCATTTTTCACAACCCCGTTTTGTTCAGTGGAGATGTCGGCGCTGTTGGACAGTCGGCGTTGGTGCGTCTGGATGGATGGCTGCTGAAGTTGAGGATGAGGAGAGAGGAGCGTCGGCGCAGAGCGCCGATGCGTATTTGGAACAGAGAGTTGCCGCTTGGAATTCAAATGGATTTCCATGGGACAGGAGAAGTGAATCTCTTTTTTTCGTCAATGGATGCTACAACTTCTTGTTGACTTTGAAACTTAGCTTGTAGCCGACGTGTGCATATTTTGAGCATGACATCTCTGATCCACTGGTTAAAGGACACTTTCATTCTCTCCTCTTTCATCTCAAACTGCTTCAAACAACAGAGCGTGCGACGGAAAAGTGGTTAGGACTGTACGACTGTCCGTGTTTTATGTTATGTGTTGTGTTTATTATTTTACCTTATGTTAACTGTTTTGTTAAGCGCTTTGTTACAGCTGCCGCTGTTGTGAAAGCGCTATATAAATCAGCATGTATTGTATTGTATTCTAATGCAAGCTGCAAGTTGACAATGTTTTGCTAGTTAGGGGCCACAACAAGGGCCAAAGACTTTATAACAGCCCCTAAAACAACATGTGTTGACTCCGGCAGTGAGTCGACTGCCAGAGCGCCCAAATAAAGCCTGTGAAATCATCCACAAATGGGTGGCAGGTGTGCAGGCGGCAAGCAGGAAGCCTGCCCCCTGCTGACAAATATGGAACGTGACAATATATAGATATCTGTGATGTTTTTTTTTTAACTGAAGGAGAATTTTTTTTATTTATAGTATATGTTATTTCCCCTTTTTAATGCTTTAATGTATAATTTTAATTTATTTGCTCTTTATCACGTTTGAGACTATCCGTACATTTACTCTACACACAAATTGTTTCAGTGCGTTTCAACTCAAGAGATGATTTAATATATCGGATTCTTCTGCCCTCTACAGGTGGACGTCGTTTACTTTCAACACATGGAACGGCCCTGTATGGACCTCTACAACCTTTGAATTGAAAATGTATTGAAGTAGTTTTATTAAAAGGTAAAATAAATATTGGGTACAGCAACTTTTATCCTAAAATGTAATTCCTGTTTCAAGAGGTCGCATGAGTACAGATATTACAGATAACATAGGAAATACAAAACGCATCCGGTGATCCAGTGATTCGCGCGTCTCCCTCACGGTACAGAGGTCGTGGGTTTGATCCCGGATCCGGCCTTCTTGTGTGGAGTTTGCATGTTCCACCCAGGCCTGCGTGGGTTTACTCTGGCTTCCTCCCACATTCCACAAACATGCATGTCAGGCTGATTGAACACTCGAAATTGTCCCTAGGTGTGAGTGCGGATGCTTGTTCGTCTCTGTGTGCCCTGCGATTGGCTGGAAACCAGTTCAGGGTGTCCCCCACCTAATGCCCGAAGACGGCTGGGATGGGCTCGAGCAGCCTCCCCACCCCCCACCCGCGACCCGTGTGAGGATAAAGCGGATCGGAAAATGGATGGATGGATGGAATACAACATGGCTTTTTTAATTTATTTATTTTATTATTTATTTTTTTAATACAACATGGCAACTTTTTTTCCAATTCTTTATTGAACAAGTCAGAATACAATTCTCAGAAAATAGAAAACAAAACGAACGTGCTACCAATGGGTGTCTGCGGTGACGTACAATTAAGTCGTCAGCAATAAACATTTATGTGGGCGGAAAGAAAAGTGAAAGAATAAGGATGCCGGTATACAATGCTGTATACCCAGCGTACAACCCCGGACGAGTACAACAACACAACTGAAAGAGTAAGCCTTTGAAGACTACACTACCTCTGAGTGTGGGTTGTTTTTCTATCTTTCATATAGAAAGTACACTTTTGTCAAAAACTAAATATTTTTATATTCAGTTGGGAAATGAGTAGGTTACGACCTATCCTCAATGTCAATGCATAAGGCTTTAACGAGAAAGTCGCCCCTGCCAACATGGCCGATACACATCAGCATGCCAGTTTTTCTCGCTCATGCAGCGGGCGAGTGCATTAGATCTATGACTACACTTCCCATAGAGTAAATCTTTCCTTACCCACAATGCACTTCGTTGATACACAATGAAGATCTTCGCTCTCAAAGTAGAGTACTGGCAGTTGAAGTCTATAGTATTTGTTTATGGTCTTGTGATAGTACAGTTAAGTCAATTTTATAATCTCATTCGGTCACCATTTTCATCCATTTTATGAGATCGCATTTTCGACTTCAGCTACGTCATAACCTGGCTCTTTTCTCATTGGCTCTGTACAATGACTGCAACATTTTCCCGCGCTGTATTCGACGCAAAACAACACGTCGCGTCTTTAGATTTGGGGTGACACGAGTCACTTCGATATTTTCATCCCAGATAAACGGTGTTACTGTTCCCTGAATATATTGTGAAATGCCGTCAGCGTCGTCATCGTCTTCAGATTATGACCCAGCGAGTCTACCTGATTTACTACTGCTTTACTACCGACGGCTGTTTCCTTTCTCACAATACTACCGTTGGCTCAGTTATGGAGGAGGTGAGCGCCAAAGCAGCCTTTGTTGTTGTTCATGCCCGTTGATATCATTACCATGTCCAGGTTTCAGTTTATGAAGTTGAAAATGGAGTGACACGTGTCTTTTTTTTCATTTGCAAAATCAGTGCAGAAAAACTATTTCCAGAACCGAGAGTTCTCCTTTACCCTCAAAGACGACATCTACGTCCGCTACCAGTCTTTTACCACGCAGAACGAGTTGGAGAAGGAAATCCAGAAGACGAACCCTTACAAAATTGACATTGGAGCGGTCTACAGTCACAGAGTATGGCGGCACAACCCAGCAGGTCAGTCTGTCACATTATTGTAACGATTGTCTGTTGTTTTTTTTTCACAGCCCAATCAACATAACACGGTAAAGTCGGGAACCTTCCAAGCGCTGGAAAAGGAGCTTGTGTTTGATATAGACATGACCGATTATGATGACGTCAGAAGCTGTTGCAGGTCATTCAAGTACCCATATATTTTACACCCATTGTTTAGGGACTGACTCATACTTACTGACCTTCGATTCGACCTCAAATTTTGATTACAGTGCTGCAGACATTTGTTCCAAGTGCTGGACTCTAATGACCATCGCAATACAAATCCTGGACAGAGCTCTTCGAGGTATGTCACTGTTTGTTAAGATGTTTCTAGTTTTGGCTTGGATGTAATATTTTGTTTATGCGATTTTCTAGATGACTTTGGTTTCCAGTACCTCCTGTGGGTTTATTCTGGCCGAAGAGGGGTTCATTGTTGGGTGTGTGATGAAGCTGCCAGGACCCTTTCGGTATCCGCTCGATCCGCGGTGGCAGAATACCTCAGTTTGGTCAAGGTAACCGCACTTCAACGCTTCCTGAAGAGTCTTGGGGGGGGGGGGGGTAATGCGTGACAGTGATGTATTACGTTTAGGCAGTAACAGAGGAATAAATATTTTAGTAATATTATTACAGTTACTCAGTTCAGTCATGCATTTCAGTTCCAGCTGTCACCAGTGAAGCCATACTTATATGGTAAATGAATATTTAATAGTGCAGTCTAACCTAACCTAATTATTTATTTTAGTGAAATAATCCAATTTTAATTCAGCTATTCAGGTCACCACTACTTGCAGATGCAAGATGGACCTCTAGAGATTGTAATTTTGTGCCCCCACCGCTATATGAGGAATTAGAATTAACTGAGAACTACAAAGTAACTTCATAGTAATGAGTAACCTATTATTCTATGTCAAGGGTTTCCAAACTCCTTCCTCTGAGGGCCATGTACAGATGCAAGGGCCACGTAGAATTTTTCATTTTTTATTTAAATTTGTAAACATGATAAAACCAATCAATCAAGCAGTTAAACTGTTAAATTGTATATTGTTTACATCATGTAGTTATTTACGGGAAAAACTGCTCCATCGAGGCCTTTTGTTTAAGCTAACAAGGCAAGTCGGTTTTGTTTTTTTGTAATATTTTGGGTGTGGGCTGCATCCCTGTATCTCACAAGAATAGGGCCGCCCCTCCACAGAGCAGCATCTGAGTCCCATCTCCACATTCAGAACCATGACAAGAGTATTGTGTACCTAGCTGACCATACTTGAGGAGACTGTGATATGCTCACAAATTGGACCATGAATGACAAAGTTTTTGTTTGTATGAAATTAATTAACTATGATCTTCACAGTGTTATGAAGAGAAATTCTCTTACCATTTTAGCTGTATGTCTTTCCATGTATAGAAAAGTAGGAGTAGTGGTTGTCCCCATTCCTCATATTGACCTAATTTTTCAACAGCTACACTTCTAATGCCTAATATTTTTTTTAAATATCATTGCTGCCGGTCATGTCAAAAGTTATTTTTAATATATGCCGTGGGCTACTAAAAAAATAAAAATAATGGACGGCGGGCCGCAAATAGTTTGGGCCGGGTTGTAGTTTGCTCTACACAGACGGTAATATTGTGAAGAAACGTCTTGCTTTCAAATGCCAGGTGATTAATAATATGTAATCGATTACATTTTGAAAGTAACTTGCCAACAATGTTCCTAAATAAAAATTGCAAGACAAGCAGCCTCAGATTTGAACACTTGCTTTTGTCATAAGAGTCCACCTAAAATCAAAGTCAATGTTTACATCTGGTTGCTCATTTGACAGGGTGGTGAGGAGACTGTGAAGAAAGTGGTGCTGACGGAGCCAATTCATCCCTTTATTCAGTATGGCTATGCTCTTTTGATGTTTTCCTTTACCTCAACACTTGTTTGCCTGAGTCTGTATTTGTACTTTCAACAGAGAATCTCTGAAAGTTGTGGAGGGATACTTTTCCACGTATGCGCTGCAGCAACAGGACATACTGGGCCGCAAGGAGTCTGTAGAGCAAGTGCTGGCACTTATGCCTGAAGATATCCTTCTGACTGAATGTGTCTAATCTGTAGCGGTTTTTCCATATTTGCTTGTGAAAATGACTTAACTCGGGTATACATGTTCGAAAAGAGTTACAACAGGAATTCAAAAATGAAAGGAACCCAGTGAATAGGTGGCAACTCATCGTGGAACAAGCCAGCAGGAAACAAGTTGGTCCTTCTCTTTGTTTTAAATAATGGCACTTTTCTTGAGAAGAAGATTACTGATATGCTTCATCTACCAAGGCGGCTGCCAAGAAGGGCCAGCACTTTGAGAAAGAAATCATGTTGCAGTATTGTTACCCACGACTCGATGTCAATGTCAGTAAAGGTGTGAACCATTTGCTGAAGAGCCCCTTCAGTGTCCATCCTAAAACAGGTAAATGTGAAGAAGTTGCCGATTATGATGAGTTGTCCCAATGTGACTACATCTCTTTGGTTTTTTTTTGGGGGGGGGGGGTTGTTTGGTTTTGTTTTTTTGTTTGTTTTGTTTTTATCAGGGCGCATCTCGGTTCCCATGGACCTCACAGAACTTGATACGTTTGATCCTTTCAACGTACCCACAATCAGGTCAGCAACAATTTAATATCTCATGTTGTGTGTCCACTATTGATCCAATATCCAATAGAGAAAATTGTGAAATATTTTTGTAGTTTGATCTGCAATGAGTTGGATCGTGTCAAGGTGGGTGAGAAGGAAGATGAAAATGCAGAGGTCAAGGAAATTGAGGGAGAAGCTGCAGAGAAGAGGAAGATCAGAGGTGACATGAGTTTGCTCCTTCTGTCACTCATTTCTCAAATCAATATTAAGATAAGATATCCTTTATTTGTCTCACATTGGGGAAATTTAATTTTATATTGACATAGAATGAGCTTTTTGATGCAGATTATTAAATATGTGGAATCTATTTTGCTCATATTTATTCAAAGATTGAATATAACAGATTAAATGTGTCGAAAAAAATTGCAGAAAAGGGTTGGAAATCAAACAGGTGATTAATTGACCATTAAGAATGCTGTTGATTGTGTGAAATTAATTATTTTTTTCTTATGTCACAAATAAAAAATGCCCTTGAAATATGTAGAAAAACATTTTCCTTATTTGTATTTTCTGGCATTAGATAATAATCTAAAAGTAACACCAAACAATGGCACACTCAACGCCTATCTTTTTTCACAGATTACAAAAGAACCAGTCTGGCAAAATACATCAAATATTTTGATGCGTTTTTGGATGGAGTCTCTCAGTCATGGAAAGGCGAACTTCTCAGAAAGAGTGGTATGTGTTGTTTGCTACAATCATCAATGTTTAATATTGTATGAAAGTCATGAATTTGCCATTGTTTTCCCTTACAGATCTTCAAAAGGAATTTTGAGCTGATAATTGATTCCATATTCATTTGGAGCTTCTGTAATGTTGCCATTTCTCTGAAAAAACATGGTGTCATTATTTTGCGTTGATATCCTGAACTCTACATTCGCAATTAAACCTTCAAAATGATTTTGTCTTGACCATTATGTTGCTTGAGTTCTTGTACAGTAATTTGTATAATTCCATCAGTGTTGAAAACATGTAGTTGCAAAACAAAAAAAGGACATTTAAAGGCTGATGTTTTTTGAACATGAAAGCTTACCTGAAAACTTTGTCAGCATAATTACATTGTAGCTGCTAAAACTAATAATGCTTTTGTAAATTATATGAGATGAAGTATAGAAACATTCATAGTGTGAGGAGTATATTGAAATTGGTCACGTGATGAATCTTAAAATCATGGGGGTTTATATTACAATAATGTAAATTGTGTAATGTAAATGTAATGTAAATTTCCCCAATGTGGGACAAATAAGGGAGTGGATCTCAACTTGTACACACCCCTGTTCAAATGGCATGTTTAAAACCCTTTTTCACCATGTACTGTATGTGAGAATAACTTGTGCAACTTGTAAACAAAAAATACCTTTTTGAGAGGGGAAATGAAATCAAGCAACTGAAATACTATGGTTGCACAAGAGTGCATGTTCTCTTAGAACTGGCGCAACACTTTATTTAAATTCATTTAATTTACTTGGATCACCCATGTGAAGTGTTTAGTGTCACTAGTTTTACAAAATGCATTTGTACAGCTTTCACTAATATTTTGTACACTGAATTAATCTTTGTTACTCTACCCTGTGTGTGTGTGCGTGTGTGTTTAAAGAAGATTTGGGAAGATAATGAAGATATCTTTTTCAGAATTAGTCAGTTTTGGGCGACAGTAACCCGGAAAGGGAAATGTCCTTTCCAAACCGGATATCCGTCTACAACTGAGTTCACAGGTCCTCTCTCGCAGCCATCTTGGATATAGCATACTGAGTTGGTGAGTATCTCCGTTGAGAATCTAATGCCATCCAGTGCCTTTTCGAAAGATGACATTTTCCATCAAGGGTCTCAAACGATAACTCAAATTAGTGTTTTTAGACAGTAAGGCAATTTCCCCACCTTCTCTCACGCTTCTCGGTATTCTGTGCACCTCCGTACGGCTGCCTATAACGGCTCAAAATGGGGGAACATGTTGGCTCTGAAGTTCACGTGCAGCCTTCCAGGGCCGCATGAGTAGTTAGAGAACTGTTAAAAGCTTTCATGGGCTGACAACTAGTTGCTCGTCAAAATGGAGGAGCATTTTGGCTCAGAAGTTTACGTGCAGCATTCCATGCCCGCATGAGTACATTAAGAACTGTTCAAGGCTTTTCGTGGGTTGACAATTAGTTGCTCGTGGTCGACGATTGTTTTCAGGTAAAATAAAATACTGGTCTCGTTACCAGCATTCCAAGTTTTATGAAATGAGTTGTTTATAGCCTAACGTAGGTAAGGGAGCTAACTTAGCTGAAGCATGTCTTGCCACAACGATCCGATAGGTATTAGTAACAGCAAGTCGTCATTCGTAGAACCTACAAAACTATTTTCTTAATTTAGAAGGTTATTTATTATAATATTCACATGATTTTGTTTATCGCACGTGTTTCCCCTCCCATGAGTTAACCGTTCCTTCTTTTGTTAGCAATCATGCCAGGCGAAGCAACAGAAACAGTCCCAGTGACGGAGCAGGAGATGCAGCAGCCACAAGTGGAGACTGGTTCGTATTTATTAACTTGACTTAAGCAAGCATGTCTTCAGAAATGCCGTTATTAAAAAATAGCAATCGAGGAGTCTGGTACTGTACTTGTTGTTGCTTGTGAATGACCTAAATTGGGGCATTTCCTTTGAGTGGCTGATGTGATGTAAGATGAGTGGTTTGTATTGGGTGTACTTGTAGCAGGTGATGGTCATTTTGGCTGTCACCTGCTATATGTTGCGCATTTGTTGCAGCCTTAGCTCCACTGAGTAACCCAGGATCCCCTCGTATAGAGGGATTCGACCTTTGTGCTAAAAATAGCAATGTAATTTACGATCACGTGTTCAACCATAGGGGTAGGCTGTCACGCCTTATTGCAAGCGTGGGTACAGTACAATGTAAAATCGTAAATATCTACATTAGTTTACTCGACTAGAAGTTTTTTGTGGACTTTTACAATCTGAAGTGGTAGAGAAGTACACAGAGGCTTTTGTGAGGCAAGCAAGGGCGCAATATGTGTTTAATTGGAGATTTGGATCCTCATAAACTTAAAGAATTGATTAGTGACTCAAAAGTAAGGACTGCCCAGCAAGACTTGCCATTTATTATATAGACGCACAAGCCTGTGCACAATAGGCGTACCGTAGTAGTCAGTTTTCTAGTGTTCCTGCTATATACATGGCAAATGAACTTTGTGTTCTCATCTAATGTGCTTCGAGACCATCTTTTATGGTAGAGCCCTTGACAACAGCCTTTGACAAAAAGAGGCAAAGTTTACTTCAAGTTGTTCATTTGTCACTCCTGGTTATAGTTCCATGCCAAACTGACGTGTAAAACAAGTGATTAAACAAACTAATGTCCGCTAGCTAAATGCTATCATGCAGTGAAAGGCAGACATGCTAATCAAAATTAGCACTGATGTTATGGTAAGTTATAAACCCTTGAACACACGCACCCAGAGCAGTCCAGTGTGTAGTATACTTCTCTTGTATGATAACTGTTAATGAAGATATGGGAAACAACGGCTTGCTCCATGTCAAGTGCTCCATCCAGAATGCTCTAACGGACGATGATATTTGTAGCATGCGCCCATAGCAACAGCTTACCTCCGATGATCGATCATTTTTCTTTTGGGTGGGCGACAAATCCCTGGTTTGTAATGATTATCTGGAGTCTAAAGTAACCCAACTATTGCAGCCAACAATGACACAACGATGAGGCATGACAATGGCGAATAACATTTTCATAGTGGGGCTAGCCTTTCAATGTGTCCACAGGCAATGCAGAAAAGGTCAAATCCATCTATTTATTCCAGGTCCATGTGGTGTTCTGCGCTGACAACTTTGTTTTAGATGGCATGTTGTGTGTGTTGTTTGCTTATACTTTTTCACAACTAAAGGAAAACTTAATGAGGCTTGCAGTATAATAGCATGTGGTGGTTTATCCACAGGGTTTCATTTGTTTCAGCTCACCCTTTTTACATTTTAGGCCGCTGTGATTTTGCCATAATGGACAACTCGCCACCGAGCGTTATTTTTGCTGTGAATCACGCGAGTACTAAATGAACTCAAACTAAAATTAAAACACCTCGACAGGAAAATTTCATTGAAATGACTTCACTGAAACCCTCATCGGTTTTTGTACATGACCCATTTTATTCTTCAGTCCCATATTAATCACAATATTGCTATTTACAGTACTTGGTGCCAACTGGTGGTTCCTACACTGGGCAAAACTTAGAAGTACCATGCATTGTGTCATGACGGTTGCAGGCCCATACTCATCACACTGGTATCTGACACAAATTCGATTGTTTTGGTATGGCTGTTATGTCAGTAAGGTAGAGGTTTCGGTGATATGTAACATCCTCGTTATTGTCATTGTTACTGTTTCGATGTGCAATTTTAAATAATCGAGTATTAATACTCTCAAAAACAAACCTATTCATATACATTGATTGTCTGCAAATTAGGAGGGAGTGATGATATCCTCATTTGGCGAATCAGTGGGCAGGTTTCTGTCACATTACTCAGCTGGGGGAACACAACCTTTTTTTCAAATATGGAGGAGTGTCCCATTTCAGTGAGTCATTTAATAGCAAGCCCAAGTCCTTAGCCTGGAACCGATTCAGGGTTTGCAAGACGAATGTTGGTCAAAATAACATTGTAAGATGTGCTGAAAAAGAGTCGGTGTGAAGAGCAATTTGCCAACGCTTCTTTTCAACCCAGAACGGGGCCACTGCAACATGACTACTGCTAAAGAAAAGCTGAGCAACACACTTATGAAACCCGTGCCAAGTTGAGCAAACACACATGGTACCATTGACAAAGCAAATAAAGGATGGCGGCGGGGCTTCACAAACGGCGCTATCACCTACATTTCTTAATGCAACCGGCTAAAAGTTTGCCTGATATTCAATATCAATTTAACATTCAGTTCTTACACGCTCCTACTTCACACCATAGCTACATTAGTGATCACGTAGAGCAGGGGTGCCCAAACTTTTTGGATCGAAGATCTACTTTTTGATCAACTAACCTCACGGGATCTACCCTTACCGGCACGCACGCACACACACAAATTTAAGATTTACCTGCTTTATTTTATTTTTTAAATATTTTTTTGTGAAAATTAGACTGATTAGTGTGCAGTGTATATTAACACAAAAAATATATTACTAACATGTACAAAGACACACAAATGGTTGTTTTTTTTTCTTCCCGACACTCCTCGGATCTACTTGGGACCTGTCTTAGATCTACCGGTAGATCAGGATCTACCTAATGGGCACCCCTGACGTAGAGTATGTGTAGGACCGTTTCGGAAGCCATCTGTCAAAAGACGGCAGCTGCTTTTCTTGTCACTGCAAATGTATATGCAATAATATAAAAAATAATACACTTTGCATAAGTACCATAGAACCTATTCTTTATTATAGAAGAGCTTGATGTCTGTGCATACCATCATGATGCACTTCTCATCTGCTTTAGATGGTATTTTTTGACCATGTCTGTTCTAGCTCAAATTCAGCAGCTGTGCTTGGGATCTTGCGAGTTGGAAATTTTAAATTGGTCTGACTCATAGTTAAAGCACCCCCTGACCGAGTTTTCTGTGTGGAATTTCAATAAGCTCTGCATTTTGAGTTGTGGTTTGTGTCACTACTTTAACCTTAGAAATATGATTGTGTCTTGCTTTGGCCATCTAACCCGCATGGGAAGGAGTTCCATGTCCCTGTTTAAGAAGAAATTAAATAATCTGTTTTTGTTCAGCACCAACTCCTGCCCCAGCTTCTGCCCAGCAACCTCAGACAGCTTCTGGCCCGGTTAAGCCCAAAGGCAAAGATGCTAAAAGTGCTCAGGGTCCTTCTGCCCCAAAGGCCGTTCCTGGCAGAAGGAAACGCTCCTCTATGTCTGCCTCATCCTCGTCTCCTACCTCACCAAAATCCACTCCTTCCTCAACCCCCTTGTCACCGGTTCCATCCCCTTTAGCTTCCTCACCATCAGCTAATCACGGTACTCGTTTTGCTCCAAAAGTTGTGAAGGTTGGCAAACAAGAAAAAGCCAAGAAAGTAGAGGCCTTTATGCCTCAACCTCTCACCCAAGATGTCAAGGTCATCGAACAAAGTAAAAAATCAGTTGATACCAAACAAATTGTTGATGTGAAACCTGCCCCAACTGAGCCAAAACAAAAATCTGCATCTGTTGCAAAACCTGTTGGAACCCCAGCAGCTAAAGTTCTCCCAACCTCTGCTGTGGCAGTGTCAGATTTTCTTGCTGCTAGCCCTTCCAAATCTTCTCAAGTAACTTTGTTGACATCTGCTTCTGTTCCTGCTGATGATGATCTCCCACCACTCATCCCACCTACAAAGCCAAGCAAAATGTTAAATCAAAGTAGTCCTACTGGCCCTTTTGATGCATCTAAAATTGAATTGAAGTCTCAGCATCTATCTCTGGAAGAAATCCAGACTGATTTAGAGCCAAAGACGTTGCCTGCTGAAAAAACTGTTCAAGTTAAAAAATCTAAAGCTTCAATTGTCACTGGTGAGACCACAACACCATTTCAAGACAAGGCCAACCCCAACAATTTAGAGACAAAGCCACCCACCCAGGGCAAACCTGCTCCCGTGGAGGTAGCAAAAACAGCTGTTCAGGCTGCTACGTCATCCCATCACATCATATCTGCTCCTGTGCAGCCTGTTCCTGTCGATGCTGCCAAGACAGTTCCACAAGACAAGGATGTCAAACCTGCTATGATTGTGGCTGACAAGCCACCCTTGCAAGAACAGCTTGTTCCTGAGTCAGTTATCAAGCCAACCACACAGGATATGCCTAAACCCATGCAGGCTGCCAAGTCAGCCCCACAAGCCAAGGCTGCCAAGCCTGCTCCCGTTGAGCCCACCAAGCAAGTCTCATCACAGGCTGCCAAGCCTGCCACGACGGAAAGGTCCACGCCCAAGTCCACTACTGTCCAGGCTGCCAAGCCAGCCTCACAAGACAAGGCTGCCAAACCGTCTCCCATAGAGCCCACCAAGCCAGCCTTGCAGGACAAGCATGTTCCTGTGCAGGCTGCAAAGCCAGCCCCACATGACAAGACTTCAAAGCCTGCTAGCGTAGAGCCCAACAAGCCAGTCTCGCAGGATAAACATGCCCCCATGGAGGCTGCCATATCTGCCACCCATGACAAGTCCACTCATGTACAGGCTGCCAAGCCTTCTCCCGTAGAGCCCACCAAGCCAGTCTTGCAGGATAAACATGTCCTTGTAGAGGCTGCCAAGCCTTCCACCCCGGATAAGTGCACTACCAAGTCCACTCCTGTGCAGGCTGCCAAGCCAGACCCACAAGTCAAGGCTGCCAAGCCTGCTCCTGCAGAGCCCACAAAGCCAATCTTACAGGGTAAACCTGCTTCCGTAGAGCCCACCAAGTCATCATTGCAGGATAAACATGCCCCTGCGGTGGCTGCGAAGCCTGCCACTCAGGACAAGTCCAATACCAAGTCCGCTCCTGTACAGGCTGCCAAGCCAGACCCACAAGTCAAGGCTGCCAAGCCTGCTCCTGCAGAGCCAACCAAGCCAGTCTTGCAGGATAAACATGTCCTAATAGAGGCTACCAAGCCTGCCACCCAGGACAAGTCCAGTACCAAGTCCACTCCTGTGCAGGCTGCCAAGCCAGACCCACAAGTCAAGGATGCGAAGCCTGCTCCTGCAGAGCCCACTAAGCCAGTCTTGCAGGATAAACCTGCTTCCGTAGCGCCCACCAAGTCATCATTGCAGGATAAACATGCCCCTGCGGTGGCTGCGAGGCCTGCCACTCAGGACAAGTCCAATACCAACTCCCCTCCTGTACAGACTGCCAAGCCAGACCCAAAAGTCAATGCTGCCAAGCCTGCTCCTGCAGAGCCCACCAGGCCAGTCTTGCAGGATAAACATGTCCTAATAGAGGCTACCAAGCCTGTCACTCAGGACAAGTCCAGTACCAAGTCTCCTCCTGTACAGACTGCCAAGCCAGACCCACAAGTCAATGCTGCCAAGCCTGCTCCTGCAGAGCCCACCAGGCCAGTCTTGCAGGATAAACATGTCCTAATAGAGGCTACCAAGCCTGTCACTCAGGACAAGTCCAGTACCAAGTCTCCTCCTGTACAGACTGCCAAGCCAGACCCACAAGTCAAGGCTGCGAAGTCTACTTCCGTAGAGCCCCCCAAGCCAGTCTTGCAGAATAATCATGTCTTAGTAGAGGCTGCCAAGCCTGCCACTCAGAACAAATCCAATACCAAGTCCACTCCTGTGCAGGCTGCCAAGCCAGACCCACAAGTCAAGGCTGAGACGCCTGCTCCTGTGGAGCCCACTAAGCCAGTCCTGCAGGATAAACCTGCCCCTTCAGGGGCTGCTAAGCCTGCTTCCGTAGAGCCCACCAAGCCAGCATTGCAGGGTGAAAACGTCCTTGTCGAGGCTGCTAAGCCAGCGGCACAAGTCAAGGCTGCAAAGCCTGCTCCTGTAGAGCCCACTAAGCCAGTCTTGCAGGATAAATGTGCCCCTGCAGGAGCTGCCAATGCTGCTTCCGTAGAGTCCGCCAAGCCAGCCTTGCAGGATAAACATGCCCCTGCGGTGGCTGCGAGGCCTGCCACTCAGGACAAGTCCAATACCAAGTCCGCTCCTGTACAGACTGCCGAGCCAGACCCACAAGTCAAGGCTGCCAAGCCTGCTCCTGCAGAGCCCACCAGGCCAGTCTTGCAGGATAAACATGTCCTAATAGAGGCTACCAAGCCTGTCACTCAGGACAAGTCCAGTACCAAGTCCCCTCCTGTACAGACTGCCAAGCCAGACCCACAAGTCAAGGCTGCGAAGTCTGCTTCCGTAGAGCCCCCCAAGCCAGTCTTGCAGAATAAACATGTCTTAGTAGAGGCTGCCAAGCCTGACACTCAGAACAAGTCCAATACCAAGTCCACTCCTGTGCAGGCTGCCAAGCCAGACCCACAAGTCAAGGCTGCAAAGCCTGCTCCTGTAGAGCCCACTAAGCCAGTCTTGCAGGATAAATGTGCCCCTGCAGGAGCTGCCAATGCTGCTTCCGTAGAGTCCGCCAAGCCAGCCTTGCAGGATAAACATGCCCCTGCGGTGGCTGCGAGGCCTGCCACTCGGGACAAGTCCAATACCAAGTCCGCTCCTGTACAGACTGCCGAGCCAGACCCACAAGTCAAGGCTGCCAAGCCTGCTCCTGCAGAGCCCACCAGGCCAGTCTTGCAGGATAAACATGTCCTAATAGAGGCTACCAAGCCTGTCACTCAGGACAAGTCCAGTACCAAGTCCCCTCCTGTACAGACTGCCAAGCCAGACCCACAAGTCAAGGCTGCGACGCCTGCTTCTGTAGAGCCCATTAAGCCTGTCCTGCAGGATAAACCTGTCCCTTCAGGGGCTGCTAAGCCTACTTCCGTAGAGCCCACCAAGCCAGCATTGCAGGGTGAACACGTCCTTGTGGAGGCTGCGAAGCCAGCGGCACAAGTCAAGGCTGCAAAGCCTGCTCCTGTAGAGCCCACTAAGCCAGTCTTGCAGGATAAATGTGCCCCTACAAGAGCTGCCAATGCTGCTTCTGTAGAGTCCGCCAAGCCATCCTTGCAGGATAAAAATGCACCTGTGGAGGCTGCCAAGCCTGCCACTCAGGACAAGTCCACTTCTGTGCAGGCTGCCAAGCAAGCCCCACGAGACAAGGCAACCAAGCCTGCTCCTGTAGAGCCCACCAAGACAGCATTGCAGGATAAACATGTACCTGTGGAGACTGCCAAGCCTGCCACACAGGACAAATCTACTCCTGTGAAGGCTGCCCATCGTGAGAAGGCTGCTCAACCTTTTCCTGTAGAGACCACTAAGCCAGCCTTGCAGAAAAAACATGTCCGTGGGGAGGCTGGAACTCTAGTCCCTCAGGACAAATCTACCATGAATGCTGCAAAGCCAAACTTGCAGGACAAACCTGCTGTGGTAGAGCCAGAGAAACTTGCTCAGAAGGCTGAACTCAAGTCTGTGGCGGAAACAAAACCAGTTCGTGAGACAAAAGTGGTTGCTGATTCTCCAGTCATCGACCCAACTTCCTGCAAACCGACATTGGACGAAGCCCTTACAAAGCCTGCCCCTGTCCAATCTGAGGTTGAGTTATTAAATTCTTTGGCATCGCTGAAAACTGCCCCCACATCTGATAAAACCCCAGCCCAGGTCGATACTGTGATCAAGAACGATGCGGGTATTTCTTCCTTTCTTTCTTTGCTTTTTTCTTTCTTGTTGCTTTATGTCCGACTATGTGTACTGTGAATGGGTACTTTCTCAATATTCTGAAGCATCACCATATTGTTGAAATGAAGTTGTTCTTCAGGAAACTTAAGACTCCTTGATGTGATGTCGATGAATGGTTTTACTGTAGCAAGTTTTTGCCGTTTTCTTGATAATTTTTGTACTTGAAATCTATATATTTTTTCTGTCAAAGTATTTAAATGCATTACATTTTTTTGCAAGTTGGTGGGAAAGTAGTTAGCTGCACTGTAGAACATGTTGAGGGAGTTAAAGAACAAGCAAAAAATGTCAACTATTGTCGTTATGTCATGATTACATTGATATTCAATTATTGGAGCTCCACTGTATCCCGGAGGTTTCCTTTGTGACCACAATTTGATCTACTTTGTGTTTGCATTGTTGCTTTGTAGGTTTTCTTTCTATTTTTCGTCGAAATCAGTTCTATATTATATATATCTATATTATTTTCTGAAGACTGGTTCTTAGAGCTCGTCAAACCCAAAATTCCCGTTCCCTCATGGTGGGTGTGTTCAGAAATATGCACTGCTCCGCTCAGATCGGTAGGAAACTCAACAGTGTTCAAATGTGCTCTTAGGTTTTTCGTTGTCCCAAAAAATGCAGTATCGGAGCCCAGTGTATCAAACAGTACAATTAAAGAGTTTAAACCCCTGGAGAACCCACGGGGTCAAATTTGGCCCCTATAAATTCTGCTACTCAAATGCTCCCCTTAAATCCCAAAGGGTCAAATTGGGCCCTAATCCTAAATTAGGATTAAATCATTAAATTAGAGCTGTCAAACGATCAAAATATTTAATACAATTAAAAACGCAAATGTCATAATCAACTCAAATGAACTAAAAATTAATCGTGATTACTCACACATTTTTTATTGTTTCTGAATTTCCTTTATAGTTTTGTCCTATTTTTCCCAATTTTAATGCTCTCATCAACATGGAATCATGAACCAGTTTTCTATGTGCATAATGCAAATATTTATTGAAATAACAATTTTGATTTTCAATTTTACATGAACATTTTTCACTTGGAGCAGTTATTCACACATAATCTCTCACACAATATTACCGTCTATAAACAACAGTGAAAAAATATTTTGCCACACAACAGCTCCTTTAACAGCTCTTTTTAGGGAATCAAAACAGAGCAATATAAAATTATAAACTGCACATCTAAGAAACTAGTACTCAGCCTATATTGGATTTAAGCCATGGTTGCTTATTTCGGTTTTCTCAAGTTTGCTTTGAACACAGCAGTCGGGCTATGTTGATTCTGTTGGTGTTTCTTGCGCGAAAGTGTCTTTTTTTTTTACATTTTTGGACATAATTTCAGATGACTACACTTGTTTCGAGACACAACACTGGATACGTTTTATTTTCAGTGTTCGCTACGAAAGCACCGCTGAACTCTCGACATGCCTCAGCGCACCATCACTGTCAGACGAACACAGAGAATCTCCACGCCCTTTATTTATATGCACACGAAACACGGTAACCTTCCACACAAAATGGTTCCAAACAAGTAACAATTGCGTCAGTGGCATACATCGTATTCGACAGGCTACCTGCTCCTTCTTCACCAGAGGCTCATCAACCTAGTCTCTTAGTTCTCTCCCAAAACTATGTCTTCTCCCGCTTGGTGTACCATAGCCTTCTCCGCTACGTACAATTTCTGTTCATAGCTTGTAATGGAGGCTCTCGTTGGCAATTCGTAGTGGAGTCATTCGATCCAATGCGAATGATTTCCGCTTGAGTCTGGCTATGGGCAATGTTGACAGGCTTGCATGCAGTAGCCATACATTTAGCTATATGGCTTCAGCAAATTTGTTCTTCGTCGTGTTATCCGTTTTCTTCACTTTGAAGTGATCCACAGCTGTCTGTCTTAGACGAGGGGGTAGAGTACTCACATCAGCTGTGTGCATGGTCATTAAGTGGTATTTCAGACTCGACGTGCTATGATGGTAGCTCAGTTTACGACTGCACAACATACAGGTAACTTTGGTCTTGTCAGTGGAACAATCTGGCTTTTTAATAGTAAACTTTCCATTCATAAAGTCTTCAAGTATCCGTTTACAGTGTCTCGCAATGCTGTGGCTGGCAAAACAGACATGGGCGTCGACTCCTGCAGCGCTTGTTGTTTTGTTTCCGTTTTATTTACAGAGCAACGTAAAATCCGTTGTGACGCGTGCTGCGTTAATCTCGCGAGAAAAAATGTAATCACGTTAAAATTCATTTAAAATAAATGCCGATAAAATGCGCTAGACTGACAGCTCTACATTAAATATTTGAAAAAACATATTTTGGTGTTCAGTGAACATATATGGTAGTCATTTAATGTAAAATTCATAATTTTCCAAAGAAGAAAAAGGTTCTTGGGTTCTCTAGGGTTAAGAAGAACTGCTGGTAATAGACAGCATTCAGAAATTTTGAACAGAGCACGCTGTTCCCTCCCCAGTACACAGCGCTGAAATCTCTGCGAAATCACAATTAAGGTGCAATCTTGGTGGATTAAATGTGCCTTTTGGTTTAGTAAATCCTTGTTGTAAATCAATGCCTACCGTCATTCCTATAAGTCTTCTACTAGATGTAAGACAAAGAACAGATGTGAGAAGTACTATGATTTACAACATTGGTATTCTTTTGCATCAAACTTATTAGTGTAATGAGAAACAACTGTTTGAAAGGGTGGAACCGTGTGTGTGCGGGGCGGGGGGTGTAATGGTTTAATAGAAGAACAAAAAAACTTAACTGCTACTTTGCAGAAATTTACCTTTAGTATCATGGAACGTGTCACCTGTGAAAAGTAAGGGGCCCCCTTAATGTATATATAAAATTTTCTTATTCCACTGTATTTCGTGGAATGACTTTGTTTTGGTCAAAATTATAGGTTCTGGCACAGAATCGGAGAGTGACGACTCAGTCCCTGAGCTGGAGGAACAGGACTCTGCGCAGACACAAACTCAACAAGCACAGGTGAGTTTGAAGCCTCTTTGTTGCTATTTGTCAAACATGAAGACTCCTGGATGATGATTTACACAGTGACTTTCGTTCTTCTGAGCCTATTGAAGCCAACCCTTCTGTGCTGAGAAGAGTCGTATTTGTTTTTTAAATTAAGTTGCTCAATTTCCGAGTTCACGCTAATATGGATGAACACTTTGCTTGCTGTAGGTTGCAGCTGCTGCTGAACTCGATGAGGAACCCGTCAGTAAAGCCAAACAAAGCCGCAGTGAAAAGAAGGCGCGAAAGGTAATGTTAAATTGCTGCAATTGGTTTTGTTTGATCTAACTTGGCGATACCAAGGCATGAATGGCATGGATATCTTTTCTTTTCTTATAGGCAATGTCAAAACTCGGTCTCAGGCAGGTAACAGGTGTCACCAGAGTCACAATTCGCAAATCCAAGAACATCTTGTTTGTCATAACGAAGCCTGATGTCTACAAGAGCCCCGCATCAGACACATACATTGTTTTCGGGGAAGCTAAGGTATGTGGCTATGTAATTGCACAATTTTATTGATTTTGGTCTTCCTTTTCTCTGGTGTTATTAATCAAACTGTTATCACTGTTTTGTGATCCACACCCCACACCATTTTCTAACCTAGATTGAAGATCTCTCTCAGCAAGCCCAACTGGCTGCTGCAGAAAAATTCAAGGTGCAGGGAGAAGCTGTATCGAACATCCAGGAAAATACACAGACGCCAACAGTACAGGAGGAGAGCGAAGAGGAAGAGGTCAATATGAATTTAACATACAACAAATGGACAAAAGCTCCATTCCCAAACCACCATTTTCGCCCATCTTAATATTTCACTCATCCTGCTGTTTTAGGTTGATGAAACTGGAGTTGAGGTCAAGGACATTGAACTCGTCATGTCACAAGCGAACGTATCGCGGGCCAAAGCTGTACGTGCCCTCAAAAACAACAACAACGACATTGTCAATGCTATTATGGTAAGTTCTCCGGACCTTCTGTGCAGTTATTTAAAAAACAATTCTGCAGTGATGATTGAGACAGTGACTTTCGTTCTTCTGAGTTGAACTGAAGCCAATTTTTCTGTCCTGAGAAGAGATGCTCCTTCGTAATCTAGTGAGGCAACAAATAACTATTGTTGCTGACAAACTTTGTTTTTATTGCAGGAGTTGACAATGTAAAGCGGACCCTGGCAAGAAGCGTTTGAAGAAAGGTTGCTGATTCGATATTGGCTCATTTGTAGAATTTATACACAAGATGGAAATTAAAGTGTGACTTAACAATAAAAACTTTGTTTGTACTTATTTCTGGGGGGAAAATTCAAAGTTCAGCCGTTTTTATCCATCTCAGGTGGCTGCCATTTTGCCACAAAGTGACCTCAAGGTGCCAAAAGGCTCAGTTAACGACCACAAATGCAATATTACGGGGGGGTGGGGGGTCTCTCCCCTGACCTTCACTGGACAATAAAAGTCCCAAAATGGACTGAAGAAAACAAGCTATTCTCTATATGCATTAATTGAAAATGTTCATATGACATGGGGCCTTAATTGTTTTTTGTTTTTTTTGCAAGGTCATTTTTTTGGACAAATGACATTTTTTTGAATACACTAGACTTACAGGGTGGGGGGGCTCGTGCTTTGTTCGTGTGAAGTAATTTATGGCGATTTTTTCACTTTTAATTAATGTTTCAATGTTCAGTGGCATCAGACCAATCAATACAGGTTCACTTTTAAAGCATACTAAGGATATCAGTATTTTGCTAATATCAAAATTATGTGTATGTATATATATAATTTGAATATTTAATGACAAGAGCCTTAAATAAGCTTACTTTTTTTATATGCTCGTTTTTTGCAAATGGAATTTTTTCTCAAAATACTTTTTTTTTTAATACTGCTTTTAAAGTCTGACAAACAAGTCATGAAGATATTTTTTCACTTTCAACCACTCAAAAATGTTCAGTGGCACTAGACTGATGCAGACATTTTTTGATGCCTTTTATGGACAATAAAAAATGTATTTTATGACCAACTCTTGATATGCATTTTATCTGACTAATGCTAATAAATGCTCCCCTAAAATTGACCTTTGGACAATGTGAGACAGCCTCATGCCAAAAATATATAATCTGGGGAGAGATATAAGTATCGATGAGCAGCATGTCTTTTTTTTTTTTTTTTTTTGGCCACTGCTCCTTCAAACAGTATATGTCGTCAAAGCCAGCAAAATATGAACTGTTTGCGTTGTTGCTACCTCTTACGCTTGGAACATGCATGTGTACACTGGGAAGCTTCCTGAAGGCCCTTGAGAAAAAAAAGATGGGAATGAGGGTGGTTTTTGACCTATGTAACCCACCGTAGGGCCACCCATTGAACAGATAATTTTCTCACTTCTTTTCCCCTGGCTGCTGAATTAAAAAATGGCTTTGATTGGAATAATTCTAGGGCGGCCCAGTGATCGAGTGGTTAGCGCATCGACCTCACAGTGCAGAGGTATGGGTTCGATTCCAACTCTGGCCTTCCTGTGTGGAGTTTTTGCATGTTCTCCCCGTGCTTGCGTGGGTTTTCTCCGGGTACTCCAGTTTCCTCCCACATTCCAAAACCATGCATGACAGGCTGACTAAACACTCAAAATTGTCCCTAGGTGTGAGTGTGAGCGCGGGTGGTTGTTCGTTTCTGTGCGCCCTGTGATTGGTTGGCAACCGGTTCAGGGTGTCTCCCGCCTACTGCCCGAAGACGGCTGGGATAGGCCCCAGGGCCACCCGCGACCTTTGTGAAGATAAAGCGGATCAGAAGATGGATGGATGGACTGTAACAACTAGGTAAATCACACAGGCCATAAGTCACTTTTAGGAGAGAAGCAGAAACATACTTTCAGTTTTGCTTTAGACTGTGCATAAAATGCATTTATGGGCTGACAACAAAACGTGATATCGCAAAACTCAGATTAAAAATATAAAATAAAAAATTAGTTTATCTATGCATAAAATGATCCGAACCGTTTATCCTCACGAGGGTCGCGTGCATAGACATAACCATTTACGCTCACAATCACACTAAGGGACAATCTAGGGCAGTGGTCCCCAGCCTTTTTTTCCGCCGCGAACTTGTTCATGTTACCGGTGGTGTTCGATTGCATTGTTTAAGAATATTGACGACCCACAGCAGGATTTCTTGTGTTGATTCCGTTCAACTGTCTCAATCACAAAACCTGACGATAAGACCAGAAAACATCCTCCCCTCAATTATATTGACACAGTGTGCCCCTACACAAATTATATGGCACAGTGTAAAATACTTAGACTTGTAAATGAAAACAAAAGTTTGTCCAGCTCTCAGGACATTGACTTCCCCATGGACAGGAACAGAGGAAGGTCGAAGGTGTGAGAACAATTTTGAAGAGGCCTTACAACATTAATTATTGAAGTAGAGGAATACACCTGTGAAAATAATTAGTGACTCAGCAAAGTGATTATTAATCGTTTCTATAATGTTCGATCTATAGT
This sequence comes from Hippocampus zosterae, assembly GCF_025434085.1. Lineage (NCBI taxonomy): Eukaryota > Metazoa > Chordata > Actinopteri > Syngnathiformes > Syngnathidae > Hippocampus > Hippocampus zosterae. The sequence continues at coordinate 24,428,355 of NC_067452.1, forward strand.
GTAAAATATGTGTATTATAGCTGAATGAATATGAAAAACTATTCATACAGGACAGTGGCCCCTAGTGGGCCACTGTCCTGTATGTTTTCCAAGTCTCCCTGTTAGTTGATTCAAACGATCAGATCATCAGCAAGCTCTGCGGAAGCCTGACATTTAACCTGTTCATTTGAATCAGGTGTGTTGCAACAGGGAGACTTGGAAAACATGCAGGACAGCAGCCCTCCAGGACCTGCGTTTGACACCTATGTGGCTAGTTGCTTCCCTGCACGAATGACAAAGAGCGTCAGGCAGAGCAAGTGTCTCACTAAAACATACCACGCAACGCAAAAACATTGCGTTCAGTGCAACTGTCTTTTGATGGACAGTTAAGACCACAGCGCCTATGTGTGTGGAATAGATAGAATCAAAACATTAAAAAAGTTTTTTATTTGCCTTATTTTCTGTCAAATTATTACTGTATATGTTTTATGTTCAATAAACGAACCAAACTAAAAGCGAACCCTTCAAAGACAGTTTAACTGACAGAGCCAGGGTGTGCCTAGTAATTGTGATCAATACATCTTGACATTTTGGTCATGTCGTCAGCCCTCTTTTTAATTATTAACTATGTATCTCGATTACCTTTTGAAACAAGTATTTTGTAACATTAGATAATTACTTATTTCAAGTAACGTGCCTGTTAACGACTAAAGGGACAGTTGACATCATCTCCGCAGCTGAAAGCTCTAGAAAAGTCGATTAGGGCCGACGGGCTCCCTCCTTTGCTATTCTCAAAACAACACTACGTAACTCCAGCGACTCTATTTTCTCTGGTTGGCTGGCGGTGACGTTTTGCGTTGCCTGTCCGTGTGTAGTAAACGTTTCTTCACTCCGTAGGCGATAAAGCGCTTTTCTCACACAAGGCTGTTCTGTCTCCGAAAAAGACAATGACATCACATCCAGAGACGTAAGTGTGTGTGAAACACACTCCCAGTGCTCAGGGTAAAAAGTGGAAATTGTGCTTGTGTAGCCGGCTAACGTTAGCCTCCCGACAACATGCCGCGGTAATGGCGGGAGGCCGGCCTTTACCTCGGTGAACTGTGAGCTACAATTAACTTGCTAACTGTCTGATATTTTCAGACCAGTCTTTCAAATATTTCGGCCACTATCGCTTACTAACGTATCCGAGGATTCTTTGACGCTGCGACTACTATTGTATGACGTTCTGGCGTATGTCAGGTGCACCGCATGGCTCAACTAACTCGACTGTTAGCTCGGCTAGCGACATCGAATTCATTCAGCCACTTTCTAGTCGGTTCTAATGAGGATCACATCTATATAGAAGTTAAGACTGTGGCGTTGTTGATCTTTACGCGTATTAATAGCATAGCCGTATTTTGAAAATACGGAGTTTATTCACCATTAATGATGGCTCATGGGGCCACGAGTTGATTGCATTGTAAAGTGGCGGAAAACAAGCAGCGCATTCAGACTTCCCAGCTCACAAGGAGTTGTCTGCCGTCGCGCATTAGTTGCACATTCTACCCCAAATTTGTGTTTTTAGTTTGATAAATGGGATGTCTTTTAATGCTAAGGCCCACTGTAACTTGATACTGTCGTCACCTGATACTGCCTTTTTTAATGGAGGACTGTTCCACCTGAACTGTGCCCTTCAATTGCTTATCATGGCGTATGTTTGCATTTTACTTGGAATTTAGTTAACATTTCTGTAAAGTAAAATGGGTATCATCACAGTGATGCTAAACCTCTTGCGCGTTTGTGTCCTCTTTTGTATTCCTATAAAGTGCCATTCAAATATTTTTAAATCCATTCAAAACAATTGCTGTGCTCTCCTTGTCGTTTCTTCGCAGGCATCCAGCAAGTGCCAAGTGGTACGAAAGGAAGGACTCTGTTTTTATAGAGTTCTGTGTAGTGGACAGTAAAGAAGTAAAGGTCACTTTTGATAAAACTAAATGTGCTTTCAGGTATGTATTGATCACAATTACTAGGCACAGCCTGGCTCTGTCAGCTAAACTGACTTTGAAGCGTTTGCTTTTGGTTTGGTTTGTTTATTGAACATAAAACATATACAGTAATAATTTGACAGAAAAATAAGGTAAATAAAAAAACTATTTTTGAATGTTTTGCTTCTATCTATGCCACACATAGGCGCTGTGGTCTTAACTGTCTATCAACAGAGCTAATATGTGCACTTGTCAGAAATGATGGTAGTCCAAAGCATTGACTAATTCAAATATCCAATAAATATGTATGTGTAATCTCAGGTCTGGGGAACATGTTTCAGTTTGTTGAATTCTTGAAACTAGCAGCATGAATGACATCAGATTAAAAGACAAATAGGACAAGTGAGTCCGGGTTCTGTAATTGTATGTGTACTTGTGCGTGTTTTCCCAGTTGTGTTGGGGGAACTGACAATGTGAAACATGAAAACGAAATAGAACTCTTTGATGCCATCGAGCAAAATGTAAGTATTGTTAAATACATTGACCAACGTTTACTTTTTTTTTTTTTTAACACCTCACCTTCACCGTCCTTCAATCCAGGAATCCAAACACAAACGCACAGACAGATCTGTGTTGTGCTTTTTGCGGAAAGCAGAACCGGGCAAGTCATGGCCGAGGTTGACCAAAGACAAGCCTCAGGTTGGTTGCCTTCAAGATGCCATCCGTTTTAAATTTACCCGAGAGGTTAAATGCATGTGTCTCCACAACAGAGATGGCTCACTGTTGACTTTAACAACTGGAAAGAGTGGGAGAACGACTCAGAGGAAGAGATGGGCAACTTTGATCAATTTTCAGATGTAAGCAGTCGTACACTCTACATTCATTTTTATTCTTATTAGAATACTTTTTCCAAGATCCTTTTCTCAGTTTTTTTTTTAAAGCAATAGTTTTTTTTTCTAAAATAATATCAGCTTTATTATACATTATAGCTGTTTTGGGCAATTAATTTTGCAAAGCGGCCACATGAGAAACTGGAACATTTGGAGGGAGCCCAAGCCAAAATGCTAACTTCAAACTTTGTATTATTTTTAATGAATTAATAAAAACAAATAAATAAGGATGTGTCTAGGTATAGTATAGTATTTTTATAAGACACTCCAGTGTTTATAACACAAAGTATATACGGTACAGGTATATGAACAAAATACAGTATCACAAATTGAGGACTATTTGCTACAAAATGAGACTAGTAACAGACCTGGTTGGTGGCTTTTCTTTCACCTTCACAAAAAAAAAAAAAAAAAAAAGAATTTGGAGCGCCAGGAGAAGCGATTTAAAACTGTACACATGAGCTACGTTAGTGATGTTCATGCAGTTAACATGCTGCAAAAGTGTGTCCCAAGCCTCAGCACCAGGTCTCTACTAAGCTCTAATAGCTTGTATCTAATTCATTTTTCTGTTTAATGCGCGCTCACGTGTGCCTGGGTGCATGTGTGGTAACGGGTTGATCGGGGAAGATTGGCTGCTTGAAAAGTAGATCTTTGGTCAAAAGAGGTTGAGCACCCCTGAATTAGAGATTTGGGAAATTGTCACCAAGTGTCAGTATTACTCTGTAAACCTTCACATTTCTTGATAGATTTTGAAGTGGAACAGTTAGGTTTGATTCCATGCACTCACATATTTTGAATCAAACACAATTTTCTGATTCAAATGGCTCTTGTCACACCCCTAGTTAATATATTAGATTTTTTAAATACACACTTCTTCAAATATGTTGAACATTTTTAACGTTGATTTTTGTGGACATGGCCATGTTTTTTCTGGACAAAATAAATTTCAGTTAAACTGTGATAGGTTACAGTTCACGAGTGGGGGCAGAAGGGAGCGGGAGATCGACAGGCGGATTGGTGCAGCATCTGCTGTGGTGCGGACGTTGTATCGGTCTGTCGTGGTGAAAAAGGAGCTGAGCCAAAGGGCGAAGCTCTCAATTTACCGGTCGATCTACGTTCCAACCCTCATCTATGGTCACGAGCTATGAGTCATGACCGAAAGAACGAGATCCCGGTTACAAGGGGCGGAAATGAGTTTTCTCCGCAGGGTTTCCGAGCTCTCCCTTAGAGATGAGGTGAGAAGCTCGGTCTTCCGGGAGGGGCTCAGAGTCTAGCCGCTTCTCCTCCATATCGAGAGGAGCCAGATGAGGTGGCTTGGGCATCTGATTCGGATGCCTCCTGAGCGCCTCCCCGGTGAGGTGTTCCGGTCATGCCCCACCGGGAGGAGACCCAGAGGAACACCCAGGACACACGCTGGAGAAACTATGTCACCCAGCTTGGCTGGGAACGACTCGGGATCCCCCGGGGAGAGCTGGACGAAGTAGCTAGGGAGAGGGAAGTCTGGGCTTCCCTGCTAAAGCTGTTGCCCCCGCGACCCGGCCCCGGATAAGCGGTAGATGATGGATGGATGGATGAAGGTTACAGTAGTTGGTTTAAAATGTAAAATGACTTTGAAGTCACCCAGAATCATGGAACTGACTGCTTTTGATTTAAGAGGTTCTCCTACAGTAGTGATTTTGAGGGTTTTACTTGGTGCGATCCTTAATTCAACACATTCAGTGGCTGATAATAGACATCTGTAATAGACAATAGACAAGGGTTGCTCCCTTGACACTCTGGAGGAGGTGGGCAACAGAAGGATGCTAACTAAGCTCAAAGCTATGATGGCCAGTCCCTCCCACCCCCCCTCCAGCCCGCCCTGACAGCACTTGGTAGCTCCTTCAGCCAGAGACTGTTACACCCGCGCTGCAAGAAGGAGAGATACCGACGCTCGTTCCTACCGACTGCTGTCAGGCTGATGAATAAAAAATAACAATAATAATAATAATAATAATTTTTATCCATTTGTGTTCATATTGTATTTAATTGAAAGATGTTTGGTTTTTTTTTTCTCTTTCTCCTTTCTTCTTTCTACATACATTCTTGCTGCTGGAGGCTATACATTTCCCCATTGTGGGACGAATAAAGGATATCTTATTTTCAGTGGTGTATTTCTCAGGTTTCACCTAATGAGTGACATTTAAAAAGGTGCAGACAAACTAATGGAACATTGTCATTGGTACATTGTAAATCTTGTGAAGGTCTCAACATAAGGGGGAGTGAAGATGACTTTTTCCACTTTCATGTTGCAGATGATGAATAACATGGGAGGTGATGATTTCCAACCTGATCTCGATGGTGACGACGTAAGAATCATTTTTGTTTAAACCAGTTTCAGCCACGAGATTGACGTCTGTTTATCATTCCATGTTTTACTTGATTTTTTTTAACCACATTTTCTTTTTCCAGGATGAGTCTGCAGACAGTGACGATGAAAGTCAGTCATTTTCCATGTATCATTAAGTTCTGAGGCACTTACTGATGGGAGCCTGTGAGACAGAAAGTCTAATTTTATTTCTCCCTACTTTCAGAAATGCCAGACTTGGAATAGAGGGCCCGATACTCTGGAAGGAAAGGAAAAGATCGGCAGACAAAGGAAACGAATGAAATCGACACTTTTACACTTTTTTAAAGGCATCGGGGGAAAAAAACTAAAGTACTGAGTCAGCGCCCATAATTAAATGCATAGCCTCTGCTCGATGCTCCTGTGAAGGTTGACATGCATGGTAATGTACAGAGCAGCTATCGCCACTTCCATTTGCTGTACTGCACGTCAGGTATCTTGCTTTACTGTTATATGACCAACGAAGCACACCTTAATGGAAAAGCTTGTCCTCAATTGAGCAATATGTGTTGATCAGATTGACTACAACAGAATTGTGGTTTATGATTAGTAAAATCTTTGTCAAATGTTGTGGTTATAAGTTGGGTAAATAGTGTAGTTTCCTCTGTTAAAAATAATAAAATATAAAAACAATTTGTTGGGGTCCCTCTAAACTGCCTTCCGTGTGTCGTGAATTAGATGACCAGGAAGCCGGTCTGTTGTTTCTGTAACTTCAATTTCCTGCTTACATGTTTCCCTTTACTCCTTGTTTATATGAAGTCATGGCAAACATGTTTCATCTGTCCAATGACCATCTAATCGAGTGTTGTAAATGGAGTTCACTCATTTGAATATCTTAACTGTTCCTCTCTCCAACATGCACTCAGCCACCAAGATCAAGTTGAAATTATTTGCAGCGCAGGCTTGAACCTTGGTTGGGCTTCAGCATCACATCTCTGGGTTCTACACGCATACACACACAAAATTGAGAACAGAACCTTGTTGGAGAGATGCAGTGATGTGTAATGACCAAATTCTATTTGCACTGTCAACAAAATGTTTGGGGAGACATGATGTTGCATTACAGTGGACATTCATTTTTTGTCTACATATTTCTAATAAACTGTTTCAGAAATCTTGGATGCTCTCTTGGTCATAACTAAAAACCTGTTTTGACTAACTAGGTGGTTCGGGGAACTTAAAATCTTAGATGGTTCAAACTGTTGTGCATATTGCTAAAGCTAAAATGATACAGGTTCGCCATGTGTCACAGGATAATGAAAACTAGCAACAAGTTAGGTGCACAAATCGCTATAGTGACGTCCTGCAAAAAGTTTGGGAAACCACCTCAAAATGGGAATTCCGAAGCTGACGTCACGGCTTTATAAACTTCTTTGATATCACTTTATACTTTAATCAGGCGCGAGTGGTTGATAATTAAGTTTGAACCTTTTGAACACAATAACTTCGTCAACAATAAGCTTTCTCTTTGGGCTTGATTTCCTCGCCCGTCGCAAAAAAATCAAATACGTACAATACACGATTTCCTATGTTGATTTCCTACATTTAAGTGCGTACAGTATTTGCAAGTTATACGCCCGTTAGGTTCCAACAAAAATTACAACTACTGTTCATTGACGATAATTTAATTGGTTTGATAGACTTTATAACACGTACTCGATCATTCATTCGTGTTTTACAACGCTCTAAAGATAATTTGCTCTTACTGCTTTTACAAACGCGTCAAAGGGGAGCGACGACATAACTAATGTTAAAAAACGTCAAAAGGCATTTTACTTTGAAGCGATGGCGTAATTTGACCGGATGTGTGCGATCATTAGGGAAAAGCTTACGCGGCTAGTGCCCGCTCCATGTAATCATGGCTGCACGGGATCGTACCAGACTTTTTTGTTAATTTAAAATCCAAAGGTTAGGGAAGAGTTGTTTATTATCCACCGTGGTTCCGTCCTCTCTTCAAAACCAGCTGCGACGCGGGGTAGACACCCGTGCCCCCGAGATCCGCGGAATGAAAGGTTTGCGAGTTCCGCTTGCGATCACAATACAAGTTGAGAAAGCGCAGTGTGGGAGGATGACGCTCTGTGAAAATCGCCCGTGTGCGTTCGGCGTAAACAATGTAACTTCATCAGGCTGCTAGCTAACGTTAGCCGACGAACAAAAGCGGCATCGCGGACCCAGCTGTTAAGAGGCGAGTTACTGGACCGTTCGCCTCTAACGATAACCCTTCCATTATGCTTACAACTATGTACACGCATATTCCTGGTAGTCGTCGTGGATACAAAACAGCGTGGTCGTGGATTCGCCGGACCCGCAGCCGGACTGTTGGCTAACATCGAAGAAATCCCTGGTGACTAACCAAAGGATGCTATCTGTTAGCTTATTTGACTAGCATTTACTCGCTCGTTTCCATTGTGATGATCTCGCTCAACCACCTTGGAACTGAGAGAGTCGTGTTTGCCTCTGGTGTAAATGGAACCACAATATCTGTTGTCTTGTCGGCTTGAACTCAACATGTACCACGTCTGAAACCAGACGAGGGTCGCTCTGGTGTGTATTGTCGTGAGAATGACGCTAGCGCCGCTGTGCTAACACGGCGCTCGTCATGGCCTCGTTGAATTAGGAAATCAAGTATTTAGAGGCTGACTTGGGTTTGTGCGTGGGACCTAAATCGAGCGTCTTCATAAAGTGATCAGTTTATTAACTGGACAAAGTAGGGTCTTATATTAGTGTTTATCACGGAGGTTATGTTGAGTTTTAGCGTCTCATCAGCCGAAATGACGAGCCTCTTGTGGGGGTTTAGTCAGCTTTTGCGTTGCGTATGGTTGGGCCTCGATGGCATCTGTTCCTCGCCGTAGCTGGCTGCGACATTTTGACGCTTGTTGTTAGGAGCAAAATGGTGCTGACAAGAGGCGACACTTCCCAACTTTATACGGCAGGAAATACGTGCCAACTGTGTGTGGAATAAAATTAAATAACAGTACAGTAAGGAAAATGGTGATGCACGTGCGCTGGCAATATTGATTTTGTATACTAAAACGTGAATGGGTGTGCTTCCTACGCGGGTATTAATGTGTTCGATTGTTCGTTTCTTTCAATAGATGGAGGCAAATAATCATTTCAACTATGGCACTCATTCTTCAGCAAACTCAGGACTGAAACTCTCCTCAGGGGATTCTCTTTATACTAATGGTTCCTCCATGAGTTTTTCTCAGCAAGGAAAGAGTGAGTATCCTTCAAGATTTTATCATCCATCAGAGTGACCATGAAAGTTTTGTTTTAATTTCCAAAGTCTGACTGCAAATGTTTCCTGTACTTGACAGATATGAATGGCGAAATGAATGTGAATGGCATCACTACTGTACCTGGCTCGAGTGCACCTGCTTCCCAACCACCTTCCAGTCCTTACCCACATATCAGCAATCACCACCAGAGCAGCATGGGCTACCTATGGGGAGGGCATCCTCAGTACAGCCCAACCATCGCCACGTCTCCCGGGCACAACTTGCACCAGAAGCAGCCGTCACCAAGCATGGCGCAACCTCAGTCACAACATCACTTACAGGTTCAAGGATCGTACCAGCTCAATGGGGAAATGGAGAGCTCCCAGCAGTCACCTGTGGCAGGCCCATCAAATATGCCCCCAACTAGCAGTCAGTTCTGGAATAGAAGTAACCCTAACCCACAGGCTGCTGCTTACACTTCCCGCAGCATGTATGGGACATATGAGAGTCAGTCCCCTCCATCTTCGCAGCAGCACCTCCATTCCCACCTGCGGTCACCGCTTCACCTCCCGCAGCATTATGGCGTGATGTCAAATGGGATGCCATACTACCAACAGCACCACACATCTCTGCCATCTGCCAAGCACCCAAAACAGTCTACGGGTCAGAGGATGCAGAATTTTGCACCCGCACATGACACAGAGGGGGCACCCACGAGAGCAGTAACATCATCAACGGCCGTGCCGGACGCAGGATCTCCCATGAGGAGAGAAAAGCCCCCACAGGCTAGCAGCATCTCTAATTCCATGCAAGGTGAGCTCTCGATGCAGTTGCAGTGGATGTAAAAAGTCTACCCACCCCCTGTTCAAATGTCAGGTTTTAGTGCTATAAATATGAGACAAGACAAATCATTTCAACACATTTTCCACCAATCATGTGACCTATTAACATTTACATCTCAACTGGGGAAAAAATGAAACTTTTAGAGAAGTGAAGTAAAAATAACTGGGGTGTGAGCAACTGCATTCAAACTAATGTTGAATTGAAGTCAAAAAAGAGCTGCCACCATTTCAAGTGCTGCTGATTCACAACCAAATAACGGTCAGATTTTCTAGCACGCTGTTTCTGTCTTTTTTTTTCGCTTACAACCAGAAGCTGGAATGTTTATTTTTATTTGTTAAACACACTCTTATTTTGAACTGTGTAATAATAAATATAGTATAAGGTGGGCCCCTGGTCCCGCTGAAGAGAAACTGCCCCATAGCATGATACTGCCACCTCCATGTCAGCTTGATGCTCATTTAGTTATGAGTGTTGATTGCGATAAACATACCTGTTGGATTTATAAAAATAATAGATATGAGTTCAACAGATCGTAACACATTTTCCCCACACATTCGTGTGGAAGATTTTGTTATGGTCCGATGAAACCAGGGTTAACCACAAAAGTATATCTGGTGCAGCCTATGAACACTACAATATTGTGTTCTGTTCATCATCAAAAGAACATACCTGCAGTGAGTCATTGTGGTGGCAGCATCATGTTTAGGAACTGTTTTCTTCACTGTAAAGTTTGTCTTGGATAAGATGGAGGGAATTGTTAGCAGTTCAAGCTATCAGTCTCTCTGCACAAAACTGCTACAAAGCAAAAATGAAAAATGTTCGGAAAAGTCTGCAAGAACCTATGAAATTTCAATGATTGTTCAATTCTAACTAATCCGCACCCCAGTTATAAGAGTTTGTGAGGCTTTTTATACTACATTGTATTATTTTAGAGGGTGGGTGGTTAGGGGAAGTAGGTAGTGTTGATTATGGGGTTGTGTATTGGCTGTCTATAGCTATATAGATAGATAATTAGATATGTATATAAATATCATAACGGCTGTATTTTTGTTTGCTCTGGTCTTTTTTCTTAGTGCGTATGAGGGAGGAAGACAAGGAGGCAAACACAGACCGTAATTGCACAGATGAGACGGTTGTTGCTCTCAGGCCTGACTCTTCCTCGGCTTCTGTCAGACATACAATTGATCATCATGAGAATTCTGAAAAGCCAACTGCCCAACCACCAGAGGACATCAGAGGGTCTGGAGCAAGCACACCTCCTCAAATGACACTCACTGCTTCATTGTCTTCTACAACATCTGTGAATAAGGTGTCTGGTGCTCCTGCTGTTGAATCTTCAATAGCTTCCCCTCTATCCAGTAATGGTTCTTTCCCTGATGTCAAATGTACTCCTCCCCAGTCATCATCAGTTCCTTCTCCCAGGCATTCTTCACCTCCTTTTCCCTCTGCTACTGAGCTAACACTTGATGAATCTAAAAATCTGCTGGTGGGCTCCTCTTCTTCCTCTTCACCTGCAACACATCTGAAGTTTTGTCCACCTCCAGGCTTGACTGATGGTGTTTGTGGATCTCCTTGGGTTACTTCCTCTCCTTCATCTGAGTCTCGGGTGCATCATTCATTTTCTGGACCAATAACAGCTGTCTTGGCACCTGCCATAGTGTCCACATCATGTTACTCTGGTTCTACACCAATCTCATCTCTTCAACAAATGCTTCAAGGGTCCAAGCTCCCTCTCACACCAGCTAGAAACTCAAATGTATCAAAATGTGATGCATCAGGTGCTTCAATAGTTTCACCATTGGGAGGGTCATCTCCTGGCATGTTGCTATCAACACATGCAATGCCCTCTGCTGGCGGTAAACCTGCAGACATGATCCAGCATGAGTCCTTGTTCACCGCGTCAGCTGTTGCCTCTGTATCACCACCCCCAGAGGGGCTCAATTCACCCTCTCAGTCAGTCCATGACAGTCCCGCAACCAGACCTCTCACTACCTTACCTCTGCAAACCATGCAAGGCTCCAGGACAGCACCAGGTTCTATCCCTCTTGCCTCGGCATCCGTGCCTCCTGCAACCTCTTGCGAATTGATTCAGAGTTCTGTCTCCCAACAGCATCTTTCCAGTTCTTCTCCTGTCAACGTGTTAAATCAGTTGCCTCTGTTGCCAGAACACCCTGGTCACTATAACATGGGGAAAGGATTTGCACTTGGAATGGGCACAATAGCGGAAAAATGGCACCCTCATCTTGAGTCAGGCAAAGTAAAGACCCACAAAGCTTCTGACGCGCAGACATCATCTGATCTTCCAGGACAGTCTTTAGAGACTGAGCGACAGGAGTCAAAGGCCAGTGACAACACTGGCGATGTACAAAATGTAGAGCAGCCTTCAACCACAATTTCAACACCTCTTTACTGCCCCAGTGCCAGACACTCCTCACTGACCGTTGAAACAAGTTTTGACCACTCTTTAATCACCAGTTCTCAATATGGTGACAGTTCAGCTTATAGCACACCATTAAGACTCCATACCGGTTCCCTCTTAGATAAGTCCTCTGCTAATAGCAACTCACGCATACATGACTCCAGGAGCTTTGGCAACAGCTTTCACCTTGGAAATGGCACATCTCATACAGAAGAGCAACCTTCTTCAGTTTATGAGACCACTAGAGATGGCAGGTCATCTGTGGATTATTCAAGTCTGAACTCAACCCATGTGAGGGAATTCTCAGAGGAAGGAGAGTCCATGCTGGAGTCTTCCCTAAACAGTACCTCCTTTGGGGCTACCCATTCATCTATCCAAGGTATATATATATATGTGTGTTTTCTAATTATAAAGTGGGTGAAAAATAGTGCTTGTGTATTCGTTTAGAAATTATGTAAATGCATAGTGCATGGAAAATAATACAATACATTGTTGTTTGTTTAGCGCTATTACAGCTGCACCTGTAACGGCACTATACAGAACATTTAACATAAAATGACAATAATGGAGCAGAACACAAAACATTGACAAAAATACAATCTCACAATGTCTTTGTTCAGAGACGGAAGCAGGGTGGCCTCCCGTAGGTCATCATACACCAGACGCTGATGCGGTTAGCAAATCAACCGCAGCACTCAAGATCATGACTACCCCAAGTCTCAAGGTCAGAGATGAGAACTTAATTGCCCGCAGTACCCCAGCACGAAATCCTGCTGTACACCCACTGCAGCCAGTCGCAGATCAGGTTTTGTCAGTCACTGGAGGATGTCTGAAAAACCCAAGAAAATCTTGCAAACCTCAGTCTCCCAAGGCTTTGTGGATTAGTAAATCAGGTATTCGGTGTTCTCATTGGTCACAAAATGTTGTTTCTAAAATCCTTGTATAATTTGCATTTCTTTAATTTTCAAGCTCCTGAGGAGGCCAAAAGAAAACCCCGTGGTCGAACACCCAAGGTGGAGAAGATCAATGCTGACAAAGTTGATAACAAAGAGGAGGGACCCAAGGGAAGGAAGAGAAAGGCTTCTCTTAGACCAGAACAGGTCAAAGCAAAACTTGACGAATGTGGCCGGATTCAGCCCCCATCTGAGGAAATTGATTCAATCACAGCCGCAATTGACGCGGTTCTTGCCAACACTTCAGCCATCAGCTCGCCCTTTGCAAAACCCAAGAAGATTAAAAGAATGAGAAAACATGAGCAAGATGGAAAGGACATGACCACGGTAAAAGATGATGCTGGAGGAGTTGCCACTGGTGGTGAGGAAAATGAAGATGAAAGCGCCACAGCAGGGAAAGGTGAGAAAATGTTTATACCAATCAGTTTTAACAGTCCTGTAAATGCATTGACTGTGTGTGTGTGTGTGTGTGTGTGTGTGTGTGTGTGTGTGTGTTTAACAGGTGAATCTCCCAGGAGGAGGGTTGCAACAGAACAGCAGGTCCAGTTCCCTCTGCTCCATGGGTAACATCCTTAGCACTGTTTACTAGGGCTATAGATAAAAAAGGAGCTGATTTGGATTGGATGAAGTTAATTGAATTGAAAACAGCCGCTGTTTGCTCCATCTTTAAGTGGTAGTCATATTCTTAAAGGAATAGTTCAAATCATTTCACGGTGATGTAATAAAGCTCTCTTAATAATAGATGGAAGAGAGAGATTCGGGTGAAGAAGATGAACGATCGCATGAAGGGCGAAACCTGGTATTACACGCCTTGTGGAAGAAGAATGAAGCAGTTCCCGGAAGTTATCAAAGTAATTCTTGCACCCTCCGAAAACCCTCAAAGACATTTGTAAATGTAAATGACACTTTATTGATCATGACCTCCTTAATTATGTCGGTCAGTACTTGAAGAAACATCAGGGCGGTGTTGTCACCAGAGAACACTTCAGTTTCAGCCCACGGATGCCTGTTGGAGACTTTTATGAAGAAAGGGAAAGTCCTGAGGTTAATTGCATTGCATTTCATACACCTCGTCGGCTGCCAATTAAAATTTGAATATTTATGATGCACTTTCTTCTTTCTTTATGATGTGTGGCAGGGTATGAAGTGGGTTCTCTTGGCTAATGAGGAAGTTCCTTCGATGATCATGGCCATCACTGGCAGGCGTGGTCGACCGCCGAACCCTGATAAAGAGAAACCAAGCAGGGTTCGAGGCCTGAAGGCAGGGCAGGCCCGCCGGCCAGGTAGACCCCCCAAACCCAAGATGATTGACTTCCTTAGTAAAGTTGATGCCAAGCTATTGGAGAGACTTGAAAATAAGGGTGAGTGACTGTGATCATAGATCGGAGGAGGTTTAAAGGATGTATTTGGTATGGCTTGTAGTTGTGATGGTACAGGCTTGATGCCGGGAATGTGACATTCTAATATTTGAAGTCAACTAATCAGATATTCTGTGATTGCAGAAGCACTCACGGAGGAAGAAAAGCAAAAACTTACAAAAATCAAGAAGAAGATGAAGAGAAAGGTTTGTATTTATAAGTGTGCAAGTAATTGTTAAATAACTGTGACTTTGATGTCCAGTTCTGATTTTGTTATGACTCACTCAGGCCAGAGTAAGGAGAAGAGAGGTTGCTAAGATTAGGAAGACGAGAGAGGATAAAAAGAGAGCAAAGGTATGTATGCTCAAAATAATTACCGTTGATCATGCATCATTGTTTGCACACCGCCACCTGGACCATTCCTTGTGTGTCCTGATCTGGGTTTCTGTTACAGCAAGAGAACAAGAGTTTGGAAGTGAAGGCTGAACCCCAAGATCTGGCAGCCCCACAGACAAATGAGCTTGTGTCACAGTCTGTGGATGAGCCCAAGAAACCCGGTAGACGAAGGTCCATCAAAGTTGAGGTCGCTCCTCCTATCCAGCAGACAGATGAAGAGAGAATAGCCCAGGGCAAGAGGGTACTGAGTGCTCGTGGTAAAGCCAAGGCCCTGGCCAAAGCTCAGGCAGAGGCAGAGGCAGCGGCTCGAGCTGCACTGGCAGCCAAGAAAACTGCAGAAAGGAGAGTGCAGACGCAGAGACGGATGGAGGAACGCAGGAGGCAACAGCTAATTTTAGAAGAGCTGAGGAAACCCACTGAAGACATGTGTCTCACTGACCACAAAGTGAGTTTCAATGTCTGTCATCACTTTGTTCACCGTGATTGAAGACATGAGCAACTATAATGGCCTTTCCCTCTTGTAGCCCCTGCCAGAGCTTTCCCGTGTACCTGGTGTGATTCTCTCAGGAACAGCCTTTTCCCACTGCCTGGCGGTGGTAGAATTCCTTCATGGTTACGGAAAGTTGATTGGCCTAAATGTACCCAAGGACATCCCCAGCCTTGCAACCCTGCAAGAAGGTCTGCTCGGCATGGGTGAAAGCCAGGGAGAGGTCCAAGATCTGCTCATAAAACTAATGGAAGCTGCACTCCGTGATCCTGGCCTGCCGTCATATTATCAAGTGTGTAATGCTGCTTGTGGTTCTTTTTTTGTGTTTGGTTGATGCCGTTCATTTCAGAGTGCTATTAAGTTTTGCTATACATCAGGGATGTGAATCTCAGCACTGAGGACGATTCGATACACATCACGATCCACTGCCAGCGATGCGATACTTAAACGATACATGGAATTTTCTGGCGATACGATGCGATACGATTCGATACACATTAAGTTCAAATCAATGCGATCCAATGCAATTTGTTGCGATATTGTGCAATTAAACATGATGCAAATAAGCAAAGAAAAAAAGCTTTTAAAAAGATGGAATTCAGTATGGTATTACAAAAAGGATGCCACTTTATTCCTTATAAAGAGTAGAACTTGTACAACAACTTATTTAAGCCCTTTCACAATTGGGTTTTGTGCAAAGAAAATGTAAACAATTTGGCACCTGAGACTCACAGCTGTTGCTATAGTGTAAACACAAACAGACTATTCTCACTGAGTGTCTTATATGAAATATAATAATAATATATATATGTATATGAATCTATAGCGCAAGATGTCCACCCATCCACTGTAAGTGCAACTCTTTGCGCACTGTTCAGCGACACAGTAATCTCACTTCTCACTTTGTTGTACACACCGGGAATATGTTTGTAAGTGAACACAGACCTGTCTGGTATTTTATACCTGGGTTCCAAAACGTGCACGAGCTGTCTGAAACCCTCGTTGTCCACCACGCTAAGGCTGGAGGTCTTTGCATATGAAATAAGCAGTGACCTTAGTTATAGCCATTGCGCGGTCACAGTGAGTTGCAAGGGGACTCCCAAAATAAGAGGCAATTTTTTTCTGATCCTGACCTGGTTTACCAAGAGTTTCTCCGGTGTCCGACGAGGAACTGGGCGGGGAAGAGGGAGGGAAACTTGTCTGTGATCTGGTGCCATAGGTTTAAGTGGGTCTGCATATTTGTGGTTCTGCCGTTGTATGGCTTCTTAGTGCGACATTCCTTGGAAATTACGGAGGTTTTATCAAGCTTTCCGTCTTTCTTTTCGAAGCCGTAGTATTTCCAAACATAAGATTTGAATGTTGCGGCTGCATTAAATATAGGAGTTTCCTCGCTGCTGCTTGCGCTACCTTCCATAATGTTTCGCTTGTTGTGTACTGGACTGTATGTGACGCACGGCTACCGTCCGTATTCAACACAAAACGCAAAGCAATGATGGTGCATTCATTGCACCTAGGAAAGGGCAGATATGTGACGTTTAACATGAATAAAACGGCGCTTGAATCGGATTTTACCGATACCCATCAATGCATCGTGATGAATCGCGATTTCACCCGTCAATCGCGTCGTACCCAGTGAATGAGCCGATGCACTCGGATCGCGGACGTGCGCATCGATGTATCGATTATTTTCCACACCCTTACTATACATATACACTAATATATATATATATATATATAATATTTTTTTTGCGCTCTGCCATCAGTCAGTCAAGATCCTCGGGGACAAGCTGGTTGAGCTCCAGCTGACCCGCAGCACAGTTTCAGAGGTACTCCGCATCTTTCTGGAATCTCATGGCTATGAGACAGAGGTATGCAACACATTGAGGACCAAATCCTTTCATGCCTTGCCTCCCGAAACCAAGGCAGCCGTGCTCGGTTTTGTGGTGGAGGAGCTCAACGGTAGCAACATAGTGACAAGGTTTGAAGAGATTCTCATCATTTGGGGTTCTATAAAAGCTATTCCTGACTAAAAAGGTTCTCACATCCGCACAGTGACATTGACAACACACTAGAGAACATGGCCATCTACAGGAAGAACAAGTGGATTATTGAGGGGAAACTTCGCAAGTCAGTCGCACACTCTTACACCCCAGATTAATTTAATGCTGCTCTGTATATGACTCAGGTGTTGAATGTTTTCCATCTTCCAGGCTAAAGACTGCACTTGCGAATCGCACTGGCCGCTCAGAAGAACAACTCTGTTTGGAGGAAAGACGCCGCAGTGCCCGAGTGGCTGAAGAGGAGAACCTCGGCTTGGAGGAGAGTGTGGAGAGAAGCAACCGCCGTGGTCGCAAAGAGGAGCCCAAATTAAGTGACGTATGTATTCCTTGAAACTTCAAATGCCATAAATGAGCATTTTAAACTTCTCTATCGATTTTTCTACAGAGTGAAAGCCCCGCCAATGCAAGCGTCCACGAATTAGAACGGCAGATAGATAAGCTAAGCAAGGTAAGGCAAATTCTTTTCAGAAACATTAAGTCTGTTACGACGTGAGACATAATCCTCGACTCACTGGTCATCTGCAGCGGCAAGCATTCTTCCGCAAAAAACTTCTTCAGTCGTCACATGCCATGCGGGCTGTATTGTTGGGCCAAGATCGTTATAGGCGGAGGTACTTGGCTCTCCCTCATCTTGGAGCAGTTCTAGTTGAGGGTCCTGAAGAGCTTCTGAGTGAGTCTGAATGAATATGTTAATATGAAAGCTGACTTTAAACAAATCACTGGCTTGATATTTTTGCTTAATTTTCCATACGCCTGCATCACAGCCTCAGGGGATGTTGTAATAGCAGACGTGCCAGTCACCTTCCTCAAAAAGGAGCCCAAAACAGAGGAGGTGCCTGTGGCCACGACTCCACCTCACGCTCCAACCCCCTCACCTGCCCCCGATATCTCTCAAGCTCAGACTTCATCCCCGGAGGAAGACTCACTCCCTGGCACTGCATCGCTCATGAGCAGCCAAAGAGGACGAGGACGGCCCCGAAAAATCAAACCCGAAGTGGAGCTTCACCTCCGCACGGCAAAGATCCGGCGCCAGCGCCGAAGTAGCGTCAGGTCAACAGGAGAAGATGGGCCGGTGTCTCCGGTCACCACGTTTACTCAAGATCTTTCGCAGTCTGCTTTTCTGAATTGGCTGAGTCAATCAAGGCATGCAGTACTCAACGACGCTAGCACAGCAGAACCCTTAGAGGACAGTCAACCAGAGGGGTCTGTGAAGGATGAGGAAGAGAATCGGGGCCAGTCGTTCAAACAACCAAGTGATGACAACGCTCTGAGTGAGCCTCAGCTGCCAAGTACACCGCCCACACTTGATGCTTCGCCTATACAGGTTGGATGTTGTTTTGACCAAAATATAGTTAACATTTAATAATGTGCCAAGTAGCAATGACTTGTATTTCTATTTGCATCTTCTCTCAGTCGGACGTGCTCATGACATCCATTGACGAAGCTCCTACTGGCCCAGATGCCATAGTGGCGCCAGAGGAAGCTCCCGTTCCAGTGCAAATATCTCCCATTCCTGATTGTACGCCGCCTCCACTGCCTACTCTCCTTCATTCTGCTCAAAGTCCCCCTGTAGCACGGACTCCGACCACTCGTGCCAGGCCAGGCCGCAGGCGGAGGAGGGGCAGTAGAGGCAGTAGTCCTGCTCGGAGGGGGCCGCGTGGAGCCGCAGCCAAACGCAGAGGGCGCCCTCCCACTTCTGCTTTCCAAGAGCTTGAGCAGCAGTACTTTATACAGTTGGTGGTTAAGCCCATACCAGCATGTAAGCAGAACACACTGAAAAGAGAATATTAGTCATAGAATATAGAATGTTTACTTTTTGCCACAGCTGTCTGTGCAGTGTTTCAGTGATCATTAATATGCATTCAGCTAATGATGTACTCTACAAAAATGTTTGCAGCAATGGTGCGTGGCTGGTGGTGGATCAAGGATCCAGAGGAGTTGTTTAGCACACTGCAAGCTCTCCATCCACGGGGCATCAGAGAAAAGGTGCTCCATAAACACCTGGCCAAACACATGGAGAGTTTAACGGAGATGTGCAGCAAAGCCACTGGTGGTGAGCATGAATGGAGACCTTAAAACTCTCCACCAGCTGAGCTATTGTTTTTCACGTACTTGGAAATGCTCTCTCCCGCTAGATCCTATGTTTGAGTTGAAAGTGGAGCAGAAGGAGGTCCTGCTAGAGGCTCTACAGCAACCTTGGCAAGTACAAGAAAAAGCCATGGAGACTGACAATAGCGCCCTCCGATGGGTGGAGGACCTGGAGCAGCGAGTCATTGCTGCTGACCTCCATCTAAAGGTGAGAGATCACTGCAATAAGATGATCAACCTAGAACAAATGAATGCCAAGACATCGATCAGGGGTGGGCAACTCTTTTCCTCGAGGGCTGCTGTCTTGATTGTTGTAGAGGTCTCAAATGATGAGCTCATCAGTAAGCTTTGCAGAAATTGGATACCTGGTGTGTTGCTGGAGCAGGGGGACAACGGCCCTCGAGGGCCAGAGTTACTTAACCATCCGTTAAAGCAACACAAAATAAACTGCTTTTGTCCTTCTGTGACTGCTTAAGGCTCCTCCTCAGAATGTAGTCAACGATACTGAATCCAGCACAGAGGCACCAGCTGTAGAATTTCAGGTAGCCAGAAAATCAGACTATTGAACAGCAACACACAATTTTCTTAACCTGCAAGCACTCAATCTCCTTTAAAGCCCTACACGATCCCAGAGCGGGACTCCACCCGGGCTGACCTCCAATACTATGAACATGACACCGACCCACGTGATGACTGGATCGTCCGAACCAAGAAGGAGTGGTCCGGCCTGCCTCGCATCGCCACCCATCCGCTCGACTTGGCTGTGCTACGCCTTGCCAATCTTGAGCGTAATATCGAGAGGCGCTACCTGAAGGAGCCGCTCTGGAACCCAGCCGAGGTGATGCGCCTCGCTCCTCTCACGCCGACGCCAGGAGAAGAGCAACCTATGGACGTCATCAGGTCGGCGGGAGGGATGAAAGCCTTTTTCTTTTTGTCTGCGTGCAGTACTGAATCTTTGTTTTGCTCCTTTTCTCCTGTTCCAGTCTAGAAAGTGAGATCACCTCTCGGCTCAGAACATGGCGGCAGGCCCTAGATCGCTGCCGCAGTGCCCCTCAGCTGTGCCTGTGTTTGCTGCAGCTAGAGAAAGCTATTGCCTGGGAGAGATCTGTGACTAAAGTGGTAAGAGATTTCAGACTTGACTCACAGGGATGGTTGATTAAAAAGGAGCAAGATTTTCATTTAAATGTTTTTGTTTTGTTTTTTTAATGGTTTGCATAGTGCTTAATTATGCTGACACTGGTACGGTGCCTGGTGCCAGCGTGTGGCTGCGCTTGGCAGCGCTCAAACGCCCTGTGTAGGCTGGCGAGACCCATCGTGTTACTTTTCAAAGACTGTCAAATAGACATGAATGAATGTGCACACTATGATTGCTCAACATAGTTTCCGTTGCTACTGAAATTGTTATTTTAGCTTGCCAAATTGCGACTGTGATTGTGATGCCACTTTGTCTCAATGACCAACTTCTATGGGGAAAGGTTTGTCTAAAATCTTGATTGTTTCAAGAGAGAAAATGCTGGGTTGCTCTGGATAGTTTTAATTTTAATTACAAAATGTTGGTTGTCTAACAATGAAAACCAGTTGATTGTTCATTATAAAATGGACCCTTTTTTAAAAACTATTCTTTAAAGGGGGAGTGAACCCAAAAATATTTTTTAAAAGAATGTTTTATGGAGCCTTATTAGTCTAAACACGACATTCTGATTAATATTGCATTTGTGGAATATGAGTTAAAGCTCTAGTGGATGCATACCTCAACCGCAGACACTATTGTAGCTTCTGTTCTGTGCGTCTTATAATGCGGTGCCCCTTATAAATGAAAACCGTATTAGAAAAGACCATTCATTGAAGGTGCGCCTTTTACTCTGAAGCGCCTTATAGTGCGAAAAATACGATACATGTCGTGACGTTTCCTTTCATGCATTCTTAAATATGAATATAAACATGCAGGTACTTCAAGAAATTGATACGATTCACTGAGAAAAATTATCTTTTAGCCATAATTGTAACGCGTGCACAAGAATAAGGCAAGATGTACTTGCCCATTCCCTATTTTGCTGCAATATTGCCCAATGCTACTTTATGCTGTACTTGCTTTTCTAACTTTCCATTTTGACCATCACTCTCGTCTCAAGACATGCCAGATCTGCAGGAAAGGTGACAACGATGACTGTCTGCTGCTGTGTGACGGCTGCGATCGGGGATGTCACATGTACTGCCTGAGGCCCAAGCTCACCCAGGTGCCCGAGGGAGACTGGTTTTGTCCAACTTGTGTTGCCAAGGTCAGAACCCGACCAAAGGATTTGCATGAGATCACTTGGCATTACGCAGTGGTTCTTTCCCAGGCGATGGTCACTATCGCTCATCAGCGTGCTTATTTGCCATCTGGGTTATCCCTCAGGAGGAAAGCGCATCACCACATTCCAAAAAGCGGACCAGGGTGAAAAAGAAGCGATATGAAGAAAACAGCTCGGATGACGATGCAACAACTCGGCGGAGCTCTGGCATGGCAACACGGCACAAGGAGGCGGCGACTGCCGCCCTGGCGGCAGCGTCTTTATCCCCGCGTCATTCAGGAGAAGTCGGGGCGGCCAAACGGCGTCGCATGACGACACGTAACCAGCCGGATCTCACTTTCTGCGAGTGCGTCCTACCTTCCAATTCTACGCCTGTACTCCTTCGTGAATTGGTCTTAATCTCCTCGCCACCCTTTTCCCCCTTCTCCCTAGGATTATCCTCATGGAAATGGAGGCTCACGCAGATGCTTGGCCATTCCTTGAGCCTGTTAACCCCCGCCTGGTGCCGGGGTACCGTCGCATTGTTAAGAACCCCATGGACTTCCTTACCATGAGAGAGAGGCTGCTGCAGGGAGGGTAAGGCTTACACTGAGCTATGTAAAACGCTAATATGATATTATATTATTAATTTAATGCATGTAACACGTTCCAAAATGGTAAAGCCGGAATAAATGTCTGGGAAAAGTTTGCAAAAAAACTTACAGTAATCCCTCGTTTATTGCGGCTAATGGGGGCCGAAACCACCCGCGATAGAAGAAAATCCCACCGTATAGGTATATTTGCATGCTTATGAGTATAAATAATATTTATACGGCCAAATTTATTGGTATACATGCGTGTTTGTCGTAATTAACATTACTTGATGCTATATACTAATGTATTTAAGCATGTATAAGTTGGGGTAGGTTAGTGTATGAATAACGAAATACAGTAAACACATGTATGTAGTACTATATATGCTCTGTGACTTGCTGTTGTGTTGCTGAGTTTCAGTGCCTCTCGCGGACTTTTTGCAGCATTTTCGCGTTTTTTTTTTTTTTAATGAACATGTTTGAAAAAATCCACGATGTAACCGAGGCCGCAATAAACGAACTGCGAAATAGCGAGGGATCACCGTATTTGGAACATTCCAAAAGCGAATATTTTAATTGGAAACAGACAAGTGTGATGATTTGGTATAAAATGAGCATGCTCAAAAAGGCTCATCTGTTCACAAGCAAGGATGTTGGGCCAGGTTCACTACTTTGTGAAAAACTGCGTTTCTCAACATCTACCGGTAATTGCAAAGAGTTTAGGGATTCCCTCATCTGTGATTCATGTCCCTAATATCAACCGATTACTAGACGCAGCGCTGAGGCTACGAGCCGCGCTTGCTAGCTGGCATGAATCGGTTAAATATTATCCTCCCGCATGCAAGATCCTCTCCTCGATTGAACAATTCCTTGCCGCATGATGATGTCCGTTGCAATGCATTCGCTCACCTGAAAAGTGGGTGGCCTTGTACATGACACAAAAGCTGGAATTCTGAACTTTTGTCTTAAATTCATATTTTGATCTGAAATCCAAATGTCTCCGGTATACAGCAAAAACAAAGGAATTCATACCGTTGTTGATGGTCGGCCACTCGTGAAAACTAGTTCCTGGGCCCTGCACGTTGAGTGAAAATTTGGGCGCGCCGCTCCTCGTGTGGTGGGCTTTAGGCGTTGGTCCCCCCCCCCCCCCCCCATTTTTTTCCCCCTAACAATGTACAACGTCACCCGTAACTCCTATCACGTCCGTGTTCCAGGTACTGCAGCTGTGAGGAGTTTGCTGCAGATGCTCAGCTGGTCTTCAGCAACTGTGAGCTTTTCAACGAAGACACCTCTGAGGTGGGGATGGCGGGACACTCCATGCGGCGCTTCTTTGAGAGCCGCTGGGCAGAGTTCTATTCCAACAAGGAGAAATAAGAACACTGCAACGTTCCCACCAGTGGTGGAACGAATGACTGTTGGTGTTTTCAACCAACCCTGCAAGAGGCGTTACTACTAAGACGGTCAGGTTTCTCCAGCTATGTGTATTCCCATCATGTGTAGGCATCTCTGTAATATTCCCCCTACCACTCACGTTTTTTCCCCTCTTCCCTGGGTTTGTCTTAAGCCCCTCAACTGATCTGACTTGAATATCATTCCCCAAAACCCTCACATGTGTTCCTGTGTGTCCCCGAGCTCAGCACCCTTTCACAAGTCCCAAGGCTGGTCAAGGCTTTTTGTTCAGTCTCCCCTCTGGGGCAAGGACTTTCCACATTGATCTCTCATTTTCATTGCATTTTCCCAACTGGGCCACTGCATCCTGGACCTGCTTAGTATCCCATAAGGAATAAAAAAACAATCCTAGGCCATTTTTGACCTGTTCAGATGAATTGTAATGTGGTCTTATGCCTAGAAGTTTTTTTGTTTTGTTTTTTTGGCTCAATATATTTTTATTATATATTCTATATATAAATATATATGAAGATAGCTGGGATTATTTAATAGCAATAGCGTGTAGTGAATGTGTACAGGTGACCTCATAGAATTGTCCAGATGATGTATGAAAACGGCCAGTTCAACTAAAAGAAACCACGAGTACAATTCGTGTAACTGGCACTTCGCCACACGCGCGTGCGCGCACACGTTCACACTGCTGCTGTGTGAAAGACACTGGAGGACTTTTTGATGTCCGTCAGTCCATGTGGATTTCATTGTTGAGTGACACAGCAGGCTGTAGACAGCAGATTGTTTAGAACGGTGCTACTGGCACTAGTTTGTGCTCTGTTCAAGGATCTGTTGTAGACACACCCACACTGAATGCGTGCTCTTAAGACAGAGGACGTGTGTGAAAAATGCGCTTGTAAAAGAACTTGAGTATTTGTCTGAAAAGGTGTAAACAGTGAACTTGGGTTATCTTGATATTGTACAGAAAAGCTCCGGAGCACTGGCTACATTCCCGCCTGGTTACATTCTTCATTTCCATCACTTTTTGTGCTGTTCAAGGGCCAGCGTTGGATGGGGTACTGCTCGTTATGTGACTGCGGCGGGACCACACTGCAGGCCAGCTTCTATTTAAACTGGTTTCTTACACTGACCTCAGATCAGCTTGTAGAAAATACGCATTATTCCTATTCTAAAAAGACAGAGAGAGGGGGGGGAAAAAAGACCGGAAAACCAAATGTGTTGTTATGTGACTTTTTAATAATGTACAGTTTTGGTGACATGAAATTTTGTTCCTTTATATTTTTAGGACCAATTCATTTTTAACGGGATGTATTACAAGACTCTGTTGTATTAAGGTGATGTAACATGTGTGCATCTGTAGAATGTACTGTGAGTTGAATTAAAAAAAAAACACACGTAGTAGTAGTTTGATTTGTGGTCAAACAAATCTTTCCAGCATTATCTTAGCCAATGCATGCTGGGATAGGTAAACCATTCCTTCCTCATTTGTCACTTTGAGAATGCAAGTATAAGTACTTTATAGGCACAACAATGCACAGGGATGCTTTTTATGAGGGGGTGAGGGTTGCAATTTTTGCAGTAGCATTTCAAAGAATTAACAAACTGCAATTGGAAGTTCTTTTAACCTCCAAAATGCCTTTTTGCAAACTGAAAACATGCCCACCTATCTTTAGCTGAAGGTTACTGTTTGCTTTCATACTGTCAAGCTCTATGGGGTGCACAGCTTCTGGTCCTGTGGAGCGATACTCCAGCCACCACTGTGGAAATCTGCAGCTCTACCACTGAAGCTCACCTTGCCTGATCTGGGTTTTGGTGGTGAGCCCTCTCTTGGCAGGTTTGTTGGAGTGCCGTATTGGTTCCATTTGATCGTAATGAATTTGATGGTGGGCATTCTCAAAGAGTTTATGTATCTAGATATATTTATATTGATACCTCTATCTAGATATAGATGTTCTCTCTCGCTCGCACTCTCTCGTGTGAATGTATAGATATATTTCTCGAACCAACTCCCCTTGTACCTCTCACCAACTTTGTCCCGGATTTGTTTGGTGAGTTGGTCTTAGTCGCTCTCCTTGGTTGATGGTGCCTCTCAGTTTGGTGGTGCAGCCTCTCAGACCTATCAGAAAAGGTGTGCGCGTATACTGAAACATGCAACATAAATTGCGAACATCTGTTCATTAATATGGCTTAAGGTCGTTTGTTGCATTACAGCTTTTTAAGGGCTTCACAACAATGTTGGTGAATATGTACCGTTTGCAGAAAACAATTTTCAATATCTATGTACAATGTATTTGACATGTATCTCAAATGTCATCAAATTTAAAGTACAGGATTTAATACCAAAAGAAAAAAAAAAAGCAAAGGGCTAAATACTTGTTCAAAGTCCTCGGCATATGTTTTTGTTGCTATGACCAATAACAGTTTTGAATACAATTCAACAGAACAATGACCCACTGGACCTAACGGGGATCTGTTGTGGGGGTAAAAAATTTTAATGCTTTCCCCCCCCAACAATGCGATATTGAAATATATAAATATGCTTTCCTTTTTGCAGCACGCTTCTTACTGTATTTCTGCTTCCTCTCACTGTTTCATTGCCATCTGGGGCAACAGAGCTGGGAAAAAGCACAGTGAGTTCCTTGGCGGGCTTTGGGGTCCAAACGATTGTCCTGACCAGGAAAAATAACAGCCGATATGTTGCGGTGTCTACTCATAACCCCCCTCCCCCTAAAAATATTTGTTGCTAAATTCTATCATTAATTGGATCAGATTTCTTGTCTGTAGAGTTTAGCACCCGACATTGCTTGGATCATATTTTTGAAGGGAGGGGAAGATAAAGTCGATGGTATATTGTGTCAGTCACTTTGCCACATACCGGATGACTTCCTGATTAATTGAGAGATGAATATCTGACAGGCAACTTTCCTCATAATTTTTGCAGTCTTAAAACAACTGATGTCGATGAGGTGAAGTGCTTGCAGGGTCTCCATGGAGATTCCTGTCTGAGGCACATGTTGCTCGAAGGGGTTGCCATCACTGCCAGCTGCTCTGCGCTCAAGTGGGACAACCTCTCTGATGCATGCACTTTCCTCACACGCGCATAAACAAACAAATGCCCTGAAATGAACAACACATACCAAAAAAAATATCCCTTTCCACATCACTCCCTCAAATCCCCTAGCTGGCACCTTTTGTGTTGGCAAAATTGTGTCAGTGTCAGCACTCTGGGCGGAGGGAGTGGAAAACTCCCCACGCCAGCGGGTTCCAGTGTGATACCCCCTCCCTCCACCACCTCACTGCTGCGCCCGCTCCACACATTTGGACTTAGTCCCACAAAAGGGGGGATACAGTTTAACAGTTGCTATGATAAGAAGAGGCTAATCCACCTCATAATGGACCACCCCCTCTCCCCACCTCTAACCAGTTCATTCTGGACCCTGTCTACCAAATGGAGGGCCCCTGCCCCCCGGAAGGTCCAAATACAAACACCCTGTGATGGGGAGGCCCAAACAGAGGGTCCTCCACATCTTGTTATGCTGTGAGATTAACGACATCTAAGTAACTCTGTTTGTAGCCGAAACACATAACACTCATGTTTCACTCATGTCTGTTTCAACTAAAACAAGGTGGATGTTTGATATCAGTGATGGAAAAAAAAAAGCGTGCCCAGATGCGCGGCACAATAGGCACCATGGCAACAGCATCACAAATGGGTCTTCATATCTCCATGGAGATCAGAGCGACATGAAACAAGGAGGCTAATTTGTCAAAATGAATTTGGGTGTTGTGAAGGGGCATCAATTTGGGGTTGTGGGTCAAAACAGGCATTTATTTATTTATTGCTCTTACTTAATGTTATAGTGCAGAACATTAAGTCCACATGCTATATAAATAAACCCAAATCATGAAAGAACATGAGGATTTTATAGAGAATGTCTGCTCTATGTGATCATCTATTTCTCCAATTTAAAAAAAAAAGCATGAATCAAGAAACCTGTGTTAATTAAAATGTATAGGATGTTTAGCTTGATAGGGCCATACTGTACAATATAGACCAGGGTTTGGCATCCTTAAATTATTATATTATATATTGTATTTATTATAATATTGCTTATTATTATCCTTATCTACATTTATTTTTGTCCTTGCAAACACTTTGTTTTTCTTCTTTCTACCCCCCAAATTTCCTGCTGTAGATTGTAAATGTCCCTAGTGTGGGACAAATAAAGGATATCTTCAGTCTTAAATGCTCAAAGAGCTCCCACAGAA
The DNA here is from genome assembly GCF_025434085.1 of Hippocampus zosterae. NCBI lineage: Eukaryota > Metazoa > Chordata > Actinopteri > Syngnathiformes > Syngnathidae > Hippocampus > Hippocampus zosterae. Next base: position 24,455,929 of record NC_067452.1, read on the forward strand.
AAAAAAGAGCCACAAAATCTTTTTGATCATAACAGCATTTTTGTTTTGTTTTTCTGTTGGGTGAAAAAACAAAACAAAACAAAAAATAATAAATTAAAAAACGACCATGTTTTATGGTTATGAAATAGAGGACCTCCTACACAGAACACAAAATTTTGTTTCTACATGTAACAAAAACCTTTTGAACTCGGGGTGGGGGGGACGTGTTTGAGCAAAGCTTCCTCTCAAATACTGCAATGTCTTTGGCTCGTTCATTTTCATGAGTACTGTATTTATGAAATTAAATCCAAATGTAAATCATCCACCTCTAAGGAGCCAAAGATGCAGACCAAAAATGCCATCTGCTTCTGTTTCGTCATCACTTTGTCATGTGGGGCGCACTCACTCAGCTATCAACTTGAATTCAAAAAGACTCTTTGACTTAATACTCTACGTGTATGTACAATATATCCAATACGTATGTACAAAGTATATATATGAAACATAATAGTCAATCAAAATGTATAGAGAGCTTTGTCACTGCTGAAGACAGTGACATCATCGTTGTACTTTGAACTTTCTTTGTTATTGAATTGTGTCCGCTGTCCAGGAAGGGACTTTTATCTTGGCCATTGTAGGAAACAAAAAAACTCAGTCCGACAGTGTTGGTCTTATTATTCTGTCTTACTGTATCTCTGTTTGTTAGTGATTCGAAGAATTTTCCAAAACATGAACAGACTCAAGTGGATTACAAACAACCTGGAAAAACAGATGCATGTGATTCAGGACATGCAGTGAACTGCAGTAACAAAGAGATTTGTCCTTTGTATTGTCCCCCACTTCAAGATGGAAGCAAAAAGATAACTCCACAAATTGTTTTGGAGCAGACAACTTTCTTGCTTGGTTGTGCTGTTTAACTTTGTTGCCATAAATGTCAATCGTTCATATTTTAATGTTGCAACTTCATTTTCGGTATAGACAACACAACTACACACTCCCACGTTCACACTTATGTCCAACTGAGTGTCCAAAGTTAACCCAGAAGACATGGTTTTAGAATGTGGGAGTCAGCCGGAGTGTCTTGATCTCTTTTTTGTCTTCCACAGCAGTTCCTCCAGTTGGGTTCAGGCACGCTGTGTACAAACCTCTCAAGTAGCCACAATCACTTTGCAGACAGATAAAAACTCAATGAAGATGGAATAAATTGCTCAAGGTCACCAACTCACACAGTCACACACTTTAAGGGCCATGATGACTCATGTGCTCATACACACTTTACAAAGCGAGGTTTATGCTAAGGAGAGAGGTGAGGGTGGGTGGGGGGAGCATGGGAGGTGGCTGCGTTCATCAGAGGACCTCTCAGACTCTTACGAGGGATGGAGCGGCGGCCCTGAACGCCTCGCCGACGGACGACACCGAAGTACTGAGCGACCTCTTGACCGCAGCTGGGGAGACACTCGGCGGGTGTGAAATGACGTGGCATGAGGTGAGCAGCTTCTGTTTTTGTCTTGTTGTTCAACTTTGCTTTGTGTGTGGTACAAGTGGCTAATCCTGTCTCATTTGTCATTGATTTTGGAGCAGAATGGCTCAAAACAAGTAGGGTTGTCAAATTTTGGTCTTTTCAATGTCGGAAACACTCTGTGCGCATTAGTCTGAATGTATGGGTAGTTGTCCCCAAATGGGGAACTTCATATATGAACGTACTGTATTCCTGCCTCAAGCAATCGCATTTCAAACGTGCTTTGCATAAGCCACCAATCGAGTGAAGTGGAAAACAAATGGAGAAATTAACAATTACGTATTCTGCTTATGACAAAACAAAATGTTTTATGTTTTATGCTGAAATTTGAGCCCATTCCATTCAATTACCCTCAATGCCACAGGATCTCATGCGCTCAATTTACAATTTGGAATACTGTATTTCCATAATCCACCTTAACCTCTCGTGGAAAATTTCCACCCCTTTGGCCACCAAAATCACAACAAGTAGCACCCAGCCGGTGTAGCAACATGTGCATCCCTGAGCTTTCAACGGTCAATTCTCACAAGCATTGCTTTGTGTCCTTTCCCCAAGGAGCTTCGTAGCCGGCAGTTCTGGCGAGCCATGATGGCGGAGCTGATCGGCACGCTGGTGCTGGTGAGCGCCGCCCTGGGTGCGTCCGTGCCGGTCCGTGGGGAGACTCCGGAGGGATCCTTGTCCCCTGCAGTAGCAGTCGGTGCGGTCGTTGTCGTACTGGGGCACTGTTTTGGGGAAATAAGCGGGGCGCAGGTATCACCCTCGGCTTACTGTGCTCTTCATTTCAATTTCATTTGAACACATGAATGTGAAAGTGTTTGTGTGCTCCCTGCGCAGGTCAACCCTGCAGTCACTTTGTCCCTCCTGGCCACGCGGAGGCTGGACGTCCTGAGGGCTCTCATTTATATTGCTGCCCAGTGTTTGGGGGCTTTATTGGGGGCCGGGGCCCTCTACTTGGCTTTGCCCCTCAAAAGCACTGCAGACAACTTTGTCACCAGGGTTTGTTCTTTGCAATTAAACTGAATCTAGTTAGTAAGACGAGATAATATAATCTTTATTTGTCCCATACTGAGGAAATTTGATGTCTAAAGCAGCAAAATTGGGGGGGAATAAAGTGTTTCATTGCACAAAATAAATGTTTCAGAAAAGAACTAATATAGTATACCTGTATATAGTAATGGAAAAGAACAGAAAAGAAACATAGTATGCCAATGAATGAAGCAAAAAGACAATGTTATGAATAACAAATTAACTTCCTTAACCATCATATAAGGGGGGGGGGGCTGTCATCCACCGTGAAGCAAAACTAAAGGCAAATAAAATAAAACCACAACCTTTCATGGCGAGTGAGAGGTCGGCTCGTTGAAGGCGGCTGATTTCAGTCATCATGCCGTCATACAAAAAGTAAGTAGATGACGATACTGTAAAACTGAACAAGCAACAGTTTGTTCAAGTCCCCTTAAATTGGAGGATGTGAGAATGACCCAATCTGCCTGTGAGGGGAGTCTCTTCACATGACTTGCCTTTTTTCCTGTTTTCATTGACTCATGTCAGAAATGTATAAAAAGCTGAATACAATTGTGGAATTAATCCTCAAGTTGCTCGCTGAGCTGAATTCTCACCAACCTTGTTGGCTTCAGGGACATATCCACCCCCCCCCCCCCCCCCCCCGAGAACTACGGGTTCAATTTGGGAAATCTGACTCTCAAAGTCACCGTCTGTACTAATGTTTCTCCCCTTCCTGTCTACATTCTCTATTGCCATGCCACGCAGGTGCACATTGAGTTGAATGCAGCGCAAGCCCTTGGCATTGAGGTATTATGCACCTTCCAGTTGGTTTTCACAATTTTCTCAGTTGAGGCCCAGCGACGAAGGGACAGTCCGGAACCAGGAAATCTTGCTATTGGACTGGCACACACTGCTGGAGTGATGATAGGGGTGAGGAGCAACTTGTTTCAGTTATCATCCATTTTTCAAGTGTGTGTTTGGGAATAGCCTAGTAAAATATGTTGCATATTCCGTCCATACACTCACACTCACACCTAGGGACAATTTAGCGTGTTCCATTAACCTGCTACGCATGTTTTTGTAATGTGGGAGGAAACCGGAGTACCCGGAGAAAACTCACACAGGCACGGAGAGAACATGCAAACTCCGCACAGGAAGCTGGAATCGGAACTCTGCCTCTCTGCCGTGTGAGAGGTGTCAAATAACGAGGCAGTCAGTCTGTCTTCCTCGTCATTTGATTTGATTTGATTTGATTGAAAGAATAACATGAAACCTGAGTTAGGAGGGCAAACTAAATTATTGGAGTACATGATAATGCCGTAGAGCAGGGGTGCCAATTAGGTAGATCCTGATCTACCGGTAGATTTAAGACAGGTCCCAAGTAGATCCGAGGAGTGTCGAGAAGAAAACAAACAAACAACCATTTGTGTGTCTTTGTACATGTTAGTAATATATTTTTTTTGTATATACACTGCACACTAATCATCTTATCAGTCTCATTTTCACTAAAAAAATATTGAAAAAATAAAATAAAGCAGGTAAATCGTTTGCAATTGCAGCTTGTGATCAGAGCTTTCCGTGTACAATTCACAGAGGGAACGAGCAAAGAATAGGAATCTAAGAGGGCCCAGGGAAGCACTTTAAAATAGTACGTGTGAGCTACCATAGTTAGCAGGCTGCAAAAGTGCGTCGCATGCCTCCGGTTTCTCATCATGGCGTGCGCGCGCGTGCGTGTGTGTGCGTGTGTGTGTGTGTGTGCGCGCGCGCGCCGGTAAGGGTAGATCCCGTGAGGTTAGTTGATCGAAAAGTAGATCTTCGATCCAAAAAGTTTGAGTATTTTTATAGCATAATTTTTATAGCATAATTATTTAATACATAATCGGCCTAAACCTTTTACAGGGAATCAGGTGCCATTGACATTTGCAAGTTGATTCGTTACATACACTGTCCAGTTGATTCTTTCTCCACACTGACTAGTTGAATGCCGCAAAATAAATTTTGACCAGTAAGTTCTTCAAAATACGTAAGCTCTTAGATTTCCCACGTTGCAAATTTCTCCTGCACCAACACGATTGAGTATTAACCAATACATTATAGAAAATATATGCACGTTTTCCCCATGCTAATTTTTTTTTTTTTTAACTCTGGCTTCCTCCTGCATTCAGAAAACATAAACATTTGGTTCGTTGAACTATGCATAGATGACCACGTGAGCGTGAATGCTTGATTGTGACCTGCAATTGGTGACTAGTCCAAGGTCATCTGGGATAGAAAATAGATTCATGGATGGATGGCCTATGACTCAGCACAATGTGACAGCTAACATGTTGTTCTCTGGGCAGGCTCGATTTTCTGGTGCCAGTATGAATCCTGCTCGCTCTCTTGGTCCTGCCATCATCACAGGATTTTGGGAAAACCATTGGGTGAGCTGACGTCCAATTTGTTGTCATATTGTGCCCTTAGCTCACGAAATGTGCGTTCGCTGAAAAAACAAAAACAAAAGGCTGCTGCTGTTTGTGGTTGTGTGGCACACTCCTGCATCTCATCAACAATAGTTGTAGAGGCTCTACACCAAGGCAAACAAGGGTCATTCCAGAAAGGTGGCATAATTTAGACACCAACATTTTTAAAAAATAATTAATTCATTCATTTCATTCGGTTTTTATTTTTAACCGCCTTGGGGACCTCAAATGCAGAGATAAGGAGAGCCCACCTCAGAAACCCTCATGGGAAGGCAGGTTGGAATCGAGGTAGTCATCGAACTATTTTCTCCGCCAACTCGCAGCGTCCCGAGGTGAGGTCAGCACAGGGCTGGATCGGCCATGTGGCGTTCAGAGCAGATGGGCTGGCGTCTTTTGATACTGATACCGTGGTATTTAAATATGATATTTCTTCCCCGAGAGAAATGTACCAATCAACATCAGTTAACATCAGCTATGTGCTTGCCAGGGGTGGTCAGGAGTCTTTCTGAAGATGCATTTTAAAAGAATCTGTCTTCAGAATAGAATGCTTCATTCTTACTGTCAGTGCCAACGATACACAGCCAAAATGCAAACCCTCCAATCTGGCAGAGGTGTCATATCCAGGTCCCGAAAGTAGACCCTGCCATAGTCTGTTCTATTCAATCAGCAGAAAAACAAGCATGGTTGCTTTTTATTGGTGCATCTAATAAAGTGCTGACGTCCACTCCCATCCACCTACAGGTGTACTGGATCGGACCGGTCATTGGGGCAGTACTGGCTGGTGTGTCGCATGAATTCTTCTTTGTACAAAGCGCCTCGCGCCAAAAGCTGGTGGCATGCCTGACATGCAAAGATATTGAGATCGTGGAGACCACCAGCATTACCGGCTCGTCCCTGTCCACCGTCACCCACAACGCTGCCAGCGCCAAACAGGCCCACAAACACGACAACAACTGAAAGGTGCCAAGTGGAAACGCGCAAATCAGCGTTAATAGTCTGTAGGACGTCTGAATGTGATGCCTCATATTTGCAAAGACAACATTGTTCTATTTCCTACTCTCACGTTAGCATTTGCAACTCATTCGAGTACACGACGCAGGCTCATCCAAAACCTCCTGCGAACAACCCCACTCTCGTTGTTGCCGCGTTGCATCCTGAGGCCAGGAAAGCTTTGAAATGCTAAAGAGCTTCGATGATGCTCTTAGTTCCTGCCTCTTAGTGTTTGTCTCTCCCCTCGGGCCTTTTGTTCACAATCAAACAGATCTGAGCACATTAATGACTGCATGGTGGGGGGAAACACGTCAGTGGCAGTCCGCTTTGTTTCGTGGAAATTGATATTTTTGCGGTTTGGGTCTGCTAACCAGTGTTGTGAAAATGCGCCGACATGTTTGAGGTTTTGAATAGGTCTAATGGTGAAAATAAAATACGGATCACATTTTTGACAACTGATTTTCTGAGCAATTTCGCAAATCTTCAGAAATGTCCTTTACAAATGTGCACTGTTCATGACACGACACGGATCATCCGTTCTGACAAGTTCAAATCTACTTTGCTGTTGCTGAATTTCTTTAAAAATGCATACTGCGCTTTCTTATTTGATATTTACCACACAAAATTTTTCGTTGTTCATAAATGTCATTCTTTACTCCGGAAAAAAGTAACACATTAAACTTGAGCTGAAAATTAAATCTATTCAGTCTTGACAGATCTGGTTACATTTTTACTTCATTCGAGTGAGAATTGGCAACACCGTCTTATTGTTAGTGAATTTGTCACATGTTTTGAGCATCCTGTATATTAATATTTGTGTTGTAATTTTAGCACTGTCTTATGAAGACGGTATGTCTTGTGTATATTGTTAATTGTCAGCGTCGAACAATAAATGAACAACAATGGATGTAATATTCATTTTTCATGCATGTACAGTACATAATGAGCATCTTTTATCCTGATACTGTTTTCACCAAACTCCCTTATAGTCAGATGCAATGTTTATGCAAATCAGCATAAACATATAAACAACAACAAATGAAGTTGGGTTCAGAGGTATTCAGGGTTTTTTAAATTTTGCCTTCAAACACACGTGAAAAATTCTGAATAATGTCACGTGATCAATAAATGCCCGTGAGCCCATCATCTGCGGTACGTGCCCATGCTATAAGACTGCCTCCAACGCGTTTGACACACGATGCGGTTTAGGTTTGGAGTTGACATCCACCCGCCTCTTCGCATGCTTGTGATACAAGCTGAGCATGGTTTCATCTGATTCCAAAACGCCGGTGGCTCTATTTAAGATCTTTTCTGGCAAAGTCTATTTCAGCTTTTCCTTTGCATTAATGGTATCAATGTCGTGTACCATGTAGTATTTACAGTGTATTTAATGATTGCAGATTTCCACCTTAACGTGTATGTATATACAGTATATTTTTTTATTCACCGAGGAAAAGATTCTGCTATTATCCACTTTTGTTGTCTTACTTTGAGTTACGTGAAAAGCATCTTCAGTATTTTTTTAAATCATAAAAACTGAACACAGCACTACTCACTGACTAGCAGTAAAGTGCATGCAGGGGAGAAACTTGTTTGTTTTTGTTACATGTCTGAAGAACGAATACAGTAATCAAGAAGAATTCATCCATCCATCCATCCATCCACCTATCTCGCGTATCCTCACTGGCGAGCTTGCACTTATCCCAGCTGACAGGGTGAGAGGCAGCGGTAGGAGATAGTGAAATCCAAATGCTTTTCTACTTCTGTTGATTGTTCGGGTATTTTTACTACTTGGGTATTGACGATGTGTTACTTTTAGTTACTACATGTGAAATCCAAACGAAGATGAAATGTTTACTTTCTACTTCTTTGCCAAAATAGGCCCGGCATCGTTAATTTTTTTTTTTTTTTACTTGAGTGGAAGATGACATAAAAACATGAGTGGTACAACCAGCATTGATTGAATTCTTGGGGATTCATAAGATAGAAAAAACAAGGTCAGTAGCGACATGGAGCAACGTGAACGAGAGCGCGTTGGCAAGAATGATGCAAAAGATTCAGAGATGATCAATCTGCCCCATCGATGCCATACATTAAAAATGTTTTTGATGTTGTCACCTCCACGAAAAATGATCAGGTTTTGACTAATCTGAAACAAAATTAAACAAAACACATCGGACAGGCCAGGGGTGTCAAACTCATTTTTTCATGGGCCACATTGTAGTTACGGTTTCCCTTGGAGGGCTGTTATGAATTTTGGTGAAACATGTTTAATCGCCTCCACATGTTACATACACAGCGCATAACAAATTGATGGATACCCAGTTTTAAAATCAGAAGTCAAGAATGATGACTGTTATTGTGGATTACATACGACTGTGAAATTTTGGTCCAGACTTGAGCAAGCATTATGGAACGTGACATGCTTGAGTTGCTTTTGCGGGCCACATAAAATGATGTGGCGGGCCAGATCTGGCCCCTGGGCCTTGACTTTGACACCGTGATGTAGGGTGTCTTCTTTTTCAGTTTTGAATACAAGCCAATTTAACACTTGTTGGTATTGTACCTTTTCCATTCAAGACCTGTTCTGCTGACAATTCGGTCCTGATCATCAGAATTAAGCAGCCTTTTGCTGTGCCTGGTGATTTACAGTGGTGCCTTGGGATACAAGTGACCCAACCCAACCCATCCATCCATCCATCCATCCATCCATCCATCCATCCATCCATCCATCCATCCATCCATCTTCTACTGCTTATCCGGGGCCGGGTCGCGGGGTCAACAGCTTTAGCAGGGAAGCCCAGACTTCCCTCTCCCTAGCTACTTCTTCCAGCTCTCCCCGGGGATCCCGAGTCGTTCCCAGGCCAGCTGGGTGACATAGTCTCTCCAGCGTGTCCTGGGTCTTCCTCGGGGTCTCCTCCCGGTGGGACATGCCCGGAACACCTCACCAGGGAGGCGTTCAGGAGGCATCCGAATCAGATGCCCAAGCCACCTCATCTGGCTCCTCTCGATGTGGAGGAGAAGTGGCTCGACTCGGAGCCCCTCCCGGATGACCGAGCTTCTCACCTTATCTCTAAGGGAGAGCCCGGACACCCTGCGGCGAAAACTCATTTCGGCCGCTTGTATTCAGGATCTCGTTCTTTCGGTCACGACCCATAGCTCGTGGCCATAGATGAGGGTTGGAACGTAGATCGACCGGTAAATTGAGAGCTTTGCCTTTTGGCTCAGCTCCTTCTTCACCACGACAGACCGATACAACGTCCGCATCACAGCAGACGCTGCACCGATCCGCCTGTCGATCTCTCGCTCCCTCCTGCCCTCACTCGTGAACAAGACCCCAAGATACTTAAACTCCTCCACTTGGGGCAAGATCTCCCCCCCGACCCGGAGGGGGCACTTCACCCTTTTCCGACTGAGGACCATGGTTTCAGATTTTGAGGTGCTGATTTTCATCCCAACCGCTTCACACTCGGCTGCGAAACGCTCCAGTGAGTGTTGGAGAGCCCTGTTTGAAGGAGCCAACAGCACCACATCATCTGCAAAAAGCAGGGATGTAATACTGAGGCCACCAAAACGGACCCCGTCAACGCTTCGGCTGCGCCTAGAGATTCTGTCCATAAAGGTTATGAACAGAATCGGTGACAGAGGGCAGCCTTGGCGGAGTCCTACCCTCACTGGAAACGATTCCGACTTACTGCCGGCAATGCGAACCAAACTCTGACATCGGTGGTATAGTGACCGAACAGCCCGTATCAGGGGGTTCGGTACTCCATACCCACGAAGCACCCCCCACAGAACTCCCCGAGGGACACGGTCAAACGCCTTCTCCAAGTCCACAAAACACATGTAGACTGGTTTGGCGAATTCCCACATACCCTCGAGAACCCTGCTAAGGGTGTCGAGCTGGTCCACAGTTCCACGGCCGGGACGAAAACCACACTGCTCCTCCTCAATCTGAGGCTCGACTTCCTGACGGACCCTCCTCTCCAGCACCCCTGAATAGACCTTACCAGGGAGGCTGAGGAGTGTGATCCCTCTGTAGTTGGAACACACCCTCCGGTCCCCCTTTTTAAAAAGAGGGACTACCACCCCGGTCTGCCAATCCAGAGGCACTCTCCCCGTTGACCACGCGATGTTGCAGAGGCGTGTCAACCCGGACAGCCCCACAACATCCAGAACCTTGAGGAACTCCGGTCGGATCTCATCCACCCCTGGGGCCTTGCCACCGAGGAGCTTTTTAACCACATCGGTGACTTCAACCACAGAGATAGGAGAGCCCACCTCAGAGTCCCCGGGCTCTGCTTCCTCCAAGGAAGACGTGTTGGTGGAGTTGAGGAGGTCTTCGAAGTACTCTGCCCACTGGTTCACAACGTCCCGAGTCGAAGTCAGCAGCGCCCCATCCCCACTGTACACAGTGTTAGTGGTGCACTGCTTCCCCCTCCTGAGACGTTCCGTTGTGTATTTGATACAACCACTTAGCCAAAGTCGGTTTATCTTAAATCTAATAAACAATGCAAAGTAGCACCGACATGCTAACAGCATGAATAGTGCCGGTTTTAGAAGCATCGGGCCTTTGAAGCAAATTGTGGAGAAGCATAGGTACACAGAAAATGTAACAGTACTCACAGGCAAATATTACACTGATCAACAAATCTTTGCTAAATGTTCTAATCAGAGAGGGAAGTATAATAATAATAATAATATGCAATATACTGTAATATTTAGTCATATTTATGAATTAAAGCTTAGATTCAGCAGCACGTGGAACATTTTATGAAATGCCATGGCTATAAATTACAACGCACGGTCAAGTCTAGCGCACAAACTTTTATCGGTCAAACTTAACACCAAAAAATGAAAAATACAATACAATACATGCTGATTTATATAGCGCTTTCACAACAGCGGCAGCTGTAACAAAGCGCTTAACAAAACAGTTAACATAAAGTAAAATAATAAACACAACACATAACATAAAACACGGACAGTCATGCAGTTCTAACCACTTTTCCATCACACGCTTTGTTGTTTGAAGCAGTTTGAGATGAAAGAGGAGAGAATCAAACTGTCCTTTAACCAGTGGATCAGAGACGATGGCATAGAAGTTCTTTTTGTTCATTGATGTACAGTAAATACACATCCAGTAAAAGGTTTTCCCTTTGTTAATTTGAAATTCATTGAGTTTAGTGGATAAGTATAATCAGATGGCTAAGGCACAATGAAACACACACTTTAAGTTACAAAGTTACTTAAATTGTGGAATCAACATGCAAATCAAAGGTAAAGTAAAGCGGAACACAACTGGAATTTTATCTACAAATGTTAAACAACTTTCCACAAATTCCTTCTCTATTCTGTCCTAGCAACTCAAATGACTCGAAGTGTTTGACTTTTTATTTTTTGAAAAACTAGAAATTGAGTCGTTAAAATTAGCGTTCATGTAAAATAAGCAGGAAATCTGACGCATAAAAATTCAAGGTGTGTCTTCATCTGCAATCACTGATCAAAATCTGTGATAAGCCTTTCACACTGTCTGTATTTCACCAGCAATTCCTGGTTACACAGAGGGCACTATATAGGAGAGACCGCTACAGTACAGTAAAATATCATAAACCTGATGTGCTAGAAAAAAATAAATGTATTTTAATATCAACCTCAAAAAGACATGAAATAGCACATCAAGCTAAAAGTCTTTGACAAATAAGGTTGAGTTGAGTTGTATTGAATTTTGAGATTTGATTGCAGGAGGTATGGGCAGAGCCATGTCCCAACGAATCGTGCCCACAAAACAAGTTTGATCTACAGTGAACTAATCTACACCGCCACACAATGTGCACAAAAGCCGTAACCACTGCATGGCTGCCAGCATTTTACATTGTGTGTCTTCTTTCCAACACATAATGGCAAGCTCAGCGATCTGCATTCACACTCCCCTCCCACCACCCTCCAGCAGAAAGAGGACTCTGGACTGCTCAGTAACCCCGCCGTGCACCCTCTGCATCCCCAGTGCACCTCTGACTCACCCATCGAACCTTCACGGCTCTGCCATTCACCGTTTTGTGAATAATTGTTTTTGATGTTCTACAACAAGTGTCATCCTTTTTCTTGACTTCCATTCACCTTCGTCATCTGAGGCCCTTTTTTTTGTCTGCCAATCCCAAAAGAGCACGTAAAATAATCACCTTTAACTTATGCATTTAGTTTGTTTGATATTTAGTGTTGAACCAGAGAAATGTAAGACTCGGCTTTACGTTTTGTTTGTTGCCCGTGAGCGACTATAACCCTCACGCGTGCTCCACACAATGCGCTCACACAGGGTCAGGCTTTTCGTTCTATGGGTCACTTCACCACTGTTAGCTTTGGGCTCTTCCGTCCGGGGCCTCAACTGTATTATCTGTGTGTGTGTGTGTGTGTGTGTGTGCGTGCGCGCGAGTGTCCGTCAGCGTTTGTGTTGCGGGATTGTCACAGTTATGATATGTCAACAGATGACATATGCCCCTCATCCCCCAGAAGACACCTTCTACCTCGGGGCTCCAGCTGCTCTCCACTCAAGTTGTTCCTTGTTGTGTTTCTGCACCTTAGAATGACTTTTCATTTTGCCTCTCTTCTGACTTCAGGAAAAGTGTTTGCGCTCAATCTAGTCCAATTGCTTTCAACGGACCTCTTTTGACCGCGATGTGTACAGGTAGGTGGTGGTGGGCAGCAGAAAGGTTACATTGGTTTGATTTGGGATGTCCATGGATGCTTCTCCCCTCCCTCCCTCCCTCGGCCCTACAGGAGGGATTATGGCGTCATTTGGGGCCCCCGGAGGGTGTATTATAAAGCCCCTGTCTGACCCCGTCTGCTCTGTCAGAGAGGCTCAAGGTTTACTAGACAAAGTACCGGTCGGTCTCTCTCAACGCATCTTTTGAGTTTGATGCCCACCTATTCCTGATCCCACCTGAGATTTGATGACCCACACTCCCACTCCACTGACACCTATGTCTGTGAAACAGGTGGACGCAGGTGGCAAACGAGCACAGCAAGGTCGCCCGACTTGGTGAAGATCCCACCGGTGGATTTTCTCAATTCTGCTCAGAGCTGACTTTCAGAGGACTGTAAAGTTTGAACCTTGGTTTGATTGCGGCCCAAGAGTTGTCTTCTTCTGCTAAAGAGTGACCATGTGGGAGTTCCGGTCCATGAGTTTTTGGCGGGCAGTCTTCGCAGAGTTCTTTGGGACCATGTTCTTTGTATTTTTCGGTCTGGGGGCCGCCCTGCGCTGGACCACCGGGCCGCATCACATTCTCCATGTGGCCTTGTGCTTTGGCTTGGCAGCTGCCACCCTCATCCAATCTATTGGCCACATTAGCGGCGGTCATATTAACCCCGCCGTTACTTTCGCCTACCTGGTTGGGGCCCAGCTGTCTCTTTTCCGTGCTTTTTTCTACATTATTGCTCAGTGCCTCGGTGCGGTGGCCGGCGCTGCCGTGCTGTACGGGGTCACGCCTGGCAATGTGAGGGGCAACCTCTCAATGAACACGGTAAGATGCCACAAAGACCTTTCAGTCGACAAATTGCATTTGAAGGGCGGGTAGATTGATAAGAAAAATTCTTGTGTCCGCAGCTGCAACCCGGCGTCAGTCTGGGGATGGCCACCACTGTGGAGGTGTTCCTTACCATGCAGCTCGTGGTGTGCATTTTCGCCGTGACCGACGACAGAAGAAACGGTCGCCTGGGTTCCGCCGCCCTCTCGATCGGCTTCTCCATCACCATCGGACATCTGATGGGGGTGAGACACGTGCAGACGGGGAAGTCGTGCAAATGTGACAGCCGAGGTGCTTTGCGTTTCAGATGTACTACACGGGTGCCGGCATGAACCCTGCCAGGTCCTTTGCTCCGGCGGTCCTGTTCAGAAACTTCGTCAACCACTGGGTAACATCATGGCTTCCACCTTGACCGTGGCGCTCGGCGCGTTCTAATTCACGCTCACGCGTGTTGTTGCAGGTCTATTGGGTGGGACCCATCATCGGTGCAGCCATGGGTGCCCTCCTGTACGATTTCATTCTGTTCCCACGTATGAGGGGTCTGTCCGAGCGCCTGGCCACGTTGAAGGGCAGTCGACCCCCGGAGAGGGAGACCCAGCAGGACACCCGCGGGGAGCCCATCGAGCTCAAGACGCAAGCCTTGTAAACCCGACCCATCCCCCGGCACCTGTTGATCCACCTGGGGCTGAGAAATGGGGGGCAGAAGGCCCCTCCTCCGCTGCTCATCAACCGACCTGAAAACTAACAACACGACAGTCAGGTCTCCCCTTCCAACTCCTTACTCTGTTTTCAGAAGTAGACTTTGGCCGGCTTCTGTGATGGACAGGAGCATGCGAACTGGGAGGGTGTTGTTATTTTGGGAGGGGAGGGACGGAGAGAGGGGGGCAGGCTCGAGGCAGGAGCTAGGACGTAGGATGAACGATCACAGCTCGGGCGGTGGTTCAGCAGAGGGGCGCAGGGTGTGGGTGGGCAACACTCTGGGTTTGTGCTTCTTTCCAATTTAGACCATTGAAAATGAGCGTGGTTTCCTACATGCTTCTCACATAATCTCCAGTGTAGTTTTTTTTCCCCCCTCCCGCTTTCTTTTTTGTTTTCTGCCCTTCAGACACGAGACGGTGATGTATGATTACATTTCAACATGATTTTACATTTTACAGATGACTACATTTTATTTATGTGCGTGAGGGCGAATGTGTGCGTGCGCCCGCTTGTACATGCGAGTGTCTTTGCAAGTGTGCGTGTCCGCGCGTGTGTGTGCGTGTGTGCTAGCGAGTGAGAGATGAAGATTGCCGATACAGTACCTCTTTTTTTTTCCTCATTATCATTGCAGCTCAACTGATTTTGTACCAATCACTATTCATTTTTTTTTGTAAGCCCTTTTGACACGTGACACATGGCTTCCTCACAATGTGATATTTGTGATGATTTCCGTTTTTACATAAACACATCCATTTGCATTTCCCCAGTTCAACCAGCGCGAAAGAAAATGTACAATCTGAGAATTGGAAGAATTGGATGGCTCTGTTCACTACAGACCAACAGTGCTAGCTTTACATTAAGTCTTTTGTTATTATTTGATCCTAACTGGGATTACAAACGTGTTTCAATAAACTTTCACTGATAATAAATCTGCACATATTATATGATTTTTTTCCCCCTATCTTTTAAATAAATAATAAGTTTGCTGCATTACATACTTTTGGCCAGAAGAGGGCAAAAGGGAATCTGCATCCATCCATTTTCAGATCCGCTTTTCCTCACAAGAGTGCTGGAGCCCATCCCAGCTGCATCTTCAGAGGCTGCCTTTGGACGCAGGTGATATCATGATACAAACCAACTGCACTTTTTTTTTTTTAACACAGATCCGTATTTCTCATCTTTTATCAAACATATTTAAATGTGAGCGCAATAATATAAGTATTGATTCATTTCAACACTGAGTGTGTGATTAACATTTCTGTGAAAAAATGTGACAATATTCATGCTGACGTAATCACCTCGCATTGGGACATTTCCCACTTCAATGGTTTGACACAAAAATGGTGGATGATGGCCATTCCACACACTCGTAGAGGATTATGAGGCAAATAAACTGCAGACAACAAAACAAATTCCCTTTTTGGGGGGTTAAATTTACAGATCCATCCATTGTCCATCCTCATTATATCCGATAGCTGGAGCCCCCAGGTGACATTGTGCAACAAGCAGGATATCTCCAGTGCTGGGATCTTGGGGGGAATCCAGTGCACCCTTACTCTGTGAATGCCCCCCCCACCCCCCGCCCCAGCTCCTCTTCCTCCTCCTCCTCGCCCCACTTGGCCCACTGCACTTTGTAAATATTAAGCAATGCCTTAGTAAGGTTTACATTATTCCCTTGAGTGTAGCACATGCTGACTTGATATACAGTAAAAGACATAGAGTGGCATTGCATTAAAAAAACACAATAATAAATTACCTAAATAACTACAGAGAGACTATTTAGACAATAATGTCGGGTGTGTGTGTAAGTTTGTTTTTGTTGATGTGAGTATGCGTGCATTTTTGTGTGTGTTTGAAACGGTTCCTCTCAGAGAAAACCCCTTGCCCCAGTCTAGTCCCCCCGGTGAGATGGGTCTAGAACCACCACTGGTAGCCAGTCAATTACATGGCACATTCAAACTACTGATCACACTGAAATTGCCAATTTAAAGTCTTCGGTGAACCTTAAATGCCTATATTTCAAATATGGGTGGAGTGCCTGGAGAAAACCCACATATGGAGAACATGCAAACCCCACAACAGAAAGGAGATTCCTAAATTTGACTTCTGTGTGGTAGTCGTGCAATTTATTTATGGTCTTACAGCTGACTGCATGCCTGATGTTTTCCCTTCTCAGTGTTTTCTTTCAACATTTGTTCCATCTGCTTTAGAATCTGACCTTTACCTCCACGCACTTGAATCTGTAAGTGCATTTCTCTAAAAGAAATATCTTCAGTGACTCATGTATGCTTCCTCAGGCTCGACATCATGCAAACCTTCATTTCACGCTGATACTGACCTCAATAACTTACACCAAGAACAAACAGCACCGACGCCTTAATAGTAAACGTTGCTTTTATTTTGCATATTCTCATAAAAGTTACATATGGCTTTTTTTTAAGAACAGAGGTGGTTCCATATAAACAAGGGATCCCAATCCAGCTTTCCTCAAGCATGAGTCTCATTTTACAGCCTGCAAAAATAAGATAAAAACACACACACACGCACGCACACACACACACACACACACAAACACACACGCACGCACACAAACAAAGAAACAACTCTGATATGGACAATGAGCTGCAAGAGAAGCTCTGACCTGACACTAACATGTATTGCATTGCTCTGCTCTCCTTTCACAATGTAACTTTTTCACAATCGAACTGCAACATGTACACATGTAGCGACAGCTTTGGAACTTAATCAAGAGCAACAACTCTCTTGCTCCAACTGTAACGATCTGAAAGATCGCCCTTGTCCGATGTTGGCATGCCCAACCTTATTGAGCATAAGAAATGGGAAGGCAGGGACTTCTATGATGCACAGCTTAGATTAAGACAACAAAATGTTCAAATGGGGTGTAGGAGGACAGAGACATTTTGATGAGGCAGCCCAGACAGGCAATGTTGAAGAGGTTAAAAAAAAAGATTGCTGCGGCATAATTTCAAACAAACAGTTTTCATTGCTCCCTACTTATGTGTTCTCCAAACAGTCGTCTGGTGGCCAGCCTCAGGGCCCATTTATTCCAGTCTTTGACTTTGAGAGTATTCATACTGCATGAAGAAACTGTAGCAAGAACGTTTTTCTGAACTATTATAACCGACATACAAAAAGTCCAAAGGAGTGCTTTCCATCAGCCCTTTTTGATGATCGTGATGCCACTGACTGATCGCCATGGATGCTCACTGAGCGCGGTGGTGCTGGTGCACAAGGTTTGGCATGGTGACTTGTGGTGCGGCGGGCAACGCGGAGAACATTGCCAGAGGCGAATGGGTGGCGGTGGGCAGAGTCTGAGATGTGACCAGAGCGTGCCCTGGCATTCCGGGCGAGAAGCTGTAGCTGAGGTAGGGCAATGGTGACGGGCTGTAGGGCGAGTGCTCCAATCCCGAGGGAGCAAAGCATGGATGGACGATGCTGGACTGCAGAAGCAGGCTGGGCTGCAGGAACGCAGGTGTGTAGATGTAAGGATGAGCCAACCTAGTGGGACAGAAAGGACACCGGTTGGATGATGGTTCATTTCAAACATAGAGACAAGAGGCCCATTTCCAAGTGACTTGGGAAAAACAAAAATCAAAATTATCAGCAGTGATGATCCTGTGGTGTTAGGGTGTGTTAAGAGTCATTTTTCCTCCCTGATCTGCATGAAAAACAGTTGGTGCCAATAAATGTAAAAAAAAGAAAGAACCTCTTGGCTACAATCGCAAATCTTTCAGTGTGGGGCCAACACAGAGTTCAACTGAGCATATAAGTATTTTCTCATCATGTGTGGCTTGAAATGTGACACAATTGTTCTATAAATTTCTACAGACGAGCGTCATACTGTCAATAGATTTACAGATCGCCTCGACACATCTGACCAATGAAACTACCGAACACTTCACGATGGCTGCGATTGACCGGCAACCAGTTTGCAGTGTCCTCGGCCCGAAGACGGCTGGAATAGGCTCCAGCACGCCCCGCGACCCTTGTGAGGATAAAGCGGATCAGAAAATGGATGGATGGATGCATGGATGGATGGTTATCACGTTGGACCAATGAAACGGATGATGAAATCTTTGACCAAAAGCAGCACTGCTCTGCCTGGTGATAGCAACTGTTCAATACTGTTTTATAGACGGTGCGCATAGCAGCCAGCTTTAGGATGATGTCATGAAAGGGGCCCACCAGCCACACGAGGGAGGCGGAGTTTTAGTGAACCAGGCTTCTTACTTCTGGGTTTCAAAAATAGCCACCAAAAGAAATCATATTACATAAGGAATTAGATCGCCATTGTGCCAAACAATCTATTCTTACCGTTAACTCATGCGGAAAGCTTAAAATAGAATGATATGGCCGCTTTTACGTATTCATTTGATATGTGATGTTGATGAAGTTGCATAGTAGCTCGTATCAATAGGTCTTTATTCTTGTTCTGCAATTGTCACATTGTATGTTCTCTGAAGCTGTTACTTCCCATTGAGAGATAAAAAGGAAACACACACACACACACACAGTCAGAAATGTATTTCTAATACAAAGGAGTTTTTCTTCCCACTGTCAGCATGTCAAGCTACACTAGTAATGATAGCAAAAACCCTGAACGGAATGGTGCCCTTGCCAGAGGCTTCCCATTTAACCTAAATTGCCTCACATACGTCCATGTAGTAACAGCAGAAGAAGCCGAGGAGAAGCATCACCAGCATCATCAGAATTTTAACAGACCTGTGAAAAGTCTCTGCAAGTGTGTGTGTGTTGTGTATACAAGCTAGTGGTCCAAACTGCACACTTGATGCCAGGTGGAGTGTGTTTAGCGGTAAGCAGAAGCACTCCTCAATTCTTCAGCGCAAAGGTTAGCATCAGGTTAATGATGTAATCACACACACGCACTCGCGCGGACACACACACGCACTCGCGCGGACACACACACACACACACACACACACACACACACACACACACACACACACACACACACACACACACACACACGCACGCACACGCACACGCACACGCACACGCACACGCACACGCACACGCACACGCACACACACACACACCCTGGCTGCCACAGCATTCCTACTGTTCACATTTCCACTTTTCAACCATACTTTGCCAGTGACAGTATATAAGAAATACAATATCAAATCCAGGGGCACAGTGATACCGTGGTTAGCGGCTTAAGTTTGTTCATGAAGGCAAGGTCAGCTGATCTACAGAAATTCGTCTCATTGAAGTCGCAGTTGCTGTCGCCAAATGTATCAACGTTGCTAGCCTTAAGCGGTGCTTTGTACTGTCCTGCAGATGCACTACGGCTATTTCACTCAGGAGAATGGCAAAATCTCACGCGACCCGAAGAGCGATGGGTCGCTGTGTCCACTTGCGCCGCCATCTTGTTCTGTTATTCTAAAACGAATGGCGACATGACAGCAGGCAGACCAAGAAGCTTCTTTTATCTTATTTTTGCTTAATATGTGATGTTAAATATCACACCACAAATGCTGCTTTTCTCTCAATTGGAAAAGGCCCTCATATGTTTGTAGTGTTGCCTTTCTGTGCAGAAATGGCCAACTTGGGTTCCACCACCAGTACTAGCACCTTGAGGTCATTTTGGGCGAAAGGCTGCTGTTGGTGTCAGGAGGTGTTGAGCTAGAAAGACGTGAGAGAGTATAGGACCTCTGGGGTTGCTCTGCCTCTGGATGGTGTGGCCGCTTGCACTGCACACCTCCGTGTCTGAGCAAAGCGCTGCCTGGGGCCTACCTTACCCACGGTGCCCCGCGCTTCTTCTTCGGCATCATCTTTGTCCGTCCGCCGCCTGACTTTCAGTTACGTAAGCATAAAGCTAAATGGAAAGTACATGTACAACGTTCCAACTTGCAGATACATAACAAAAGTCAACAGAAATTCCAAACAAGTGTAGTGAAGGACGCCCCCCCCAAGCCCATGGCCACTCATCTCCTTGCTCGCGCGAGGACTCTCCCGGAGCAGAAGTGCAGTGTCATTCTCGCGGCCTCGTGCAGCCGCCCGACTGATCCAATGTGACAGCCGCATCGTACGAGAGAGCGCTGCGCCTTGCCTCTCCCTGACCCAGGCGACGTTTCTGGCTGTCAAACGCACATTTATACATACAGTATCTGTATTGTTTTTGTGAATGCACATGCAAGACAAGGACGTCTAAGTCACACGCAGAGCTGAGCTTTGAAGACGATGTGAAGAACAGAGTGCACTTGTATTGTGTGTGCGTGTGGAGGGCTCAGGCTAATTGGCACAGCTGCATGGGTGTCCGCTAACAGACCCACGAGAGCAGAATAACCTCCACAGACGGCACTCAGCCTCGGCTCGTCGTAGGTTTACTCCCTCGCAGTCAGCCTCCTCTGTACTCACACCCCCCTTGTCAAAAAGCACGATAGAAGAGAGGCGTGGGATGAAGTGAATTAAAAACGGGAGCGAGGGTGGGTGGGGGAGGGGGGGACGACCATCGGGACGCCTCGGGTGAGAAATGAGCAGGAGGAGAGGAGGGAGACAGTCAGAGGTGAAGGATCAGCCATCATATATCCTTCATGCCTTAAGACAGTCGCGCTTTTAATAGTTCAGATGAGTGATGTGAGGAGAGCGAGTCAGGCAGAGGCAAACACACTGGACGCAGACACACAAACACCCCTCATCCTCCTCCTTTGACAAACGCACACTCAGAGCTTGGGGGAGGGACAGAAGGGGCAGCGTTCGACTTGGACACTGCCGTGCTGTCAACATGCAAATGAATTTGCATTTTGCCGATGGGCTTCAGTTTGAGAAAATGTCCCAATACTGTACACGTAAAGCAGCTGCGAGTTGCGTGGTGCAGAGCCTCTCTTCCAACAGTAACACATTCTCACCTTTGTGGCGGCAAATAAGCCGGCGGACGAGGAGTAGCAACGCACGCGGTTTCAACCAGTGCTTCTCAATTATTTTCCCTCGGAAGAAGAAAATATTTAATTCCGGCGCGACTCGACGGCACGTGGTTTCCAAATGCGAGCGAGACAATTTAAATTTCACGTGTTGGTACTGTAAACTATAAACAAAGATCCAGCCCCAGTTTGTGTAGGCGTGAGTTTTCTGCCGTTTTGGGGGTGTATGTCTGTGCATACTTTCCTCTTATTTTCAGTGTGAGGTGTCGAAGCTGCAACTAATATATAGAAAAAGGGCGACTCGCTCTTTGAAGGGAATGTCCTTCTTCGCTGTGGGAGACTTTTAATCAATCCATCATCACCCATTCATGGATTAATCTGGGTCAGTGTCAGCTCCCTCATCACTCATTCAGAAATTGAGGGCTGCAATATTAATAGCACTTGGAGCAATGGAGGTTTTTAATTGACTTTTTTTTTTTTTGCGAGCCCCGGGATGAGAGCTTGGCATCGAGAAGCAGGGCATCGCACAAAAACCAAAACCAGAGCAACATAAGGCAAAGGCAAATCATCATGTCATTGGACTCATCAGTTTTTAGCTTGCAATGCAAGACACCACTTGCACTGGTCTCGCAGCATCTCTGGCAATGAATCATCTTTCTAGTTTCACTAAGTCATAACTGTTCTCTTTGGGGTGTGGACGCTGAACTTCTGTCACACAGTCATGGTTCAGCCTAAAGGCCGTTAGACACCGAGCACGAACGCTCAACCGACGTGGCCCATTTCTGACTGCGCTTGTCTATGAAAACACCAAAAGAAAGAAAGGTCCAGCCATGCGCACAGATAGATTGCATTTTGTGCCAACTTGCGGTGGGAAAGATAACTGGGGCCTGATCTCACTCCGTATGTGAGGTGTTCACTCACCTTCCTCACAGCTACAGCAATAGATAAACCAACCTCGACATAAAGGTAGTCAAACATTCTCGTATTCACTGTGCTTGTGAGAGGAGCTATGAGACAGAGCTCTGCGCCAATACACGGGTGATTTACAGTGAAATACCTTATCTTAAATTATATATGTGTACCTGTATATAAATAATAACTAAATCATATTGGGTTAGTACAAATACAAAAACATCAGCCGTCATTCTGCTAGCCTGTTGGCAGACTTGTTGCAGCTTAACTGTTGAGCATACAAAGTACACATACAGTACCGCATTCACTATACCCTTATGTTGTAAAAAGAAAAAATACTTTTTTTGTACTCATTCACATTACAAACACACATGCAACTTTGAATGTGAATGCAACACGTGTACACAAAACATGATGTCGAGTGACACACACACACACACACAAAAACCCGGCATCACATGGCAGCCTTTCCAGAAGTAAATATAATCCAGTGTGTGTTTTTAGCATCTCATATCGATAAGAGTGAGGCGGCAGGAGATAGAAATGTTTAGAGGAAATCAGGCGATGCTTTTCAATCGCCTCATTACATGGAGATGTGGACTAAAGATCATGCGGTGCCATGTGTAATAAAAGAACCGCCTGAATCACTACTGTCAGAACAAAAGTCAATTTTGTGCTTTATGTTCCAAGTGGGATTAAATTCAATTCCAATCTAATCTCAAGACTGTTAAGCAAAAAACGAGTTTCCCTATAAAATACTTTCTCTCGCGCACATGGAGTGCAAACTGGGCTTTTTATGACGTTATCGGTCTCATACAATACAGTACATGCGAATTTATATAGCGCTTTCACAACAGCCGCAGCTGTAACGTGCAAGGATGAGCATTTATATTGCAGACGCATCGCATACATGCCCGATTTATATCGACAGATGAAAGGGGCCCAAAGGGGCCGATTATTAAAATAAATAAATTATTTTAATAATCGGACAAGCACTGTCCACACTGCATGAAAACAATCTGACATCGCAAATGGATTAAAAAAAAACTCTAGAATTGAGTGAATGTGTTAGATGTGTTTTAGTGATCAAAAAAAATCCCTGAGTGGAAGAGTGAGATTGGATCACAACAGCTACGTGTGGGTGTGTGCATGCACGTGGATTCATATACCCATTTGTGTGTGTGTGTGTGCAGAAGTTTAACTAAGTGGCTTGCTGCCTCACTCAACCGTGTCGCCCAAGTCAACCGTGAGTGAAATCCAGAACCCAGCATCCCGTGTGTTTAATAGAGCAGAGGAAGAGAAAGTTACCATCACAAATAGAAATACTGATTGATCTCAGCCTTACCCGTAGTGCCTTTGAGCCAATGCAGGGTGGACTTGCTGGACTGGAACCTC
This sequence comes from Hippocampus zosterae, assembly GCF_025434085.1. Taxonomy (NCBI): domain Eukaryota; kingdom Metazoa; phylum Chordata; class Actinopteri; order Syngnathiformes; family Syngnathidae; genus Hippocampus; species Hippocampus zosterae. The sequence goes on from NC_067452.1 coordinate 24,479,318, forward strand.
GGTAGCGAGACCTGCAGAAATTAGAGGCAGTAGTGAGACCAGGACCTTCTCTCTCTCGGCTTGCTCAAAGGTTAGCGCGTACACAAGGATATTGCTGCCAGTCTGCCAGCCCATTGACGTGCAACGTCTGTGACCTCACTGCCTTCAAGGTTCATCGGGAATGAGCCGAGGCTGAGTAAGACGGGGAAATTCATCATCCCCTACATTTCTCCAGCCATTTGTCCCTCTGTTGTGGCTCCTTATTCGCCACCGGGATAGTACCCATCTCTTTTGTTCACATGTACACTATACAGAAATCTTTCTTTTAGGTCACACAAAGAGGCAACAGACATGCTCTTATTCAGTCCCATCTCGCTCCGCTCACACACAAATAATACCGAGCGCTGCCATCTCCCATCAGCAGAATGCCTGCATGCGTCTCAACGCTGGCCAGCCGATGAGCACACACATTAAAGAAGATGGTTGGCTGTTAGTCAATCGCACCTACACGCAACTGCAATTTTGCTGGAAAGCTCCAAAGGGCGCTGTCAGAGTTTGGTGTGCAGCAGGACGTTGTTTGCAAAACACGAAGCATATGCTCTGCTGGTTCGCGCTGAAAATGCCTGGCGGCACGCAAGCTGTGCATTTGCTCAAGTGGAAAACATATGGACAACAAAGACTGGATGAATGGTGGCACTGAATAATTTAGACCCCCCCTTAAAAAATATATATATATACACTGTATATATATGTACACATACACACACACACACACAGACACACACGCACGCAAAAAGCCTTCTTTTTCTGGAAACTGTGTCCTTAATTTCTGGAACCAAATGAAAATTGACAGACATACTTTTTATTTGTGTAGCACTATACCCAAGTTACACATCAACTGAAAGGAAACAGAAATTAACCAAAAAAGAAGCCAACCTTTTTTGGGTGGAATACCTGTTGGTCTACATTTAAAAAAAAATATTTTGCTAATATAGTACTTATCATCTCTTTGTACTGGTTATCCTCATTAGAGTCGCAGAAGAGCTCTGGCCTACTCCAGCTAAATTTGAGAAAGAGTTGGGGTACTAAACAAGGTCATTGAACAGTCACAAGAACTAACAAAATAACCCAAACTAAAGTTGAAAATATACTTTCATTAACAAAATACAATGAAACAAATGAAAATGATTTCAAACCAGAAAACTATGATTGTAATGAATATGTCCTTAATTTTCATCCATCCACCCATCCATCCATTTTCCGATCTGGTGCTGGAGCCTATCCCAGCTATCTTCAGGCAGTAGGCGGGGGACACCCTGAACCGGTTGTAAGCCAATCGCAGGGCACACAGAAACAACCAACCATCCTAGGGACAGTTTAGAGTGACCAATCAGCCTGCCATGCGTGTTTTTGGAAAGTTTGACGGTCCAAAAAACACACTCACTGGAATGCAAGCCACGCGGCTTGGCTCCCAAGTACGCCAGGTTGACGTTGGCCTTCCTGCCGTCAATGATGGGATTTGCATCCTTGCATGCCTGTTCTGCGGCCGTGCCGTCCGCCATGGTCACCTGTTGACACAACATCCCACGGGTGAATTTCACAAAAGCAGTTGCACTGTGTTATGTGTAAACCAGAGTTGTCACGCTTTTGGATGGCTCACTATTGTGAGTAACTTTTGTTTTTTTAAATTCAGCTCATTTTCATGAGTTCATAGAGCAAGTTAGTAAAGTTTTAAACGTCTGATTTGAGAGTAGTTTTTCTTGGTTTTAGTTTGATTTCTTTTCAATGTGCAGAGTATTGACAGGTGCAATATTAAAACAGATAAATAAAAGGTCACTCTACTGCATTGTGGAAGAAAGCAAGCTTCAATTCTCAAATGACTGTGTGACCTTCCTTCTTCCGCACGGACGTACATTTAAAACGATCCCTGAAAGCTCATTTTTCCAAAAGCATTTTTGTTATGATTTCATTAACAAAATCATTTTTTTCAATTTTAGGATGTTTTTTTTTTTTGTTTCGTTAATGCTAACAATCTTGATGTAAATGCTCTTCCCCCTCCTTTGTACTTGGACAGGCTCTTCTAAGAGTCTGCAGGGAGCTGAGGTCCTTGTCTGTCCTCAAAAAAAAAAAAAAACGATCATACACAAAAATACAGTCTAGGAGGAGGCCCAGAGATCTGCATTAAGATGTTTCCAGCTGAGCTTCAGCTGCATGTTAACATGGTGTGGGCTGCGACAGTACGTGGGAGGCTTTTTTTCCCCGGATTGGGATGAGCAGCCGGAATCTACCTTGAGGGAGTGAATTTGAGGAGTGGGAAGCTAGCGTGGGAAGGGGAGCTTTGAGTGTTTTGAGCTCAAGGTCAAGCCACGCAAGCGCAAATGGATGCTCAATGTGAAACTTTTCTGCAAGCGGCGGAGGACGGTTTGAGATCTGCTGGAGCTCACAGAGGATGATGCTGTGGCTCGGTAGAAGTCTCTCTCTCGTGCGCGCACACACGCACACAAATACGCGCGCCCCATGATAAGAAACCAAACAGAAGCAAGCGATGTACTTTTGCAGCCTGTTGACTATCATAGCGCTGATTGGATGATTCGGGTGCAGTGTACATTAACACAAAAAAACATATTACTAACATGTACAAAGACACACGATTTTTTTTCTCCCCTACACTTTTCGGATCTAATTGGGACGAGTCCTAGATTTACCGGTCGATCACGATTGACGTAATGGGCACCCCTGCTTTACATAAACTCATTGTGAGTCTCCTCATTAAAAAAAAAAATGTGTTGTGACTGTTTTCCCGTTCAATACATTGCTTTAAGTGCGCATGGCAAGGGCATTACAGTACCTGATTTGCTCCCCCCCCAATTTGGATTCAGTTGAGCATTTCGTGAGTTTTGTTTTTATGTGTTAAGGGGAATGCTCCGGAGGTAGTACAAACTGAAACTCGAACCATATCTAATTGGGGAGGGGTTATGTTTCAGAACATGCATGACATCTCGAGTAAAGTCATCATAATGAAGGATAATGAAGCGCAGTTCAGCAAGCATCAAAGGATTTGAGGCAAGTGAGCAAAGAATGAATGGCAAAATGACTGCAAACAACTTGATACTTTAGAAGTACGTGACTAGTGTGGAAATAAACTCAATTCGTGAGAAACGCGTACTTACGAAGCCATATCCTCGGGACTTGCCCGTGTGTTTGTCGGTGATCACCACCGCCTCGACGACGTCCCCGAAAGTCTCGAAATATTTCAGAAGTGAGGCGTCGTCCGAGTGATACGGCAATCCGCCGACAAAAATCTTCGTGCGAGTCGTGTCTTTGGCCCCGGCACCGGGATCCATCGTTTCCACGGGAACCCCGACCAGATGCCCTAAGAAGAGCGGTGAACTCATTCGTGGGGAATAAACGGTCCAAAAGGAGGAAAAAAAAGATTGGGAGGGAATAAAAACACGCACCGACAAGTAGGAGAGGTTACAGAAACGGAGCCATGATTAAAACATGTGAACATATACCGCTTGAGGAAGACAAGTGCAAAGTGCTGAAGTGGAGTCTTGTCTGTTGTGGGAAAAAAAGGAAAGGAAATAGGGTTTCGGTTTCGCGAGCGAGCAGGGAAGGCGGATGCATGTGCACGTGCAGTCCATTAGACGAGCCGTGCGTCCCTTTCATGTTTGTCCGCCCTACGTCAGCAATCACTTCACCAACAAATGTAGCACATTCATAAAACATATCTTCTGAAGATAACACCTAATCAAATGAACTAAAAGGAAAATACAATGAAGCTCAAATATCCAGTGTCAGGAGAAAAAAATAATCGAATGAATGAATACGGACGTTAATCCGTGCCATACGTGTGTTTATTGCCTGTAATTGAATGACATCACATTTATGATTTATTTTGCAATGTTTTTTAAAACCATAGTTTGGATTTAATTTGTGTGTAAAATTGAAGCATAACGATTTAATTTTCTCAATGATGGACCCTGAACTGGATGCCAGCCAATTGGGCACACAGAGACGAACAACCATTCACGCTCGTACTCAAACTTAGGGACAATTTTTCGAGGGTTCCATTAACCTGCATGCTTCCGGAATGTGCCAATGTGACAATCGCTAAGGGGTTGCAACCTGTAAAATATTACTGAAAGTGTTGTATATATTGCACATGTTATGCATATACATATTGTATATGAAAATATTTTACAAACAAATATTGAGTCATTATCAATTTGAATCCATTTACCAATACGAAAGAAGTAATGAGCAATGTTATCAATGGAAAAAGAGAGCAGAGACGTACACTTTAAATATAAATTTGTATTTACAACGATATTAACATTGAGAACAAGGTAAGAAAAAAACAACAACAGAAATGTACATCCAGTAATAACATGTAACCCACGGGGGGGGGGGTCTATTTCGCTCTAAGAGGAGTTTCTTCCATTTAAATCCAAATGTTGCTTGCATATTCTTAATTGGGGCTGTGATCAAAACCACTTCTGAAACTCTTCCACTTTTGTTTGTAAAGTAACAGCACCACATTTTGGGTCAGAAGAAAACGGAACTCCCCAAGGAAGACATTCAAGTATGTATACGCCAGAGCCAGATGCATGTCTACCATTTGTCTGAGGGGAGGTGGATATGACATATGCAATCATATTTAACATCATCGGCGCAACAATAAAAGCCCACAAATACGACCTAGCTCAGGAACTGTCTCTAAGCAATGCAAAACGATAAACACAGTCTCTTTGGATTGAGCACATCTTCATTAGGTAGATTCCTAAAACAGAAGCTTCACCGCAAATAAGATTTTTAAGGGAGTGAAAAAAAAAAGTCACATGAAAAAATAAACTCAAAGTGACATTTAACTGATTTGTGGTGCAGAGTTTGACAATAAAAACGAAACGGTTGACATGGTTGGAGGCCAAAGACGACCAAATGGGCTCTTTGCACGTATCTTCTTCCATAGTGCCGAAATAGGGCTGCGTCTTGCCTCGTTTTGAGAAATTGCGTTATTCTGCGTGCCGTGCTTACTTTCCTTGCCCAAACCAAGCATCACAATGTACATCCTCCGCCGAAGAACCAAACAGCAATTTCGCGAAAGGCTTTCAGATGCATGCCTCTTCTTACATCCAAGAATAAGAAGGGATGTTTTTTTGCTGCTGTAGACTGTAAATTTTCCCAGTGTGGGAAAAAAAAGATATCTTATCTTAAATCCTGGTTTAAAAAAAAATCTTTTGCCATTGACTCCGATTAAGGTCTTTCAAAGCGTTTTTAAATCATGTTTTCAAATATCTTGTTCTTGCACTTGACACACTTTTATTAATTTGGGTTACCCGTGTCTGCTTTTAAATGTTGCACTTTGAATGAAAACAGCATATTGAGTAAAGTTGTGTATGAAATGTGCGATAAAATCATCCATCCATCCATTTTCTTATGGGTTGCGGCCGTGCTGGAGCCTTTTCCAGCCATGTTTGGACAGTGGGGTGGGGTACACCCACTAGTCAATTGCAGGGCACACATCGACATCCAAACAACATTGCTATAAAATCAGTGATTCCTTCTCTCTTTTTGAACATGTTTTAAACAACCCCTAGATACTGCCTTGGCACTGGTAAGGATTTGATCCGTGTTTGATTAACCTGCCACGCAGGTGTTTAAAATGTGGAAGGAAACTGGAGTACCCGGAGAAAACCCACGCAGGCACGGAGAGAACATGCAAACTGCACACAGAAAGGCCTGAGCCGGAAATGCACCCTTTGAAGCGAGTATAATTTTAATATACAATAATATACAACTGTGGCAAACCTAAGGGTTATTTGTAGGGGTGTGCTTTTCATTGTTAGACATTTCCCATAAAAGAAAAAACACATTGTCAACCGGGGTGAGCGATCGATCCGATAATTGATTCTAAACGTTTCGTCAGTGGCAGTTCAAATGTTGAGCTCACCTTTTCATGACTCATACTCTTGAGAATTATGATTACATGGCTTGTTGGTAGTTTGCCAAACCGCATTTTGTCGTTAACGGCTATGACGTCGTGCCGCTATGTGCAAAGAGCCCACTGGCGAAATTCGAATGACAGCCTTCATCTCATGTGAGAGTTACATCGAACAATGATGTTCAATTCAAAGAAAACACTCCCACCCATTGATGAGGTGCATTGGCCTAAAGCAAATCTTTCAGAAAATATTGTAGATAAAGCCTTCCAAATATTTCTTTTAACTTTTTTTAGCACCTCTCTAACAAATCTGATGCCCTAAAAAATGGAAAAGACTGATTTGAAAATTACAACAAAAAGTGCTTAAGAGGATGCAAGTACGCTATGAAAGAAATTACACACGTACTGCTTTCAAAACTATTAGAGGATTTCTCTTTCCAACCAAGTGTTCAAGTCTTTAAAATAAAAGCTGACCTATGATGGAATAAGACAATTAAATATGAAGCCTTGCAATCTGTGCAAAAAAGTATGTGACCTACAAAAGCATATATATAATTCTATACTTTATAGTACATTTGAAGTCTATTTACAATGACTATCAACAATAAAGGAAATCCAACAAGACATTGTGTCTAATACTGCAGTACCGCCACTCTGAGGAACTGATGCTTCAACACAGACGAGAACCAGGAGGAAAGATTATTGCTAGAAATCTAGTGATTTTATATACACATCGCCGTCACACTTGGCCACTTGTCAATTTCTGTACGTTTAAACACTGACATTTTAAGTAAGCAAAATATCTTCAACTTTCAGATTTTAAAAATTTCCTATGGATTGATAAAAGGACCTCCTCTTGAATCTGTATAAATATACGGCAGTTGTGATTTTAAAATGCTCTTCCCCCGCCCCACCCTTAATTTCTGCTCTTATAATAAATTGGTTCACTGACAAGAGCGTTGTTGGAAAATCTGTGCTTGCTACCGCGCTAATGGCTCCCACTTCAGAACAAGATCCTCAAGCCCATCTCTGATACCACCCCCACTACCCACAAAAAAAAAAATCCCGCTTCGACCAAACGTTCAACAAAACCGAAAATATCTTCTACGATGTGTTCAAATTTGAGTAAAGGCCTCTATATCGCCACAATCCTGTTGATGCTGGCCTGTCCTTAAAGTGCAATCAGCCAACAAGTAAAATTCAGTTGAACGCGAGCCCGTCGAGCCTCGGAGGATGAAACAATGTGCTGCTTCTTTACCGACATTCATCCGAGTGTCACGATCCGCTGGCTTATTTCAGCTCTCCAACCATCTTTCATGTTGGCACTGCCGTCGGAAGCGAGGAAACGTAACATAGAACGGCCATGAGAAAAATGAAGTCTCACGGTACATTCGACAAAGGAGACTTCGGAGCTACGCTTAAAACAAGCCATCTGGACATCCATGCCACGAGCACCTGAAGCCCACTGACACCGCCCGACAAGTGGAGCGTGCCTCCATGACCACCTGCTCGGACACAAATACCAAACTGCATTCAGCGGGGTATTGCAAAGGTATTTGAATGTGTGTGTATGTATCCTGGTGTTTGTTTAGTTTGACAAGCACTGAACTTCCCCCGCCGTCTGCCCCCAAGGCATCAACCCAAAGGCTTGCGACTCTGGTGAGGTGTTTTCCCCAAACACCAAGATGTCCTCCATGACGCTCAGCAGTATTTCTGGATTGAGTAGAGGAAAAGAAGACAGGTCAGTTGTGCATTCAAATTTTTCCAAGAAAAATCTTTTTCATGTGAGCACCAACCTGATCTTGGCCCATCATACGCCCCATCACCATTGGATTCATGCCCATCTGTCCTCCCATCGGACCCATGTGAGCTGCTCCTCCACTGGCCGCCATGCCACCGTTCATCATCATGGCCCCATAGCCGCCAGGATTTCCTTGCTGCACGAACTGCTGCTGTCCCGGAGGCACTTGTTGGCTAAACGGCTGCGGAGGGTACGAACTGGTGTGGGAGCAGACGAGAGCTCAAGATAAACATTCGTTCCAATGGCGTCAGAAAGCTGGTGCAGCCTTTTGCACACCTGTTGCGTCCCACGCCTCCCTGTGACCAGCCCTTCATTTCGGTGCCCTGGTACATGGGACCGCCCTGTTGGTGTTGCTGCATCATGGCGCTTTGAGGCCCCAGGCGGCCCGTCATCATGGCGTTCGGGGGACTGTTAGCAACGGGTGGGCCAAATGAGGGGTCTCCCTGCTGGTTCATACCTGGAGAGATGAATTGAATAAGAAATGCACAATCCCGGTTCCACATTCATGCACTGCGATTTATCCATTTTGTATTTATAGTGCACTTAATTGAACGGTGTTTGTTTTTTCTTCTTTCTACCCACATTCTGCTGCTGGAGGCTGTAAATTTCCCCAGTGTGGGGAATAAAGGATATCTTATCTTATCTTGTGCCCCTGCTTTGTCCTTTGATTCATTTTTAAAATAGTTTTTTTTACAATATGATGCGGGACCTCAAGTAACAAACTTAATTCGTTCCCATTGAAATGATTGCAAATTTAATTCCATCCCCAAATTATATTAGCATTTTATGATATACTTGTGATTTTAATTGTGTGGTTGAAAATAAACAGTCCAATATAAAAGTCAGAAATGTAAACGAACATGTACACATCATTACCTGCACATCACTGCATTTCGCGCATGTTTATTTTAGCATGGTAGAAGTACAAGGAACTCTGTTCCATAATATCCAGCTTTTTTTTCCACTTCCACTACAAGAGACTTTCCAATACAATAAATGCTGAACATATCAAAGTTATTGTTGATTTTTCTTTTTTTTTTTTTTGCTGTAACAGATCATAGCATTTCAATTCATTTCAAAGATGATCTCAAGTGTTTTTGAGTTACAAGCAAGGTCACAGAACAAATTAAACTCTGATCTTAAACGCCATAGAATATTCTCAAAAGTTTTCATATGGTCTTGCTGTACAGCACACTTTGATTTGTTGCGGGTGTATCTGAAATGCTTTCCCTGTGAAAAACAGACTTCACCGTTCTCTGAACATTTCTGAGCATTTCAGAAATTCACCACCAGGGAGCAGCATTGTTCCGCTGCACCAGTGAACTCACCGTAATTGCCTCCATAACCAAACTGCTGAGGACCAGGCTGACCCATGTTTGGTCCCGCCACACTATTGTCCATGCCGCCTGGAGCGGTGACGTTAGGCGGGGGGCTGAATCCACCAGCAGCTGCCTGCTGCTGCTGTTGCATCAGCATCATCATGCGCTGCCTTCTCATCTGCATGGTCACCATCTCCCTGCTGCGCTGAGCCATCATCTGAGCATTCAGGAACCCCTGTAGGCAGAACAATCTTCAGAGCACCTGAGGAAGTCTGTTATGAGGAAAGACTTCTGTATGAACCGATAATGTCATAGCGGGAAGCACAGTAGTTTGTGGTGAGCACGGCTGCCTCATACTCGAGTGGTTCTGGATCGGAGTTTCTAACTCAAGACCTCCTGTGTGGAGTTGGCATGTTTTCCCCATTCAGCCTCATTCGAAAATGGGCATTTGGAGATAAATTGTCAATAGATCTCAATGTGAGTGTGAATGGGGCGTTTGCCTACTTGGTAAACTGGATATGACATTTGGATTCGAGTCAGCTGGGATTGACTCACTAACTCACCCATAGTCCTAATGAAGATAAAGAAGGGGTAGTATATGAATGGATGGACAAGTCAAGTCTACTGATGTCTACCTGTCCAGTCATTCCCGTCTGCATAGCAGGTCTCATGCCAGGGTTGCCTCCAGGATTCTCCAACTTCATGCCCATGGCCTGCCGTGTCTGATTCATGAACTGAGAATTGAAAAGGTTTTGGATTGTATCAAACCAAAAAGTATCTCATGTAAATATTACAAATAAATAAATCGACAAATTTAAAAATAAGGTTATATTTTAAGGATATTATATTTACATTATATTATTTATGTAAGGATATATAAGGATATTATATTTAAAGAATATAATGATAACAATATCCAATTTTTATCTGAATGTGAAACAACACCAAACTTGAAAATGATGATGATGATGATGTTTATTTTTTAAACCTAAATATGAACAACTGCGCTTCCATACCTGCTGTCCCTGCAGCCTTTGTTGCAACTGGAGCCTCATGGGTTTGTTCGCACTCATCATCCTGGGCCTCATCATGTTGGCACGAGGATGCCCCATGCTTCCCATCCCGCCCATGCCAGGGACAGGGAAGCTATTACTTTGGCCCATTTGCGACAGCATGGGTCCAAATCCGCCTTGCTGAGGTTGCCCCTGCATAGGGTTACCTCCATAGCCGGTCTGCATGGCGATGGTTGGGGGTCCGGGATAGCCTTGTCCATAGAGTGGTTTCTGGTCCAGAACCATGGAAGGTTCCTGTCCCGTGAAAGGCTCCAGCGATTGTTCTGCTCCCTGGGTCTGATGAAACAGACAGCAAAGGAGCTGACCAAACGTATTCCCTCTTATTGATTTGTTTTCTGTTCGTTGAAACAGCAGAGTTTAATCTCCCCGGACTCATTAATCTCACTTCAAAACAGACAGAAAACTTTGAGTAAAGATAAAACATTTGAAATTAATCACAGTCGTGGGTCATGACAAGAAGTACTATTCTTACATCTAAAAGTCTCTCACCAACCCCCACAACCTCTTCCCGTGACTTACCTGACTGACAAGGTCTGGGATGCCCAGAGCCCTGTCTATCTCCTCAAGAGCGGTGCCATCTGTGTTGTTTAAAAGGGAATCCAGCTGGTCGAGGAGCGCCCGCTCGTCACTCTGACCCTCACTGTTAGTGGGTGGCACCAAAAGTTCATCCAAGGTGTTTGCAAAGTGGCGTCTGTGGCAAATGCACATGGCGTAATGAGTTTTTTGTCTCTCAAAACAAAATACAAACTATGAGGTGAGCTATGCTCACCTGTTGCCTTCCATCCCCACGTGTGTGTCCGGCCATGCGGGGTTGGCGTGGCCATGCTGGCTGAAGGAGCTCACACTCATCACCATGTCAGGGGAGCCACCTTAACCACATGACAATTTGACATTTCACACAATTACGGATGGTTAACATGCAATTGCCGGTCAACGCGAACACAGTGACATACCCATATCCATGAGCTGCTGCTGTAACATAGACCTGGATCCTGGGTTGCTGTTAGAGCGGCTCACCACGGGGCCTGTCATCATTCCCTTGCTCCCGCTGTACTCCACATTGGGACGCATCATGGTGGGATGAACGGATGAACCCACCGGACTGGGACTGGAGCGGGATATTCCCCAGTCTCCAGATGCCCCCATGGGAGACCTTTGGGTTGCCATGGCCCTATTCATTGGTCCTGGTAGGAATGAATATGTGCATGAGAATTAACCACGGTAGATGTGATGAGGCGTGACATGAAATTCATTTTGGCGTTGTACATTCGATAAAGGAGCAGATTTCAATAAGGACCACCGTACAATGTGCAACAAATGAAACAAATAAATACTGTGCGTACCCATATTTCCTGGGTAGCCATCTGGGCTAGCCATCATATTCTCCTGCTTGACAGGCATGGGGCGCCTTCCTGGTCCTCCAAGGCCACCAGAAGGCTTCCCGTTCATGGACAAAGCCCGCTGGAAGGGCACTCGAGGCCCTGGACCCAAACCTGGACTCTCTAAGTAAAACGAAATATTCCCAGTCATTCACTCCCCTTACTTCCATATTGAGTCTTGACAAGTATGCTGGCAGATTCAAGAAACGGACACGCAGATAACCCATGCGATGACCGATAAACCAATATCATTGCTTACCCTGAAGACTGTCATCAAGGCAGCCCAGGGCTTTGTTGCCGTCGTTTGGCCCAGCGCCTCCTGCCTGATCGGAGTAAAAATCAGAGCTGGTCCCTCTCAGATCTCCCAGGATAGACTCAAGGTTGTGCAACTGGGGGAAAAAAAATTGTCTGAAGAATTACGTCAGGGCCCAAGCAGCTACTTCAGTGGAACCATGTGCAGTTGATGAGGCAAAATCAACAAGGACAGCCAAGAAAGACAACTGAACTTACATCGTCTGGTGGTTCCGACTTGATCTTGCTTTCATGATGTTCAGGGCCGCCGCGTGAAGGCCCGCAAGAAGTCATCAAGGGTCCCTTGCCTTCGAGCTCCTCCAGTTTGGGTTTGACGTCCACTTGCTCTTTGGAATCATCCTTGTTGAGGAGATAGTGGAGAAGGGCATGGGTCTTCTCCTTCTTGGGGCTGAGCTGCTCCTGCTTGGGCTCAGTGATTAAGCCGGGGCCGCCCCCGGACGCCGAAACTCCCGGACCTACTTCAGTCCCCTCTTGGCCGCCGAGTGCCACCTTCCCCGTAGCCTCGGCTGTGATCTTTGCTACTTCATCGGGTGTATTGCCATTCTGGAGTAGCTTGTGGAGAATCTTGTGCTTTTCTTGGAGTGAGCCCGTGTAGTTGGCTGATGTGGACAACCCCCCTAGCCCACTTGTCTGGTATGAACTAGCATTAACAGAGGAAGAGGAGGAGACCCCAGTGGACGAAGGGCTCGTCATCCCCCCAACGGGGTCTTTACTTTCAGAGGCTGCCGGAGTACTACTGTTTAATGGCTGTGGAGCAGGAGGCACCGGAGGTCCACTTCCACCCATTGCGAGCTCCTCAGTTGGCAAAGTCAGCAACTGCAGCAATTTTCTGTGGCCCTTACTTTCTGGTAGCCTTCGAGTTGGCTCCGACATTGCCGCAGGAGCCTCGCTGCCCCCGTCTCCCAACTCTTTAGGTGTTGTAGCTGCCTGGCTGTCGGGTCTGTCTCCAGAGCCTTCAGCTTGCGAATGCTGATGATGGTGCAAGGGGTGGAGATGGTCGCCGGGCCCGGGCCCGGGCCCCAAGCCTCCCGCTGGGCTTTTGGATCCATCCTGGCTTGGTTTGCCCATTTGGTTTGGCTGGGAGGAAGAGGAGGAGTGGACACTAGGAGAGCTATCTGGTTTATGGACGGACGAAGGAGACATCAGTGTGGCGGGGACTGAGTTCCCAACTCCGTCACTGATAGCTTGTAAGGCGTTCAGGGAGCTGCTGGAGTAGGTTGTCGTGTTCCCAACGCCTCCTCCACCACTGCAAATGCCACCCATGGGAGAGTGCATGCCTGAAGGATAACCGCAATATAGTCAAGCAAGCAAGTGGGCACATGAACAAATGTTCTGGACGCCAGACAAGAACTGACTCACCTGCGGGAGAAAACTGATTGGCACCCATCTTTGGACTTCCTCGATTTCGGGGTGACATTAAGAGCCCCGATTGGGGAGCGCCGATCCGAGGGCTTCCTGAAGGGCTGTTCAAACCACTTAGCCCGAAGCCCCCGCTACTCTGAAAGGGTGGCTGATGCGGATGGTGCTGCATGCCTTGGCTTGGGTTATTCATTGGACTCATATGTCCCATCTGACTCATCTGCATCATGCGGTTACCCATGGCTCCACCCCCACTACTCCCTCCATATGCGGCGCATCCGCCCATCTGACCCATCTGACCCATGTGGCCCATGTGGCCGTGCTCGTTCATTCCAAAGCCCCTGTTCATGCCACCCATGCCCCCCATCACCATCCCACCACTGGGGTTCATGTTCATTTGAGCATTTGGGTTGGGGCCTCCCATGGCCTGCTGTCTCATGGTGTTGGGCATCATGTTACCAGCCTGAGCTGAGCGGTAACCATTAGGTTCTCTGATTGGAGGGAGAAAAGAAATCAGAAGCAAATGAAAATCTTGCAATTCAACACAGCAACGTCGTTTCTTAAATTGCAGACGGCTACAATATTTGCTGTAGTGCCAGGCTTTCTTCACGTCATTGTAAGTTTAAAAACGACTTCAGCTGCTATATCACTTTCTATAAATGGCCGAGAGGTGAGAAATGCAAGTTCATTGTAAGACTGTAGATGACACATCCGTCGCGGTATTTGGGAGGACGGTTTCTATTTCCTGCATCTAACCTCTGAAGGAGATGAGTCGAGATGAAGCCTTGTGGCTCGTTGCTCATTGGGTGACGGTACAGTTTGCTCTTTGTCTGGGCAGTGACCGGCGTGCCGTCGGACAGGGAGAAGCGATACAGCGGTGTCTCGGCGTGGCCCTGCAAAAAGGCTGCACAGAAAAGCCGCATCCTTATCCGTTGTTTGAATTCGCCATGAGCCCCAATTGATGAGAAATGTGTTTGAAGAGTGCACCCGAGGACGAGTGTGTCACGCACCCTCATGATAGTGGCGTTTGTGGGACCAGGGTTGCCCGTCACTATGCTGGAGGAACATCTGGATGCAACGCCTCAATAAATCCTCCCAGCCTGGACGCACTGATGCTCGCAAAGAGTTCTGGTCAATCTGGATCAGTTTACCTGCCATAGCGCGAAGAAGGATGACAAATAAAGGAAGGGAAAGCACGAGAAGTGAGAGGGGATTAGTCACACGTGAAGACTTGGACTGGGGTAAAACCTGTTCTGTGTGAGTCATCACCTGAAAGCTCATGCCTTGTATTGAAACTCTCTGTTCTCTCCATCGCGGTAACCCGACGGGCCACGCAGATCATACATGACTGCAGATCTGGTAAGGGGACAGAGGGGGCAGTGATGTGTTACTCTATATACTTGGTGCTAAAAAGTTACACCCCCCCCCTAAAAAGTAACAGTACATAATAATCACTCATCTCTATACGGAGACTTAGTGCATCACTATCTCTCCAACGCTGCCAATTTGGTACATTTGGGGTGTTTTTACAGACGCTGGTTCCTACTTCCAAATAAATGCAATGTTCTGGCTCAGATACCAATTTACAGAAATGGATGCATTTAGGGATGAAACGATTCCATTTCCTTTTTTTTATTAACAAAATGACTCAGTTTATAATCAAATGACTTTTGTTTTACCATCTGCATTTTGTCCTTTTTTGTAACTTTCCAAAGAAAAACCCTTTATAATGAACTAATACATTTAACTACATTTTTGTGTTGTCGCTGTCTTGTTAGTGCCAGAACTAACCAAGAAAGAAAATAAATGAACAATAGATTTGAACGATATTGCAAATCCTTCTGTAATCAAAATGTCAATAGATTTATTTATTTATTGTGGATATTTTAAGCTGTTGAAATCAATTTTTGATCCCAAATACATTTTAATCGAAGTAACTAATATTGTTTGTTCCTTCTTACATTCCCCACCATGTAGCCTTGGTCCCCTGACACTATTTCAGGTTGTCTTTGGTGTCATTCTACAATAGCTGTACCTTCACCCTCCTCAATCATGGCCTTTGGCTGCGTAAGGGCAAAACACTGCATGGTCTCATAGGATGGTCCTCCTGGTCCTTCCTCCAAAGCGCCATGGGCGTGGCCAAATTTGACAAGCATTCGGCAATTGAAGGTGTGACTCTTCTGTCGGGCTGCCTCGTTCCCCCACGACACTCCATTTACTAGAGAAGAACAAAAACATGAATTCTTCCGAACTCCCGGCACTGAACACATTACATGCATGTGTCTCCTCACAGTCTGCAATCAAACGTCACAAAAACACTCACGGGAAAGAAACAGACCACATTGAAACGTGCACTTCCCCACTCGGATTGAGAAGCAGGTGTCTCTCCTGATGTTCGGATTTCGGCTAAATGGTCCATGGGATTATTGTAGCTAAGGTGTCGATTTCCAATACCTCTCCTCAGTGTACTCTGAGGCCATGCACACACTCTGTCATCTATCCTCATTAGGTTCCCGACTCCTCATTACACTGTAACGCGCGCGCACACACACACACACACACACACACACACACACACACACACACACACACACACACACACACACACACACACACACACACATGCGTGGCACGGAAAGACAGAGCGGGGGTCGGAGGAAAAGACAAAGAGGGAGGCAAACTTCACAGAGAAAACAGAAAGCGTTTTGCAAGGTCTGTGTGAAGTCTCAAGACCTTGAATTGTTAGCAGGAGGTTTCTGTCTGGCAGATGCAGGGAGGATGTGGACTGGAGGTACAGTATGTCAAGAGGGTAGTTGGATATTGCAAATGGAGCTGGGGAGTTGTTCGTGAAAAAAAATAAAAATGAAAATTGCCATGTTGGCCAAGAATGCTCAGCATAGTCGCAATGGGGGCAAATGATGACCCTCATCAATGAAAAATTTCAGCCCAACACAAAAGCACACCACGCATTCCTGTGCTTGAGTTGAAGAGTTTTTGTGTATTTAACTGTAGATGGCGCGGCCAGTGGTCATCCCGCAGGAATGTGCAGCGAGTGGTCATTTCATTCACGGCTCCGGAAGCCGAACGACGGCGGCGACCGGCAGAGCGAGACACAATGAGGGGTGGGAGTGCAGACACAGACATGCTGAAAAATGGCCAAACGTGAGATTCGGCGTATTTGGCAGCCATCACAGTCTGTGTGTATGACAGCGAGAAAGTCGGGAGAGGTTTAGGAGGTAAGATGAGACAATAGGAGAAGGAATATACATGAAGATGCAGGACACATCTGTTGTTGTTGAAAAGTAATGCTTCAGTGGCAGGCTCAGTCATTCATCAATGATCAACTTCATAAATAGTGCTCTGCGTCCACTCAGGGGGCTAGGTGAAAACACACCAAAAACAAAGGTAATACTGTCTTTGGCGTGAATATTTCATGTAAGGAATGACATGTACGCACATGCAAATTGATTGAGGTAAGAGGAGCGTGCGGAGGTGTATTATTCGGCACTAAGTAGTTTCCAGATGGCTGCCATGAGATGTGAATTGAGCTTGGGCCTGTTTTAAACTGTCTGGACCACTGAGTGTGACTGACAGCTGGAACACACTGCCTACTCCGTACCGAGTGAGTTAGGTGCTTCCATTTTCATGTGTGTTTGTGTCAAGTGTGTTGCGAGTTCTCTGAAAAGACGCTCCCTAGGAGCTCCTCATTACAATGAGGAGATAAGCACGACGGAGCATAATCCATAACTGAGGGCCCGTGAAAAAGAGTAGGCGGATCCACTTGGGCAACTGCAGCATCTACCTTTGCCCTGTGGTGGATGATGTCAAGTTTTATTCCTGAACAGCACTGTCGGTGACAATGTGCATATCGGGACATACAGTACAGTCACCTCCAAAAGTAATACAATGGCACGGTAAATTCTTTTGTTTTTCCATGTGTACTGAAGCCATTTGCGGTTCACATCAAAAGATGAAGATCAGACCAAAGTTTCGAATTTCAGTTTTTTAGTAAGTTTTTACACCTACATATATGAAACAACTCAAACACAAGACAGTGCACCTTTTGTTTGCAGCCATCCACTTTTCAAGAAAGCCAAATGGAAATTATTAAATTAACTTAAAATGAATAACATTTCATATTTGGTGGCATGCGCCCAGTGATTGGCTGGCAATCAGTTACACACGCACACGCACGCACACGCACACACACACACACACACACACACACACACACACACACACACACACACACACACACACACACACACACACACACACACACAAACTGTGTATATAGAAATACAAATTGATTAAGTCAGCCCACCACGCAAACAGAAAGTAACAGTAAGAAGCAAACAATGACTGAATACACGGCTAAACGACACGCAGCTAATGAGCAGCCATGACTTGGCATTATCTTCCGAAAATGAAGCCGTTTTGACGAGAAAAGCCCTGCATTTTGTCATCTTGTGATAATATTAACAGGTTAAGGCATCTTCGTTGTTCAGGGGTCAATTTTTGGTCAGCCACTATTGTTATTTTATGCCGGTCATCAAAAAAAAAAAGTGCTTTTATGAACAAGCCCACGGCGCAAAGGAGGTTGTGGGTCAGTGGTTCAATCAAGCAGTCAGTCAATATTAAGCAAGTCGCATATATGAGAGTAAGAGGAAGATAGAGCTTTACTGAGAGGCTTATGTGTGTGTGCATGTTTGAATCTCACTGTTGGTCTTGGGCAGGTTCTTGTGAAACTCCTCCCTGTCTTCTTCGTGTAGAATGTTGTAGACGCTGGTATTGATGAGCTCGTCCTGCTTGTACTGCAAGTACTGTGTCACATTGTCCGACACAAACACAATGCTGCCCTCTCGGTTCACCACAAACAGGAAGCCATCCAAAGCCTGGTGGCGGGAAGGCAAGACTTGTCCAATCGAAGGTTGAATTGACAATGAGTCAGGGGCGTAAATGGACTCACCTGCAGTAAAAGAGGCCCTAGGTGGTCTTTGTCAATTACACCCTGACCCGTTGAGGAAACGTCAGATTTCTGAACATCGTCGCTGATGGAGGCCTTTCCTGCAAGGGAAGACAATGAGATTGTATTAAAACGCACGGAAAAACCCACTGGCATTATCTACGAAAGCTGATCCATGAGGGGGCAGTGTTTCTCAAGCATCAGAGAGAAAAAAAATATATATTATATATATATATATATATATATATTTTTTTTAAATACACATATATATACAGGTAAAGGAGAGAGGCATACTAGGGGGCAGGTTTCTCTAAGGAGCCCATCAGGAAGAATCGAGGGTTGGGTGCATGTGCAGCAGGTAATAGTCGTCCTCATGCTTTATATTCAGTGTCAGACTCAGAGGAAGTGTCTGGTAGGTGGAGAGAGGGAGCGTGGGAGAGAGGTAGAGAGGCTCCGCAAGCCGTAATGGTGCAGGGGCAGGAGTCGAGGCACCTGAATTAAGGGTGGGGGTGATGCTGGGAGAAGCAGCCAGACAAAGAGATGGCTGCAATAATAAACGACGGGAGGAAAAATGCATTTGGCGTTCGGTTTGTCTCAATATTGGCCGCTCGTTCGGATCCCGAGGGGCATAAATACCCACACAAAAGGCAATATACGACACTGCCTGAAGTGGAGCACTGAGAAGTTAAGGGAGGAGAGGATCGTATGAAAAGTAAAGAAAATATAGAGAGAGACGCGATAGAGCAAGCAAACCAAATAAGAACACGCATGACAAGCATATGAAAGTGAGACAGGGTGAAGTAGAACAGGTAGGAAGCGCGAGATGAGTCCAAAAGCCTGTGTCATGTCTGTCTCCACTTCCTGTAACTATGGCAACCTGTCAGCAGCCAGTCAGGGCCAGCTGTAGCCTCTTCCCCTTCCTGTCGAGGTGGCAGACGCTAACTGAGTCCCACAGAAACACAAAAACAAACACCACTGATTCTCCCCTCTAATTAACCTTTAACTTGCCTCTCGCGAAGAGTCAAAACATATTTACCAATAGAACCCAAACGGGAAATGCAGCTTTAACACAACTGTCGATTTGGCACTGTGGCGGAGCGTAGGTGATTACCTGCAAAACGCTCGGTTAAACGGCCCCTTATGAGGTCAGGCCACAGCAGCTCCCCCCCCATCATCTTAGACACATGACACACACACACACGCACAGTCCAAACAACGAGTCAGACAACTCACCCTGTTCTTTGATCTGTCGGATCTGCCGCACCGTCTCTTTGAGGATGGCGCATTTGTCCGGTTTGACATTGAAACTGTCGATGTCGCTGAGGTTGGCAGAGATCAGCTCAGCCAGCTCCTCGATGTACTTGCTTTCCTGCTCCCGCCGCTTCCTGTCACTCCTGCAGGGGGTAATGAGTTAAGTGAAAGCTGCGAGCAACGACCCGTCGAGGGCCGTTTAAGTGATGCTTTTCCAGTGTACAAACTTCGTTTCACTGCGGTTGTTTCCATTTTTCTCGGTTTAGCTCAGTAAAGGGTGGAAAATGTCTTACTAAAAGCAGCATATCGGCAACATATGAAATCTGCCTTCTTACAACAAACTTGGTAGTAAGTGTGCTACACAGTAAATTACAAATACATTTTTTTCCTGTTGTGTGGGACAAAATTAAAAAATAAAGTCAGCAATTCCAGGCTTAGGACCACCCGCATTGTAAAACTGACTTTTGGGCCACATTCTGCAAAGCAACGTTATGTTAAGATGCCACATTTACACTTTTCCGCTTTTTCCTCATACGTGTTACACAGTGTTAATTTAATATATTCTTTATTTGTCCCGCAATGGGGAAATTACAATAAGAATTCAGAAAGGAAAAACGCTGGGTAGGGAGAGGGAAAAAAAACCCCACGCTC
This sequence comes from Hippocampus zosterae, assembly GCF_025434085.1. Taxonomy (NCBI): domain Eukaryota; kingdom Metazoa; phylum Chordata; class Actinopteri; order Syngnathiformes; family Syngnathidae; genus Hippocampus; species Hippocampus zosterae. The sequence goes on from NC_067452.1 coordinate 24,499,352, forward strand.
GAACTATCCTCTTCCGAGGATAATTTAAGTCCAGGATAAAAAAAAAATGGAATTAATGGAAATAAAATGCTCATCTTGCAGGGTTAGCCTGCATCATAAACGGAATTTTACAATTGTAAAATGACCAATTAAATTTAATATTGAATTATAAACTGAGAATTCTGTGTGGGTTTGAAACACAACACTTTCCGCCGCAGTCTACAGCCAAGTTCGCATGCAGGCGAGAGAAGTTGAGACTGCGCTCATGCGATCTCTACCGATGAGCGCAGCAGAGAGTCACAGTACTGAGGTTCAATTGTAATTTCATGGTGATATTTGTTCCCTCGGAATTCCTGACTTCTCATTTAATTGACATATATTTTGGCAACCCTGATTAAGATGTGTTCAAAGGCTTAAAATAAATTCCATTTTCATGGCAGAAAACTAAAGAAATGGATCAACAGCCAGAGATTCAAGCTCCTCCCAGTGCCATCTCAGTCCCCAGACATCAACCCTATTGAAAAGTTGTGGAGTGAGCAAAAAAGGTGAGTGCAGAGAAGAGATCCCAGGTCGCTGGATTGTGCCAAGAGCAATGGTGGAAAGCTGTCTTTCTGTACTGCCCCATCTCGTGAAAAATTGCAGGAGTAGTTTGGTATAGCTTTTTGGGAAAAGGGGCTTGTAGAAAAGGACCGACACCAGAGGTTCTCAAGAATTGCCGCACACATAACTTGATATGACAAAATTGTTTCTTAACGTGCGTCTTTTCTCCCCGCTGAAAATTTGCCCTTGAATTAAAGAATGGATTTTCCTCTTTTTATTCAATTTTGGTTCCATATTTTTTTGAAAAATGAATTTCTAAGAAGCTTCGTATTACATCTTAACCAACTGTGCCAATAAATAGAGGGCAGTGAGTATTAGTCCACGAAAGAAGACGTTTTATTGGCTCGAGTCAAGCTATAAATACCACTAATGGCATCACACGATCTTTTGGACTTTGCTGAACCGTCACACTCACCCGAGGCCAGGTGTGTCGCAGGTGGAGAGTTTGCGTTTCCGGTTTTCTGCGATCAGAGGTTCCATGGAGTTCTCCCCCAAACCGCTCATCGTGTACACATACTGTATCAGCACCTGCACCAAGGTAGAAATAACCTGTTCATCATTGTGGAAAGGAGTTATGCAGCTCTTTTTCTGACTTGCGACTATGTCGATGCTGAATCGTATAAATAACAATGTGGGGCAAGTTGCAAATTGTAACCATCAGGACAAAATATGCCCATATCACACCTATCATCCTCTGCTGGCAGGGGATGACAAACACAAACACGTCTGCCCAGCCTCTTCCATTGGGAGCGCAAATTTGAGTTTGTTTGTCTGTGTATTTGTGTGTGGGACTGTGCATGTGGGAGTTCATCAGCTCATATGGTTCTCTCTCTCTCTCTCTCACACACAACACACAACACACAACACACAGCGCACGCACGCATGCGCGTACACGCACGCGCCACACACACACACACACACACACACACACACACACACACACACACACACACACACACACAGGATTAGCAGTGTCTCTGATGAAAAGCCAGGCTGCACAACTAGCCCCGTTAGACAGCCGTCTGTCTCCCATAATGCATCACGTTCCGTCTCCAGGAAGTGAGCTGATAAAGGTTGTTGGGAGGCGAAGCAGATGGAAAGAGAGGAGGAGGAGGAGGAGGAAGAGGAAAGGAATGGAAGATACAAGGGAGGGAGGAAGGGAGAGAGAAGCCGCTGCTGTGAATTGAGCTCTGATTGGTCACTTTCTTTGCCACAGCGACAGCGACAGGCACTGGGGTGAGGGAGGAGGAAAGGGGGAGAGTGAACACAACTACCGGAGGAGACCAAGAAAATGCAGAGGAACAGAAATATCAAGGAGAAAAGAGGCAATATTGAGGGGCTGGGGGGAGGGGGGGGTGTCAGTCGAGAGGCATGTCAAACACACAAACAGGTGAGAAGAGAGGAAGAAGCAGACTTGAGTATGAGTGCTCCACGCATGCACAAGTAGTGCAGCGAGTGGCCTGAAAGCCACCAGTAACCCTCTTAACCTTCACAGCCAGAGCAGCTTCTTTCATTTCATTGATTACATGGTTATCCTCTGACCAGACTACTGCCGCCTCTATTGCATTGCAATCTAGAGCAAGGGCAGCAGGGAGACGACCGTGTCTCATTTAATCATCATGCGCCGATGCCCTCCGGAAAACATTTATTTTACTTCTCAGAATAATATAGAATTGTGCATGCAGTAAGATCATCTTTTGCCGACTTGAGTCTTCAACATTGGATTCATGAATGGAGTAAGGCGGATTTAGTTACGTTGGTGCTAACTAAAATAGTGGCATGTCTTCAGTTGAAACTGTTGTGTTCCGCTACAAGGCAACGAGAGGGCATTTTAATAATCCAAGATTTTCATGGTGAAAGCCCTTTCTGCTTTTGAGATTTTCGCCCACATTTCCCTTTCAATCTTTTTCATGAGGATCTTCTCCCATCTGTCTGTCGGCCTCATTGTTTTTTGTCGCTACCTGCATTGTCTTTCCACGGCTCACCTGCCGCCACTTGCCAGAAGACAATCAAGCACATTTGCTGCCGATGAGGTAAAAACGCAGAGGCACAACGGTTGAGACTAGCCTCCCTTTGCCGCTACCCCTCGATCCATCCCATCTGCCCGCCTGCCTGCCAACCTCTCGATGTAGCTCTCCAAAAGGGAGTTGCTCTTATTTTGGAGTGAATAAAACGGCCCCAGAGAATGGTTGATTAGGAGGCCGCCGAATACCCGGGGGAAATGGGTCACCTCCAGCCTGGCGTGGGCCGCCCGTTTTTTTCCAGTGCAGGGATAAAGTCAATTACATGCCACAGGCAGTGGGACCTGGTGGCAGAGAGGAAGCCTGGCCATGCTGGACACAATGCAGCAGCAAGGGGGCAGTGCGAAGAAGAAGACGCCGAGCGAGCGAGGGAAATAGGAGATGCCGTTGGTCGTGCTGAGGGTGGGATGGGGAATTAAATTAAAGAAGCAATGTAACTAAAGCTAAGACTAGAAGGCTAGCACAATGAACCTTGCCTCAAATTAGCCTCGCTGGAAGAATTCTCCGTAGATGCAGGTTACGGATGCCAAGAATGAACACTTGCCACTAATAACACAACTGTGATGACTTAATTGCGACAGGTGGGCGGGTCATCGTTTGACGATCCATTTTTTGTCAGCGGTCGGATTCACCCAAGCGCCCTCATTCATGTCTTCTGTCATTGTTTCAATCATCATTCTGACAGGCAAACGATGTATTTGTGACATGTGTCAATGACTTTTCTATCTCCTGGAATTTCTCGCACGGATAGGGAGTCCATCGTGACAGATGGAGAAGGTCCGTTGCTATTGTCCTGATTAGTGGCGATTTCAGTAACAGACGAAAAACAGCTTCCGTCGATGCGTAGTTGGTCAATTTTGAAAAATTCTGTTGCGACTTTTTTACGTTTACCGTCATTTGACATTCATCATCAAATTGGGCGTCCATTAGTGAAGGATTAATGGACCTTCCGTCAGTCATGACAGAATGCACACCACCTCTGGAAATGAAAACAGACCAAAAACCCATATTGACAACCAAGATCTTAGAAAAACAAATTCAGAAGACAGCAGAGGAAATACCGTAGCTAACCATGTTTATTTGTAATCTACACACCCTGTACTTTGGCCGCATGCACCAAATCACGTAATGAGAGCTAGGCCAGCAGCAAAAAATGAGTAGCAGTAGGCTGCTTGGGGCTTGTTCAGAGGAGCAGGTATGATGTCCTAAAAGCTTAGCCGTCATGCAAGTGACATCACAGACTGACAGTGGAGTGTGTACCCCATGCCAACACTTTTGAGGGCCCTCCTTCATACCACTGCAGCCATCAGTTGAGATTTGACCCGGTACAAACAGCATTCTTTGGAAATGGTGATTGCATATAAGTGTGAATGATGAAAGCCGTAGAAAATGGACGTATGGTCTGGACTGACCATGTATTACAGTCACATTGTCACCTATTCAATCCTGGGACTAAAATTCAGCATAGGAAAAATATTCTTCGCCAGCCCGGGTTGGGGATGGTGCTGCCGGGGCCGTCACACTGCGGCAAACTCCTGATGGCCAGCAAGTCCCTGGTACCATTCAAAGTGCGGAACGGTGACGCCAAAGACCGCGCGTGCTGAATGACGCCTCTGTTCCAACATCGTTGCTATAGCTACCTGTCGGATGGGTCAATAATGTGGCCCAGTCTGAACAGGGCCAGATCTCTTTAGGAAAATTGCGAACAGTGTGGCCAGTCAGCCCTAAACATCAGATTTGCGGAGGAATCTGATTGGAACCAGATATGCTTGCAGCCTGAATGAAGCCATAGAGTAAAACCAGACTTTTGTGGCAAATCTGGTCACTCGCTGGCACTCCATGTTCTCTTGTCATTCTTTTTGCGGGAAAAGGGATGGAAGGGTTTGAGTTAGTGGAAATTCGATGCCCACTGCACATGATCTCATGGTAGCCCTTGATCATGCCAGTCATTCTTTTGTAATCTTGGTTGACAAAACAAGAGTCACAAGGCCCCATTGGCCATGCAAACAAAATTGAAGTAGCAGGAGTGGCAAAATGACAGAAGAGTTTGAAGTTAATGCCGGAGTATCGACCTTAAAATGAGAAATCAAAATCCCGTTGATGGTTCCAAGAGTTGTTTGCAGTGATTGCACACAGTGTACACTCTAATGATCAGACATTGTTCATCTAAAGTGTCAATTTCTGTGAGCATGAGCAGTAATGGCTCAGCTACTTTAACTTCGAACCGTGTCTTTCTCAGTTAGCAAACACTTCTTTACTCCTCCCATATAACATGTAAAGCACACCTAAAACGTAGGCTGTGTTTTACTTCTTAGCTATTAAGATATATTCTTCATTTATTCATCCATACATCCATTTTCAAGACCGCTTATACTGAACAGGTGTCGTGGGAGGGTGCTGATGCCTATCCCAGCTGACTTCGGACAGAATGCAGACTACACCCTGAACTGGTCGCCACTCAGGCACAGGCTACATATAGAGACCATTCCTACCCACATCCACACTGTCACTGAGTGGGAACCGATCCAACGCTGCCTGCACACAAGTCAGGCGAGTGGACCACTACACTATCAGCGACTATCCTGTATATTATTCAGTTTCGCTTTAAAATATTCTCAATAATAAGCATCTTGAGAGAGTTCAAATGAGTTTGGAATTATTTCTTTAGAGACAGTACAATTGATTTTGCCATCACATTGAATTGTTGAGAGACATTATTGTTGTTGATCAATCATATTAAATACATGGAAAGAATTAGTTTGGCATATTACATATTTACATTACATGCACAGAAACTTAATTGTATTTTGCCACCTGCTTGCACAAAATAAATAAAAGTGGACTATAAGTCTGCTTAAAAAATGGATATGATCTGATTTTAGTTGGTGGAACACTTAATGAAATAACATTGAGTAAATTCAACACAAATATATTTCAGTGTATATTAAAAAAGAGTCTTTGTCAATTCAGACTCATTTAAAAAAATGCACCGTGGCAATCCAAATTATAAACGGGGCTCATGTCCAAATCTGAAATGAAACAAAGACTATCAAACCCAGCTTGCTGACACATTTTACTGTTCATTATTAAAAATGAATGACTGCTGATGTTTGTTATGTTTTTCACTAAAGAAGGGGAGTTGTATGTTACACAACCAGTCATTGTTGTTCAACATGGCCATCGTTAGAAAAACGTTTTACTTCCTGGTCACGTTACTTTTTTTTGTTTGCCATACTTTCCGCAGTCATGGCATGCCCCGCCTCGAATATACCCTCTCGCTGATCTCAATGTATTCATCCTGTTATCTGTGCAATAACAGAGCATCAGAAGCAGCGTGTGAATGAAAGCCAGAGTGACTTAGTTAAGTCCGCGCACTGCGCTCCTGTGGTGTCACCTGCTGATGGAGGTAAAAGATGAATGCTCTCCTTCAGCCACATCGGCAGGCAGAGCACAAGAAATAATTTGATTTCTCCTTTGGTGTATCTGCTGCCTCCCCACACTTCATTTTCTCATCTGCCTGAAAAGCATCCGCTTTTGTTTCCCTAATTCTCAAGCCGCCACAGAGCCAACCCTCCTCCTGTCTTGATGGAAACCCTGACAAAGGCTCACACCCGCCAACACACCTCCATAAAACATTAGCATCCCAAAACACATGCGGCTCTACGTTGTAGGTCAGGATGTTGCAAGAACGTGGCAACAACAACAAAAATTCTCTCAACCTGGTACACAGTTGCCATGCCAACCACGTGGGATAAGAGCCCACCTTATGTCGGGTGGTGATGGACAATCAGACGCCCGCCCGCCTTGACCCCTTCTTATGATGGCTGGTCAGCGGAATCTAGATGGAAACGATATGAAAGTAAAAACGTTGAGCATTCGATAATACAACACACAATATATTAACACAAGGGTAATACATTAAGACATGCGTAAAGTCTTGTGTACAAGACGCACCTGTGTACAAAATGCCCTCCCGAAACCAACCGGAAAAGCGTTTAGTTTTCTCTGTACCCATGCATAAAACGGTACCCTGATTTGCTCCTATCCATTATTCTCATCTGGTCATATTTATGCAAGTGCATGTTTTTAATGCTCCCATATTACAGGATCAATATGACGTTCAAAATATGATGGTTGAAAATTGCCCACTTCTAACTGTTTTAGCCAGTGTTGGTGGTTTCAAGTTAACCTCATTTTACACTGTTTTGGTCAGTCTCCTCCACTTGCACCTCACCTGTTTTGAAGAGAGATTGCTCAAGTGTGCGGTGACTGAAAAAAACCCCAATCTTTGGATTTATTTAGTTTGAACATGTACATTAGTTGCACATGATTAGACTGTGTTAAACTCAAATGTTATTTGACTATTTATAGAACAGGCTATCGAAACAGAGAAGTTATGATGGTGTAACAAACTGTTTTGCGCCACAGAATACAGTGTCAGCACAATTGAGTCGTTATTTAGCGCTCTTAATCAGCGATTGAACGTTATTTCAGGAGGCCGTTTTGTTGTTAAAGTCAGTAGTAAGTAGCAACAATTTGTGACGGCAATGCCTCAGAGTTGGCAAAACGAGTCAAGTCATTGCTACGCGGTGACAGGCTGCCGGGATCAAATTCAGCCAGGATCAAATTCAAAATCAAAGCTTATTTAGGCATTGATGTCTGTATATTAGTTAAGTCTGGTAAGGCTTATTTGGAAATTGGCCCTCCTACCGCATTGGCGCTATGATGTAAAGCATGAATTACTGTTGCTATGTTGTGTGGGTGCTGTCTAGACGTGAGTAAACATCCAAACTAGGTGAAACATGTTTGCGTCTTATTAACGCTCGTATATAATACTCTCGCCCCCTGATTTGGGATCGTTTTTGGGGGGTGAAAATGTGCGTTATGCACAAGATTTTACGGTAATCACAGTGCTAAAAACACATACAAAGGAGTCTTAATTAACCTCATAGCAACCATGAGCCATGGCAATGAGTGATGCAAACACATGGTTGAAATAGCCATATTAGAAGATACCTTACAATATGGAAAGCAATCTTAAAACGCAAAAAAAATACACTTTTCGTGTTAGTGTAAGAGTAGTATTAACATTACAACCGTGTTAAACACTTTCTGAAATTGTATCTGAAATTGTATGTGTGGATTAAAAGTAGAATAAAGTGTAATGCTAAAGACACCCCTGGCACAAAAACGCCAATTATCGCTTGCTGTTGCTTTAACTACACAATGAAGACAGTCACCGGATATCCTTTGGACTAAATGGCAAATATCAAAAGAAACATTTTCTGGGCTAATCCCTGCCATTGTCATCCCCAAAGAAACCTAATAGGTTAATTTGTGTCAATTTAAATCTTGATAAGATCCACACTGTACTGTGTGTGTGTGTGTGTGTGTGTGTGTGCGTGTGTGCGTGTGTGTTTTAGCCACTCTGGATTGTTGGTGCAGCTAAAGTGCACGATCTCAACAATCACAGGAGAGATCCCATGGGGGAATCGAGTGTGTAACCATGGAGAGCGCTGGGCGTTTCCATGACTCCCTGTCATCTGTAAAGCACACCACCAGCATGTCTCATGTTCATCTTGTTAGTGTGCGTCTGTGTGCGCGCGTGCACGCCTGTGTGTATGTGTGTGTGTGGTTACAGGAAAGAACACCAGAATGGGCCTCCCCTAGAGTGTGTGTGTGTGACTGGTCCACACAGTGTGTGTTTACATGTGTGCATGTGTTTCGTGTGCCATTGACCGCCAGCGACCTGACCGCTGGCTGCACTCATGATTAGGAGCAGATGGGGGGGCTGTGTGTGCGCGCGTGTGTGCGCAAGAGTGAGGAGGTGGCTTCTGCTACACTTTCACTGATGTATGGGCTTGAACACATCAACAAAGACCCTCCTTCAGTTGATGAGTTCTCTTTTAATTGAGAGTGGAGACGAATGGAGTTGGAGAGCGTCATTGTAAGCATGTGCGAGCGGGAACTCCTGGTCCTCGTGTTAACTTTCAAAAAGCCATGAATAGTGGAGTGAAGTGTTGGTTAAGGGCCTGTGGGTCCATACACATTGGCACATGGGGGTGGGGGGGGGGGGGGCATCGCGAATGGGCTGCAACACATTTTGACATTGCACTCCCCCATAATTATGACTGTGCCTGTTTGTCTGCATACTCCTCAATTACAGGAGCTTTATTGTCTGGATGTCTGCATATTTGCATTTCACCAAGCACTTGAGCAACAAATCCCTTGCGCAACAGCATCTTCCCCTTACAAAACTGGTTGAAAGATGCATTAAAGATGCAGCCCATTTACAGTTCTCTCAAGATGTTCATCGAGAAGCCTAACATTGCATGAACTTAAATGGAGGAGTGCATCACAACGTAAATGTTCAAAAGAGCCAAATTAACACGGTTACCTATATGACTGATGCAATATTACATCATACATTATGTTTTCACGGCGGCTGACTGGTTAGCACATTGGCCTCACAGTGCACAAGTGCAGGGTTGTATTCCGGTTCCTGTGTGGAGTTCGCATGTTCTCCTTGTGCCTGCGTGGGTTTTCTTCGGTGCTCCGGTGGCAGGTTAACGGAACACTCTAAACTGTCCCAAGGTGTGAGTGTGAGCACGGATGGTTGTTCGTCAATGTGTGTTCCGTGATTGGCTGGCAACCAGTTCAGGGTGTCCCCCGCCTACTGTCCAAAGACGGCCGCGATAGGCTCCAGCACGGTCGCGAGCTTTGTGAGAATAAAGCAGATCGGAAAAAGGATGGATGGATTGAAGTAAGTGGATGCCGTGTAGCGTGAAGAGTACACTAAGTGACAAAAGTAATAAAGATGGCCCCATTTGGGTAAAGCAACAGACAAAAGCTTCCAGAAAGTTATTAGTTAACTTTCATCTTTGCCAAAGTCATCAAGTTCATCGGCTGCCTTTACCACTGCAAACCTGGCCGCCCACGCGTTGAGCGAGGAAGACGATACACTCGCTTTTGATTGAATCTTCATCCGATATTGAATTCTCTTATTATATTCAAATCCATGTAAATCCCTTCATCAAACCTGATTGAATCAATCTACAATAAACTTTTAAAAGTTAAAAGTAAGTGAAACTCCAGATTCACTGGAGATCTTTAATCATCTTTTGTTGACTAAGATAGTAGATATGGCGGTTCTTTTAAGGGGTGGCCTAATCAGTGTTTACAGCCCTTAGCTATACTCTGAAAATTACTCGAGCAACAGGAGGAATAAAATGCTAATTGAATGGAAGTGACACAGATAAAGAACAGATGTCGCCTCTTTGAATCTTCTTACTAAATAATATGAGGGAATAAAAATGATTTGGGGACTTCTGTCCGGCCCCCACAACCTTTATTTATGCACTGAAAAAAATGGTGTGCTGAATTTGATCAATTTAATTTCGTCAAAATAAAATTGGACTGCACTTTAAAAACGCATCTAGATTCAGACGATCTTGTTTTGTGTAACCACTTAATGAAAGAAAATTGAGTACAATTTAAATAAAATAGCTTTTTCCCCCAGTGTGGTTGGATAACGAAGCAAGCAGAGGCGGAATTTCTGTCTGCATTTGCAACGGATTTACAGACTTACCCCGCGGAGGGATAATAATGGTTGTCATAAAAGTGTTTAAATACTGTGCACTAATTTCCTCCAATGTGCGAAATATGTCTGCATACATGATGTTAACCTCTTGAATGTTGTCTTTCCACATATGATTCATTTTTGTGGGTGAATACAATTGGGCTCACATGGATTTTCAACACTGTTATGCACAACAATAGACTGTTAAATGGCACTCAAGTTAAATCCATTTGACATTCTTTTATCCCAAAATTAAATCATTATTATTTTTTTTTTACTTAGCAAAGATCTCAACAGTTGTGTTCAATGTAGGTTAAATTCATGTCCCCACCCACCAGCACCTTTTCACTCCTCTGTGATCAGCATTAATCAAAAAAAGAGTTAAATAAGTTTAATTAGATAGTGTATACATGTTAAGTTACCGGTAGGTATATACTAATACAAATGAACACCGCACAGATGTACATTGTGTAAAAATATGTGTCTACTTGGGGAGACTATCAAGCAATAACACTGGACTAAAATAGGAAAGTCACATTTTGGCTCGTTGCCTTTGTTTAAACACATCACCCTCCCACCCCCACAAAAAGAAACACACACACACACACACACACACACACACACAAAAGACTCCACATCCAAGCTTGCCTCTGCAGACTGGGGGGGGGGGGGGACCAAAGAGGGGAGTGAGACAGCCAAATTGTGGCGGCTGTTGTTAAAATTGTCACACTTAGGACCACTCATTAGAAACAAAATGCTTCCAAGTTGAGTGGGAACTTTCCATCTTTAGAGACCAATTACTGCAATCTCAGCGAACAACCCGCTGCGTCCGATCTCACACTTCCGAGTGGAAGATGAGGGTCGAGGGGAAAGACTTGAAGGAAAGTGCCTGACTTGTTGAACTGTGAATCTCAACGTCATTGTGTCTGCTGTGGGCCAACATCACTTGCATTTGCATTTTCACAACAGGAAATAGGTGCTAGCATGAGTCATTGGTTCCACTAAGGTAAAGGAAACCAAAGTTGCAATGCCACCGCTTACCAGTACGGTATTCATTAAGACAGTGGACTCAGAATGTTAAGCTACGTAATAAAAGGCCTTTATGGCACAACATGTGGCATTATTTCCAGGAAATTTTTGATTTTCAGAATTCAAGGGACACAACAATTACAAAAACTGCCCTGAATAACACACAATAAAAATACAGAAATAAATAGCAGCATGGGTGGGTATGGAAGCAGCTCCCACAGGCCAACATGCTAAACACGACAAGCGCTCAAACTGAGAGGATGAGTGCAGTTCCAAAAAAAACAAGTAACAAGAAGAACAGGAACGACCAAAACCGAGGTTATAAATAAAATTACCATTCCTACTAAAAGCAGGGTGGAGTGGAGTGGGAGGGGCGGGGGGGGGGGGGGGGGGGCGGGGGCGCTTCAGCCCTCATCAGCATCAACCTGAGTTAAAACGCTCATTCCGAGAAGGTAATGCACACTTGGCTTTGGAAGGTCACATTAGAATAGACAGTAGGATTATGGAAGACTAAAATATAATAAGTGGTAAGAGCATATTAATCCCACGCAGGTTAATTCTCATTCCTGGATGAGGGTTCTCTCCTTATGCAGGGTTCGACATTAATGGTGAACCGATGGCCCGAGGCTACGACATGCCTGTGTTGGGTCACCCCTTCACTTTAACAAACCCAGCTGGGCTAGTGCAAATTTCATCCATATATTTGATGAAATCAACTCGTTCTTACTTTTTTTTGGGGGGGGGGGGGCATATTACATACACAATAGTTTGAGTTTTATTCACTTAAAAAAAGCTCAATTACTTCTTCAAAATGTTGTGCGGCAAATATTCACCTTTTTTGAATTGCATGCCTGCAACACATTCCAATAAAGCAGGACAGTAGCTCTTTTGCCACTGTATTACATCACCTTTGCTTTTAATAACACTTCACATTTGGTAATGGAGGACACAAATTGCTGACGCTGAGTAGGTGGAATTCTTTCCAATTTTTGCCTGATGGAAAACGGTGACGATCTCGCCGAGGATAACCCTGCCTATGCCCAATAAGAACTTTTCCTTCCTCCTCCTGTCTACGTCGGCACATCGACTTTGCTCTAAAGTTAAATAGTATGGTACGATGTCCTGTGATGCTTGCTGAAATAATTCCGCCATGGAACTGATAGTTTAGCGCAGTGGTCCTCAACTAGAAATGCTGTCGGTCCACTTTTTTTTTTTTAATAAGACCAAGGTCCGGTCCCATGCACGGCGGTCATGGGGAGCAGGGCTATATGCCCATTTAGTATGGTCAAGCTAAGCTTATACAAATCAACACTCCTCACAACCAACCAATAACAATTATTCACTTTGCCAGTACACAGCAAATAGTGAGAGGTATTGTGTTGAGGCAGAGGAACTCTTTTATTTTGTTAAGTTGTGCCTGCTTAATAATAGAAATAGCCCTTTTAGGGAAATAAGACATTTTTACTTTAACTTTGTTAAACAGTAGTTGTCTTTTTTCCCTTAATTTAACAAAAACAAAACAAAATACTAATTTTACCATATCCATATCCGGGAACAGAACTGCACACAATCGAAACCTCCCGCGATTCGTTTTGTCTAATTGTCTGTGTGCGGCTCTCCTGGGCTGAAGCTGTGAGCACACTGTGGGGTCGCGCATGCGTCCGTTTCCTGACACAATCATCCATTTTGAATGGGTGTGTTTTGGGATAGACGCGTGCTGACGCTTATGTATGGGCACACCGTAAGTTCAGAGGAGCCAATCAGCGCATCGTATATGCTGACGCATATGTATGGCCACACCTTCAGTTCATAGGAGCCAATCAGCGCATCTTATCGCCGACATGACCTGGTCAGCCAGCGTCTCCAGTGAGTCAAACATTATACACGCAAAGTCGCGCTGCCGCGGTCCTCTGCATTATATCTGTTAGTGCACGCAAAGAATACAACGGATAATTTTAACAAGCGATCGCGGTAATGCGCAGATTATAGTCCACAAATATAAAATGTGTAACGTAAAAATCACTTTATAAATTATTATTTTATACAATTTGCCGAGGGCCCGGACAGGGGGGCCCGGACAGAGGAGGTCGGCGGTCCGGACAGAGGAGGTCGGCGGTCCGGTCGTGGATCGCGGTCCGCCAGTTGAGGAAGGGGGTTTAGCGGTTTCTGTGTGGCGGACGTCCGGTTGACTTGCTGTTCTTGATGTGTGAAAAGTAGTCAAGTATTTTGCAACGCGTCTCCTGCGCTTTAGTTACATGATCTCAACTGGCAATTATAGATTGACATTGAATGTGTCTTGACTTTTGAACAACTCCGTTTACAGCCTCTCCAAACATGTGTTGATCGCTTAGCGACCTCCTGTACATGTAACCAGATAATGGGAAAAGAGAGCTGGATGAGGAGATGAGATCCCAGGGGTCAAATGTTACGATATAAACATGCCAATCAACACTCTCCTGAATGGAAAGATTTCAACTGGAACAATTGAATGTCTTGTTTCATCACATCTAAACACAGAAGCAAACAGATGACAACTCATCATCCATGCCAGGACAATGAAAAAAAACACATGGCTCCAGATCATACACACGTGTTGTGGGAAAGCGCAAATATCCAAACCTTCTGCGGCAAGGTTCACTCGGCTATCTGTGGTGTGTTGGGATATCAATCCCGAAATCTTGTCTGACTTGGAGACCAGTGCATTGTTAGTGTTCTTTTGGTGACTGGTGACATAGACTGAAACTGAAAGCAAATATTCTTCAAGAACTAGGGAAAAGCCCAACATGAGGTTGGGGGGTTGTGTTCAATAGTGTACCGCAACACAATCTGATTAAAAAGTCTTTGGTCCTTTCGCTTTTTTTCTTTTCATGCTACACCTTTGGAAGAGATTCTATTGTGTTACATTTGCAAAATGGTGAAATAAATAAAGATTGTGAAAAAATAAAATAAGCTCTTCCTGGCAGCTAATCATCATGAAGAGCATATTTACAAATTTGGACAATCTCGATTGGAAAGCTGAGCCTGAAATTGACAACAAACAGTGACAAGCAACACATCGCCTTAAGGCACATGTCAGGACCAGAGACAATCACAAATGGATTGGGTTTATGAGAATGCTTGCAAAAAGTGGCACCTCATCATCATTCACTCGTGCAAATCAAGCACTTTGGGCCGAGGAACAACTACAAATTCACTTCTGAGTCATCCGAGGAAAAATATCAAAAGGCAGATTTGAGGGTCTTCCAAATGGACCTGTAGCTGGATCTCAAGAGTACAACGGGCAGAAACAAAACGTAGGCCGTACGTGACAAACTGAGGCAGTCATACTGGCTACTACTTTGAAGAAAGTAAGCTGCACAATTGTACACTAAACAAAGGCCGACTGGAGTGATTAAAAACCTTTGCTGAGCTTTAAGCTCACATTTCAGTCACACTTGCCAGGCCATCAAAGTGCGTGTTGTCAACAACAACTCTTATTGGAGCGATGCATTTTGCCACGTAAGGACGCCTCAATGTAGAAAGCGGTGCATTCGAAAGGCAGTGCGTAGAGCTCAGGAAACAACTCTGATAAGATAAAGACTGTTCAGCACATGTCCTCGAAGCTCACCTTCGGCTCACCCCGAATGACACAGGCACCAGGCGGGCCAAAGTTGCTTTGGATTGCACAAACACCGTTACTGAAGTTGTTCATTCTCTCCCGCGGGTCAGTGCGGGAGCGCCGCAGTTATAGCTCGATTTATAATCAAAGCAATTATCAAATACATGCCGAAAGACACTTCAAAAAGAGCACAATGATGTAAAAAGATGTTTGACTGGACAAGAGTAGAAGTGGCTTGAAAATTTATAGACCCCCCCCACGCACACAAGCTATTTGAATAATCAATAACATGAGTAACACTGTACCCACGGGCTGATGTTCCATAACCATTAAGCAAACACAGGCAAATTGCCTGGGACCTCGAGCTTTCCGAGGGCCCCCAAAAGGTCTCGTAAGTTTCCATCGACTTCAAGTAAACGTTTAAGTCTGTAGTCACATGGTTAAAAAGAAATGCTTCAGCAATAGATGTACTTCTGGCACTCTCTGAATAGGCATGTACAGACTTGATTCTGAAAGAAGGTCGCAGAAGAGAACTTTGTGAGGATACTGAAATGGGAGTTATTCCAGTGGAGTGAGAGGTTTTCACTGTGACACCAAACGGGCCTCGCGTGGTGGGATGCCTCCGAGTGGCGCGAGGGGGGAACGCCGGGGCTCTTGGGCCCCAGTTGCGGCTAAATTCCCACCAGCCGGCAGGGAAGGAGGTGGGGCCTCACTGGAAGGTGAGGCGCCCAGGGCTCGCCCCGCTGGAACGGAGGGAAGTGGGAGTAGCCGCCCCACAACCCTCCTTAAACAAAAATCAGGTGAGGTCCCTTCCGGGGCCCGCACTGAGTGTGAACCTCGCAGGGCACCAGTGAGAGTCGTACCGGGTGTGGGACCCAGGAGAGGGGGCAAGTCCCTGACGGGGGCCGATTGCCTAGGAAGGAGGAAGGACACCAAACGGGCATAACCGACAGCCGGCAAGAGCTTTTCAATTCTGAAATAAAGTAAAAAGTGTATTTTTTTTCCTGTTATTGTTCCAGGTCTTGAGATGGTACAGACCAAGTATGACAATTTTTTTTGCAAATGTGCAAAATGTGTGCAAAAGTTTAATTGGTCACATTCATCAAAAGTGAAATTGTATTTAGTTTGTACTGAGACTGGTGTCCACTGAGACACAATGACAAGCATTAAGTGCAACTTTCCTTAATCTTCACGGTTGACGGAATTGGATCAAAACAATAAAAGACCCTATAAAGACCCTATGTCCTATCTCTACAAAGGAATACTGATGAATTGATTGTTCATTTTCCCCAAATCGATAAAGCCAATTTAGAGTGCACAGTCAAACAGAGTTTAAAAAACTAAACCGCTCGGATGGAAGACAATTCTGCAAAGCCCTTCACATTATGATAGGGTGCAGACCATTCATGTAAGTTAATTAACACTGAGGTGAGAAGCAGGTCTGTCACAACACAAGACAACACTAGCATATTTCATAAATTGCAGGTACAGCCTTTCATGACTTCAAATGAGCAAAAACAAGGCCTCGCTCTAATTTGAAGCAAAAGAACAAGACGACAGAGGCAAAAATGGGAGTCATTGCCGTTTATAATTAGTATAGCAGGTCAATCAATAAGCTACTCCCCTTTCGCTCAAGTGACTGTCACTCTGCAGCCATGGCAACAATATGGCGCAATTACACAAGCACTTCCCCCTCACGACAACAGACGTGCCTAAATGAGACTGAGGCACAGTGTGTGTGTGTGTGTGTGTCTGTGTGTAGACACATCAATTTTGGAATCTGCCAATCAATTCCTTGATGTGTTTTTGAAATGTCAAAATAGCAGTCCATGATATAACTTCTATGGATCCATATAATTGTTTGGTAGGTCCAGTGACCTTTCCAAGTGAATGATTCATGATGTTCTGCCCCAAGACTTGCTTTATGTTCATTAGGGATGTGCATCTGAAATGATGGAGTGGGCCACAATTTTGCATCAGCAATCACGGAGGGCCACAAAAGACTGCACACGTAACCAAATGTAGGACAAAAACGCCATTCTTAATCTCAACAAAATATGGCCACATGTATGTTTTCATATTCATTGTCAACATTAACATCACACATCTTCATTTCATGCTCAAATGCATGTATTAAAAATCTACTTTTCAAAACTAAATGACTAAATACAGTACTGCGACCCCCACTCCCACCCCGACGAGTGCTCTCGTGCATAAAAATGACCATTCAAAGATGGCACAAAACTGATTATCAACAAACAAGTGCAAGAACTTATTCTCTTTATTTTATTTCATTTCTTTTCCAAAAATCATCTCACTCTAAGATGTTAATATTACGTTCCACCTGCATGTCATTCAATATCGCCAAATAAATAGGCAGACTCATTCATCTGAATGATAAAGTGCAGTATTGTGCAGGGCACTCTGCATTGAAAAGTAGCTGAACCATGTGTCTCCCCTGATTGGTGAGTCCGTCAGCCGTCACCACAACATCCACTTGCCCAAATTACCACATGCATTTGCAACACTTGTAACGGCGTTCATTTTGAAAGAAAAGGGAAAAAAACTTTGCTGAAATTGGCAGCTCTGCACATCCCTACATGCATGGTGGCAGGCTTCCAACTTTTGGGAGTGCAGCAGCTCCTATCACCTGAAGTTATAGGGCCGCAAGTAGAAAATTTAGAGGTGGCATGAATCACAAACTGACTCAAGAGGCAAATATTCACATTTCCACTTAATATATGGGCAGAAGTGTGGAGCAGAAGCCGGTCAACACCAGAAAATGTTCAACAATTAAAAATAAGTAATTGAATAAATCAGCAATCTTATTGGTCACACATTCGCGAGTAGATGAAAAGTTGAGTTGCACTTGGTCATATTTTAGGGGTTAAATACCAGCATTTAGAATCAATCTGGAGCCCTGCACTGCAGCATCCAGTGCTTCATTTTTTTCCATCATAATAATGGTCATCATTCTGGTCTAAGTGTGTTTCTGTTACCTGGAGTTCACTGAATGTGTGTATATTAACTGTGGGGTTCAACTGACTTACACTGTTCCTGCAACTTTTGTGCCGTGCAGTAAGACTCCCAGCTCATGCTGTTAGACGCCAAGTCAAAGCCAAGGCAACCCTTACAATGACATGGTAGGTTACTTTAAACACTTGGCCTGGTAAACGCGGGCTTGACTATTAAGAGATTCTTTGCCAGGTGCGGTACGACATGATGACTCCCATCCAGTCGTGAACAATATTACAAGTTAATGTTCAAACATCACATCAAGCACCTCATATCCCTCAGGGGTCTTCAAGTAAGCACACAATGCCACAGTGCGCTGCACGCAAATTATGAGAGCCTCTGGAATTGATTCGATGTTTTAAAGCATTTAGTTGACATGCAGGAACAGAGTGTATGAGAGTGTTTTGCCCCTACAACACTATAAGCGATTAGCATTGAAGAAAGACAGCATATAGATTACTGTAGTGAGCGTGAGAGTTTGGGTTTTTGAAATCAAGTGTGCTGGAAGAGGTAGACATCAAAAACACGCAGGATACCGGTCCTTGAGGACCGGAGAGTTTTGACACCTGTGTACTAAAGCATTCCAATACAAATGCAACTTCCCTTGCTAATCCATTTTATAATGCGGTACAGAAAGAAACACAATCACTTTCATTTGCAAAGCGTACGTGAATACAGCTGTTACAGCCAAATAAGAACGGCGGCTGCGCTGAACGGCAAGGCAGCATTAATTTTACACGACTATGGGGTGGAGAATATCAAACACACACACACACACACACAAAAAACAAAACTCCCAACGACAAAACTGCCTCAGAGTTGCAAACATCAGTTTCTACTGCACAACACCCACACCCAAACACAATAAAAATTTAAAGTCAAGTTATGAGGAGAAAGGTACACTATTTTTCATCCACGGCATGCGTGTGCGAGTGTAAGTGGAAAATGTGTGAGGCATTCTAGTGGGAAAAGGACATTGGTTCACCAAACCCTGTCAGTGTGCTTTGAGTGAGAAAGTGTATTTCCTTTCATATTTACTTCATTCATCACTTACATTTTCACACTTTTGTGCCAAGGGGAAGATTCGCTAAATAAAACACCCAATCTCCTTGTCTTCTTTCAATTAAGTGAACAGTCTAGAGAAGAAAAAAAAAAGACTGGCGTGTGATGGGAGTGGTTTAAGAAGAAAGGAGGAGGGTGAAATACAAGTATCGGGAGATGGACACAGCTGCGCACGCATCTAAAATCACATTACCTGCCTGCCGGTAATCCATCACTCCCACAGACAAAAAGCACATGGCAACCAGACAGGGAAACTGCATGGCAACAAGAACAAATGCCCCCCCCCCCCACCCCCCCACACACACCCATGTGTCAGTCACCACTCCTTGATCAATATACAACACCTGGCCAAAAATAAGGAATCACCATTTCACTCAATTGTTTACATTTGTGGGGAAAAAACAGGCATGACACAAAACTGAGCTATTTTCAAATTGCATACTTCTGGCAACGAGAACCATTAAATAATTCAGGAACAGAAATGTGACAGTGACTACAAGTTACTTGTTTAGACCAACGTTCTAACAAGCTCCTCTTGTTTTATGTTGAGAGGGAAGAAATTTCATCTGTGCTGCAACAGCACATTTGACAATAAAGTTGCATCCAATCCAAACAATGCGCTAACCACTGGGCCTACCTTGTCACACAGTTTGCAAACTCAGACTACATTAAATTGTATATCATCATCCTCATGAGGGTCTGGAGCCTATCCCAGTTGGCGAAGTATACCCCAAACTGGGCAGGGCATACACAGACAAAACAAACATTCACACTCACAATCACACCCAGAGATGATTTAAAGTCATCAATTAACCCACCATGCATGTTTTTAGAATGTGGGAGGAAACCGGAGGACCCAGACAAAACTCAGGCAAGCAGAGGGAGAACATGTAAACTTCACAGAGGAAGGCTGGGGCGCGGAATCGAACCCATGACCTCTGCACTGTGAGGCAATCGCTCTAACCCGTCAACTTTATCTTGTGATGTGTGATGACTCACGTGTTTGTCGCAGGTTCCTCTAATTTAGAAGGTGTGGGTGCACCCGCCCACCTAATGGGCGTGAGTGCACGTGTGTATCAAATAGGCTCATTCCTGGCTGAAGTAATTAGCTGGCAGAGTACAGAGGAGTGAGAGGAAGGGGAAGCTAGTGAGCAAAGATAAGAGTCCCACCAAACCTGCGGAGCACTCCATACATTAAGGTGCCTCGGATGTGTGGCAAGAGGCAGTGGAGCAGCACTGCTCAGCTCTCATGCGCTCAAGCAGGTGTCTCAGCTTCCACTGTGACGTCCACCCCCACCACCCCTTCCCCCCTCTCACCAGCTCCGTCTGCTTAACTCAATGACATCCACTACCTCATCTCTTAACCCATTGCCTCCTGCACTACCTCCTGCTGCTTCCTCTTCATCCCAGTCGACTACCTCTCATCTCCTCAGCACACGCCTTTCCTGGCTCGGCCGTATCTTCGCTCATCGTGGCGCTTAATCCCAGTCCAAAGAAAACAAGATTAGCCCCATCACATTATAATCTAAAATATGGATGGGTTCTCCTCTGTGCCATGCCAATAGTGACAACTAGCTTGACAAAGATAGATAATTCCTCAAAAGATCGTTAACTCTTGACAGATATAGTGCACTTAAGTCCGAGCATGTACTTGCTCAAGAAATCTCATACACAATCGAGACCCCGACCCAGGGTGTTTGATGTGTAATGAGAGAAACGATCAGCAGAAAGAATGGGCTCTTCCCACTCTGCTGCTCAGCAGTCAAAGAGGTGGTTGCAGCGTCTATTTATACATTCGCTCCTCTTTGGATTTTCTTTACTATGGAGCACACACACACAGAAAGAGAGAGAGAGAGACAGAGAGAGAGAGAGAGAGAGAGAGAGACAGAGAATGGCACACGTTCAAGAACATTCCTGGCCTTCTCTCCCCATCTCTTCCTCTGCTGCTTTGCTCCCTCAGTCTCCACTCCCATCCCCCTCTCTGCCCGTCTACTCCTCTTCTATACCCTCCCCCTCAGCCTTTCTCTGCTCCCTCCCTCCTGCTCAGCAGACGATATGCAGCAAGGCACAAATTCATTGGGGATAAAGAAACAGCGAAATACAGCTGGAGCATGGGAGTTGGGGGGGGGGGCAAAAGAGAAATGCTTTGCACTACAAGGAAGCAAAAAGCAGAGCAAATGGTGGAATAACTGGAATGGTGGAGTAAAGGAGGAGGAGGAAATCAATGGGAGGCAGGGAGGGAGGGTGGGAGGAAGGGGAGGGAGCTACATTGGTGGGCGTTCCTCAGCTTGCGCTTGGTGAGGTCAAAAGTTTATGATGGTTTTAATTTCACCTTTTCGCAGCCAATCAGAGTGGAGCTATGGCTACGAACAGAACTTTGACCCACACACACAAAAGATCGACTCACAATGTTTAGCCTCCAACTCAATTATCGTTTTGTTCTCTGATTACACTCTGGAATTGGAATAATTCCTCGCACTTTTTCCGAACACAAGTCCACTCTCACCGAGCAACAACGGAGGCACACCCCGCTTTGTACCAGCATGCTCAGCAGCGGGTGCATGAGTATGCATGTGTGTGTGTAGGCATGTAAGTGGGGCTTGTGTGTCTCTGGAGGGAGAAAGGCTACAGTTTGAATGTGGCACCAAGGAGGGGAGGGGACAGCTCTGCAAGAGAGTCAACACGGACTTGAGTGGAAATGCTTTAAGCCTTTAAAGAGACTCGGTGTGTCCGTGCGTGTGTTTGAATTTTCAATAGCCTCTCCACCAAATCTTTGTGCTTGTGTTTGATTAATCAACAGGCACACACAAACACGCTGCTCCCTGTTGTTCAATTCTGCTATCAAATGTAGCTGCCAACCTTTCAGAGAGTGAAAAGTGGAGGGGGAGAGTGAGAGACAGAGAAAGAACTGGGACGTGTGATCAATGTTCAACATGGGTTGAGATGAGCTCGGAAGACCTCCTTTTTCTTCTTAGATTATCAAACGTATCAATTTACACATTCCAACATGCAAGCCTCGTTGTTAAAATAGCACAAGGTGGTCACAGAAAATGCACTTCAAGTGTTTTATCCTCATGCTTTTCAGGCTTTCGCGTCATTGCTGTTCTCAACAATAATGATTTTATACAGTGTTGAAAAGAATCAAATTTTTGTTTCACTTGCATGATCCACCACCAGCATCAATCTCCTCATTTATCAATTACCTGATTAAATAGCAAACATCCCTCCAGTGGTGTTCCAGAATCAGAAGTTACACACATCACATGACGATAAATCAGTAATCTTAACGAGTCAAACACAAAATCAACACTGGTTGCCCAATAAATGAAGTTCCCTCCGGTTTTGTGCTAAATAGTGTAGACTAATGCTTTTATTATGAACCCAAAATCCAACGGGAAGCATGCATTTTTCACTCTTTCATTTTGTTTTATTTTATATAGCTCAATATTCTAAAAAAAAAAAAAATCTGAGGCTGCGGTTTTGCAAGCTTACATCCAAGAAAACGTTCTGAAGAGCTCGACGAAAAGTACTGTCGATGACTCAATGAGTGGCTCAATTCAAGTTATAATAATTGGGGACAAATTCCTGATGTCAAATTTTGTAAGTTTAATCAAACTGCCAATGTGGGGTAAAACAATTTGCATTGGCAAATACGCTTGAAGGTACGAGCGAGTTTGAAAATTCTCATAGACTAAATACTACCCATGTTGCATTGCTTTCCCCATAATGCCACGGGGTACTCTCTTTGTGCATGCGCCAGCAAAAACAAAACAACTAAAAAAACAAAAACACTGTCTTGTGACAGTGAATTCAGTTTTGTTTTGTTTTTTACTGTAAACGCGTTCATTTCCAAGGGCAATGGGCTTTGTTGTCACACCAAGGTTTTTAAGGTTGCACACATAAACCGGGCACTATCTCAACTGCCTTCTTCTGCTACTTGAATTCCCCTTGGAACACTAAAACCGCAAACCTATCCGATCAAACTCTGTGTGCCAGAAGCTGAGCGAAACCGAATCTTCCCTAAAACTTGTCCTTAACCCTTCCCCAGGACCTTATCCCGTTTGTTTGGTGGGTAAACAGAAACTCTCTGCAGCAAAAACAAACAGTGCACATTGTTTGTCCTGGAACCACAATCTCACAGCAACAAGCTGCCTTCCCTCCACCATTCGCGGGCTGCATTTGTCTGCTCTGTGCAGAGGAAATGTTTCACCGCAAAAGTAAAAAAGGTGAGCAGTCACATCCCACCCCAGTCAAAACAATACAATACATGCCGATTTATATAGAGAACCGAGTAGCTTTAAAAAGCACGTTGGCCGCACACCAGCTTTCAATGAGTTCAGTGTGTCTGTCATTGCTATGCGGACCTTGTATGGGATGAAATATGTGCCACCAGAGCATGGATGGACTGGATGCAATGGTGCAAAGTCTCAGAGATCAACAAAGGAGCGACTGCTGCATCAGGTAGGAGAAAACCGGTTCGAACTTGCACAAAAGTGCAAATGCTGGTTCCAGGGGTGTGGCATCTTTGACCTTCAACTACAGAGCAACTGCTACTGTTATAATAATAATGCTGCTAATTGTTCATTGGGGACGATATCGAGGCATCGACAAACGATATTCTGCATTTGACACAGTCACTCTGCAAGCAACATTCTTTTTGTATTGCGTGAAGCTGAGATACGTGCAAACATTTTCCATTTTCATGCATGAATTTTAGGTAATGATGATGACCCGCTCAGCAGCAGTCCTTGCGGCTCATGGAACGAGGTGGAATGCGGGAGGATGAATGAATGTCACCGGGACAAAAAACAGCCCAGGCATTTTGGGTTGGGATCGGCCACTCAATTAGCAGAGCATAACCAACTTGGGTTTTATACGTTTTACAAATGACCCCAAATATATACTGTATATGGGACCAAAAAACATTTAAATAGCAAACCATTTGATTATAATCCATTTCACTTACGGGTGGCTTTATTAGTTCAAAGCGCTTCCCTCTTATCTAAATGTTACCACCTGCTTCCCAGCATTTACACTTTTCCGGTCATGCTGTCCTGCAGTTTTGAAAGCCTCTATCATATGTTGCAGCTCCTCTACTCGCCTGCTGCTGCTTCAACCATTCAAATGTACAACTGTTAGAGCATTGCTGTTCCTGTAGTGGAGGCCACACCCTTCAGTAAACACGTGATTTTTGCACATTTTGCAACATGCACTCTCTTCATTTCTTGCTGTCATCTTGCTACACATGTTGAGTACACTCATGACTGTGAAACTAGCAGCGGGAGTGACCTGGACTGTAATATCCTGCTTGTCTCACTCAGTGTCTTGTCTATACTGCAGTTGCATCAAAGGATTGCCCATTCTGAGGGAAAGGATTCGGACAGCTACAATGTTAATTGGTTTCAGTTTAACTGTCTAAATTGTAAATGGGCCAATGGGGAATAAATAAATAAAATTCAGTAGCATTGATTCGGTCCCGGTATACTCTGGAAAAAGAAGAAAAGCGTGCACGATGGCTCATCCAAAACATCACGTCACTCGCTTCCCAGAAAATATTATACGCTTTTCATGAATTTTTTCATGAATATCGGCCACCGATCGATTGGAGCATCATTGGAGTGTGTTCACACATATTATATATATACATATACACACACACACACTACAATATATTATGTCTTTTTCACTCATTAGGTAATGTAATCTTAGCAACGTTAGTTAGAACGCACATGACGCGAGCTACTGCTTCTCTGACGAACTTAAGATTGGCATAGCTTGCTCCAAAGCGCATCTGTGTTTGAGAGTGTTGTAACCTGATTATTGTGGGAACTGTGTAAGAAAAATAAATAAGGACTAGGTGAACGTGACAGTCGCTGCTGGGTCTGTTTTTTTTTTTTTTTTTAAATCAATCCTCACGCCTTCCAAAATAAACACATTTTTACTCAAAATCTACTTTTTGATTTGAATGTTGGATTATTTGTTTCATAGTATGATCTCTTTTTTGGTCAACTATAAAATATCTCATTTGCTTACCTTTATCTCTGTACTTTCCTGTCCTCCCTTTTCTTCTTTGAGCCTTAAAAGTCTCTCTGAAGTCTAAATCGAGATTAATCCTAGTAAATCAAGTCTGCCCTCAAGTTCAATTCCGAATGAATGTTTTGAGTCTTTTTAATGCTGAGGGTATCTTTCCAAAGAAACTGTTGTAGATGGCACAGTGCCCACAAGCTGGTGTCACTTTGTCACCTCCCCTTCTGTTTGTGAACTATACAGTCAGATGCGATCTGGCTTTAATCTTACATATCAAAGAACAGCTAGGCGGCTGTGAAAAAGAAGAAGGGTACCACTGTGAACCTGTGTGCTCTCCTACTCCCCCTTCAGTATGGGTGCCACCACTGAGGCGAATAACCCCTCAAAGTAATTATGTTTAGCTCCAATTAATTAATCACAACTCGCTGAAGTCTTTACAAATGTTGTCACTGATTGGTTTATTGTAAACATCATGCGTGGTTATGATAAAAGGCATGAGTTCTCTTAAAATCGGACCCGGAACTGCTGGCTGTGCTCACAAAAGGGAACATTCGATCACATCTTGAGCTCCCTGCCCTGAACACCTGGTGCCAAAATCAGGTGTGAAACCAATGGCAGAGGCCATAAGCAAGGGTATTAGCAGCTGCACCCGAGTGCAAAACACCACCAACTCCTTTTGTGATGGCAGGAGTGCAGCCAAGGCCTCGGGCACTAGAATGCAGCAGCAGGGAGCGTGTCTGCAGGCCGGGACTGGCAGCTCCTTGTGGACCTGGAGAATTGGTTGAAATTCTAACGACATATCACCAGTACCACCTTGAGGCCAGATATAATTGTGGTCTCCAAAACTACAAAGACATCCTCATCATGAAGCTGAAGGTACCACAAGAAGACTGCTTGGGGGAGGTACATGAAAGAAAGAGGACCAAATATGAACACCTGGTGATCAGCTTTTGAGAGCATGGCTGGAAGGTGAAGTGTATGCCCAGCCGAGTAGGTTGTGGAGGATTTGGGGCTCAGTGGGTGTACAGAGCCCTCAGCGTGCTGGGCAGTGCATGAGAAGTAAGGGCCAGCCAGAGCCATCGAGAACATCGGTGAAGCAGCCGAGAAAGCCTTGAAATGACTCTGGATCCAGACAGAAGGTGCATGGGAACAAACGAATGGCACGTGAACACACACACACACCGCAACCTGATCGACCATAGGGGGGGTCAACTGGAAGAGGGTGTATGATGTTGCAAGACCCAAATCATTTCAAGTCACCAGATTACACCGGTGACGTTCCATTATTAGTGCATCACAAGATGTACTTTTGAACAATATATTTAGAAAAACATCATATAAAGGACTTTAATGGGTCTTTATGATATATTTAGGTATTTATTTCGAGAGCTTTGACTTTATACTCTATATCTATATATCTATCTATAGATGTATAGATATAGATATATCTATCTGTATATAAATATATAGATATATAATTTTATATAATTATTTTTCCATTTATTGATGGATCTGCTTTGGCCAATATTGTCACTCAACCAGTAAAATCATGTGACAGTGTCCTAACAGGACAATACTTCGCACAACACTATTCTCCACCGAACACCAGAGGCCGGAGCTAAAGGTCCACTTGCAAGTCAATTATTAATTACTTGTTTTCTTTTTTTCCCCTGCCCCACTGCTCAGTCTTCTCTTCTGTGTCTCTTCTCCCAATTGTAGTTTACTCACGCTGCCCTCCATTCACACATTCTACAACCCTCCTGACTTCTACCCCTTTATATTCTTCTTGTTGCTCAGTGGAGAAACTCTGGTATTTCAAGGCCTGATGGGTTAGGGAGGAAGTGACTGAAATAACATTTATTGGCAGAGTCCTCATTTAAAATTCTAGCTTTTATTATCCTCATTCTCGGATGAAATTGTGCGGAAGCACCTAAGATGACAATGCATGAAATTCTTAGCCATATTTTGGGGGGCTTCATTCTACTAAATGTGTGATTTAGTATGAGCATTTTTTTATCATCATCTATCACATTAGGTTGGATAATCAACAAAGAAAAACTCTCTCTGATGGTAACAGACTAGAGGTAAGATCGGGCCGCCCGAGCCCGAACATTTCAGGTCGGATCGGGCCTTAAAATGTCAATCATTGCTTCGGGTTCGGGTTGGGCTTCTCTCTCGCTTACTTTTGGGGGGTTTCGAGGCCATCAATAGTTTTGACCACGAGAGACCGTGGTTCGCAAAAAAACAGAAGTCCCCTCATCTCAACACGTACTGTACTAAACTCTTGCAATGACAATTCAAAGAAATCCTCCCTGTCTCCGTCTATGATCCACCCATCATTATTCTTTTTTGTCTCTCTGCTTCTCTCTCTTATCGTGCCACGCTAGATTCTTAAGGACGTACTGCTGCGGTGGTTTATGGCCCAATTTTCAACCCGTCAAAATGACGGAGACGGCCTTAAATTTTCCCCGTCCACTCTTAAAAAAAATCTGTTAATGATCGAAAATTGTCCGTTAATGTAACCTCTTCAGAAACATAAAAGATGTAAATGTTTATACAGTCTTGTTTAACTTTGATTTCGTTCCAAAAGACAGGCTTTGTTATCAGAAATCACCCCTTCTCCACCCGAGTCCTCACAAATAAAATATGAAATGTCGGGTTTGCTTCGGGCTCGGGCCTGCAAATCAAGCTAAGTGATCGGGCTCGGGCCGGGATCGATTTTTTAGGACCGATCTTAGCTCTATAACAGACATACAGCCAGTAATAAACCATTGAGTCCAAATGATGAAGTAAACAAATCAGCCTATCACTGCTCTCAATTGAGCCATTAAACAGTCAGACCTACTGAAGTATTCACGCCACAAGCAGAATAGTTAAAAAACAAACAAAAAAATCAAATAGTTGTTATAAAAAACTAATAATAAAAATTAAACACAAAATTATTTGCGTGTTACCATGGTAACATCAACACAACAAAGTCCAAAGGTAGTTTCAGCCTTGATCGCTTATGAAGAACCGCCTCCCAGAGCTGCTGTTTGAAGGCATGTGGACATTCAACCTCAATGGTCTCTTTTAAGGGTGCTCCATAGGCTTTCAATAGGGTTGAGATCAGGTTGTTCTTCCTTTTAAACTTGTAGGTTCTATGTTTTGTCTGGGTTTTTAATTTTTATTTTTGCAGCTTTGGACAGGGCTTTGTTTTATATGATCATTATTTTACTGGGAAAGGTACAGTTGTTCTTTTTAGATCATAGTGGGAAATGGGTTGCTTGAAACTACCCTACCTATTTTGCAGGGGTACTTTTAACACCTTCAGGCACAGAAACGGGGACCATCATCTGACTCTACATTATATCAGCCCAAAACATCACCGTGCCAAATCCTTGCTGACATTGCAGCCTTGTTGGAACACGGAGGCCACCAACCAACCAAGCAGAACCCAATTCATGTGTGCCATCCCAGGTAACACGACATTCAAGAGCGGATAAAAGTGTTATAAAATGAGGCTTTGTTTTCTAAACTCTCCTTGTGAGAAAGGAACACTTCAGAGCAGGGGCCTCCAAGTCCAGTCCTCGTGTGCCCCTATCAAGGCCGTTTTATCTGCAACACCTGATTCAAATGATCAGGATCATTATCAGGCTTGTGCAAAGTGAACGGATGAGCTGATCGGTTGAATCAGGTTACCGGTACATATAACATAGGCTGGATAGGGACTCACAAGGACCGGACTGGCAGAGCCTTTGCTTTAGGGCCGTGAAATGATCACGGATCAAGAGACTGCGGGAACTTCACAGACACCATCCATCCATCCATCCATCCATCTTCTACCGCTTATCCGGGGCCGGGTCGCGGGGGCAACAGCTTTAGCAGGGAAGCCCAGCCTTCCCTCTCCCTAGCTACTTCTTCCAGCTCTCCCTGGGGGATCCCGAGTGGTTCCCAGGCCAGCTGGGTGACAGTCTCTCCAGCGTGTCCTGGGTCTTCCTCTGGGTCTCCTCCCGGTGGGACATGCCCGGAACACCTCACCAGGGAGGCGTTCAGGAGGCATCCGAATCAGATGCCCAAGCCACCTCATCTGGCTCCTCTCGATGTGGAGGAGAAGCGGCTCGACTCGGAGCCCCTCCCGGATGACCGAGCTTCTCACCTTATCTCTAAGGGACAGCCCGGACATCTTGCGGAGAAAACTCATTTCGGCCGCTTGTATCCGGGATCTCGTTCTTTCGGTCACGACCCATAGCTCGTGACCATAGATGAGGGTTGGAACGTAGATCGACCGGTAAATTGAGAGCTTCGCCCTTTGGCTCAGCTCCTTCTTCACCACGACAGACCGATACAACGTCCGCATCACAGCAGACGCTGCACCGATCCGCCTGTCGATCTCTCGCTCCCTCCTGCCCTCACTCGTGAACAAGACCCCAAGATACTTAAACTCCTCCACTTGGGGCAAGATCTCCCCCCCGACCCGGAGGGGGCACTCCACCCTTTTCCGACTGAGGACCATGGTTTCAGATTTGGAGGTGCTGATTTTCATCCCAACCGCTTCACACTCGGCTGCGAAACGCTCCAGTGAGAGTTGGAGAGCCCCGTTTGAAGGAGCCAACAGCACCACATCATCTGCAAAAAGCAGGGATGCAATACTGAGGCCCCCAAAACAGACCATCGGGGCCGTCTGTCCTCGTCCTTTTAAAGCACTTCCGTCCGAGTCCAAAACACGACATGTCTTGACACATTACACAAAGCCACACTTTTAAGAAATGTGCAGGACTCTCGTAAGCAAACATTGGCATATTTATCACGCATAAGCCTCAGTACCGAACCTTATTTTCAGTAACAACGTAATTAGCTGTTGCAGATAAGACTGGCCATCAATCAAACAAAAGTGACAAAACTCTTTTTATTTTTAATGGCTCAATGGTAAGCAACTCAACATTAGTATTTCACAACACAAAAATACCTTTGACGATAAAATAACAATAAAAACTTTACTTTTAGAAATCCGTGCCTCAAATGGGAGGGCATAGGCACCTTGGTGGGCGGGCACGGAGAGACATACAGCAGCGAAAGCTTTCTTAACCAGATGTGTTTACAACTGTTTGAGTGTCAATGCAGATAGCATTTAGCTGCCAACACAAATAGCGTCATCAGACTGAACGGCGAAGTGTAAACTTTTTGGGACGGAGGACGAGCGCTCTCCTCTTGTCTGCTTGAAGCAAAGTGAAGTTACTCCCTCCCACATACAAACTCAGTGAAGACACGAGACAAGTAATGCATCACATTCAGTATGATTGGTGTAATGGCGGATTACACATGTAAGACGGGCTGGGTGTGTTTCTGTGAGTTGTCAGTGAAATGCCTGTCCGTAGGTACATAACCCGGTTAGGACT
The DNA here is from genome assembly GCF_025434085.1 of Hippocampus zosterae. Taxonomy (NCBI): domain Eukaryota; kingdom Metazoa; phylum Chordata; class Actinopteri; order Syngnathiformes; family Syngnathidae; genus Hippocampus; species Hippocampus zosterae. The sequence goes on from NC_067452.1 coordinate 24,529,640, forward strand.
AAAGGGAAGGATGGAAACCCACTTCCATCTTTGCTTAGTCCATCCTTTTTAAAAAAGTTTCTCATCCTCCGTCTTCCGACAGCAAAACGGGCACCCGTCCGGGATGGACTGTTCCGTCGCTGGGACGGAACAGTCCATTGCTGCGAGTAAGAATACAAGTCTCCTGTCAATCTGGCTATTGGCATCAGTCATCGAAACAGCCAGGCGAAACAAAACAAAAGTTCAACGGAAACACTAAAATTGTCATAATAATCAACTGCATATTTCTAACAGTGTGAGCTGGACATTTTAAACCGTCTCCCCCTAGAAAAAATCAAATGCACTTATTGACAGTAGATCGCAATTGTTTTCCAATTACATGGGACAGACGTACAGCAGCATGACCAAATTAGATTCACCACCTACACAAGAGGTAGGGAACTCCAGTTCCTCAAGAGCCATATCTTGCCTGTTTTATAGCTCTTACTACTCCAAAACATCTGATTCAATTGATTGTGATCGTTTCAAGCTTCGACAGAGCTTTCTCATGATTTGAGAATCAGAAGCGTTGGTGTAGGGAGGGATCTACAAAAGGCAGGACATGGCTCTCAAGGAACCGGAGTTCCATACTCCTAACCAAGAGAAACCCAAACAGTATTTTGAGGGGGGAAAAAATCCAAGAGGACAGACCCACTGCATCTTTTTCTCATATTGGGTGAAATCAATATTAGTAGTCCCTTGCCCCCACTCCCTTCAAAGAGACTGTGTCAGAGATTTTAACAGACTGTCACTGTTGTTTACTAGGTCTCAGATCCCACAGGACGTGAGAAAGAGAGAAAGGAAAAAGGATGTGATGTCCAGAGTTGGCACACCAAAGTAGTTGCCAAAAAATGAGCTCTCTATGCTACTTTTCCATTTGCCGGCATAACAGACGAGCATACTAAAGGAAAAGGCTCGAACTCTGCTGTGTCCTCATCCAACATTGTGTGATTCAGCACCTCAGTTGAAGCCTAATCCAGTCTGATCTGCACATCATATGAAAATCTTAGCCACCTGGATGTCACTGAGAAGTTGCACCCGGCCAAGAGCTCAATTTAAAGAGTGCCTGCAAGGCATTGCGTTTGCTGGCAAGTCTGCCACCATGCAGCTATAGCTGCTATAATACGACTCATTTTTCACCTCACTGTCATGACATTCTCTTCCACCTCTTTGCAGTTAACTACATCCCAGATCACAACCTGATATAGAAAAGGTAGCTGATAATTCTAAACATAAATACTTTGTACTCACAGTCGGGATAGGGATCACGCCGCCCCGCCAATAGCGAAAATCTGCGTATAAATGACGACCATTGAAATGCATTGGCGGAAAATGATCGTTTTATTTTGTTTTAACCGAAACGCTGAAAAATATTCAATCGATGTTTTCAATGAAAAATGGGGAGAAATGGAAGAGGGGGTGTTGAAATGTTTTTAAAATGCAAAAAAAAAAAAACATTCAAAACCGCAGGTGCCGAACCGCGAGTATGCAGGGGTCTCCTGTACTTTAATGCAGAATATTTCCAAAATCAACCATTCCTGCCAGATCGCCTTTGTGCTTTAGTTCTCTCTTTAGCGTGGTGTGGTTGATGAGGAATGAACAAGCGTTTGAGAAATCACAGCACATTGCCACCTGGGAAGGGATGCGAAGAATTAGTCAATCGGATGCTATTCACTTGGCGGGCCCGGTATGCTGCTCCAAATATTGGTGATGAGGTGGGTGTAGCGGACCTTGGAAGGACTATCAGGATATGCTGAAATGAATGATGACCCTGGAGCTGCTGGAAGGAGATGATTGTTTGTGTGTGTGTGTGTGTGTGTGTGTGTATGTGCGTGGCAGCAGCAGCAGAGCAATAGTGGCGGAGTTGTGGGAAGGGGAAGGTAGGACGACGGTAAACCGAGTTGAGGCGGTGGTCACGTAATAGACGGGTTCAGGCAAAGTTGAAGCTGCTGCCTCACTGGGCTGCATCTGGTAACATTTACGTCGACTGCTGCCCTGTAAATAGTGTGTGTGTGTGTGTGTGTGCGCAGAACAGTCAAAAGGCATAAAACTAAGTCTGGATTTTTTATTACAATGGAAAATAAGTAAAAACAAAGAGCACCCTTTCTTCAAGCCACACCTCCATGTGAGGAACCCATTTAACAATCATCTATTAACCGAAAGCAAGGAAAGACATGAAACTACAGCCCTTTTCAAGTGTCTTTGAGGAAAATGCAAACAGGACAGATTGAGCTTTAGAAGTCCAAGTTTTTTAAAAGACCTTTTCTGACCAGCACCTCAGTTCACTGGGGAAATTGTACAATACATGGGGAACAAATTGCAATACGTTAATACGTTCTCATGTCCACTGCTGGCCATCAGGGGACTTAAAGGCACTTTACCAGTTGCAAAAGAGAGAGAGAGCAAGAGAGAGAGAGAGAGCAACCCTAGATGCTGTCTTAAATGAAAATGAATTCCAAAATAGTTGTTATTTATGAGACAAAAAAATACTGATGGAGCTGGCTTGAATAAAAAAGACCAATGTGTGTTGGAGAATGAGAAGCAAATCCAAACCAGGGTCTTTCTCTAATTTGACCAGCTAAATATTTTAGCAGAGCCTACACAGCACACGTGCAGGGGTCCTTCAATGCTTGTTGCTTTATTAGCAAAAATAACGATGTGTGTGGCTGTATGTGTGTGTGTGTGTGTGTGTGTTCACGAACAGCATGTCAACAAAGCGCTTTAGTTGCATTGGTCACTTTGAAGTAATTTTATCTTGGCCTGCCTCTACTCTTCGAGCAAGCATCCGACAGTGTGTGTGCTGCATGATGCTCAGTTCAGCGCTGGATGAACGACCTTGAGCAGGCGCGAAGGGTTGTGTTGCTGTGGCAACCAAGCCTCGCGCAACCAGTAACAGCTGGATGCTCCAGCACGGCGTGAATTTTTGTGGGTGTCGCCGCTTTATTACAGCCACTCTTCCCCTCTCATTTACCCCCTCCTCCTCTCACTCCTCATCTCCCAGTCTCTCATTCGTCATCTCGCTTACATGCAAACACACCACGACATGATCACATACACAAAGGAAAGCCTCCTTCCCCAATAACAATAACACCAACTTAGCTTGAGTATGCCACTTCAGAAATCAAATCAAGTCCTTTGTGTATATGTGGAAAGACAGAGCAGCCATGAGAAGCACTAAACAACAGGAATCCAGAGCCACGGGCGACGAACAAACTCGCACGTAGGAAAGGCATCGAGATGGCCACTTGACATTCCTCTCACAGGCAAAAATGAAATGAGTGGAGGGGAGAGAAGGGCTGTGCCGAATCATTCCAGCCAGAGAAAGGAAAAGTGAAACACCAAGACTGTGCTGTCAGTTGTTGCCATAGCTTTGTACCCACGCACATCTCTTTCCTCATCGGCTTGCATCGCAGATGTGCAAATTTTCATGAATGAGATTATTTTCCTGACCGCAAGCTATCTATGATTTTAAAAATACGACAACAGTAATAAAATGCAGCTTTACGCCTCTATTCGTTTGAAATCATTCAGACAGTCATTGTGATGTCCTCAAATTCCAAGTTTGAGAAGCTTTGGAATTTTCAAGTTTTTAATGTACCACTGCCCACGCAAATGCAAAATCCGAAAATATCACAGGAATAAAAGTCTTATAATTTATACGGAAACTTTCTTTTTCTTACATTTTCCAAGTTGGGGTGAAGCTTAGCAGTGACTATGCCTGACCCATTCAATATTGATACCACAACAACAGTGTGCTCGAAAAACACGCTGGCTGCTGTCTATTCAGACAAAACAAAATATTGTCTGACCCCACCTTTGCAAGTGAATAGTAAAAAGAAATGGAGACGGATAGAAAGAAAAAAGAGGTAATAGACAAAGAAAAAAAAGAAAGAAACAAGAGAGACAGACAGACAAATTATTTTCCATTCCAGTTATCTGGCCTGTGGTTTACATTTATTTTATTTTCCAATCCAACCATGTAAATGATTTATCATCAAAATTAGAAAAATAGCTGAATTTGGATATTTCTTGTTCCAATATAATTTTAAAAAGAGACAGCAGCAATAAATAAATAAATAGAAACAATAACAAACTTGACCTTGTACAAGTTCGTGTCAAATAGGTGGTCGGGATGCTGGGGAGGCTGGGGCGCATGTGACCCCAAGGAATGGTGGCTGGATAATGAATAGCTGACAAAATTGTCATTAGTCAACAGAGTAATGAAAATGTGTACATTTATTTATTCTAAAGCATACTCGACTACCCACGGAGAGCCCATTTGAACACACGCACTTTTACGCCATTCATTAGTCTATCAATCTCCTATGATCCAATATGTTTTAAAAATTGCACACAAGCAATGATTTAATTAACAATGTTGACAAAATAACCCAAATTGCCTTCAAGAGGGTTTCAGCCTCGATTTTGTCAATGAGTTTTTACTGCCACCTTTGGCTCACCGTGAGGGGCTGAGGAAATGATCCTTCTAGTTTTGGACATATAAATAATTTAAAATTGAGGGGTTTTTTGCAGTTTGACAACAACACTTACTGTGTTGTCCTTTTTAAATGTTGGCTTGTTTTAAAATGGCAACAAGGTATTATATGGAAAAATTGCTTGTGTTATGACTATTTTAAAAATACGCGTGCTGGCATGAAATAAGGCTGAGAGGCATCGACCACCAGACAGCATCAGGACAAAAATGAGTGCGCTTCAGGAAAAAAAAAAGACCCCTCCTCCACAGAGCCGAATCAATGTGAACCAGTGAAGATTAATTCCCGTTTAACACATCCTGACACATGGAGAAGGGGCCTCAATAACAACAGGACAACAGTTCAGTTGACACATTGCGGCTTGGTGGCACAGGGGATAGCGGTCAAAACACCCCGGAAAGACGAGCGAGAATGGAGTAAAGCGTGTCGAGTCAGAAAGCGATTCCGCAGCAGAGAATAGTGCACATTCGACCAGGAGAAAACAAAACAATGGAAGAATTCCAGGTAGAATTCCAGCAAGAGGCTCCACCTGTGCCCCTCCTCCATTGGATAGCCACATCCTCCTCATTCTCACAAGCTTCCCAGGCTGGTGATGGGTGAGGTCCAGGCTCCTCAGCCCTGCCCCCAGCGCCTGACCCACTCACGAACATCCCCCGCTAACCTCTGTCCCCATTCCCCCCTCCCCCCACTTCAGCAAACATTGTGCATCACTGTCACCCGCCTCCTCATCTCACCATCCGCTTATAGCCAAGACCAGCCAAGACCTGGGCCACAACACAGGCACAACTGTGAATCCGTTAGAAGAGGGGCGCTGTGGCAGATGCTGGTGATCGACTGCGCTGCCATGCTGTTTCACATGGGAGGCAGGCAGCAGTGCCAGACGATGTGCAGTGCTACTGTACGGTGTTCACGTGGTTTCCAATTATTGAGGCCACTGCACGATTGATTAGTCCCTAATTAAATGAGTCTGTCCATTTTCAAAGCTCATCTTGAAAGACATTTTTATTGTTTAGCTTTCGACTCAGCAGGCGACCTGGCATTGTTTGAGTGTTTTATTGTAAATACTGTCTTTATTTTTATGCCTGCTTTTTACTTTACATACAGCTTTTTGTATGCAGCTATGGTTGTTTTTAAAGGGTCCTGTAATCATGAGGCGGACGTATTAACCAGTCTACACCGTGCCGCATGTTGTCAAGGTTAAAATGAAAAGCATCGGAAAGGCAAATATTATATAATTCAAGTAATTATTGTTCTCATTCAGAAGTGAAGCTTTAGCTATAGGCTTTTTCCTAATTCTTTTTGAACAGTGAAGTGTATATTTTAATAATACTTTTTTAATTATGCACAAATAAGGATTCATTCATTTATTCCATGAATTAAATTCCATTTATACAATGTAAATACAGACCGACTTGCAATCAGTCCAGGGTGAGCTCACCTCTTGCCCACTGTCAGCTAGGATAGGCTCCACCCACCGCAACCATTAATAGGATAAATATTAGAGAGAGAGAGAGAGAGAGAGAGTAAATGACAGATGGATGAATGGATTTATATGAGCAGAAATAAAGTTTCCTTCCGAATGAAGGCTCAATCTTTCTGGATCTTAAACATCAAAGTCCGCCACACAACTCCACAAGTACACTAAATAATCCTGTTTTTCCCAGATAAAATGATCAATAAATACTGGATGTATACTGAAGTCAGTGCATATCATACAAGTGTTGTGTGCTTCTCTTCTGTTCCAACTTCCTGCTTGTAGCTATTTAACTGCAAAGTAGAAATTAAACCAAGCCTGTCAATCAATGAAAACAACAACACAGAGATGTATTTAAAAAAACTAATTCAAGCAATTAAGCTTTCCATATGTACAGTCAACCACGACATGCATCGAGTTTACTCCCTTTTGGCTGACCCAGAATGTGGGGAGCAGACAGTACAGATGAGCTCATTTGGGACGAGGCTTTACGTGCACATCCCCACATTATGACTGACAGAGTATCAAACAAGGGACCTCCGGCGTTACAAAGTGTAGGTGCATGGCCGCTCTGCTGCCCCCTGCAGATATGCACTGGGGGGAGCGTTCCGGATGATAGAGCAAATGACATACTGTACAGCAGACACTACAGGGATAAAGAGAAACAACGAGCACGTACACTCTTTCACCTCTGATACTTTCTTGCGAAGCATTCTCGCTTTAATGCACAAACATGTACTTTAAATACTTTTTCATCGCTCGGTACGGCGAAGGGAATCCGGCTCTTGCAGATAGACAGCATCTTTCCACAAATCGCATGCTTGCACCAGCAAAACCCAGGCTCACGGCTCTCTCAAAGCAATGCGCGCAGTTCACGATATGCGCAATCGTGGAACAGCGAACCTTAAACTCCCTTACCGTCGGTACCGTGCCGTGGACAGCGTGTCTTGCAAGCTGCCAGCCGACCGTCGCTGTCAAACGCCGCGACCAAGCGTTCACCTCTCGCCTCACGCTGGTCGCGTGCGAGTTTGGTTTTTAAAACATAAACTTCCAGACACGTTAAGCGGAAACACTTGCCACCAGCGGCGCGTGTGCGTAAACTCGGCAGCTCGTGTGAAGTTTGCATGATGAAATAAAGATGCAAAAGGATACATGTTTAATCATTTTGCAACGTTGGAAATGAAATGTTTAGTGTCATTTCGAAGAGCGTACACTCTGCCCTCCGCACCGCACCGATACCGATTTGCGTGCACTGCCGCAGGTTAACACAAGTAAGCATTTCCGTCCTCTATCGATCTCACCGCAAACCAAATGCAAAGTCTCGTCAAATTCGTGTATGAATGTCCAAAAGCATGCGTGAAGGCCTTACCTTAAAAACGTATCTGTCTACCCGATCGATAATTTCGTCTTTACACCATTAACTCTCCGCCATCTTCGACACTGTTTGTTTAAATGAGAAACACTCCCGGAGCCAAACGAAGCCAGTTCTGTAAGTTGAGGCGTCGCAGGCGGTTGTGGGAAATGAAGTTTACCCGTTGAAAGCATTTCTGCTCTCGCCTTGCTGTTTATCCCGGAAATGGACTACAAGCAGACGACACCACCACGACGGAGAGAGCAGGGGATGTGAGGGTCTCACGGGGGCGTTCGCTGTCTGTCTCGCCGCTTGCAGACTGGTGTCAGCGACTTCAGCAGGTCGGCCAAAGGTGACAAGGTGTGAACCTTCACTTGACCTCCAGACAACTGTCAAAATGCCTGGCTTGGTTCGAGAAACTGTTTTGTTTTTACTGACGAACAGCGACAATATGAGACTGACGCATATTGGACCTAACATTTTACAACAAACAAGTCAAATTGACAAGCATAAAGATTTGGGTGAAAAAATGTCACATCATTGGATGTTAAAATTTAGTTCAGTCACTACAGCAATGCTATAAAAAATAATAATAATAAGGAAAACAAATACACCGGATGGAACCATAAGATTGTTGTTTATATTTGGACAAAATACGCGCATATGTGAAAAACGCAACTTCTGAATATATTTATTCATTCATTTTCCGAACCACTTCATCCTCACTAGGGTCGCTGGAGCCTATCCCAGCTGTCTTCGGACAGTAAGCGGGGGACACCCTGAATCGGTTGCCAGCCAATCGCAGGAGACACAGAGACGAACAACCATCCATGCCCACACTCACACCTCGGGACACTTTAAAGTGTTCAATCAGCCTCCCATGCATGTTTTTGCAATGTGGGAGGAAACCAGAGTACCCGGAGAAAACCCACACAGAACATGCAAACTCCACACAGGGAGGGCGCAGGTGGAATAAGAATTGAACCCGGTACTTCTGCAGTGTGAAGTTGACGTGCTAACCACTGGACTACCAGGCCGCCTTGGATATATTTAATATTTATGAATACATTTTTCAATGCATGGATGATCCACTTTGAAGCAAGGAACAAAATAAGCACATGTGATTTTCATTCCAGTGCAAAGGGCTCGCTTGTCATCAAAATTACCATTCAAGGACAGCACAAAACAGATGAAAAAAACCCCAACAACATTCGGTGCACTCTTTTTGTACATTTTTTTCACACAAAATCAACTCACTCAAAATGTCAACTTTATTTCGTTACTATGTTTGTCTTGCATAACATTCCAAATCTGCAAACAAACAAACTACTCCTCACGTTGCAGTATTGGGCAGTCGAAGTCTCAGTGGTAAGCACAACTCAGACATGTCAGACAGTGGTGATCGGTTGTATTACAACTTAAAAATACAGTCAACTACTGCCTATTGTCAGTAAGACACCCGCGGGTTTGCTTAATATTGTTTTTTTCAATATTTTGAAAAAATGTTCCCCTCATTTTTTTAGTTGAAAACGTATTTTCATCAGTATTTTTTTGGGGGTGGGGGCTTGTAAAAAAATAACAAAGTTCAAAAATCTTTGTTTTTAGGAACAACATTATTTTTTTTAATTAGTCGACGCCACTCAGTGTGTGTTAGTGTCGCCAGTTGCCCACCCTTTTTTTTAGATTGACTGCATTAAAGAGGTGGGTGATGTTTATACTTTTGTTTATTTCCTGCACTGTTTCTCAAACTTACTGGGCCAAGGCCCTTATTTTACATTATACATCTCATGGCATACCACCAAACAAAAGTGTCATATATGAAAACTGAAATAATAATAATGATATCGTCTCAATTTATTCACAATGTATTTACTCAGGTGAAATCTGGAGCTGTTTGTTTAACATATACAGTACTCACATGGAGCCATGACTTATTTTGTTGTATGACTGGTAACAGCTTTATATACGGCAGTGCTTCTCAATTGCTCCCCACCAACTCCTGCAGGTTGAAAAGGGCATTTCGCCCACCCGCCAAATTTTCACCGTGACTATAAATAGTATCTTTTGTCTATAATATTGTTTTGGTCAAGTAGCGCGTGATGGTAGTGGACCCAAAAAGCAGGGAGGCAGGAGTCGCTGAACATAATGTAGAAACAAAAACACTCACAGGGTCACACTGAAAAAAAACTGAATGAGGAACATAAACAAAGTCCCGAAAACCTGAATAAACCAAAGTAACAAACAAACAAAAGCCCATGACAGAACCACAAACAATCCGATCCCGAGTGGTCGGCGTGGCAGTCCTTTTAATAAAACAGAGCGAATGACATGACCAACAGGTGCGACACTGGAGGAGAAGCCTTCCAATGACATCGGTTGGTTCCAAACGGTAGCAAAACATTTTACAATACATACAATACATGCTGATTTATATCCCTATTAGCAGCAACAATAAGAATGACGCTGCCACCTACTGAAGTGAATATTCAATTACACTTTATTCTAGTATGGCCAAAAAAAAAATACAATAAACCTGTTCCCTGAGGTCACACGTGCAGCTCCTATGGGGGCCCACCCCACTATTGGGGTGGGCCCCCATAGAATGGCTGAAATAGAATGGCTGAAATAAAGGTTACTTGTACCTTCTTTCATCTGATTTTTAATAAATTAGTTGGCACTATACATAGCTAGCATCGATAGATGAATAACTGTATCTGAATAGCTATAGATATAGCTGTAATTTACAAATAATAGTTTTCAGACAAATAGTAGCTCATGGCACCCATGATAATCTGCCATCGCTTTTTGGGAAATTCTGATTCACTGTATCGCCATAAACAACAGCATGTTTCTGAAACAGTGGCAAACTGAATACGTCATAAAATGGAAAGATATTAATGTTACTCATCAGCATTATGCCTGATAACATCTTTCTACTGAATGAATTTTAACTCAATTCATTTGTGTCAAAAGCCTTGTTTTGTCAATACAGTAACGTTGACAAATTAATATAGTTTCATATATGAAACGGTCAGACTTTGTATGCTACTGACCTATATGTCATGTTTAACACTTATTTATTGCGTGGTACACAAAGATTTGTGTTTTAATTGGAACTCTTAGTATAGAAATGTTACCGTCATTCAATAACTCTCCGCTGTTTACGCCGGAGCCGGCCTTCTGTGAACTTGCTTTGTGTGTTTGACTGGAGGGACTGTCGCTCCTCCAGGCCAACCATCTCTTAAAGATGAGACCCATATGCAGGCTCCATATGCGAGCTGGCGGGTCCAGCATGGAGCACTGACGTCTTTGCCAGGTGGCCTATGAATTGGGACGCGTCGGCACAGCGGTCCAAACGCTGCCAAGATACACTAAGCAAGGGACAGAAAGCAGCAGAAACCGTCGCCATGGTGATACCAGACAGACGAGAGTGCAGATAGCTGGATAGACACACACACAGGCACACACAGTCAATATATCCTGTTGTGACAGTGACAGTGTGAAGGCAAGAGAATGAGAAGTGAAGAGAAGGGTGAGAGAGAATCGCGACAAGATGATGAGATAGTGGCATTTAGTTTGGAGTAAGGACCAGATCACAGATAATGATAAATACCACCTATTTCCTGGGTAGGTGAGAACATCAATAAGTGGGCAAAAAAGTAAAGTCAAGTCAAGTCAACAGTATTTATAGAGCACTTTCAAACAGTCATCGCTGCATACAAAGTGCTGTACATGGAACAATTTAACATGCACAATAAACAGTAAGACAAATCGGTAATAAAGGCGGTAGAAAGCACCAAACAGTAAAACCAAGAACAAATCTAAGTCATGCTGAGTCGAATGCCAAAGAATACAAGTGAGTTTTGAGGAGGGCTTTGAAGATGGGCAGCGAGGAGGCTTGCCGAATGTTCAGTGGGAGGTCATTCCAGAGAGAGGGACCAGCAACAGAAAAGGCTCAATCCCCTCTGAGCCTCAGTTTAGTTCTTGGTACTTCTAATAATGTCTGGTCCACAGACCTGAGGCGCCGGGCAGGTGTGTAGGGGCGGATGAGCTCAGCAAGGTAAGGTGGCGCGAGATTATTCAATGATTTGAAAACAAAGAGGAGGATCATGAAAATAATTCTAAAATGAATGGGAGCCAGCGATGGGATGCCAGAGTAGGAGTTATGTGCTCCCTCTTACGAGTACCAGTCAAGAGGCGAGCAGCGGCATTCTGGACCAGCTGAAGGCGCTTAATGGAGGACTGGCTGACTCCAAAGTACAGGGCATTACAGTAATTGAGCCGGGATGTGACAAAGGCATGGATTACTGTCTCAAAGTGTTCATGTGAGAGGAAAGGTTTTATTTTGGCCAGCTGTCTAAGGTGAAATAAGCTGGATTTAACAACGGCACCAATTTGCCAATCGAGTTTGAAATCACTGTCCAGTTTAAGGCCCAAGTTTGAGACAGTTGACTTTAGATAAGGAGACAGGGGGCCCAAGTCTACAGGATGTAATGTACAAGGGCCACTGGGACCAAACAATATCACCTCTGTCTTCTTTTCGTTGAATTTCAAGAAATTTTGTGCCATCCAGGTTTTGATTTCTTCCAGACAGGATAGGAGTGGCCTTAATGAGAAGGCGTCTTTCTTGCTCAGTGGGACATAGATCTGTCAGTCATCTGCATAGCAGTGGAAGGGAACACCATCTTTCCTTAAGATGGAACCCAATGGGAGCAGATATAGCGAGAACAGCAGAGGCCCCAGAATTGAGCCCTGTGGAACACCACATGACAGGGGAGCAGTGAGTGACTCAGAGCAGCCAAGGCTGACACAAAAGGTTCTGTCAGCTAGATAGGACCTAAACCACTCAAGATCACTGCCGCCAATGCCCACCAAGTGCTGCAAACGAGTCAGCAGAATACTGTGATCCACTGTATCAAATGCTACAATATACTATTTACACTATATATAAAATGTATCAAAAAAGGCAAAGAACAAAAAGAAACGCAAAGAGGCTTTGTAATAAAAGTAGTGCAACAGAGATAGAACTGTGCTGAAGTGTCTCAGAAAGTTAGCGATGAAGAAAAGTAAGGACCTCAGAAAGTAAGGAAATACTGAAATGGGGGTTGTGGTGGAGGTTTAAAGTAATTAGCCTTGTGGGTCAGGCTTAATTCATCAGGCAAAATGAAAGGGTCTGCCAGGAAGAATAAAAAGAGATTAGTGCATAACTCAATGAGGGATTCAGAAGTGTGACTGTTCTTGGAAAGTAAATTTACACAAGAAAGCTTTTTAGAGTTTAATACTAGCAGTTTGAAAAGGTGCTTTAAAGCGTACCTCCAGTGGCCCATTTTGAGGTCTTGATGGGGAAAGGAAGTAATACTTTTTTGTGTCTAGTCTTGTATTTGCCCCCCAAAAAAACCCTGGTTCATTTTAATGCATGGCACCATGTTAGGAAGGCATGTTTGAAGTTATTAACTGGGGCGATGCACCAACTTGAGTGATACGATGGCTTGCCTATAGATGAAAATCTGTTTTTTCTCATTTTCTCAAGCCGTCATAGAAAAGACACAGAGGTCGTCCTTCCATGTCCACCCCGAGTACTGTGAGTTACGACCTCGCGCGTCACCCCCCGAGTCTAGGCGAGTCGACACGCGACCGGGACACCCCAACAGACTTGAGCTCGAGGGGGAGGTATTCGGTGGGTCCCGGTCAAGGCGGGTTCGGGCTCTGGTAGATTCAGGAGCGGATGACTGTTTGATGGACACCAATCTCGCGTCCGAGCTGGGTTGCTTTTTGGAGGAATTGATTGAAAAGAAGCGGGTGCGTGATCTTGATGGGCGTCTCCTGGCGGTAGTAACGCATAGAACGGAGCCGCTAAAGCTTCTACTATCCGGCAATCATATTGAGCATCGCCGGTTTTACGTAATGCGGTCCCGCAACGCTCCGATCATCCTCGGATTACCCTGGCTTCAGACGCATAACCCCGTGATTTCGTGGGCGCGCCCAGCAATCGATAGCTGGAGCCAATATTGTTATCAGCACTGCTTACAATCAGCCGTCGGGAAGCACGAACGCGTCACGCCCCCCGAGGAGATCTGCCTTGACGGAGTGCCGGAGTGCTATCGGGATCTTAGGGAAGTATTTAGCAAGGATCGCGCGCGCTCCTTGCCCCCACACCGCCCCTACGATTGCGCTATAGACCTGACGGCGGGCGCCCCGTTGCCGACCTCGCGGCTGTATCAGGTATCCCAACCCGAGCGCGAGGCGTTGACGGAATACATCAACAGCTCGCTCTCTGCAGGTGTCATCAGACCATCACGCTCACCGTTAGGGGCGGGTTTTTTCTTCGTGGGGAAGAAAGATAAGACCCTGCGGCCCTGCGTAGACTATCGAGGATTGAATGAGATCACGATCAAGAATAAATACCCCTTACCCTTGATAGACTCCGCCTTCGCCCCACTGCAATCGGCCACTGTCTTCTCGAAACTAGACTTGCGCAGCGCTTACCATTTGGTTCGCATTCGGGAGGGCGACGAATGGAAAACCGCTTTTAAGACCCCCCTGGGCCATTTTGAATATCTAGTTATGCCTTTTGGACTGACAAACGCCCCTGCCGTATTCCAGAACCTTATTAATGACGTTTTACGGGACATGATTAACATTTTTTGTTTCGTTTATCTTGACGACATTTTGATTTTTTTCCCGGTCATTACACGAGCACCGGCAACAGGCTGGTGCTACAACGTCTACTGGAGAACCGGCTCTTCGTCAAGGCGGAAAAGTGTGAGTTCCATGTCCCCGTCATCTCCTTCCTGGGGTTCATTATAGAACAGGGCAGGTTACGAGCGGACCCCATTAAGACGCGTGCGGTCACCAACTGGCCGGTTCCTACCAGTCGCAAGGAACTGCAGCGCTTCTTGGGGTTCGCCAACTTCTACAGACGTTTTATCCGCGGATACAGCCAGATGGCGCTTCCCTTAACCCGCCTTACTTCTGTTAAGATCCCATTTAAGTGGGATCCTACCGCGGATGTGGCGTTTGCTAACCTGAAGGCGGCGTTTACTAGTCCCCCTGTACTACAACATCCTGATCCTGACTATCCTTTCATCGTAGAGGTGGACGCCTCGGATTCAGGGGTGGGTGCGGTACTGTCCCAACGCTCTCCAGTCGACCAGAAGCTGCACCCCTGCGCCTTCTTCTCCCGTCGACTCAGTGCCGCCGAATCCAACTACGACGTGGGCAACCGTGAACTGTTGGCAGTTGTGACCGCCTTGCAGGAGTGGCGGCACTGGCTCGAGGGGGCAAAGGAGCCTTTTACTGTTTACACGGATCATAAAAACCTCGCTTATCTCCGCTCCGCCAAAAGACTAAACGCCCGTCAGGCCCGGTGGGCCCTCTTCCTCACCAGGTTCGACTTCGTCCTTACCTACTCTCCCGGGTCTAAGAACACTAAGCCCTTTCCCGTCTCCACGAACCTGCGGGGAGGGACCGATCCCCGGAGACCATCCTCCCAACCCAGTGCATCGTGGGGGCCGTCTAGTGGGAGATTGAGCAGCGGATCCAGGCAGCCATGGAGGGTGTTCAGGTGCCGGCGGGGTGCCCAGCGGGGAGGCTGTTCGTACCTCCTTCCCTCCGATCTGAGGTTCTGCAGTGGGGACATGGGTCCAAGGTGGCGTGTCACCCCGGGGTGAACCGGACTGTGCAACTCGTCGCCCAGCGTTTCTGGTGGCCGGAGCTCCGTAGCGACGTGACGGAGTTCATCAAGGCCTGCACCTCCTGCGCCTGCGACAAGTCGTCCCATCAACCTCCGGCGGGACTGCTCCAGCCGTTGCCCATTCCTCCTCGCCCGTGGTCCCACATCGCCCTGGACTTCATCACGGGCCTCCCACCTTCCCGGGGTCGAACTGTCGTGCTCACGATCGTGGACCGCTTCTCCAAGGCTGCTCATTTTGTGCCTTTGTCCAGGTTGCCGTCGGCGCTGGAGACCGCCAACCTCCTCGTCAGACACGTCTTCCGTCTCCACGGCATTCCGGCGGACATTGTGTCGGATCGGGGGCCCCAGTTTGTGTCTCGCGTCTGGAAGCGGTTCTGCTGGTCCCTCGGAGCTACGGCCAGCCTGACCTCGGGATACCACCCCCAGTCCAATGGACAGGCTGAGCGCGCCAATCAGGATCTGGGGGCGGCCCTCCGCTGTGTGTGCCTCCACCGTCCCGCATCCTGGGTCGACCACTTACCCTGGGTGGAATATGCCCACAACACCCTCGTCTCCTCCGCCACAGGCAGGTCACCGTTCATGACGGCTTACGGGTACCAGCCACCGTTGTTTCCTTCCCAGGAGGGGCAGGTGGAGGTCCCTTCTGTACAGCACCACTTTAAGCGGGCCCATCACGTGTGGAAGGAGGCCCGGGCTGCGTTGTCCCGCACTGCGACCCGGAACCGGCAGATCGCAGATCGTCGGCGGCGCCCGGCGCCCTCATATGTGGTGGGACAGAAGGTGTGGCTGGCAACGAGGGATCTTCGCCTGGCCGGCACGTCTGCAAAACTGGGACCCCGATTCACTGGACCATTCGAGGTCGAGGCCGTCATCAGCCCCGTCGCAGTCAGGCTCCGGCTACCGGCCTCCATGAAGGTTTACCCCGTGTTCCACGTCTCCCTGCTCAAGCCTGTGTCTTCCAGCCCCTTGGCGCCTCCTCCCGCTCCGCCGCCACCTCCGCGGGTGGTCGATGGTGGCCCGGTGTACGCGGTGCGTGCCATCCTGGACTCTCCTGGGTTCCTGCTCCCATTCCTCTGGAATGATCTTTTTGAATGCCTTCATGATGAGACTGTAGCTCAGGAAGAACCCTGTTTATTTTGAATGTTACAAAACCAAAGATGGTCGACTTTTGAGGAATAACTTCTCTTCGTGAAAAGGAATGGTAGCAGTTGTGTGTGTGTGTATATATATATATATATATATATATATATATATATATATATATATACTAGAGCTGTCAGTTTAGTGCGTTTTTATTGGCATTAATTTAAATGAATTTTAACGGGATTAAAATTTTTCCCGCGAGATTAACGCGGCACACGTCACAAGCGGATGTTACGTTGCTCTATAAATACACCAGAAACAAAACAACAAGCGCGCTGCAGAAGTTAACGCCCATGTCTGTTTTGCCAGCCACGGCAGTGCGAGACACCGAAAACGGATACTTACAGAGTTTATGAATGGAAAGTTTACTTTTAAAAAGTTGCCATATTGCTCCACTGACAAGACCAAAGTTATCTGTTCTTCTCTCTCTCTCTGTATCATACAGGTATACGATGTATGCCACTGACTGGATTTTACGTGTTTGGAACTATTTTGTGTGGAAGGTTACAGTGTTCTGTCTCCATGTAAATAGAGCGGGTGGAGCTTCTCTGTGTTCGTCTGACAGTGACAGAGCCCTACCGTGGTAGCGACCTAGCGAAAGTCTAAAATGTCTCCAGTGTTGTCATCGAACCAAGTGTAGTCATTCGAAATGAGGTCTACACAAAACCGTAGAGAGACCAATACAATCAACATAGCCTGACTGTGTTAGGGGGAGTGACCCCCCCCCCCTTTCAGAATGGTTTGCCCCTGCAGCACGGGGGAAGTGCGTGTGCTTATTTTTACAGCCGGCAGTTTCCAATACAGCGGCACATAATGAACACTGGTGTCCGGTGTCTCGTTATTCTTCAACAAACATACAGAAACAGACTGCTGTGTTGAAAGCAAACTTGAGAAAAATGAAGTATGCAACCATGGTTTAAATCCACTATAGGCTGAGTACTAGTGTACCTTAGATGTGCACTTTACAATGTTATATTGCTCTATTTTGATTTCATTAAAAAAAGCTGTTAAAGCAGGTGTTGTGTGACAAAATATTTTTTTCACCATTATTGATGGACAGTAATATTGTGTGAGAGATTATGTGTGAATAACTGCACCAAGTGAAAAATGTTCATGTAAAATTGAAAAGCGAATTTGTTATTTCAGTAAATATTTGCATTTGGCACATAGAAAACTGATTCATGATTCCATGTTGATGAGAGCATTAAAATGGGGAGAAAATAGGACAAAAAATGTAAAAGGAAATTCAGAAACGATAAAAAATGTGTGAGTAATCACGATTAATTTTTTAGTTGATTTGAGTTAATTATGACAGTTGCATTTTTAATTAGATTAAATATTTTAATCGTTTGACAGCTCTAATATATACACACACACGCCGTACACACTGTACTTTTGAGGATTAATTTCTCTTCATGAAAGGAATAGTAGCAGTTGTGCTCAAGTTTAAAATCATATTTAGTTTTCAAGAATTTGCAAAATTCAACAGTTATTACTGTTTCAATTATTGGCAGGCTGGCTTCAGGTTTTTATTCATGCTTTATTAACTTGGCATTCATTGTTAAGAGTCACCCAGTGAGGATTTAGGGGATTGTAGAGTGAGGTGTGGGAGGGTGAGACGAAGAAGCTGCTTAAAATTCTTACCAGGTAGAGATGAGATTTCAGGAGGATAGTGGAACAGCTAATGCACTAACATGAAAACACACACACATACATTTCAGTTTCACCATTGGCAGCACCTCAATTTGGACACCATCAGTGAGGTGGAATTTAAAAGGCAGCTGGACTGGTAAATATATAACATGGGTAAGATTCAAACAGATACATAGATTCTTTTGGGGACGGGTCTTTATTTATACAAATGCATTCATTAAAATTATATTGAACAATAATCTCTTTAACAGATTAATATCATAATGGATGGCATAAAACATGCATCAAGAGCAAAAGAGCCTATTGGAATGCAGTTCGCACTCAAATGAGTAACCACTCCCTGGTCCCTCGTGATGCTCTTAGTTGTCATGGTAACAAAAGCTCTTTGTTTTTGTTTGTCTAATTTATACTCCATGTACAGTGATGGTTGTTTTTAAACCGCCCTTTAAGTAAAGGTGAGTTGAGAGCTGTCCAAACATACCTGAGTCATTTCAACCAGCGAAATCAAATTGGATTATACAGTCAACCTCTTTCCAACATATCCCGTTTACGTTTCCACTCCTATAACATTCACAAATCAAAGTCACAATTTCACGTAATTCATTTTCCATTTGCAAATTTTGCTTACAACTAACACCTTTGTAAGGTAAACTTCATTAGAACGACCAGACTTTTCCAACAAAATAGTGAAAAGGCCTTTGTTAGAATGAACCGTGGGAAGCCTGAATAACTGCCAGGGCGACCTTGCTTATGAACAAAATGTACGGTGTGCAATTCCCCATTGTTTAGCAACACTATTGATTGACTCGTATATTGTTGTACTTCCAGAGGCACCACGTGGTCCTGAGCACATGGTCTGAAAACATGTCAGGTAAACTGAAGCAAATATTGCTGTCTGTGAAGGCTAATATTGTCTCTCGCTTTCGAAAGTAAGTCTCCTAGACGAAGCTCAGCTGAAACTATCAATTGGCTAAATCGACCATTTCAACAATCATCCTTAATGGCAACAAATCAATGAACTGAACTGAGAAGGCACTTTTTATTTGTTAACTAAATGCTTTCAGAAATTGAAGAAGCATGCCAAATTTATTCCCCTTGTCATTTATTCCCGTGATAAGGTCATTCAATGTAAATAGTTGCGATATAATTTCTATTGTTGCAGCCAAACAGGCATGCAAACATATACATTCATACTACTCTATTTTTCCCAACCATCTTTAAGGGCATCTGTCTCTTTGGACAAATTGAGTCATGTCCCTTTAACTCCCGTCTCCTTTCTATTCCCAGATTTCTCACGCCTCCAGATGTTTCCACCCCCTCGCTACTGTCCTTCATCATTGTACACCTGCTCTCCTGACCACCTCAAACAGTCCCCATTGGTCTGCTGGCCCACAAATAGCCGCAAGCTCATGAACGTCTTAGGTCAGATAACTTCTACGCTTCACAGAGCACTTCATGGGGAAAAAAACACTGTCTGGAAGACCAGCTGCTGCCCATTTGCTCATCTCAGACAATCAGTGAAAACAATGCTGGAGGACTACAATCTCTTACAAGAGATTACACGCACACATCCACATGAAAGCACATAACATACACACTCACACAGGCACGCACGCACACACATACTGACCCACAGACCCATCTCAACTAATTGGTAGCTATTTGTCTGCAAATCTGGGATTACATGTCCTATTAAATACAGAATTTAAAATGAGTTTTGTTAAATCAGAAAGTACTCCACTTTTAATGAAGTTAATTTATATGGAAATTACACATAATACTGACCATTCACAGAAAGATTTATCCGCCTTGCTTGAAGGGAGGAATTAATTGGGAGGGTATGCTCTCTTCTCTTTTATATTGGGCACTCCAGATCATGTAGTTTGGGCTGTTGATGAGTTTGTGTGTGTTTGGTGGAGAATGTGTGCGTGAACTCTCGTCCTTGTGGCGAACCTGCAGAGGTGGAGCCTTCCTGGCTCCCTCTTAATTGATCCATCACACTATCTGCTTGGCCTGAAAAAAGCCATTACTCGGAGCAGCTCAACATGTGCGCACGAAGCTGCATGTGTTTTCTTTTCCTACAGAACTCATTCATCACGATTGATGAATACAAACCTCCTGTTATTGTGTCACAGCAGTCAAGTTGCACAAGGTCGATGGACGCAAGGGTCCAGCGACACCGATGCATTGACACATGCGCCGGGCTCACAGGGCAAACCACGTGTCGATGCATGTGCTGCTTCATTACGTCACGTGATTGACACGTGAACTGCATTGACACAGTCCAGGCTTCTAATTGACACACCGGCAGCGTTGACACAGTCCAGGCTGCTAATTGACACATCGGCTGTGTTGACACAGTCCAGGCTGCTAATTGACACGTGAACTGCACCGGTGCAGTTTAGACTGCATCGGCTGCTTGGCACAGTCCAGGCTGCGCCACTTTGTCCAGGGGGCGTCGACTCAGTGCAGAGGGCGTTGACGCAGCAAAAGCCCGCCACACAGTGTTTATAAGGAACACCTGCCGAAACAAGCCAGACCTCACTCACGCTCGCTTGTCGAAGTTCGTGTCAGTGCAGACTTCGTGTTCGTGCCTTGCCTTCCTTGCCGATTATGGAGCAGAGACGCAAATCATCCGCCGTGTGGGACCATTTTGATGTCCCGGAGAATAAGGTATTATTTATTTATTCAAATCGCCTTCTGTCGCCGAGAGCCTCTCGGCGAGAGGCACTCGCCGAGTGCCTCTCAGATTATTGACATGTGTTGTACCATTCTAATCCGAATACATTTCAAGGTAACTCTTAGTTACTTCTTATTCACATTTCATTACAGGTGAAATGTCGAATTTGCCAAGTCAATTCGCCAACAGAAGCACCTCCACCATGCTGAGGCATTATCGGGCCAAGCATGAGAATGAAGTTCGCGATACACCCGGTATTACGCCAGGTATACAAACGTTCACTCATCTTTTCACGGTTGCTATGTTGATGATTTAATTGACAATCACTAATTATTATTGGTTGACTCTCCACTCCATGTTTGACAATCAAGGTTCCAGGAAGCAGCTGTACTGGAAGGACCAACACACTTCTTTCCCAAACCTCTCCCACCTCGCAAAGGAGTTCCTTTGTACGCCAGCCTCATCCGTCCCTTGTGAGCTTGTGTTCTCCACAGCAGGAGAAATCGCTTGTAAAAGACGCAACAGGCTGAAGTTTAAAACATTGGAGCATCTTATTTTTCTCAATAAAAATTTGTGAAATAAAAGCCCACAAGCATCCTCATTCAAATGATCTTCACATTATTTGAACACATTGAATGTTGCAAAATGAATGCATGGATGTGAATGATATTGTATACACTTCATCATCAAATCGATGAATGACCTTATGAAAATGTTTTGCAACAGTTGTAGATGCAAAACCGTGCTGGCAGCTACATAATAGATAAAAGAAAAATATCCCAAACCATAGGGATCCTCCGAAAAACTAAGGATGTGCTGAATAAGAGATCCTTGTACAGTGCACTCCGCTTAATAGAACACCATCGGGCCGAAGCGCTTCTGTTCTACTAAGCGGGGTTTCTATTAACCGGAGACACTTTATTAGGTACACCTTCAGACACGTCGACGACCAAGTTATGCACGCAGAAAACCCCCTGCTGACGAGTTAGAAGAGATATTTCGACTGTGGACGTCCATATCTTTAATCAAACAACAAAACAACAACTTTAATCAACTTCAGTCAAACATCTCAAATCACGAGAAAAATTTCGTTACTTTTGTCTGGAAACAGGAGTCCGTAATTTTGCGGTTGACTTCCCTCTCAATGCGCTGGATAAGAGGGAAGTCCTGGAAACCGCGGGCGTACCTTCTGAGAATCCGGCAATGCATCGTATCGTCTGAGTATGTCCTTCTTATCCGCAGGTGATAGCCCTCGTCTCTTGAATGAAGTTGAAGCCATTGTGACGTGCGTGTGTCTATGTGTGGAGTGACGCGTGCTACCTGTTACTGTATACGGCTAGAACTACCGCGTTTTCTCGCGATAGTGGTACAGTATCGCGATAGCTACACTTCGTCTCTCTCGTCTATGTGTGGAGTGACGCGTGCTACCTGTTACTGTATACGGCTAGAACTACCGCGTTTTCTCGCGATAGTGGTACAGTATCGCGATAGCTACACTTCGTCTCTCTCTCGTCTCTTGAATGAAGTTGAAGCCATTGTGACGTGCGTGTGGCTGTGTGGAGTGACGCGTGCTACCTGTTACTGTATACGGCTAGAACCACCGCGTTTTCTCGCGATAGTGGTACAGTATCGCGATAGCTACACTTCGAAAACCACTAGTTTACAATGTTCATTGCTTACGGCCTGTTCTATTAAGCGGAGATCTGTTCTACTAAGCGGAGTATCTTTATAGGAAATTGCATTAGGCAAATCTGTTCCAGAGCCTTTTGCTCTATTAAGCGGATTACTCTATTAACCGGTGTTCTATTAAGCGGAGTGCACTGTACACCTTATACTTTTATTACTTCCATATTTGACCTATTGTGTGGGAATATGGGGAAATGCCAGTAAAACACTGTTCCGATTGCTTTGTATTGTAGTTTTAAAACAATCACTGGCTCCAAATGGACGGAACCCACAAATCCACTGTTTATCAAATTAAACAATGAAATCTCATGACCTGATTGACTTCAAAATCGGTCAATTAATGTACAAAGCACACAATAATAACCTTTGCCAAAAGATCCAGAAGCTTTTTAAAATTCGAGAAAGTTGTCATAATTTAGGGGGTACTAATCTATACAAAAAAATCCAAAACACGAACGAACATCACACAAAGGAGTGTATCTGTAATAGGTGTAAATCTGTGGAATGATTCTGAAACGGACCAGTAAAATGAGGAACTCTCTTGCTGAGATTAAAAATGAATTCGAGAGTAGTACAAGACAACTACACAAATCAGAATTAAGCTGATAAATTCGATACACTCATGAAATATAGCAATACATCAGAAATACATTGATGAGATTATTTAATATATTAATGAAATGTAGCATCCATTCTGAATATGAGAAAATCGACATATACATGTGCTCTAAAGAGTATGTACTGTATATACAAACCTAATGTTGTAAAAATGTATTAGTACAGCATACATAAGGGTAAAAGCATTTGTTGATATTTAGACTTTCTTTCCTATTTAGAAAAATGATCAATTCATATAAAAGAAGGGGTAGGACTCGGGGTAGGTTTTTTGCTTCTTTCTACTCCTTTGAACACATATTTGTGGTGATGACTATTTTCTTTTCCTTTTTTTATATCTTACCTTCACCTTTTGCCAATTTATTACCGAATTGTATATTTTATATGTTCAATATACAAAACAATTTATCAGTCAGTTCAGTCTGTTCAGTGGGTTGGCTGCAGGGATCTTGAAGGTCCAGCAGGTGGCAGTGGTCAGTGACACAGTATCAGCACAGTATCAACACAGTGTGTCAGTGTGTCGACACGCCTCATGAGGCCTCATGGACCCATCACTACTAAAGAGTATGTACTGTATATACAAACCTAATGTTGTAAAAATGTATTAGTACAGCATACATAAGGGTAAAAGCATTTGTTGATATTTAGACTTTCTTTCCTATTTAGAAAAATGATCAATTCATATATAAGAAGGGGTAGGACTCGGGGTAGGTTTTTTGCTTCTTTCTACTCCTTTGAACACATATTTGTGATGATGACTATTTTCTTTTCCTTTTTTTATATCTTACCTTCACCTTTTGCCAATTTATTACCGAATTGTATATTTTATATGTTGAATATACAAAACAATTTATCAGTCAGTTCAGTCTGTTAAGTGGGTTGGCTGCAGGGATCTTGAAGGTCCAGCAGGTGGCAGTGGTCAGTGACACAGTATCAGCACAGTATCAACACAGTGTGTCAGTGTGTCGACACGCCTCATGGACCCATCACTACGCAAGGCCAACGTCGGGAAAACACACCCAAATTTAGATTTATGATGCAAAATCTCGAATGATTTGATTGATTGACAGTGTGAGGATCACATCAACTGAGCTAAGTTACGACGGGTTGGTAAGACAATGTTCACTCTTTGTAATTGCGACATATAATTTATTAAATACAGCTTTGCATGGAGCCAAGAAATGCAGACTGTTTCTTTTCGCTGGGAGGGAGGTGCAGGGGGGGGGGGGGGGGGGCGCAGCAATGCCCTCCATTGTCAAGAAGTAGGATTAAACTAATAAATCCCATGGTTTGGGTCTATCCACTGTCTGATCCGTCTATCGTCACGAGGGTCGCGGAAGTGCTGGAGCCTATCCCATCATTGAGCAGTGGATACCCTGAACAGGTTGCCAGCCAATTGCAGGGCACATGTAGATGAACAGCCATTCACACTCAGTCACACCCAGCGACAATTTCATTAACCTGCCATGCATGTCTTTGGAATGTGGGAGAAACCGGAGTACCCGGAGAAAACCCACGCAGGCATGGGGAGAACGTGCAAACGCCACACAGGAAGGCCAGAGCCGGAATCGAACCCTCCACCTCTTCATTGTGCTGGCAACGAGTTCACGGTGTAGCCCGCCTATTGCCCAAAAACAGCTGGGATAGGCTCCAGCATGCCCCGTGACCCTTGTGAGGATAAGCGGATCAGGAAATGAATGGATAAATGTTGATTTTTACTTCGACTAGATCCTGCTTGTATTATGAGTGTGTTGCACAAGTGTCTGAATATATCTACATTTTATTTCACGAAACCCTGGCTGTGGATGGTATAATAAACAATGACTTCCCAGTTACAGAGGGATTTAGTGGGTGTGAATGGAAAGGTGCTCGTGTTAGGGCAGCTGATTCGAGTACGGTTAAAGGGGCTTGCATCATCAACAAAAATCTTTAAGTAACCACATTAAAAAAGGTGATTGAAACACACAAGCGATTGCATAAATATATATCGGATTTATATATAACATCAGGCCATTTCAGACACAACATATTCAAGACAGAAAATACACAATCATCGCATAACAGGCAACAACATAAAAATAAATCCATACAGAAATGAAATCATGGGAATACAATTAAAATGGGCCTTTTTGGAAGCAAAGGCATTTGCAACTTTCCGTTGCAGTTAACAGGCAAACAGATCACTTTTATACAAACATCTTCAATGTATAATTTTGAAAAACAATAGTCAATGTGTCTTTTATGTGATGTTTTTTTTTATGCAAATAAAAGCATTTCGAGCACCTATACTGTATATGTTTTTGTATGGACTGCAGTGGACTTCATAATGAAAAGCCAAATTGCAGATTGCAGAAGAGCACACCTCTAAATAGACGGCGATTAAATTATGGCCCGGGGGCCACATACAGCTTGCGCACGTTTTTATCGGTCAAACTTAAAAACAAAAATGAATGTAAAAATGAAAATGAATCTCGAACAACTGATCTGCTAGAAAACAAGTAAAGACATTTTTGAAATCAGCCTCAAAAATATGTTTCGGAAAACACAAGGTCATCTCTGAGTAAAATTTGCTGTTGACCTGTTATTGTTTGACCGATTATAATTAAATTACCTGTACTGATAAATTATCCAACACACAACGAATATTCATTCATTCATTCATCTTCCGAGCCGCTTGATCCTCACTAGGGTCGCGGGGGGTGCTGGAGCCTATCCCAGCTGTCTTCGGGCAGTAGACGTGGGACACCCTGAATCGGTTGCCAGCCAATCGCAGGGCACACAGAAACGAACAACCATTCCCACTCACACTCACACCGAGGGACAATTTAGAGTGTTCAATCCGCCTGCCACGCATGTTTTTGGAATGTTGGAGGAAACCGGAGCACCCGGAGAAAACCCACGCAGGCCCGGAGAACATTCAAACTCCACACAGGGAGGCCGGAGCTGGAATCGAACCCGGTACCTCTGCACTGTGAAACCGTCGTGCTAACCACTGGACTACCGGGCCGCCACAACTAATTCATTCATTCATTCATCTTCCGAGCCGCTTGATCCTCACTAGGGTCGCGGGGGGTGCTGGAGCCTATCCCAGCTGTCTCCGGGCAGTAGGCGGGGGACACCCTGAATCGGTTGCCAGCCAATCGCAGGGCACACAGAGACGAACAACCATTCGCACTCACACTCACACCTAGGGACAATTTAGAGCGTTCAATCAGCCTGCCACGCATGTTTTTGGAACGTGGGAGGAAACCGGAGCACCCGGAGAAAACCCACGCAGGCCCGGGGAGAACATGCAAACTCCACACAGGGAGGCCGGAGCTGGAATCGAACCCGGTACCTCTGCACTGTGAAGCCCACGTGCTAACCACTGGACTACCGGGCCGCACAACTAATTTAGAGATTTAAAAAAAAGATTTCAACATTTTTTATAAAGCACATTGAAACAAAGTTAACTTGATTTATTTATTTATAATTGACCTGCCCTATGTAATTCATGAGATTATAGACGCAGAATCGGGTCAAAATACAAATCAAATAAAGTCATTGAAACTAACTCACACACTGATATATAGCCATCTCACAGTTCAGCAAGCTTCATTCTTGGATTAAAAACAATTTGAATGCAACACATACTGTATATTCACACAGTTTAGAATAACGAAAGAGTCTAAGAGTGGCCCCCAATATAAAAATAGCTTTAAAATCTGATACTAGTTGTTACAGTGTAGGGTTCCTTTTCTCTCTTTGATAGCCCTCTGCTCTGCCCTCAATTGTGTGCCACGGCCAAACACTAGTGGGGTGCCCAATGGCCAATAGTTGAATTAAAAGTATCAAACAGGATTGGCATTTTTATTTCTTGCCTGCTTTCCTTTCTACACTGAGACTCCAAATAAATTGCGAATGCCTTGTCTTCACTGGTCCACGAGTCCACAAGAGATAAGGCCCTATCGCTCAATCTGCGTGATTCCTAGTGAAACACCTAAACACAATCGCGGGCACTCAAAAAAATTCAAAAAAAAAAAAAAAAGAATGTCGGCGGGAGTTTGTGCAAACACAGAAATATTTAGCAACTGGAACTTTTGCAACTTAGCCTTTTAAACACAGAAATGTGTAACGGGCATGTTTTACACTTGGCATGGGACAAAAGGAGGGAGGATTTAATTGACAGATTCTTACAATTCATGCGCTGCCCACAGGCTGTCATTTTTTTCCTTCAGCAGACACGTACCAGAGGAACACATTTGCCATCATCATCATTCAGGCCAAGTTCATTCACAAGCATGTACAATCGGCAGAACACTGAGACACACTTGCCTTTTCTTATGTAGGGAACTATTCATGGCTCGATGCCAAATGTGAAAGAAAAAGAATTGAGAAGGCAAACAGATCAAACACAAGCAGACCAAGTGATACGAACCACCTATAAGGACACTTAAAGAAGGATTGTATTGTTTGGAATAACTGAGCACAGTTGCTATGTACTGCTGTGTTTGTTGGTTATAATAACCATCGATAATCTG
The DNA here is from genome assembly GCF_025434085.1 of Hippocampus zosterae. NCBI lineage: Eukaryota > Metazoa > Chordata > Actinopteri > Syngnathiformes > Syngnathidae > Hippocampus > Hippocampus zosterae. The sequence continues at coordinate 24,556,966 of NC_067452.1, forward strand.
TGATAAAAATAAATAACCCTCTTGCAGCAGTTGTAAAAAAAGGCCACTGAATGCTTCTGTGTGTGTGTGTGTGTGTGTGTGTGTGTGAAATAGATAGAGGGGGAGAGAGAGTAGCAAACCCAATAGCACAGGTTGGAGTTAGCCATTTTGTGTTCAAACCACCATGCATTGTTACCATACAAAAACACGGAGTTGTCACCTTCTTGCTCAAATGTCTGCTGATGCTCATTACTTGGATTTAACTGTATGCATACTCAACGGTGACAGTACAGCTTCCAGACGTGGACCGCAGGGTGTAGCTGAGAACCAGGTGCGCTCGTGAGAAACAAACCCCGGTTCTGCTGAAGTTGGTATGTTGTGCAAAACTTCAATAAACACAGAATATAATGAATTGCAAGTCCTTTTCAAACTATGGTATATTCAACTGAATACACTATATAGACATGATAGACATGATTCAGTTAACCTGCCATGCATGTTTTGGGAATGTGGGAGGAAACCAGAGTACCCAGAGAAAACCCACACAGGCCCAGAGAGAGAGCACGCAAACCGGAGCCAGAATGGAACCCATAACCTCTGCACTGTCAGGCGGCCGTGCTAACCAGTCGACCATCATGCCGCCTACAAATATTCACTCATTTTGAATTTGAAGTTTGCAACACGTTCTAAAAAAAGCTGGGACAAGTGCATGTTTACCACTGTGTTACCTGTCCTTTTAACAACACTCGTTGTTAGCGTTAGCATTTCGGACAGTAATTGTTTTAGCTTTGTGGGTGGAATTCTTTCGCATTCTTGCTAGATTAACAACTTCAGTTGCTCGATGTCCGGAGTGGTCGTTATCATATTTTGCTCTTCATAATGCAGCACACATTTTCAATGGGAGACGAGTCTGGACTAGAGCGTGACACTGGAGTGGATTTTCACTTCCGTCACACTCCACTGCTCCTGTTCAGAAAGTCTCTCACTTCCTTTGTGCGCCCAGGAGGAGGTCATCTACATTAAAAATGGTTGCACATCCAGCCCAAGTTTTTTCCCCCCTCCTGCTCCTCTGAACTTTTTCTCCTGTCATGTCCCAATCCCAAAATTAAACATAAAGTTGACTGCCATCCTGTCAGAATCCAGCAGGATTCCCCCCAAAATGTCACCCTTTAGTGTAGAAGCCCACTTTAGCCCTCGCACACTTTGACGCAAAAGCTAAATCAATCCGGATGGTCTTTTTCCCCTCTGGCCTGGAGTACATGATCCATGATTTCCGACTAAAAGTTGAAATATGGACTCAGCAGACCACAGCACACTTTTTCACTTTTCATCTCAGATGAGGTTGGGCCGAGAGAAGCTGGCACCATCATTGGGTGTTGTTGATCGATGACTTTTGCTTTGCATGTGAGATTTTCGACTTTCATTTACAGATGTAGCCACAAACTGAGTTAACTGCCAATGATTTTCTTAAGTGCTCCTGAGGCCACGTGGCAAGATCCTTTTCAAAAATATGCCAGTTGTTAATGTGGTGCTGCCTGAGGAATCGAAGGTCGCAAGCATTCAATGTTGGTTTTTGGCCTTACATGTTCAACATTTAAGAAAAACCATTAAAACTGTTGCCGAACGTCTGGAGAACATTTGGCAAACATTTGCGACCTTGGCGAACACTTGCAAACGTTCGTCCCTCAGTGAGATTACTTGTTATCAATGTTAATTGTTCACAAAGTGTATAACCTCTCCCCATCCTTGCGAGTGAACAACTGAGCCTTTCTGGGATGCTCCCTTTATATCCAGACATGACACTCACCTGTTTCCAGCTAACTTGTTCACCTGTGGAATTTTCCAAACTGGAGTTTTTTTTTCTTTTCTCGAAGCTCTACTTAACCAGTGTTTTGTTGTCATTGTCACAGCTTTTTTGGAAGGTTTTGCAAACTGAATCCATTAAATTAAAAAAGGATCTGCAAAATAATCCATAGTTTATCAGAACACTAAATATCTTGCCTTTGTCGTATAGTCAATTGCAGTAGGTTGGAAAAATGTTGCAAATCATTGTACAGGTATTTTGATTTGATTTACATTTTACACAATGTCCCAACTTCATTGGAATCGGCGTTTTGTAAATGCAACAAGAAAAAGTGCCTCAATCCAGTGTTGGATTTCAAAGGCTCCGACCATCTGGAATGGTAATAAATGATCATTCGGTCCCAACTTTGACGTAGTACCCAAATAACACTACTAACCATACACAGAGTGAGTTTTAGGGATGCTTTAGTGCTATGCAATAAAGGCTTTTAGGATATGACCCAGCAGCCTGTTTGGTCAGTTTCACTATCAAAGCCGAAACAACCAAACAAATAAGCAAGCAACCAATCAACCCTGTGCAGTTGATGTGTCAATTAACACTTCACATTAAGTTTCAATTTAAAGAACTGAAATGTGGACTCATTCCATGTCATAACTCAACAGAAGATCAAGGTTGTACACAAAAGGACACTTTTTCTGAAGAGTGAAATCTGTTCGGTTTAAAGCAGGCATGTCCAGCTCCGGTCCTGGAGGGCCACTGTCCTGCCTGTTTTCCATCTCTCTGGGCTGCAACACACCTGATTCAGATGATCAGCTCATCAGCCAGCTCTGAAGCAGCATTAGAACAATTCTGATTATTTGAATCAGGTGCGTTGCTCCTGGGAAAGCTGGAAAACAGGCAGGACAGCGGCCCTTGAGGACCGACTTTGGACACCCCTGGTTTCAAGCCTCAGACGCGACCCGGACCTTCCAAACTCCAACCAGCAGAGAACCAAGGTAATAACTCGCAGTATCTCACAAAGTGAATCTGAATTCGAAAGAGACGGCTACATGAGGTTTCTTAGTGTGATTTTGTTTAGAGGGATTTAGACACATTGTTAAGCACACAGTATGTCACCGCGTCAGCTTTTTCTCAACTGTGCCATCTTTATGAGTTTTTAACTCTTCTCGCCCGTGGTGATGCTTTATCGTCAGGCTTCACAATTCCATTAGCAGCTCCTGCTGATGAAACAAGTAAACAAAAACACCAAGTTTTAGTGCGATGTTTCCGACATTTCCGACAGCATGTGTGCTGACGAGAATGCGACATTCACTGCCTTCAAAAGCACTCGCAATTGTTCGCCGCTCAGTGGTATAGTGGCTTTCAAAAGTCTTTTCACTAGCTGTTATATAGTGCAAGCTGATATTTTCTACCACATCGAGTGCCTGTACTGGATGTGCATAAAAACCATTGCATTCCTACCACAATGACAACGCATGAACATTGGAAGATTAGTTAAATATTGTTAACTTACATAAAATGACAGACCTTCCTGCTTTTCAATAATATTTTTAAAGAGTAGTGAGTATTATTCTAGAAGAACAAAAGTCTCTGATAAACTTAGACGTGACCTCTTCCACGACAAGTATGTCCACAGTGTCAGTTTGGTCGACTTGATGCAGAGGCTCAGAACCACTCACCCCTTGTCAGTTCTCTTTTGTGAGGTTTGCTCTTTGGGCTGGCTGTCTTCTTCTTTGATGCCTGGTTCTGGCTGTGTTCTCTCCACTTCTTCAACTGGAAATTGATGAACTTCCACATCATCCAAGCCTGAGTCAGGCAGATGGCGGCCAAGCATGCCATCCTAAAGGGGCAATACAGACTCACGTGAACCTAAGACATATAAGTTGGGTGTACAGTGATTTATATTTTCACATTAACAACGGAGTAAAATAGCAAACTTGAAATACATGGTTTAGATAGACAACTGGACCTTCTCAACATGCATTCCAACACCATCATATGTAGTTTACTGTAGCAGTCAATGTTCACTCGGGTTAGGCACAAGAGTAAATTAATCAAAAAATGATCACTGACCCTTGTGTAGAATTTATTGTTCATAACTCGACTCTTGAAAAAAAAAAAATGCCTTCGTAGCTGATGCACATTGTGATGACCACAAACGCCACCGCCTCGTTGGTGGCTTCTCCTCGCTCACGAATGATCTCGAATTCATATAGAAATGCCGCGACACGTTCACTTTTTTGTTTTTGCTCGGTTACACATTTTGTTAGTTAACACTAATCAAGCTCCAGCTGCTCTCTTCTGTAGAAACAAAAACACCGCAAAATACACAACGACGTGTTTAACTTTGGGTCGCAGTAAGAATTTTATGCCTATATGCATACCACTCAATGTTCACAACTGATTATAGATCTTTAATACTCAACGCAACTCAACTGTATTTGTAGAGCACTTTAAACCAAGCACCGGTGTATACAAAGTGCTGTATGTGGAGCAAAAATAATTCATACAATAAACAATAAAACAATAAATTAAAAACAAAGACAGGAGAAAGCACAAAAACAGTAAAACTAAAAATCAAGTCTCATACTGCGTCAAAAGCCAGAAAATTAGTTTGAAGTTTTAAAGATGGGCAGCGAGGGGCCTTGCTTAACATTCAGCGGGAGGTCATCCCAAAGAGAGCGATCAGCATCAGAAAAGGCTCGATCTGGTCCAATTTAAAATCACTGTCCGGTTTAAGACCCAAGTTCAAGACAGTTGGCTTAAGATAAGGAGCCAGGGGACTCAATTCTACATGGCCACAAGGACCAAACACCAGAACTTCAGTTTTCTATTTATTGAAATACAAGAAATTCTGTGCCACCCAGGTCTTTATTTCCTCTAGACAGGATAAAAGTGGCCTCAAAAAGAAAGTGTATTTTTTTTTGCTCAGCAGAACATAGATCTGACAGAAACGAGAAACTACTAAATCCTGAAAAAATAATTTTAGTTGAGCAGAGAATTGTACTCAAATGCACATCCACAGGAGTGTTACAAAATGAGAAAATGTTAATATTTCTAAAAAAATGTGTTTTGCACATAAATAATCTGTGCAGATTTGTCAAATGTTCAAAACAGGACTTGCCTTATGGTGAGCACATTAAAGTTGCCTTCCACAAGCGAAAAGCCTTGGTTTTCTCTCCGGGGCAAACCAAAGCCAAACGTCAGGACTGACAGAGTGAGAGTGAGGAGACGAGCGATGACAAAAAGCAAAGCCCACAGAGTGAAACTGTAACAAGACAAAAAAACCCCAAAATGGCATTACATGATACAATGTAATTGAGGTATGTCACCAATTTATTAGTTGTATGAATAATACCCCTTCTGCTTGTTCTCATCACTGAAGTAGAAGAGGCGTGAGGCATGAAACAGAAGCTCCACCAAGTAGTGAGGAACCAGCAACACCACACCGAGTCGGTAGAGGCTGGACAAGACCAAGCACAGAGAAACTTCCACTGATTCAATGGCTCAATCTATAACTGGTTTAATTAAAAAAAAAAAACTCAAATTTAAAACAGTGAATTATTGGAAGGTGTTGACCTAAAAATGACAGTGCCCCTGCTTGGGTTGAAAGAGTGAAATTTGACAAATCCAGAGCTCACAAAAAGACACTGGGCATTAACGCAGCAATCTTGTGTTGTAGATTGAAATGAACTCGCTGTCCAGATTGGTTGACCTGGTCAATTTGCTTTTAGCTTGAAAGACGGTAAAAGTGAACCATTATCACCAGTTTGCCAGGAGCATATTTTTGAATGGACTCGCTCCAGTCCAAAAGCTTCTAACATTCATCATAGAAAAACAGCTGCCCACACATGTGACGCTACCAAACATACACACAGTTCGCATGTAGACAGAGCTGACATGATTACGGCAGCTGTTATGCTACACTATGGGACTGGTAGTTTGTGTGTCATCAGTGCCTCTACATTGGACCATAAGAAAAACATTTGTGGGATGTTTCTGAATCAGAAATGGCATATGTGTTAGAAACCATCTTCAATATCTAATAATTTACTTATGCAGTACATTACTAATTCTTTTCAAAGGTTTGGTAAAGGTAGTAAGTGTTCTGAAATTATTGATCCTTAGTGTATTTTGATTTGTGTATTTTGTCTTTGAAACATGTCAAAGATGTGTTACTAGGACAGCTGGAAACTGTTTTCATTTCATTTGCATGAAAGACGGTAGACCGGTAATATTCCTCCTTTCTGGTTTATCGAGCCGTGTGTAATCAAACACGGTAGCACAGTTGTTGTTGGCCTTGTCAGTTGAAATCATATTGCGGATGACATACATTATGTATATATGTACTCACTTTAAGATGTAGGCACCAGTGATGTGAACAACATAAAGGCAAATGTAGTAGAGTTGGCGAGGGATGTCCTCCTAAAGACAGACGACAAATCAGAAAAGAGTCAATGATACAAACTCAGTGACTTACTTGGGTGGAACCGTTTTTGAAAACCATCCTGGCCCTTCAGTTTGACAGTTTGAGTTTAGTTCTTCTATATTCCGTTTGGTCCATTCACAACATGATGTGCGCCAAATTCTTCATGCAACGTGGCAGCTACTCATATTGGAGCGGCGCATGTCCCGCCTCTAAGGCTTCTCCAGTTGGGTTCATGACGTGAGCGTCACCATTGTAAGCCACCACTACCCAGTCTTTATTTCTCCGGCACAAGATTTCTGGTACATTAAAGGGATGACTTGGAATTATTTTGGATAACCCACTGGTAATCGCTCTGTTCGTGACTGAAGAGTTGGGATTTTCACCAACACTTGGCTTAAACCGAGGATATGCAATGGTTAAAAAAACAGGGAGGCATACACATATAAACTGTTGTCATTCCTACAATGTTCACCTGATTTGGAATTAAATACTGTACCCTGAAAAAAAAGCAAAAAGTGAGTATCTTGCATGTTTCATTTCAAATCCATTGTTGTGGTGTTTCACAAAGCTGAGAATTGCATATGTCCATATTCCAAAAATGAAGAGGTGACTTTAGAGATTACTTTATGCATGAGCTGAACTCACCTATATGTTTATGAATGATATGTATATGTATATGTATATGTATATGTATATGTATATGTATGACTGTCAGTTAGGAATCGAACCGTGGATTTTGTGAGCAATTCCACACCTATTACTGTACTTACTTATATTCTCTAAGAAACCCCAGTTTGAAAGAAATACAGTATATTCATTAGTTTCTGTGTGGAGTTTGCATGTTGGAAACTTCCTGTGCTTGTGTTGGTTCACCATTTTCCTCACGCAAAAAAAAAAAAAAAAAGGCACATCAGGTAAATGGAAAACGTCCAACAACTATGTGAATGTGAATGAGAATGGTTGTGTTTGCAGCTCTGTGTCTGACCTGTGATTGGCTGATGATTACATAGTTCAGGGTGTAGCACACCTCTCACTAAAGTCTGCGCCCACCCTTCTCTACAGCGAAATTTCTAAATATCTTTCTTCCAGTTAATCTAAACATTGACATCCCTCTGCTCCCATTTGCTGCTAAGCTCATATAAATAAACTTCAAACTGTTGTGTGTAACTAAAGTATGATTTATTTCATCAGCTATAAAGCACCACTTAAAAGCTCAGCTCTAATAGTAAATGTCAAAAAAAACTTTGTGGTGCAAGCAAATTACCTTTGTGTTTATGGGTGCATGCCGCCTTCAAATCCTAACTGAAACACAAGGACTTTGATCATATGCTACCACACAGAGTTTTTACAAATGAGCCTTACCTTGCGTACTTTCTGAAAGTATAGCTCAGGAAGTGCATGGAGCCAATAGGCAATTTGGCAAATGTAGAAAAACTTGACCTGAAAACTGAACAGAGCAGATATTGTGCACATGTTCAACCTGGGCACCAACCTTTGCTTTGTAAGCTTTGTAAGCAGTTTATTCTTGCGCTGCACGATATTTTTCTTTTTAAATCAAAATTGTGACATGAAAGGAAATATTTACGTACACCATGTGAGTGTGTGGGTAACCTTCCCATAAGAAAGTGGGATTTTTTGCAAAGTCCTCCTATCAAAAACAAAACATGGAAAGAAAAAGAGATTATATGAAAGTAAGAGTGCGACCAAATAAAGAGATGTGTTTTTACCCCTGTCAAGATGCTGCAGCCCCAAATGAAGGAGAACAGGTAAAATGCTGCCAATTGCCCTGATTCATTGAACTTGCTGTGTTTGGTCTTTGATAGATGCAGCCTTCTGTTCATTTTCTGGAACCAAACAAGACCAACACATTACAATGGGATATGAAGCATGGAAATTATGTATATTTACAAGAAGAAAGAAGCCAAATCAAGGCCAAAATACTGTAGTGACACTTATGTCCAAAAAATGTTTGAAAAGTTCAATAATATAAAATAGCCATTATATTTAGGCAAAATGTGACAAGAGGCAAAGTATGATTGCAGGACTTTGTATACCGGTACTCACATCAAGAATATACTCTTGTATCAGGGCATGAAGAATGACAATAATTAGAAGGTAAAAAAACACAGTAGCCACATCTTTAGGACCATAATGGTAAAAGTTCGCCGGATCATTCTTTTCATCTGAAAAGAAAAACACATACACAGAAGTACATGAGCCTGCTGAAACTGAACTCTGAGACGAGATGATCACCTGACGTCAAGCCTTCCACTCACCAATAACGCGCGTGACGTTGTACTGGACTGTGATGAACATGATGGCAAACTTTGCTGTGACCTGCAATGCAAAGAAAATGTTGATGGACTAACTCAGTCACTTGCCTATAGATTATGTAGAATGTGTTATGACGTGACAAACATGTTTGAAAACTACTTTCATTCTGCAGCCTAGTTGTAAACTAAGTGCAAACAAGTTCTCGACTCTCATGATCTGTTAGACAAAAATACAAGGTTAACTGAGGAGCAAGTACAATTAACTGTATGTGGAACTAACTACGTTTTAAGGGATATAAAGTTAAGTTTGTGCCGCTTCAAACTCTGGATGGTTGGATGGATGGATATAACGTTAAGTCTGTGCCGCTTCAAACGCCACATAGACAAGTATAGAAACACCACTCCATACATTCTGTACCGCTTAGAAAGACTGTATATTGCTTTGTGTATTGTTCAGTGTCATGTGAGAGCTGGAGCCTATTTCAGCTCCATGATGATGGGCATCTAGTCAGTTGGGTAGTCAGTAATACCCTGGCTTTAATATTGGTGCATTAGCATGCCAAAAGCGTATTTCACCCCTTGCAAGTCAAAAAGGACATGATACTGTCTGACCACATGTATTGTTTGCGAGCAAGAAAAAAATGTCAGCTAATTAATTACCTAACAACATAAATAAAGGCTAACAGTTGAATGCAGCAGAATTGCAATGATACTAATGTGTTGATATTAGGTGGAAGAGATGATGAGATTATTATTGGGATTAGACAGGGTTGCTCACTGGAATTATTCCACATGATCATAAGACTGCACACAGTGTCGGGTTTACGTGAAGACTTTTTTCTGTCATTCAACACCTCTCACTCTGGGGGTGCTTCAGCACCCAACAAAATGGGCTAGGATAGACACACCTAACGGTCTGCCCTGACACTGTCTAATGATCAATCCGTTGTTTTCTCCACCACTCTCCCAAAGTCAACTAGAATAAGCTCCATTATATCTGCAATTCTGATGGAAAATGGTTGGCTGGATGAGTGCCAAATATGTCATTGATAAACACCAGTACACATGAGGCACCCTTTTTAAAGATGTTATAAATCCAATCAAAACAGTTAATGGATAAACCATACACAATAAACACATAATAGACAATGCTGGCAAGCTTGATCTTTTTTTTTATTGATCTAATTTTGGAAAAGAGATTTTCTGTCATGGATCTGTTTGTGACCAACAGGTGACACTGTAGGGCTCTGCCTGCAGCTGCACACCTATTGGTCATTGTGTCATAATTTCGTGTTTGGTTAAAAGGTCAGCCACCCTGCTCCTCCCTGCTTTTTTAGGGTCCTCCAACTACCACCATGCAAAACCTGACATTTTCATGTGTATTATTCCTGTACCTGTAATTATTTAGTTATATATAATTACATTATAGTTGATATTTTAGAAACCCAGAGATATGTGTACGCCCCTATTATTTTCCATATATTATACTATTGATACACAGTAATAGTTCTGGACAGTTTTCTCTGCATTTCCATATTTTAATTTAAAAATCTGATATTTTGGTGGGCGAATGGTCAGCACATCCGACTTGACTATTGCAACAGCATCCTCTACGGGACAACCTCCAAACTACACAAAAAACAACAGTACATCCAGAATGCCGCCGCCCACCTTCTCACACACACCCACACACGTGATCGATCACATCACTGCCGTCCTTAAACCTCCACTGGCTCACCGTTCCCCAGCGTATTTCCTAGATACCTATAAAGCCCTTCACAATCAGGCCCCCTCCTAGCTCTCGGACCTTCTTCACCCATACACTCCTTTCCGCAACCTCCGCTCCTCAGGAGTGTCAAACTCGGGACCTGGAGGGCCGCTATCCTGCATGTTTTCCAAGTCTCCCTGTTAAAACACACCTGATTCAAATGATTGAATGACTGACATTAGACCTGTTCATTTGAATCAGGTGTGTTGCAACAGGGAGACTTGGAAAACATGCAGGACAGCGGCCCACCAGGACCTGAGTTTGACACCCCTGGTTTGGATTAAATAAATGGGCACCACAGTAGTTGACTGGTTAGCATGTCCGCCTCACAGTGCAGAGTTCACAGGTTTGTATCTGGTTCCAGCCTCTCTGTGTGGAACTTACATGTTATTCCTGTGCCGCTTTTCCCTGGGTGTTTCTTTCCACATTCCAAAAACATGCATGGTAGGTTTATTGGACTCTAAATTGTCCCTTAGTGTGTGCGTGTGCGTGTGCGTGTGCGTGTGCGTGTGCGTGTGTGTGTCTTGCGGGTTGCTGACAACCATTTCAGGGTACCCCCCCCCCCGTCAGATAATGGAAGGATTCAATAAATGTAAACTCCTTATCTTGCATAAGCAGTAAGAAAAGAGCATATGCAACTTGCAACCTGTTATTATGTTTTATTCTCTTGTTTTTTGGGGGGTATTATTTTTGGGTACTGTAATCATTATCTTACATTTCCCTTTATCTTTGTTATTATTTACTAATTCAACTGCAGTTGCTTAAAATATTGCACTCTATATTACACTGTGCTGTCTGCAAAATACCAGTGTGACATTGTGTCAATGCATTGATTGCACTACATTTAAAAATAATAACTCTTAATATTACGTTCATGGTGTATAGGCCCCTCAAAGAATACATGTGCTGTCATGCCAGCTAACGGAACCTCACAGATGCTAGGAGGCTAATAAGCACGATTGCATCCATACAGTACAGTACCTCAAACATCAGGCCGAGCAGAATGATCATGGCCAGGCACGACACCACGTCGGCGTGGTTCTGGATCACAAACTCGTGGCTGAACACCGGTGGGCTCTTGTTCTTCTTGCGGAAACCCATGGCTCACACGCGGGTCTCTCAGCCTCAGCCTCCTCCTGCTCCGGGATGCCGCGATACTACCGCTGCTAGCCTGCGAGTTCAGCCGATGGATGTTTGTCTCCCTTCCCTTTAGGGTCGATCTCTCCCCCGCAGTCCAGCGGTCCACTGCTCATTAGTTAAGTGTGCCGAAACAACGCAGCGAACCAAACATTAACCGAAGCGTAATTAACACTCGTGAAATAATAACAGCCTAGTAATGCCAGATGATGAGGGGCCTTTCCTGAACAGCCCATTCAAGTACCGCCCTGTTATTGACGTAAGCGAACCCACTCCACTTGAAAAGACCTAAGCGGCATATTTACGCTCGAATATCTTGGATGAATATACAAGCATGTTTACAGGTTTGTCGTGTTTTTTTTTCATGATTTAGTGTTGCTTACGACGTGCAAATGTCAAGACTGCTAATGTATCGCCCTATCAAATGTACACACCCGGTGAAATAGAACGCATTCTGTGCCTGACAGGCAACCTTAAGTATCACAACATCCAAGAACTGCATCAGAAACAACCAAACTCAATCGAAACATCTGGCTTTAGTTCGCATTTGCATGAACTTCGTAAAGAATTGGGAATACCTGTACTGATTTGGTCAGTATTTAACGTTTTTGAGAAAACGAAACAGATCTATGAAAAATCTCAAATGATCCATCGATGGATGCGTGTTATGGTAGTGGTCCCACCAGGTGGAGGTGCTGTGGATGCGTCAAAGATTGAAGTCTACCACCACCGAGAAAGCCAAAGCCATCCCGTTTACCTGTTGTTTTTTTGTGTGTGCGTATTTTCACCTTTATTAGTTTGCTGATTCTGAATATCTCCCATGTGTTTTGCCAACACAGCCAGGTGATCTTAGGAAGCAGAGTCTCATCTATCTGCCATCCAATCTATATGCTCGAATCCTGGCTATCAGGTAGACAGCGGAGGGGCAGATAGCAGTACTCAGGTAATTATTTTCACTACTTTTAATAACTTTAACTGGTTGTGTGGTATTGTTGGTATCCATTGCCATGCATTTGAAATGTTGTAAGGCTGTACTATAAAACGTAGCTTGATTTTACCCCGCCTAAGATTGTCCTTCTTGTTTTGGTTGGTAGGTGTCAGTGTGCGTCCGACCACGGAAACGACTCCACCTCAACTGCTGCTTTCATTCTCTGTAAGACGATTAGATTCACTTGACTTTAAATCATGAACGACAGCTTCATGCTTTTTCAGATTGTGATAATCTGGATGTAGCGTTCGCATCTAATTAAGTCGGTATATCGTGATATTTATAATTGTAGGTTTTGAGGGTCCGAGGGCCCCCCGTGAGCCATTCACTTCTCTTGCTACTTCAAGTTTGTCGTTTTCATTTGTCATTCAGTTCGTTCAGACGTATTTGTTATCAATTCAAAACACACCCTATTCCCATGCACAACATGCACAGAAACAAACTGAATATTTCTTATTCGTAACCTACCTAATTTAAGTATATCAAATATTACTACTGAATAAATACATCATATAATGGATACAAATGTTAGTCAAAGGCAATGATCTTCCACCATAGAGTCAAAATATTTCACATGATACCACCACACATTATATAATGAGAGCCACACAGTTTAACTTTACATCCGATGGCTACGAGTTTTGCATGTTCATGGTAAAACGCCAAATACTTAATAGATCAATTAATAACTGATTTGAAATCAATCGCACATTGTTTTCTTAGTTCACATTTTATTGACATAACACACACACACAGGAGCAAGAGTGCTGGTAGAAATGTCACAGAGCAGGGTCCTTTTGACAGGCATGGTCAGAGATGAGATTCTGCAGATGTTGGAAATGTAGTAACAATATTCAGGTGTTAAATTTAAATCTTTGTTACATCTGTAACTGACATGATCTGTTCAAAAATTGTTATCTATCTATCTATCTATCTATCTATCTATCTATCTATCTATCTATCTATCTATCTATCTATCTATCTATCATGTGCCGCTGTTCTCACGGATAAACAGTAGAATAGAGCAGGCGTGATTTTCCCATCAAAGGCAGTGTGTGGACATTTGTGGCAGCCATGTTAGCATGGGCAACTGTCCCCGTCAGAGGTAATGGTAAGCATGGACGTTAGCCTAGATTTAGTCTCGGCATGCAGCTCGAAATGATTGTCGTGCATTTACCAATTATTATTATATGGGTTTTGTTTGAGCAAGTATGTGTGCATGTCTCTTGACCATGTTATTTTTGGTACAGGTTACTGTTCTTTATTTATTAGATTTTTTTTGGACAAACCCTTATCTGTGCAATTAAATTGTAACAGAGGAAAAAAAGGAAGCACGTTAACCAGCTGCATGCACGGGCTCGTATACGATTGGACTATCCAGAGGCCCTTCGTGGCTAAAGCCGGAGCACAGCCGTCTTACATTGCCACTGTTACTACCAACTTGTATTATTATTATTATTATTTTTTTAGCAAAAACATGTTATTAGTGCCTCTCAAAGCACAAACTTCACTGTTTGCATCGACAAGTCAGAAAATATTATCTCGAAAATAGTATCGTGAATTGTGACTGACAGAGGATAGGTTAACATTTCGCTGCGAAGTCTGCCCTGATGGCCTCTGCTTACTTTTTATCATTCATGGCTCCGATACCATGATCCAGAGAAATCTTTTCAATTCAAATTTTTATATATATATATATATATATATATATATATATATATATATATATATATTTTAACAACAGCCCCCTGACTGGCATCCCGCCCTGCTAATAGAAACATTTGTTGCAGGCTATGACGCAAATAATTCGTTTCTGACATTTTGACATTAAATATTTATTTGACACATTTTTACAGCATCGGAAAATGTGAATAATGTTTGTGTCATGATTGTCCTCTGACAGAAACCATATTAAAACAAAAAAAAACATATTTCCCTCCCATCTTTTCCATTTTCAAACATGTTTGAAAAAGCTCTAGGGTGCCACTCCGGGGCTCGAGAGCCTTGTGTTGCCGACCCCCGCATAGTCGCAGTTCAGCACCTGCAAAATCACAGATTTCTTTTCCCCACTTAAAAAAAAAAGTTTTACTATTGTTTGGGGTGGATCCCTCATTTTACCCGCATATTTCGTGTAAAATGTAATAAAATGTTTATGAGCGTTTCTCAAAAATATTGGGGTTTGAAGAAATGTGTTGAGGTCAAATATATGCAATCCCCACACCCTGCGAATAGTGGGGGTCGACTGTATGTTAATTTTGTCATTAGGCTATGATATTATTAGATTAGTGAGAAGCAGTGAAAAGCAGGTCATGAACATTCCTTTAGTGAGTGTTGTTTTAAAAAAAACCTTTTAAGCTGTTTTTCCAGTATAGTTTTTGTGCATTGTCTGACAGTATCATTCTGACTGTATTTTTGTCAAAGGTGAAGAGCTCCAGCCTGTCATCTCACTGAAAACGGCCAGAAGGGAGGGTGGAGTTTAAACAAAGGCCCTCTCCATAGAAAAAAAATCAGGCTTGTCCAGAGTAACCACGGTGTCTTGCTTCGACCTCTATGTGCTCCCATTTCTTCCTCTTTCGGCAAAAGAAAAGGCAGCTTCTTCTACGATCTACTCTGGGTAATTGCTGACGTGTGGTTTGTATGTAAAAAATGTTCATATTAATCACGTTACATTGTTTTCGCGGGCCTAGCAGTCTGCTTATTTTTCTTTCTCTGTCTCTAACACTCACATTGCTGCCCCTGCCTGCTCTGAACAAAGATAATTACTCAGGAAACGTTTCGTCCAATCAGATGCTGCGTATCATCTTGCCTGCATGCAGGGCAACCAGTAAGGATCTGGCTAACAACACTAGGGCCTGATCGCCTTGCCTGAAGAGAGGAGCCTTCCCCGGCTGAGGACTGAGAGTGTCCTCCATGTTTTTTAAGTGTTGACATAACAGTGTGTCAGACAGCCATGCATCCACAGAGGTAAGCTCTGTCTTTATATTCTAGCTCAACTCTCTCGTTACAGCATGACTTCCTTCTCGTTGTTGTGGTGACTGTTGGTTTCATGACGAATGTGCTCACATTGAAATCAGTTTAGTGTGCAGGAGGAGGAGGAGCTGGGGCGGATTGGAGGCCTCGCCAGGCCTCTGTGCTTCACTATGCTGAGGCTGAAGGTGGGGGGTTGGGTAACAACTCTCACCCTTGCTCTCTATCTCTGTCTCAGGGTCATATGGGTGCCCCTGACATGCAGGCTGCCATACATACATAAGGAAAAGTGGACCATGGCAAATCACTTTCCTTTTTTTTTTTTTTTTTAATAACGCAACTAAGTTGTAGATTTTGATGGCACCCACATCTCCTTCCCTTGTATTGTAGCCTGGCAGAGAACGAGTGGGGGATGGGCTTTGGAGGAGGAATAGGAGGGGAGGGCTTATTGTATGTTCTTTGTCAGGTGATTAACTCTGTGTTGTTTTCCTCTGCGTCATGTCATGCCAGGGAAGAGACACGCTGGGAGTAGAAGTTGCTTACAGTGGATGAAAAGTACAGATCTTTTTATTTTATTAATGATAGAATATTACACAAGCGGAACTATTATACGTGTACCACATACGTTGGCACGTAAAGTACATATTTTGGCAACAAAGTAAAACTCAGTGAATTGCTTTTTGCTCTCCATTTATGTGAAAGGATCCCCTACAAGGCATGTTTAAAGTTGGAGCTGTATCCTCTTTCAATTATTCCTCTTCAAACTTCAAAAATAAGATGAAGACGCTGGTTTCCTTGATTTACAGCCACAGGCCTTGAGTTTACATTCCAAGGCAACACCGACTACACTGCACTATTGTGAAACTGCTTCTTCCTCTCTTATCCTCACACAGTGGCCATTTTGTGCTCAGGGATCTCTCGGCTGAGGTTTTACTCCTCACACAGATGCTCACACAGTGAAACAGATTTAACGTGAATGTAGGTTTAATTTCCTGGAAAATCTCTGGGTGTCTTTAAGGTCAGTAAAACATGTTGTGTTGTTTAGTATTATTATTTTAATCTATGACAGTGACTAATTTATGAGCAGTGGTAAATTTCAGGAGGTGTCATGTATTTTGGTATTTTTTTGAGACAGAACGACAGGGTAAAACAATATACTGTACTCTTTTTGACATCGACTGTGAGAAGTATACGGTGGATCACTTCAGCAAAGTGAATGTTTCCTTATTATGCTGAGGCATGCTGAGGAAAAGGTGTTAGCTACCATACAACCCCTAAAACAGCCATTGCCATAATGTGACATTGACTTATATGTATGCAATAGCTGACATTGACTTATATTTATGCAATAGCTAACGTTATGGTGTTGGTAACAGAGGGCCTCTTAATGTCCTCTCTGGTTTATATTGTCATAATCAAGAAGGACAAGGTACATTGAAGGGAAATGAACTGTCTTGCGTGAGGGGAGGAAGAAAAATCTCTGCATTGCAGCAAAAAAAAAAAAAAAAAAAGCTTTTGAAGAGGGCTGCCGGCACACTGTGATCCGTGTGGCATAACTCAGCCGACCAATAATGTTCCACCCTGTTGGCCCTGCAGCCAATTGCAAATGCGGCAGAGGTTAAAGATTGACAAGCGGAGCGAGAGCAGCAACGAAAAGGCCCTTCTGGAAAATTCCACAGCCATCTTTGATTCAGCCTTATACAAAATCCAGGTCAATTCTGTTCTTTTATTCAAGAACACTTGGAGCTTATTTGCTAATGAGGCCTTGTTTTGATGCTGCAATGCTAAAGAATTTGTATTTTGATTAGAAAAAGCAGGTTGTTATAATGACTCCATTGTAAAATGATTCTTTTCTTTTTGCATATGTTAAATACATACCTTGTTTCATTCGTCTGTACATTGTCTCTCTTGGCAAATCAAGTGATATTTGTTTCAGGAGATTCCATAACGCAGACCCGATCATCTCCCATAGGGTTTGTGTCGCAGGGCAGTCGGGATGTTTTTACGTGAAAGCTAGAAATCCCATTTGCTTCCTGTATGCACCATAACGGAGTAATCTGCTCTTTTGAGAAGCTACTTATTTGGTTATGTGGTTGTTCTGTTTATAATCATTGTGTTTTGAGTTATAGGATTCTGTTTGAGGGCCTGTCTGGTCTTTTGAATACACAGTAATAGTTGTAAGACTGCTCCATTCAAAGGCAATGAGAAAAAGTCCAAATTGAGAGGGAGGGGATATTTGTTTAAAAGCTAATCTGCCAAATATTCTATTGTGTGTGTGTTTGGCTTTTATAGGGGTTTTTTTGGATTGCAATCTCCACAGACCTCTATGGTCCTTCTGCATGGATGTGCCAGTGTCTGAGTCTGAGCCTAGGAGTGGGGGATGGGGTAGAGGGGGAGGGGGAGGGGAGCAAGCTGTGGCCTCCATTTTCTGTGACGAGAGAACCCTGCTCGTCTCTCACAGGAGTGGAATATAAAGGCACAGGCTCAGGGTTGTTTCCGTTTTATGCATCAGGTATGACTTGCACAGTGGAATTCTGTCAGTGTGTTTTTCAACGTGCGTCTGTGTGGAATATATGCCAGAATCAGCCGGGGATTTATTTACCTGCTCGTGTGATGGATCATAGCTGCTGATCTGAGAATGCTCTTTGGATCACCATACATTTTGACATCCTAAATTCCTTGTTCTTTCAGAAATGTCTTTTCATGTCTATGACGTGTGTGTGTGTGTGTGCGTGGGGGTCACAGGCCTTTTGTTGAGCAGCACTGAATCGCCAGGCAAAGGCAAATGTTCTCTCTTTTCAGTGCTTCGGTGCATGTAGCACTCTGCTAACCCTTTTCTTATTTTCACATAGGCCTTGTTTGTTCACTTAATCCGGAAGACGAAGGCCCTCGAGGTGTTTGGGTGTGTGCATGCATGAGCGTTGGTGGGATGAAACCAGATATCCATATGCCACAGTAAAGAAACTGCTCAACCCATGGCTGACCGATAGGAGCCGATGCAAGTTTCTTTTAAAAAAAAGTGTAAAAGCTGATTTTGAATTTCTGCATGAATAACAGGTTGTGTTAAGAGCAGTCTTGGTATTGGGAAATCTCTTTGTTGGCTTGTCAACCCCTCTGTTAATACTCTGGATGAAGGAATAGTGTGGATTTAATGTGTGGTGAGATCATTTTTAATGTCCGTTCCAATTTAGACTGTCGATTCGGACGCACTAAATCAGCAGTGTCAAATTCATTTCTGTTGTCGTTAGGGTTTCCTTCAGATGGCCAGTATGACCGACGTTCACAGTGTGACTTCAAATAAATGTATGGTTGCCTCAGATTACATACAACAAATCGATGAATTACTACAGTAGTTTTGAAGTCAGAGACCAGGAAACTGTTCTCAGGCTACATTTATTCTAAAAGAGGGAATAGAAACAAATAAATCCTTGCAATATCACAACGTTTTCAAAACTGAGGACAATTGGCTTTTTTGCAAGAAACGTCAAGTTGATGCACCTGATTTGCTTTGGCGGGCCACATAGAATGATGTGGCGGGCTGGATTTGGCTCCTGCGCCTTGAGTTTGACACCTATGCAGTAAACAAATGAGTTGATTAACTTCATGTGTGAACAGATACTGCTGGATTGACAAGAAAACAAGACAAAACAAAACAAAAAAAATCCTTTCTTTCAGATAGAAGAAGTGTGCTTGATAGTTCGTTTGTCAAGCCAAGTCAAGTCAACCTTGTTTGTGGCCCGTAAATTCATCATGCTCACTAGTTCCACTGAACATATTATTGGTCAAGAGGGTGGCCTGCTAGCTGATTTATATCTGATCATATCCATGTTGCAAAGCCGTCTCTCATTCTGTCAAAGGGGAAGGTGCAAACGGTGTAGCATTTACTAGTGTCCTTTCCGTCTCAGGAGTTAAAAAAAATTGGAATCTGGAAATGGAAAGTAAGCCTTTGAATGTGCTGCATGTTAAATGGGGCCTGTGTGTGTCTTCCATTAAAAATGTTTGAAGATAAATTGGGACAGAAATCTACACTCCTTGCTGTTTGTTACATAAAATTAGGGACCAATGACTGGTCCTTCAAGAACTTGTCATGTTAAATGGACTACTGTATTTTTTTCCCAGCTCGCAAGTAAAGAATTTTACCGTCAACCAAACAATGTTAAATCAGCTTAAATGCTGTGAACTATAATGGCTTATGAAAGATAGACACAGGGCAATGTCATGCCCAAGCCATGTTTATCTTTCTGAATGTGGACTAGTTCTTAGCAGACAGGAATGTTGCAATGGCGACTGTTGCCATTCTCTTTCCGCATAAAGAACAAATTGCACCTGATTTGTCACCAATGACTGGCAAAGGATTTGACCTTCGGCAATATCTCAAAGATGTTGACATTTACTGAATGTACACCAGTGGAAACCTGCTGAGTCCCTGTTGACAGATCCTCTGGGAGCCTCGTGCCCTAGGTGGTGTTCCACTTGTTTACTGTTAATGCCACCATGGTTTTTGAAACACCCTGACTGACTTTGTGTTTGAATCTCTTTTTGTCTCTGGCTTTGCTTGCTTTGTTGTCCGTAGTCTGGCTGAGGAAGAGATAAAGACAGAGCCGGATGTGGTAGAAGGGATGGATGCATCTGCACGGTCCAAAGGTAAGTGACGGGTCGAAGTGCTCAGTTCCCATTTACTGTAGTGCTTGGATTCGATTGTTTCTACGCATGTATATTTCTATTCACCCATATTTGGAATCAGTGTATTCCCATTCACTAGTCACATAAAACCAAGCGTCTGCACCAACGTCCAAAGTACATGGAGATAACTATTCAGACTTCAGCAGCAAAAAAAAATCTAAACATTAAATGTTGCATTTGGTTTGTCTGGACTTATGTATGTATCAGTGTGTATACGTCACCAATCGCCGATTTTGATGCTTTCAGGCTTGCATTGACAGTGTATGGGATGCATCAGATACGTTTCAGGACTGGTGTCACAAACGATATACTTCAAATCCAAACTACAAGTTTCCCCTAACAAAATAACTCCCCTTGAGTCAAACACTCCCCCCCAGCATTCTTCTGCCTTCATGTGCGCCTGGAAGGATTCTTTCAGGATCCATAGCAACTACTGTACATCATCTTGGCCAGCTTGTTGTTGTTCATTTCTTGAAAAAATAAAAAATCACACGGAGCCAGGTGGTATAATTACAGAGGGTGCTTCAGTGTGGGGATGTTCTTATCGGCCTGGAACTGTCAGATGCTCAGGCTGTTCTGAACAGTGAGGCAGCCTCAAGTTGTCCTGGCACAACTCTCGCCTTTTCTCTCACGTTCCAGAAGGCTGTTCGAAAACCGAAACCACCCTCTTTTTAAAGTCACTTCCTCGTGTAAGGAAGGCGAGAGGAGTCAAATATAAATCAGCATGTATTGTATTGTATTGTATAAATGGTGCATTCAAGTGTGCTCAGTTTGTTCGAGAACCGAAATGTGTTCGTCATCCGAGGCACTAAAAACTCGAAATTTTTGGTCGAAAACCGAATTGGACGAGAACAGAGACATTCCAAAACCAAGATTTGACTGTATATCTTTCCTGACACACCTCATATATCCAATCTATCCATTTACACTGCTTTGACAGCTATCCAATTTATCCAATTTCGTTTGTATTTGTGTCCAAGTTTGGATGAGGCCTGATTTTGATCGGAGGATAGTTCACGTTTTATTTTTCTCTACTGCCACGACCATATCGAAATTGTGTCACTCAAAACATACCGTATTTTCACGACTATTCGACGCATCGTACTAATGGCCGCAGTCTCAGTAATGCGTGACATTTCTGTATTTTACACATACACAGGACGCATCGTACGAATGGCCGCAGTTTTACAGTGGTAAAACATACGCCAGCTTAAACATACGGCATGCATGCGCGCACTCTAACACGTTAGCTTGAAGCATACGTTAGCATGCCAAGACATACAGATAAGATAAAAACACGTTTTTAAAAAGGCAACGAAAGCAGAACTGAGTTTGGGTGTATTTTATTTAGCCATCGTACAATGTTCTCACGTTTTTCGATCAATCATTACCCAGAAATCCATCAAAGTCCTCATCCTCTGTATCAGAAGCAGAGGACTGCACATCTCAGTTGTCATTGAATGCATCACATGCTAGTGTGAGTTGCTACGCATTGCCGAGCGGAAAGAAGGAGTAGCAACAGCAAAGTCAACATTTCTCTCGTGTGAAGCTTTCCCACATTTGAAAGTAAAGAACAGAGCAAAACATGGTGGCAGCGCGTGTGTGTGTAGAAAGAATTGAACAATTGTGCAAGTACCGTAATCCATCAAAAACGCCGCGTTCCCTCTCGTTGTTGCGTATTGTGGCGTAACTCGCCAAGCGCTGCCTCTCACTCTTTGTAAAGTTGTGTTTGCCACCGATCATCCATTGTTCCCATGCCGTTTGCAACTTTACTTTGAACGCCCGGTTGATGCCAATGTCCAGCGGTTGGAGTTCTTTAGTCAAGCCTCCGGGAATAACGGCAAGCTCAGAGTTCATTTGCTTCACTTGTTTTTTCACCGCTGCTGTGAGATGGGCATGCATGCCAAAAGCATAACCGGTGGCTTTAAGTTTGAACTGAGCTTCGTAGGCGTGTCTTTTTGTCGAATTTATTTTCAGGGGTTCTTAGAAACCAAAACCGGAGTTGTTTTGCAACAATGCACATTGCCACACTCTATACAAGTGTTGGTACTGGCTTGAGGCGTCCCTTTAGCGTCCACTTACACACCCACCCTTCACCATTGGCGTACTAGCTTGCCTGTCCTCTCTCTCCCTCTCTCTCTCTCTCCCTCTCCATATATGTATATATACATGCCCACCCTTCCCTGATTGTCCGACTTCTTTCCCGCATGCCTGGCCACAGTCACTTCCGCCTTTTCTCTATATAAACAGCGTGTCGGCTGTCAGTCAGATTTTGGAACTCGGCGCATATAAAGGACGCTCCGCACCCTAAGGCGTCCTGTCCATTTTGGAGAAAATTTAAGACTTTTAATGGCGCCTTATAGTCGTGAAAATACGGTAATCTAAATCCAGGCTAAGAACCTTGCAGATTCTGTGTCCACAAATTACGATATACATTAATGTAACGGTGTACTCCGAAATTGCCATACTTGAGCATTACTTCTGTCACCGTGATGGTGATACGTTTTTGTGTTACACAAAATGCAGTTGTGCACTAATTATAGTGATGTCAATGGTATCTTTATTGTTGTCACCATTCTGTGTGCTTTGGGAACTTTCAAAAAAGTAAAATGACGGTTTATTGCTAACCCAGTCCTTGAGCCCCATACAAGCTCTGTCATGTATGATGACCTGTTTGTGCGTCTATATGTAGCCCCCGATCCACCGGGGTCGGCAGAACGCTCTTTGGCACCACAAAAGAGGAGGGTGTCCAGTCCTACCCACTCGTCCAATGGACACTCTCCATCTGACACCTCCTCCAGTCCACTCAAGAAAAAGAAGAAGCCTGGGGCCATGACCTCAAGCAAAGACCAGGTAACGGGACCAACTGTTTCAGAATCTGCTGTATTGAGTGAAATTCTCAGGTTTGACATCATCAGTTTGGTATTTTTTGAAAATGAGTTGCTGCTTCCGCGATTCAACTGAAGAATAAGGAACTGCATCCCGTAAACTCAATTCATAACTTTTTTTTTTTAATTGGCACATGTACTGTATGTAATGAGTGCCCGGTGGTTTTGAGTGTGACTTATATTGCAAGCTTGAACTTGGACACAATGTGCTTGTAGAAAAAGAAACTTTATATTCTGGTTAGTCTGATTTGAAGAATGCATGGTTAATGCAAAGTGTATTTCTACTTATACAGTATAATATAATTTGCACTTGGTGGTTTTGAAGACTTTTTTGACATGTGACATCAACTTTGGTTCAAGCACGACCTAGAAGTGTATCTTTTTCTACATGCTGGATCTTGGTATGATCGTAGCAACGACAATAAAAACATGATTATTTCAAAACAACTTGTTTTAGCCGGCATCTAGTAGATTCAGTAAGTTAGGAGCTGTGCTATTTGCTAATGTAAAAAGATTAACATTAATTTGAATTGCTCAATGCTTAAACTTGTTAAACCAGTTGTCTTTGAACCACAGGTGAAAGTGTCACATGATCAGTTTTTGATATTAGCTTGTTTAGAGTTTCTTATGTCCATGCTTACCGGCCTACCCCACTGTATTGTTGCCTTATTTTTGTTGCACTGCATCTTTTTTTGTTCCTGCGTGTTTTTTGAAACTTGCCCCCTTTTTCTCTTGCCTGCATTTCAGTCAGAGCTAAGACATGGTCCCTTTTACTATATGAAGCAGCCAGCACTCACCACAGACCCTGTTGATGTTGTACCGCAGGACGGCAGGAATGACTTCTACTGCTGGCTGTGCCACCGCGAGGGCCAGGTGCTCTGCTGTGAGCTCTGCCCCAGGGTGTACCACGCCAAGTGCCTCAAACTACCAGCTGAGCCTGAGGGCGACTGGTTCTGTCCCGAGTGTGAGGTATCTCACTGGATAGTGAATGTGTGTGCGTGTGCGTGTGCGCGCGTGTGCGTGTGCGCGTGTGCGCGCGTGTGCGGCGTATGGTAGGGCTCTGTGATTATGGGACTAATTTATTATGTTTTGTATTGATATTAAAATCACTATGAACAAACATCACATATATTTTAAAACTCACAATTTATTCAATACCAAAACTCTAAATATAATTTTAAAGAACAACCACATAATCGATTAGTAACAAAGTAAATAATAATATATTAAGATAACAAGCAATAAAAACGATAAATTCCTGCTGTGTATACCTTGGCCTCTAAGGGGCAGTGTGGAGTACACACTAAGATGAAGAGTAGAAGAAGAAGGTTGCATTTGAACCGTGTTAATTAAAGTTGTTCTTCACAGATTATGAATAATACATACCTTTGTGTATGCTTATATTACTTGTCTGTATGTCTTACTACAGCGTTTGTGCATGGATATTCCATATTTGAAGGAATACCACTCCCAGAACTCAATGGTAATTTTGTATTAGCCCGTCAAAAGGAATTTACATTGCCTACTGGCATTAGCACTTGCAATGTTTTTAAAACAACGTATATTTGTATATATGCATAAGCAAAGCAGAGGAAACAAAAGTAGCTTTCCAAAACTACTAAAAGAACATATAATGATTACATTTAAACACATTAACAGAAAACTTTAAAAGTAAAGAAAAAAATGGTTTCTAAAATTACCATGTGGGAAAAAAAAAGATTTAAAAAATGATTAGAAAACCCGGATCAAAGTTATATATGTAATTCTTTTTGTTTTGCGTTTAAGTCCATCTGAGACTTCATTAAACAGCTTCACAAGCAACATGGTGCCTTTCGGGTGCGTTGACAATTCAGAGCATGCAAAAACAGCGCTGTTCTGCACATTCATCGTTTTTCTTCGATTTTTTTTATGTTTTTATGATCTAAAAAGCTGAAATTGAAATGACGATTACTTTTAGAGGAATCGCTCAGCCATAGTGCGTACGTGTGTGTGTGTGTGTGTGTGTGTGTGTGTGTACAGAAATTACAGTATCTGAGTGTAGGATTTATTCCATGGATGGGACAATTAATCAGTTTCATTTCTAATTTTTTGCTTTTTGGCATGAATGCAATTATATATATAGATATACACAGTATATATACCAGTATATTGGATTGGATACAACTTTATTGTCAAATATGCTGCATGATATATATATATATATATATAATGTCTCTGTAAGTATTGGATTTCTGCACCTCTAATTTTGTACCTAGTGGAACGAATGTAATTGACGCTAGTCACGGATGTCAGGCTCTTTGCTGTGGTGTCCAAGTGGCTTTAGTAAATTGCTCCCTATGTGTTGCACACAACCTGTAACTGTCTTTTTATTTTGGGAAACATACGCACAAGCTTTTCAATGACCATCTCATTTCCAACATTTGCCATTTTGTACAGCTACTCAAACAGTAAGGAAATACAATGTATAGATTTTCAATCAGCTATTGAAGAGGCCAGTCGTAGCTTGTTAATTCATAAATCATTAAGTCATTCATAAAATGTTTCTTGTTGTTGCAGAAAATAACAGTTGCTGAATGCATTGAAACACAGAGCAAAGCAATGACTATGTTGAATATCGACCAACTCTCTTACTTACTCAAATTTGCACTCCAAAAGATTAAGCAACCTGGGGTAAGTCATCAATCAAAATGTTTTCACAACACAGGAATTAAAAGCCTGAAATAACACATCCAAACTCTTTCCATTGCAATAATTTTCCCTTATGTCCTTATACTGAGCAGACAGAGCCCTTCCAGAAACCCGTGTCCTTGGAACAGCATCCTGACTATGCTGAGTACATTTTTCACCCCATGGACTTGTCTACTTTAGAGAAGGTAATATTTTATTGACATACCTGTCAACTTTTCGGAGCGCCAACCTGTATAAACTACCCCCCAAAAAATCCTTATAAAGAAAAAAATCCTTATAACATACCAAAGCATTTTATATGTCAAAATAACGGCAGAAAAAAAAACATGAAATTTGTTTCCTTGTAGAACTTGCTTGTACACTAAGATAAGATATCCTTTATTCGTCCCACAATGG
Source organism: Hippocampus zosterae (assembly GCF_025434085.1). NCBI lineage: Eukaryota > Metazoa > Chordata > Actinopteri > Syngnathiformes > Syngnathidae > Hippocampus > Hippocampus zosterae. The sequence continues at coordinate 24,582,966 of NC_067452.1, forward strand.
GAAAATTTACAGCCTCCAGCAGCAAGAATGTATGTAGAAAGAAGAAAGGAGAAAGAGAAAAAAAAACAACAACAACCATCTTTCAATTAACCGAAGTATGCAATGAATACTCTGCTGTTTTCAACTAGGAACCATGTGATTTACTGGAAATTTACCGGAAGTGAAAGCATTCGAGTAGACTAGCACCATTCTGGGCAAAAGCAAACAGAACTACCGGTACCTGTTAGGTGAGAAGGTGGGGGGGGGGGCATTTTCAGAATCCGTATGATTTGTGCGATACTGCCATATACGTAAGATTCACCACAAAATCCTAATGAACTATGGCTAAACCATATGAGTTGACAGGTATGTATTGAATTATCAGAGAAGTTACCAGCTTAAATAGAATATTGAAACATTCACCCTCCCTGTTTCAAAACAGAATATCAAGAAGAAAATGTATGGCTGCACTGAAGCCTTTCTGGCTGATATGAAGTGGATCTTACACAACTGCATCATTTATAATGGAGGTAGACCACTGACGTGTTCATGCAAACCTATTTCCAAAGGAAGAATGGAAAAATAACACTCTGTGCTTGTTAATTCATTCCAGGAAATCACAAATTAACAGCAACTGCAAAAGTTATTGTCAAGATATGTGAGCACGAAGTAAATATGCTTTATTTCAATTTGAATAATCACTTGAGGCTTTGTAATTCATGTAAAAAATGTCATGTTCGTCTTTCTCTGTGTTTTGCTTTTTTAGATGAATGAGATTGAAGTATGCCCTGAGTGCTACTTGTCTTCGTGCCAAAAAAGGGACAACTGGTTCTGTGAGCCATGTGTACGTTATTAGCATGATTTTTCAAATAGGTGTGTGCTTAATCTTGAATTTGAATTATTTTATTTTATTTCTTTTTACACCAACAGAGTCAGCCTCATACACTGGTCTGGGCCAAGCTCAAAGGATTTCCCTTCTGGCCAGCAAAAGCTCTTCGTGAAAAAGACGGGCAGGTAGATGCACGGTTCTTTGGACAGCATGACAGGTGAGCTCAACTCCAGAGATGAGTATGTTGCTTGAATTTCAGTACGGCGCAGCAAAACCTTGTCAAGTTGTGTCCACTTGTATCCTCATGAAATTTACCCGACTTTTCTGCGCAGAGCTTGGGTTCCCATCAATAACTGCTACCTCATGTCCAAAGAGATCCCTTTCTCTGTCAAGAAGACAAAGAGCATTTTCAACAGTGCCATGCAAGAAATGGAGGTTTATGTAGAAAATATTCGTAAGAAATTTGGAGTTTTTAACTATGCGCCATTTCGAACCCCTTACACACCCAACAACCAGCTTCAAATGTTGCTGGATCCTTCCAACCCTAGTGCTGGTACAGTAAAAACGGAGAAACCCGATAAACTCCGCTTTAATTTTGACTTAAATGCATCTCCAAAGATGGTTCTTAGTAAGAGTTCCACACCCAGTGGTCTGAATCGGAGAGTCTCCATGACGGACATGCCTCGGTCCCCGATGAGTACAAACTCTTCGGTTCACACGGGCTCCGACGGAGAGCAGGAGATGGAAAAGGCCGGTAGAAATTCTGCCTTTCACTACAGCACTGGAGAGGAATCCATGGACTTCACAGGTAAGTCCTCTTCTCTGGTTCCACATTTCCCATTTTAATCAAATACATAGAAAAGTGAAGTGAAATTGTTAACAGATATTTTGTTGTAATTTCAGCATCTCCTCTCTCAGGAAAGGTCGGTCCAGCAGGCAGCTTGACAGGCAGTCCAAAGCCACTCAACCCGAGCTTGGTGTCCAAGCAAGAGAGGCCCGCATCCACGGGTGGCATCCTCAATCTCAACCTCGGTCAGCACCACAAAATTGTCTCATGATTACAAACTCTCAAATGTCCTCAGTCCACCCAATTAGAGATTTTTCCATTTTCTGTTCAGATCGAGTGAAAGCTGAGATGGATCTGAGAGAGTTGAGCGAGAGTGTGCAGCAGCAGCAGCAGCAACAGCAACAATCGGGGTCAGCTACCCTCCCCACGCCAAAGAGACCCATCAGGAGTCTCGACAAGACTATTGAAAGCTGCAAGGCTCAGCTTGGTAATTACAAACACATGAGTATGACTTGCTTTATATACTTCTAAAATCAGTTTGTTCAAAGGAACAGCATGTAGTAATTTAGGGCAATATCTCCAAGTCTCTGAATAAGTGATTCCACATCGCTGTTTTGGGGTCAAAACTATGTAAAGTATTTTGTCCCTCTTTAAAATGTATAGTAGGACTGCACAATATCTCCCAAAAATATCGTCATTGCGATAATGGCCTGTGTAATTTGCATATCACAAAGATGTGCAATGTGTTATCCATGGAATTGTGTGCTTTGATTTTGACCAATCAAATGTAACCTTCAAAGCAGATTTTCATGTTGTTGTTTTACATTTACGGTCTGGAAGTGTTTTCATTACTTTTTTTCATGTTATTATGACTTTATTGCTGCATTTGTGTAGATTAATGGTTGTAATGTATTGCAAGCAAATTCGGGTTATGTTGCCACCATTGGAACGGAACCCCGCTATCTGTCGATAACTAAATGTATGACTATGATTTATTTATTTATTTTTATCTTCTATAGTTACCAACTGTGCAACCTTGGATTTTTTTATTTACTTCAACCCTTTCCTCTTTTGCAGGGATAGATGAAATTTCTGAAGACGTATATAAAGGTGTGGATCACAGTGACACAGAAGAATCTGATAAATCGGACTCTAGTGATAGCGAATATGCCAGTGACGAGGAACACAAGCCACAGAGCTCTGGACAGGATGAAAAGGTCAGAGTAGATCGAAAGCGGCCCAGAGCAAATGCAGAAGCAGAGAATAAGGATTCTATTGAAGGTATGGTGGAAAAATCCACCCCTGCAACCCAGATCAAAGAGAAGCAGGGTAGCAATGCCCAAGAAGAGGCCGTTCAAGAAAAGCCCAGATTGACCCAGTCTCAACCCCTCACTGACAAGCCAAAGACCTCAGAGGAGGGGAAAACGCCTCATGCAGCATCAGCAGCAGAGCAAGACTCTGATTCTGAAAGAGAGCTGGTGATTGACCTCGGAGATGAACACGGAGCCCGTGACTCTAAGAGGTCAAGAAAAGACACGAGTTCCAAAACCTCCAAAGAGACCAATGCTGCCAAATTGGAGGGTAAGACGATTGCTATTGGAGAGGAAATTATCATTACATTTCACTCCTATACTGTCATGAAATTCTGTATATTTACGGTGAAGTTACAACAGTATCTTACTCTTTGGTAGAATAATTGTCAAATACAGTTAAATATTTTTCCACAACGTGGAAATTAACAGTTAAATCAGTCAGTTAACAACAACAATATATAACTATAATTTAACAATCCAAAACTATGGATTGCTATAAATTTATGGGGTGTGAATGAGCGAATAAATCCATATCCATTGTGAGCACTTTCAGTGTGTGACAGAAAAGCGACACAGTGCTGAATACGATGCATTATCATAAAATGTCAGGTTTAATGTCCAAACTGGCATGTACTGTAAAAGTACCATAATGCAGTTATCCTACTGTCATATACTGTAATCCAAAATACAGTAGTATACAGTTAAAATAAATTACCACGCCACCCAATGGTAATATACTGTAATTCAAAATACAATACTATAATATTAGAATAAATTGCAGTAGGTGCATCATAAAAGAAAATTAAATACTGGCGTCCCCGCTGCCAGTAATTAGCTGTTGTTTTACAGATGAGTTCTTTACAGTGTATCTCTCAATATTTCCTTTTTCTCAGGTAAAGTAACCAATTCCACTACAGCTGTTGCGCCAGCCGCATCCACCTTGAAAAATGCCTTGCAGCCTTCTACAACTGCACCCAACCCCGTTCCCACTGCCGCTTCGAGTCAGCCTGGTGCTGCCTCAACACTCAGCAGCACTTCAAGCACACCCTCCACGTCTGTTACGTCAACCTCGCCAGCAGTGAAGAAACAACGCCCTCTGCTGCCCAAAGAAACAGTGCAGGCTGTGCAGCGAGCAGTTGTTTGGAACCCCACCAAATTGCAGACGTCCTGTCAGAAGGCTCACGTGCAAAAGCAGCAACAGGCGGAGCAGACGACGGCACAGTTACAAGGGCAGGTGCAGACACAAAGTCAATCTCAGCAGAATTCTTCAAGTACCCGCTACCAGACCAGACAAGCAGCCAAAGGTGCTTATAAATGCACAAAATATTAATCTGAATTTTTTTGTGAACACATTTAACATATTTCTATTACTCTTCATCCCATCTAGTTCAATTGAAAGACTCTCCTCAGGGTGCTTCAGCATCAAGTAGCTCATCCTCCTACTTGTCAGGAGACTTGCCAATCCCGACTGCTTCTGCAGATGCAGCTGCAGATATAGCCAGATACACAAACAAAGTAAGTCCTTAATGCAGACTAACTGCAGTTCTATACTGCGAAAAGGTCTTAATGCCTATTTTGTTTGATTTATTTTACACACATTTACTTCACATGTTTAAAATCATTGACAAGATCTGACAAACCGTTCCAGATTATGGACTCAATCAAAGGAACAATGACTGAAATCTACAATGACCTTTCAAAAAACACTTCAGGAAATACAATAGCAGAGGTGAATGTTTCTTTGATTTCCCTTGATCACACCTTACAACAGTTCATTATTAACTTGTTTTGTTGTTCCAAAGATTCGACGGTTGAGGATAGAGATTGAGAAACTTCAGTGGTTGCATCAACAAGAGTTGTCCGAGATGAAGCACAATCTGGGTATGTTTCTTGCTTCAGGGGTTGTACAACACTGTGCTGTTTAGCTATTACATATAAATAACATTGCTAAACAAATTTTTACTGTATATTTTTCATAATCAGACATGCAAGTAAACTTTCCATCTCTAATTAATATTTGCTATTGACCAGTGTATTTTTTTATCTTGTAATAGTTATGCTGACTAAATCTCCAAATATGAAAGTATACAATGTAAGATTGCATATATGGGAATTTCGCATCGTTGTAAACCTTCTTTTGATTCTGAAAGAATTAGATGTTTTCTGAGTGTACATATCATTTCTTTGTTGTCATGCAACCATCACATAGAACTGACGATGGCAGAGATGAGGCAGAGTCTGGAGCAGGAGAGGGAGAGGTTGGTCGCGGAGGTGAAAAAGCAGATGGAATTGGAAAAGCAGCAGGCTGTCGATGAGACCAAAAAAAAACAGTGGTGCGCCAACTGCAGGAAGGAAGCCATTTTCTACTGTTGTTGGAACACCAGTTACTGCGATTACCCCTGCCAGCAAGCCCACTGGCCAGAACACATGAAGTCTTGCACGCAGTCAGGTAAAAAGTCAATTTCCATTCCTGTCAGGTGAATTAACTTTCGGCAAAATAAAGTTCATCATCTTCATATATTGTCTGACTCAAAGCCCAAAACATATTTACAGTGTGGATCCTTCTGTTGATACGTTGTGTTTTTCTTGATCCTTCAGCTTCAGCTTCGCAACAAGAACCAGAGGTTGAGCCCAACCCGGACACTTTGGGCAAATCGACAGGCAATTCCCCAGTCACACAAACTCTGAATGCCCCAGCAGGAGCAGTCGTACCCTCCTCCTCATCAACCATATCCGACAAAAGCAACTCTCCCACATATATCGACAAGAGCAAGGACAGTGTTGGGCTTACTGTGACATAACTGTTACTCCACATCGTGGCATATATTCCAAGACTGCTGTGGACCTTGATGTGTCACATTTGGAGTTTCAGTGCCTGCTCTGTGACCCTTCACTTTCGGTTTCCATTCCTAAATGCATGGCAAACATTTTTGTTAGTTTTGATGTTCTTACGCCTTCATCTTGTGAACTTATTTGTAAATAACAAATCAAATGTGATTCTCTGTTTTCATACTGTTGTTTTGTTGTCACTTAATTTTTTGTCTGAACAAGATTGTAACAAACTGCAGTATCTTTGTTACACTAAAAAGGTTCATTGCTGCTCTCAAATGCTTAAAGGCTGTATTTTTTTAATCACCACAACATGTGAGATGTTGAAACAGCCTTGAATAACTGATTCTCAATTATCTTGGTGGCATCAGAAGTTTTCTGGGTTTTGCATCATTGCATTTACTTCATGTCAGTGGTTATGTTTTTCATCCCACATTGTATAGGTCTAAGAAAAAATAAGTGTGATTTATGAAAAAGATCTAAAACATTGTCAGTGTAAAAAGTTTTTGTAAGAAGATACATGAACAATATTTATTATGTTTTATAGTATGTTTTGATGCAATCACATTTTTATGTCTCAAATTTATTTGACCGAAAATTACTCATGAATGTCAGTACTGGGTGACGTCTGTAAAACTGTTTTTCCAAAGTTAAAGTAAATTCCGGTCAGACTGTTTGAAATTGTGTATACTTGAATCATTTTGGCTGGTTATGATTACATGAGCATGTCTAATTTGAGTTGGTGTCTCGTTATCGTTTACATATTGTAAATACAGTAAGATGAGTCGTGAAGAAAATAAACATGTTCTCGATATTTTCGCTCCTGATTGGTTTGCTTGGTGTTAATATTTTTTTTAATCACATCCATCTTTCTTGTCAAACCAAAAGCGACAGCCATACTTCCACACGTAACCGCTACGCACGGGCATAGTAAACGGAAAAGGAATTACGTTGCGAGAACTCGCAGCGTCGTATCGCGATGTCTTGAAAGTAGAGCAAAGCAGAAAATGGATCGTAGTGCTAACAAGCTAACAGGACAATTCCAGTGTTAGCTGGATAGTAATCCACTTTTTTCGGAGGTATGCGTTCAGATTTCCTCGTGGCGGCCACGCAAAACAACACACAGCCGTTAAAGGTTAGATTTGTCTCAGTACATTAATAGACCGTCGCAGTTAGACGAGCTCCCAGCAGTTAGCCAAACTAGCTGTTCTATAATGTCGTCTGATTTACTCGTCTGCTCAACTGCTCAGTTTTTTTGGTTGGAATTTCTAAGTGTTTGTGGTCAAGAACGCTCACGTTCCTTTTAAATGTCTGGAATTTGATGAGGAAAGTAACATTATTGCCTTGTATTTATCGTTTGGTTAATCGAATGTCTTGACGTTTCAGATAACAATGATTAGAGTTGACAAAGATTTGCGCAATGTATGCCAGGCCCTTGTCGTCACCCTTTCAAAATCAAAACATATCTACCAGCCTACGAGCCAATCAGTTGAACCCACAATGCAGAGCACACCAAAGTTTTATTCTATCTATATATGTTAAATATGGGTCCCCAGTATACAGCAACTGCTGGGTCCGAATTGCATATGTTGAGCAGTTTTCAGAATGAGCATTATAACCTTACTCGTCCGTTTTGAATACACCTTTTGCGCTATTTTGTCTTATGTGTTGTATTTTCACATTTAAAATGGGCTCTTACTAGATTTCGCTTTATTTAGGACAATTTTAATTCTGGCGTAATTTTATTTTAATGGTCCACACATCTGACTTTTTTCATAATTTCAAATTATCTTGTGAATGTGAATATATTCAGAGTGGAGTAAACCCGATTACCCGACCGGCACTTTCAAAGGTGCAAAATTGTATTTTGGATAGACCATGAAAATGTGTTAATTTTATGCATTTCTGGCGTGTGACATCTTAGAACGGGGGTGCCCATTAGGTAGATCCTGATCTACCGGTAGATCTAAGACCGGTCCCAAGTAGATCCGAGGAGTGTCGAGAAGAAAAAAAACAAACAACCATTTGTGTGTCTTTGTACATGTTAGTAATATATTTTTTGTGTTAATATACACTGCACACTAATCAGTCTCATTTTCACAAAAAAAGTATTTTAAAAATAAAATAAAGCAGGTAAATCTTAAATTTGTTTGTGTGTGTGCGTGCGAGCGCCGGTAAGTGTAGATCCCGTGAGGTTAGTTGTTCAAAAAGTAAATCTTCGATCCAAAAAGTTTGGGCACCCCTGTCTTAGAACATGCAACTGTACAGTACATAATAACGGAGGAGCTGTTTAAGACACCCAAATAACATCATACAAGCACGCCATCAAGTGTGATCAACAAACTATGTATAAATATATACTGTATACGACATACATTAGGTATGTGTGCAACATTTAAAAAATGAACTGTTTTACATGAAACCAGAGTTTTCAGACAGAGCTTTTACGGTCCTTTATATGTCATCCTGTGACAAGCATTAAGAAAGTGACAACTGTTTCAAGCAATGAAAATGCACCAATTTATGGCCAGCGTCTTAATTCAAATTGGGGGAGAAGAATTCGGTGTGACCTTTTTTATACCTGTAGAATCTGAATTTCAGATTTCCGTGGCTTTTGTAATTTTTATCCTATTTTCAAAACACTGCCATCATTGGAGAGCTCGCTGAACACAGAAGCTGAAAACATATAACGATGCTGGGGATTATTCCTAATTAGCTCATTAAGTAACTCCAATCACTATGGAAAACTGTAGGTAAATATCAGCAGAACAATATTAATTAAAACTTGCAATGAACATAAGATTGAAATTTTCAGTCAAATATCTGAAAGCCCCCTTTTAGTAAAGTAATATAAATGTACAAACGTACGGTAATATGAATCTGTAGTAAAATACAGCAGCTAAGACAAAAATAATGACTATTATTGCTTTATTTTTATAATTGGAAGAAATAAAATTGTTATTCCATATGTGGAAGAAAAAAAATTAAGAATGGAGAATGAAAACATTACTCAATTTGTCATTAATATACATTTTAAGGAACAGATGTGTCACAGTTCGGACACCTTTGTAGTTTATAAAACTTGTGAAGTTCGTGTTGGAAGCAAGTTAAATTATGAGCCATCATGGTGGTAATTTTACAAGAGAACAGGGGGTTTGTCAACTACAAAATGTTGACCAAGCCTGATACCCTGTGTACTTGATCTTTTGACAAATGTTGAAGTTGGTTTTAAAACTATGACACCTGTTCCACACCATCGTGACTGGATTATTGTTGAAAGTTGCGGCTGCAGCGGTTCCACCGACACTCACTATGTGTGATCATGACGGTGGCTGGTTGAGTAACCATTTTTTGAGTCATTCAGCCGCGGATACTCGCATACCTACATACATGCCACACAAGTTGCTAAAGCCAAGTGGCAGAAGGGCTGTCGAGGTTGCAAGTCGCAAGATCCAACGAGAACCCAGTTACAAAATGAAATCTCGGCAATCCGGTTCAGCCTGCTGGATGCAAAGCTAACGAAGAGGGCCTAACCTCCCCACCACACAAAGCACACACTAGCCTTCACCTTCATGCAGGCATCCGCTGTCATCAGTAATTGACCAGGAGACTGGGCTAAGATCATATTTGAAGAGAGAAAAAAGCTCATTTTTTTCCTGGCCTCTCAACACCAACAGTCAAATAATGACTGAAGGTCACAAATAACTTTTCTACTGACCTTCATTCCCTTTTTCCGGAACTTCATAGTCACTGCCTTGTTCAAGATGGGTGCACTGAATGCCTTGTTTGGACTCATGTAGTCTTGGACCGTAGCTGGGCAGGTATGAATTGTTTTACGTGCAGTTGCACTTGCATTACTGTGTACCTACCTGAAAGCATTTGTAACACTTGGAGTGATGCTGATCATCAGCTACAGGTAGGTCCATGATGCCATTCAGTTGGAGTTTCACAAACTTACTGCTCAACCATCCTGTGTACATTGAGGCAAACTCACACCTTTGAAGGATGGAAGGCCGAGCAAAGTGTAACATTTTTTTAACTCAATTCCTTCTGTTAGAATTCTCAGACTTTTTTTCACAAATAAGACCACAGAACAAGCAGTGTTTTGAGCGCCCAATGTGAGATAGTTGAGGGTGGATGACTTGCTTTCTCGATTGACTTTGTCATGAGTCTGACTTGTGCTTGCTCACATCTCGAGAGCAAGAAAATCAAATGTCTCACAGCGCTCAAAGGGGGACTCGGCAAAAAAAAAAAAAACACACGAGGAGTCACTCATTTGTAGCACGGTTGCAGATGCACTCATTGCGGGCACACTCCTGCAGCCTCGCAAAAAATAAAGTTTCTACATGCACATTTAGTGTTACAGGAACACACCCTCACAAATAAGATGTTCTCTTAGGTAACAAGCTATTGGGTCCATGTGTGCCTGGGATGAGTGCAGGTTTCTGCCTTAAAAACTTGCTCATGGTCACTCTGTGTCTGTGACAGGTCACCTAAATCAAGTTCGCTGACACCACCCCGACTGGGCCAGGACAAAATTCATGAACAAACATGATGACATTAACACATTCCCGCTTTTTAAAAATATGTAATGCTAATTATTTTGAGTTTTTTCCACTTAAATTAATCAATATTTTTCATTTTGACCACCAGTTAGGTTGAATTATTTTACAAGGAATGACTTGGACAAGATATAAAGCTCAGAAATAAATGTCAATAATGTTAAATATTCCGTTTGATTTTACACTGCAAAGAAAGTAACTACACAGAAGTCTCATTTTCGTAACTCCTAGTATAAAGATGTGAAATACAAAATCATCAAAACTTACCATGTTATATCATGAAAATACAGGTCCAATGCTAGTTCTGGCAAGACAAGAATACAATACAGTACATCTTTATTGATACAGCACTTTCCCTTTTCGCTACAGCCGTAACAAAACACTTTTACAGAATATTTAGGATGAAATAATAATCGAACAGCACACAGAACAACAAATCTACCTGGGCCACGACTCAAAAAGGCTTAATGTAATACCCTGCAGTGTGCTCGTTAGTGCATGACAAATGTTTGACACCTCGTAAGTTTCCGTTTTTTGATTAGTTGTGGTTCTGTGGGACAGTTTCTTGTACAGTGCACCCTTGCTATTCATGGGGGATTGGGACATAGGGACTAGGCCAGCCTGCAAGTCATGAAAATCTGCATAGAATTGACAGCAAATATTAAATGTATTACAAAAGTACAACCCCCCGACACCCCCAAATAAATACATAAAAAAAAAATATACACACACACACACACACAGTATATATATGCAGCTAGGTGAATCCATGGGTGCTAAAGCACAAGTAAGCAGAATAAGCTAATACCCCACCACCACCTCAGATCACATTAAAATTTTTTACTCATATCAAGCAGGGTGGCGGCCCGGTAGTCCAGTGGATAGCACGTGGGCTTCACAGTGCAGAGGTACCGGGTTCGATTCCAGCTCCGGCCTCCCTGTGTGGAGTTTGCATGTTCTCCCCGGGCCTGCGTGGGTTTTCTCCGGGTGCTCCGGTTTCCTCCCACGTTCCAAAAACATGCGTGGCAGGCTGATTGAACACTCTAAATTGTCCCTAGGTGTGAGTGTGAGCGTGGATGGTTGTTCGTCTTTGTGTGCCCTGCGATTGGCTGGCAACCGATTCAGGGTGTCCCCCGCCTACTGCCCGAAGACGGCTGGGATAGGCTCCAGCAACCCCCGCGACCCTAGTGAGGATCAAGCGGCTTGGAAGATGATGAATGAATCAAGCAGGGTTCATAGGGCAAAGGTGCTGGGTTCAATTCTGGCTCCGGCCTTCCTGTATGGAGTTTGCAGGTTCTCCCTGTGCCTATGTGGGTTTTCTCCCACATTCCAAAAAAATGCGTGGCAGGTTCATAGAACACTCTAAATTGTCCCTAGATGTGAGTGTGAGTGCAAATGGTTCTTGGTCACTGTGTGCCTTGCCATGGGCTGGCAACCAGTTCTGGATGTACTCCGCCTTCTGTCCGAAGACAAATGGGATAGGCTCTAGCATGTCCCAGGACCGTTGTGAGGATAAGCAGATCAGACAAGCAGGGCTGTGCACAAATCGGTGATGATTCAAAAAGAGGAGCAAATTGGCCGTTTAAAAACACCAAATAAGAATTCTCGAATTCGAGTCAGAACGAGTAAATCGCATATTATCACGTTTATTGTCACAATTGAGAGAGTAATTGGTTGGCAACACTCATGTTTCAATATGCGTGACCTATTGTAGCATCACAGAATAAATCAGGCCAAGCAGAATGCTTGAAGTAAACTCCTTAATGAGAATCAAAATGCCGTACTGACCGCGACTCAGCCAAAACAACAGCGCTAACTGGTGTGCAGTTTACAGTGTCATTGCTGCCTTCCCTCTCTCGGGCCACCAACGTCCTGTCTTGTTCACGGCCCCTCCAGTTCATAGGAAACCACAGATTTTTTTGCATGAGGTTTGTGAAAGCGTGCTGTGTTCATATGAGCATTACAATCAACTGTTATGCAGTGAGTCAATCAACACAGCTCAGCAGGCCAGTGGAGCAATGCCTTTGTTTACAAGCTGTTGGCCTCTCATGTCATTCTAGCAAGGAAAATACCCAGGCTAGCTAGCAGCTGGTTCAACGCAAGCAGATGGTTTTTAAAATTGGTCCAAAAGAATCCTTGATTCTGTCATTGATCGGTGTACAGTGAGGAATCCTGAAGGTTAAATGAAGTTATTTTAAACTAAAAAGGAAATCGTTTTAAAGTCGCCATCTTTGCCACTTCATAGGGGTAACACACTTCTTTCCTAATTCTGGGCTCCAGCCTTCTGTGTGGAATTTGCATGTTTTCCCCTATGCCCGCGTGTGTATTCTGTGGATACTCCGCTTTCCTCCCACATTCCAAAAACATGCATGGCAGGTGTGATAATTTGTCTATGCCTGCTTTTGGCTGGCAACTGGTTAATGGTGTACGCCACCTGTTGCCCAAAGACGGCTGGGATAGGATTTCAGCATGACCATTGTGAGGACAAGCAGTTCAGATAATGGATTGATATTTTTACACTTTATCAGCTTAACTGCCTTCATACAAAGGCATTTACCGGTAGTTGAAAAACTAGCACAAATGATCAATTATTCACAGAAAACTGAATGATGAACAAAAGGAAACGATGCCTGTCGCACGGTTGTTGCTTTCGAGAAACATGGTGGACACCATCAACTGATAAGCTGTTCGCTTTGGAAAATACACAATGCCTGCGGCTGAACTACACACGAAATCCTGATGACTCACACTCAAGATTACACCAAAAAATAGTGGTTGCCACTTGCGCAAAAATATGTATCTATTTATTTTATTGTATGATCGCTGCCAATGAAAATGTACACCACGCTCGAGTCGGAAACTAATTGGTCATCGTATTTTAAAGTGAAACCGTTGAACTTCTATAAAGTCATGACACAAATAAACGTAATTTCTGCGTCTTACTTTCAACCATCTATAAATTCCTTTATATTCATGTCTTTCACCACAGAAATAAAGGTGTCAGTTTCCTCCTCGCTACACAATTGTAATGCTGTGCTGCAGCTGAGTTTCATCATGTGTGTTTACTTCTGCTTGTGTATGCCCGGTGGGTTGCACGCCACATGCCGCAAACAAGAGGTTCCTGTGCTCAAAAGACCACGTTTCCTTGTCGATCGAGCATGCAAAGAACACAAACGAATGCTCCTGACAAGTGCTTATATGACCAAAAATTTGGGTTAGTGAAGGAGTAACCCTTACTCAGGTTTTGAAAAAACAGAATTTAAGCAAGTTTGTTGATTTAGTGGGTGTTTACATTACCTTGCCCAACCGGAATACTGCTAATTTCCAGGTTTTTAAAAGTGGTATTGACTACATCTAAACATAGCCATTGTAGGTAAATGCACTGCATTTTTCAAGTCTTCCTCTATTGTCCTCAGGACGTTACCTGTAAATAATTGTGCCAAAATAGCCATAAACCGCTCCGCCTGATGCTCTACTATCGGAAACGCAGTTTCTCCACCTATGCAGCTATGCCCAGCAACGGTCACATTCCGTGGTCCTCGCCCCTCACGACATATACAATGAATGGAGATGATAACGGCGGGCTGCGACTTGCTAAGTTCAGTGTGAAAAGGTCTTTCAGAGCCGTATGAATGAAACCGAGCAAAGAGCCATATGTGGCTTGCGAGCCACATGTTGGCTAGCACTGTAAATATGTTCTGGTCCCTGATACGAATAATACAAGTTTTCTGTTCCTCTTTGGTTTTCACTGGGGTATGGATATATAGTCTGTTGAAGAAAGTTGGTGAAGCACTTGCTTTGGGAGCACTTCAAAGTTACTGGTGGCTCGCTATTTTACAGTTATCTTCCCAGGCATTTGGAATATTAGGCATAATTACTCCTCCACAAGTACTCAATAGGGGGAGTTTAGTTCGTGTGGAAGGCGGTTAGAACGATACAGTGACGCCCAATTCCTCGCTGGACGGCCAACTGTCGAAACCTGTGGGGCAGCCGCCTCCATAGAGGAAGGAGTTCATCATTGATTCACCAAAACATATTTTACAGTCTGCTGAAAGTGTACCCCTCTCTTTGGAATGACCTCCCACGAAACATTTGGCAAGCCCCCTTGAGGCCTATCTAACTCGTCTTAAACCTAATTTTTATTCTTTGGCTTTTGATTCAGTATGAGACTTGATTTTTAGTTTTATTGTTTTGTGCTTTCTACTCTCTTTGTTAATCATTTATTGTTTTATTGTTGTGGTGAATTACTTTTGCGACATGTACAGCACTTTGTATACAGTGGTGGTTGTTTTAAAGTGCTCTATAAATACTGTTGAGTTGAGAAGTATCTCCACATGGCTAACATCACTGTCTGAAGGCATCAGGCTAATAAAATAGTATTGGAGAGGTATCAAAACATTTTTATGAGTTGCGTACAGACCTACAGTTTTGGCACCAGCATTTTAATATTTAGGTATTTTTCATGATCATGTTGTTTTTTAAATTACATTTTGAAACTATTTTTTTGTCAGTTTTCAGTTTTTTTATTTGGCCTTGTTTGAGTTTAGTATTCGTTTGAGTTTTTAATATATGAATTATTTGTCGATTGCAACATAAAACATTGAAGTATTGGGTAATTAAATAAAGTAACAATTCCCAAACCTTTCTTCTGTACAGCCCTAAGGTAATGCGGAAATAAATACATATACAAATAAAAATAAATGCCAAAATCATAATGTATAAAATGAATTGAAAAAGATTAAAACAAAGTACATTTTCTTGATAATTATAGTTTCAGTTAGTCTTATAATGCACTTTAGTTTTTATTTCATTCATAAGAATATTTTGTAGAATTTGGTTTTAGTTATTTCGTTAACCTTCGTTAACTATAATAACTGATTCAGATATTGATACTATAGTTTTCATTGACTCCCTTATTAAAACGTGTCCAAAACATGTGTCAAAATCTCGTATTGGAGTCAAATAGACTCCAATACTCCAATGCTAATTATGCCAATTGATCATCAAATGAAAATTATTATATGGCAGATTCTGTATCTTGGGGATCCTTGCACAATATTTCTTAAATATACCTTTGGTGTGCTCAACATTTTTCTGTTCATAAAGGGGCTCAATGAGATGGCTACCAGACTGTATCAAGGTAACCCGTTACATATCATGACAGACTTTTTTTTTCTTTCTTCAACATTAATATGTAAATCTGTAACTATTAGGAAAAAAAACTATTGACAGTGTAATTTACTGTTGCATTAATGTACACTTCAGGCAGGGCTTGAGTATGAATAAGATTTGGGAGTATTGTTACATTATAGTGTATTGTGTCTGTGACACACACACACCGTACATTTACAATGTTGCGTTCCAGGTTCTTGCATCACTTCATTTCACTTGTGTGCTAATGAGTAATATACCTTATTTTGGACAGCCTTGATTCATTCCAATGGATGTCAGTGCAAAACCAAAGGAGTATAATGCAGGCTCAGGTAAAACATCTACCACATTCTCTTGACTGGCCGATCCAAACGATTATGAGATAATTAATCTGTATTTGTGGGTATTATGGTTTATTTTTGTAGAAGAGCAGCAGAGCCAGTCAGACGCTTCAGATGATAAACCGGGATTGTCCCAGTTTAGAAAGTCTTGGGGTTTCAGGCGATCAACTTTAGCTCGCCGTGAGTTCATGGAAGAAGTTGGAGACTTGACCAACAGCCCTCCACCTCAACGGAAAATCAGAGGCCGTCGTCCACCACGGACAACTCTAGCCTCGAAAGACAGCATTGCTGCCCAATCTCCTCAAGAATCTCGGACTGCTGTAGAAGATCTCGAGTGGTCCGCCTCATCCTCACCGGTACCTGACGAGACAAAACCAGCTTTAGCCTCTGCGGGCGGGTGTCTTGACCCGAGCATGTGGCAGGATGTTGGGTCTGCTTTTCACACAGCTTTCAGTCTTCTTGGTGGGGATGACGATTTGTCTATGGAAATGTCTCAAGCTTTGCCAGACTCCGATATTTTGGGAGTTGGCACTGCTACAGAGGTTCCGCCTGCACAGACTGCAGATGACACAGTGGCGTCTGAACTCAAGGGATCTGCAGACAATGTCGGAACTATGCAGCCTGTTGTTTCAGATGAAGTGGCACAAGAGGATGTCGAGAGTGTAATTTTAATCTCAAGTCAGGAAGAGGATAGTGATGACATGCATTTAATACAAATCAAGGAGCAGTTGGACCATAAAGCCAGGCAGGACAGCACCAAGGGAGGCGGAAGAGGAAAGGCCAGAGGAAGAGGAAGAGGGCGAGGAAAGGGTAAAGGCAGAGGAAGGGGCAGAGGGAGGTCGAAGGCATCGGAGGTTGTGGCAATCATGGCAAATGACGAAGACGATGATGATGTGATTCTTATTCATCCATCAGAGACAGTCTCCGTTACAACTCCGAGTCCTGCTCAACAAACAAGCTCAGACTTTATTATCGTTGGCACAGATGTAGATCAGAATAGTGACACAACTCTTGGCCAGTATAGTGATGCACCAGATGAGGAGGAGGGGAAGCAAGGAGACAGTATCATTAAAAATGTTACAGAACATTCAAGCTTATCGGACTCCACGGATTATGACCCAAATGCTCTGTACTGCATCTGTCGGCAAAAACACAACAAAAGGTAACTTGAGAGTAATAAATATCTCTCCCGGGCAGAGTTGCTGCCCCCGCTCCAAATTATGACTTTAACTTCCTGATTCCTTCATTTGGTTCCCCCCATCTAGGTTCATGATCTCCTGTAACGGTTGCCAGGAGTATTTCCATGGCGACTGTGTTGGTGTCAGTGAGTCAGAAGGCTGTCAAGAGTACATATGTTCACTTTGCACGACAAAGCAGCTGAGCCAACTCCAGCCCGAGTGTAACTCCCATCCAGAAATTTCTCCCAAGAGCTTGTCACTCAGTCCTTCTGGTGAAGAACTAGAGGGGGAAAAGGAGTGGCACTCTGTGAAGGTTCGCATTTAATTTGGATTCTGGTTTTCACTATATATCATTTCTCCAGACAGCCCTCTTTCGTTTGATCACACGTTGCGCTATTTCCGTTCCTATAAACACCATAGCCGAATTTGTCGTCTTGAATGCCACTGAATTTGTGACTTATCCAAGTGACGTGAATGTTGCATTGTTTGAAAATTGCCCAATTGAGGTCTGGTCATAAGATGCCAATCTGGTTTCAGAAGACTGTAGACTTGGAGGTGAATCACATAGCGGAGGTTCCTGCAATAAGGCCTGTGGCTGGAACCGAACCTGAAAGGGCGATGGAGACAGGTTGTTCTCGTCCATTGTGTATTGGCCCAGGATGCTCCAAACCAGCATTGCAGGAATCTGTTTATTGTGGCACTGTTTGCATTGTGCAGCATGCTGCTCTCACTATGAAGTCTCTCTCTGACACAAAGGTGTCAAATCCTAGAGGTCAAGTGCAGAAAAAAAACACAGCTGTAATGCCTACTGCAAAGGTAAATCATTCAAGTCATTTCAAACATAGTGATCTAGAAAAATGGTGTCAATGTAAATGCTTGATGAGTGAAAATATCTTCCCCCTCAGGGTCAAAGCTCTAGTAGGGTGTCTGCGAGGTTAGCAGCAAAAGCTGAAGAATGTGCCAAAGAAGACGAGCTGATGGAAACCGATGGAACACAGACAGAGGCTACATCTTCCCTAGCCTGTGACCCCACTCCGCAACCATCACCTAAGTTTTACACACCGTGTATGTACCATTCACTACTCATCCTCTTCCAAACCATACAGACACTTTCCCCCTTTGGCGCAAGTTTCCTTCATCTTTGCACAAGTCACACAATCACTCACAGTCATACATATCACAAATACATGACAGGGGTCAGGAGTTGGTAAGTATATTATAGTTCAAAT
Source organism: Hippocampus zosterae (assembly GCF_025434085.1). Lineage (NCBI taxonomy): Eukaryota > Metazoa > Chordata > Actinopteri > Syngnathiformes > Syngnathidae > Hippocampus > Hippocampus zosterae. The sequence continues at coordinate 24,601,164 of NC_067452.1, forward strand.
GTAACCTGTGATGTACTCAAACACAATCTCGAATGCCTTTGCATTTCGAAACACATTCAATTTAGCAGTTTGCTATCACTGGAAAATCAAAAAGCAAACCACAGCAGTGCCATTTGGAGATATATTATCCAACTTTGAATGGATTTTAATACACCGGTATATATCTGGGCATTCGGCGGGAACTTAAATGTGACCTCATCTACCTCCTAATACCACCAGTATCACATTACAAAACAATATACAAAAACACAATATTATTATATGTGGCTTTAGATAGAAAGTGAGTCATCTGAATGTGAATACCAGTTTTGCTAAAACAAGAAATTTTGTTCAACCTTATCTTCTGATACACCAAACAGCAACACTACAATCCAGCAGTTCACAATCTGTATTCATTTAATAACATAATAAAAACAAAAACTTTAAAATGCATCATACTCATCCGCAATGCTTATTAATGGACAAAAGTCTTCCCTCTTTTGCTCCTCAGAGTTTTGAGTCGTGGGATTCTATATAAGTCACTGTACACCTCCAGCTTGTTGGGGTAGATTATCGGTGAAAACATCAACGAAGGGACTGAATTCCCCACACCAGCATGGTGGAATATTCTGTGCTCTTGACATTTAAAACAACAACAGACCTCCTCCCCCCTGCAAAAAAAGATCATGCAAACAATACATTGATAAATAGATAAAAATCAAGGTAGCAAATAGAATGCAACTCAATGTAATGATGTAAAAGCAGGACTCAAGATTAAAATTTGGAACTGGTTGCAATGATGCGGCCAATTTTTTTTTTGTGCACTTGCACAAGGATATGTGCTCCAAAATCTTTCACAACATCGCATTCAACACTGCAGTTTTGTAGGTCCATTCCTTTTTAAAACAAAATGCATGTCTTTTTAGGTAACATTATAAAAGATATTCACTTACAATCTGGTCACCATGAAGTTATTTATTTGAATCACAATTCCACAAAATTCTGGTCACTTAACTCAAATGTCCTGGCACTTGAAGTGATCTGTATCATTTAAACATAATGGACCCCACGAGAACTTTCAAGTACCGTATTTTCACGACTATTCGACGCACCGTACTAATGACCGCAGTCTCATTAATGGGTGACATTTCTGTATTTTACACATACACAGGACGCACCGTACTAATGGCCGCAGTTTTACAGTGGTAAAACATACGCCAGCTTGAACATACGGCATGCATGCGCGCACTCTAAAACGTTAGCTTGAAGCATACGGTAGCATGCCAAGACATACAGATAAGCTAAAAACACGTTTTTAAAAAGGCAACGAAAGCAGAACTGAGTTCGGGTGTATTTTATTTAGCCACCGTACAATGTTCTCACGTTTTTCGATCAATCATCACCCAGAAATCCATCAAAGTCCTCATCCTCTGTATCAGAAGCAGAGGACTGCACATCTCAGTTGTCATTGAATGCATCACATGCTAGTGTGAGTTGCTACGCATTGCCGAGCGGAAAGAAGGAGTAGCAACAGCAAAGTCAACATTTCTCTCGTGTGAAGCTTTCCCACATTTGAAAGTAAAGAACAGAGCGAAACATGGTGGCAACGCGTGTGTGTGTAGAAAGAATTGAACAATTGTGCAAGTACCGTAATCCATCAAAAACACCGCTTTCCCTCTCGTTGTTGTGTATTGTGGCATAACTCGCCAAGCGCTGCCTCTCACTCTTTGTAAAGTTGTGTTTGCCACCGATCATCCATTGTTCCCATGCCGTTCGCAACTTTACTTTGAACGCCCGGTTGATGCCAATGTCCAGCGGTTGGAGTTCTTTGGTCAAGCCTCCGGGAATAACGGCAAGCTCAGAGTTCATTTGCTTGACTTGTTTTTTCACCGCTGCTGTGAGATGGGCACGCATGCCAAAAGCATAACCGGTGGCTTTAAGTTTGAACTGAGCTTCGTAGGCGTGTCTTTTTGTCGAATTTATTTTCAGGGGTTCTTAGAAACCAAAACCGGAGTTGTTTTGCAACAATGCACATTGCCACACTCTATACAAGTGTTGGTACTGGCTTGAGGCGTCCCTTTAGCGTCCACTTACACGCCCACCCTTCACCATTGGCGGACTAGCTTGCCTGTCCTCTCTCTCTCTCTCTCTCTCTCTCTCTCTCTCTCTCTCTCTCTCTCTCTCTCTCTCTCTCTCTCTCTCTCTCCTCTCCATATATGTATATATACATGCCCACCCTTCCCTGATTGTCCGACTTCTTTCCCGCATGCCTGGCCACAGTCACTTCCGCCTTTTCTCTATATAAACAGCGTGTCGGCTGTCAGTCAGATTTTGGAACTCAGCGCATATAAAGGACGCTCCGCACCATAAGGCGTCCTGTCCATTTTGGAGAAAATTTAAGACTTTTAATGGCACCTTATAGTCGTGAAAATACGGTAGTTAGTAATCGTTCCTGTCATCTGCAGCTAGCTTCACTCTATGCGCATAGGTCACTCACCTTGGCCTGTCACATTTTTTCACCATGATAAATGATCATCATTGTTGATGTGTTTTTTTTGGGCTTGTTTTTTTAACTCTGATGATTTTATGATGGAGCGAGTATGTCCTTTTTAAGAGCAAATACTTTCTTATTCTCAAGAATATGAACATTGGCATTGAACTAGAGGGGATGAACATTAATTAAAATCGCGTTGACAATATATATATATACTAGAGCTGTCAAAGGATTAAAATATTTAATCTAATTAAAAATGCAACTGTCATAATTAACTCAAATGAACAAAAAAATTAATCGTGATTACTCACATATTTTTTATCGTTTCTGAATTTCCTTTTACATTTTTTGTCCTATTTTTGCCCATTTTAATGCTCTCATCAACTTGGAATCAGGAATCAGTTTTCTATGTGCCAAATGCAAATATTTACTGAAATAATTTTACTGAAAAAAATTACTGAAAAAATTTTCAATTTTACATGAACATTTTTCACTTGGAGCAGTTGTTCACACATAATCTCTCACACAATATTACTGTCCATCAACAACAGTGAAAAAAAATATTTAGTCACACAACAGCTGCTTTAACAGCTTTTTTAATGAAATCAAAACAGAGCAATATAACATTATAAAGTGCACATCTAAGGTAAACTAGTACTCAGCCTATAGTGGATTTAAACCATGGTTGCATACTTCGTTTTTCTCAAGTTTGCTTTGAACACAGCAGTCTGTTTCTGTATGTTTGTTAGAGAATAACGAGACCCCGGACACCAGTGTTCGTTATGTGCCGCTGTATTCAAAACTGCCGGCCGTATAAACAAGCGCAAACACTTCCCCCGTGCTGCTGGGGCAAACCATTCTGAAAGAGGGGGGTTTCAATCCCCCTAACAAAGTCAGGCTATGTTGATTATGTTGGTCCTTCTTGCGTGGAAGTCTCTCTACGGTTTTTGTGTCTACCTCATTTCGGATGACTACACATGGTTCGATGACAACACTGGAGACGTTTTATTTTCGCTAGGTCGGTACCACTGCACCGCTGAACTTTCGTTGTCATGTCACCGCCTCTGCGCACCGTCACTCTCAGAGACGAACACAGAGAAGCTCCACCCACTCTATTTATATGGACACGGAACGCTGTAACCTTCCACACAAAATAGTTCCAAACAAGTAACAATCGCGTCAGTGGCATACATCGTATACCTGTATGATACACAGAGAGAGAAGAACAGGTAACTTTGGTCTTGTCAGTGGAGCAATCTGGCAACTTTTTAAAAGTAAACTTTCCATTCATAAACTCTTTAAGTATATGTTTTCGGTGTCTCGCACTGGGCGTGGACTTCTGCAATGCGCTTGTTGTTTGGTTTCTGGTGTATTTATAGAGCACCGTAACATCCGCTTGTGACGTGCGCCGCGTTAATCTCGCGAGAAAAAATGTAATCCCGTTAAAATTCATTTAAATTTATGCCAATAAAAGCGCGCTAAACTGACAGCTCTAATATATACATACATACACACACACACACACACACATACAAGTAGCATATAGCAGACAGTGTTCACAAAAATTACAGTACATTGAAGCAAATATGAAACATTTGCTACAAATACCAATTAATACCCTCCTTTCCTCCCCCTCGAGACTGGTCGTACCAGATGTAACCTCCTTTTTATATTTTGGTGCGTAATATTGAGAAATTAGGTCCCCAAATGTTGAATCCCGCGAAGTACAGTTTCTTTTTAACAGATGTGCAAAAAAAAAAGTAAAACGTATGTTACATCGAAACTACTCCGACTACTAAAAACGTGAAAAGAGTGAATGTAACTGTGTACTGTAAGTGTAGTGTATAACTACCCACCTGTACATTTTAAGCATTAGGTTTTATTTTAGTGCTGATGAGGAACACAGTCGGAGGAACAGTTGCGCAAACATGCTATAATTGTTATGCGAAATTGTTGGAAACATTTTTATCAGAGATGCCCATTGCGTCGACCATGATCAACCGGTCGATCTCCAAGGGACTGTGGGTCGATCCCATGGCATTAATTCACCCACTCGCAGTTTTATAGTGACTGATACAGCTGCCTGTTAACGGCAGTAAAAGAGTTCAAATAAAACAAGACGCCCACCTGTCATCCATTAGGGCAGCAAGTCATACGCCTGTTTGGAAGTGTGCGTACGGCTCGTTAGTAACAGCCCGGCTTACCGCATATTAAGAGCTCAAATATTTACAAAAAAACACAACATTTTGGTGGTACAGTCCCCTCCAAATATAATGGAACGGCAAAACATTTTTGTTGTGTCGTGTAGACCAGGGGTGGGCAACCAGCCAGAGACAAAGAGCCATTTTTTTTACTGTGTTACTGCAAAGAGCCACATCATACCCTTCCTCGCGCGTGCGCGAGTACACGCATGCACACACACTCACACGGACACGCGCATCAATGGGATTGATGATCGGCTGACGTAGTACGTTCTATGTACTTAGCGCCTTGTTTGAATGGCATCGCCACTGCTGAGGCGTTTTCGACGCTTGTCGTATGAAAGCCCTGGAGCCGCACTGAACCAGCCAAAGCATGCGGCTTGCGAGCCGCGGGTTGGCCACCCCTGGTGTAGACATTTGGATTTCAAATGAACATCACGACACAAGTTTCCACAGTCCACAGCTTTTATTTCATGGTATTTATATCAGAACAGAAAACCTTTTATATGAAATCACCCTCTTTTCAAGTGATCAAAGGCATTGGAGCAACCTTATTAAATTAACTTTAAAGTGAATGACATTTCATAGTGGGTGGCCTAAGCGTTACTTGCAATAACTGCATCAAGCCTGCGACTCACTGACTTCACCAAACTGTTGCAGTCTTCGTCTGAAGTCCTTATCAACGCCGTTACTGCAGCCTCTTTAAGGTTTTATTTCTGGGGGCTTCTCCCTTGATTCTATTCTTCAGGAAGTAAAATGCATGCTCTATTGGGTTAAGGTCTGGTGATTGACCTGGCCATTCTTAGACCTTCCACTCCTCCCTCACCCCCCAATGAAATTCTATGTTGTGTTGAATCCCTCAGAGACAAACAAGAACAGAAAGAATCTGCAATAAAGTCCTGGAAAAGCATTTCAAATGAAGACTGAAACAGTCTGGCAAAGTCAGGGTTATGTCACCAAATATTACATGTAATTCACACTAAGATTAATTACATCCCTTTCACTGCTTTTGTTCACTTGAAAATTGGGTGGCTTCAAACAAAAGGTTTTCTGTTCTGTCTTGTCTATCATGTCGTCATGTTAATGCCATAAAGAAAAAGGTCTTCAGAATACAACAAAACCAAAGGAATTGAACTTGCCGTTCGAAGACTTTTGGAAGGGACCGTAGATCATTTTGACTTGGTCATTTTAAAAGTAAATGAGCTCGCATGCTGATATAGTGTGGGCACCCCTGATTTATGTTATGTTCTCGGACAGCAAACCTTTTCCCATCTCAAGATATACTGCAATATGCCACTGTAAAACTGATTACAGTAGAACCTCTATTCACAAACAAGTGGGTTTATGAACATTATTTTCATATAAAATATATTGATTGATTAAAAATTCACTAAGTGCTTTACAAACAGTCCCTGCCTCCATGCGCAACGCTCAGTTGTGCTTTTGCTCACACAGTGCTCACATTGTCCGCTCCATGCATTTCACATACAGACACGTCTCAGTATTGCTCCCAAGAAAGTGACATACTGGTGCAATTGTGATTTGAGGAGCCTTGGAATGTGTCGCTGGCGAGGCTGGAAGCATGCTGTGGCTGGGGAAGCAGCAGCCCTGCTGCCTGCCAGTGCGTCAGTGTTGGGTGGGTTGTCCGGCCGCATCTCAACTCGGCAAGCTTGTCGTACCTGGGCAGGCATTTTTGTTCTTTGTTTAATTGCTCCTAAACATGTCAAAGGTCACTTCAGTTTGTGAGCTGTGATTCTTGCATATTTCATCCCATGAGAGGGATTGTGGGTTATAATCACACTCTCAATATGTGTGTCATATTGCATACCTACAGTACAGTCACATTGTACAACATACAGCCATCATATGCGATAAAATCAATTCCTACATGTTTTGCAGTCTGCACAATCCTGATGCTGCTTCCCGTATTGCAAACAAACATACTTTCATAACCACAATTGCACACGAGTTTTGGAGTCTTAAAGGCTGTTCTAGGAGATAGTGTAAAGTTGCCGTCCACGTGACGATTAACGGCGTTAGATTTTGGTGACTGTGTCTCAGCTGACATGAAGTCAACCCTCCTCTTTGATTGGTTGACAGACCATTACCCTGCCCCCCTCCCCCCCGCCCCCCAATTTTTCTAACACCCCGCCCCCCAATTTTTCTAACACACTACAATTTTTTGTGGGTCAGTTCACCAGTGGTCTAGAAACATGCTCCCATCAACCTCCAGCAACTCATCGAAGCGTAACACCATTGACTACCCCTGCAAATAAACAGTGTTTTGACAGCCAGCCAGCTGTTTCGTGATATCTGTCACATATGAACAAACTCATCACACATTTAAGCTCATAAGTAACAGACTGCACCCATCCCTCTCAAAGGTGCAGTTAACGGTAAACCAGAAACACAACAAATCTCAAACAATGTACACTGGATTGGTCCATTTGATCGAGGTCAGAGTATGCCAATTTAAAGCAAGGATCTGTCGCTTGTCACTCAATCTTTTTGTACAATAGAGTCATGGTCTTCTGGAACATTTGCAATGAAGTCAATACATCACAAAAACAAAAATTTGCGGAAAACAGTGGAATCTGTCTTCCACCTCATCTTTGCACATCATGCCACTGCTGCCTTTTGATGACACTTCTATTGGGTTCCCTAAATGAGCTCTTGGTTGGCAAAGGGCTCCTCTGTGCATGCCGTGGATTCAAACAACGTCCCACTGGTGTAAAGGTCAAAACATGCTCGGGAAGGTTGGCATCCGTGACCAACGTCACCGCTTCACACTCTGACTTGCTGCACTTTTTCATAACATTCAAGGGAAACTCAACACGGATCTAAACATAGCTGTTTTTTGAGACGTGGCTTTGAAATTTGTTTTATTTATATTTTTAACATAGCATACACATACCGATATGCTGGATGTTCTGGTGATTGCTGCACTTTTTATGACATTCAGAGGAAACTCAACACGGATTGAAACATAGCTGTCCTTGAGACATGGCTGTGAAATTATTATTTTTTTTAACATAGCCTACACATATGATGGATGTGCTGGTGCTTGGCTGGAATCTGCTTGTACTGCATGCACAGTTCTTGACTATTTCACCACGTCACAAACTTTGCCTTTCCCTGCAAACATTCTCTGACGATTGGATGTGAAAAAATGGCTTGTCATATCAAACATCTCAAACCAGAATATTTAATCAACTCTTCAGATCTCAGCATTTATAAGTTGTGCAGACACCCCACTCTGCTTTCTTTTTTGTTTAAATCTGAATTGTTGATCAGTTGGATCTAAACACAACGTCACTGTCACAGACAAAGACACCTTCTCTTGTTATTATTGTGCTGTATATGGAAAATGTAATTGGCCAATTGAGCAGCACAGTTGGAATGGTTTGTACGTCTGCCTCCCAGGCGAAAGTTTCTGTGCTCTGGCTGTGCTGTGTGGCGTTTGCATGCTCTCCCCATGCAAGAGCTTGGCTTTTCTCTAGGTTTACCTGCTTCTTCCCATATTTCCCCAAAACATGCATGTTAGGTTTACTGAGGACTCTTAATTTCCCATGGCATGAATGTGAGTGTAAATTGCCTTTATGTGCCCTATGATTGACCAGGCCAGGGTGTACCCATCGCACATGCACACATACACAGTACATAGCTACCTATCTACGTACGCACGTATGTACATGCAAACTCAAACATACGTACGTCCACACATACGTACATGGACACATTGATAGACGCATGTATACATTCATAGACACAAATTGAATGAAAATTTGACATCACTTAAAATTAGACATCACTTTTCAATTGTGGTTGAACAAAATTATTTAGAGAGCAAACTCATGAAACTAGCCAAAAAAGATGGTACTCATGTTGCGCAACTGCCGGTAAACCTTTTGAGCCACTGGCAACTGTTTTTTTCTTTTTTTGGGGCGTGGGGGAGAGGGGGATACTAGTGTATCTCTCAGATGGTATTTTGCTGCACTTTTCGTGCGCAAACAGTTCCACTGGTCTTAGGTTTGAAGGGTGCTTTCTCCAGAAGGCATGTTTCAGCTGCTACCTCGGATGATCAATAGATTTTAGGTCAAGGCTCATAGCATGGGAAATCGTTCAATAATTTGCTCCTCACCATTCTTAGTTTTTTTTTCTGTTTTGTCTTGTTTTGAGCTGTGTTTTGGATCATTATACTTTTGCAAAACTCATGATCAACCAATGAAACCAAACTTTCTGACACTGGGGAGGACATTTGTCTCGAGAACACCATAGTAGTCTTTAGATGTCATTGTACCTTGCACAGTTTCAAGACACCATATGTCAGATGTAGCAACGAAGCCAGACAAGACAATGGAACCTGTTCCATGTTTCCCAAACATGACAGTGTTTTTATGTATTCAAAATGTCTTTCATTGATATGCTACATTTTTGCATCTATAAAAATTGGACTGATGTGTAGTTTTGAATCGTATGTCCAGGACATTCTCTCAGAAGCTTTGTGGCTTGTCAATGTGCAATTTGGAAATACTCAGTCTCCCTTTTTTTCTTCTCAAAGATTTCCTCTGTGGTCATCTCCAATGAAGTCCACATTGGCTCAAACATTGGCAGAAGGTGCTGTTTGACGCCGATGAACTTGGACCTTGGGGTTCACCTTTAATTTCTTTGGAGGTTGTTCTGAACTGTTATGTTTCCATTCATATCATAAGTTTCCTCCTCCTATTGCGGCCACGTCCAGGCAGGTTAGCAACTTTCTCAATATGTGCAATTGGAGTTACAGGAACATCAAGCTCCTTGGAGATGTTCTCATAGCCTTTAACCTGCTTCTATAGTTGTCTTTCAAAACTACTGAGACAACTCTTTCCTTAGCTTTCTCTAGTCCATGTTAAGTGTGGTATACACCATGTCACCCTACTGCATAGTGACTACTTGTCACCCTTTAAATAGGCCGACTGACTGATTAGAAGTTTGAAGACACCTCTGATGCTATTGAGAGGACACATCTTGTTTCATATTTTATGAGTTATTTTTTTAATAATTCTGTTGTGACACAATGAAAAAGCGGCATTTGTTTTTCAGATTGTACGTACATACATAACATGTATGTAATGTCCATTACATGCATGCCTATATACATACTGTATACACACACAAACATGCACACGCATATTCTGAGTCATAAATACACATCTAAAGTTTTTGCATTTCTCGTATCTCTCAATGAAACGTTGGAGTGTATTCCCTATTTATAACTACAGTACTAAGTGCTTTCATCAACAATAACGTGATCGCCCTCTGGTGGCCACAATTATGGCGTTACGTGATATGCACAGTACTGTATTTATGGTAAACATTTAGTAAAAATGTGCAGTGTTATTGTTATTGATGTTAAATATTGCTCTTGAAAAGCTACAGACACGCTTTCACACATGCAAACACAGTAAAATACTTCATAGGGAACAGGGGTGGGTGCTCCAGCAACCCGTTAAGTCAGCCAGCCCACCTGCATGTGTCTGGATCATAACTCGCAACGTGTTATGTTGCTACACATGTGAACTTGACCTTGCTGTGTGGTGGCCAAATAGTCTCTAATGGGTGACACCTGTGAGCGATGTTGACGACCCAATGTGATCTACAGCAAAGGTCACCAATCTTTCCTGCGCCGCCAACCAGTAACACATAGGCACACTCATATTTTTATAAAATACACTGCTATGAAAATAGTTTTTTTTTTGTGTGTGTATAGCAGAGAGACATACACATCATCAGAGATTGACAACATTAACTGTAGTCAAGTCAAGTCAACATTTATATTTATAGAGCACTTTCAAACAGCCATCGCTGCATACAAAGTGCTGTACGTGGTGCAATTTAACATGCACAATAAACAGTAAGACAAATCGGTAATAAAGGCAGTAGAAAGCACCAAACAGTAAAACCAAGAACAAATCTAAGTCATGCTGAGTCGAATGCCAAAGAATACAAGTGAGTTTTGAGGAGGGCTTTGAAGATGGGCAGCGAGGAGGCTTGCCGAATAATGCAACTTCCATGATGTGGAATAATCACCATGGTGCTTCAGTCTGGATGTGATGGCAGACAAAAGTGACACCCGAAATCGATCACCACAATAAATAGTGCAGGCTTGGAAGATATGAAGAAATTTCCCTTTAAAATGTGGCATTGTTCCTGTTCATTTTAAATAATTCAGCACACAGTCCTTCTTATATATATATATATATATATATATATATATATATATGCCCTGGAGCAATGTCGGTTTGGCCATTTGTATGGTAAGCTGAGTGGGACACTGTGTGGGTGGTGGGGGGGCTATATAGTGAATGTCAGAGCTGCTACATGTACAGGCCTGGCCACCATTATTGGTACCTTAGAGCAGTGGTGGGCAGTTACTTTTTTCCAGTGGGCCACATGACCAACTAAGCTGTGTCAGAGGGCTTGAATAGTTGCGCTTCACTCTGCTCAATCACAAGGATCAGTAAATTAAACGGTTTTGGTTATTATACCTGCAACCAAAAGATCTTGAAATTAATATTCTAATCGAATAAAGATCTAAAATTGTGAGTCATGACCAGGATAATTATAATTTGGTCAGGATTTCTTTTTATGTTGAACACACAACAAACAAAAATACATTCTCATGTTGCAAAATGTAAACAACTCAATATAAAAAGCAATAGATCCAGGACAGACAGGGCTTTCAGGTCATTTTACTCAGTGAAAGAATGGAAGTCTGTTTTGGGCCTCCACAAGTGAAATCTGGACAAGACTGAGTGGCTTCCAGTCCCTCTATAATTTAGAAGTCGGCAGTTATTCCTCCTACAAAGATCAGTTGCTGAGCATTGTCAATAGCATCACATTTTATCATTTTGTGCTCAGGTTGAAAGTCAGCCCTCCCGTGACAGTATGTCCAGCTTTGGCTACATTTTCCAAATGGCCCTTTTTTATTTGGACATATTAGAGAGAAAGCATTGCTTGATCACATCGCCAACAGAGAACAGTATACTGTTGCTTGTCATTTTGTGCGCAAAGAAATCACTTCACTTTTTGGATGTTTTCATTTCAATTCACAAAATATTTGACAATTCACTATTCTTAATCAGACAAATTCTTGGACTTCCATTGTAATGTAACCTGTGCGCCACAAATGAAGCACAAGACTTTAGCTTTGAAGTGCATAATGACAGTACCCTTCAAAAGTATCGAAACGGCAAGGTCAAATTATTTGTTTTTTTTGTGAACTGAAGGCATTTGTGTGTCCGATCAAAGGATGAATATCACACCAAAGTTCAAAATTCCAGCTTTTATTTCATGGCATTTCCATCTAGATGGGTTAAACAACTCAGGACTGATATCTCTGCTAGTCAGTCACAACAAAAATCCAGTTTACAGATATTGAGTGAGATCCAACCTGCCACTGTAATGTGTGCACACACACTCACCCACTCATCCACACACACACACACACACACACACACACACAATCCAAGGGTCACGAGGGCCGCGGGCGTGCTGGAGCCTATTCTAGCAGTCTTCGTGTAGTAGATGGGGTGCACCCTGAACTGGTTGCCAGCCAATTGCAGGGAACACAGAGACGAACAACCATTCACACTCACAGTGACACTTTGGGATGACTTAAATTGTTCAATCCAGCTACCATGCATGTTTTTGGAATGTGGGAGGGACCCCGCAGAATACCCCATGCAGGAACGGGGGGGGGAATATGCAAATTCCCCACAGGAAGGCGGGAGCCAGAATCGAACCTGGTACCTCTGCACTTTGAGGCGGATGTGCTAAATTCAGCAGCATGCATACATCTCTCTCTCTCTCTCTCTCTCACTCTCTCTCTGTATGTATGTACATATTGATGTATGTTATGTATGCATGTATGTGTTGGTGTGTGTATTCTATTTGAAAAATACCTATATGTATAATTCTCTATATAGTGCTTTCAGATGTTGTTTCTTGATAAATATGGATTTTTCTTTCTTTTGGGGGGGGGGGGGGGGAGCAACATGTTGGTAGGTGTGCAAGCATTTATACAGTAGCTCTTTCATAATTGCCCAGTTCTGACTAGTTGAATTGTGTCGCTCAGTGTGAGGCTGGCTAAGACTTTTTGCACAGTACTTTGTCACTGTAACCATCAGTCATGTTGACACAATCTCTTGCTGTTTTTCTGCCCGACAGCTTCAAAGGAATGTAAAGTAAAAGCGATTGAAACTACCCAAAAACCAAATTCAGAGGAGCCCTCCACAGATATGTGTCCTTCACCTCACCCTGTGTCGGAACACGTACCACAGAAGAGTAACCCTAATGTCAGCACAATAGAGTCCACAATAAGTGACACATCTGTTGAAACAACCGAAGAATCAGGTGCCTCCGCATCTCCTATTAGAACAAAATCTGGTTCGTGTACGGCCTCACGTTCTCCAACCAGATTAGGATCTGAACACAATGAAACTGGGACTGTTTTGAACTCTTTGGCAACATACATAATACCAAAGAAGCAGTCTGGACTTGAGCCCTCATCAAGCCATGTGGGAGCCTCATGCAATAAGCCTGTGGTTCCAACCCTGCTGAACGAGACCCGAAATCTGCCTGTGCCCCCTGCACCAAGCGCACCCTCCTCCAGACCTTCTCAGCCAAATCACCAGGTCAGACAGAGCATCCAGCGATCCCTCACAAGCATCTTGTCCAAAAGGTAATATTAAGTACATTCAGCAATTTAAGTATTGGACATACATATGTTGTTTTAAAAAAAACAAAAACAATAAAAAACAAGGTATTCTTACTACAATATTAAATTCTGCAGCGACATCACAATTGGCTCGTTCATAATATATTGACTTTCTATTTCTTTGTCCAGGGTTTGTGAGTGTGAGGAATTGACCATGTCTGACAGCGATGCTGCAAAACTTGTTGCAAGCATTGAGACGGAGATGTTTGACATATTTCGCAATACAGACAGCAAATACATGAATAAGTACAGAACAATTATGTTCAATTTGAAAGATCCAAGAAACAAGGTTTGCTCCAAGTTGTTAAGTGCTATTTCAATTGATAGGTGCTGTATGTACAGTAATAACGTATCATTTTTTTTGTCAAGGGCTTGTTGTATCGAGTTGTACAAGGAGACATCAGTCCTTTCAGACTGGTCAGGATGAGCCAGAAGGACATGCAGGCTACCAAGGTGCCAGACAACAGTGTCAAGAACACATCACAGGTAAATCGCATGTCTGCTGCCAAAGAAAAAGAAGACGGGCGTCGTAAATTAACAAGTTCCCAGTAGTTTCCTTGTTGCATCTACAAAGCCCTGTTTGTTTTTTAGGTTAAAGATGGAGCTGCCAAAACGCCCAGTTTAATGCAGCAGCCTGAAGCTGTGAAGGTTGATCTTTCCTGTTTGCATGTCACTAAACCTGAAGCTATGAAGGTTGATCTTCCCTCGTTAAACGTCGCCAAACCTGATAGAAGACCAGTGGGCAATGTGAGCATTTGTCTCCATTTGACATCATAATGACAATCTCTCCTCTTAAGATATGTAATTGTCTACAAGCTGTGGTTATAATGACCGATGAGTCATGAGGCTGATTCACAGATTGAAGTTGATTTCTTTTTCACCCTACAAACAGAAGAGAAGTCAGCAGACACCCATTCTTAAGAGCAAAATAAATGAGCCAAGCAAGGGGAGCGCATTGTCAGATGCTCTTACCTGTATGCTTAAAGACACCACCTCAGAACACAAGGCCCACCTGTTTGACCTAAAATGCAAGATATGCACAGGTGAGTTAAGTAAACATAGGATATTAACATCATAAGGACTTCCTCCAATTGTTTAGTATGTATCTCAATCTCTATCTTTCCCCCCCAAAGGACAAATAGGGGAAAATGAACCTCCAAACAAAAAAAGTAAGGTGTCCGAATCAAGTGTCAAACATTTTTCACGGTGGAGAAAGTCTGCAGGAGATGACTCACCTCTACGAGCGCCACCCGATTCGCCTGACTCACCCGATTTTTCGTCACCTTCCATATTCGACCCTTCTTCCCGTCTTGTTATTGACACCAGTGACTTTTCTGTTGTTGAATCTCCCGCATCTCCCGTTATGGATTCGCCAGCGTCTCCTACTTTAGAGTCACCTGCTTCCCCTGTCATGGAGTCCCCCGCATCCCCAGTTTCTGACGCTTCGACAACCACAACATCGAAAAGAACATATACACCTGTCGTCATTCCAGCCGTCTCCACAGTCACTATTACAAGGCGAGACCCCCGTACTGCAGCCAGTAGGAGCTCTGCTTCATCATTTCGTACCTCTGGTCCCACACATACATTGAAGAACCAATCAGCACCGTATGCTCCTCGTACAGAGGATAGCTCTACTTCATCATCTGTACCGAAATTACTAGTGCCACCAACAAAATTATTACCAAAGCCTATCCTAATGAAGCCGTCCTCTTCAGCTGATCCCCGACTCTATGGCGCATCCTCAAGGTATTTATAGAAATGGACAGTTAGGTATGATGCAGTACCCGTTCTTGCGCATTGTAAAATTGCGTGAAATGGCCAAGATGTGCATATGGGAAATGTTTTGGTGGATTATTTTCCAGAAATGTGATCTCTGAATCTCCAGCCACTGGTGAAACTTCACAGTTCCTGGCCAAGCAAGAAGTGCTGTGGAAAGGATTCCTCAACATGATGACTGTATCAAAGTTTGCTACAAAGGTCTATTTGGTTTCAGGATCTGCAGAAACTCTGAAATTGGTAACATTTTTTAAAATGTTTTGTTTTGCATCAAATCCATCTTTGTGTTTGGAGCTTCACTGAAATTAATGAGCATCTTGTTCTTGCTTTCAGGAACTACCCGATACCATTGAAATTGGTGGACGAATCATGCCTCAAACAGTGTGGGACTATGTTGCCAAGCTCAAGACCAACATTACAAAGGCAAGCATGATATGCACTCCACTTTCAATAGTACTGGAACAGTGAGGCCAATTCCCTAATTTTTGCTGCAGACTAAAAAATACTGATTTGGTTTCAGAGATTAACTGTTGTTTTAATGTATTTGCGTCTACGACTGAGACACAACTCTCCCCCCGCCCTTCCACACAAACACACACAATTCACACCATTTTCACGTGAACAAAGGTTTTGGTCAGTGTGTGTGACTGATGTGTTTTTTGTAGCACATGGGTCTCACACCAAATTGATTATTACAGAAATAAACAACACTATATGTCTGTGCTCGTTTTTCAACATAAAACCATTTAAGCAACACATACAACAAAAAATCACTTGACTGTGTGGTAAAACAAGCGCCTGTGAAGCTTAGCTACGACCCAACTGTTTTGTGTCTTTAGCAAAAGAGCAATTGGCCTCACTGCTCCAATGCGTTGGGAGTGGAGTGTATACATTAAAACCCACTCCATCGAATGGCTTGCGTTCCAGAACATCCCTGGAATAGTGGAAATTTACAATATAGAAATGGACCTTCTTATTAGAGCATTTATGCCACTTTAAAAAAAAAGTAAGCTATTTAAACACATTTTAACATGGGTTGTAATTTCTAACGACTACAAAATAAAACAAACCTAAATTTAGCCATAAAAATAAATGTGTACATATATTGGCTGCATTGCATTAATAGTTGTGGGTCTCCACATGTTATCATGTGATATTGGTAAAGAGGTCACACAAATGAATTGAAACAAAAATATATTGACTTTGAACACCTTGAAATTATCTTGATATTGGTTGTCGAAAATGTTCTGTCTGCATGAGCATACTACAGCACATTAAGATGCTCTCAGGCCATTGGTTTTATGAACAGGTTTAAGTCCGTATCACACTGAGTGGCAAAGACTTGTGTGTGTGTTTGCGATTTTCCCAAGACATTCTTCAGACATTCGAAAACAGCTTTAACGGTCGCAAACAGTTTTTCTTGTTGCCAAGAAAATAAGAAAATATTCAAAATATCTTGCTGACAAGAAAAAGTGATGGATGGGGCTTTACTGTATCTGATTCATTTGTGCTGTTCAACACTATTTACATTATATTCTATTTGTTGTTGTTTTTTTTAGGAGTTAAGCGTGATTCGCTTTCATCCTGCTACTGAAGAAGAAGAGGTGGCATACGTCTCACTCTTTTCATACTTCAGCAGCAGAGGACGTTTTGGTGTCGTTTCCAACAACAGCCGTTCCATCAAGGATGTCTACCTTCTACCACTCAGTGCAAAGGAATCCATTCCATCCATCCTGCAACCTCTGGAAGGACCAGGTGTGACAATGCTCGAGCCATCACATAAATCGAGACATACACATTTATTCATTCCATTTGTTTTTTTCCAGGGACTGTTTTCCAAAGTCATAGCTTTTATTTGAGAAAATAATTGATTGTGTTACTTTTCCTCACGACAGCCTCCAACCTGTACCTTAACCAGCAACATTGTTATTTAATAATGACCGACCTAATAGCTTGCAACACAAGAGCTGAAAGCAGAACTTAAAGACACTGATGTATGTTATTAATTAGCTCCCTTTGTTTTTACTTATTGTTTAACATGAAATAGCTGCACCTCTTCACCCAATTAACAAGTTGTGTTATTTATGAATCATTTTTTTGCTGCCTGGTAGATGAGTGCTTTACACATCTGCCTCACAATTTTGAGGCTCACGTTCAACATTCTGCTTCAGCCTTCCTGTGTAGAGTTTCGACAGGTACTCTGGCATACGTTCACATTTCAAAAATATGCTTGTTAACCTTATCGTAGACTTGTCATCATTGTGAATTTGGGTGTGATGGTTTGTTTTGTCTATTTTATAACCTGCGACTGGCTGGCTAGTCCAAGTCAGCTTGGCAATGCTCAAATTCACCTTTGACCTTGAGAAGAACAAGTGCTGTTGAAAATTGATGTAATTCTTGATTTAAAAAAAAAAGTTAAACAAATTTGGTTTGACCAAAAATGGAGAACCAATCTATTTTTGTTTCTTCACAGGACTTGAAAAGAACAGGCCCAATCTTCTTCTTGGTTTGGCAATTGTCCAAAAAACAAAACGTTGCGGAAGTGTTCCTCAGGAAATTGAAGAAAAGAAGTCAAAGGTTCTCCCTAAAGACCCTATGTGGATCCCAAAACCTCCAGTCCTTTATGGTTCTGACAAATTTGAGGTTTTCCAACCCTATGACCCCGAGACCCCTGCAAGCACAACCCCTCCTGATTCACCTCTTTGTCCGGGGTCACCGTCAGATTCCTCTTCTAATGCAGAAACTCGACCATCAAATCTGACCTCTTTTCAGTCAAGCCCCACCGTTTCTACCTCAACTCTTACTGCATCCACCCAATCCACATCCAGTAGCGTCTCTGACAGAAATATGCAAGACCCTAGTGTAACACCACTATCAACTATCTTGAGTACATTGTTTCGAAATAAGCAAACTACAGTCATGGTCTCAAATGAGGAACGTTGTACTACTAATGTGACAACAGTAAGTGCTAAAGTATCTGTGCTTTCTCATGTGTCCGGCTCAATGATGGATCCAATTGTTCAACAGTATGGACAGAAATCTAAAGCCAAAGACATAGAAGAGGAATACACATTTGATCCTCCCTATGACCCAGAGGAGGAGTATGCTCCAGCAATAGGATATGGAACCGTTTCTTCACAGGGCAAAGGAAACAGTCATTTGGAAAACCCTCCGTTATCAGGTGTTGTAGATGATGATGTGGCCTATGATCCAGAAGATGAGACTATTTTTCAAGATGTGCATTGTGATACAAAGAAGCCGAATCAAACAAAAATTTCAAACTGTCCAGCGCCATTGTTTCCAGTTTCCACACCGGTTGAAACACCATCTTTGGACAAAACTCCACCTCAAGCCTCCACTTCAGTTCCGCAGAACCTTCCCTCGGGTACTGTGGTGGTCTCAGCTGCTACACTGACTGAGCAGCAGAGAATGCTTGAGGAACTTAATAAGCAGATTGAAGAGCAAAAACGACAGTTAAAGGAACAGGAGGAAGCACTTCGTCAACAAAGAGAGGCCGTGGGTATATTCATGGCACAGTTTTCTGTTAACGATTCCTCGAAGTCCCTGCCTCTCAGTCAAGTCTCAACCCTTCAGAGTGGTAGAACTCAGTCAGAGCCAAGACCTACAGAATCAAAAGATTCAAAGCCAGAAGAGACAAACAGTCTAACAGATGCAGTTGATGGGCCCGACAGCGAGGCACAAAAAGGCACAAATATCATTCCTTGTTTAAATACCTCTTCAATTACAGGACAAACTGAGGTATCTAGCATTAGAAATGAAAATGAAAACTCTTCATCTGCTGGTGAGATTGAGGATTCTGATGTCCCTTATGATCCAGAGGATGAACTTTTCAATGAAATACAAGAGGATGTATTTCAAGGAGACACTACAACAAATCAGGATTCCTCTTTACCGAGAAACTATAAATCCCCAATTTCATATCACACCAGAAGGCATAGGTCATCACCGAAGAAGCGAAGTCATCGTGAAAGAGGGCGCTGCAGAAGTCCTTCAAGGAGATCCCACCAGCGTTCTGCTTCACATTCCAGGAAACACAGAGAAAAGGATAGACACAGAAAAAGTGAAAGAGACAGGTCAAAGCACAGAACTAGAGACCACTCTGAACGCCAGGCACGTCACCGTAAATCACACAGTACACGACGGCATTCCCATGATCGTAGGAGGTCACCATCCTCTCTGACAGAAAACGATTTGATGCCACAAGACCCAATAGAATTCAGGGCATCTCCTAACATCACTGAGAAACAAATGCCTGCTCCTTTTAAATGTCAGCTGAACCCAGATGTGCAATTCGAACACAGTGACACATTACATACCCCGCTTTCTGTGAAAAATACCAGTGAAGAGTGCAATTTAAAACCCGATAGCTTTGACAAAGACTTTACACAAGAACATGTGTCCAGTTTAAAACTTGAAACGTCACATCAACTAGAATCCAATGAACCTTTAAACACCAATGACAGTGATATGGTTAACTCAGTTGCTCGTCCATCACAGATGAATAAAGAGCTGGGTACAAGTGCAGCTACATGTGAAAGTTCAATTCCTCTAAGAGTGCTTGACCCTCCCATTCGAGATTCCCCTGAGAGCCCTGATCCTGATCCACAGTTTGTTGAACCAAGTGGTGTAGAAAATAATCCCTCTGCTACATCCCATGAAATCAAAGATTGCCAGACACAACTCAGCAACCTCACATCAGCTGTGGAGGTCGAAAATGATTTCCAACATTCTGTGAGCCAAGCAACTTTGTTGAACATACCACCGAACTTTGAAGGTACATCAAATGTTGCCAATCTTATTTTTAGAGCACTTAATATACAGCGTTCAGATTCACGAGAGGGAAATACAACAAAGATGGAGGGTGAGGGGAAACACTTAGATCAAAAGCATTCACAAATACTCACTCAAGGGGGTGGACCTTTAAATCCAGCCGTGGAAACAAATACAAGTTTAATACCTGAAATGAGCCATGTTCTAAAATGTTCAAGACCGGGTAGTGATCTAAAGCAAGATAATGATGTTCCTCGTCTGAAGGTAGATGAGAATATCTCCCAGTCTGAACAACTATCAAGCAAGCCAGGTGTAATGGTGATTGGGGGTTCACAAAACCAAGGCAATGCTTCAGAATTGAAAATAAAAGATTGTGACCCCAGTATCAAAAGTAAAATTGCCCCTCAGGTGAAAGATGTTCAGGAATATGGAAGAGATGTTGACTTAAATATAAGACAATGTGACCTAGAAAGTAATTTGAAGTTGAATGTTTCCACATATTCTGATGATAGATACCTGCGTACAGCATCGTCAGATGAAAACCGTAAACTTGAAAAAAGAGAAGCAGCATGCACGCGTAGACCAGGGCCAACTGTAAATTATGGACGTTTTCAGTCCAGGATTTCCTATACGGGAAAAGACAATGTTGGAACTGCACACCATTTCAAGAAGGCACATTACGACATTAAGTTTGAAAGTAGTGTGCATCGCCTTGACATGACAGTATCAGAAAACCTACATGGTCGTAAAACGCATGATGTCATAGAAATGTCTTCTTTCGGGCCTGGTCAAGCTGTGGCTGGGATGGGTGGTCAAGGTTTTGGACATAGAGTTGACGCACATATTCCAGACAGAGGCAGTGGAGAAACACTTACAGAAAGCAACTATGCAAACATTCAAGGAAAAAACGAGCATGACCAGTGTCCTGAGAGGTCAAATGATAATAATGGTCCGCAAGACCAATGTGTTATTTCTAATATTATAAAAGCAGATTTGCTAACAACAAAAATAAGTACAGGAGATCACAGCAGTCAAAATATGGAACTGTTTGAGTGTAAGACATATGTTGATTGGAATTGTCCCGAATCAATTGGAGATTCAGTAAGAATTAGGCAACATAGACAAGATGAAGGGAAAATGCATCAGCCTCTTTGGAGAGGTACAGCTATGGAAAGCTATGGGCCTGAAAAAAGAGTTACTTGTGGCGTCGACCCTTGCAAATCACTGGTTGAAATGGGAGTGCCAAATGTAGGGCTGACAAAGCATGATAGGAGAGGACCAGGTGTTTCAGATGTCACTGGACAAAGGGAGGAGACCTTGTATCCTGATCTAAAACTCCCAATACATGACAGGAGAGGACCAAGTGGTCTAGATTTCACCATCCCAGGTGCTGATGTCAGAGGACCCATTATGCCAAACTGGAATGGACGCGAGACTGACGCGAGAATTCCTTTGCATGATAGGAGAGGACCAGGTGTTCGTGATTTCAGAACACAGGAGCCTAATTTTGGAAATCCAGCTCTAGTTGATGGAGCTCTTGGTATGAAACCTTTAGGTCCTGATTTAAGAGAACCAAGATCTGAAAAGAAACATCTAGCGATTTCAGGATATGATGTGAGAGGACCAAGTGTCCCAGACCATTTAGGATCATATTTTGAAAGAGGTTTGACAAGGGAAGGCCCTGGTGGGGGACAAGGGCCTGATGGAAATGAACCTGCTATGGAATATCCGAGGATCAATGCAAAAGATTTTGCAGGCTCACTTTTCAGAGGGGCAGGGAATGAAAGGAGAGAATTATCAATCAACTCTCCTGGGGTTGACAGAAACAGATCGGAATATCCTGATTCTAGTGGAAGCGAACCTGGCAGAGGAGAAATAAGATTACCAGTTTTTACTGGACCACATCTCGAGAGAAAACGAGGCAGTGATCGGAGAGAGCATGTGTTTAAAAGAAACTCAATAAAGGGTCAAGTGCCGCCTGCTTCTTGGGGAGACCAACACACTGATGAGTTAGATCTTGATAGGCTCAGACCTCGCGGACCAGCTTGGGACCCTCAGTCAGAAACAGGAAATAAAAGTATGGAGATAGCCTTGCCTGACTGGAGACGGCCAGATGTTAGGAGACCGGGACCTGAAAGGAATCCCCCAAGGCCTGATAACAGAAGACATCAAGCATTTATGGAACATAGAATGGTAGAAGCAAGAATTCCAAACAGGCCAGAGGATCAACATTTGGGTCCAAACACAGAGCGCCCAGGGCATGAAAGGAGACATCCAGATAGGCAGGAACCGAGGTACAGCAGTGTTTTTCTTGAGAGTAGAGACACGGATCATCCTTTTGGGGGACCTGGCCCAGATGAAATACTCCCACATCAAATTAGAAATCCAACCCTTGAGGGCTTAGGGCCTGACAGACGACAACCAGAAGACTGTGATTTTCGAAATATGACTTTTGAGAGAGATCCAGCGGGTCTTAATTGGAGAGAAAATGGGCCATCATTCATGGGAACAGGAAACAGACAAACCAACAGATCAGGTCGAGATAGTGCGGAAGATCAAAGGCATAGAAGAAAATGTGACTTTGAAAGTAGTTATCAAGCCGAATGGAAAGCAACAGATTGCAGGTACCCATCACCTGATCGTAGCGACATAGATGCTGAGAAACACTGGTCAGATAGACATAAAATAGAATTTAGAAATGATTGGAACCGTCAAGATAACAGGTTTCCTCAGCCGATTCCAGAGGATATCGAGGCGCAAGTTTTTGAATATAATATAGGGGGGGCTTTTAGGGCACAAGGGGGCCTTGGAGTAAGGGAGCGGGGCCACATACCCGATCGGACACCAATGCTTTCTGGGTCTTGGAGAGTTCCTGAGGATGATTGGAATGGTCCTGACTGGAGAGATCCGCGGCCTTTCCATGATAATGCTGATACAGTGTTTTCAATGCCTGACAGGGTAGGGCCTGTAAATGACTGTAGAGAGACTGATAGAGGAGATGCTGATCCAAGATGGGGATCAGAAACCATGGGCTACAGACAACAAGGCCATGACAGGGAACTTCCAGCCACTGGAGTACTTGGGTCCGATAGTATGGGGTTTCAAGAGGCTGAGAGGCAATTACGAAGAACAAGAGGTCAAAGCATGGAACGGCCAAGGCCTACACATGGGGTTCACTATAAAAATAATTCATTCCAAAACCGAAGAGAAGAGAAGATGCAGGTCAGCCCTGAGCAAAGAAGAATAAGTGATACAGATGTTCGATACGGTGAAAATCTATATGTTGAAAGGCCAGTGAGTGATGTTAGAAATTTACCCCCGAGAGCAATAGAAAGAGAAAGGGAAGGGTTAGAGGTTAAAGGCCCTACACCAGGTGGCCAAGAATATGATACCGTTTTTAGGAGGCAAGACTCTGACATTAGAAGGTTATTTCATGACAAAATGGATATGAGGGGGGCACCTGACCTCCCAAGATTGGGACATGAGCCTAGTTTGTGGGATACAGACACTGAAAACCCTGTGTGGAATCGAAGAGGTGAGGATAAGATGGGCCCATTTTCAGACTCAAGGGAACCTGATCCTTCCATGAAGGATGGCATGAAAATTTCTGACATCAGGGACTCAAGACAGTGTCATAATAGACATAATAGACGAGGGTTACACATGCGAGGCAGGAGCCTAAGACAGAAGTATCAAGCAGGCTGTGGTCCTCACAGGGTTAATCGGGGTAGTTTAGAAAATCCACAAAGTCAGCAAGAAATAAAAATTCCAAAACCTCGGACTGCCTTGCTGCCCACTCCAACTGAAGGCCGTATATTCTTACCAAATCATAGAATGAGCAATCCTAACATGCTTACCAAAACAAAACCAAATAGGCCACCACGTTAACAGGCCGTGGAGTAGAGGTCGATCATTTGGTCAAGAAAGACAAAAAACATGAGGCGAAAAAAAGGTCCCACAGACAGTGGGGGGGATTTGTATACCAAATAACGATAAATAGGCAGCCTGCGATTCATGTCCCAAAACTCAAGCACAATCATAGTATTGGTTAATGAAAATACACATTAGAAATCATTTGCAATGCTGTCACTCATAACAATATATTATTTGGAAGAGTTCATGCCTTAATGAACATTTAACATGACCTAAGTGCAAAATCAATATGATGACAACAAAATGAAATCTCACCATGTACTTCTGTCAACAATGGTTGTCTTTCTTGTCTCGGTCATGAAATTCTACACGGTATAAGCCCATGTAGGGTTCTCTTTATTTGGGACTAAATGTGATTAACCCTAAGCAATTGTGAAGTCGGGGTGTTGGAGAACTCTCATGAAGATTAACAAATGTTTGTACATAAACATGTATATGTTTAGGTTATAGTTTAGTTCAAAGTGTATATGTTGCTTCAGTTTATGAGCCTTTTACAACAATGAAAAACAATAAAAAGGCTTAGCTTTTCAATTTGGTGTTTGATTGATTGATTTCCCTGGGTTCGAGTCTCTCCGCAGGCCCTCCTGTGTGGAGTGTGCATGTCCTTCCTGTTCTTGCTCCTACATTCCAAAAATATGGAGGTTAGATGAATTAAATTAATTAAAAACACCAATTGCCCAGGAGTGGTTATTATCTGTGTAATGCAATTGAGTCAGCTCTCATTCCAACTCAGATTCTATAGGCTACAGATTATCCGAGTCGCGAATAAATGCTCTTGAAAATGGAAAGATGCTTTTTCATCCTACAACACCTATCATAAATTCTTAGACTTTAAACATGTCAACCTGCTAAATAAATACAAGAGAATAGATCTTTGTCATTGACAAACAGGCACAATGAAAGACACAAAACCCCAATTCCAATGAAGTTTTGCATTGTATAAAATAAAAACAGAATACAATGATTTGCAAATCCTTTTCAACTTATATTTTACTGAATGTACTACAAAGACGATATTTATAGTTGAAACGTATGAACATTCCTTCTTTTGTTCTTGCAAATTTTTCTCATTTTGAATTTGGTGTTTACAATGGGTGCCGGCGCAACCCATTTTTTTGCCCTAAACTGAAAAGTCAGATGGTCCTCCCCACCCTACTAATTCATACTTAATGGCCAGCCTAATTTTTTTTTTGTAAATTGAAATTGCTCAGTGGGTTCAGGAACACGTCATTAAACCAATGTAAGTTAACACATTTACCACTAGTTGTACAAATGTTTACGCTTAAACACGTAAAGTGAAAGCCAGATATCAACAACACGTATAAATGCCACTGGCTTTTATGGATACAAGGTCATCTGAGATGGACTGATCCAAAGTGGAAAAGTGTGTTGTAGTCTGACGAGTCCAAATTTCAAATTATTTTAGGAAATCATGTATGTCATGTCCCACAGGCCAAAGAGGAAAACGACCAGCTGGATTGGTGTCAGCGCAAACTTCAAAAGCTAACAATTGAGTTGGGTAGGTCAGTGCACATGGCAGGGGTAACTTGCGTATATGTGAAGGCACCATTAATTTTGAATGGTACATATAGGAACGACATAAACTGCCAACCAAGCAATGTCTTTTTCAGGGTTGTCCCGACAATGCCAAGCCACAAGCAAGTGTTACAATCGCGTGACATCCTTGCAAAACAGTGTGACTAATAAACTGGCTTGCCAGTCGTCCAGACTGGTCTGCCACCTATAGAGCTTTCAGAGTTAGAGCTCTCAAGGTCCAATTGTTTATTGAGCGTTGTTCAAAACCAAAGGTTATGTAACACAGTGGTGTTGGGGAATCATGACCTGTGCTATCTTTTTTGGAACATTTTGGGGCCATCAATTTCGAAATGAAAGATTAATTATTTAAAAACGAAGTGTATCTGTTTGATCAATACATGTCTCTGTCGTGTATTCAATTGCATTTTGTTTTGCTTTACCTTTTACGCAATATATAGGATAGGATGGGGACGACATGTCGAAGAACTAATATACAGTATGCACTGTAACTAATGAAGAGAACACCTCATTCGACGGTTGACAAATTTAGAATGATCCTCTCATGTGCACTTTGCCTGATTTGCCGCAGGGGGGCGACACCATTCCAGCAAAGATACTAATGAGTTAATGACGTGACTTTGAATTAAGGTGCAAATTATTTTTATCCACCACAGGAATACATGTAAAACCAATGTCTGTAAATTCACACGATTAAGTGTTTTAGGCTTGCATTAGTTTTTGCACTGATTTTGATTCGCCAAGAATATTGATTGGTTTAAAAAATTGTATTTAATTATTTATTACATATCTTTATATAAAAATAAGTTATAAGAGCAATGTGCACTCGGATTTTTCGCATCCCATGTTTGCCTGTGGTGTTTTCTAGCTTTGGGTTCACACGTGATTTTAGCAGATGTATTTTTTTGTAATCGTACAATTCGTCAAATGAACGTGAGAAGGGGCTGAATGCATGACATGAACATCTGTACAACTGAATCCGTTCTCGGGGATCAAATTGTATTTTCCTCAAGCCGGTTGACGTATAATTATGAATGAACAAATATAATGCTAAATGTTACATATTTCAACCCGTTTTATACATTTAGACTTTTTTTTCTTGCGGAGACGTCCAGGAAGGTCGATGAATTCCGGTGGGTCATACATTTCTGAATGTGTGCAACTGCAGTCAATAAACGTCAGGCTGCTTGGAGCATTTGCCTTCAACATCCTTGAAATAGATTGACAGCTAAGTTTGAGGACACCTGCAGGGCTGATTGGAGGACACACCTTGGTCAAAATTGTCTTCGTGGTCAAGTTAGCAATGTGAAAAATCTAAAAACATACATCGAGCACTTCAAACGCCCCTAAAGTCGTCAATTTCGAGTACATTTACAAAAAAAAAAAGAAAAAAGAAAAAGAATTGACTACCGGAGTAAATGACTTCTTTTAATGCCCACACTGCTCTTCTCACCAACAATCTTCAATTTGCCTTAAGTTAATTTTTTTAGCACAAGTCTCTCTGTGTCTGTCTGCGTTCCAAACAGTGTCACATCTCGGAATTCAATATGCATATACTGTGCTTTTGCCCTGTTAATTCAATCACAAATAAATTGTCGGTGGTTTCTCACAGGAAGAAGCTCTGTTCGTTGTGTAACTACTTGAACATTTTTAGTGTCATTCTATACAACTGACACTGTCCACTCTGAAGCACATTTGCACCTCTCTGAAGTACAACCGGGCAACGTATGGACAATGTGAATGATCCCTCCAGAAAATGTAAACAGAGGAATTGTTAGAGGATTGCAGGAGCATGTTGTTTTCCCAGAGGGCTGTGGAGTAGCAGGTCAGAGTTTATTGGCTTGCCAAAGGGCACCTCAGCAGTTCCCAGAAGCCGCCAGGTTCCATATTTATTTCTGTCCCCAAATGTGGTCTCGGAACAAAGCCCTTACTATTGCAATCCCGTTAAAATTTGACAGTGTTTTTTTAAACTGCCATTGTCTGACTCTTAAGAGGATTTTTTATAGATTTACTAGGCAGAAATATAACTTCTCTGAAAGCCAGTCATGTCCTACTTGGAATTGGCCAGTGACCTTCATATACTTCAGCTTTCTTTTATTTCAGTCTCATCGCGATCAAGTTGGACATTTGTTTTCGAGAGTCGAACATTGTTACATATCTTCTAATTCACCGCCTTGTTCAGTCGCCTCCATTTGTGAATTTTACCTTTTGATACATTGGCTTTGGAAGTGTTACCGCTTTTTGATTACTCATCTGAAATGCACACCTTCCACTCCACATGTAGAGAACAGTAAGGTCTTACTGAAAAGTGGCTTTATTTGTTCGTTCTTACAACATGTCGCTGTATCATCTGTCAAGTGTACATACAACAGTAACCCACAAATAATAAATAGTGTTTAATTGTTTATGTCATAGTTACAGCACCGCCAGTACATCGTGGATGTGGTCGTTGCAGAATCCAACCGCAAAAAAAGGGAAAAGAACTGCACCTAAGATTACGGAATTTATTTTACGTGTGATTTCTTCATCCACAAGTTTTATTTGCCATTCGATTCTAAAGTTTCAACTTCAAATGTTATGAAACAGCATTAGTACCAAAAAAAAAAAATCAAAATAAAATAATAGCTGACGAGGAAAAAAAAGGGTCATCTTTTGGGGATTAGTCTACACTTGCTTGTTGTTGAACACACATTGTTGCTTTACAGTGACCTAACGCTCCTATTTGCATCTTGAACGCGAAACACTTGTGTGCTGAGGTACCACCTGGGCTCTACATCAATGGGCCATTATGTACACTCGCCGTTGTTGTCAGAGTAGACCAAAGAAATGGGGGCAAGGACATGTACAAGGTTTTTATACACAAAGCACTCATCTTTTTTTTCCCCACAAGTCTTAAGTGATAATATTTGGTGGGAATGTTGATGTTCTCGAGCACTTTGTCCATGCATCCACTTGATTTACGGATGACAGCGGGATTTTCGCAGGGGAACTCTCACTTGCTGTTATTGTTGTCACATGTTGTCCGATGTTCATCTGTTCCTCTGAAAATGTCACACCTGTTGATGTTTGCCTTCCAGCCTGCGATATGCATATTCAAATAAAGAGGAGATTTTGCGACCACCCTGGTCTTTACTTCCATCCTCCCCCCCACCTTTCTTTTTGGTTGTTGGTTCAGATGGCAACAGGTGGCAGCAGGAAGCAATATTTAATAGTTTTTAGGGTGAGCTGATTTCACAGCGACTGATGCTCCCTGACAGGCTGATGTATCACAGATTCCAGGAGGTCCATGGTGCCCAGTCCTACCTACCCTGCCGTGCTCTCCAGGCTCACCTGGATCTCCAGGAGAGCCATCACGGCCATCTTTAACGATACCCGGAACTCCGGGAAGACCTGTGAAGAGTACGCGGTTATTGTGACAAAGGTACGAGTCTCTGTGTATTTGTTTGGATTTGAACCAACATGCGCTGAATCCCCTGACTCCTTCTGCTGCACGAAAACGAGAACTCGCTTAAGACATGTGCCTTATATATGTACAGTGAGTGAACCCCCATTTGCTCATTTTGTGCTCTGAACATTCATTCTCAGCACCGATTCGGAATGACCCTCAAACTGTTGGATTGTACACTGGGTGGAGCAGATTAGCTCGGACTTTTATTTTTCTCAGGGCACATTTTCGTTTGCTATACTTCGGAGTGCTGGCCAATATGTCTCTATACAGTTAGTCCACCTGGCAGTTGGCAAGCATTAGCAATGCAGACTGGAGGTGTCTGCGCTTGGACCGCAATTGCTGTGCCGATATGGCCCCGCTTAGGCGGTATCATTTGAAACCACTGGGCAATTTTTCCTTCCCACCGTTGTCATGACTCAATCCCATCTGTCGCATTTTGCTACTGTATAAATCACATATACAAAGACACAGGCCACACACACACTGTACCTTGGTATCCTTGGTCTCCAACGGGGCCCTCGATTGCTTTGCCGATGGGTCCTTTATCACCTTGCTGACCAACGTCACCTGTCGTCCAAAAAGACAGCTTGAGCAAATTGTGTGTCTGGTGACATACAGATGAGAATCATGCTTCCACCTGTAGATCAGGTCACACTACAGTGCTGCCTTGATTTACGAGTTCAATGCGTTCTGCAACCAATCTTGATTAACATCACTTTAGTGGTAAATAAAACTGTTTTATTCATTGAAATGCCATCAACTCTTTCAGCACCCACTATTTTGCCTCGTTTTGATTTTGTTTTTCCATCAAGGAAAACACGGTAGCACTGTTGTTTTGACTTTTGGCTTGTCCCAACACAGTGAGACACTTGATTTGTTTGGTCCAGTTTTTAGACTCAGTGACTTCAGCAGCTTTCAGAATTTTTTGGACTGAAGCATTCTGCCAATTGTTTCTTCAATTCATTGAGTAATCTTGTAAGAAAAAAAGTTAAATAGACCAAGCAAAGGGCTTTCATTTATAGAATCAAAAAAAATCTCCAAGGTTGCGATTCCAACTCTTGGCTCCACAACTAAGCCCAATTGCAATGGCAATTTCAAGCATTTAATTGTGAATTGACATGGATGTTGCAGAGGAGAAAATAACAACACTGTCATGTCAATTTACCATGGAACACTTGATTTTATTCGATTTTTTAAATACTTTTTTTGTGAAAATGAGACTGGTAGGATGGTTAGGGTGCATTGTACATTAACACAAAAAATATATTACTAACATGCACGAAGACACACAAATGGTTGTTTGTTTTTTTTCTCCTCTACACCCCTCGCGATCGACTTGGGACCAGTCCGCGAGCTACCGGTCGATCGCGATCGACGTAATGGTCACCCCTGCTGTAGGTTATTTGTGTGTTATTCGAATGAAATAATTTCCTCTTCACATCACTGAATTTACTGTTGATGTCCGTATAACCGCGCCATCTGTGGTTTCACGGTTTTACCGCTAAGATTTTGTGTGTCGGCATGCTCAGAGCTGTGCGTAAAGTTACGCACATCCTCACAGACAAGTCCAAATTGATAAATCTCCAACTTTGCGAACGGACGTTCAAATACACGCTTTACGCAGGACACCTGGAAGCGTTCTTTATGGGATTGTACATCACAGACGGCCCTAACCGCCCCCGGATTCTGCTTGAAGCCATTCTCTTTTTATTTGCTGCTTTATTATCTCCTCCTCTTTATCATACTGTAAGCAAAGCCAAAGCTTTTTGTTGTAACAGAAACAAACCCGCCAAACCATTTGCAGGTCGTTCGCTTGGCAGCCAACACCAAGAATGGGCAAGCTTGCACCTTGCCGCCATGCTCCTTGCACGCGTTTTCATTTTGTATGTGTGAAGTTGATTGTTTTTCCTGTTCTGTCAACAGAATTAAATGCATCGATGACTGCGGCCCTCCTTTTTTTCCCCCACTTCACTCGAGTGGCGCCCTATCCGAAGCTCACTCATACGTGAAGGTACCATTATCCTGTGTATATTTTATACCGCCATACCTCTGGTACCAGGATCTCCCAGTTCTCCTGGCAGGCCTCTGTATCCTGGAGGTCCACGGGCACCTGGGTGACCGATGGAGCCGGCTGATCCCTGCTGTCCTGGAGGACCAGCCGGTCCGGGTCGGCCGACCATCCCCGGTGTCAGGGGTCTGCGAAGATTGGCGGCCAGTTGTGCAATTTGATCTGCGGGGTGTGGCAGCCCATCAGACAGTCAATTCCCGTCTTACATTTTGCTCAAAACTGGAATGAATTTTAATGTGGATCTTCACCATCGATCATTGAGCCACACAACTCTCTGATGTGCTGTTCACTTGCGAGTTTACCCTAAAACATGAGAGCAAGATTCGATTTTTAGGACAGTAAACTCATTCATAACGTTTGTTTGGTAATCTCTCAAAATGAAACACTTACAGGTACACCTGTTTTTCCAGCTATCCCAGGAAGACCCTGTTCGCCCTGGAAGCCCATTAATCCAGGTTTTCCCGGGGGCCCTCTTGCCCCAAGTTCTCCTTGTGGTCCCACGACACCTTTAGGTCCCAGTTCTCCTCGTTTCCCTGACTGTTTCCAATAAGAACTCCTCAATGACTTGCATTTCTACATAAAGTGCTCATGTAATGTCAGCAGGAGCTAAAAATATCTGCAGTTACCCTAAACGCCACTTTTTCAATGAACAGAAGAGAGGAAAAAAAGAATCAAGGGGCATGAAATGCACCAATGTTGTGCTTGAATTATACAAATTGCGCTGCACCTTCATGCTACTCATCTCTTTCTTATTGAAGCAGTCGGTGATGCTGAAGAAACAATGCCTGGCTCTAATTTATCCTGTTAAAACTGGAATGTGAGGCAGAAAGTGCAGCAACTGCATCAATGACAGTAAGGCAGACCAGGAACATAACGGACAGACTGTCATCACTTCTGTTGGGGTATGAAGATTGGCTTAGCGGCAAAATGGAGATGTACAAATACATGTAGCCCACCTCTCCTTTTTGTCCAACTGGTCCAAAATGGCCCTGTAAATAAAAGCCAAAATGGAAATAAGAGCCCTTCTAATGATGACTGTATTTGTGAAACATTTGACGAGGATACTGACAGGTTCTCCATTCTCTCCAGGTAAACCGTCACTTCCCGCTACACCCTAAAATTGCAAAAAAAACATCACACAGTAACTCTCAAACATTCCTCTATCAACAAAGTAAAACAAGCAGACAAAAAAAAGACTTCAACTGAGGCTTTGTTGAATTTTGACTAAAATATGTACCATGTCTCCTTTGGGTCCCGAAGCTCCAACCGGCCCCTGCGAGGTATGGTGGGTGAGGGGGCGGGGGGGGGGGGGGGGGGCAGAACATAAAGGAGAGCAATGTTGAGACATTTGTGCAAGAGGGTAAGAAGATGAAGTGGGCGGGTGTTGGTGGGTGGTTATTTCAGAGTCAGTGAGTTGGGCAGGTTTTGGGGAAGAGGAAACGATATAAAGACTATCTTTGTTCTCTTCTTGGAGGCTGGGGACGACTTCGTGTCAAAAGTGTATTTTGCCCAAATACAGTTCTTCCACTTGAATTTATTCCAATTCCACGAAGGTGGGATTACCTCGACATTGACATCTCTTCTCGTTTGTAAAGATACCGAATGAGATATATGTCGACCGAGCCTATGTGAAGGACTCACTCTTTCACCAAACTCTCCTCGGACCCCTGTCGGACCTGGAAGACCTGGATCCCCCAAAGTCCCCGTGATGCCCTGCGGGACATGAAACTCTGTAAAATGACCGATAAGACTAATTGTACCAAAAGCAACAAATAAAATGTGATGGCATTGGCACTGACCTGGAAACCTTTCACTCCCTGAGGTCCTGGGATGCCTGCAGGTCCAATGCCTCCCTGCAGGGAAAAGCACAATGCTCACTAACTACTGGTCATACTAAAATGTTTAAGAAGACAAAACATGCTATCCTGACATAATAATCATGTGAGGTGTAATTCATATGACAATGGCTAAAACTGTGTGTGTGGGGTGGGGTGGGGGGGGGGGGTTCTCTCATGGCGCAGGGTCTGACGCAAGCACAAAGACCTCTTTGTCTACGGTTGTACCGGTGCGAATACCTCCAACAGTCCCTGGCCATCGACTTCCACTGATCCTTAGTCACATACTTCTCATTATGTGGCAGTGTAGCTTTCTTCAGCCTTGATATCGACTACTACATTGTCATTCCTCTTCTTAAGACAGTCCTTCGTCCACAAATTTGAAATTCATGCATTCATTCTTCTCACGAGAGCCATGGGCGTGCTAAACCCTATCGCAGCTATCTTTGCGCAAGAGGTGAGAGTACACCCAGAATTGATCACCAGCTGGTCACAGGGCACAAATAAACAAACAGGCATTCACACTCACATTCACACCTATGAACAATTTGGAGTTGAATAAAGGTTGTCAAAGGTTTCCAAAAATTGGACAGTATTGCAGAGGCTTAGTGAGTTTGAATGTTATGCCACTGGATGTATTTTCACCAACTTACAGCCACTCCTCTGGGTCCTGCTATGCCTCTCTCTCCTGGTATGCCAATGTCACCCTGTGGGAAGACACGAAAGAGTTGAGAAACCAGATGCTACATTGTTCAAACTTGAATTTAGCAACATGTCAGAGAAACTCAGTCACTGGCCAGACCGGCCACCAGATACATACAGGAATACCTGGCTCTCCAGAGGGTCCCGTCTCCCCAGCCTTTCCTGGATCACCCTGTTGGGAAAAAAAATGTGTTTCGCATGGTTCTTCCAATTGCTGATGTTTCGTTTATTTGCAATGGGTTTTAAAGCTTACAATTTCGCCTTTGGAGCCTTTGCTACCAGCCTTTCCTTGCAGACCCTATGGAGGAAAATATATTACTGGTAAACTTGTTTTATTGTCAATTATCGGACAGAGGACACACACACACACACAAATATAATTGTAACTTACAGGGAGCCCATTTGGTCCTTTTTCTCCAACTACCCCATGTTGTCCAGCATCACCCTAGCCAAACACACAAACTGTGGCTGTGAGATCAGTCTTGATCAGATTGTGGCTTGCTGATATCTTTCAACACAGCAGAAGAAGCCAAAAATGTAATATGTACCTTCGCGCCATCCATTCCTGGTGTTCCGTCTTTGCCATCTCTGCCAGGAATTCCCTATGAGGAAATCAGACAGTCTTTTATTTCAGTGCTGTGTTTTTATTGACCATGAATAAATGTATTTTCATAAGTTGGTCACTTACGGGTTCCCCTTTGGGCCCAGCACCACCAATGGCTCCTTTCGGACCAATTTTACCCTGTTCAGCACATGCATGTTTACGATGCGATATTTACAGAGCCTCTAAATTCAAAATCTTTGACTTACAATTTCTCCTTTAGGACCTCTGAAACCCTGGGGACCCCTTTCTCCAGTATCACCCTGGAAGAATCAGATGAAAGACAAAGAGCTTGTTATTCATGGGTCCGGTGTTTCGTTGTGGCTGTGGATCATGAATCAAATGTCACAACTTTTCCCAAGTGGTCTCAGAGATAAAGAGACTCACGGTCTTTCCGATGATGCCGGCGATGCCAGGTTTGCCTCTGAATCCCGCCAGTCCCTACGCACAAACAAGAGAATAAGAGCAAAGAGAACATCGCCACATTTCCTAAAGAAGCTGAATCAGTGCTGAAATAATTTCTTACTCTGTCTCCCACAGATCCCATCGGACCCGGCAAACCTCTTAGACCGCGTGGGCCCTGAAAAATATCCAAGCAGTGTTTTGAGACAGTCGCTGTCAAGAGTCTTCCAAAAGCCCCCATACCGAAATGACCTTACCTGTAGGCCAACTGTCCCTGGAAAGCCTGGGGGACCAGGAGGACCAGCGTCACCCTAAAGACAACCCAGACACTGCGTAAACCCAAAACCCGGCACCATGCTGGAGGACTGCTGTGCCATAGGTCATACACTCACCTTCTCTCCATCTTTCCCAACTTCTCCCTTGTTTCCCTTATGGCCTGTGTGGCCCTATGAGAAGAGTCACAAAATTCAGTGACAGGGTGACAATGACGTGCGTTTCTAGGGGTGTCACAATTTGACTCATCATAAACAGTCACCTTAAATCCTGGCATCCCTGGAGGACCAGGTGGACCCGAGGGGCAGATGGCAGGACACTGTACACAAAAACCACTGAGCATGCCGCTAATTATGTAGCGAGTTCAGACGCATCATTGAATACTAACCAGAAGGTCACCAGTGAGATCATGAAGAGTACCAGGAAGACCCTGAAAAAGCAAAACTTGCGCTTGACCCTTCAAAAAATACATGACTAACAAATTCGCATGGTGAAAAGTGCAAAACTATGCAAAGGTTTTATTAGTATAGCAGCACAATTTTTTCATTTATGATGAAGACTGCACTTACAGGTGGTCCATCAGGACCAGGAGGTCCCGGAAGCCCTGGAAGACCCTCAGCACCCTGGTAAGATAAAAGAAAGTCCAGTCACCTTGGACGTCCCCTCTGTATAGTCCCGTGGAATGCTCTCCAATGTCGAATATCGCTTGATTGGAAGTAAACCAGCTTCAGAGGCCTTCATGTAAACACCTACAGTCTACATTCTAATTCACCTATTTACAAAACATTCTGATCTTCTGAAAAATTTCTTTGACAAAAACGCATGATAAAGGGTGCTTGTTGAGTATCTGCATGTGTGGAGTACCGTACATTGAATTCAAGATAAAGTAATGATCTAAAAAGAGATTATCTCTTTCCGATTCAGTGACTGACACTCCACCTCGATGATAGCATAAGGTCGAATTGAGGATATTGGACAGACACTCACCACGGCACCCTGAGGTCCGACTCCACCTGGCAACCCGTTGGTCCCGGCTAAACCCTAAAAACAAAAGACATGTAATTCCAGGATTCAAACAAGTCAACTTCCTAGACATGACAAGAGTATGAAAATGCTTTTCTACTCACGGGAGCTCCTGATCTCCCTCTGCCCTACGGAAAATACAATAAGTATTACGGCCACAAATTCTGCTTTAAATTGGGTCTACCAGGGCAGGCTGACTCAGGGTCTGCTTGATGTTATGTTGGGGTACTTACAGCAGGTCCAGGTGGCCCAGGTGGTCCGGTGTCTCCCTGTGGAGAGAAACAGACACCAAGTGTGATCAGCTGAATCAATCATCCACTTGAAATGGCGTCATGTTGCACTTGTGACCAAATAGTACACGGCTTATGCCAGAGTTTTAACCGAATCTGGAAATATGACTGGTGTTCTGTTGTGATACAAAGTATTTAAACGTCATTCATTTTGGAAAATTGAAGATCAACATTGACTTTCTCAGAGAACAACAGTCATACTGCACACCTGGCAGCTGTTACGGACTGAAGTAGATTACCCCACATCGTGCGGCATCTGCGGCAAAAAGGAAAATGTGCCCTGCCCCCGTCACATCCTCTAATTCTTTATTGGACCTGCCACCAGCTGTATTTGTCAAGGCGAGAGTCCAAATAATCACAGAGATGATACACTTTGCTTCGTCACCAAACTCCTCACAAACAGATGGGATGTGACTTCACTTGCTCTCTTGTCTTGCTTTGTGACAAGTTAGAGCAATAAATTGTTGTACAGTAATGAGCGCGCTCTAGTGTTTTGCTAATGCACAACACGCATGATGGAGTAGCAATGAGCAACTTATTAGGTTTACTAATTAGCTGGTTTGCTGGGGGAGGTTGAATGTTTGAAAGCAGAAATGCTTGAAATCAAATTCCTTTAACATCCATACAGTGACTACAGTTATAAAAGGTGGGCAGCCCGTACGGCTTTGTCACCCCCGGTTTCATAGAACGACGGGGGGCAGTGACATTCCGGGCCGGATTAGATAAATAAAGCTGATTCTGATCCCTCGTTAAAAGTGTTCAGACCACGAGGCTGAGCCCGGTTGACAAATCGAGCTTGACAGAGGGCAAGCGGGCATCATACCTCCATCCTCATACAACTTGCAGATATAACTGAGCTCAATTCATCTTTACAATGTATCAACGGCCAACGAGACAGACTTACTGCCTCTCCTGCAGGTCCGTCCTTCCCAGGGGGACCATCAGGACCCGTCAGACCCTGGAGAAAAGATACATTTCATCACTTTGCAAGTTCCGCTGCAATATTTATAGACATTGTTGAGAAGCGTATCAGAAAACGTGATTCTGATTCATGCTTGTTGAGAACAAGACAAGCGGCGTGCTGCTTCTCTGCTCTTACATCCACCCCAGGAAGTCCTGGCAAGCCCGGTTTTCCTGCTACTCCCGGTATTCCTGCTTTTCCTTTGGGGCCCTGCCAAAAATAGCGAGAACATCATCAACACAAATTGAAATATACAGTGAAGGATGTTTCTTTTTTTCATGGTGAAATTGGGTCGTCAGTCTTTCTTTGGAATACTTTCAATCGGTGCAGGTTTCTACACAAACAGTGGCCCATGACGTGACTGTGTCGGGCCACCCAATGTTCACTGACACTGGCCCACGCTCAATGTTCAGTTACATTTTAATCCACAAAAAAAAAAACAACAACATGTGCAAACAACAACTTTAAAGAAGCATTATTTTCTTTCAGGCTCAAAGATGCTAAATATTAAATCATCATTGAATTTATCATAGTACATAATGAATATATAGGGCAAATATTTGTTCTGGCGAGGTCACCACCCAAAAAGGCTTAATGTCGGACCCTGTTTTGGTTCGTCTATTCATTAAAAAAATGTAACTACCGGTAATAATAATAACTGTGTGTAAAAACACACATTGTAAATACTGTATGTGTTTTTTCCCCCTTTTCTGTTTGTTTTATCCTCTTGAGGGTTACAGTTTGATCTGGAGGTATTTGCAACTGATTTTGGGGCCACGAGTCCATCCTGGGCTGCTTTTCAGTCAGTTTGAGAGTGCACAGAAACATCCATTCACACACAGTGTGGCATGGATGGATATGGCGTGTTTTTTGGAATGTTGGAGGAAGCCTGCAAAAGCGAGTGAAGAACATGCAAAGTGCGCACAGGAGGGACTCAGATAAGACCGAGAACCACTTGACTGGGAGTCACAACATTCAACTTTGCATTGCAATTGAAAACACATTCCGAAAACAACATGATTGAAACACTCACTGCTTTGCCTGCCATTCCCGGAGGTCCAGGCTTGCCCTGTAATTAGGAGACATGCTATAGATTAAGGCTGAATCAATGTATGCATTTCATTTGTGTTTTGAAAGGCGCTTATAAATAAAACGTATTCTTATTATTATTATTATATATTATACGTTTCTGCAGGCCTTGAGGGAACAACAGAGAAAACTAAAAATGGTCACATGATTAAACCCCTCCGCTGGTTTTGATGGAGGGGATTGAAGGTGCAGGGGGGAGGTGTGAGCTGAAACTCTGGAAGGTCACACACAGCTGGGGAATGTGTGAATAGACCCTCTGTTTGCCTTCACCCGACTGCTAGAAGCAAAATATCGACAAATAAAATACTCCCACATAGCCTTACAAGGGCACAGTTGCGTAGTTTGTGCCAAGAATCAATGTGTGGAGTGTACACTGTGCAGAACTGTGCGCGAGGATAAGGTAATTGAGAACTTTACAAATGTGGCAACACGAAATGACAACTTCAATGCAGACAAACACCCTTTCGTATTGTATTGTATTATAGAAGTTGTCCACCAAGTAAGTAGATGCACACCAAGCATTTGCCTGCCATTATTGGCATGAAAGAATTATGGGTGGGCCAGTGGGAGGGGTCACAGTGACAAAAACATTTAAGAGACCAATGAAACACATCTTAACACTGGAAAAGTGTAAAATGCTATAGAATATGACAATTGCGCTGCAGGACACTTAAGTCTAAAGCTTACATGGGGTATATATTTTAAAACTCACGTTATATACACTCCTGTTTTACAAATGTCGGAAGTCTGGCTGCAAAATGACAAATTGTTTTTGTATGCTACCCGGAGAGGTGGCCATTACAATTAAACTGCAGGCTTAAGCTACATTAGGTATATACAATGTATAGATAGATAGATAGATAGATAGATAGATAGATAGATAGATAGATAGATAGATAGATAGATAGATAGATAGATAGATAGATAGATAGATAGATAGATAGATAGATAGATAGATAGATAGATAGATAGATAGATAGATAGATAGATAGATAGATAGATAATACACACACACACACATATACATACATACATTGGGACTTTTGTCTGGAAAGCGACAAAACCTATTGAAATTCGCCATGTTGTCATGTGCTAACTGGCGCAGACTCACTGTTAAATTGGCAGAAGGCGCCGCTGATGTGTCGCAAGTGTATAAGACAAAAGTCAACTTACATCAATGCCGTCCCGTCCAGGGGGCCCGGGCGGCCCTGCTACCCCAGTGGCTCCTCGCGGGCCAGGCCTCTACAATACAAAGTAAATGGAGCATTTTACAACATGTCACTATTCAGTAGAGTTCATTTTCAGCGATGAAAAGTTCATGTTACTTGTGTCTCGATAGTGCCGTCATTGTGCATGGGAGGCAAGATATAATTACACAGTGTACACTCAACAATGCAGGCAGGAAAGATTCGATGAAAAGATACACAGAATAAATGCTTCAATGTGGATTTATCCACTGAGCTTGTGTGTGGCCTGAATGAACAGAGGCCAAATTGTGTGCACTCCTCTCAACCCGTACATTCCACAGGTGGAAGAAAATTATGAGCAAAATCTGGCCACTGAACCAGAAGCAGCAGGTCGCTTTCATGCAATCAATGGTTACTTCTTAATATAATGTGAAGGTAGCAAACGGAAGGAGTGGGATGAGATCTAGCAAGTCACATCATTTTGTGGAGCTCACAAAAGCAAACACTAGTTTTTTTTCATGTTTCGTAAGAAATGAATTTGTTCCTCTCATTTGGGCAGAAATTCTCTCCCAACATTAAGCCTTTACTTAAACTTGATATAAATGAACCACATTTGTATACTTTGGCATTTGATTGTCACTATAGTCCTTACCCTGATTTCCAATTGATAATACATTGGTCAAATCAATCAAATGCAGGGCCAATTGTGCATATGTAATAACGTGACCGTACACTTTCTTTGCTGTTCAGTCACAACGGTCCTCTTGGGGAAACCATAACTACTGCTGTGGCCCACTACAAAATAGTAGGAGTAAATATAGGAGTAGGAGTAATAATAGGAGTAAAGAACGAACATTTTCATGTCGTTCCCATCGCCTCCATCACAAGCTTCTGACAAGAACCGCCAGATTCTGCTGCTCCAGAGGGCCCAATCAATTCAGCATACACACGGCCATTGACGAGAGCCTACCTGGCCAGAGGACGACGTCAAAAGCTGGCACAGTAAGAGCACACAGAGAGCCGAGATTGTCGTCATGACTCCCGGATCGCTCTCTGAAGAGGTGCTTCTCGAGGAAAAAGCTGCAAAAAGCCAGTCGCCGGTTCTGGCTCGCACCCCTCCCCGTAAGAGTCCAACAGGAGCCTTGGTTCACCTGAAGGCGCACAGCTCCTGAATAACGTCCTCTTGGTTCCCAGATAAACCCGAACCTCCAGAAAGTAGGAAGGGGCTGAGCTCAGTCTGGACTTGAGTTGCTGCGGGTGAGGGGGGTGAGGAAGAAAGGGACTTGAATCTTGACAAGAAAGATGCAGAAAGCTAGGCAGCAGTCATTGGGAGCGTCAATTTAGTGGGTGGAGCTTGCATACCCGAGCTTTGTGGGGTTTGCCCTTTGACCAATTATAAGACAGCTCTGCATCTTAAACCAGGGACTCAATTTTTTTTTTTGTTGATCGTACAATTTTTCAGTGTATGTATTAAAGATCCACTATCCTAACCCAACAACAAAGGGTTTGAAGCGAACCACATAATTATCACAATAATTCACGGTTAAGGGTAAAGTATGAGCCTTAATGGAGACTTCTTACTTTTTTCTTTTCTGATTGATATAAAAATGATTTAGTAGATATAAACACATAACGGGGTAGGACTACATAAGTTTTTTACTTCATCCTACTCCCTTGAACATAATAACTGTGTTGAATGAAGACTGATTTCTTTCTTTTTACTTTTTTTATCTACCTTATTTTCTGTCAAATGATTACTGTATATGTTTTATGTTCAATAAACAAACAAATAACCACATACCTGTATTTTTTTTTTCAGTCCAAAGGTCGTTTTGGGAGAGAAATTACCATTCATCGACAGCACAAGAAACCACATTTAAGTGCAAACTCCTTCAAGTGTGGAGTTTGCATGTTCTCCCAGTGTCTGCGTGCTTTCTCCGGTTTCCTCCCGCATTCCAAAAACATGCGTCACAGATTAATGGAATACTCGAAATTGTCCCGAGGTGTGAGTGTAAGCGCGGATGGTTGTGAGCCCAGTTAATGCCCCAAAATTTTCAGCTTTGTGTAGGTCATGAGGCGACGAGGAATAGCCATATAAAGAAATGAATTTGTAACAATTGCTGCATTGATAGATAACTGCACACTGACATTGACGATGCTGTTGAAACTGATTTTGAAATGGAATTACAATTGAAAATGTAATCTTTAGGCCTGAGTAAAACACATTGTCCACATTTAGCCAAATACAAATGTATCAATGTGTCAGAAAATATCTTTATTCAGCTCTTAAACAAGCAGGTTTTCAATTGGAGGAAAAGTCACATAGAAAGAACAAGTTGTCTTAACAATTTAACGCAATCATATTCACAATGAAGTGCAACAGTTGAAAAGAAAACTGATTCCAAAATACCAAGAATCAAAATACAGATCTGAGCTAAGCTTGACCAATTGCAAAGACAAACACATATTGTTGATACAATCAAGCAGTCTATCACATTTTTGGCAAGGCTTCCTGTTGTTCAAGTCAAATTTCCACCAGTGTGAACGCACACAACATGACTTCAGGATGGTGACAAAGTATGACAATTTCCGAATTCAGCATCTATGCAAAAACAGCCTGCAAAGGGAAACACAAACCTTCCAGTTCTTCAGTGCAAAAGCATCTTATAGAACGATGCAAAAAAAAGGCGTACAATTAAATTAACATTATTACTTTATATATTCTGGAAAGAAATGAGAAGAAAAAAAGAGGAAAGTCATTTTAATGCTGTAACTAGAGTACATTTTACTTTTGTGACAAATTGCTTGTTTTTGAATTTATGCTCTCATTTTGTCGTGACACAGTAGATTGTTGAACTTGCCAGCCACATGAGGTACTCGTGCAAAATCCAGTCAGACCCAATAAAAGAAATACTTCAACAATTCGACCTTGACAAATAGGCCACCATGCTCGTCTTTCACACTGACTAAGATGGAGTATTCCTGTCACAAAACTTAAGGAGCCACTGTTAAGCAAAGCAAGCTGCCCAGTGTATTACCCCACACTGTAGTACCAAAGTAATAGAACCAAATGAATGATGCGGTGCAGTTGCACACTTCAAACAACCACAAGAAATATAAAGACTAACAACGTTCTCTCATTGCATTATCATATTTCTAGAGGCAGAATTTTAATTTTGCAGTTGTACCCATGTTGTGGCATTTTTGTTTACATTTTATCAATTCAACATAAGGAAAACTACAATTCAAAAAAAAAAAAAAAAAAACAGAAACTGCTCATTTAACTGGTCAAACGCCAGCCACGATTTCAGAGGGTGTGTCTGCCAAACAGAAATCACGAAAATCACTCGCGCAATGCATTCTAACAAAAAATTAGGCTTTCTGTACTTGGACCAACTAGACACTCTGGCTGTGTTCACACTTGTAGTCCCGAATGCTGGTCCAGACCAAGGTTTAGGGGTGGGAGTGATTATGAAACCTGTTATGCACATTTGTACACAGGCCTTTCCCACACCTTGGACCGGGGGGCGGGGGGGGGGGGGGGGGGGGGGG
The DNA here is from genome assembly GCF_025434085.1 of Hippocampus zosterae. Lineage (NCBI taxonomy): Eukaryota > Metazoa > Chordata > Actinopteri > Syngnathiformes > Syngnathidae > Hippocampus > Hippocampus zosterae. Next base: position 24,644,084 of record NC_067452.1, read on the forward strand.
GTCAGTTTGCTAGGCTGAATACATTTATTTTACATTTGGCTAATTTGACGAGCTGGGAGATTACACACAAAAAAAGCTTCCAAAACGTATTTCTACATAGCACCGTTGCATGGCAAGTGTGAACGCAGCCTTGAATTCAAAGGGCAACAATTCAACTTGTTGCAGGACTTCAGAGTGGCAGTCTCAAAATGGAATGATGGTGGTCTGTTAAGGCCACTCTGTGTCTTGCAGATTCCAAATGTACAGTGACTGCGGTCGTAGCCTTTTCGCTCAACACCCAACAATCCCAGCAGCTCTTTATGGACGATCAATTTGACTGAAATTCACTGAAGAGTAGCACCTTGAGGACTAAGAACTCTTCATGTATTGGCCACACTCTTGGGGCTAAGCTAGTGGGGGGTTCGACTCCATGTCGATATCCTCCACCTTGTCCTCAGATGTCAGCTTCTCCCCAGTTTTCTGGGTAGTCCCATTTGCGTGCACTCCTTGAGTAAAATCAGTCCTTGGAATCTTTTCTTCCCTCTCCGATGACAGGCAAGGTGAGTGTTTTGAAGTCTTCGTGGGCGTTTGAGCAGGTGAGCTCATTTGGCCGGAGGCGGTGTCACCGCCAGTCTTTCCGCCTGGCTGACCGCCGCTCACGTCTGCAGCGGAGCCGTTGCGTCGCATTGACGAGTCATCTTCTCTCTTCTTTTTCGGCGGCTTCTCTGTGTTCTCATCTCTGTCTGTTATCATGATGATGTCCGTTTCCTGGGCGGGATCATGTGAGACGTTTGTAGCTTTGGACTTGACGTCCGCCCCGGGCTCGGTTTCAACGCTCGCAGTGTCAGGGGTGGGCGACTGATCCATTTCGTCAGTTGAGTCAGTGCTGTTGCCGAAACTGTTGCTATTGGACTCCGAATTGCCATTCCCACCTGTCATTTGCTCTGCATTTGGGTGAGGCAACGTCTCAGACTGTTTGAGTTGGTCTCCATTTGTTTCCGTTTGTTTCTGCGCCTTGCCAGCGTTATTCATGTCCCCCTCTTTAAAGTGAACCCCTTTTTCTCCATCTTTATTTTTAGCACTTGAGTGGTGGTCATCCTTAACTTCTCCATTGCCAATAGCTTCAGAGCGTTTCTCTGCCTTCCTGAATTGTTTCTGAATCTTTCTGGGACACCACACAAATTTATCCTTTGGCTCAAAGTGAAGGTAGGCGAAGCGCACCAGCTCTTGGCGCTTTTGTTTATCCAGAACCGCAAACAGAAAATAGTCTAGCACGCTGCGTTTAACACTGCTGAGGCTCTTCTTGACCAGCGTCTCTTCGAGGAAGAAGTGCACCAGCGGAGCCTGATAGTGCTCGAAGCCCAGTTCTCCGAGGCTCTTCAGGATGCGTGTGATGCGCAGGTTGTTGTGCATGTTCCTAATGGAGATGAGACAGTTGAAAGTGAAACGGCCAGCCTGAGAGTTCTTTTGAAGCCGGTTACCGACATGACAGTATTAGAGGGTTTACCGCTCAAGGTTCCCGAAGCGCTCTTTCCAATTCTCTGCTCGTGTCACCTCACCAATCTCTTTGTTAATCAGGCGGATGCCATAGAAGCCCAGCATGAGTTCATAAGACTCCACTAGTCTCCTTTTGGCATCCTCGTTTCTCTTGAAGGCCTGGGAAGAAAAAAAAAACAACTTGAGTAACACTTAAAGGGGCACAAAAGTGTCAACTACGAGACACTCGCCTCAATCTCCTTCTTGGTGAGTTCAGAAGCCATGTAGTTGACCCCTGGTTCACGAAGAGGAAACAGCCTGATGAAAGCAGAAAGAAGTTAGACAATTAAGTTAGAAAATCAAAATTGCAGTTGTTACAGTAAGGTAAGTGACATCAAACAAGGCTGGTATCAGCACCGACACCCGGTATCATTACTCACCCACACCTACTAATTACCAATAAAAAAATAAATAAGCACATACCACTGAATGTATGAGTGGACTCTCTCCAGCCTTTTGTAGTCATTTTTCCATTCTTTGAGGAAGGATTCAATGTAGACCTCTGTCATGTCAGCAAATCACATGTCAGTGTCTCACAACTTTTCACCAGAACATTCTGGTTTAATGTAAGTACCATACCGTCGGGTGCAGAGGGGAATTTATTGAGGTAGAATTGCAAGTTGTTCATTTTGTCTTCTGAGCACTCGTCATCTGCAAGATTCTGTGACAGAGGAACAGAATTGCACAACTTGAACCCAACACAAAGTCAAATAATGGGAGTGTGACTGTTCAGCACTTACAGGGTACCCTCTTCTGTAGTTCTGCATGTCCTTTGCTGCTCTCATGTTTCTGGGCGGGTGATGCCGCTGTGAAGTTACATACATGGAAGTGAATAAACCTACAGTACATCAAGCATTTAACCAACATTTTTCGAGAAACATAGCAAATGTATAATCCTGGTCACTTTGATTGATTAGTGCACAAATCAATATTGTGTGTGGGTTTGGCAAAACAACTACAAGAAAGAAGTATTAAACAGCAAAACACAGTTGGATATCTGGAGCATATTTCACTCTTGGGGCCCAGCTGATAATATGGGATGATGATTTTTTTTCCCCACACATTATAACATAAGACCAAGCTAATGATGGTCAAACATCCCACCACCTCCAAAATGTCCACATTGGAATTACAGCTATTGTATAAGACAAACAACTAACAAAGTACGACAAAATATTGAAAATCTGTTCAGAATAGAGACGGGGATTACTGTTTGCGGGTTTAACACAATTTTACAATGTTAAACAAGCACAACCGGGAACAGTTTCAGTTTGTCAATTTGTGGAGCAAACAGTGCGACTGAGGAATTGAAGCGGAGTCCTAGCACAAGCCAGTTGATCAATTAAAAGAACACACGAAAACATACTGCACAATTGTTGTGGGGTTGGGGCAGCGCTTAATCTCATTAAATGGACTATCACACCAATTTAACTAACTTTGTATTGCAGCAACATTGAGCGTTAAATGTTGCCCATTGAGCATCCATGGCATCCTGGAAAGGGTATTTACCCATCTGTGGCTTTCTCAAGGTTTTTCACCAGATGGTTTTATTAGTTTTTTCATGCTCTCCTATGGGGAATGTTGTTAATATTTGTCAACCGCGGTCTTGCGGAGCCTTTTGACACTCTTCTGATTAAGGGCTATATAAATACATTTGACTTCACTTGACATAATGTAACATTGTGTATATAGGGAGGAAAAATTGGGTATGTGAGATACCTGTGTATGTGTATAAAAAACATTTTATACAGCTTGTATGCAGTCAACTCCCACTACCCGTAAGGAATGGGGACCCAGGCTACTGGTAGATAATGAAAATCTGCAGATAATTGACAGACACTGAAATGCATGAAAAAAAAAAACAAAACGTATTCAAATAATTTTGAGAAACATTCAATACATTACAAGTAGAAAAAAATGGGGACAAAGGGTCAAGAAAAACCGGGGTGAAAAAAAGAGTAAATTATAAAAGTAAAATAAATTGGGTGGGGGTATTGACACCAGGTGTGTTTTAGGTTTCATTGGAATACATAAAGAGACATTATGATTATGTACCGGGAGCCTCTATATTTTGGATTGCACTTCTACATGCACAGTGTATTTGGTAAAAGCGAAGGGATAGGTTAAAAAAAAGATTTAAACCACTTCCTACTTTTAAGCTGTAGCGGCATTAGAGTGTTTCAATAGGAGACTTTTTATTGTAGCATTTGGGAGGGGGTCAAAATTCTCCACTTAATTTTCGAGTCACGGCTGTTACACATGACGTTTTTTTTTTCTTTTACAGCATACCCATGTCGAACAAATGTCGCCATATGCATCTAAAAAAGAAAAACGCTCACCGACCCAAGGGAGCAGAAAAAGTAAGCTAGCCTCACTGGCCAACTAGCCTAGCTAGCAAGCTAGCAGCTAATATTTGCGCTGCACCAAACGCAGTAACAGCAACGTCTCGTCAAATCACCAGATTTAATTCAACGGTCTCCCAACGACCGACAGGTAAACCAAGCTTCAAGTTTAGGCAAGCACTTACCGACACTAAAGTCCGCGACCGTCGAGTTTGACCATCTCCGGCCGGCTCCTCTCCATCACTCTCGGTGTCCCACGTCGAGTCGTACTCGCACACACAGTCGTCCTCCATAATTCCCCAAACGACAAACGCCTCCTAAAGCTAACTGAGCTTGCTTTCCGACAGAGATGCGCATGGATCCAACTACACCGAGACGTTCACTCAGGTTAGCTGAGGACAGCTGAGGGCGGCCGCTCTTCGCAGGCCACCATCGTCTCTCAGTCTCTCTTTCCGTCGAAGATCGCCGGCGATGATGACGCCTGCCCTCAGCTGCTCCAGTGGGCGTTTTTACAGTCACAGCGCCCACTCACAAGTTTAATACACCGTTTGCCATTTAAATGTTCTCCCGTGAATCCCATGCTTATTCGGGTTGTGGGGGAGAAGGAAGAAAAGTGTTTTTATCCCGATGTGGTAGACATACGTTGTTTGTGCGTAACATTTCAAAGATGAATCTTTTGACATGAAACCAGAATTATCAGATTCCAGTGATGGATGCATCATTTTCCTGTGACAAATGAAATAAATACTTCAAAAGCAGTGACAATGCACCAATCGCTGGCCAACGTCTTAATGTAAATCAATGGGGATCCAGATTTTTTTTAGAATCCGACTGTCAAATTTTTAGAATTTTCTTAATCTGCATCACGTGTTCATCATTGAAATCTTGTTCAACAACAACAAAGTTGATCACGAAAAATCTATCTCCCTGCATGCTACTGTCAGTGGTTCTCAAACTTTCCATCAAGTACCACTTCAAGACCACGTGCCATAATGACAACAGTAAATTACAGCCCGCTAGTAGACCTAAGTGTTCATCAAAGATTATGCGCAGTTAGATTAACGTTCAAAATATTAGATGTACTTTAATTAAGATTCAACCGAATGTAACTAAATGTTTGAAAACAATCAGTTTTAAAGGATTGAATGCAAATGTAATGCACTTAAAAGTTAAGTACAACTGAATTGAACAAACTCACAATTTGAACATTGTATTCTGCGGGGGGGTTGCATACGCTACGGAAGGGGTCACCAACATGGTGCCCGGGGATACCAGGTAATCCTATGGGCCTGTTCTGAAAATAGCTCACTGTGAGTTTCTAGAAATGCTGTTGTGAAAGCGCTATATAAATCAGCATGTATTGTATTGTATTGTATTGTAAAAGTGATTATTTGAAAATATGAACACTGGGAGTGATTAAATGAAATAAAGTGTTGCGAGTTAATACTTATGTTTCCTGATTGTTGCAAGCAATCACTGCCATTATCAGTGGGTTCACGTAAATTGATATAATGACTTTTTTTAACAACAGCTATAACAATAACAGTATACATGTAATTTGAGCAAATTGTTATTTCAGAGTTGTTAGGTCTTTGTCAAGAATATAATGCAAGACCTCTAGACGAAAGGCAGATGTTCTGCCCCTGTGATTATGTTCACACAATACCTCATGCTATTTCTTTCTGTAAAATACAATTTAAATAGACCCGAGTTTTATCATTCTAATCCAGAGCATTAATGTAGTAGTTGCATTTCCCCCTGAAAATGCCAAATAAAAAATTGTCTTCTTGTAAATTGTAACATAACCATGTTAATCGGTGGGCGGACCAAAAAATTGAAATTGGAATACCAGAGGTATTCCAGAGGTAACGCACTATATAGAAATTATTATTATAAATGTCCCCACTGTGGGACGAATAAAGGATATCTTATCTTATTTATACCCGGGGTTTGACACACATTATTTACACACGGAGTTTAAGCACGTGCAGGACACCGTCGCCCTCACCAGTTTAGAGACGTGCACGGTCTGTATGCCTGATAGGGACTAGTATGGCTCAGGGCTTTGCGGCGCGCAAACACTCAATCACCGTTGAAAGAGTTCCTTCTCAACAAACCCCTCTCAGGCTCACACAGGGTCTCGAACCAAGCGTTCGAACCAAACTACAACACCTGCCCTGAGAGTGTTTCAATTGAAAACAGGTTTAAAGACCCCGACCTCCGTCTTTACAAACCCGGCGCGCAAACACTCCTCGAGTGTCGATGCGGAGTTTAAGTACGTACAGGACACCGCCGCCCTACTTACCAAGAGTAGTCCTCTCTCCTCTGGGATTCGCTTCAACCCTCAGCCCCCAGACGAGGAGTCGAAATCCAGTCCCAGAAAAGGGTGTCTTTGCCGTGGCCACGGTCTTCCTGGTCCTCGACTCAGCCTCTGGAGGCGTCAGGTCTGTTGCGATCCCGGACGAGCCCCCAAAAATGTCAGGTTGGTCCAAATTGACACTCAAGAATAACCAAAAGGAGGAGACAGGAGACTCGATTCTGGTACCAGGAGGGAACGAGGAGAAGCGTTCGGTTTCAGTTCTCCACACGTAACCCTAACGATCTCCCCCTTCACCCCCTCATTTATTGGGAAAAGCTACTACATAGGTGTGTCCAACCTAAAGGGTGGGGGCTGTTGAACACACTCTGAACTTGTTTGACTATGTGTGTGTATGTGAGTGCAAGTTACGTACATGTGTGCAAATAGACATAAACATCCCGTTGCAGCTGGTGTTGATGGCTCCATTCACGGTTCAGCCTTGCTCGCTGTTTAGTCTTAACAGTTATCTCTTCCCAGCCACGTCCTCGGAAAGGTGGTTGCGACCCTAACTTCTCACACAGTACAGCAAGCAAAAGTGAGCACATAATGAAGAGCATATAATGATTATAGATGTGAGTAAATAATAAAGGATAAATCTTTATTGAAAGCATAAGCGTTCTTCATTGCAGGCAGAGCAAACTAATGATTGGAAGCATAAGCGTTCTTCTTTGCAAGCAAAATCAAACTATACTGACAGGCGGAAGCATTCTTCATTGCGAGCATAAAATGACGACACGAGAATCAACCAAATAATACGTGAATGTATGATTACTAAAAATAATAAATCCAACAGGAAATACATTTCATTTCATAATCATCCATTATAAAACCCACTGAAGTGAGAAAATTATACAAAGTACGAGCAAAGAGCAATTATGAGCACATCTAAACTGAAATCGTCTCATGCTAAGAGCAAATAAAGCACAATTGTTGCACTGGTATCACATTGGTCACTGGTGCTAAAATTAGCATGAAACAAAAAAGAAAGTATTAAATATTATGCTAAAAGGTCTTGGCGGCACGGTGATGACTAGTTAGCACATTGGCCTCACAGTGCAGAGGTGCAGGGTAAAATGGATGGATGGTCTCCTCTGTATTTCCTTTATGCATGCATTCACCAAGGTGCAAAAGGCACAGATAAATGGTTTGAACAAACGATGGGCCCTTGCTGTCCAGGGCTCGACAGGAACTGGTAGGATGCATTTATACAATCTAGAACTATAAATAGAATCACGTATCATGACAGGAGATTCAGTGTTGGCGGCCATCGGCAAGTTTCTATTTTTAGTCTGAGTTGCTATGGAAACTGAAGGGCTCTGTATTCAGCGTAGCTATTTAGTGTTGCTGCTTTATCACTTGTGCTGTTTACTCATTTGTACATATGCAGTAAGATGAAAGAGGTTACAGTCCAGTTGGATTGTGCTGATTGGAGTTTAGTGACAATTTTTGACATTTTACTGTCTGAGAGTCCTTCCTGTTATGAATGCTGACTGAAGCCAAATGGTTGGCAGGTAGGGACATTTTGACCATTATAGTCGTGTGTGTGTGTGTGTGGGGGGGGGGGGGGGGTACTCACAAGGCTCATTACATGACTCCTGGGGCCTGGCCTCCTCTGGTCTGGCTTTTTCTTCGAGGTCCTCTGGTTTTCAAAATAATAACAAAAGTAATATATCATGAATATAATATGCATTCGGCGGCCCGGTAGTCCAGTGGTTAGCACGTCGGCTTCACAGTGCAGAGGTACCGGGTTCGATTCCAGCTCCGGCCTCCCTGTGTGGAGTTTGCATGTTCTCCCCGGGCCTGCGTGGGTTTTCTCCGGGTGCTCCGGTTTCCTCCCACATTCCAAAAACATGCGTGGCAGGCTGATTGAACACTCTAAATTGTCCCTAGGTGTGAGTGTGAGCGTGGATGGTTGTTCGTCTCTGTGTGCCCTGCGATTGGCTGGCAACCGATTCAGGGTGTCCCCCGCCTACTGCCCGAAGACAGCTGGGATAGGCTCCAGCACCCCCCCGCGACCCTAGTGAGGATCAAGCGGCTCGGAAGATGAATGAATGAATGAATATAATATGCAATATACTAATACAGGGACATTTATGAATTAAGGGTTAGGTTCAGCAACAGGTTTATTTTTTTCTGAAATGCCGCACCTATAAGTTACAACAGATGGTAACATTTGTATTGCACAAGCGTTTAAAAGTCAAACTTAAAAAAAAGCAGAATAAAAATATCTCAAAAACCTGATGTCCTAGAAAAAAAAGCTCTTGAAATGAGCGTCAAAAATAATTTAGGGAAACACAAATCCATCTTTTATGGTATCTCTTCCTGGTGGAGAGGCTTGGTTGGACTGTGTAGGTGTAGTTCATTTGGAGTATACCCTATCCACTCCTGGGGTCAGACACGAACAGGTAATAGTACAGGTGCGTGGATACAAGTATGTGCCGTGTGCGTGCGTGTGTGTGTGCGTCCGTGTGTGTGCGTCTGTGTGTGTTTTGTGTTTCAGAGACGTACACAAATACTGCAGCTCCTATAATGGTGGCGTATCATTTCAGACTGCCCAATAACTGCAGTGCAACAGGTCATGAACAGTTACCCGAAATGCATTGCGTGCTTCACGTATGAGGAGGCAAATCTAATGACGTAACTAAAGGATTGGACGTAACAGCTAGCTAGTAGCTGTTACTATAGACACCAAATATATAACAACAATCAACATCCACATTTGGAACCTTTCTAACACCTACAATGCTTTTTTTGTTCACCCCCGCCCCTCCAAAAAGCCACTCTTTTGTTGCAAGTAAGTACTTAATATATTGTATGTCAGAACAAACCCAAACATTTATACTGCTAAAATACAGGAATTGGCTTCTCTCTTCCAATACCTTTGGATGAGACTGTAATGTTAAGAAGTGTGTAATATTGTCGTTTTGTTTTGAATGAGAGCAAAAAAGTAAAATGACGTTTGCAGCCTCTAACTCAATGCGCCCGCGCTTACTTTTGACACAAGTAACCATGGAAACCAATATCCAAAAGAATAGGTGTCTAGAGAAGCAGCGAATGGAGCGTTGCATGTATTTATTAGGGATGTGAATCTCAGCACTGAGGGCGATTCGATACACATCTCGATGCACTGCCAGCGATGCGATACTTAAACGATACATGGAATTTTCTGTCGATAAGACGCGATACGTTTTTCCAGCTTTTAAAAAGATGGAATTCAGTATGGTATTACAAAAAGGATACCACTTTATTCCTTATAAACAGTAGAACTTGTAAAACAACTTATTTAATCCCTTTCACAATTGGGTTTTGTGCAAAGAAAATGTAAACAATTTGGCCCCTGAGACTCACAGCTGTTGCTATAGTGTAAAGACAAACAGACTATTCTCACTGCTAAGGCTGGAGGTCTTTGCATATGAAATAAGCAGTGGCCTTAGTTATAGCCATTGCGCGGTCACAGTGAGTTGCAAGGGGACTCCCAAAATAAGAGGCAATTTTTTTCTGATCCTGACCTGGTTTACCAAGAGTTTCTCCGGTGTCCGACGAGGAACTGGGCGGGGAAGCGGGGGAGCGGGAGGGAAACTTGTCGGTGATCTGGTGGCATCGTTTTAAGTGGGTCTGCATATTGGTTTGGTTGGTTTGGTTTGTTTATTGAACATAAAACATATACAGTAATAATTTGACAGAAAATAAGGTAGATAAAAAAGTAAAAGAAAGAAATCAGTCTTCTTTCAACACAGTTATTATGTTCAAGGGAGTAGGATGAAGTAAAAAAACGTATCTGGTCCTACCCCGTTATGTGTTTATATCTACTAAATCATTTTTATATCAATCAGAAAAGAAAAAGTAATAAGAAGTCTCCATTAAGGCTCATACTTTACCCTTAACAGTGATATTTTCACAACTTTTGGTTTGTATCGAGATTATATACATCCTCACCCTGGCACTCTTGTGTCAATTTTCTCTTGTATTCATAATGGATATTGCAATACCTTTCTCTATTTATCAACTTAGTTCTGATTTATCATTATATTTAATGTTTAGTATTTATCATTTTAACTCTGATTGGTGTAGGTTGTTTGTACTATTTTTTTGAATTTGTTTTTGAACTCAGCAAGCGATTTACTCATTTTTAGGTTCGTTTCGAGATTGTTCCACAGATTAACACCTTTGCTAGATACACTTCTTTGCTTGATGTTTGTTCTTGTTTTGAGTTTTTTGAATAAGTTGGTACCTCTTAATTCATAGTTGCTTTCTCGAATTTCAAAAAACTTCTGGATGTTTTGGCAGAGCAGGTTATTGTGTGCTTTGTACATTAATTGGGCGATTTTAAAGTCAACCAGGTCATAAAATTTCATCGTATTTAATTTAATAAATAGTGGATTTGTGGGTTCCGTATATTTTGATCTATTAATAATTCGAATTGCTTTTTTTTGTAGTTTGAGAATAGGGAGTGTGTTTGTTTTGCAGGCATTTCCCCATATTTCCACACAGTAGGACATGTATGGTAATAATAATGAAGTGTATAATGTGTACAAGGATCTCTTATTTAGCACTTCCTTGGTTTTGCAGAGGATCCCTACGGTCTTGGCTATTTTTCTTTTTACGTTATCGATATGTGGTTTCCAACATAGTTTTGAGTCTATTACTAATCCGAGAAACTTGGTTTCATACGCTCTTTCTATTTCAATTGAGTTTACCATAATTTTAGCTTGGCGTTTGATTGGTCTTGTGCCAAAAACAATTGACTTCGATTTTTTCAGGTTAAGTGACAATTTATTTCTGTCGAACCAGTTTTTTAATTTGTTTAATTCGTTTTCTACGGTTGTCAGGAGCTGTTTCAGATTTTTTCCAGAACAGTAGAAAGTTGTATCATCAGCAAATAGGACACATTTAAATAGTTTTGAGACCTTGCAGATATCATTTATATATAAGATGAATAGTTTTGGACCAAGCACTGACCCCTGAGGTACTCCGTGAGTGATTTTCAGTTGATTCGTTTTTTTATTGTTGAGTTGCACGTACTGATATCTGTTTTCTAAATAACTTTTTATCCATTTATAAGCTACACCTCTAATGCCATATCGTTCTAGTTTTTTCAATAATATACTGTGATCTATTGTGTCAAAAGCTTTTTTTAGATCTAGGAAAACCCCAACAGTAAATTCTTTGTTGTCTATATTAGTGGCTATTGCTTCCACAAACTCCATAACTGCCATTTTCCGTCCGTTTTTCCCTGAAGCCATATTGATTCTCACTTAACAGCGCATGCTTTTGTATAAAACTATCAAGTCTGCGAGAAAATAGTTTTTCTAATATTTTTGAAAATTGTGGTAGTAGTGATATTGGTCTATAATTTGTAAACAGATGTTTTTCTCCACTTTTATAGATTGGAATAACTTTAGCAATTTTCATTTTTGATGGAAAGATACCAGCTTTGAATGACAGGTTGCATATGTGTGTGAAAGGTCGCACTACATATTCTATAATCTGCTTGATTATTGTCATATCAATATTAAAGCAATCAGTTGACTTTTTATTTTTAAAAGTTTTTATAATATTTGATACATCTTCTTGTTTTACTGCAGTAAGGAACATCATGGAGGAGTTTTTTTCTACGTATCTATCCACTTCAAACAGGTCTGTTGGATCAGGAATTTGTTTTGCTAGGTTACTGCCGATGTTGACAAAATACTCATTAAATTCAGTTGCTATTTCTGCAGTTTTTTCCAAAATAGTATTTTTGCCTTTGATAAAATACTCTGGATAATCCATTTTTTTAGGACTATTTCTGATTACTTGGTTAAGTATTTTCCATATTTCTTGTGTGTTACCTTTATTCTGCTCTAATAGTGCATGATAATGATCTCTTTTACTGGTTCTTATAATATTTACTAATTTATTTTTATAGGTCTTATATTTTTTTTCTGCTTCTTCAGTTCTGAATTTTAAAAACAATTTATATAAATTGTTTTTCTTTTTACATGCGTTTTCTATGCCTTTCGTTATCCATGGCTTACTTGGGTCTTTATACTTTTTGGAAACTTTAGTTAATGGAAAATGTTTATCATATAAGAAGATTATGGTAGACTGAAATACTTCAAACGCTGTATTTGGGTCTTCGTTTGAGTAGACCTCGGTCCAGTTTTGTTTTTCTAGGTCTTGCTTAAAGGCATCGATGGAACGTTGGGTTCTTAGTCTTATTTCTGTTATACAAGTTGTTGATTTAGCTTTTCTATCGAAATAATTATGAAAAACTGCAAAAACAGGCAGGTGGTCACTTATGTCATTAATGAGAAGTCCACTTTCCATTTTATGATCAATCTTATTTATAAATATGTTATCTATTAATGTGGCCGTGTCAACTGTTATTCTGCTAGGTTTCAGGATTACTGGGAAAAAGCTGTTGCTGTACATAGTATTTATGAAGTCAGTTGTTTTTTTGGGTCTATTTGGGTTTAATAAGTCAATGTTAAAGTCACCACATATTATTCGTGTTTTCTTATCGTTGTAGTAACTGAGCATATCTGTTAGTTTTTTATTGAATGTGTCAATACATGTTCCTGGTGTCCTATAGATGCAACTTATGATGATATTTGATGCCTTTTTATTGTGTATTTCAATGGTTAGACATTCCATTAGGTTTTCTATTGTGTTTGTCAATCTCTCGATTTTACTGCATTTAAGTGCTTTGTCTACATATATTGCAACCCCCCCTCCTTTTTTGTTTTCTCTATTAGTTGCAAACATTTCATAACCTTCTATTTCCATTTCAGTTGTTTTATCTTCATCAAGCCAAGTTTCTGATATGGCAATTATTTTAAATTTATTGAATTTAGTCAGGTATTCTTTAATTTTTGTGAAGTTTTTATAGAGACTTCTACTGTTTAAGTGTATTACCGAAAGTGCATTTTCCAATTTTATATTAGTGTTGAATTGTTCATCCAGGTAATAGTCAGAGTTTGTTACCCTTTGTTTGTTGTTGAAGAAGTTATTGTCTGGGTCCAAATTGTTCTCGGGATCGAATGGCTTATAGTCAATATCTTCAAAGGGTTGGAAGTTCATGTTTTTGGGATGTGAATTTCCCGCTCCCACACGGTCGTCGATGGCTCCCTCACGGCCGTCGTTGGTTCCCTCGCTGTCGTCGCTCGCTCTCTCACCGTCATCACTGGGTCCCTCGCGGTCACTGGCTCCCTCGCGGTCGTCGCCGACTCCCTCACGCTCGCCGGCTGGCTGCCTCCCGGCTCTCTCACGCGCGCTGGCTGGTTGTCTCCCGGCTGCCTCAGGCTCGCCGTCTCCCAGCTCCCTCGCGGTCACTGGCTCCCCTGCAGTCGTCGCTGGTTTCCTCTCGGTCGTCTCTCGCTCCCTTGCGGTCGTCGTTGGCTCTCTCACGGTGGTCGCAGGCTGGTTGTCTCCAGGCTTCCTCACGGTCGCTGGCTTCCCTGCAATCGTCGCTGGCTTCCTCGCGGTCATCACTGGCTCCCTCACGGTCGGTCGTCGCTGGCTGCCTCGCGGTCGGTCGGTCTTGAAAAAGTTATTGTCCGGGTCCAAGTTGTTCTCAGGGTCAAACGTCTTGTGGTCAGTAGGGTTGGAGGTCATCAAAGGGTTGGAAGGGTCATCAAAGGATTCGAAGTCCATGTTTTTTGGTATGTGAATTTCCTGCTTCAGTAGGGTCAGAGTTTTTATTGTCGGGTGGTGAAAAATTCTCAGTATGCTGCTTGATGGTGTTGAACTCGAGCCTGTTGTGTTGGAGTACTGGTGCGGGGGTGGACAATAAGTTTGTCATGTCTTAAGTAGGCAGTTTCCCCTCTGTCACGTGCAGCTTTTAATTTTGGGAGGAGCTCTTTTCTTTTTTGTCGTACGGCATCTGTAAAGTCTTCGTTAATGTAGATGTTGGAACCTTTTAAATATTTTGCATTTTGTAGGATCCTTGATCTGTCCTTGTATCTTAGAAATTTCACCACAACTGGCCTTCTGCTCTAATAGTGCATGATAATGATCTCTTTTACTGGTTCTTATAATATTTACTAATTTATTTTTATAGGTCTTATATTTTTTTTCTGCTTCTTCAGTTCTGAATTTTAAAAACAATTTATATAAATTGTTTTTCTTTTTACATGCGTTTTCTATGCCTTTCGTTATCCATGGCTTACTTGGGTCTTTATACTTTTTGGAAACTTTAGTTAATGGAAAATGTTTATCATATAAGAAGATTATGGTAGACTGAAATATATGATGGTTGCAATGATATTTGTGGTGCTGCCGTTGTATGGCTTCTTGGTGCGACATTGCTTGCAAATTACGGAGGTTTTATCAAGCTTTCCGTCTTTCTTTTCGAAGCCGTAGTATTTCCAAACATAAGATTTGAATGTTGCGGCTCCATTAAATATAGTAGTTTCCTCGCTGCTGCTTGCGCTAACTTCCATAATGTTTCGCTCGTTGTGTACTGGACTGTATATGACGCACGGCTACCGTCTGTATTCAACACAAAACGCAAAGCAATGATGGTGCATTCATTGCGCCTAGGAAAGGGCAGATTGGTGACGTTTAACATGAATAAAACGGCGCTTGAATTGGATTTTACCGATGCCAATCAATGCATCGTGATGAATCGCGATTTCACCCGTCAATTAGTGATGGGAATTCCGGCTCCTTTTGGAGAGCCGGCTCTTTTGGATCGGCTCCCTAAAAAGAGCCGGCTCTTTCGGCTCCCAAATGGCTTCCAATGGCTCCTCAGTTTTTTTGTTGCTTAAATTAATTTACTATCAAAAATAACGTAATATTATGTGTAAAATGAATTACTAATGCAAAAAATAGAGAGTATATCAAATATTTATACTCAACATGGAGTACAACATGGAGTGCTACAAAAATAAAAACAAAGTACAAAGATCCACCTCAAAACAAGGTCAACAAAAAGTTCCAATCTCTGAATATTTATATTTATAAGCTTTTAACTGTTTACAGTAAAACAACAAGTAAGCATTGAATACAACACAACAAATTATAACTTAAAATTTGTAAAACAAAAAGAAAAAAGCAGCATCCAGGTAAAAGTTTTAATTTGTCTTTAGTGAAGATTGGCATTAAGAAAAACCAAGTGCCTCAGCTTTGAGGGGTTGATCCTGTTTCTCCTTTCTGTTAACATTTGCCCTGTTTTGGAAAAGATTCTTTCTGAGGGCACAGATGTTGCGACAACACACAGCCTCCGTGTCATCACATGTGTAAGGCGTGGGTACAGTGAATCCTTGGCCTCCCACCAGCTCAAAGGGTCTGCACTTCTCTGGAAAAGGGGCTCCTCAAGATAGGATCTCACTTCCAGAATTGCATCTGATGAAGGATTCCGTCTTGTAGTGCTTCCAGTTACTCGTTCTTCAAAGAACCTCCAAACAGCACATGCTTGTGGCTCTTCTTGTTGTTGCTCTGCTCCCTCTTCTCCCTCTTCGCCCCCTGGCAGTGGAGTTGTCTGGC
This sequence comes from Hippocampus zosterae, assembly GCF_025434085.1. Lineage (NCBI taxonomy): Eukaryota > Metazoa > Chordata > Actinopteri > Syngnathiformes > Syngnathidae > Hippocampus > Hippocampus zosterae. Next base: position 24,659,768 of record NC_067452.1, read on the forward strand.
TGGCTCTTGCTGCTGCTGCAGTTATTCTTTGAAGAGCTTCATCAACCGCTCTATTGTCAGTGAAGGCCAGCTTCTTGAATCTTGGGTCAAGAATGGTGGTTTCTGACAGAACAGTGTTCCATTCCATTCTGTGGAATTTTCTGTCCATGGATGCACAGAGAGCATCCACTAACTCTTTCACCTTCCCTGTGGTTACGCTGGTCTGATGCTCAGCTGTCACTTTCTGAAGACCCTTGCACAGGATCAACACTTTAGAGCCTGTAACATAGCTGAAAAAGCGTACCGGTAAACAATAAGTGTTAAAATTATGCTTTTTATTTTTATAGCAGTATATATTATGATTTCTGGTCGTGTTTAATATGCTTTTCATATTAATAATGCAAATATGGCAACTAATACAAATGATAATAACTGAATAATAATAACATAGAATAATGCGATAACATTTGTACACTGTACCTGTCTGCACTGATCTCCACAGTGACCTGCTCAAATGGCTCCTGAACAGTGCATGCCTCCTGCAGTATCTCCCATTCCTCTTGGCTCAGAGGATCAATGGGTGCATTTATCACAGCCAGGGTAGAGATGACTGCATCCTTGGACTCCAGGATCCGTTTTAGCATGTGAAAGGTGGAGTTCCACCTTGTAATACACTCTTGCTTGAGCTTCAGCTCAGGCATGCCCATCTGTTGTGGGGTAGATTTGAGCTTCTGTGTGGCTGTTGTGCTCCTGTGGAAGAATTCCACTATCCCCTTCACTTTGTCCACAGTGGGCTTCATCACCTTCAGAGCATCTCTTACAACCAGGTTAAGGGTGTGTGCAAGACATGGGTGATGGGTCCATTTCAGGGATTTAATTGCTTTGGTGATGTTAGCTGCATTGTCGCTTACACAGCAAACCACTTTGTTTTCCACATTCCATTCTTTGGCCACTTTGAGCAGCTCCTCTGCTAAGTTCTCAGAAGTGTGTCTTTCACTGAACTCAAAACAATCCAGCAGACAGGTCACCATTTTGAAATTTTCAACAAAGTGGCATGTAACTGACATGTAGGATGTAGTGGTCTGGCGATGGCTTTTTGGACCCGTTCTTGGAGTGCAGCACGTTCTCTGTCATAGAGGCCTGGGATGATTCTTTGAGAAAGCGTTTTCCTGCTTGGAATTTCCTGCATACATTGGATTGAGAGCATGAGTATATCTTCTGAATCCTTTGTCATCCACGATTGAAAATGGCTGAAAATCACTTGTAATCATTTTACCCAGTTCCTCGTCAATTGTGGTCTGTTTTGCGGGTTTTATGGGTGTTTGGATAAAGTGGCTCATAGAGCTCTGGGTTGTACTTCTAGTAGGGATGTGAATCTCAGCACGATTCGATACACATTACGATCCACTGCCAGCGATGCGATACTTAAACGATACATGGAATTTTCTGGCGATACGATGCGATACGTTTCACCGTCGTCACGATGCGATACGATTCGATACACATTAAGTTCAAATCAATGTGATCCGATACGATACAATGCAATTTGTTGCGATATTGTGCAATTAAACATGATGCAAATAAGCAAAGAAAAAAAGCTTTTAAAAAGATGGAATTCAGTATGGTATTACAAAAAGGATACCACTTTATTCCTTATAAAGAGTAGAACTTGTAAAACAACTTATTTAAGCCCTTTCACAATTGGGTTTTGTGCAAAGAAAATGTAAACAATTTGGCACCTGAGACTCACAGCTGTTGCTATAGTGTAAACACAAACAGACTCTCACTGAGTGTCTTATATGAAATATTCATATATATATATGAATCTATAGCGCAAGATGTCCACTCATCCACTGTAAGTGCAACTCTTTGCGCACTGTTCAGCGACACATTAATCTCACTTCTCACTTTGTTGTACACATCGGGAATATGTTTTTAAGTGAACACAGACCTGTCTGGTATTTTATACCTGGGTTCCAAAACGTGCACGAGCTGTCTGAAACCCTCGTTGTCCACCACGCTAAGGCTGGAGGTCTTTGCATATGAAATAAGCAGTGACCTTAGTTATAGCCATTGCGCGGTCACAGTGAGTTGCAAGGGGACTCCCAAAATAAGAGGCAATTTTTTTCTGATCCTGACCTGGTTTACCAAGAGTTTCTCTGGTGTCCGACGAGGAACTGGGTGGGGAAGCGGGAGGGAAACTTGTCGGTGATCTGGTGCCATCGGTTTAAGTGGGTCTGCATATTTGTGGTGCTGCCGTTGTATGGCTTCTTAGTGCGACATTCCTTGCAATTTACGGAGGTTTTATCAAGCTTTCCGTCTTTCTTTTCGAAGCCGTAGTATTTCCAAACATAAGATTTGAATGTTGCGGCTGCATTAAATATAGTAGTTTCCTTGCTGCTGCGTGCGCTAACTTCCATAATGTTTCGCTCGTTGTGTACTGGACTGTATGTGACGCACGGCTACCGTCCGTATTCAACACAAAACGCAAAGCAATGATGGTGCATTCATTACGCCTAGGAAAGGGCAGATAAGTGACGTTTAACATGAATAAAACGGCGATTGAATCGGATTTTACCGATACCCATCAATGCATCGTGATGAATCGCGATTTCACCCGTCAATCGCGTCGTACCCAGTGAATGAGCCGATGCACTCGGATCGCGGACGTGCGCATCGATGTATCGATTAATTTCGATTATTTTCCACACCCTTAACTTCTAGGCAGTTGTTGTGACATTGGAGCAGCAGCAACAGTTGCAGACACACTAGCACCTTCATTAACATCTGGTTCCCTTGCTTGTCTTTTCTCTCGCAATTGTACTGATGGGTGGACTTTTCTTATGTGCCTGTGCAGGTTATTTGTGGAGTCTGATTTATGGGATATTTTAACTTTGCAGAGTCTACACGCTGCCTTTGAACTATCAATAACATTGATATGAGTCCAAATTTCACTGCGTTTTCTATCCATTTCTCACCTTTTCGCTTTCCACCGTGTTCTTTTTTTTTTTGCTAACTAGCTCTGTCGTCTCCTCGTCTGTCTCGTTCGCGCGCTGCTGTGTCTCTTCTCTAACCCCTCACCCCTCTCTAAACTGTAACGTGTGTGTGTGTGCGCGCGTGTGTGCGCGTGTGTGTGCGCGCGTGTGTGTGTGTGTGTGTGTGTGTGACCCCCCCCCCGTATACCACAGATCTTGACCAATCACGTGCGGCTTTAACCGAAGGGGGGGGGGGGGGGGAAACAACTGGAGAAACAAAAAAGGCGGCTCTAAGAGCGGGCTCGTTCACGAACGACACATCACTATAACCCTCCCGTTCCGGCTCCCAATGAGGTGGGAGCCGGCTCCCATCGTTCACTTCAAAGAGCCGGCTCTGGGAGCCGGATCGTTCGCGAACGACACATCACTACCGTCAATCGCGTCGTACCCAGTGAATGAGCCGATGCACTCGGATCGCGCACGTGCGCATCGATTAATATCGATTATTTTCCACACCCTTAGGATTTATTCGTTCGTTTCTCGAATGCAGATCCACAGCGAGACCGAGAGTGCGGTGTTCGTGAGTACCTGGAAATATGTTGACATTTTATTATAAAGCAAGCATGTCTTTGTTAGCATTAGCCGCACGTACGGTTGGTGTTCTTCGGAAAATGTGTCAATTCGGTGCGTGCTTGTTGCAGCCTTTCTGACAATCCAAGACAGAGTTCGAACGAGGGAGTTAGTTGCTCCAGTACCTGTCCATGGTGCTGGACGACGACTCCGGTTTCTCACGACGGGAGGGTGGACTTGTTGCACGCACACACACGCACGCACGCACGCACGTACATGGACACGGTACTGGGGGCTTGTTTGCGCATGCGAAGAGGAAATCTGGGGCCACTTGGCTCTGCCTGTACAGGAGATTATCAATCGCTTCCCTCCTTACGTGTTGAACCGTACACCGGGTATCTCCTGGCGCAACGGGCTGATGTAAAGAGCAGCAGGCTGCCACCTGTAAGTCCGCGCCGTCCGCTACAGACTTTGCACGCCAGCGCGGAGGATGAAGAAACAAAACGTCCGGACGCTGTCGCTCATCCTCTGCATGCTCTCCTACTTGCTGGTGGGCGCCGCCGTGTTTGACGCACTCGAGTCGGAGAAGGAGAGCGCCCGCAGGCGCGTCTTGGAGCAGAAGCGCAACGAGATGAAGAAGAAGTATTGCTTCTCCGAGGAAGTGTACCGCGACATCGAGCGGGTGGTACTACAGGCGGAGCCCCATCGAGCCGGGAGACAGTGGAAATTCGCTGGTTCTTTTTACTTCGCTATTACGGTCATCACCACCATTGGTAAGATGGAATTCACGTCTGAATAATACGCTGCTAAGGCATAACCACCTGCAGCGTCACGTGACGAGAGGACTGTCTTTATAAAAACGAGGTTCACTTGTAGCTGATATTCATTGAGTATAAGTTTGTTTTTGTGGGTGTAGTTTGCACTTGTGTACAAATGTGCTGCACCATATATCCAGTGTCCAGTTCCTATTGTTTGGTTTATCTTATTTCAGGTGTGTCAAACTAATTTCTTTTTGGGCCACAGGCCATATCGTAGGCCATTACGACGAAACCCTAACAAATGTATGTGATTGCCTCATAATACATGTACAAAACAAACCGGTGAAAAACTCGATTTGAATTCAGACCACAGGAACGGTTTGTTCTAATTCTATTGCATTCATTTTAAAAGGATGATTGGTCACAAAAAAATGGATATTTCTTTTTAAAAGTGAAGTAGAAGTGCAATGACTGATTGATGAATGGCAACTAATGATTGTCAAATTCATCGTTTTTCATAATCAATTGACCCTCTGAAGTTAGGACGGCCCACCGAGGGGCCCTCCGTCATCTGTCAGTCACTGATGCACGTCGTCATGTGTGAACATGTTATACATCTTTTAAAAGCTGAGTTTCTGGAGATTTGAATGGTGCCCAACATTTTACAATTGTCAAATTTGAATTGGAACTTAGGGAGACCCCAAGCTTTGATCCTGTAGTGTTTTCAAGCCCCAATCAACATTGTAAATTAATTTTCAAGGCATATTTTGTGAAAAGAAATTAGGCAAACTTAAGATTAACCTTTTCTTTCTGTTTTCAAACACCCGTAGTTCAGTGACAGGAGCACTTACGCAGATTCTGACTGTTGGGGGGTTGGGGGGATATTCAAAATGATAACATTTTGAATATTTCAAAGAGACCAAAACTATGCTGATACTCCAAATGATTCACGAACAGCTACATATTTACTTTGGGTGCACCTTTTTTCAGGCGTTTTTGGCGAAGTTGCCCTCAGCCCAAGTGGCGTAATGTTAAAATGGTCCTCTCAGAATGTCAGCTTCTCAACACTCTGTATTCTCCAATGTCGATTGTCCTCCAGGAAAGCAGACTGGAGGACTGCTACTACATAGATGACATTCTTCATACACATTAGCCTAAACATTACATTTATTTACATATTAAGATTAAGATATCCTTTATTTGTCCCGCAATGGGGAAATTACAATCAGAATTCAGAAAGGAAGACGCTGGGTAGGGAGAGGGGAAAAAAACCCTAGCACAAAAATAAGCATATGACAGTTACAACAAGTCACAAGACATAACATGTAATAAGGGGGAGGATGAATGGGAGGGGGGGAGAGGGGGGTAACCGCGACGCGGCCGAAATGACCAGCTGCACGGTCACCGTTGCACTCCGCATATCGAACCACGTCACGGGGGTTAAAGAATTGGAGCGATGAAGACGGTGATAACACGGATGTGTATGCGCGCGTGGTTGTCCAGTTGTGTATGTGTATGCGTGTACAGGTCATAGCTGATTCGTCGAGGTCTGCTCATCATGAAGACAGTCCCGGCTTATCAGTCCATGGCCGAGAAGGAGGGGGTGGTGGTGGGGGCCCTAGATTCCAACTTCTGCATGGTATTGTCGATCGCGCGGAGTCGCTCCAAAACCGCAACAATATTGCGGTTGACCTCAGTCCCCGCTTGAGTCCGAGTGTTGGACATTCACGCCAAACCATCCAGAATGACCGGCAGCCTCTTCACTTCCAATAAAGCCGCTCCCGTCGGTTGAATTTTGCGATAGAACAGCAAGCTGCCAACACCAAACAGCAGCATACCTGTTATCAAAAGGCCAATAATGTAGATGTCTTCCACATCCTCCACGGACAGTACTGCCAGGCACACCAGTCTCCACTTTCTCCATGGATCCATGGCGTATCCGGCAGCAAGTGTCCCCGGAGGGCAAGCAGGCTCCCCACTGCCCGCTCTTTTCGTCAAAAAAATGTTGTCGATTACATCAAGAGAACAGCCAACTAATTCCATGGTTAGTTCTTCGGATGAAAAATACGGTAGGAGGCCAGGAAAAAAAAAGTTAGACAAAGACAGCACAAGGACTAAGTGGCGAGCACGGAAAGGGTGGAGGTGAGCAGGAGGAGTAGTGCAAAAAGCGTCCGCCTTCGTCGAGAGCCAAACTGAAAGGTATTAGTGTTACTAGATACTCCTACTGCATCTTGTGTTGGATCAAAAGACTCTACTTTGGAAAACAACGATCAAAATTTTCTGACATGTTCTCGAAAAAAAAAAAAAAACAGGAACTGAATGAATTCTAATTATTGTCCATTTTCTGCACGGCTTTTCCATTCCATTCAATGTTCCGAAATTCCATTCAATGTTTTGAATGGTTGAAATTCAGCTATGTTCTGTTCATCCGATTCGTCAAATTAGTCCAATGAATAGATTCAAATAATTGTGAGTTACAAGTGAAGACATTTTGCAATCTTGGTATTCCAGCAAGAAACATGAAGTCGACGCAGACATTTTCCTTTTTTGTGGGCCACATAAAATGATGTGGCATGGCCGCATCTGGCCCCCGGGCTGTGAGTTTGACTCCCAGTGCCTTATTTGGTGTATGAGAGTGAGAACATCTATTGTCAGTTTAATGCAGTGTAGTTTATACAGCTGCAAAGTACGTTATTTTCAAATAAAAATAAACATTGGCAAAGCATTCAACCCTGTTTGAGCCATTTTGTACTTTTGTGCATTAACTGTGTTTCAAAACATACCCACTACCAAAACTGACATGACCACAACTGCCTCTCATTTGAAGGTTATGGTCACGCGGCACCAGGCACAGACGCAGGAAAGGTCTTCTGCATGTTCTACGCAGTACTGGGCATTCCTCTGACTTTGGTCATGTTCCAGAGCCTGGGAGAGAGGATGAACACATTTGTGCGCTATCTCCTCCAGAAGACCAAACAGTGCCTGGGATTTAAACACACAGAGGTGTCCATGGAGAACATGGTTCTCGTGGGATTCTTGTCCTGTATTGGAACCCTGTGCGTGGGGGCTGCCGCTTTTGCTCACTTTGAGGGATGGAGCTTCTTCCATGCTTACTACTACTGCTTCATCACCCTCACTACGATTGGCTTTGGAGACTTTGTGGCCTTGCAGAAAAAGGAAGACCTCCAGGAGAAAACCCTTTATGTGGTTTTCAGCTTCATGTACATCCTGGTGGGACTTACAGTGATCGGAGCCTTCCTGAACCTGGTGGTGCTCCGCTTCCTCACCATGAACAGTGAGGATGAGAGACGAGATGCTCAACAAAGGGCATCCCAGAAGAGGGACCGAGGACTTCTGGATGGGTCCTTGAGCCTCCATCTCATGGGTGAGCGCAGCAGAAACGACTGTGAAGAAAGGAGCAGACACAACGTGCGGGCCTACAGTCGCAGCCAGAGTCCTCTCTTTGCGCCCATGGAGGAGGGAACGAGTCGCACCAACCTCATCAGCTCGTCGGCCGACAACCACGAGCTGGGGAGAAGCCACTGCAACCACAGCCCGCATTTGCAGGTGGCGCCAGCCGCGCACAAGGCTGAGTCAAGCCTCAGCTCGCTCTGCTCCTGTGTGTGTTGCCGTTTGGGCTTTTGTGATAGTCCCCTCGTGGCCCACAGCCAGTGCAAACGCTGCCATGTCAGTTCTGTCACCTGCAACTCTGTCTCCTATAGGATCCACAGCAGCTCCAGGGACAATAGTGGACACTCTTCCCCTGAAAGCACACACTCACCGGGACAGAGCTTCCAGGAGTTCCCTCGAACAAGGAGAATGTCAATGTGAAGAACAAGTATTTTGTATTGTTTTGGATGGTCAGTGAAGCGCTTTTGCTTATGAAAGCATTTTCTTTGGTTCAGCACACAACTGTCAAAAGATGCTGCTGGCACGTTTTCCAAGTGCATGCTCAGTAGAATGTATGGCACACAATGTGGATGCATGAGTACTTCTGGTAGAAATGTCTTCGGATCCACATTTAAAACTGAAATGTTTTTGTCTCACCGCAGCATGCCTCCAAACTACAAGAAAAAAAAAAGCTCTCTGTATGACGCAGTATGCCTTCTCCGGCTACACCACAGCACACGGGACCCACAATAAGACACATTATGTATCTCTGACAGTGTCACAACCTTAAGCATGTTCTAATTGTAACATACTATTTAAGACTTGATTTGCTCTTGAATTGATGGCATTAGATTGCACTGAATGGTCGGTGGGTGAGTGCATACTTTTAAATCGAAAAGGCCTTAATGAACTTTGACCCAGCATCTCAAAAGCTGTGGCTTCTTGCTCAGTGAGTTCGATACATCTTTGAAATACATATCAAGAACTCTAGCATTAATAAACTTGAATGTAAACATTGGTTTATACTTTCATGGATGCAGTCGATAACTGATGCAACATGTAGCATGGGACAGAAAGCCTCCAAAGATAGTGGAACACGGATTAGCGGGATGGTGTTGGATTTAGATTTGATGTGTCTCTTGTAATATTGTTTTATTAAACAAAACAACAACAAAAGTCTTTTTTTCCCTACCGCGCAAATGGTTGTTCGTTTATGTATTATGTGCCCTGCAATTGGCTGGCAACCAAGGGTTAAGGGTGTACCTCACCGACTGCCCGTAGTCAGCTGGCGTAGGCTCCGGCACGCCAGCGACCATTGTGAGGATAAACGAAGCAGATGATTGATGGATAAATTCTTCCAAAGAATCAAGCCTCGGATATATTGAAAATGAACATTTGAAGAACTTGGGGACATTTCAGAAAAATGAGACACTGCTTGCATTTTTTGACTGAAGTGTCCACAATGGGGTCTCATAATAATGCCCCCTGAACTTAAAACACTTAGTCCAACATGCCTGACAATAATCAAACCCAAACCTCAGAAATGTGAGGCAGAAGTGCTCACCTCTAGTTTGGCATGCTGTGTGATATTAAACAATGTTTACTGTTTATCTTGTTCGGAGTTAGCTGATGTTTATTCTCACGAGGAAACGAGTCAATTGGTCGCACAGTACCCCAGTCCATGAGGTAGTATGGATGCTAAGGTGCTACTAAATACCTTACTGGCTGAAAGCCCATTAACATGCTCACTCCTTTGCACAGACGATTGCCCGAAGACACCTGGAATAATGAACGAATGAAATCAATGAATCCATGACCAAGGATAACTTTGACAAGGGCGCCTTCTAGAGGGAAGAACTCTCATTGGGAATGTATGAGGAAGGTGAAGTTACAAACTTCCCCGATAGAGGGCCTCAATTACCCACGTAAACAATGCTCAATCAGCTCAAGCGTTTACACACACACACACACATGCACACGCACACACACGCGCACACACAGTGTGATGTTGATTGGTAATTTATTGCAGTTTAAATTGGCATGTGGTAAAAATACTAATTGGATATTTATACTACCAATGCTAGTAATAACGATCATACTAAAACTCGGGAGACACGGTGTTCGACTGGTTGGCACATCCACTTCACAGTGTAGAGGTGCAGGGTTCGATTCCGGCTCCGGCCTTCCTGTGAATTTGCATGGTTTTTCTCCCGGTACTCTGGTTTCTTCCCACATTCCAAAAACAGGTGTGGCAGGTTAATGGAACACTCAAGATCATATGTGTCAAACTCAGGTCTTGGCGGGCCACTGTCCTGCATGTTTTCAAGTCTCCCTGTTGCAACACACCTGATTCAAATGAACAGGTTCAATATCAGGCTTCGGCACAGCTTGCTGATGATTTGTTCATTTGAATCAGGTGTGTTGCAACAGAAGACTTGGAAAACATGCAGGACAGCGGCCCTCCAGGACCTGAGTTTGACACCTATGCCTGAAATTGTCCCTTTGTGTGACTGTGAATGATTGTTCGTCTATATGTGCCCTGCGACGAGCTGGCAACCAGTTCAGGGTATACCCCACCTACTGCCCAAAGTCAAGTGGGGTAGGCTCCAACATGCCCGCGACCCTCCTGAAGGTAAGCAGTTTAGAAAACGAATATATGTATGCTAAAAGTTGCAACAAAAGTTGCATTAAACCAGTTAACATGCTTCAGACGCCCAACCTCCAGGATTAAAAAGAGAAATCACATTTGAATTTTAATACCAGGGAAAAAAACATTTGCCTGTCAACAAACGCTATCAACAAATCGTAAAAGCAACCACTCAGCCAAACTAAAGTAGACACAATTTCGGCAGCTATTAAATTTTCCAAATTTCTTTTAGACACCCTTTGTGGCCCAGCTGCGGAGCTACATAAAAATTAAAACGTTGGTCGGAGATGCCAGTCAACCAAAAGAGGGGAGCAGAGGGAAGTCGTTGGGAGTGGGACTGGGTGCATTGCCCTGTGTACGGTACTTATTTTTCATAGTACAGTAAATGGGTATTGCCTTGCATTTGAATCGTTTCCATTTTAAGAGTTAATATATTGTATTATTTCCCCGTTTTTTTCCCCAACCGTACACCCCCTCCGGGATTCCCTGTGACCTTTAGTATCTGCTTATTTGGTCTATCGGACAAGCCGGCCCAACTTGGAGATAAAAAGTTTGGGAAACACTCTTATAGTTCATGGTCTCCCTGTGCTAGTTGGGCTATCTCCAGATACTGTGGTTTTCCTTCCTCATTGGAAATGAACTGCAAGTCAGGCAAAGGAGTTGCCTTCCCGACAGGGATGGCAGAAACACGAAATTCATCTTTTGCAATACAGACATACACTGGAGCTTGGGCCTAGAAGAAGCAGTTCAGGGTGTTTGTGTGTTGAACAAGGGCACCACATTGATCTCAATGGAAGATGAGAATTCCAACACTGAACTACAAAGACATCTGCACAGTGTTCATCTTCACGAGGACGGATGAGCACACAGCATTTATTACAGACCATTTATTACGAGACTCCCTGTCGTCAGCTCCACGTGGTGACCCGTGGGAATGACATGGCACCAGATTGTGCCATCGCTGCTGGCTTGTCACATGGCCAACCGTTCGATTTCTTGACGGATGCAATATGCCCTCTTGGCTGAGTATTAAAAGAAGCCAGGGGAGCTTCTACTTGCCAGCAAAGTTTTCTTTCTTTCTTTTTTTTTTTTTTTTTTTTTTTACGCTTTCCCTCCCTTGTGTCTCACTCTGATGATTCCCACCACAGGGAGCATTTGAAGAAGAAAAAGACTTTCATGGTGATCAAACATCAAGTGTTCTCTGGAGTAATTGAACATTGTGACACTTTCATTCTCTTCTGCTTGATTTACGGCTGTCTAGCTATAGAACACATTTGCGTCGCTTTTTGGTTGCATATCTTACGAACATTGCTTTGTACATTACTGTACTTTTTGATGTAAGCCATTCTATTGATGGCCAGAGTTGCAGAGGCGCTCATTACAGTGTGAAGGGTTTTCAAGGTATGCTTCAGTGTTTTCAGAGACGCCCCATTGTTCCTGCTTAGGTATCAGCAGCTCTTCCGTGTTCCGTGCAGTACACTTTTACATTGTTACACTTCACTGAAAGATGTTAAGTACAGTGCAACCTTCAAAACACGAAGACGTGATTAGATTTTAAGGGGTTTTTGGTTTGTTTGTTATTTTTTTAATTATTATTATTATTATTATTATTCTAAAATTCTGATTACACTTACATTTGGATCAGGTGAATAGTCAAGCTTTGATTTCCCACCCGGGCGGTGACAGTTGAGACGTAAGGTCATGAATTAAACTTTATCGGGCACAAACAAGTGCACTTTAGGCCTACCTGAGGGTTATGGCTTAAAGAGATGCAAAGGAGAGGAAAAGGTGCATCACATAAACTATGAACACAGTGATGTAGACAGGTTCTCATAAATTGCAGCCAAACTACATTAGTCAATACATGTGCAACCATTTATTGCAAAAAGTATGATGTAGAATGGGAACAATATTGCTAAGGATCTAAAGAAAGGAGGTTGATCATTGCATGTATGGGCTGACTTTTGCATTTGCATTAATTTTGCTATAAGATACGAAAACCTTTATTTGTCTCACAATGGAGAAATTCGCAACTATTCAGGAGCTTTCTTCTTTTCCATATCTAAGTCCACAGAGGTCACAATCGTTTTAATGGATTTATTTATAGTTGTTCATCTTTAATGGTATCATTAAAATGTCATACTTGTTCTCCTGGTCTCTTGGCAGCAAGCACGAAACTTTCTCCTGTAATGGGCTCGCTATTGAACATTCACTGGTAATTGAACAATAATGAACTGTTCTGTGACCCCAATGCATGTGTGTGTGTGTGATTTTGAAAGCAGCCTTTGAGGGCAGTTATCTGCAGGCTGAGCAGGCACCATGTAGAGGTTGGACACAACTTCAAAAGATGGCCTATAGAGGACAGTGTTGTACCTCATGAAACGAAATCTTTTCTCACTTGTCGGTGTTCATTCCTCCTCCTTCCTCTCTTTTTGTTGCAACTTCACACTGTGTTGGTATTCGTTTGGAACTACCTGTATTCAATCCCAAAATTGTAAACGTTGTTTAATTTTAGGTAGGATGCCAAACTAGAGGTTAGCAATTCTGCCTCACATTTTTGAGGTTCGCGTTCGATTCTTAGCACACATGTTGGTTGGACTGAGGGTTTTAAGTTGAGGGGGCACTATGATGAGACCCCACATTTCGGTCAGAAAATTCTGCAGTGTTTGTCTGAAATGCACCAAGTTCTTTTTCAATACATCTGAGGATTTATTCTTTGGATGAATTTATCCATTGATCCATTACGTTAAGACATTCTATAACTCGATGGTGGCCACGGCCATCCATTATGGCATTGTCTGCTGGTCAGGCATCATCTCAGCCCGGGACAGAAAGAGACTGGAGCGACTGGTCAGGAAGGCCAGTTCTGTCCTGGGTTGCTCCCTTGACACTCTGGAGGAGGTGGGCAACAGAAGGATGCTAACTAAGCTAAAAGCTATGATGGCCAGTCCCTCCCAACCCCTCCAGCCCGCCCTGACAGCACTTGGTAGCTCCTTCGCCAGAGACTGTTACACCCGCGCTGCAAGAAGGAGAGATACCGACGCTCGTTCCTACCGACTGGTGTCAGGCTGATGAATAAAAAATAACAATCATCATAATAATAATAATAATTAAATGATGTGAAGGAAAATTGTAAATAGTACTGCGATTTATCCATTTTGTGTTCATATTGTATTTAATTGAAAGATGTTTGCTGTTTTTTTCCTCTTTCTTCTTTCTACATACATTCCTGCTGCTGGAGGCTGTAAATTTCCCCAGTGTGGGACGAATAAAGGATATCTTATCTTATCTTATTATCTGATTCGTTTATCCTCACAATGATCGCTGGTGTGCCGGAGTTTATCCCAGCTGACTTCGGTCAGTATGCCAGGTATACCGTGAACTGGTTGTCTGCCAATCGCAGGGCACACATAACAAACATTCTCACTCACAGTTAGACCTAGGGACAATTTAGAGCAGGGGTCGGGAATTCAACAAAATGTCAGTATAATGAGCCTCTGGAGGTATTATTTTAAGTCATTTAGTTATAGTACTCACCACTAATGTGAATGGTTTTCTGTTCCTTCGTGATTGCTAAAGATCCAGCAAAACTAGCGGAATTATACTCAGCTTACCGGGTCCACACGTGGAGTTGCTGCTGTCTATCTTGCACCTTGCTCAGGCGCTTACACGTTTCTTTTCTGCTGCCTCTCGCAGGGTATTTTGATGCGAATGTAGCATGACGTGTATCAAAGTGTCGCTTTACATTCGCTCCGTTTCATCGATGGTATTTTGTCATTGCAAATTAGACATACCGCAGAACCTGTTCTCTCCACAGAGGCGAATCCTTCGGTCCATTCGTCCTGAAGTGTACCATCTGGTCATCTTTTTTTAGTTTCGCCATCTTATTCGTTAAAAGATTAACTTTGAGCTAATGACCGAGCTGGCTGATTCAAAAGGGGGCGTTTATTAACTTTGAGCTAATGACCGAGCTGGCTGATTCAAAAGGGGGCGTTTACCTGTTTCCCCAGCAACGGCCACCATAGGCCAGTATCATCCAATTTAAATTGTTCCTGTTACAAATTGTAGTCCCGAACAGCACATGAGTAGTGAAAAATCTATGGATGGATTAAACAAGCGATATTATATTTATATATTTTTTAATCTGCGAGCCAGATGCAATAATCATAAGAGCCACACCTGGCTGGCGAGCCATAGGTTCGCGACCCCTGATTTAGAGTGTTGCATTAACCTGTCATGCATGTTTTTGGGATGTGTGAAGAAACCGGAGTACCCTGAGAAAACCCACCCAGGCATGGGGAGAACATTCAAACTCCACAAAGGAAGGCTGCAGCCCGGAATCAAACGGCGAACCTCCACACTGAGAAGCGGCCAGGTTAAACAGTCGATCACTGTGCCGCTTGTAAGAATTTAGTTGAGGAAACCATTGTTAGGATTTGAGGTTTTTGTCCTTTTGAAGGAGTTGCAAACATTGTGTGTTTGGCTGTCTTGAGCATCGTCAAGATGTTTTTTGGCAAATGTGAGAGGAACCTTCGCATTGTTTTTGGACAGCGGTGGTTTTCACCTGGGAATTTTTCAATGGATGTCATTTTTGGCCAGTGTATTTCTTATGATAGCGTCGTGAACATTGACCCGAACTGAGGCCAGTGATTGGCCTGGAGTTCTTTAGATATTGTTCCACATTGTTTTGTCACCTCTTCGATGAGTCGTTGTCAGACTCTTGGAAGAATGTTAGTTGGTCAACCACTCCTGGGAATGTTTGGCACTGTTTCCCGTTTTCTCCATCTGTGGATAATTGCTCTGACAGTGGTATGCTGAAGGCTCGGAGTCTTGGAAATGGCTTTGTAACCTTTTCCAGACTCAGAGATTTCAATAGCTTTTTTTTCCTATTCCTTCTTGAATTTCAATGGATCGTGGTTAGCTCACCGTTGAGCCAAGCAATGACAAGTGCTATACAAGATGGAATTTGCTGTAGTATTCCCAAAAGCCACCAGTCTTGTTCGTCACCTCTCTAAAACATGATTTTGTCGATCCTTCACCATTACGGCTTTGTTAAGGTTGTACACATATGGAGAGCAACATGAAACTGTGGGGACCATCAAGGCTGAGGGCCAAAACTGCCCTTTGTGTGGCCAGGCACCGGTGATTTTGGAGAGTGATGTGGAAGGACAACAGGTCAAACACGACAAACACAATACATAATGATGGCTGAATCAAGGTGACTGTTTAATTCTTGCACTGAAGGAGCCATTCTTTTATACAGAAAAAAGGGCTCCTGATTTTTTTTAAGCCCAAACGATTGTCAGTGATTTATTCCGCAATTTGTTTTGCTGAAATTGGTTGAATTGTATTGTAATAGTTGTGCTTTCATGGGTGATGTAATGGGTCAACACACATTCTGATAGTTTCGGTTGTGACTGTCATTTTCCACTGTCGCGGTGCACATGTGAACTCCAATAGAATCGTTCTCTCATTGCAGTTTCACAAGCAGTCAAGGAAACCATTAATCCACTGGGGGAACAATGTTTAAAAAAAAAGTGTGCAACGGTGTTCACCTGAAAGCCTCATGTGCTGTATGTGATTCGCTCTTCTGGGAGTGTGTGCACTTCTCGCAGCAAAAGACTGAAGAGAAAGATTGTACCCAACATACTATGTTATCAATTTTGACAAAGTGGAACAATTACAAGGAAGAGCTCAACAATGCCATTTCCATTTGCTTACTGTTAGCTGACTTTTTATACAACCTTTTATTTTATATTCTGTGTGGAAATGTTCCCAACACTGACCTCATTTTTATGGGAAGATGTCAGCCCACAAATTCTAATCGAAAAAACAAGAGACTACCGCTGGCTTCTAACAGTTATTCAAAAGAAATTCTTACATTTATCGGATAGGAACAAAGCTCAGTCAAGAACTGATATCATTCACAGCAATGAAACTGCCATGTGATTTTGGTTGCGAGTGCGTTAAGTCTAATCAATTGCTCTGACCTTTTTATTGATTTTGCCTGTCATCTCGTTTTTGTGTGTGTTTTTTTTCCTCTCCATCGACTGCCATTTCCTCCCTCTTTCCAAAACCATGCATGGTGGGTTCATTGGTGAATCTAAATTGGTCCAGAGCGTCCCAATAACAAATGCTGACTGGTTTTCCCTTCACTTTAATTATCAAAGTAACTGACATTGGAGATACACATGCTTGTCATACTGTATAATGAGGTTACAGCGCTTGGTGAAGTTGATCTGACACTGGATTGTGATCTAATTACACAGCGCAGGAAATGTCAAGTGCAGCCGAAAAGCTTCTGATGAAGGCAGAAGCTCCTGTTAAGGTGTTGCGATAAAAATATGGAAGCGCTGACAGTATAATTGAACAACTTAAAGCTCACAGCTGATGAGTGCCCACATGGTCCCCAGGGATGTGGCTGTTTTTCACAGACTGAAACCTACTGATATGCTGTTTATGCTGGGGTGCATAATCTCGCTTTGACGACACCTTCAAGAGTGACTACAAAGTGCTGTCACATTAAAAAGCAGCCTGAAATTTGGCTTGGTAATGATTTTTAGGTGGCAAAGTGTATTTTCCGAGGTAACGTTATGCTCTTCACTTGCTGAGAAAAAAGTATTTGCCCCATTTCCGATTTCAGTTTTTTTAGCATATTTATCATACACAAAGTTTTCAGTTCATAAAACCAATTATAATATCAGACAGAGACAACACAAGGAAATACAAAATGCAGTTGCTAAATGCCACTTTAATTTATTCAGGCACACATACACACACACACACACACACACACAAATCCAAACCTACCTGTGCCTATGTGAGAAATTGCCCCCTGAACCTAAAAATGGGTTGTGCCAGTCTTTGCAGCAATAACTGAAATTAAGCATTTGCGATAATTGGTGATAAGTCTTTCACATCACTCTGGGGGAAATTTGTTCCGCTCTTCTTTGCAGAATTGCTTCAACTCTGCCATATTGGAGGGCTTTCGAGCATGAACTGCCCATTTAAGGTTACACCACTGCAGCTCGATTGGATTCAAACCTGGACTTTGACTCGGCCACTCCAAAACATTAATTAATTCATTTCTTTATTTATTTTTGAGCCAGTCAGAGGTGGACTTGTGTGTTTTGTGTAGTGCGTTTTGGATCGTTGTCTTTCTGCATGACCCAAGACGGATTGAGTGTGAAGGTACGAGCTGATGACCCGACATTCTCCTTCAGGATTTTCTGGGAGACAGTGGAATCCATTGTCCTATCAATCACAGCAAGTTGTCCTGGTCCTGAGGTAGCAAAGCGGCCCCTGACCATCACACTGCTACAACCATGCTTTACTGTTGGTCTAATATTCTTTTTATCAAATGCTGTGCAATTTTTACACCAGATGTCATGGGCCGCACATCTTCACATTTTCAGTGGGGCAATTTACAAAATATGTACATTTAAATGTAGCATTTCTTATATCAACAACACAAGGCACTGAATAATAAACGCCTTTAACAGTCTTTGTGCAACTTGATTGAGCAGCTAGCATTTTAGCAGGCAACATCATGTACTAGATTCATGGCTGTTCGTTTTTAAAATTTCACCAGCTAACTTGGAGTAAAACAAATATTCTTTACATGACAGTACTGTAAGTTTTGGAAGTGTTCAATCTGAAATGAAGAAACTTTGAGAGGAAACAAGTGGAATGGTCAAAATGTTGAGATGATTCACGTGTTTGGTAATCATCCTCAAGAGCGTTTTCAAGGACTTTATCTAGCTCAGGAACATTCATCCATTCATTCATTTTCCGATCAGCTTACCCTCACAAGGGTCACGGGGAGTGCTGTAGCCTTTCCCAGACATCTTCGGGCAGTAGGCGGGGGACACTCTGAACCGGTTGCCAGCCAATTGCAGGACACACAGAGACGAACAATCATCCACGTTCACACTCACACCTAAGGTCAATTTTGAGTGTCCAATAAGCCTGCCATGCATGTTTTGGGAATGTGGGAGGAAACTGGAGTACCCGGAGATAACCCGCACAGGCCCGGGGAGAACATGCAAACTCTACACAGGGAGGCTGGAGCTGGAATTGAACCCTAACCCTAACCACTGGACCACCGGGCCGCGCTCAGGAAAATGACAAACAAATAATATTTGGTGGTATATATTAGTCGGCTAACTTAAGCTGTCCTATAATTTTAACAGATTTTAAAAGCAGGACAAAGGGACCGAAATGACAGAAATGACCTTTTGTCAAAACTGAACTAATTCACATCTACTGTACAAGCAATACATTTTTTTTAGAAATGTGGGAAGAACCCAAACAGCTTGAAGAAAAACCATGCAAGAACGAGAAGAACATGCAAAGTCCAGGGACCCGTCGACTCTGAGGTGGGGAGGGGCCACATTGCTATACCACATACTACTGAATTCATTAATGAACTGATAAATCCAGCATGTGGTTTCAAAGAAAATGATTTCACTAAAGATATACACATGTGGATGATATTTTTCTCAGCATGGGTGATTTAAAGCACACTTCAGTCATGAAAACAAGCGCTTATGCCTCCAAGCTCAATGTTCAGCCAGGAAAATTATCTAGCAGGTGTTTTTTCCCCCTCTTTCCCTCTTTTTGTGACTTCTGCACTTTGGCACTCTCATGCTTCCCTCTAATCTCTTGGGTTCTTTGACACCTTCCTCCTATTCTTTTTTCTGGTTAACCATTAAGGAGATGAGCATCAGACTGCATAGGC
The DNA here is from genome assembly GCF_025434085.1 of Hippocampus zosterae. Taxonomy (NCBI): domain Eukaryota; kingdom Metazoa; phylum Chordata; class Actinopteri; order Syngnathiformes; family Syngnathidae; genus Hippocampus; species Hippocampus zosterae. The sequence goes on from NC_067452.1 coordinate 24,678,827, forward strand.
TTTAAAGCAGTGCCAATGAAGTGTGCGGGGGACAGCAGCGGGTGGAGGAGGGTGCATTAAAGAAGTGCTTGAGATAAATAATCATATTTCTATGCACCCATGATGCTGGAAAAGCAGCATCTGGGACAGGCCGTGGATTTGCATTACAATATAAATGGGAAGTTGCTGGAGCTGAAAGGGTGATGTGAAGTCATTCAGCCAGCCCCCTCACTCGCTGACAGGTTGCATCTCCGTCCCTGCTCCATGCAGCAGGAAGGAGCGAGGCAAATTGTTGGCACTCGGTACACCGGTATATGTTTGTCGCTCCACTGACCTCCCCCATCTCCTCCATACTATGCCCCCCCCGCCCGCCCAACTTCATCTTTCTTTAACACGCAAGCTCAATTTTTTTCAAATGCCATATCTCTGAACACACACACGAGCTTGATAGCATATGCACAATGCATATGCTTCAATGAGCCTTCAGTGCTCCCATAAAAGCGCAGGCACAAGCAAATCAAAGATGATGGTGACATTGACATGAATGTCTATGTCTATTTGAACTCGCATATACACATTATATTCGATTTTATACACAGAACTGATCAGCAGATATTTTGCCTTTAATGAAAAATCATGATCGGTCGTAATGTCATCATTTGCGTTATTGATGACGTTATTGATGGGATCCGCAAAAAAAAAAAAAAAGACGATTGTGGTACGCAAACACAATCTCTCTCACTCCAGGGCCGTTCTCTGCTGCCATCGTTAAAAAGCCAAGGTTTCTCAACATATACAGCTTGGAATCTTTTTCAAAGTGTTCCTAGTAGTGGCACGGTAGTCGACTGCTGAGCATGCCTGCCACACAGTGCAGAGGTCGTGGGTTCAAATCCGGCCCTGGCCTGCCTATTTGGAGTTTGCATGTTCAGCATGGGTTTTCTGCGAGTACTCTGGTTTACTCCCACATTCCAAAAACATCCACAGTAGATTAATTGATCACTCTAGATTGTCTTTAGGTGTGATTGTAAGCGTGAATGGTTGTTTGTCTATGTGTGACCTGCTTTTGTCTGGCAACGAGTTCAGAGTGTACCCCACCTACTGCCCAAAGTCAACTGGGATAGGCTCCAGCATGCCCGTGGCCATCAAAAGTAAATCAATGCATTCAATGTTCTTTACTGATCATGTATTCATGCTGAATACTGTGTGTCAGCGTGTATTTGTGAAATTATGTGTCTTTGGCAGGAACCATAGATCTAGATTTTGGTCTTGAGCTGAAAAAATTGAACTGATCGAGCCGTGTGTCGATTTTGCATGCCTTTGCATGGCCTGACTATGCAGAGAGAGATTTCTTAATCTGACGGTGTGATAGCAAATTTGGAATACTTCATAGACGTTGGCACTGGTTTGCATGTCAGAGCAATGTTGGGAGCTGGGAGCTACAGACATGCATTGTGTTCAGCTGACTGAATCTGATACTGTGACTTGGATGTACTTGGCATGTTGAAATCATCTCTGAGTGGTGTATTGTGTTTAGCAGTGCGCCACAGGCACCCTAACTGTGTAATTATGTTCACGGCCAAACCTTGTAGTTCCTCACACTCGAGTTGTTGTTTTTTTTCCCCATGGTGGTTGTTTCTTTTGCTTGACTGATCATATATTCAAGAAACTAGTGAGATTCCGGCGCTTGAATAAAACTTTCATATATCACTTGGATGGTCTCACACTTCAAACCAGCAGGAACATTTCTTCATGTGTGCATGTTTTCGCATCTTCCACACAATAAATATGTGTAAAAAGACAAGATGACATTTAAATGGGAACAGCACATCGGTAACTTCTCACACTTACCACAAGTCCAAAGAATTACGCAACACCCAGCACAGTGTTGACAACACGAGGCGTTAATGAAGGACTGTGGAATTAGCTTAATGTGTTCACCTCACAATTAACTGCTGATTCACCTGCAAAAATGGACATCAACTTTACTACGCAAAGAAACAGATGTTGAGTGCAAATAGGATTTTGTCTGCCAAACCCACTAAATTGCCATGCAGTCCATTTTGCGTGTTGTGGAAGGAGTATATGCAAATAGATGAATTTAGCATGTGCAATGTGTCATGTCAAACCTTAGACCAGTGGTCCTCAACTAGAAATGCTGTCGGTCCACTTTTTTTTTTTTTAAAAGACCAAGGTCCGGTCCCATGCACAACGGTCATGGGGAGCAGGGCAATATGCCCATTTAATATGGTCAAGCTAAGCTTATACAAATCAACACTCCTCACAACCAACCAATAATGGGGTGCATTAAAATAACAATTATTCACTTTGCCAGTACACAGCAAATAATGAGAGGTATTGTGTTGAGGCACAGAAACTCTTTTATTTTGTTAAGTTGTGCCTGCTTAATAATAGAAATAGCCCTTTTAGGGAAATAAGACATCTTTACTTTAACTTTGTTAAACAGTAGTTGTCTTTTCCCCCTTAATTTAACAAAAGCAAATCAAAATTCTCATTTTACCAAAATAAATACTAAAAATAAAAACAAAAATATTATTTTCATTTGTACAATTTCCCTTTTCACATCCCCTCTGAAATCATTGAAAAATATTTCAGAAGAGGAGTTAAGAACCATTTTAAACACTGACACAAGGGAGCACAGGAATGTGCAGTGTTGTTCTTCCACTAAAGGTGAATGCAATGTCTGAGGCATGCAAATATTATTTGAGGACGCCATTGGGATGTTCATTTAACATGTTGCGGTGTTCTGCCGTTAAACAGCTGCAAAGATCCCCCGGTAGACGGGAGCAAAACTGCACACAATCGAAACCTGCCGCGATTCGTTTTGTCTAATTGTCTGTGTGCGGCTCTCGGGGGCTGAAGCTGTGAGCACACTGTGGCGTCGCGCATGCATCTGTTTCCTGACACAATCTTCCATTTTGAATGCGTGACGGTAATGTATGGGCACACCTTAAGTTCAGAGGAGCCAATCAGCGCATCGTTATCGCCGACATGCCCCCGTCTCCAGTTCGTCAAACATTGTACACACAGAGTCGCGCTGCTGTGTCCTCTGCAATACGTCTGTTCGTGCACGCAAATAATACAACGGATAATTTTAACAAGTGATCGCGGTAATGTGCAGATTATAGTCCAAAAATAGAAAATGTATAACGTAAAAATCACTTTATAATTTATTATTTCATACAAGGGCGGCCCGGTAGACCAGTGGTTAGCACGTCGGCTTCACAGTGCAGAGGTACCAGGTTCGATTCCAGGTCCGGCCTCCCTGTGTGGAGTTTCCATGTTCTCCCCGGGCCTGCGTGGGTTTTCTCCAGGTGCTCCGGTTTCCTCCCACATTCCAAAAAACATGCGTGGCAGGCTGATTGAACACTCTAAATTGTCCCTAGGTGTGAGTGTGAGCGTGGATGGTTGTTCGCCTCTGTGTGACCCGTGATTGGCTGGCAACCGATTCAGGGTGTCCCCCGCCTGCTGCCCGGAGACAGCTGGGATAGGCTCCAGCACCCTCCGCGACCCTAGTGAGGATTAAACGGTTCGGAAGATGAATGAATGAATGAATGCAGAGGGTCCGGACAGAGGAGGCCGAGACAGAGGAGGTCGGCGGTCCGGTTGTGGATCGCGGTCCGCCAGTTGAGGAAGAGGGCCTTAGAACAATTGTGGTGGCTGATGTTTTTTGCTTTTAAATGGCATACAAAGTGATGCCAGCATAAACGCAGGAAAACCAAGAGCCAGCAGGACAACAATTCTGATTTGCGGACATTTTTATGTAGTGCAGTTTTCGAGCATTTGAGTGATCCAAGGCAGGTTGTGCCCAAGTCTGGTCCTTGAGTGCCCCAATCCAGCCCCTTTGAGATGTCTCCCTTCTCAAACACATCTGATTCAAATGATCGGCTCAGCAGTGAACTCTGGAGGACCAGACTTGGGCACCCCTGATTGAAGGCCAGTCACAAGAAGGAGTCAGGCCATGTCAGATATGACCAAAGAAAAGTACAGTCAAACAACTCATGGCTTCATACAGTTAATGGCTTTCCCAAAACTATCAAAGCAATAGATATCTGTAACTCTGGGATGTGTTTGTTCGTCATTCACTAACACTTCTATTTTTATCACATCAAACTTTTCATTTTTCAATGAGTTGAGTCAGCGGCCTATTAAACCAATTTTGATTCAGCCCCAACCCCACTCTCTTTTTTCCATTTAGTATTCTTATCGTGTAGTGCGAAGATAGTTGCAGTTTTACAGCAATTTATTTTTCCACGTAGTATATCGCCATTTTCCGCTGGATCTATATAACGCTCTCCAGTGGAGCTTTTGCCTTATATAGAAAAATGTTAATGTAATATGAAAAAAATGTGTGTGTGTGTGTATAGCCTTCTCAAACCTTCAAAACACTTCAACATTTTAAGCAGCTCATTATTCTTTCTTTCTGTGAATATTTTGACTTCTCTTATCACCCCCCCTTCTGCTACCCAGTGGGCCAGATATAATTGGTGACAGACCAATTTGGTGGGCCTGTTGCCGACCACCATCATACAAGATGCTCTTTCTAACTTCTATCAGTAGCCTCACCCCTCACTATCTCATCAACATCCTTCACATCACCAGCCCCACCCCTCCTCTCTTCCCCTTAACCCACCTCCCGTCTGCCTGATCACCAAGGTGTCAAGAGCCTTCAGCTGCTCTGCCCCCGACCTTTGGAGCAACCTCCTACCTGGCATTCAGGACTCAGACTCTCTCTTCACATTCAAATCATCACTGGCATCAAGTTTTTTAAACAGCTATATTCTCAATAACTGGTCTGGTTTTAATTACTTTTATTGTGTTTGATTTCTTGTTTTTTGAATAAAAATAAATATAGTAGTATAGTGAGTCTTCGGTGGTCTTTACTCAGTCTGATGCAGGCGATGTGACAGAGTCAAAAGGTAGTTGCAACTTATCTTGACCTGGATGACTTCTAAAATGTTGTGTAGGTTCCAATTTAATGTGATTGGTTTTGTGATCAGTCCAGTAGGTTTGTCTCAGACAGAGAAATGGCAAACACGAATCCCCCTTTATGAGCTTGACACCATTGTCTTGTGCATGATCATTTCAAGTTTCTTTTCCTCACAAAACTACCTGAAAACAACAATAAGAGTTGAGCTGTCAACTATTTGCATTTCCAAAGCCAATATTTAGAATGCAATACAACAAAAAAGGGAAAGGCTATATTTTATGATTCAAATTAAACACACACTAGATGAGGTCAAAGATCAAACCAGTACTCGTCTGTGTTCTGTGAGGCACAGCTTTGAGCATAATTTCAAATATTCAGGGTGTATGACCAATCCGACTGATTTTACATGGCGCTCTGCCAGTCATCTTGTGGGCACAGTTTCAAACAAGTTTTTCAACTACTCAACTACCAACCATCTATCCAAGGAGAAAACTTTCAGATTTGTACAATCATTCAAAGGAAAATTACTGTGCTTGAAGAAAATTGCGAAATGAAGAGTCAAATATATTGTTGTAGCTTTCAGATCATTAAAATAACAGATGCAACTTGCCTTTGTTCCCTTTGACCACTTTGCCTAATTTCTCCCAATGTCTGTCGAAATGATGACAACTGAGGTGCTTTGTTTTGTTTGTTTTCAGCTATCGCGCTTTCTTTTCTCCCCATGGCAGACATTTCTTTAAACTCAAAGGTTCAAACATCTCACATTCATTTCAAAACGGTTTAATCAAAGGTTGAGACGTAAATTAAACGAGAAGCAAACAACAGCTGTTATAATGGGCTCTTGTTCAATAATGAAGATCTTCAACCCTATTGGACTTCAAATATGGACACATACACAGTATGTACTGTATGTATAACTGTGTCTGCAGTGACACCCCCAGCCCCTGACCCTACTCCAGCCTCCTCCGGGCAATTTAACCAGTAACCATGTCTAGGTAGAGACAGTTTTACTTTAATAATGCTTCTGTGGAGTTTTTGTTCACCTTCACATTCCCAAACTTTTCATCTGAAAGGCCCATTCGTCTGTGCCATGATTTTGTCTTAGCTCAGCCGTTGCTATTCTCAGAGCTGCGTTAATTGTTAGTTTCGCTCTTTTGATTTGCTTCATTTAAAAGGTCCTTGGTTAATTTAATGGATCGCAGAGTGAGCTTTTGTACTGCCGGGTTTAGGCAGTAATCAGACATAATGAATCTAAAATTATTGCAGACAAAGTGAATTGGCTCTGCCCGAGTGTGATGTGGCCACAAAGTATCCTCTGAGCAGACCAAGGATCGGCAGCATTATCTTCTTTGAAGTGTGTGACCTCCTGATCACCCTGAAAGCTTCCAAGAGGTGTTTCTATAATTTGGATCAGAGTACGCAGTGTAAAGGCCGTTTTGGATCATTTTTATCCAATTTCAGGAGCTTTAAAAAAAAATAGAACAATTTTGTCAGATTACTGACATAGAGTACATGCACTCTGAAGACGGGGGATGTGAAGTTGAGAGTTTTTGTCACTGCATTGCAGCAAAGCTTGACGAGTGGCCGTAAAACATATTTCGCTAATAAGTCAACTCTGCAGGACCAGAGCTTGACCCAACATCTTGTGTGTGATAAGGGTCCGACCCCCAAGAAATTTATAGTCTAAATCTTTGCAAGGTGTGGGAGGGTCAACTTACATTTGTTCTTCATATTGGTTCCTTTGATCAGAAGAGGTATGAACCCATCCGTGCAGTTATTCTGACTCTGGAGTTTCTGCACATGATGCTCAACACTCTTCTTCGATTGCATGAACCCCTTTGCTTTATTAACCGTGTTGCAGGTAAACAACAAAAGCAGTCTTTTTGTGGTGCCTCAAAAAGTGTCGAACAAAGTTCGATATGGTGTACATCGTACATGTCAGAAATGGTCTTCTTACAGAATCTGAAGGTTACTTCATGTTTATTGTCTTTGGAAGACATTTTGGCCAATGCCTGTTCAATCGTTGGTAAAACCGAATTTTTTTAACCCCAACCCCACTGTCATAATTGAAAGAAAAATGCTGCGTGCTTTGGCTCTTGCTGTCTGGTTAAACAATCAGATGGATCTTTGGGTAGTGTGAAAAACTTAATTTAAATTTTCTTTTCAAGGAGGGTGTTACTTTTCTGGAATAAAAACACAGACGGCTAGGTTGAGTCAGTAAAAATATTTTGCGAGTTCAACGGTTGAGTTTGGGTCAAATGCCAAGGAGTCTGAGTCAACTCTGAGTCAACTAAAAAACAAAACAAAACAAAACATGACAAGCCAGCACAAGAGTGCTACAGCACTTTCGATACCCGGCCTCGGCAGGTCCCTAACCAGGACAAAAAAACAGGTGGGTTGCATGTGTTGTAAAAATGGTGGCAAACAAATAAGGTGAGTATTTCACTGTGCAAAGCACTGATGGTACAAGCCAAAAGTAACAACAAGATCAAGGACTTGTGCACTGGCATATTGTGTATTTGCTTGAGTCTGAGCCCAGAGACTTATTATCATCTGCGTATTCGGACACACATCATCTCATTTGACGTATTTTGTCATTTTTAACTTCTGACTGAAAAATATATTGACTGATCATTAGATAATTCATCTCCTGTGCTGTTGTAATGGTCTTTTCCTTGGGGAGGGAGATTGATATGAATTCACCCAAAAAGGTAGAAACTGGCTTGTGGACCTTGTTGCAGTTTAACTGCTCCAAGATATCGTGTATGTGTGTGTGTTCAGTCTTCGCAACTTCCGACTCATACATCAATGTCGTATTTTATTTTAAATCCTGGGCCACGGGAACCTTCCACCTCCACGAACTTGGTTCTGTTATCGGCCGTATCATCACCAGAGACTCCACAATTTCCTTTTCTCCGTCCTCCTTTTACCCTCGTGCCTTTTACTTCAAACACACAAGCCTGTCATACGCCTGCAGCTGTGACAGTTACTCGTTCTTTTTTGATGAATTCATGAAATCACAGTGATGTGCGAACTCACATTGCTTTAAAGAAACTCATTCCAGGCTATCTCTGTCTGTCTGTCTGTCTGTCTGTCTGTCTGTCACTTGCTTTTACAGTCCCTTTTTTTCCTCTCAAAAACAAAACCAGCCGTGCACTGATGTGCAGCGTTTGGCTATGAGCTTTCTGTGGTGCCTAATGATAAGACTATCAGCACATAACTGAGTGATGCACTTACTGAGCCTGCAGCAATTTTCTCCTTCCACGTCATGCACTTGACTTTCACACTGTGTTCAGCATATGCAAGTACTTACTTTCAGACATCCATCCCCAAATCGTAATAGTGCCATCCATCTATTCGTAACATCTGAAGCAAAGGTGTCCAACTCAAGGTTCAGGTGGGGGTCGAGGGGTGTTACGACCCACCACATCATTTTTTTTTTTTTTTGGCCCTTGAAAGCAAACCAGGTGTGTCACCTTTCATGATCATAGATAACATCTGAACCAAAATAACCCGTGCAATAAATAATGTTGAGTTCGCAAGATTTTTTTTCAATAGTTAAGAATTTGCTGTGTATTTGTAATAGTGTCATGGGACAATGACACATTTATTTGGTTTCACAGTCATAACATGAAGCTTTCACTACAATGTGGCCCATGGGTGGGCGTGGGGGTGAACATGTTTGACGCCCCTGATCGAATGAGATCCTCCATGAACCAGGCTATAACCCGTGATTACACAACAAAGTTGGTCCTCTATCATTTTTTCATCAACCTGTGTGGGAAGCAGTGTTTCTTTCTTTTTTTTTTTTGTTTTATCTACTTGGTCGAGATATCTCTTTTTTTATATGAGGTAGATCAGAGTTACACCATGCCCACCAAGGCTGCTTTTCATCCACCATAAACCTCGAGCTCAAACCCAAGAGTCTTACAGAGCCTTACCATTCTTGGCCATTCCTCTTACTGTTTAAATTCAAGTATCTACCCCGAGGTGAGCAGGATGTGCATTAATTTTCACCACAAATGTGTAACGACAGGGCATAGAGTCAATCCCGGATAACTGATGCCCGCCACACGCAGGGCAGCGCTGTCGAAAGTGACTGAACTGGACAATCACGGAAAAAAATGACAACTGGCAACTCGCACACGTACATCAGGCAATTTGCCCTCCCGCCAAACTGCGACTGCACTGTGAGGCGAACGTGCAAACCAGTCGATCATCATGCCACATAAACAGTCGTGCATTATTTATTTATTATTTTTTATTTTACCGAACGCCAAACAACTGGCCAACTAAGGATGATCTGTACATTTGCGTCTTCCCAGACAACTGGTTTGATCTGACAGCCAACCATGACAGCTGGTAGCACAGAACAAGAAGTGGAATAGCTCCTGCTGATGCCAGGCTACTCAAAAGAGCGGCTCTAGGAAACATGCTCAATATAGGAAACACAGAATCCAGGTCTCCATTGTCACTGGTGAAATGGATCATCGATAAATCAACTCTGAAAGGAAACAGGCAAGGACTAGAAGAAGAGAATGTTGATGTCTGGGAGGCTCTTGGTTCCATTTATCCATGCTTTGTTGTTTAACCCTCGTAGTCCACCGCTTGCGATAAATGTAAAATTATGTCTTTGAATCAAAGGCAAAGGCATTCGTAAAAACACGAGAGCTGAAACGTAAGGGGTGGATCTAAAATGGCCTAAATTTCATGACATCACCGGCTGATAATTCTCAGGCATTGCAGCAATAATAAAAAAGGTTTTGATTCCGTAATCTTCACAATTTACATATTTTGCACCATAGAGACCAATTATAATTCATATTTTTGAATGCATCGTAAACCTAATGTGTAAACATGCATTTCACGCGATTTTTACGTCAATCGCTTTGTTTTCGCTTGGACAGACGTATGCATGCCACATTGTTGGGTTGAGGTCATTCCAATTGTGCAACTTTTAGGTGGCGCCAGAGGAATGCAAATGAGTTTGCCTTTTTGCAGGAGACTTCAAACCAATGCATTTTACATGAACACGTCCGGTCGGGATTGTTAGTAGGGCTTGGTTGGGACCTCCAGACACAATTTTTTTTCCTTTTGGAAAAAAATAAAGAATAAAAAATCCCAAAGAACTAATAAAATATATATATATGTATGGATAGCACAGATGCCTCTGAACATTTTGAGTGTTTGAAAAAAAAAAGAATGTTTGTATAACACAAAATACATCATTACAAAAATTGTAAAATGCGTAACTTAGGGTTATTTTCATTTGAAGGACCCAAGGGTTAAGACACAGGGCTAGATATATGACACTGTAAATATAGTATTAATAGAAACCACTACATATATTCTGCATAGTTATGACTTGGTGGTTGGCTGGTTCTCGCTTGGTACCGTGAAACATAAGCTTTGTGGTGAAATATAATCTCATACATTTTTTATTGACTGATTGAGGCACACAAACGTTTACACCTATGGCTAATTTTTCATTCATTCATCCATCTTCCGAACCGCTTGATCCTCACTAGGGTCGCGGGGGGTGCTGCAGCCTATCCCAGCTGTCTCCGGGCAGTAGGCGGGGGACACTCTAAATCGGTTGCCAGCCAATCACAGGGCACACAGAGACGAACAACCATCCACGCTCACACCCACACCTAGGGACAATTTAGAGTGTTCAATCAGCCTGCCACGCATGTTTTTGGAATGTGGGAGGAAACCGGAGCACCCGGAGAAAACTCAAGCAGGCCCGGGGAGAACATGCAAACTCCACACATGGAGGCCGGAGCTGGAATCGAACCCGGTACCTCTGCACTATGAAGCCGACGTGCTAACCACTGGACTACCAGGCCACCCCTGGCTAATTTTGAATTAACAATTAACATCACATATATTATTTTGAACTGTGGTACTGCAATCTATTGTATCGTTACAACTCTGGAAAGCGTATTTGGCATGATTGGTAAAGGACTGGAAACTGTCAATTGCTTGCCATTTGAATCCAACTTTCTGTCATTTATTTACATAATGGGCCATAGAGAGCTGCAGAGTGGGAACAGAAAACAGACCAATTGTCGTGGTGATGCCTCATAAAAGCTCCCACCGGAATGACTGAGAGAACAATGCAAACTCAGTCTCCAGCAGGAATTCAAACTGGAGACATTGTAACTTGCACTCAAGTTGATGCGAGCCACTGTTTTGATGACGACTTGATTTGACAAAAAGAAAGACTTGAGACTTGATTTGGATTTGATGACTTGAAACGTGACTTAAGACATGACGCCTTGCAAAACTTGACTTGTTCATTTTACATGTTTGGTTTAAAGATCAAATTATTGTACAAAATGAATTATTTAAGGCATAGGTGTCAAACTCAGGTCCTCGAGGGCCGCTGTCCTGCATGTTTTCCAAGTCTCCCTGTTGCAACACACCTGATTCAAATGAACAGGTTCAATGTCAGGCTTGTGTAGAGCTTGCTTATGATCTGATCATTTGCATCAGGTGTGTTGGAACAGGGAGACTTGGAAAACATGCAGGACAGTGGCCCTCCAGGACCTGAGTTTGACACCCCTGATTTAAGGCATGCTAGCACATGCTTAGAATGTCATAAATGGAGGATTAGCCTGTCAATCAGTCGATTATAGTGCAATTAAGGACCATCCTCGGCGGTCAACTGGGCCTCCAATGGAATAAGAAAAAAAACTTTGTGATTCACTCTAATCCGAAACCAACATCGAGACTTGCTTAGTGTATATAGAGAGAGTCCATAGAATCGTCATAATGCATCTATGATTTGTGAAAATAAAATAAAATAAAAATAAACAAACAAACAAATAAATTATTTTTAGGGGGGGTCGTGTTTTTGCTGTGATTTGCAAGAGTAAAATTTATTGTGGATACTAGTTGTCCACATTTCTGAAGATATCCTAGGTATGCACTTGTGTGGACAATTAATTATTTTACTCAGTTATTTATTTTCAAACTGAGATTTCAAGGATTCAGGGCGTTTTTATTCTCATACCAACACAGATTTCTGCATGACATGGGACGAAATACAATACCTGAGGAAACTTGTGAAAATGAAAACAGAACATCAAATTATTGAAAAACAATTATGGGGAAAAGATAAGGGAGACACTTCTTCACGGTTTGAATGGATGCAAAGATGCAATGCTGCAAAGTTGTGGATGCAGCAGAATGAAAATGCAAAAGGGTTGAGTGGGAAAATAGTGCAAATGCAGCATAAGAAATTACATTTTTTTTCTTACTCCCGGGTTCCTCCTTAAGTTGTGAAGAACATGTCGTATATTATAGCAAAAATAACATTAACCGTAAGCAAGATCTGGTCCTTTTCAATGTGCAGCAAAGCGCAAGTATCGTACACAACCCTGAAAGTTAGACCTCTGACACTCGGTCCAACAAAACACTTACCAAAACACACGCACGCACACACACACACACACACTCACACACACACACACACACACACACACACACACACACACACACACACACACACACACACACACACACACTTGCACAAACACACATGCTCACGCACACACACACACATACACACACGCACACACACACACACACAAGAACAAGTAGGTAATGTGGGGTCACCTAAGCAATGATTGTTTTACATCTTCATTCAAGCTTTAGCTCTTCACGCACACTTTTCACTTGCACACTGACAACTTTGGTTAGTGCCTCTCAGACAGCACAATAAAACCTTATGCTTTGTAATGGTTTCCATTTCACATTCTGCCTTCATGCACATTCTTCTGCTGGCATTCAGTGAGCAACTGTGCAAACATCTGCTAATTAGCACTCAACAAAACGCGTAAGGATTAGCACTTCAGTTATTTGGTCATAAACCAAAGTAATGGACAAATGAGTTTTCGTTTGCACGCCCTTATTATCTTGTGTTGCCCCAAGGTAGTTGCTTACTTGGATCAACAGATGGTGTGCGGCAATCCAAATTTGCCTTTACCCATCTAGAGATGATGCACATATACTGAATTAGCTATTGATATTAGATAAAACCAGGACAAAAACTTGTTTTTTTATTTGGAAACAATAGAACAACAACAAACAAAATAAACAACTTGTAGCAGTCAATGTTCATGAGAAACGTTGGCGGGTCTCAACCTGGCTCTGCAGCTTGTGATTCATCTGCCAAGTCTTCCTGAGCTCATGCCTGCCAGCGCAAATTTTGTTTTCATTTGTAATGATTTTGCCAGCTTTATGACGTTACCATGTGCAAGGCTCACTCTTTGCATTTTTTGAAATAGCAAAAAAAGAGGGATTAGTATATACATATATGAATGCGTGTGAATGTGTGCGTGCGCACGCGTGTGTGTACGCACAACTCTCATTTGACTTAATTACCACACACAGCAATATGTAACACAATGTTGCATTGCATTTTTCACAGAAACACCCTACTGCTACCATTGTCGAGTCCTAAATAACTGTCAGAAATGAGACAAAGAGCTGACAAGGTCTGGCGATGTTCTACAGCCCTGCGAAAGACCAGACGAAATAGAGCTCGGCGAGTGAAAAGAAGACAATTTCCTGCCTGTGATGTGTGGAACAAAAAGCTCCGTTGCGGCTCCAGATTTGTCATTTTTCAGCAACACCAAAGGTAAGCGCAAAGTGTCAGATGGGATTGACACCGAAGCGGCACGCACAAGACGATACATCTACTCTGTCATCGAGGGAGATTGAGTGCACGTTCAGGATGGCTGATTGGGAAATGAATAGCCTGTGAGCAAATACCCTGACCGGGTTTCATCATCAGTCCTCATTTACCATTTTATATTCTCATCCGTCTGTTTTTTTTCTACTCAAGGAGGAAGGTTTATGAAGGATTTAAAGAGCAGACATCCATCCAATACTATGAGACGCGTGCGGATTCCAAGGTTGACTCTCGAGATAAACACATGAGCTACTGAACCGACCTGTATGGTGATGGCGCCCAAGAAAGAAATCAATGTTGAAAAGGTATGAAGATTTTATCACGCTACGTACCCAAAACGGTCTTCGAATATCTATGACCACTGGATCCGATACAAGTTGAAAGTTGAGTTTGGGTGAAAGTTGGGTGTACTCACTATCGAGGTCGCCGGACGATCACACTCTGCCATCCGACAGAAATTCACTTGTCAACAATTTTTGGCCATGCAAAAAAAACCAAACAAACAAATAAACAACTAATTTGTTGTAGGGCTGCCCGGTAGTTGAGTGGTTAGTACGTCAACTTCACAGTGCAGAGGTACCGGGTTGGTGTGGAGTTTGCATGTTCTCCCTGTGCTTGCGTGGGTTTTCACTGGGTACTCTGGTTTCCTCCTACATTCTAAAAACATGCATGACAGGCTGAGTGAAAAATCCAAATTGTCCCTAGGTGTGAGCGTGAGTGTGGATGGTAGTTTGTTTCTGTGAGCCCTGCAATTGGCTGGCAACCAGTTCAGGGTGTCCCCCCGACTACTGCCCGAAGACAGCTGGGATAGGCTCCAGCACCCCCTGCGACCATAGTGAGGAGAAAGCGGTTCGGAAAATGAATGAATGAGTGAATGAAAATCACTGTACCGGTACTTTTTTTTTTTTTTCAAAAGTGAACAAAACAAGATACAAAATGAGGGACACTCTACATGTGACTATCCAAGTGTATATTTGGCAGGAGTTTCATTTCATGGAGATTACCTTCATTTCCCAGCCTCAGTAATTGTTGGACAGTGAACATGATTGCTGAAATTCTGTGATTGTCAATGACTGTCGGATTTCTGGAGCCCCCCGAAATCACCAAATTCTGAGTTTCTTCCTGGAGATGCTCTTTCTGGTCTGTTTTTGCAGCCATCTTCAGTTGGCCTCACTGCCTTTCTAGCTTCATTAGGTGAGATTCATGTTGAATCAAGACATCATCTTGGCTATTTTAAAGCATACAATGTATTCAAAAGAAGACTCTCGTAGCTTTTTTCACTCGCTGGCAGTAAGACAACTAAAGTGGATGACAACGCAACCAGACTTGAGCTCGGCACGAAAATGGAGCCCTGGCGTATGTGTCAAACATGCTAGAAGCGGTTTTATATCACGTTGTGTGAATGTTGTGTGAATGCAGGCAAACAGAATATGCTCACTGGTGTTTATCGATGACGTGACTTGACAGGTGTATCGGTAAATGGAATTGTAAATTACAAGCATTTTTGTGAAAGGCTTTACTCGCTACTCACTTTCAACCTGATGGTTTGAAAGTGTAGGATGACACTTCAAGTGCAGTTTAATAATGAACATAATCATACTATGAAAGCAAGGGCAAGACTTTTTGAAGGCAAGTAAATCTAATTCCTTTTTTTTTTCTTTCTAGTGGTTACTTTTCTGATTTAAAGTGAATAGAGCACGTGGTTGAAGGGAAGGCCAGCGTCTCCATTGCGAAAACTCAGAATTTGATGCATGGACTCCATATTTTAGTTATTGTACCTACAATGATTTGCATAAAAAGTCTGCAATGCCTTTATGAAACCTTTGAAATCAAACATAGTCTGTCCTTCAATCCCAACTTCTTTAATGACATTACATTGTGGTGGTGTTTCAAGGCCAAATCATAAAAAAACTCAGTCCGAGGCCAAACATATTCTGGACCAACTTTCCATTTTGCCTGTCCTTTGCTATTTTTCAATGCGACAGCGCAACAAGACCTCTCCAATTCATTCGTGCATCTAAATGTAAAAGTATGTTACAAAGTGTTTGATGATTAGTGCATTCAACAGAATAGGGAACACAACTTGAACGACACACGATCCGCTGCATCCGGAGGCATTTGGAATGTTTATTTGCTTTGGTCACCATCTCAGTGTGCAGTGAAATGAAATACAAGTGAAAAGTGAAGCTGAAATATCTCCTCAGCTGGCGATCACTATATTGCTTTCCCGATCTTTCCTCTGTACCTGACTGTGCATTTGGAAACATGCATTTTAGTCTCTTCCTTGCCATATTCCCTGCTTGCCATCGTTTTATTCAAACACGATTTTTACTCTTTTACAGCGTGTTCCTTATTGACCGCCTTGTCTGGTAATTGCTTTCGCAACACAAAATGGAAACCAGTTTCTATGGAGACAACAAATCTACCATGTACGGTGTGTAATATCTATTTGCACGGCAATTTTCTGCTTCTTTGACCTCAGAAGTCTAAGCTGGCAAATAACTAGACAAATAAATAATAGCACAATCCTTCACTGCCAATTAGACCATGAATGCACCTACAAGTTCATGCATTTCACGTCTAAGCGGAAACAATGAACCTTGAAATGAAGCTACCACACTGTGTTCACGCTTGTCCTCGTGCCTTATCACACAAATGTTTCCTAACAAACTCATAGATAGCTGGACAGATAGTTGGATTGATGGGAAGAAAAACAAATAGACAGGCAGACAGAATTCACTGTTTTCAACTCAACTGTATTTATAGAGCACTTTCATACAGCCATTGCTGTATACTAAGTGCTGTACATGGAGCAACTACCATATATAAAGCAATAAATCAATAACAAAGATGGTAGAAAGCACTGAACAGTAAGACTAAGATCAAGTCTGAGTCATGCTGAGCTGAATGTCAAGGAATGCTTGTGAGTTTTGAGGCGGGTTTTAAAGATGTTCAATGAGAAAGCCAACTCTAGTCGAAGCCCTTAACCTCTGCCGACATTGGCCAATGCAAGCTTCATCAAGCCTGAAATTGTCACGACACAATCAAGTCAGATCATAATTAATTTTGTCATCTGTTAATTTTATTATGTTTCAACAGTCATGATTCTCATCATATCTTTGGGGGAAATTGAGCTCAAGACCATCTCATTGAGTGGGTTTTCAGTCTCTTTTCATCCAATTAAATCTAGCAGCTGTCATCAAAATGCTGGTTCACAGGCTTCATACATCATCACATGCATCATGACCACCGGCCATCCCAAGCACTGAATTAAGACCTGTTTTTCAACTATGACACAAATGCATTGCTGAACATTAAAAACAATCAAATATAAAAGCCTTTACCTTACTAGTGCCGCACAAGTGCCTTAGAAATAGCTTTACATGATCGGTGACTAAAAAAAATGAGAAGACTTGGTAAAACCCTATTTTCATGCTCTTTGCTTTCCATAATGAATCAGAGGGTTCCATGCATCCTTTTATTACTGCAATGAAATATGAGGACATCCACCACACACATCAGCGGCGCACAGAATCTGTATGCCTACGCTTCAGTCATATCGACCAAAATCTCATTACACCACCTGTGCCGCAACTTAGACCTGCTTTGAGTTAAACATAACAAAAAATTAAACGGTGGGCCTTAAATGCTTTTTTGCTGGCTTAGTAAGATGGTTCCGGTTGTACTAGAGTGCATCGAACCATCAGAGACAAATTCTTTAATGATTCTCCCTCGGATTCTGATTCAAACTTGGAACTTCCCCTCTTGGATGTAAATATCTGCAACCGCCAAAACTAGCCATGCTCTGCCCAGTTGGCCTTTGGACTTCATGAAGGGTCATCAAAAAAGTGGATGTTTCTGTACAAATAAGGGCTCATACCACCCGCCAATACAGGAATGGAAGCAGTAACCCCAAAAATAATTGTTTTCATGGATTTTGTTTTTTCTCACCAACGTTGACATTTTCTGCAGAGAAAAAACACAGACATTCATTCAGTTCGCAAATACCACCGCATCATCGGTGAAGTCAAGGTCGGATACACCACTGAGATGATCTAGTTTTGCTTTGTGGTGTGTATAAGCAGCGTCTGCCTCAGAGGGTTGCAAGTATGGCTAGTTATTGTTTTTCAGTCTGTAATGTCATAAAAACAAAAATATGTCACTAAAAATCAAAACACATCCAAAATTCCGTGCATGTATGCATGCGCGCGCGCGCGCGCGCACACACAGACACACACACACAGGCGCGCGCGCGCGCGATCATTCAGGTTTGTAAACCTTTTGAGTACATAGGAATGGACACACACCTCCAGGTCCATCCCCACGGGCCTCATTAACAGTGCTGAGTGAGACAAGAGCTCACTGTAGACCAAGACAGCAAGAGACTGTTGAGTGAGTGTACAAACAAAAGCCTCAAAGAGCGCACACGCACACGCACGCGCACACACACGGCGATATAGGAAAAAACTTTGATCTTTTTCCGATCACAACTTACAGCTTTATTTTTGTCCGGATGCTAGTCTGAGTCACAGTTGTGTCTCTCCTGGAATCCTTCGACAGCTTGGTCTTCCTTGTCCCACGTTAAGCAGAGCATCCAATGAGTAAACCCACTGTAGAGTGGATGAGAAAAATATGTCACAAACATAACAAGTACAATTACAACTCCTAACATCGCTGACAAGTGCTCAGCCTAAAAGCTTAGACCAATTTTCTCTGGCGATTGCACTGTCAGTATGTTAATATGTAGCAACAATATACTGAGACAATCTGCGAGAGCATTTTCAGCACAGCGTGGAAAGTGTCTAATGAAAAGGCACCATGATGCATATTACTTAGCCTTACTATACACAACAGAGATGTGGGAGCCTGGGGAAACGATGCAGAAAGAGAGAATTAATGTTGAAAGAGGGGGGAAAAAAGGTAGAGAGAAAAAACAACCCGATCATTATAGGCTGAGCATATCCATTGCAAATTGCCTTTACCATGGTGAACGTTCGATAGAAATCTGAATGCCGCTTGCTGCTTCTCTCAAGGCCAGCCATCTTAAATAATCATGAGTCTGCCCGGGGGGACTGCTTGCTAAAGGAATGTATTTTCTAATTAGATAAAGCCACTTTTCCAATTTGTTGGCTACTTAACTATAAAGCATGGCGGTGAGCGAAGCCTCAGAGCTATCTTGAGATGTGGCCAATCCCCATCTCATCACGCAACGCTCACAGTCGCATCGCTAGGGAGACAATGGATTTTGTTTGTGCCTTTGTCAACTCCATGAAGTCTGTGTTTGAGCTCCAGCAACGATTGACGAGAAAATAATTTTTCAACTGAGGCCAGAGCGGAATCAGATTGGCTTTATTTAGCCATTAGCAAACCACGCGTGTGCTTTTGTTCACTGCAAATAAACATAGTAGGACGGTGAATGAGTGAGTCAAATCATTTTTATTTGAAAAAAAGGAGCTAAATTATAAGTATTGCTCTATTCACACTGATAAGAACAACAATTATATAACCTGAATGCAAACCTGAAAACGTCTCTCTGTTCACACTTTGCCAGAGAGACATTTGCTTTACTTTGTGACCTATTTGACCAAGTTATTTTCCTTACATAAGAAATAATTGTGTAATAAACCAACAAATCCGAAAAAACTGTGCGATCATCATTGAATCGCAGCTGAGTTTATACAGACATCTTTGAGAGCCACCTGTGCTTGAAATGGCCATGTACGACACTGCAGTACATTCAAACAGAAATACAGTAAGTGCATGCATGATGTGACACAACAACGCTATCACAAAGCAAATAATCTCAAATGGGATTTTAATACGGACATTTTATCACAAACCAAATTGCTTGCTGTCTCGCCTTGCTTTCTTGTCTTCCTGGAAAAAGAGCCCTTAATGTTGACAATGACACAATTCAAGAGCACACACCCTAACGGGTGGAAGCAAGTTCAAAAATCTGCATTGGCTCCCTGTGTTTTTCTGGTCTAACGTGAAAGTTTTATAACTGTTTCTTAAATGCCTTCCTTGTCTCGGGCGTCGTATCTTTCAGAACTCCTTTTACCGTATGAGCCCTTGCGAGCTCTGAGATCCTCCCGCACCGGCCTTTTAATCATTCCGAAGGTCAGGACACGCACTCACGCTGAGGCATTGTTCCAGTTTTACGGCCCCATTTGTGGAATAGCCTGCTGGAGAGCCTCAAAGCAACAGAGAATATCCGAATAGGCTCAAACCTTTTTATGCTAGCTTTTAGCGAGGACTTAATTTGTGTACTGATCCATTTTCTTCATCTTGACTTCAATTGTACTCATGTTCTTTTATGTTGTTTCATATCTGTTCTGTTTAATTGATACAAATTACTTTGAGTTGCATTTTCACGGTGAATATTATTTACCTTTGTTTGTTGTGCTTTTGTGTCTTTGTATGAAAATGATCTACGTAGATCATCTAATTCAACAAAACATGAAAGAGAATTCTTAACGTCATTCTCCAAGCGCCTCTTTTCCTCTGCATTACTAGTTTGTCAGGTGTCATCAGATTGAATGGTTTTACTTTACTTGCATTACACACTGCTCAACTCCTTTTTTTTACACTTGCTTGACAAAGCATACAACGTCTTTAAACAACAAATAAAGATTTTACAACGGCAGTAGTTTGAGACTGTAACATTCATTCATTCATTTTCTGAACCGCTTTATTTCGTGGTGGGGGGTACAGGAGTTGAACCCGGTACCTCTGCACTGTGAAGTTGATGTGCTAACCGCTCAACTACCGGACCGCCCGAGATTGGAACAGATTATTTAAATTACAAGTGAATGTTTTTGGACTCAGAGCCATTTTAAAGTAGGCCAGTGAGTTTCTCTTTGGAGGTTCCAGCGCACCACAACAAGTTCCCCCAAAGTGTGATATATTTGCTGCTGGCGGGTGGTAAAGAGCACATGACATTTACTATAAGACCTAAAAAATTTCCTGTTTATCTACTGGCCTTGAACACGATCCTTCGATAGCCTACAAGCTTACTGAGCAACGAGAGAGAGAGAGAGAGAGAGAGAGAGAGAGAGAGAGAGAGAGAGAGAGAGAGAGAGAGAGAGAGAGAGAGAGAGAGAGAGAGAGAGAGAGAGAGAGAGAGAGAGAGAGAGAGAGAGAGAGAGAGAGAGAGAGAGAGAGAGAGAGAGAGAGAGAGAGAGAGAGAGAGAGAGAGAGGGTGCCTCTTTATTTGCATGCCTTAGTGCAGGGGTGTCAAACTCATTTTGGTCACGGCCCATATTCGAGTTCCCTTGGAGGGCTGTTATGACTGTGAAACCATATGAAGAAGTCAAGAATAATGGTTTATTCAACTATAACTTAAGTTGCTGTCATGAGGTTTTTGGTAACAAGAAAACTTCCAATAGTTCTCTTATATATTACATAGGAGAATTTGAAATTTTGATACAGATTTTAGCAAGCATCATAGAAGTCGACAAGTTTGATTTGCTTTCGCCGGCCACATCAAATGATGTGGTGGGCCAGATCTGGCCCCCAGGCCTTGAGTTTGACACATATGCCTCAGTGGGTAAAGACAACACACAACTGGAGAGGTAGAGGGATGAAATTTGATCTCATTGCATCATGGAAGGTATTCTAGCAGTCAAAGTCTATTGCAGCTTCATTGGAGGGAGCTTCAAGCATTAGTTCCACCACTCAAAGATTTTATGAGAAAGGACCCCTCCCCTTCCCCCTTGTTTATCAAGACATTACAGAATGTCAGTTCTTATGGGTTTGTTTTAGGTTAACAGGTTGAAAAGTTTAAAATCACTGCAGTCATTTTGCGTGGGAGCTTTTACTGCTGACATCAATTTTAAGTCCAGAACTATAAAATAAATGCCAATGTTTGCATCATTCCGGGGTTCCTGTAAATATCTTTGTCATGTATTCAAATTGATTATAGGTTGAAAGAGGACTATGACGATCATCTTGTCTAAAAAAAGAACCTTAAACTAATAAGTTGAAAAAGATTTGCAAAACATTTTGTTCTGATAATATGCTGTTTCAGTTTATTCATTTTATTCAGACATATTTTTCCAAGCTATTTACTCAGAAAACATCTTTATGTACAGCAACTTTATGTACAGTCTTCATTGTTCTTTTTTGAAAAAAAAAAGAATCAATATTCGTTGAATATGTATTTCCCCACAGTGGGAAACAATAGGTCAAATAAGTGACAACCAAAGAAGAATCCCGTAAACAATGTCTGTTTGCTTAAGAACTTAACTTACTTAACTTTACACAGTACCCGGAGAGATTTACATCATTTTGTGTTTCTATTACTTTTATTACCCCCCTCCCCTCCCCTGCGATTGGCTGGTAACCAGTTCAGCGTGCCCCCCGCTTACTGCCTGAAGACAGCTGGGATAGGCTCCAGCATGCCCCGGAACCCTTTGTGAGGATAAGCCGATCAGAAAATGGATGGATTTTTTTTCCGAACTTATTTTGTACAACATTTCTTTAAAAACATTTCATGACGAGTTTGTTTTAATTTTCTCTTCAATGTTTCATGGGTGAAATCCAAAAAAGCTAAATGCATTTAGGTTTTTTTTAATTAACCGTCAATTTGCTTGAATTATTGCGTCAAAAAGATTAGCTCCATTTCGACCACAACAAATATGTTTTTCAAATCACTAATACAAACCTGCTTAGTGGTGCCATATGCAAATTTTTGAAAATACATAAAGTGAAAACCACAGGGGCTGAACACTGACCTTTGAGGAAGACCATAGGTCACTGTCTGGAGCTGTGAATCAGCTCTCCTCTTGCATGTACATGTTGTGATCTGTTCTTTAAAAAAAATAAAATAATATTTATATTTTACACATTATCCCAACGTCAGTGGGTTTGTGTATGTACTGTATATATTGCAAAGGGCAGCCTGCCACACCACTCTGTGTAGCTCATACATATGTAAATCTCACGATTATGGCAATAATTCAAGCCATGAACATCTATGCGCACTACTGCGTCATGTCAGGTGAATGAGAGTGCGAATTTCACACTTCCACTCACATTGATGAAAAATTTAGAGGCTTCAGTTAACCTAACATGGGAAAGAGGGAGGCAACTGCAGGACCCAAAGAGAAACTCACACAAGCACAAAGGCAACATGCAAATGTCAGACAGGAAGGCCAGAGCCAATATTTGCAACCTCTTGACTATGAGGGAGGAGTGTTAACCTCTATGACACTGTGTGACTTAGAGGAAGTTTTCTGGTACTGCCTAAATTGCCCCTGTCCTTATACGAATTGCACCGCAATTACACCTAGGAAAATATGCACAGACCAGAAATCTCATTCATTCATTCATTCATTCATTCATTCATTCATTCATTCATTCATTCATTCATTCATTCATTCATCTTCCGAACCGCTTGATCCTCACTAGGGTCGCGGGGGGTGCTGGAGCCTATCCCAGCTGTCTCCGGGCAGTAGCCGGGGGACACCCTGAATCGGTTGCCAGCCAATCGCAGGGCACACAGAGACGAACAACCACCACGCTCACACTCACACCTAATCAGCCTGCCACGCATGTTTTTGGAATGTGGGAGGAAACCGGAGCACCCGGAGAAAACCCACGCAGACCGGAGGAGAACATGCAAACTCCACACAGGGAGGCCGGAGCTGGAATCGAACCCGGCACCTCCGCACTGTGAAGCCGACGTGCTAACCACTGGACTACCGGGCCGCCTCCTCTATCCAATTTGTTTTTATTTGTTTTGACAGGTAGAGACATGACTGAGGAGTTTGATCTTTCTGTCGAAAATGAGCACACTTTGTGTTTTGCACAGACAAGCCTAACTAAATGAACAAGATGATGTTGGGACGGATCTGGTGAATTCACTGTGCTGCACTTGATGCTCTGTGTGCACATGGAGTGTAATCACACTTCTTGCAGGAGGTGATTTGATGACTGAATAATATGAAATCACTCAATAAGTGTATTACAGGGTGGAGTTTTGAAACTTTGAAAAGTTTTCCAATGCAAACAAACCGTGTTGGAAGCAGTTACACGTGACTGTCCAATGCTGCAGATTATTGGACAGCTTCCTTGCCTCAAAGTGACATGTGCAAATATGTGGCGTAGTGTGGTTAAATTTCAACAAACGTGAACATATTAATGTATAATTCATTGCCTAAACTGTTGATGGGTGACATGACCTCTTTTCCATAGGAATCCATAATGATTCTGCTACATTCGGCATCCCTCCAGCAGTGAGATTTAATGTCATATTAACATCAGTGTATAGTACTCCCGCCGATTTGGGCTCATCTTTTTGAAAGAAAAAAAACTAATCAAAACATTTCATTTGACAATAGTTGTATCAGATTATTAGAATGATAAAACAATCCTCCCTATGTTTTATTTGTACAATTTCTTCTTTTCACCCTTTGCATCGAAGGAATCAGCATATACTGTTTGGATGACAGTTTCCAGTGTGAATGCTGCCGTCAGTGGGGCCATGTCCAAAATTTGGACACCATGAACACAGCGGTTGTCTCTTCAAATGTTTCCCATTCTTCAGGAGGACATTTTGAATCCATGTTTAACCCCTGGTAGCATTTTCCATCACTATGCAATGAAATGAAAAGACCAAACATATTTCAAGTGAGCTAAAAGCATATTGACAAGCAATGTAAGAGCATCGTTGACCCTTGCCTTCCATCCCATTTCTGCGAAAGATGGTGGGAAAGCCAGAGTGAGATATCACAATTTAATTAACACAGCTTGAAAAGGCCTTGACCCATCACAATTAAATCTCAATCACGAAAGCACCTGCAACTTTCCACCTATCTTTGTATGCTGCAGAAAGCAGTTGGCTGAGTTGTGCCTTAGACGTGTGAGTGCTTTACCTTTTTAGATGGGAAACTTTATTGAGTGAGATTTGCCACTTGAGGAAGCTTTTTTTTCTCACCAAAGTGGAGCTTTGATATCTTTTCTCCTGCGTCTCTCATTACATACAAAGTACAATCTTTGCACCAAAGAATGTGATGTATCTGAAAACTTCCAGTTACCCCATCCTCTTTTTCTCTTATTTTATTGACAACGCATCCTGCTTTTTTGTCCTAATGTGCCGACTCCATTTTAATGCTGACTCCACCAGAAATTCCGACATGATGAATGGAAGAAGAGCGGCCTCAATTCCCCCCGCCCCCATTTTCCTGCTCCGCCTTGAAACTCTGCCTCTGATCTTTTGCTCTCCCTGTCATCCTGGTCTACGGTGCTGATCTTCAGGATGACGGGAGTGTCAACGCAACAGGGTCGACCCCTGACTGGCCCACAGCTTGGTCACGGCAGGGCACTCACTGTCACTGCGGCCAATTAAGTTGTGAGCATGCGACTGTGCAACAAAAACCACAACTTTCTTTCCAGCGGCTGAGCTGCTGTGCCTTAATCTCTTAATACCTCCGCCGAACCTGCAAGGTGACCCAGTGGCACCACAAGACAGAATGCCCTTTGTGCCCTCCAAATCGGGAAGGAGAGGTGTGGATGATCTGTCGTCAAGGATGCAGATCTTGAAGTTGAAGGACAAAAAAGACCTGGGACTGCTGTTTAGGTATCAAGTCAAGTCAAGTCAACAGTATTTATAGAGCACTTTCAAACAGCCATCGCTGCATACAAAGTGCTGTACATGGAGCGATTTAACATACACAATAAACAGTAAGACAAATCCGTAATAAAGGCGGTAGAAAGCACCAAGCAGTAAAATCATGCTGAGTCGAACGCCAAAGAATACAAGTGGGTTTTGAGGAGGGCTTTAAAGATGGGCAGCGAGGAGGCTTGCCGAATGTTCAGTGGGAGGTCATTCCAGAGAGAGGGACCAGCAACAGAAAAGGCTCGATCCCCTCTGAGCCTCAGTTTAGTTCTTGGTACTTCTAACAAAGACTGGTCCACAGACCTGAGGCGACGGGCAGGTGTGTAGGGGCGGATGAGCTCAAGGAGGTAAGGTGGCGCGAGATTATTTAGAGATTTGAAAACAAAGAGGAGGATCTTGAAAATAACTCAAAAATGAATGGGGAGCCAATGAAGGGATGCCAGAGTGGGAGTTATATGCTCCCTCTTACGGGGAACCAGTCAAGAGGCGAGCAGCGGCATTCTGGACCAGCTGAAGGCGCTTAATGGAGGACTGGCTGACTCCAAAGTACAGGGCATTACAGTAATTGAGCCGGGATGTGACAAAGGCATGGATTACTGTCTCAAAGTGTTCATGTGAGAGGAAAGGTTTTATTTTGGCAAGCTGTCTAAGGTGAAAGAAGCTGGATTTAACAACGGCACCAATTTGCCGATCGAGTTTGAAATCACTGTCCAGTTTAAGGCCCAAGTTTGAGACCGTTGATTTCAAATAAGGAGACAGGGGGCCCAAGTCTACAGGATGGAATGTACAAGGGCCACTGGGACCAAACAATATCACCTCTGTCTTCTTTTCGTTGAATTTCTAGAAATTTTGTGCCATCCAGGTTTTGATTTCTTCCAGACAGGATAGGAGTGGCCTTAATGAGAAGGCGTCTTTCTTGCTCAGTGGGACATAGATCTGGCAGTCATCTGCATAGCAGTGGAAGGGAATACCATGTTTCCTTAAGAAGGAACTGGATTTTCGATGGTTTGGAGACGGTTTCGGCTTCTATCGCTAATCGAGTGACTGTTGACGGCAAACAAGTGCAATATGTATCAGTCCGTATGTGTCCAAATGTCATTTCCCTCCTGAATCATTCTGTTTTCATGCATCCTCTTGAAATATAACTGTGGCAGATGTGTCGGTATGAAATAGTCCCACTCCAGTGGTAGTTTCTAAATGAAAATGGATGACTTGTAAAGAGAGGTAGGAACTCTGCAGGCACACCATATGCCTTCATCTCTTTCAGTGAGGGAACTTATTGACTCTGGATCTGCTGCACAGGAAGGCTTACTCTTACTCGTCTTTTACAGATAGCAGTTAAAGGTAAGCTTTGTTGACACATTACTCCTTCCAACTGGAATTTGAATATTCGTTGCTTTTGGTGAAATGTAAAGGAAGTGACACTTAACAAGTGTCAAGTGACAAGTTACAAAATCAATCTAATCTGTAGATTTAGCACAATGTAATTTGACATAAGTATTGCTGCAATTTGGTGAATTGAAATGAAATGGTGGGGTCAGGACAATTTCAGTCTATTATGGTGGCTTGTAAAGAACCACTTGACTGCGCACACCTTGAATCAATACTGACTGAAGATTAGCCTTCCTTGCCTCAATGTGAGGTGTTTGGCCCTCTGGAATAAGGCCTCTGAGAATTTGAGGGTAAACCTAATGGTTTAGCAGCTAAACCATTAAGTTTACCCTCAAATTCTCTTTTAGGGAAATAAGACTCATTTTACCAAAATAAATACTAAAAATGAAAACAAAAATATTATTTTCATTTGTACAATTCCCCTTTTCACATCCCCTCTGAAATCATTAAAAAATATACCAGAAGAGGAGTTAAGAACCATTTTAAATACTGACACAAGGGAGCAAAGTGCTTTTCTTCCACTATAGGCGAATGCAATGTCTGAGGCATGCAAATATTATTTGAGGACGCCATTGGGATGTTCATTTAACATATTGCGGTGTTCTGCTGTTAAACAGCTGCAAAGATCCCCGGGTAGACGGGAGCAAAACTGCACACAATCGAAACGTCCCGCGATTTGTCTTGTCTAATTGTCTGTGTGTGGCTCTCCTGTGCTGAAGCTGTGAGCACACTGTGGCGTCGCGCATGCGTCTGTTTCCTGACACAATCATCCATTTTGAATGCGTGACGCTGATGTATGGGCACACCTTAAGTTCAGAGGAGCCAATCAGCGCATCGTTATCGCCGACATGCCCCCGTCTCCAGTTCGTCAAATATTATACACACACAGAGTCGCGCTGTTCGTGCACGCAAATAATACACCGGATAATTTTAACAAGTGATCGCGGTAATGGGCAGATTATAGTCCAAAAATTGAAAATGTATAACGTAAAAATCACTTTATAATTTATTATTTTATATAATTTGCCGAGGGTCCGGACAGAGGAGGCCCGGACAGAGGAGGTCGGCGGACCGGACAGAGCAGGTCGGCGGTCCGGTCGTGGATCGCGGTCCACCAGTTGAGGAAGAGGGGTTTAGCTTAATAGCATGCTGCCAGATGTGGGTGTATATTGCCATCCTTACAAAAAAAAATTATAAATGTTTTTTTTTAATATAGTGCCAGATACAGCATGCAAATTGGCTTGACAAGGAAGAAAAATTAGTGTGATTTTCACCTCTCCTCTTGAGAGGCCACATTCTGCGAGGATCCACTTGCCAGAATTAATGGCAAGACACAATGCAACAAACAGAGAGGGAGGTGATTGCTTTGCTCAAGGAGGAAAGGCCCTTCTGAGTCTCATAACTTCACCACTCATACTTTCAATGAGTGCAAGATGCTGAGTGCTATATACCGTAGTCTTCCAAGGTCAAGACAGAAGCTGTGGAGACATGAAAAGGTTCACTGTTTGCACAATGCATCACCCATTGGATTTTGGTGCAGGGATTTGGGGACGCACATGTCTTTCGGGGTACACATTGGGTCTTGACCCAATGCCAAAGTTGTATGCCGAGAAAGGACAGCATGAATAAGAATGACACATTAAATCAGATTTTCTCATGTAAGTGAGGGAGACTATAAAAATCTTAAAGTCAATTAGAGGTAAATGTCGTCTCTGGGAAGAGGAATGACTGATTCAACACATGGTTTGCCGTGGCAAGTCTAATATTTGATGCTGTAATTGAAATATGTTTTTAAAAAGGTATTTGGGCCTAATGTAATGCCAGTTTGCAGATAAAACCATGACAATACAGCCTCATAAAGGTTAATTCAAACCCCTCTGTCGTGAAGGAACTGTGTGACCTTTTGAGAAATATTATTCTTGAGGGAAATGTTTTCTTTGCTCCATCACTCCGTCGTATGTTGTTGAAAGTAATTAACTTTTAAGTCATAAATACAAGGACACTGCAGCAGCAGCTAACCTTGGCAATGTGCTAATTTTTAAGGCACAGATGGCACAACAAGTCAAGTCAAGTACAACTTTATTGTCAAATGTGCTGTATGTGTACATACAGGGCGGCTGGAGTGGGTGGGAGGGTCTGTCTTACATCTGCAAAGAAACTCGCTATATTACTCTGACCACTTCTCTTCGGTGGCAGACGATTATCTCAGGAGGCTGACATCTCCTGCTCGTATGAAGGACTAACAGGCTGCTTTCCAGCAAAGGGACAAAGCACACAGCATGCTCACTGTTGGAAGATTGTCAAGTCTCCTAGCACGCACATCAATACAAACGTCTTACTCACAGCTTGGAGTCCAGATGCCACCTTCAGGGAGGAAATAATGGAACAACAATACTGTTGGCCCTTTATTCATTCGTTTCCCTCTCTGCAGTTCAATAGAAAAAAAAGAAAAGAAATCCAGGATTAAAAACAAAAAAACAAAAACAAGCTTCAACAACCTACCCAACAGCTACTCAACTATCCATTATCTATTTTCTGATCAGCTTTGTTCTCACAAGGGTGGCAGGGGGTGTTGGAGCCTATCCCAGCTGTCTTTGGACAGTAAGCAGGGGACAACCTGAACCGGTTGCCAGCCAATCGCAGGGCACACAGAGATGAACATTCATCCACACTCATACTCACACCTAGGGACAATTTAGAGTGTTCAAACAGCTTGCCATGCATGTTTTTGGAATGTGGGGGGAAACCAGAGCACCCGGGGTGAACATGCATACTCCGCACAGAAAGGCCGGAGCCGGGATCGAAACTCGGTACCTCTGCACTGAGGTCGACGTGCTAACCACAAGACCACCGGCCGCCCTGCTACTGAACTATCTCAACAAATTATTTTATCCATTTTTTACATGCTATTGATAAAATTGAGCAAATTCAACAAAATGTTTTTTTCAATGTCGTTAATCAGAATCTGAGCCAGCATTATAGGTCAAGTAATTTCAAACCCAAGGAATTTGTGTCGTTGGAACCTCTCCAGAAAAACAAACAAACAAACAAACAAACAAACAAATAAAAAAACCCAAAGAGTAACAAAACATCAAGTAAATTTAGGACATAAAAGCTCAACGTAAAAGTTCAGAGGGTCAATCAGTACGCTGCAAAAAGTTTTTAGGTGAATTCACTCAATTTTATTTTGTGAAGTGTTTGAGGAAATAAAATTGAGTCGATTCAGCACACACTTTTTTTCAGTGTCGTATAGTGTCACCAGAAGTGCGATAATACTGGTCAACAACAACTGCGCAACTGAGTCACAGTAATGGAGCTACAACTTTGAAAACCAAGATGCGCAAATGATCCCATTGAAATGTCAGGCAACTTTCTACACAATTAATGGCAAGGCAAAAGAAGCATCTGGAATGGCTGCTGTTGTTTGTGTGCTTGTTCCATAGAGAGGGAGTTGGAAAAAAATTAAGATTAAGATATCCTTTATTTGTCCCGCAATGGGGAAATTACAATCAGAATTCAGAAAGGAAAAACGCTGGGTAGGGAGAGGGAAAAAAAACACGCTCGAACTATCCTCTTCCGAGGATAATTTAAGTCCAGGATAAAAAAAGACCCTAGCACATGAATAAGCATATGACAGTTACAACAAGTCACAAGACATAACATGTATAAGGGGGAGGATGAATGGGAAGGGGGGTTTGGGGGGTAACCGCGAAAAAGGGGGAGTTCAAGACACTATTTTCTGCCCACATTTTACTTCTTGCAGCATGCAAGTCCTCAAAGGTGGGTAGATCGGTACGGATGACCCTCTTGGCAATATTAATGATCCGTTGCAGTCAAAGTTTGACCTTCTTTATTGCCTCACCAAAGCAGAATGTGATGGATGAGCACAGAACTAATTCAATGACTGCTGGATACAACAGTCTCAACAGTTTCTGCAGCAGGCTCTGCTTCCTCAGCACTCACAGAAAGTATATCTCCTTTTTCAGATCCCGACTATGTTGACTTCCCACTTCAGGTCCTGAGCGACTCCTAATTCCGAAGGACTTGAAGGTCTTGACAATTGCCACAGGGCATTTGGGACTGCATGGAGGGCAGCTTTTGTGCATCGAGTTGGTTGCACAAGATCACCAGCTGCTCCACTGTTTGTTACTTGTCACTTTGAGCAGTTGTGTATCAAGTGGTAGTTGGATTATTGTAATGATTGAATGAATAGACAGTCCTCTCAAATGCAAATGGATTTTTTAAATGGTTGTGAGTTGTGTAATCTGGAACAGGTGATTATAGTTCAATCAACAACCGGTCTTTGGTTGATGGGATTTGAAAAAAGTGCGGGTTTTGGGAAATTAGAAAGCACATTTTGATCAATGGTTGTGAGTTTTGTATTTAGAGTTAGGAAAAATTACATCAAGATTCTGAAATGAGTGTGAGAGTGATTGACCAAAACTGCACAGCATCACACTGAGAGCTGCCAGTGGATAAGCATGAGTGCATTGACAGCCAAATGTTGAAGCTTTGACAGTCAGAAGAGATGCTTGGATTAGTTGGCCAGTTTCCAAGTGTGGCCCTGAGGCTGAATTATCTCTGAATCTCAATTGTAGCAAAGCAGAACCAGTCTTGTGTGAAGTTGTGCAATTTCCACAGCAACATGTGGAACAAAGCTGTCAAAACATTGTGGCTCGGGGGGTGAATTTTGAAGTGCTCAAAAGAACACGTGAAAAGTTCAGTGTTATAATGAGTGATTTGTCAATTATGGAAACTGAGATGTTCTTCGGCTTGCCCTTATATCTCATGGAATGTAGCATGTCGCTCTCTCACCCCTTCACAAGTAATTGGGAGACTAATTAGGAAGTGGACCAAAGTTATGTTGACTTTGAGGAGAAAGCTACAGGTTCCACAGACTCGTATTCTCCTCCTTCGCTTAATTATGACCCGGTGAACACAGCACCGAGACACACACTTAATGACTGACATTACCATCTTTGTTTTGCGTTACTGCCAGGTTTAAATCATCAACACTTCTGCTTCTTGGATGTGCCTTGAATTTTATTTGCGCTTATATCTTGTGACCAGCTACACTGCACATGATGTTAGGCATCCCATAAAAGCTTCTACGGGCTGCTTTTTTTACGACAAAATGTTGATACACGCCAGTCTACTAAAGCAACTGAATGACATTTTTTACTGGTAGGTCCACCAGTATAATTTTAACAAGATCAACAACAAAAGCTGACTAAAAACAACTTTCTGGTCATTTACCTCTACTAATAATAATAGTATGTTAACGGTGCAATTTTGTATCACGACAGGCATAAACATATTGTTAAATTCATGGATCAGTGAAAATGAAACTTTTGTTTTTTTGCGTGAGGGGCAGTCAGAATTATTCAATGCAGATTTATGCATTACATGTATCTCTCAGGGTGGCCCAGTCGGACAGTGGTTAGCACGTCGGCTTCACAGTGCAGAGGTACCGGGTTGGATTCCAGCTCCGGCCTCCCTGTGTGGAGTTTGCATGTTCTCCCCGGGCCTGCATGGGTTTTCCCCGGGTGCTCCGGTTTCCTCCCACATTCCAAAAACATGCGTGGCAGGCTGATTGAACACTCTAAATTGTCCCTAGGTGTGAGTGTGAGTGCGAATGGTTGTTCGTCTCTGTTTGCCCTGCGATTGGCTGGCAACCGATTCAGGGTGTCCCCCGCCTACTGCCTGAAGATGGCTGGGATGGGCTCCAGCACCCCTCGTGAGGATCAAGCGGTATGGAGGATGAATGAATGAATGTATCTCTCATTATATTGTGCAAATTGTGCATGATGGCAGTTTACAAGTCATAGATTTAAAACCCCAATCATTTTTAGATTTTACATTGAAATATACTTTTCAGAGCAGTGCTTTCAAATCACGCGGCATGGTGGTCGACTGGTGAGCATATCGGCCTCACAGTGCAGACGTGCAGGGTTCTATTCCGGCCTTCCTGTGTGGTGTTTGCATGTTCATCCTGTGCCTGTGTGGGTTTTCTCCGGGTACTCTGGTTTCCTCCCATATTCCAAAAAACATGCTTGGCAGATAAATGGAACTCTCGAAATTGTCCCTTGTGTGGGTGTGAGCGCGGATGGTTGTTTATGAATCCTTTTTCCATCACCATCATCATAATTTGTCATGTCATTCTTCACAAACATTTGTGGATGCAGCAATTCATGTGCATAGTATGTCTTCCTCACAGTTAACAGTTCTCAATTCAAATCTCAGCTCGAACCTTCCTGTGTGGAGTTTGCATGTTTTCCCGTACTCCCTCCCACATTCCAAAAACATGCATGCGTGATAGATTGTTTGCTTAGATGTGTCCTGTGATTGACTTGCAACCAGTCGGCTGTTTGGCTCCAGTTCAATGATTACTCTGACAAAGTGGGAGAAAATGAATGAGGAAGAAATTTTGAAATGAATTTCTGATTTTTGAAATTTTGAAATTCTTACTGTGGCAAATGTGTGGTTTTACTCTATAAAGTCACCAACAATTCTGTTACAAAGAATATCTGCTTTTTGGGTAAAATTTCAGTATGAACCTAAAATGCGTTGCGTCCTAACTTTTTCGGATGAACTTAATGTGTTTCAGTGCATTTGGCACAATTTGATGTTCTCAGACAAGAAGGCCCAAGGCAAAATTAACAAAAAGGCTTTTATTTTTTTGCCTTTCTGACACAATAAACAGTTTAACCGCTCGATTCAAAAGTTTAGAGAACATCAGTGAGTATGATGGTTGTTCGTCTCTGTGTGCCCTGCGATTGGCTGGCAACCAGTTCAGGGTGTCCCCTGGCTACTGCCCAAGACAGCTGGGATGGGCTCCAGCACGTCCTACGACCCTTGTGAGGATAAAGCGGATCAGAAAATGAATGGATGGATGGTCTTTCATCAGATTTTTTTGAAAAATGTAAAATAATATGACTTGGCTCAAAAAACGTTAGGAAACACTCACTAAAATTACATTAGAACAATAATTATTGATCTTACATGTTCTAACTCTCAAACCACTAAGAAAAAGTGGCACAATTTGATTACTTGTAAGAATTTTCGGTTGTCCCCTTTGGCACTTAAGCAAAGAAAAAACGCTCATAGTGTACAAATGCACACAAGTTGAGCAAAATAGAGCACCCAGAGCAGCTACAATCCTTGACTGCAGATTAACAGGTAATAGATTCCCCATACACATCTTTATTTATTTAACGTGTTGGCTACAGGGGCTTTTTTTTTTACAGTCGATGCACAGGTGGCTTATAAATTGACGGAGCAAAGCATCTGTCTGACCTGTGCTTCATGTGAATCTGACACCGTGTTACACAAGACAAAATTGCTTTCAATTTAAGCCTCAAACATTCATCTGGATTCCCAAGAGCAAACAAATCAAGTAAGTAAGTAAAAACAGAACGCCCTGTGATGGAGCCACAAAACGTTTACACTCACACCGATGTACGGTCGCATTTCTACCAAACAGCATGACAGCGTGCGATCATGCATATCTTGTTTATTGTGTGTTAGCATGTATGTACAGCAGCTTTGGTATGAGTGTGAGACTTCTGGTTCCAATCATCACTATTTCACTTTATCCCACTGTCGGCAGAAGGGGCTGCATAAATCTGTTTAGGAATGGATCAGAAGTGTTTGTAATCTTAGTTTCGAGCGCAAATCTCCGGGTGGAACTCTACACAGACGAAAGAAAGATGCTCTCATTTCTTAACTAGATTATTCACTGTAACCAAACAAAATGCCTCAAGCAGGTCAACAACTTTGAAATTAAAATTTACTGCTGTAGGAAAATTAAGCAACTTTGGGGGGACTGTTGCCCATGATTAATGAGTGTTATAATTTGTATGTCAGTGTAATAACTATTACCCCATCCTTTCTCTCAACGATATCCTGGGTTTCAATTACTTGAGTCAAAACCAAACAGTTGAGCTCATAAATTGACATACCCTCGGGCAGGAGTCACCTGTTCCGGTCATCGAGGGCCCCTATCCATCATGTTGTAGATGTTTCCCTCTACCAAAACTCCTCATTCAAATGATCAGGATCATGATCAGAATTCTGCAGAGCTTGCCAATAATGCCCCACGAGAAGCCTTGGTGGAAATACCTGTACAGCATGACAAAATGAATCAAACATTTCAATCACGCAAAACACCATCAAGAGGATGAAGGCACAAAAAAAAAGAGATCATGCCAGTGTGGCCCAGTTCCACCAAGGATCACTTAAGATGACCGGACATGATTAGCTACGATTAGCTAAACAGTCGGCCTGCTAAGCTGAGGCGCATCATAGGAATGCCTGTTTGAGTTTGTTATTGTAGTGTGTGGCACTTCAGTTAATCGTCAAACGAAAACAAAACAAAGCAGGGAATTTTAGTCAATAGCAATGTTGCATTTCTGAATGGCTCCCGGCTTTTCGTGCTTTCCTCTATTGTGTTTTATTTTTTTGAGAGAACACAATTCGGCAAACAACTGCTGCCAGCCAAGAAACCAAACAAATTACACAGTCAGACTTCATTGTGAAATCGCAATGATGGATGATGATGCGCCCTGGAACCACTGTAAGAAATACACTTGGTTATTGAAAGTGCTGCTATTGCAAAGAAGAAAGAACACTTGTTAAGCTTCCCACAAACGTATAAAAACAATCTGAAAACAAACTGTAACATGTATCACATTACGCTCTTATTTTTTGCTCTCAGTCATCAGAAAAAAAAAATAACGTGCACACAATAATTTAATGAATCTCAGTTGTTAGAGATGAATTGTGGGAGATGGTGGTGACACATTTGTATACTTAGCTATTTCTTTGTGCATAGAAAGCTCACTTAGGTGGGTGTTTCTACTCTGACAGAAAGTCATAAAAAAGTCATCTTTCTGTTCGACAGAGCTACCGTCAGATAACATTTTCTATCAATAAAAGGATTTGTTATCATTTGTTTTAATGGCAAAGTGTTAAAGCATCAACAGTCATGCGAAGATGAATCATACATGATCTAATTCTGAATCTGAATTTGTGTTAAAAATGCTGTATGTTGCCTTTTTGTCCGAGCAATCAGTGATGCTCTTGAGGTCTCGGTGATTCAGTTTGTGAAGTGGGCCATTGTCATCAGGTTTCAGGGTTAATGTGAGGTGTGAGCTAATCCACTGGCCACTCAATAGTTCTAACAGTGCATGAAATCTCTTTTATTAGTAAACCCGGTACGTTGGTCCATATCTGAAATTGATCACTGTTCCCTCTGCCTTTCTTGTGTCATTGGCTTTGGTGAGAGGAGAATTGACAGATACCTTGTTGAAAAGCGAATACGAGACGGGCTGATAGTAACGGTCAAGTGGATTAAAAAAAAAACCTGCAGAAAGTTGCGTAGTACCTGATTGATATATCACTGCTTCGATTCAATAGCAATGGACAAATTATAGCAACAATATTTTTTCCATTGAAAATGAATAAACATAACATGCAATCAAATAACTTGGACAGCTTAAAATTAGTATTGTAGTAAGACATAATGCTTCTGTCGTAATTGTACATTAGCATAGGCATACTGTACATTACTGCTCAGTTGTGTGGAGTGGTTGTGCACATGTTGTTGCATATTTAAAGCTAAAACATGTTTAAAGTCCTCCTCCACAGGGTGTTGCATACCAGAACTTGTTTGCAATACCTGCGTTTAAAACAAAAAAGAAAATGTGACTAGCGATGCTGGGGTTGACGTGGACACGACTTGAGGAATCATGTGAGCGAAAATGTCGTCCCAAAAATGTGCCTCAACACCAAAGCTCAACTTTTGTGGTTTGCCATGACATGGATGTCTTCGAATCAATACAAACCTACGGGCTACCACAACATATTCTTGGGTGTTAACAAATCCTTCATCAGAGGATGCAATCCGTAGTTTCTTCTCATTTTCTTCTGGAGACTTCAATCAAGAGTTTGTGTTGGCAACAAACATTTTTATGTTTTTATAGCTGGGGGATACGAAAGAAAAGAGACAGACATATCCTGACTTTTAGGCCATGACACACACTCTCTCCCCATCATTAGAGCTTGTAAGCTTTGCCCACATCTTTAAAACCCCAGGCGCCCAATTTATGTCATAGGCTTTGTATAGGAAAAACAACTCCAAGCCTGTAGCTATCATCTTTATTATCTTCAGACAATGTAAATCTTCGCCATGGCCATAGAAAGCCTATTCTCACAGAAGTCAGTTTTCCAATTGCGACAAGTCAATGATTTTTTTCTCTGTAAGTGCAAATTCATGGGAAATTAATTGCCACATTATTATGTAATAATTATCAGCACTTTAGCGGATACAATTCAAGCGTTTGGATGACACTCAGGAAAAACGTACGTAATTGACATTCACCGACATCCTGCACTTGAACCAAAGCAATGTAATTCTGCAAATAGTCCCTCTGCTTGGTTTGCTTTTATTAGATAGGCTTGATCAAATCTTAACGTAACAGACATATTATTCGGGATGGGTATCGAACACTAGTACGAAAATGGTCCCAGGGTTGAATTATCAAAAGCTCGTGCATCGATAATCTGCACCCTGAACGTTTCTGTTCAGAGTCTTTGAGAAATAGCTAATTGTAAGCTAAGGTTGCGCCTTCTCAGCAGCACACGCGTACTAGCACTGATTTTGATTGGGAGGAATGTCGGCGCCATTTGACTGTCGTTGCTGGACAGCCCCGGGGCGATTGTGTTTTGCACCTGTAATGGGCAGCATGTCCACAGCTCCGCTTTGTTCAGCGGAAAGGTCGGTGCCGTTGGACAGTCTGCGGCTGGATGGATGCATGGCTTGAGGAGCCGACGATGAGAAGAAAGGAGCGTCAGCGCAGTGCATTGATGCATATGTGGAACTGGGAGTCGCGGCTTGGAATTGAAGTGGATTTACATTGGACAGGAGATGAGAGCCAATCTTTTTTTCGTTAATGGACACTGCATTTTCTTGTTGCTTTGTAGCAGACGTGTGCATATTTTCAGCATGGCGTCTTTGACTCACTGGTGAAAAGGACACTTCGATTCGCTCCTCTTCCATACTGCTTCAAACAACAAAGTGCATGCAGGAAAAGTGGTTAAGATTGTGTTTTATGCGTTGTGTTGTATTATTTTGTCATTTCTTGTTAACTGTTCTTTTGATGCCGCGGGCACCCGCAGCGGCTCCTCTTGTCGTTCGGTTGAGAGGGAAGTACATTTGTTTAGCACATTTGACAATAAAGTTGTACTTGACTTGACGTGACTTGACTTGAAAACACTCATCGGAACACACTGATATGACATGGAAGACACTTTGCCGCGGCATGAAATAAAATTGTCAATAAATGCATCTTACATTCACTCGTTTATTGTGCCCTCATTTAAAAAATGGTTTCCAATCAGACAGACTTACACTATATTCATTGTGCTGATTGCTTGTGTTGTTAATCACCTGAATTAATTTTTTCAAGGTCAGTTTGCCAAAAGTCAGAAATGCATTTAATTGAAAAAAACTTTTTTGAAGGAAGCCAGAGCCATTCGTGTTTTTAGTTTTAATTGGCTCTGTGTATTCAAACATCTGTATTTGTTTAATATAAACTTTCCCGTATCCCACCTCCTTTATTAATAGATAGCTTTTGAAAATAACTCAAAGTTGGTTGTTTTTGCTCCAATTTTAATGAGAAAAAAGGGCAGTTTGAGCTTTTTATGTGTGTTTTTGTTTCATATATAACTTCTGGCGGGGAATCTTTGCAAGTTTTTGAGTGATTGACAGTTGGCAGCGCAACAGCAAACC
Source organism: Hippocampus zosterae (assembly GCF_025434085.1). Classification (NCBI taxonomy): domain Eukaryota; kingdom Metazoa; phylum Chordata; class Actinopteri; order Syngnathiformes; family Syngnathidae; genus Hippocampus; species Hippocampus zosterae. The sequence continues at coordinate 24,717,258 of NC_067452.1, forward strand.
TGTGCAGCAAATCTCCGTGCATGTGTCTCCTCTTTCATCCGTAATCTGACACATTTCTGACGAAGATCAAGCGACTTCAGCGCCTCTCTACCTGCCCCGCCGTCTCCCCACCCCACATCCCCCCCGAGCAAATCTCTAAATCACTCTTACGCTCTCCTCCATCCGTTTAGTGATCTGGGGCTGCCTCTAAGCTAAATATGGGGCGAGACTCAGCGACACATGACAAGTTCTTCAAGCTCTGATCCGTATTCTGTAAAGAATCATCATTAGCGGGAGAAAGCATAGCTGCATTGCTCGGGTTCACATTGCTTCATCGTCTCCCTCGCCAGCTTTTTCTTATGACGAGGAGACGGCAAAGCTACAGAGGCGCCGTTCCTCCAATTACTTTCTCACTCATGTTTTCTATTAGCAATTTCTACTCCGTTTTTTAATGAGCTGACCTTAACGAGCACTGACAGCATGTCTGGCGTTTGGTCCTTCCCATCACTGTCACCGAGGTGACCTCCTCCCATGTGACAAGCCGGCGTCTAAATGAGGATGTGAGAGGCTTCTGAGCTATGTTTAACTAGCACCTGCGGAGACAGCTCAGCTTCACTTTTTTCACGATGGTTGATTGTGGCGAGATTTGGGGGTACGAGATAAAAAGCCATGTTGACAAGCTGTCGGTTTGTCTGCTTGGAAGTTGAATAGTTGCTATCAAGAGGGAGTGCGGTGGGTGGGGAGGTTTGTGTAGCTCTTGTGATGTTGCAGACAATTGCACAGTTGCAGTGCTTTGTGTCATCTATCATGCTGTTTGGAAAGACTGTGCCACTCGATTCCACTGAGAAAAAGGGAACGTGATCAGCGTGAGCTCCATCTCAACAGTGTTTAAATGAATTTAAAAAGGGTACACATCTTGTACTGCTATTCAAAGTGCATGAGGTCAAGGCAACCATGCCCTGATGATAAACCCTCAATCAGTTATCTTCAAATGGAGGAATAACAAGCCTGGTCAAGGCATTCTGTGAACATTAATATATTATTCAACTTGTCAAATTCCCAACGATGCAATAAGGCAAACAGTCGTTCGTCATTCATCTTCATTATTTAATTAGCCTGTCGACAGTCAGCAGTACTTCCATGCGTCTATGAGTCCCTCCATTGAGTGTCCACAGAGGACAAGAAGTTTCCCTCTCTCACAGTTCACTATGTTTTTTGATTCAGTCTTTGAATGGTGATTTAAAAAATGTCTGCTTCTCTTCAAAATTAATATTTCACAAGACATTCAACAGCCACTTCTCAAATGTACAGTCTGCAGTGCACTGAAAAAAAAGGTATATTTTTTTAACTGGTTGAATAGTCTCCTTACAAATTTATCTGGATCCAAATTATTCGATTTCATGCAATCACTTGAAAAAATAAAACTGACCATTTTTTTCAGTGTGCATATACAGAAGTTAATAGTTTTCAATGTTCAAATACTGAATACAATATAAATGTGAGGTGTGGAAATAAAATATAATAAAATAATCTGGATCCAGATACATTTTTTTAAGTAGACTATGCATCTACTTTAAAATGTACCTAAATCCAGATGATTCCATTGTGCGCAACCATGTGACAAAACAAAATTGAGTAAATTCACCACACCATTTTTTTTCAGTGTACCTTCACTTGGGAGGCAGAGGATTCCCTGAACTGGTACAGTGCTTCGAGTGGGCCGGTACGCAGCTTCTAATGTTAGCCTTGAGCATACCAGAACGTTTTATGACGTACCAGGACTTCACATGAGCCCACAGTAACATCTCTTGTTCTATTTCTCTCTTGCACCTGTGATACTCATTCGACTCCTTCAGTAATTCTGGTACATCAAATCAAAAAATAAATAAAACAATTATATTCTTTCTGCCTCAAGTAAGAGTGTATTTGGTGGTGTGCCATCGTTTAGACATGTCAAGGAAGCTGTAAACAGGTTACTAACGTAACATGCCCGCAACACAAATTCAATCGCTGTTTTAGGATCCTAAAATAAATCTATTATTAGTATCCAAACTAAACCGATCGACGAGTAATCCCTCGTTTAGCGCGGTTAATGGAGACCAAAACCACCCACGATAAACGAAAATCGACCAATTAATACATTAAAAAAAGTTTTTAATTATCATTATTATTATTTTTTTAAGTCCTCAAACGGTCCGCGAGAAGCTGCGAAAGTCAGCAAAACAACAACAAGATAAACGAACCGCGAAATAGCGAGGGATCACTGTACCATAGAACTTTTGCTAATGTTCCTTTTGTGTGCGTGTGAATGTGTGTGTGTTTGTTTGTGTGTATGCATACATGGTAATGAGATCATACCTCATCCTATGTGCTTTCTCAGCCTCCCTTCCTCTTCCATAAAACCCTCTTATGTATTAGATGCGTGCCCTCCATCTTGCTCATACACTTTCATACTTTTTTCGGAACCCCACTTACCTTGCTCCTTTTAGTGTGTGTGTGTGTGTGTGTGCGCGTGTGCGCGTGTGTGAATGTGAGAGCGAAATAGTGTTTGTACAGCACTGCTCCATGTGCTGTGACAGAATAAATGCTGACATCAACACTTGTTCCCTGAAGGTCACCTGAACCTTTCTTCGAGCATACTTGCTTCTGCACACACCGCACAAAAGACCGTCCTTCATACTCTACCTCTCTCTCTCTCTCTCTCTCTCTCTCTCTCTCTCTCTCTCTCTCTCTCTCTCTCTCTCTCTCTCTCTCTCTCTCTCTCTCTCTCTCTCTCTCTCTCTCTCTCTCTCTCTCTCTCTCTCTCACTCTCTCTCTCTCTCTCTCTCTATCTATCTATCTATCTATCGAAAGGTAGCGAGCTAAAATACATAGCTAGTTAGCTAGCTAGCTCGATAACATCAGAACTTGTTGAGTCCTCCATCCCACATATGTCACACCACTGCAGTTAGCAGAGTGAGAAGAAGCCTCTGGCAGAGTCGCCTGCTAATGTCACTGCAGAAGGCAGCGCGATATTTGTTTTTATTGTTCTGCTGTTGTTGTAGCTCATTATTTCATGTCCACAAACAAGCTTGACCTTTGTGACAGTTTGTAATCATCTGCGGAGCAGCACACCCACAAGGATCGTTAAAACCGCACTCTAGAGTGTCAGATAGACAGATGCGGAGGATGAAATCCATGGAAATATCTCTGAAAAATGCCGTGACTGTGCACTGGAGCATTATCGATACAGGTGTATACAGAGAAAGTTGGCAGTGAAGTGGCAACTTTTCCATTTACTGACGAGACCAAGAACATGTAGTGGTTGTTAAGGTTTGGTTGCGATTATTTGTACAGACCCAAAGGGCGATGAGCAGTGAGCAGGCATAATAAATTTGCTGATTCTCATGAATTTAAAGAGGCTACTTTACAGGGTTAATATACATAAATGCCTTCTTAGCAGGGGCGGCCCGGTAGTCCAGTGGTTAGCACGTCGGCTTCACAGTGCAGAGGTACCGGGTTCGATTCCAGCTCCGACCTCCCTGTGCGGAGTTTGCATGTTCTCCCTGGGCCTGCGTGGGTTTTCTCCGGGTGCTCCGGTTTTCTCCCACATTCCAAAAACATGCGTAGCAGGCTGATTGAACACTCAAAATTGTCCCTAGGTGTGAGTGTGAGCGTGGATGGTTGTTCGTCTCTGTGTGCCCTGTGATTGGCTGACAACCAAGTCGGTGTGTCCCCCGCCTACTGCCTGAAGACAGCTGGGATAGGCTCCAGCACCCCACGCGACCCTAGTGAGGGTTGAGCGGTTCGGAAGATGAAGATGAAGATTAAGCCTTCTTAGCAAGCCCAGTTTCACAGGACCCGTCATGCAGATTTTGCCACGTTTTTGAACTCTTCATGGACGGACATCCTCCTTTATTATCTTTTCAACCACCTTCCATTAGAGAATAACAGCAGTCCGAAGAGATAACAGATGTGACTTTCAAAAACATACACATTGTTCAGGGGCACAAGTAATTTCAAGTAATACACATTCAAGCGATGCAAATATTTTTTATAGCCAACAGCTTCACCAGCTTGCAGCATTTGTATCACAATCTGAAGCGCAACCACCACACCACCTAAACAATACAAAATATTTTGAACATCCAAATCTGTTTCCTGGAGGTCCCGGTTGTTCTTGACAAAACTATTATTTGAGATGTTTTGCTAGCAGTGTTCATGTGCTACCAATTCCAAATAGTTCAAATGTCACCATGTGATTGCTCAAGAGCTTTTGATCAGGTTTAATAAAAGTTGATTTCTTGACTTATAAGGTGTTAATTTTTTATATGATAACATCCATTCATTCATTCATCTTCCGAACCGCTTTATCCTCACTAGGGTCGTGGGGGTGCTGGAACCTATCCCAGCTGTCATCGGGAAGTAGGCGGGGGACACCCCGAATTGGTTGCCAGCCAATCGCAGGGCACACAGAACGAACAACCATGCACGCCCTCACTCATGCCTGGCGACAATTTAGAGTGATCAATCAGGCTGCCATGCATGTATATGGAATGTGGGAGAAAACCCACGCAGGCACGGGGAGAACATGCAAACTCCGCACACGGAGGCCGGAGCTGGAATTGAACCAGGTACCTCTGCACTGTGAAGTTGACGTGCTAACCACTGGACTACTGGGCCGCCTATATGATAACATTTGCCATTAAATATGGATTGTATTGCTGTGATACCAGAAAAAAAAGATAACATGATCCATTTTAAGTTTTAACATGATGCGTTTTCAAGTTAAGTCAAATTTATTTAGGGAGCCCCTAATCACAGAAAAGACTTCACATGCCCACAATTGACAAATATTAACAACATTCTCTGATCTCCCAGGAGGGCAAGGTATAACTCATAAAACCCCATCTGGGCAAAAATGTTAAACATTGAGTTAACTAAATGCAAGAGTATATAAATAAGTCTTTAGTCATGTTTGATACATTTCTCCTATCCCACCAGCATGACTGCATGAACAAATGCATTAGCCACGTGATGCCCGGAGCTTTGTAAAGGGAATTTCCTCTACATTGAGATTGCCTGAATATTGTCATAATATATTGTATGGGTGTGTGATTTGTCTGTGAGAACATACTGATATGACTGACTGACAAATAAACAAAACGACAGAATAATGTGGAATTGAATGCCTTCTGACAGAGCCCCGAGAGCATGCTTCATAGTTCGTACTGCAGCGGCAAGTGAACGACAGTAATTTCAACAAGCGGCAAATTAATACAAAACTATTACGGCTTCTAGCACCCCGGTGGCCCAGTGGTTAGCGTGTTGACCTCACAGTGCAGAGGCCATGGGTTCGATCCCGGCTCTGGCCTCCCTGTGTGGAGTTTGCATGTTCTCCCCGGGTCGGCTTGGGTTTTCTCCGGGCACTCTGGTTTCCTCCAACATTCCAAAGACATGCATGGCAGGCTGTTTGAACACTCAAAATTGTCCCTAGGTGTGAGTGTGAGCGTGCATGGTTGTTCGTCTCTGTGTGCCCTGTGAATGGCTGGCAACCAGTTCAGGGTGTCCCCCGCCTACTGCCCGGAGACGGCTGGGATAGGCTCCAGCAACCCCCGCGACCCTAGTAAGGATAAAAGCGGTTCGGAAAATGAATGAATGAATGAATGAATGAATATTACGGCTTCTGATAGGCCCTTGCGCTGCACAGAATTGCCTACGGGTTGGTCATCTCATGACAAGAATACAAATTGATTGATGGAAAAATTAACATTTTTATATATTTACTTTTTATTTATATACTGTATATACCTGTATATATAAAATTAAATAAACATGTTTATTTTTACTTACTTCCGTAACTGGGCCCCAGCACAGTTAAGCCCGTTGGTAAAGGTGGGCCTTCTAATAAGGTCATTAACTCGCATTAACTCGGGAACAGCAAGGATACTGCGCAGAACCCTCAAGCTTCGTAGCCTCTGGTAGAGGACCCGAGCTGAATGGGGGAAGGACACCACCCGAGGGGTGACAGGGGGATTTAAATTATATATATATATATATTGCTGTAAAACACTGTATGTTAAATTGTACAATTGTTAAAATGTACAGCACTTTGTATGCAGCGATGGCTGTTTGAAAGTGCTCTCTAAATACTGTTGACTTGACTTGACTTGTCATAAAAAATGAGAAGGTGATCATTTTTTTTCTTTCAATTTTCCATCACCACTTTTGCCTGCCAATGAGTAGGAAGTCAACAAGCAAAATGAGCTGTTTTGCACCTCCACGTTTACCTGTTGAACAATAGGAGGAAAATCAACAACAATTGAAGGAATACAAAGCTTTACATTATTTTTCTCAGTTTGGTAGCTCCATGCTTGACTGCCAAACAATAAAAGAAGAACTTGGAACAAATACAAAGATTTTTTTCCCCCAGTTTTGAGGCCTCTACAATTGCATATGCAAAACTGAAAAATATAGAATGACATGAGAATCTTCATGGAAACTCACACATATCCCACGTGTGTAGCTTTGGCTACATTTACAAATGGAAGGCAGCTAATTGTCAGTGATTGAGTTTGCAACAAAGCAGCCACTTGGCTTGAATCTGGCAGAACATTATGTGACCAAACCAAGAGGTGAGCCATGTTGTCTGCTTGGCAAGCCCATGGGCGCTTTGACATCAATTACAGTTGACAGCAGGTGGCAGTGCTACATCAAATGTCATCCCATAAATTGCTATTTGAATTGATTTGGTTGCCATGATGAAACTCACCATGGGGTTGCTAAAATGTAAAAAAACAAACAAACAAACATGAACAGCTTGCTCAAAGGCACAGTTATTTGTTAGTCAGCAAATAGAAGCTTTAATTGAGTGTTTTCACTTCACACACAGACCCAACTCCTGGTATAGAAGCAATTATAAAGTTCATTTGCCAACACACCGTATGTCTCAGAGCAGGATTTTCCAATAAGCTCATCTAGTGTCATAAGTCACGCTCACGATTACTCGGTTCTAAATAAAAAAGAAATAATATAAATCTTAAGAGTCTGTAATAAAATGTCCCTTCAACTAACGCATGTCTGATTATGGCTGTAAAAGACTCTTTAATCCTTGACACTTAACATCAGTTACGATTTCTTTGAGGCTGATAGAAAGTCAGAGCCTGGTTGCCCCTAAGAGCATATCTTCTTCCGTCGGGGGAGTATCCTTTGTCAGTCCGAGGCCTATGAGGCTTTCTGGTAAGAGAAGGTCTGCCTGCCTTGCAGGATAGTCGCCGCTGGGCGCCGAGCGCGGCTTCTGCGAGGTCGGTCCACTCTTGACATTGATCGTCCCTCAGCTAAGTCCTCTGTTCACTATCAATTTGACAACAGGCTTTTAATATGCGGTTAACGGGCCCGGTAGCGATCACAAATGAAATCACAATTTACCCAGACATTTTCAGAGACTTTTATTTTAAGCACAACATAAAGACACCATTCTCACGTTTCTTACAATACTGCCACTAAAGTTTTTACAAGGCGATTTGCAGGTGAAAGTTCTGATGTTAGGTAACTGTGCAGCTGATTTTAAATGACAAGGAGAGAACAAAGTAAGTCAGACTTGTTTAACACAAAAGTGGAAAATTATGCGGCGTGTATTGTTTTGGGAGTCCAATTTATGTGATAAGCGTTTCAACTTATTTTTAAACTACTGAATTCAAAGGGGAATAACTCACTGTCAAGATCTTTTTGTTCCGCACTCCTGTAAAATAAAGTCATATTCAAAGGGTGTGAAAATTCTGCGATGTGCTTTTATATAAAGCAGCTTCTTGTCTGTCTTTCAAAGCAAGCAAATGAAATGTTAAAAACGGATAAACAGATTTTGCAGGTGTGACTGGATGCAAAAATCCCTACTTTAGAGTTCAGAAGCCATCTGTGTCGTGTCCCCCCCCCCCCCCTACCATCTGTCCCCTGTTGTTCTTAAGGAACCACATCCGTGCATTCATGTTTGGGTAGGCAGACTGAACCGGGTTTAGGGAGTTGTGCAGCGGGGCAGATGAGCAGTGTGCTATCGGTGTTGTTGCCGCTGTCGCTTGAATTTGTTCTCTTCTCTCTTTTCTGTCTGCCCCCTCTCAAACGCTGGACTGTCTAGCGGCATTCGTTAATCTCACTGAAAACAGCAACAGAAAGGAACTCAGACTCTGAAGCTTTTCAGAAAAAACTGATTTGACACTATGACGCACACCTGTACATGGGGACCATCGTGGGTGGCCAACCTATCGAACAGAAGGGGGTTAACAAAAACTATTTTCTTATGTTAAATGGCGCCTTCATTTTCTTTTTTTTTCCCTGCACATCAAACAGAGACTGATGAGGAAATGTCCACACCACAACGTGCATAAGGTACACATTGATCATTTAAATTGGCCAACTGACATTTTGGAAATATATATATTGCACTCTTTAGGATTGGATTCTATTGTATGAACTAAATGCCTCTTGTTAGATCTTGAATAGAATAACTGTAATATTTAAAAATGTGTATTCATACAGGGAGATAACTTTTGTCTCTTTTTATAAAAAAATACATTTGGTTTGGTTGCACACAACGGTAGCTACATCATATAAAATATGATTGATGACAATCTCAGCTCATAACAGTTTACAAAATATCGAGTGACAGTTTAAATGAATCTTGCCATGTTTGCACTTGCACAGTGTGGCACCAAAAAAGCTCCCTCCTCGGCTAATATCAAGAGCTGATCAAATGCTTGAAATGGAATCGAGAGAAGTGGGCATTTGGAAAGAGAAATATTTGTTTCTGTTTCTTTCTATTCTGAATCTCCTTAGGCATGACAACTTCAGTTTTTCAGTATTTCACTTGTTCAACGTGATCAAATGCAGGGGTGTGCACTGTGGGAAACTTGCTTTTAATTTCTTGCTGCAAATAACAGGAATTTAACGAAATTACAGTCAGGTGCCTTAATAAGCACAACAGTTTCAAATCAGGATTTATAGTGGTACCCCGTCCATCTGGTTTGTCATACATGACCTACATAGCCAAGGTATGTCATATTGCTCTGCGTTTTATCCTCTGACAGTACCCCCCCCCCCCACCTCATCACTCTGTGACCCAACCTGTCGGATGGATGTGAGCCATTCCAGTGCATTTGGCAATGTTTGGCACCGCTGACCCCCGATTCACCTTGCAGATCCTCCCGGGGGTGGTTTGGAGGGGGTGTTGGGCGGATTGCCTTTCCAGCTGACACCCACAAGGAAGGGAGAAGGTGGTGTCAGGAGAAGCAGAGGCAGTGTGAAAAGCTCTCGAGATGACCTGAGGACAAAACACTTTTAGAAACATTGACACAAAGTGACAGAGGCAATTTATTAAAAATACACAGATGGCTTTTAAAGTGGAAAAAGGGTCTCATATGAACAATACATGGTGGTGACATATTGTAAGCAATCATAAAACGCTGACATCTACCAAGTTGCCGCATTTCTGTTTAAAATGGGAGCTTTAGTTCAATTAAGGTTGCGAAATACTGATCTTGCACACAAAAGAACACGGTGGTGAAAGGAATGCTGTCAGAGTAACAACAAAACTAGAAATTAGGAGAACGTTCAGAAAGCCATGAGGCAGTGTTTCATTTTGCGACAAGCAAACGATTATTATCTGGCTCAATGGCATTTGCATTGTTTGAAAGAATATTTTGACTCTCACAGCCTGACGTTTGAACAGAGATTCTGAATGTTTAGATGATGGATGTCATTCCAAAAGCTTCCAACAAAATAAACCAGGCCACCTTGAGGACAAAATGCCTCTGTTGGCCTGCCTGTAAATATTCAAGCAACAAGACACTTTGCATTTGAGTCCATGTTTATTGATCATCATGTCATCGGGCTTTCGGCCTCAGGGATCAATGCCTTTTCTTGCCTAATCTCGCTAATCATGGTAATTTTTGTCTATCAACTCAAGCAAAGCTGTTCAGTGTTGCTTCCTACGGCTGGGGGTGAATCTTTTCTTTTCGTTTTTTTTTTTCCATGATGAGAGAGAACACCGTGGAAACTCAGACTAGAACCAAGGACAGAGCCAGATGAAAACACGTTCGATGTCACCGCCATTTATATGCTCAATGCCTTCTGTTTGGTGGAAAATAATCAATTAATAATAAACACAAGATGACTTATACATGGGCTGTTGGAGGTGAAAGTAAAATGTTTGTTAACCAGACAAATAACTACCGGTACTTACAGAGCATCATTGCATTTCGCCCACAAGCGAAGGGCAAAAAAAAAAAAAAAAAATCCAAACAAACAAAAACCTTGGTACTTGTATTATCGAGGAATGCATTACATTAGCAAAGTTATATGCTTTAGCCTTTCTATTGCTCCAAGTGATTTTTTTAAGAATGCTTTTTTTCATTGCTTTATTTTTTTTAACATGTTATTTTCTCTTTGTCTAAATTTGTCAGTTTGGTGATGAATGCAGCTTTCTTTTTATTGTAACACCATAACTTTTTTTGGGGGGGGGGGGTCAGGGGGGATACAAAAGCAATTCAAGTTGGAACAACTTTAAAATGTAAACGACTGAGATTTATGACAACAGTCTTACTTAGCAAATCAAAGAAGTTGTTTTATCCAAAACAATTTGCGGAGTGTTTTTGACTTATTTTTAAGTTGGGGATGAGGGGGCAATACAATACACACTTAGTTCTGTAAACTCTTAATACTTTATTGAAGATGCGGAAAGCCAATTTTCACATTAGCCAAAACTTGAAATAATTTGTTGAATTGCCCAATTAAGCATTTTATCGAAATTTGTCATCTTGAAGTTGTGTTCATTGAACTTTATGATTAAAACATTCTTTTTTTTTTTTTTTTTACAGTTTCCAACAGCCAGCCGATATTTGTCACACCACTGACCAAACCGACCAAGAGTATAACATTCAACTAAGACTCAATAGCAAAAAGTGAAGTCTTCATTGGTACAGTTGTTGAGACTGGTTGTTCCTTTATGTATCAGTTGCTATACAGTTGCGGTGCGGTTGCTGCGGTCCTTTTAAGCCTTGGTCCTTGATTATGTCACCTTCATTTTGTCGTATAGCCTGATTTTCTGTGTGCCCTGCGATTGGCTGGCAACCGATTCAGGGTGTCCCCCGCCTACTGCCCGAAGACAGCTGGGATAGGCTCCAACACCCCCCGCGACCCTAGTGAGGATCAAGCGGCTCGGAAGATGAATGAATGAATGAATGTACATAAGGTCAGGTTATTCAGTGACATGTGGTTACTGGTCAGTACGTCAAGCTTTCTTTGAGTCTGAATGTCAGCTTTCTTCCATGTCTTTTATGTCCAGCCCAGCTCTCTGTACTTACTTTGTATTTTCGTCCATCAAGACTTTTACTTTTCAACTTCCGTGTCATGTCTGCTTCTGGGTCCAATATCTGCCACCCACATGATAACAGCACTGCTTTAAAAGTGATGCTTTAAATGTGTTCCTTAATGATTGCTATTAACCTGTCCATTAGCATCAGAAAGTGCACCTCCTCCTGAATGGCTAATTATTTTTGAGGTTGAGTTAGTGCTGTTTGGACTGCCCTTTTCGTGATGACTAGCTGGGGTTTTGTACTATGTATGAGGGTCCTCTGTGCTGCAGAGGATCAACATGACACATCAGGGACATGCAACTGCTAAAAGCTGCCCCCCACTGAACCCTTAGCTCTGGGTAAGCAATAAATACACAGCTTTAATCACAAAGGACAATAAAGTGGGAGTATGTACTCATGCGACATTATAACAACCATGCTGTGAGACTTTGAAAGTTGAACTAACACGATTTTATTAGGGCACACCGGGACACAGGCACAATAAGGTACGTAGGTCAGAAGAATCACGGTACACACTTTTATCATCAGTACAGATTGTTGCTGTTCGTCTGTGAAATTCCATTAAGACATTCTCGACCAATTATCATTATGAAATTAATTCACAAGCAAACAATCAAAACCAGGCAGGTATTTGATGCAAAGCTGTCAACCCTGTTTCCATTTAGAGATTAAAGCTCAGGAAGCACTCTCAACACAGTTGACAGTAACAAGCAGCCCCGACCTTTTGACCATCATTGCTTTAAAGTAATCTAAATAACAGATGTAGAGGGTGTCCTGGAATACAAATTGCACCAAACCTCTGTATTACAACATTGAGTAAAAACCGAGCTATGGTTTACTTTCACACTGTCGTATCATTCAGAGGTGAAGTAATTCATTTCCAACTATACAGCGGTGCCTTGGCAAACACATTTGATTTGTTCCTCGACCACATTCGTTCCTCAAAATGCTTGTATCACAAATCATCTTTGCACATTGAAATGAATGGAAATGCCAGTAATTTAGCTTGGGGAATGGCAACTGAAAATGTTGAAAGAGCCAAATTGAACCAAAAAAACAACAACAAACAAATGTGTCTGGAGCCACGACAAATTAAAAGCCTCGAAAGAAGGCAACACAGGCTGTATGTATCTATATTAGCTATATTAGCATACCATCCAAACGACAAATACACAATGAGTCTTCTCGATTATTATTTTTTTCCCTGCAGTGCATCCTTTAGAGCAGGGGGGCCCAACCTTTTTTGACCAAAGCTCTATTTTTCGATCAACCAGCCTCTCGCTATCGACCTCTGACCACACACGCACGCATACGGACGCACTTACACACACATGCTTTTATGAGCAACAGCCATAACGGCGGCTAATATGAACGAGGCACTATTGCAGCTAACTTTCGTAGCTGACGTGTACCGTTTTGAAATACTTCTCTCGGTCCTTCCGGATTGCCATTCTTTGCCAGTTCCCTCTGTGAATTGGACATGAAACGCCGTTTCTTCTTACAACAGCCACCTGCCTGGCATCCCACCCTGTTAATAGAAACATGTCTCGCAGGCTATGACACAAATCTTCGTTGAGAGAAATGTTAAAATGTAATATTTATTCAACATATTTTTACATCATTGGAAAATGTTAATAATGTTTGTCCTCCTACAGAAACCATAATCCCCCCCAAAAATTCACCCCCCCTTTTTCCATTTTCAAACATTTTAAAAAGCTCCAGGGAGCCACTAGGCGGTGCTAAAGAGCCGCTTGCGGCTCCGGAGCCGTGTGTTACCGACCCTCTATATAGCTTGACAGATTCTTTATTCATCCGTGAAGGAAATTGTCACTTGTCACAGCAGCAATATTACAAATTGCACCAATCAAAGAGCAATTATCAAAAAGAAAAATAATGAAAAAAAACCCTATAGTATGTAGTCTACATTTTTGGTGTAACTATTATCCCATTCACCATTGTTTTAGCAGCAAGAAAGCAATGACGATGTCACGTTCCGTATTTGGCAGCAGAGGGCAGGCGTTCTTGCTTGCCGCGTGCACACCTGCCACCCATTTGTTGGTGATTGCACCTGTTATATTTAGGCGCTCCGGCAGTCGACTCACTGCCGGAGTATTCCACGCTGTGCCATTGCTATTGCCTAGTCCTTCTTGGTTAAAACATTGCCTTAAAGACTATTGACAATTGTTGTTTTCCTAGATATCCTCTCGTGAGTGATCATAGTATTTTGCCTAAACTTTCTCCTTGCCGTTTTTTTCGCAAGCTTTTTCTCTTGCCTCATTACAATTATTTCCTGGTTCTCTTTTTGACCAGCGTTTTCCGTTGTCCTTTTAGATGGGGATTTTATGTTGTAATAAATATCATTTTCGTGACAAAGTTCCTTTCTGTGTCTGCTATTTCGGTGATCCACTTATCTCCAGTTTGTTGCGCACAAAGCGATTACTCTGTCGCTTCGGGCACAACGTGACAGACGATGTCACTTGCTTTTGTGAGTTAAGACGCACAGCAGTAGCCATTGCACCAGGACCAAGTTAGCCGCCCAACGCATTTAGCCAATGCAGAGCATTGCTGCCTGGATTTGCTTATATCTCAGTTAAGATGCAACTCTTGCAGGGAATTTCTCAAACATTACAAAAAAAAAACGTTTTGTTGAGTTCTTGAGGTTTGACTAAGATCAAAGTTGAATTATTATGCACTGTTTTTATTTTTCACGGCTCAGTCATTGACTCTGCATCATCTCTTCAGCTGCGAGTGAAATATTTCTTTTAGCCTCTGTGGAAGGTCAGAAAAACAATTAACCCAGCTCTGTGTGACTCAACAGAAGAAGTGAGACAAACAGTCTTACTTACTAAGACTGTCTTAGTATTTAGAGCACACAGGAATGCACGCTCACATGTGGACAGATGAAAGAATAAGATCACATTTGAATGGCTCACTTAATGAAACTGTTGTTTTACCACCAATTCCAATTGATGGACATAAAATGGCATTAATTTGTTTACTATTGATATATCTTCACTCCATTTTTAAAAACAGTAAGATTCGAGGAGCTCGAACTTCCTTACCTATACACACACGTTTTGTCTTTCCTTCTATTGCCTTTCATCCCGTCAAGTTTTTCATGAAGCAGCTGTTGTTTCAGCTTTATGCTTGCCCGTCACCCATCTGCTCCACAGTGTCCGACCGTTTCAATTAAAGAGAAAGCCACCCATGTGTTGAGAGGGCTTTAATTGCTTTGGTATTTCCAGTCCAAGTGTGAACCACCTGGATACATTTTCATAAGTGATTTCCTGCTGTGTTCTTTAGTCTTTCAACCATATCTATTTTTTTCCTCACAAAAAGCTTCTTTCAACACAAAATGGTAGCCTGGTCATACACCGCACATCTTTCTTCGAACATCATGTTCACTTCATCAATTGTGCAGCACTTTTAACTTCATTTTGGGGTTTGTATGCGTGTTTTAAGTGTTTCGCTGCATACAAAGTACTGTACATGGAGCAATTTAACATGCACAATAAACAGTAAGACAAATCTGTAATAAAGGCAGTAGAAAGCCCCAAACAGTAAAACCAAGAACCAACCTAAGTCATGCTGAGTCGAATGCCAAAAAACACAAGTGAGTTTTGAGGAGGGTTTTGAAGATGGGCAGCGAGGAGGCTTGCCGAATGTTCAGTGAGAGGTCATTCCAGAGAGAGGGACCAGCAACAGAAAAGGCTCGATCCCCTCTGAACCTCAGTTTAGTTCTTGGTACTTCTAATAATGTCTGGTCCGCAGACCTGAGGCGCCAGGCAGGTGTGTAGGGGCGGATGAGGTCAGAGAGGTAAGGTGGCGCGAGATTATTCAGAAATTTGAAAATAAATAAGTGGATCTTGAAAAAAACTCTAAAATGAATGGGGAGCCAGTGAAGGGATGCCAGAGTAATAATAATAATAATAATAATACATTTTATTTGTGGGCGCCTTTCTAGAAACTCAAGGACACCTTACAACAAGCAGTTAAAATCACGAGTACAATGTTAAAAACTACATCAAATAAGATAAGAAAAAATACAACAAAAATAAATAAATAAAATAATGGCTTTATGGTCTGAGTGAATAGAGTAGGAGTTATGTGCTCCCTCTTACGAGTACCAGTCAAGAGTCAAGAGGCGAGCAGCGGCATTCTGGACCAGCTGAAGGCGCTTAATGGAGGACTGGCTGACTCCAAAGTACAGGGCATTACAGTAATTGAGCTGGGACGTGACAAAGGCATGAATTACTGTCTCAAAGTGTTCATGTTAGAGGAGAGGCTTTATTTTGGCCAGCTATCTAAGGTGAAAGAAGCTGGATTTAACAACGGCACCAATTTGCCGATCAAGTTTGAAATCACTGTCCAGTTTAAGGCCCAAGTTTGAGACTGTTGACTTAAGATAAGGAGACAGGTTCAATAAAAATATATTACAATACACTATAGTATCTATGGAGCCGCAAAATATTGTTTGCGTATAAGTAAATCAGAGGTTTCAGTTTGTCTTTTGCAGCCCATTGGGCACACGGGGAGACATTAACTGTAATTGGTTCCGAATTGTTCTGTTCATTGGTGTTCAGTTGTGTCTCTCTTTATGCGGCAGCTCGAATTGGCCTCGCATGCAGTTTGTGTTTTCAAAGTTTGTGCAATGACCAGCCACATCATTTCGCCAAAATGCGACGGCCAATCACAATCCAAACAATCCAGCTCTTTGAAACACATTGGGCTTGTCTTTGGCGCACGTAAATCCTCATTTTATGCATCGGAGAGCCTGCACTGATACAAACACAGCATGGTGAGTTAATGTATTGTTTCGGCCTCGATTTAATGAATAAGTGGCTCATTTGGAATTACTGAACAGATTGCAATTCAGAAACATCATAAAGAAACGTTTGCGCTTCCACCTCTTTGGCGACACTTAGTTGTGGGCATGCACCCTGAAGATGAAAGCAAACGCCATCAAAGGTGGCGCAAATACATCCCCAATCAAATTGTACAGTATCACTCTTGTGAGAAATCAATTCCCTTGGTACTTTCAAACACTGATTAGTTATTCGTCAAAAATTCAAAAAAATAACAAATGCAACAAAGACAAATATTTTTTGTAAAAAAAATAAAAATGCAAAGAGTTCTTAAACTCAGCAGCAAACGTTAAATCAACTTGTGGATCACAATGACAACCATTTGAGCACATAATGTACAAATGAACATATGTATCTGATTGACAACTGAAAATCGAGTGGGGTGTGCCTCAGTGCATTCATTTTTAAGATTTCGTAGCCTCAGTTTATACACTTGGTGATTTATTTATTTTTTTGGCTTGTTAATACCCTTCTCTGTGGTGTTTCAAATTTCTTAGCCATTTTATTGAAACCTGTTCATGATTTACAATAATCAATTTCAAAGCGGCTGGAAGGTCATACTGTTACCAGACACAAGTAGATAAGCAAATTTGTTGTGTGACTAGTGATAAGTGTTTATATAGCATGAAATATACAGCCACAACCTATGTGGCGTGTGATTTCTCCATATTCAAGCCTTGCTCAGTTTTACCTTGGTCTATCGCAGTATCCTTGAAAGGATATGTGTGGAAGGGACTGCTGAGTCTACGAGGCTCAAAGGTGCATTTGTTTTCTCCTTGCAGACCCGTCCCATTCTTGAGAAGGTCCCTCAGGTTTGTCACGTTCTGTCA
This sequence comes from Hippocampus zosterae, assembly GCF_025434085.1. Lineage (NCBI taxonomy): Eukaryota > Metazoa > Chordata > Actinopteri > Syngnathiformes > Syngnathidae > Hippocampus > Hippocampus zosterae. The sequence goes on from NC_067452.1 coordinate 24,734,277, forward strand.
AGGCTGGAACGTGGACATTGGGCAGCTTTGGAGACGTTTGTGGGGAGCCATCCACAGTTGGCATCAATGCCACGGGGAGGCGTGAGAGTGTCGGGCACATCTTGCAACTCTCTGTTTACAATATTAGTTGTCGTTCAGCAAGTAATTACGTACTCATACTAATATGAAAATTTGCAAGAGAGGGCTTTATTCCCTTGTGGCCGTAATTGCCCCTAGGTGTGAGTGTGAGCGCGGATGGTTGTTCGTCTCTGTGTGGCCTGTGATAAGCTGGCAACCGGTTCAGGGTGTCCCCCGCCTACGGCCCGAAGACAGCTAGGATAGTCTCCAGCACCCCCCGCTACCCTTGTGAGGAAAAAAATGATGGGAAAATGGATGGATGGATGAAAATCAAGCCTTTTTCTCTGCTTTCCCAATGTGTGTGCGTGTCCACTTCGTGCACCACAGCCCACTAGGCTGTCAACTCTCAACCCCCCAAATGTTCTGTGACCCGTAAAAATGTATGCTACTTCGCCATGCATCTCATGTATGTGCCCGTAGCTTTATATGTTAAACAGGAAAACATAGAAAAGTAATTCACTTCAAGCCTTTGATGGCTGGACTATAATCCATTCGCGTGTTGTAGCAACGGCGTACTCTAAAGCGACCACACCATCCTATAGCTCCTGTACACAGGCTGGCTGACACTGCTTACTTCTTCCCCTCACTCTTCCGCCTCCCATGGCTGACAATGAGGCACTTTAAAGCAGCCACGCCAGCAAACTATCCAAAGGGACGATGCATTTACATGATGCTGGTATCATTAGCTAGCTAAAAGCCTGTCGCAATTGCACCGGATAAACGCTGAAGCGAACAAAGGCGTACAAATCCCTATATAGCAGGTGACTCATGTAGATATGAGTAAGTGGAATAATCTGTCCACATGCATTATCATATGTGCAAGTTAATGCACGTTTCGGTGGATTTGCTTTAAACTCTTCCGACCTGTAATTTGCAGGTCTCGGCACAATTACAACAATAACCTTTTATAAAAGTAGGAATGAACACTGCACACATTAAACATCGTTTTTTTTTTTACTCAGTGGTGCAGCTATTTATTTGAACCGCCCACTTCCGATTTACACATTCAATTCTTTCATGGAGAAGTGAGTTTCAGTAGAAAGCCATTACCAAGAAGCGCATGCTGCCTGCAGGGGCAACATCTCTGTTATTATTTCTCAAACACGTCAAACACCACAGGGGAAATGTATTTTTTCTTTTCTTTACAAGTATCATAGTCACCAAATACAGGCCACACATAGTGAATGATTAGAAGTGAAGATAATATGGTGCAGAATGTGCCATGTTAAATTCAAACAAGCTATTCAGTTCACTTCAAAGCTTTGATCTGGGATTCCAATCACCCACCACAACTTCACACCAATTACAAATTGATTTATTTTAACATTTGTGTATGAATGTGTGTGTATAGAATAGCAGCAACAGCAACTTTACCTAAACACAAATAAATATGCAAAATGTACATGAAATTTACATTTGAAACTGCAGAGGTGGTTTTAGTATTTTCCCACAGTGCATTCACCATGAAATGTTTTAATTATTATTATCACTATTTATTCATTCATTCATTCATCTTCCTAACCGCTTGATCCTCACTAGGGTCGCGGGGGGTGCTGGAGCCTATCCCAGCTGTCTCCGGGCAGTAGGCGGGGGACACCCTGAATCGGTTGCCAGCCAATCGCAGGGCACACAGAGACGAACAACCATCTACGCTCACACTCACACCTAGGGACAATTTAGAGCGTTCAATCAGCCTGCCACGCATGTTTTTGGAATGTGGGAGGAAACCGGAGCACCCGGAGAAAACCCACGCAGGCCCGGGGAGAACATGCAAACTCCACACAGGGAGGCCGGAGCTGGAATCGAACCCGGTACCTCTGCACTGTGAAGCCGACGTGCTAACCACTGGACTACCGGGCCTCCCATTTATTTATTTATTTTTTAGATTTAGCCTGCTTCAGGTAAAAGCAAATGCCATTTACACTTTCTCTCCGACTTTCTGTCTCTTACTCATCAAGACAAAAACGGCCACATTTCGTCAACAGGCAACAGGCATAGGACATGCTAACCGACTTCTATGCTGTGATTGTTTCATTTCTTCATATTTTTCTTCGTATTTCTTAACAGGCTCGATATAGCTGTTAACCTGTTCCCTCGGCCTCATCCCGCACTGATGAAAACAAAAATGGAGCGATTTCCACTGATATTTTTACACAACATGCATTCTAATTCATCTAGTGTTGCATACATGCAGACATATCTAGCCAAGGAGAAAAAGTTTGAAACATCTAAGAAAAAAAAAGTTCCTTCTGTCTTTCACATTGAGTAAACACAACTCATGTTTTACAGTGTGGATGAAGAGTGAAACTGGTGCCCACTGTGTTGAAATTCCACAGCAGTTGGAATTTAGAGAACTGTAATGCCAGAGTTATGTGCACCCAGCGCTTCCAAATTTTACAAAAGTACAACATACATGCATAGAGACATTCTCTGTAATCCATCCATCCCTTTTCTAATCCGCTTATCCTCACGAGGGTCGCTCACGTGCTGGAGCCTATACCAGCTGTCTTTGGGCAGGAGGCGGCGGACACCCCGAACATGGTTGCCAGGCAATCGCAGGGCTCACATAGACAAACAACCATTCGCACTCATGAACATACCAAGGGGATAATTTAGAGTGTTCCATCAATGTTCATTATATATTTTTTGGAATGTGGAAGAAAACCCACGTAGGGATGGAAAGAATATGCAAACTCCACCCAGGAAGGCCTGAGCCAGAATCGAACCCTGCATTTCTGCACTATGACGTGGACGTGCTAACCAATCGATCACCGTGATGCCGTTCTCTGTAATAATTATAATAATATTCAAGTTTTGCCTGCACTGCTGAGGTGGCAAGACGAGTTCATCAGAATCAGAATCAGAATCAGAATCAGAATCATCTTTATTGGCCAAGTATGTAGAACACACAAGGAATTTGTCTCCGGTATAACACGCTGCACTAGTATCATCGTAAACAACAAAATTCACACCACAAAAAATACATTCATTCATTCATTCATTCATTCATTCATCTTCCGAACCGCTTGATCCTCACTAGGGTCGCAGGGGGTGCTGGAGCCTATCCCAGCTGTCCCAGCAGTAGGCGGGGGACACCCTGAATCGGTTGCCAGCCAATTGCAGGGCACACAGAGACAAACAACCATCCGCGCTCACACTCACACCGAGGGACAATTTAGAGTGTTCAATCAGCCTGCCATGCATGTTTTTGGGAATGTGGGAGGAAACCGGAGTACCCAGAGAACATGCAAACTCCACACAGGGAGGCCGGAGCTGGAATCGAACCCGGTACCTCTGCACTGTGAAGCCGAAGTGCTAACCACTGGACTACCGGGCCGCCTACATTCTAACATTCTTCTGTAAATTAAAAGCATCAGATGTTGCCGCACAACATGCTATGCGGGTTGAATCGCGGCCCACTGGAAACAGAGTCCTCTGTTTTATATTTTTGTCACTTTACGTGGTGAGAAAAGGGGGAGACATCATCATTCGCACCATCTGCACCCATGGGTTACAGCGTTGCAACTAATTGGATTGGATTGAATTGGATAAAACTTTATTGTCAAATGTACTGTATGTGTAACTTGAATGACATTTTTGCTCCTGACGTATTCTTTAATCTGAAATAATGAAGTAGTTGCACTTTATAACCCGTTGCTGATGCACAACTGTTCCAGAAAATGTGCTTGAGCATTTTGGAGGAACTATAAATTATGGCCCATGCGGCCTGTGGAGAAGAGTGACGATCGAACTGGAAGAATGAATAGGAGAGCAGAAAGAGCATCTTACTTAATGGTGCCGTGGGCGGCGAGTTATTTCAATCAGGCTCTGTGCCTTCTTCCAGGGTAACGTAGGCATGCTAGATTAACTGAGAAGCGATGGGGGGGTAAGAGGCAAAAGAAATAATTAGCCCTGGCCAGTGGCATACCTTCTTCCTGTGAAAAGAGATGCAACTCTCATTCTGACCCTCTCGGCGGCTCAGCATGAAGAAACACAGCAGAGCTTTGAGAGAGAGCGCTCCTCCCTCGTCTTCCACGGCTGGAGCCAGTAATCTGACAGCCGTGTCTGTTAATCACATCTCCAAGCCCATTCTTGATGCTGAAAGGAGAAGAACGCACCTCTCTCTGGCTGCTTTTTCCCTTTTCTTATCAAGTAAATTTCATCAGGATGAAACAGGACAAAGTGCCTGGAAAACAGACATGAAGACACTATATTTAGTAGAGTAGCCTTAATGTGAACGGCTTTACTACGTAGATGCGAAATTGATGTAATCCTCTTATGGTTCTCGTTATGACTTGTGAAGGATTGATACGAATAGGAACATTTCTCAATCTAAATCTACGCGATGCAGGACGATTCAGAGATCGTGCGTTAAAATTAGATGTTGGAGGTGAAATGGTTTGGAATCTTGATTGTTGTTTTTCCAACCAGGTAATTGTGATTGCCGTTGCTGACAAAATCAGCGTAAAATAGAAGTGAAACAGAGAACAAGCTTGACTGCCTTCCACTGGAAATGGATCATGCCAGTTTTCAACCAAGGCTTTTACAGTTTGAGCCCTGCGAGTCCCAGGGACTCGCTCATCAGAAAAGAATGAGTCCCATTATGTATTTAGAGAGTCCCAAATTTTAATTCTGAAATGGTCTACTTATTCAATTGCATATGATAACAACACAAACAACAACAATATACATTGATAATAGGTTTATTTCTTATCAACAAATGCTGCAAAAATTTTAAGATTTTTGCAGCATTTAAGCATTTATGATACAAAATTTGCTGAGAAATAGGTTCTTATTTCATCCTATGGTTCAGTCTTTGAGTTCATACTTTCGCAACACTTGTTTTTTTTTTACTGAACACGAGATCAAAACAACAACGGCGGCGATTCAAACTGCGTTCGTTGCTGGAAAAAAGATTTACCGTAATTTTATTTTTGTTTTTTTACTAAGAAATTTCCCTGCGTCTTAAAAACGCCCATTATTTGGAACTGCGCGTCTGGCGGGAAAATTATGCGTCTAGGACGCGGGACGTAGAGGTAACGAGATGGCTGTACAGTCACAACGACAGAGAAACACATAAGCATTGGCATAGCCTCAGTGGTGAAACTGGGTGAAACTAAAGCTGCCCTGGGCATGAAATGGCGGTTTGGGGAGGTGTGTAATTTCAATTGAGGAAATAAATACACATTTGTTGTCATCAGATTCGTAGTTTTAGTGCTCAATTAAAAAACACTCACAAAAAAACCACAACAGCATTTCAGAGGCACAATTTTGACTCAAGGCCCTTTCCATTGCTTTTTGTAGTGGTAGCTCCTGAGCAATGTTGAGGACGCCGATGTGCAAGGCATGGCGTCAAAAACAAGGCAATACAAGAAACTTGTTGAATCATTTGAACATGTTGGACCCGAGTGATGTAGTGGAAAGCATGGCAATGCTCGCTACTTGCACGGCCTGCCTGTAAACCTTGGCAGACACCAGGAACCTAACTACTACACGACACGGTTGGTGGAGCCCTTTGATTCCCCGTGAAGGCATTTCCATGGATATTTTGGAGAAGGGAGAGATTCAGGATACAGCCTTGCTTGATCAGGTGTCAATCGCAGAACTGAAATATCCAGACAACCATTCACTCAGTTTCACATCTATGACTAAATTAGAAATCCTCAATGAACCTCACATACTGTGGAAGTATTTCAGGAAGGAGATACAGAGTTAAAAAAATAAACAAGTATATTTAGATTGAGTGCGTGCGTGTGTGTGTGTGTGTGTGTGTGTGTGTGTGTGTGTGTGTGTGTGTCTGTGTGTGTGTGTGTGTGTGTGTGTGTGTGTGTGTGTGTGTGCGTGCGTGCGTGCGTGCGTGCGTGCGTGCGTGCGTGTGTGTGTGTGTGCGCGCGTGTGATATATATCCTGTTGCACAATAATACGTTTCCTCGTTTTTTGGCACTTGTACAAAAGGGGTCCATACAGTTAGTTCTGTTGTAGGTGAGCCAGTCGGGCATCTGTTATAGCAGGGGTGGACAATTATTTTCCCTGGGGGGCCAAATGAGAAGCAGAAAATATTGTGGAGGGCCGGGCCAAAAGTGAGAAATCTACTCTTGATTTAGATTTTATTACTACGTTGAAATAAGTTAATGACATTGTTTACAGAAGCTGATAAGAGTATGTATTATTTCTCGATAATGTAAGTGCAGTTATTTTACAATTCTAATTGCGCAACACTTGTAACTCTTTTTCAGTAAGATGAACACAACAATGCTTTCTGATTTTAAATTTCCCATGAAGATAGCACAATGTCTTTGTTTGCCAGTAATAATGTAACAGAACTCACATTTTTTTGTCCCAACTGTCAAACAATGTAGAAAAAATATAAGCAAGCATGTTTCAGTGTTTTGATTTTTTTTCTTGTTCAGAAGAGATCAATCTAGCCCAGGGGTGGGCAAACCTTTTGGCTCGGGTGCCACATTGATTTCTAAATTTGTCATTTGGACCGGGTCAGCACAAGATACGGTACATATAAAAAAATGTACAGGTATATGTTGACAGTCCATATCAAACATCAACAGAACAAAAGTATTAAAGCATTACTATACTTTTTTTCATGAGAACAGTGAAACAATTGTGATGACCGTTGTTCGAGTTTTTGGCAAAGCCGGCATCATTTCTGTGGAGCCACATGGCAATGAGAGTGACTCTGACAACGAGAGGGAACGCAACGTTTTTGATGGATTACCGGTACTTGCACAATTGTTCAATTCTGATACAGAGGAAGAGGACTTTGATGGATTTCTGGGTGATGATTGATCGAAAAACGTGAGTACATTGTACGATGGCTAAATAAAATACAATGGAACTCAGTTTTGCTTCCGTTGCCTTTTTAAAAACGTGTTTTTAGCTTGTATCTGTATGTCTTGGCATGCTACCGTATGCTTCAAGCTAACATGTTTTTAGCGTGCGCGCATGCATGCCGTATGTTAAAGCTGGTGTATGTTTTACCACTTTAAAACTGCGGCAGTGCATTTTGTTTATGTGTAAAATACAGAAATATCACCCATTAATGAGACTGCGCCCAACCATACGGTGCGCCGAATGGTCGTGAAAATACGGTACTCTACCTGTCTTTCTGAATTTTCTGTGGTCATCTCCGTCACTCCCCAACCGCCTGTCTCCTCCTGTGAAAGCCACTTTTGATCAGTGTCACATTCATGACACAAGCTAGGCTGCTAACATGCTGAGTAATTGCCCTTTGCGAAATGGTTTGCGTTGTAGTGATTCACTCTTCACTAACTCTCCTTTTCATTCGCAGGTTACCAGCATCCAAGACTCTTTTGACCCAACCGGCCTTGGAAGTGATGATGGGAGCCATTTTTAACCTTATGAAAAGCTTGAAACATGATTAACCCTGAAATGAGAGGTGGTCACACTTTGGGCTGATTGCCAGGCAATCAGAAGAGCAACACATATAGAGAAATGACCCGTCACACTCACAGTCATTCCTGTGGGCAATTTAAAGACTTCAGTTGAGTTGAAAACATGATTTTGGACTGTGGGATGAACCCAGACATGAGAAGTAAACCCACACAAACAGGGAAAATCTGCAAACGAAACCAATAATCCGATCATAACAAACGTGATGGCTTGAGATGATTGCGGGCGCAGTGTTGTTGCTAACATCAGGTACATGGCGTGAACATCGTTATTGGCATGATACCTTGCTATAATTTGTGATCAGCATGAAACACCTGAAGGCCACTTGCTTTATAGGATGCTGCAGAATTTAACCCTGTATTTTAACCTTTGATTATGAAATACCTTTTCGCCACCTTATACAAATGATATGAAAGTGATTCTGTGACATAAACACTTCATTACGATCGTTATCGCTCAAGTGACAGCAATGTACACCTCCATTCCAGCCATTCTGAATTTTCTCCATGTCTTCATGGTTAGTCATTACAAGTGTTACTTTTCGTCTTCTGCTAGTTTCATGAAGCTATGTGAGCTATTTGTATGGCTCATTCACTAAATAGAAAGGAGCAAGTTTACAAGGAAGCAGTTTTATGAGTAAAAAAAAAGAACCTTGGTCATTAATGAAATGCGTGTTTCTCAGAAGCACAGACCATCACCAGCATCACTTAACGATAATTAAAACTGACATAATAAAAGAAGTTTGCTGATTGAAAGCATAACATGCACACAAAACTGAAAACCACTGATTTCATGGAACCAAAATATGTATTAAAGTGGTGTAACTAACCTTGTTGCTGATACTGTCGAAATGATGCAACAAGAACAGCCCGCTCAATTCAGTCAGAATATGTAATGAATGTACATCGCACCCAGAACAAATTGTCTCACGCCACCGCAAATATACACAATCATCAAAACAGTTTTTGAAAACGTAAAACTGAGACAGAAAGATCTGTTGATTTCAGCCTTGGAGAATTGTTCTTAACACATGTACAACATGTACTAAACTACAGATTTTCCTCTTTCGCTGAGCCAAAAAGAACATATATCTTTGTGTGTGTGTGTGTGTGTATATATATATATATATATATATATATATATATATATATATATATATATATATATATATATATATATATATATATATATATATATATATATATATATATACATACACACAGACACACACACACCATACACACATGTCCACCATCACTTATCATCGGGCCTGGTTTCCTGGTGGGTAATTAAAAAAAAAAAAACTCACAGATGGGAGTCTTCATGCGAACACTTTGTTTGATTTGTGATAGAGAAAAAAAACTGAAAAAAAGATAACCGGTTCTACCATTTTCCTCTAAAAACAATCTGAGTCCTCTGAGGGACCCTTATTCAACAGCTTCCATAATTAACGCATCGATGGAGTCCGGAGAACAATTCAAAGTCACCATTTAAGGCAAGTGAGCTTCATTGGGAATCATTGTCGGTGAAAGTATAATGAATGTGAACAAGGAGCTTATATTGTGTGGTTGACTTTTCCTTTGCAGAAAGACACTTCATTGAATCCTACCTTGAATTTCCAAGAGATGACACAGGAGTCTCGTTTAAACCTAAACTATATTTTATTCCACTAATGAGACTTTTCTCGTGTTTACATGCGTGTGTATCCGTCTTCTCATTTGCAGATTTTTGAGTGTGATTTGTGTATATTTGGGAATAAAATGGAAAGGAGGGTTTCTCTTCACTGGCAAAGTGGACTGATTTTTTTGTAGTGTTGGTGTGACGGATTTGCATTTGATTGGCAGTTGAGAATAAATCCAGAGTTGTTTTTGTCACTGTATTTATTGCAGAGACACCTGCAGTATATACTGCAGTTCTTCTTGAATTTCCACATGATGCCTCCTTCTCCAGAGAACTATAAAGAGGTCAGCAACAGAGGAGAAAAATGGCAATGCTTTGCTCTCAGTTTATAAAGTTGTTATTTATTTATTTATTTTAATTCCCCTGACACCGTTGAATGGCCATATGTTGATCTGACTATCGACGGGCCTCTGGACCATCGCGGATGTACAGTACTTTGTTCATCCAAATCAGACCTCCTGTGGGGATAATTCTCTGCTGGGCCTTGACTCGCTACAGGAACCAGAGCAGATGGCTGACTGTTGACATGCAAGGAAGCTAGGTACGGTAATGTGGACCACTGTACTATATAGGAATGAAGTTTAAGGACTTTAAACTAGAATATTTTTTCATGAATGTTTTTTGCTTTTGGGTTAATCACCAAACAAGCAAAACAGAAAACAGGTCAATAGCATTCCATTTTTCATTTACTTTGGAAATTGAAAGCTAAGCATGATTTTGGTTAACCAGTAAATAACATTGGATACTCAAATTTGAATCCCGGCGAGCTAAAAAAACAATATGTATTCATTAAATAAAACTTTCATGGCTTCAACATAAAATGTAATGGCTATCTTCACTCTCATTTTACATTGTAAGCGGAAACTGAATTTAGACCACAGAAAAGAGATTCAGAATAGTCAAAGAGAGAGAAAGGAATAAATAAATAAATACAAGAAAAATGATCATCATAATCATCAGAATAACAATATTAATAAGGAAGTGCAATTCACTCCATAGTAATTAGGGCCCTGGTAGTATGCTGGAGTCAAAATTATTTACAGTACCATGTGACAGTGATCATGAAACCACAGCACAGTGCTTGGAATCCTGGCAAAACCGTATTGTGATCAGTGACTTTGTAGTAAAACTTTTGATCTGTCTTACATTTATGTTGTTCTTGGTGGTGTGTAAATTTAGATGCAGTGTTTGAAACAGTGATGGACTCCAAAACGTAACTTGCTCAAATCTCTTTATTCTGGTTTGGGAGCATCACAAGAAAATCCAATAGATGTCTCTTGTTACCTTTCAGTTAGGCGTGCTTGATTATGGAGGCAAATAATATGTACAGCGCCACAGTTTGGAATAAAATCAGCCATTATATTCACCGTTGAAAGACTTTCTGTCCATCTTCCCTCAGCAAGCCTTATCAGGTAATTAACGTCATGAATGGAAGTTTAATGACCCAGGCAACAACTTTTTTTTTTTTTTTTTTAAAGGAAGTGGAATTAAAGGCCCCTCCGTGAGTCGTCACCTTACCGTGGTGGAGGGGTTTGTGTGTCCCAATGATCCTAGGAGCTAAGTTGTCTGGGGCTTTATGACCCTGGCAGGGTCACCCATGGCAAACAGGTTCTAGGTGAGGGGCCAGACAAAGCACTGCTCAAAGACCCCTTATGATGAGAAAAATATATGGACCAAGGTTTCCCTTGCCCGGACGCGGGTCACCGGGGCCCCCCTCTGGAGCCAGGCCTGGAGGTGGGGCTCGTTGGCAAGCGCCTGGTGGCCGGTCCTACACCCATGGGGCCCGGCCGGGCACAGCCCGAAGAGGCAACGTGGGTCCCCCTTCCCATGGGCTCACCACCCATGAGAGGGGCCAAAGGGGTCGGGTGCAATGTGAGCTGGACGGCAGCCAAAGGCGGGGACCCTGGCGGTCCGATCCTCGGCTGCAAAAGCTCGCTCTTGGGACATGGAATGTCACCTCTCTGGCAGGGAAGGAGCCCGAGCTGGTGTGTGAGGCAGAGAATTTCCGACTGGATATAGTCGGACTTGCCTGCACACACAGCCTGGGTTCTGGTACCAGTTCTCTCGAGAGGGGTTGGACACTCTTTCACTCTGGAATTGCTCACGGTGAGAGGTAGGTGTGGGTATACTCATTGCCCCCAGGCTCAGTGCCTGTACATTGGGGTTCACACCGGGACACGAGAGGGTTGCCTCCATCCGCCTTCGGGTGGGTGGACAGGTCCTGACTGTTGTTTGTGCATATGCACCAAACAGCAGCTCAGCATACCTACCCTTTTTGGAGTCCTTGAAGGGTGTGCTGGAGAGTACTCCTGCTGGGGACTCCCTTGTTCTGCTGGGGGACTTCAATGCTCACGTTGGCAATGACAGTGAGACCTGAAGGGGCGTCGTTGGGAGGAACGGCCCCCCCGATCAGAACTCGAGTGGTGTTTTGTTATTGGACTTCTGTGCTCGGCACGGATTGTCCATAACGAACACTTTGTTCAAACATAAGGGTGTCCATATGTGCACTTGGCACCAGGACAACCTAGGCCGCAGTTCGATGATCGACTTTGTAGTTGTATCTTTGGATTTGTGGCCGCATGTTCTGGACATTCGGGTGAAGAGAGGGGCGCAACTGTCAACTGATCACCACCTGGTGGTGAGTAGGCTCCGATGGTGGGGGAAGATGCCGGTCCGTCCTGGCAGACCCAAACGTATTGTGAGGGTTTGTTGGGAGCGTCTGGCGGAATCCCCTGTCAGAAGGAGTTTCAACTCCCACCTCCGACAGAGCTTTTCCCATGTTCCGGGGGAGGCGGGGGACATTGAGCCCGAGTGGACCATGTTCCGTGCCTCTATTGTTGAGGCGGCCAATCTGAGTTGTGGCCGTAAGGTGGTTGGTGCCTGTCGTGGCGGCAACCCCCGTACTCGCTGGTGAACACCAGCAGTAAGGGATGCCGTCAAGCTGAAGAAGGAGTCCTATCGAGCCTTTATGGCCTGTGGGACCCCAGAGGCAGCTGACGGGTATCGACTGGCCAAGCGGAACGCAGCTTCGGTGGTCGCCGAGGCAAAAACGCGAGTGTGGGAAGAGTTTGGTGAGGACATGGAAGCCGACTTCCGGACGGCTTCGAGGAAATTCTGGTCCACCATCCGAAGTCTCAGGAGGGGGAAGCAGTGCACCACTAACACTGTGTACAGTGGGGATGGAGCGCTGCTGACTTCGACTCGGGACGTTGTGAACCGGTGGGCAGAGTACTTCGAAGACCTCCTCAACTCCACCAACATGCCTTCCTTGGAGGAAGCTGAGCCTGGGGACTCTGAGGTGGGCTCTCCTATCTCTGTGGTTGAAGTCACCGATGTGGTTAAAAAGCTCCTCGGTGGCAAGGCCCCAGGGGTGGATGAGATCCGCCCGGAGTTCCTCAAGGCTCTTGATGTTGTAGGGCTGTCCGGGTTGACACGCCTCTGCAACATCGCATGGTCAACAGGGAGAGTGCCTCTGGATTGGCAGACGAGGGTGGTAGTCCCTCTTTTTAAAAAGGGGGACTGGAGGGTGTGTTCCAACTACAGAGGGACCACACTCCTCAGCCTCCCTGGTAAGGTCTATTCAGAGGTGCTGGAGAGGAGGGTCCATCATGAAGTCGAGCCTCAGATTGAGGAGTAGCAGTGTGGTTTTCATCCCGGCCGTGGAACAGTGGACCAGCTCTACACCCTTAGCAGGGTCCTCAAGGGTATGTGGGAATTCGCCCAACCAGTCTACATATGTTTTGTGGACTTGGAGAAGGCGTTTGACCGTGTCCCTCGGGGAGTTCTATGGGGGGTGCTCCGTCGGTATGGGGTACCGAAACCCCTGATACGGGCTGTTCGGTCACTATACCACCGATGTCAGAGTTTGGTTCGCATTGCCGGCAGTAGGTTGGAATCGTTTCCAGTGGGGGTAGGACTCCGCCAAGGCTGCCCTTTGTCGCAGATTCTGTTCATAACCTTTATGGACAGAATTTCTAGGCGCAGCCGAAGCGTTGAGGGAGTCCGTTTTGGGGGCCTCAGTATTGCATCCCTGCTTTTTGCAGATGATGTGGTGCTGTTGGCTCCGTCAAACAGGGCTCTCCAACTCTCACTGGAGCGTTTCACAGCCGAGTGTGAAGCGGTTGGGATGAAGATCAGCACCTCCAAATCTGAAACCCTGGTTCTCAGTCGGAAAAGGGTGGAGTGCCCCCTCCGGGTTGGGGAGGAGATCTTGCCCCAAGTGGAGGAGTTCAAGTATCTTGGGGACTTGTTCACGAGTGGGGTCAGGCGGATCGGTGCAGCGTCTGCTGTGATGCGGACGTTGTATCGGTCTGTCGTGGTGAAGGAGCTGAGTCAAAGGGCGAAGCTCTCAATTTACCGGTCGATCTACGTTCCAACCCTCAGAACGAGATCCCGGTTACAAGCGGCCGAAATGAGTTTTCTCCGCAAGGTGTCCGGGCTCTCCCTTTGAGATAAGGTGAGAAGTTCGGTCATCCGGGAGGGGCTCAGAGTCGAGCCGCTTCTCCTCCACATCGAGAGGAGCCAGATGAGGTGGCATGGGCATCTGATTCAGATGCCTCCTGAGCGCCTCCCTGGTGAGGTGTTCCGGGCATGTCCTTCCGGGATGAGACCCCGAGGAAGACCCAGGACACGCTGGAGAGACTATGTCCCCCACCTGGCCTGTGAACGTCTCGGGATCCCCCGGGGAGAGCTGGAAGAAGTAGCTAGGGAGAGGGAAGTCTGGGCTTCCCTGCTAAAGCTGTTGTCGCCGCGACCCGGCCCCGGATAAGCGGTATATGATGGATGGATGGATGGAATTAAAGATGTTATCTGTCCATGTAATAAAGCAGGGGGAGCCCGGGTAGGACGAACAGCAAGACTGAGTATCAGTGTCATCTTTCTGCTGATCAGGCGCTGAGACTCCTGCTCATGCATTATGAGAACCCCATGAGGTTAGCAAAGCTTCCAGACACCTACTGACTTGCAAAACTGTGCTGCAGCAGACAAAGATGAGCACTCCATGAACACTTAATTGAGCTGCGGATTTCCATGCTACATTTTTAATGAGCCAATACACAACTTTGTAGATCTTGGTCATCAGTAGTATGCTTAGCTGGGGTAAATGTAAGCACACATCTGCAAATGAGTTGTACATTTGGAATGGCTACATCGATTAGCAACTGTGTTTAAGAATTCATGCATAAAAAATATCCACAAATGTATTCCAAGTTGTGGAAATGCACACATGTAGGTCTGTCAATGTAAATCTATTTGTAAATGTGCACACAGAAAAATTAAAAATTATCACTTCATAATGAAGTTATTTGTGGGAAACAATACTGTACACGAGGGCACGGTTAAAAGCAACACTTTGTTTTGTAATTTCCAAATACATGTTTGAGTTTAGAAACACGAAAAGCAGCCATCATTGAAGTTGCCATCGATGACAACCACTGCAATTACTTTAAAAGCTTGCAATTGCAGCAATTTCACGATGAGTTGGGTGGTCAGTGTCAGCTTGATGGGCTTCAACTCCCTGTGACCCTGCGCACTACAAATGAAGCAAAAAGTGACACATGCAAGGCCACACTGTGACAATGCTCAAAAGGAAATGAACCGAGGAGCACAGCGGCGTTCTGGTCCTGAAGTGGTGATACATTGCAACGGGTGAGTGTAACACTCAGAAGGGAGGCATCTTGCTGGACTTCCCACGGAGAGCGTCTCTCCTACTAATGATCATTTAAGAAGATTTTTTTTTTTTGTGAAAGTCACATGAACTATTTTGCAAAAAAGGAATAGGATTCAATAAGAGGTACTAGTTTGGTCGGTGTTTTGTCAACTTACGCTTTCATAACTCATTTTGCAAAAAATACTGTATATCATGAAGACTGGAGAACTTTTACATTAAGATTAGGTTAGTTATTAGATAAGTCTTAATGGGCAAAGTCCGTTGACGATTAACCTTCTATCAAACGGGAACTAATCCCTAGATTTGATAAAGACCAAGTCAGAAGTCAATTCATTTAATGCATGGGTGGAAAATATCAAAATTAACATAAATATGGACCTGCTGTATGTTAGAAGATCATGTCTTGAAATAAACATTGATCTTTTAATTGTGCAGAACGGCTCGTGTCCATGAACAGAAGCAGCAGCACTGTTGAGATTGAAAGAGATTGTGGCATTCTGGCACATTTTAATTGAAGGAATCCTATTGATTTTGATCATTCAAGCCCAAATAGCTGTGACTAAAACACCTCGTGCGCAGATGTCAGGTGTCGACAGCAGAATTTCTTAATCTGAATAAATCAGATAAATCACAATTTCATGTTGCATGTAATGGCAGTCACCGTGCCTCTTTTTAACATCCCCCTACCCCTTTACTACATATATGCAGAGTGTCTCAAATGATAGTGTTTATTTGGCAAAATTATGCCAAATACTGTGCTGTAAGAGAGTGGTACATGCTGTTCCCTTTCATGCAGGTGGCGTGGCTTCTATTCCCACTCAGTGCCTCAATAAGCAGCTGCTGCCCCACCCAGGCCCTAATCTAAACTGGTTAGGCTGCGTTTATTGTAACAATTGCCACATTTGTAAGGAACGTGCGTTTGTGGGACAGGCAGCGGACCTGAGTATGATTGAAGTTTGAAGAAACGAGACATGTTGACAATTTTAACTATTGATTCATTGAGAAATCCGGAGCCTGAGTCGCGCGTGTCAGAATCATACGCAACCCCAACACCTCCTCCTCATGCTGGCCACACTGCCGTTGGATGTCATCCTATTCTTCAACCAGCATTTCTTGCAAATCAGCCAATGTGTTGGTTATTTTGGCACACCAGCCAATCCCATATTTGTTCAATGGGGTTGAAATCTGTCCATTGTAGCCTGCCCACTCCCAGCTTCTGGAGTAGTCGCATATAAAAATTTAGCAGACAAAACAACAGTACAGAACTTTTTTTTTGGGCTCGCTCTCTTTAAAAAAACAAAATAAAACAAAAAAATGTGTTCTGAATAAATATAAGGTTATTTAATATGTTTGGAAAGATTTTGTTAATTAGCAGACACCGAGTGATGTTTCTAGAATGCCAAAGTGTCAAAATCGGTAAAGAATTCTGAGAAGAGTTTTGATGACTTTATTGGAGCTGAACTTGTGTAACCTCAATGCAACTGTGTTGGAGCTATCATTGGGTCGGTTCAAGATGGCTGCTATGTACACATGTACTCAACCAGTCTTCTGGTGGTTATGTATGTTAACAGGAAGAGCGCCACACCTGAGTATGTGCTTGTGGTGCGTGGGTCCACTATCATCCAAGAGCCAATCTACACTAACAACATACTGAAGTGTGTGTGTGTGTGTGTGGGGGGGGGGGGGGGGTCGGTGGGAGTACAAATAGCATTTTACAACCAGAAATGTAAAGATACATATAGTAAACTGTGTAAACAGTTGGCCAGGTATATAAAATATCATATGCTACTTGCTGGTGTTCGGTTCAGAGCTTCTGTTAAGAGTGACAATGTAGATTATGAATGATTGAAAACAAAGACTTTAAAATCAGGCAATGGCATTGATGCACAATGATGACACAACAAGAGTGGAGTCAGCTTTATCGGCTTTGTGTTTCTCTGAGGTCTTACACACCACCTCTGGCATTTTCTGACCATTTCGCCATCAAACAAGCCTGTGACCCTTGACTACTACCGGTACCTAAAAAGCCTTCGAGCCGATCAGTCAGCTGGCACCAACTCAAATCAGTGAAAACATGTACATAGGCTACAGTACCTCTACATAAAGAGCAGGAATTGATCAAAGAAATTTGATCGGATACAATTTGACTGAAGAGGCTTTCTTTCCTTATACAGCATCGAGGAGATTTCAGTGGAGGGCACCTGTGGCCTATTGATCGGCCAAGAGGGATGAAGGCTGCAAAGCAGAGGATGGCGGTCGAGAGTTAGGTGGAAGGACTCATGCGGCGCGCTGGATGACACTGGCAAGCTCGATGATTGTAAAGGTGAGTGCAGTGATTTGTTGATGCTATTGTAAATAGAGTGCTTTTCATCTACTGGCCCTGGAACATATTTTGTCATGATGATGAACACATTTTATTTATCGTGTACATTTTGAATTTCAAAAATGTGCAGCACGAGAAAGTAATGATTTAACTAATATATAAAGTACACTTGTTACCATCCGTTTAGGCGACCAAGCAACAAATGATATCATTCTGTACATGCAATTCAGATTTTTTTTTTTTAAATAATGTGGAGTTGGTATCACATTCAGGCCTAAACTTCTGAGCTTCACTTTTGCCCTCAATAACACTCGCTTGGATATTGAATGAAATAGCATAAGCGGCACGGATACAATATGCCCGCTCTATGAAAAGACATATTTTGTAACTTTCCGCAGCTTGGCTGCCTCTCCAACTATAATAGTTCATCATTAACCGCTACGAATAGTTACACATTTGTAATATATGTGATTGCGAAATGAAAATGTTCCATTGCACCCATGTATTTATTTTTAGCGTGTTCTGTGAATAAACATTTAGCTTCCATCCTGCTCTGTGAAAAACAGTTCGTGTATGCTCTGGGGAATTAGGATCAAGCAGTCAGGTGGATTTTGCCACGGCAGCAGCTTTATTAGCACCAGACAACTCTTAAAAGAAAGAGCAAGGATCAGCACTAAAGATTTTTTTTTTTAATGATGGACAGGATGTTTGGGATTTTCTCTATACTGAGTTTAGCAAGAGATGCTGCCTGCTTGGTCAGTCCATGTTCTGTCCATGGACTGCTTATGGCTTTTGAAAGAATTCAGAATTTTTTTCATCCTATCAGCCTGGACACATTTGCAGGATTCAATTCAACTCATAATAACAAATAACAGGATCTTAAAAATAACTTAAAATGTATAGGGACCCAGTGAAGTTTCAGAGTAAAAGGAGGGATTTATTTGAGGGCCGGTGGGTAAACAAACAAGCTATGAAATTAATCTATGAGACACAATAAACTTCACCCCGCCACCCACTTTACATAGCGGCTGAAAACTCAAAATAGGCAATGCTGCGGAAACAAGGCAAGGGCTGGTCAAAGCTGTGGCTGGAGTGCACATACAAAAACGAAACACACTGGCAGATGGCAAAGGGAGACGAGCAACATTTTAACACAAGATAAGGGGCAACAGGTGGGAACAATCAGGGTGGGGCTGACAATCAACTGGAACAGGTGAAGAACAAGTGACCTGTAACAAGAGGAGAGTCAGTCTTTCAAAATAAAATAATATAAAATAAAACAGGAAGTGACCAGACAAATACAAACAACATATTTGCAGTAAAAATTCCAGGAGACGGGATATTTTCTTGGAGCACATGAATCACTCTGGAGCAATCGTAAAAATGTTGAGCAGAGGGCACTCTGATGCCATTTGATTGCTCTTCTCATTGATGCGCGAGGGATTCACAAAAGCAAAAATAAAATAAAATAAAATAAAATAAAATATCCTTATTAATCTTAGATGGAGTGCTTTTGATTTATTTATATATTTTAACTACATCAGCCAATGTGTCAAGTGCCAGTTTCTGGAAGAAACCAAGTTTTGCAAATAGATAAAGACGAATCCTTGCTCACGCTAAAAGACAGAATTATGGGTTTCCCAGTGTCTCTCCATTGTTGAGTCCAACCACTCCTGGCCCTTTCAGGAGTATATTTTCGTATGTGCATTTCATGCAGAGTTTCAAGGTGCCGCGATTCTTCTGTCACGCCAACTTGCAAATATGTGCACAACCATACAATGAAAGAATGAAGAATATCATACAATGTCAAAATTCATCCTGTGGATCCATCTTGTGTGGGTGGGTGCAGCCCCATACCTGGTCCACTTCCTTGGTCGGATCTCATCATGATGGATGACTCTTCAAGGATGTGAGACAGCCCTGCTTCGACCTCTCCACCCTTTTCCCCCCCACACATACATCAGTATATAGAAACACCCAAGGAAGAGCAAAGTCTCAACGGAGAGTTGGAATGTGACCTACACATTTAGATGGTTTGACAAACAATATCCCAAAAGGGATGGATATTGGACAAAA
This sequence comes from Hippocampus zosterae, assembly GCF_025434085.1. Taxonomy (NCBI): domain Eukaryota; kingdom Metazoa; phylum Chordata; class Actinopteri; order Syngnathiformes; family Syngnathidae; genus Hippocampus; species Hippocampus zosterae. The sequence goes on from NC_067452.1 coordinate 24,753,566, forward strand.
AGCGTAGATGTGATGAGGGAATAGAGTCACCTGATAGATTGGGGACAAGGCCCCAACCGCTCTTGATGCTGTGACCTCCCAGCAAATACAACACTAATTCATCACCCACGGCATCCATTCACCATCAAATGATTTGGTGGTCAGGATACGATAAACAGGTGTGAGAGAAACAGAATTTTTCACCCAATGAAACCTTCCCATAACCCACTCTGCTTTGGCTCCTCGAAAATGCGCTTCACTCATGGCTCGTGGGTTGAATCCGTTATTAATATGGAAGTGTTTGGCTTCTATTTCCGGTGTTTGCTAATTAACAAAAAATAAATAAATTTAACAATCACAGTATTACACCATGTTTTAAAGACACAGCTACACATTTTTGGGATTCACTCCCATCTGGATTATTACTGATCATAACACTAAAGAGCAAATGAAAAATGCCGTTTGCAATGATGTCAAAGAGTATATGCACCCAGGAGACCGTTGTGATGGCTACTTGCTGCTGTAAACGGTCGACAGTATCCATAAGCACCCATTCTTTCTGTTTGGACATTTTTGGGGGGAATTTCAGTAGTGTTTCCCAATTCATGAACATTTAATGAAATGATTCTTCAGCCTGGCAGAACCATAGTGCACAGGTTTGTATTCATTTATTATAAAAGTGAATGGCATGAATTTTGTTCTGTACATCCATTATTTATATCATAAACATTTACACAGCTTACACAGTTGTGCCAAGTTTTTGTGATGTAAAAAAAATGATGCTGACAAAGAAAAAGAATTCCCAAACTTTTTACCAACTGTAATGTGACCTTTCGCTTGTACAACCCGTTTGAAAATAAAATGAAATCCTTCTGAACAAGGGTGAGGACAACTAGGGGTTGCACAAATACTCACAAACACACACACTTCCATGCACTTACTGTTCAAGAATTAGCCATCACATTCAAACTCGTGTTAAACGAGAGTCTCTCTGTGCCACTGATTGACCCCTTATAAGGTTCAACTATTCTCGTCGGCTTTTTATGCTTTTTTTTTGGTGCTAATATTGATTGCTGTTTGGAACTGTGCATTAATCCGTCTATACCTTGTTCAATTAAGGCCACAGTTCCAGCCTGCTTTATAGGAAGTGTTTTCTTTTGGTGATGAGCAGTTTGTGTTTGTGTTTGTGCCAAACATACATACCATAGAGTACACCGTGATATTTTAGCCAAAAGGTTCGACCTTGATTTGATGGGACCACGACAAATTTTTCCACACGTTTGAGAGATTTCAGGATGTGTTTTTGAAAATGCAGCCAAGCTTGGATGTTTGGGTGAAAAATAATGCTTCTGTCTTGCCACCCTCCCCCACAGCCCCACATGAAAAAAGATTTGATTTTTGTACCAAAGAACTAAACGGATAGTTCTTGGCAGAAATTCCTGTAAGTTGTTCAGTGTCAGCTTTTTGGCAGCCTTCCTGACCAGTTTTCTTCTTGTGTTTTTATTAGTTTTGGAGGAACATCCAGTTCTTAGAAACTGGATGGTTACTCAGTGACTGCGATGCCATATTTTCTCCACATGATGATGACTGTTTTCACTGTGTTCCGTCATTGAATGCCTTGCAAATTGTTTTTGATGCTTCTCATGACTGATGCCATAAGGCAATGGGAAACCTTGAATGTCATGGATGCTCCTCGCTAACCATGGCCTCGGTGTAAAATGTGATTACAAAATGTCAATAAAATTCTACTAGAAATGCTGAACATTGTCTGCGGTTGAGCAGAGGCACATAAAATGGTGGGAGGTGTCACTGACTCTCATTTAGAATTCGTTTGAATATGATTAGTTAATTCTGAACAGACACACAACTTAGAAAATCCGATGCTAAAACTTTTTACTGACATCCAGGATCCAAGTGTCCACCTTTATGAGATGTACTTCTGTAGATGCAGAGGCTGCAAACCGTATAGTAAGTATATTAGACTTCTGAACAGAGTTTCCTTTTATCAAGCTGGAATCTATTTTATAGACATGAATAGGCGGCACTGTGATTTGACGATTCCCCCTCGTCATTCAGCAAGGAAAAAACTGATAATTATTGTTTGAGAAGCATTGACAGGCTTTCCCTGTGCTTGCATGGGCTCACTCTGAGTATTGCGGCTTCTCCACAGTATGGAACATGGTATGGTAATTGAAATGTATTTGTCTATCTCGATCTGCAGTACATATCAGCCATCAGTGTGGTGTGTATGAGGGTGTATACCCAGTCGCTTACAGTTTTTAGAAAAAAATGGCATCTTTGAATTTCCAAGTATTTCAATTGGTCCCAGCATCCCACAGCATCTCACATGAGGAAATATTCATCCATCTTCCGAACTGCTTTATCCTCACCAGGGTTGCAGGGGGTGGGGGGTGGGGAAGCTGGAGCCTATCCCAGCTGTCTTCGGGCAGGAGGCGGGGCACACCCCGAATTGGCTGCCAGGGGACACAGAGACAAACAACCATGCACGCCCACACTCACACCGAGGGACAATTTAGAGCGTTCAATCAGCCTGCCACGCATGTTTTTGGAATGTGGGAGGAAACCGGAGCACCCGGAGAAAACCCACGCAGGCCCGGGGAGAACAAGCAAACTCCACACAGGGAGGTCAGAGCTGGAATTGAACCCGGTACCTCTGCACTGTGAAGTCGACGTGCTAACCACTGGGCTACCGGGCCACTGGAATACTGCATTTGGGCATCCACTGGACTAACGGGCCGCCCAAATGCAGAAATAGTAATACTGTATAGACATACAGTACCACATTTACTATCTGCAGAACCCTTTTTTTTCGGGCCGCCCAAATGCAGAAATAGTAATACTGTATGTCTATACAGAAATAGTCTATGCAGAAATAGTAATACTGTATAGACATACAGTATTACTATTTCTGCATTTGGGCGGAATACATATACTGTATAGACATACCGTATATGTATGCAGTGGGTATTTTGAGTCTGAAAATATTTAATTAATCATATTTTTGCACAAAAGCTCCCTGGGAGGTAAAGGAAATTGCTTTACTTTAAAATGTCCTTTTCCATCTTTTTCACCAGCCATTACCTGGAAGAATTGTATCGCTCTAAAAGTGCAATTCAATTGAGACCTCAACAGACAGAGATGTATGTCATGTTCTGTCAAACACAGATAACATCCATCCATCCATTTTCCGCTCCGCTTATCCTCACAAGGGTCGCGGGGGGTGCGGGAGCTGTCTTCGGGCAGGAGGCGGGAGACACCCTGAACTGGTTGCCAGCCCATCGCAGGGCACACATCGTCAAACAACCCTTTGCACTCACAATCACACCCAGGGTCAGTTTAAAACGTTCCATTAACATACCAAGCATGTTTTTGGAATGTGGGAGGTAACTGGAATATCCGGAATAACCAATCAGGGTGAATGGTGATATCCCGCTCAGCCCTTAGGCAAGACCCTTCATCCCTTTGTGTGTGCCTGTGTGTGTATGTGTGTGTGGTCTTGTTGTGTGTACTGTACGTCCATGTGATCCCATCCCTTCACATCTCATCTTTCTGTAGCCTGCTTGTGTCATGCAAGACTCTGCAGTCAGTTTATCTGTTGCAATACTGTGTGTAGCGTGACTGTTGTGCCATCTATCATAAGGGAGTACAACCTTGCTTTTAAATCGTATTCCAGTGAATCAGAATTCAATTCCAGATTCCTGCAAGAAAATATCATAACAATACATCATGCCGAGATTCTACTCGGGCCACTGTCACTGAGCTTCCTGACTCATTGGCGCCACTGTACTTTCTCAATAGCATCTCCGGCAGACGTGATGAAACATTCACTGAATGAATTGAATTGCCTATGGGGAAACAAAGAAAAAAAACTGCTTAGAGGATGTAATTTTAGATGCATGAAATCGAAAGGTGCTTACACGCATTGTTTTCATTGTTATGAATATGAAAACGCTTGTGTTTTGCTTTTTATTTAAATATTTATGCCGTCCTATTCATGCACCGCAGCTATTCCATTGTGTGACAGGAAAAAGCAAGCTCGGGAATGAAAGCAGGGTGCTGCTATTTTTTTTTTTCGTTCCTCTGATGTGTCGCGTTTTTGATTGCCTCCATCTCTGATTTTGCAGTATTGAAATGTTGAATAGCAGTAATGAGATTGGAGCTGAATAACAACGATAGTATTCCGCAATGTATTACGGTGCGGTACACAATGCTGTGCTTTCACGCTTTGCTGTGATTAGAGTTACAAATTTAACACTTGTTAGGTGTAAACAGCACTGTGGGGGATTATTTGTCAGACACGTTGAATAATATTCAAATATAAGCTTGCATGATGTGTGCCACTTCCACAATGCTCTTTGTCGTCCCATCTGCTGTTTATCCCATGATTGTAAGCTTTGTATGAAAGAAGCATATTCAATTATTCAACCAACACATTTCAAGGAGAAGGCAAACGTGTGATACTAGCATGAATATCTCGTTTAAAAGTGGAAAAGTATACAATCTTCACTGTGCAATACTGTCTTTACTGTGTCCCTACTGTGCAATACTGCTCGATGTGCAATACTGTTTTGTTGCCGGAACCCCTCCGTGAGCCGTCACCTTACCGTGGTGGAGGGGTTTGCGTGTCCCAATGATCCTAGGAGCTAAGTTGTCTGGGGCTTTATGCCCCTGGCAGGGTCACCCATGGCAAACAGGTTCTAGGTGAGGGGCCAGACAAAGCATGGCTCATAGACCCTTATGATGACTACAATATATGGACCAAGGTTTCCCTTGCCCGGACGCGGGTCACCGGGGCCCCACTCTGGAGCCAGGCCTGGAGGTGGGGCTCGTTGGCAAGCGCCTGGTGGCCGGGCCTACACCCATGGGGCCCGGCCGGGCACAGCCCGAAGAGGCAACGTGGGTCCCCCTTCCCATGGGCTCACCACCCATGAGAGGGGCCAAAGGGGTCGGGTGCTATGTGAGCTGGGCGGCAGCCAAAGACGGGGACCCTGGCGGTCCGATCCTCGGCTGCAGAAGCTAGCTCTTGGGACATGGAATGTCACCTCTCTGGCAGGGAAGGAGCCCGAGCTGGTGTGTGAGGCAGAGAATTTCCGACTGGATATAGTCGGACTTGCCTCCACACACAGCTTGGGTTCTGGTACCAGTTCTCTCGAGAGGGGTTGGACTCTCTTCCACTCTGGAGTTGCTCACGGTGAGAGGCGCAGAGCAGGTGTGGGCATACTCATTGCCCCCCGGCTCAGTGCCTGTACATTGGGGTTCACACCGGTAGACGAGAGGGTTGCCTCCCTCCGCCTTCGGGTGGGTGGACGGTTACTGACTGTTGTTTGTGCATATGCACCAAACAGCAGCTCAGCATACCCACCCTTTTTGGAGTCCTTGGAGGGTGTGCTGGAGAGTACTCCTGCTGGGGACTCCCTTGTTCTGCTGGGGGACTTCAATGCTCACGTGGGCAATGACAGTGAGACTTGGAGGGGCGTGATTGGGAGGAACGGCCCCCCCGATCAGAACTCGAGTGGTGTTTTGTTATTGGACTTCTGTGCTCGCCACGGATTGTCCATAACGAACACCTTGTTCAAACATAAGGGTGTCCATATGTGCACTTGGCACCAGGACACCCTAGGCCGCAGTTCGATGATCGACTTTGTAGTTGTATCATCGGATTTGCGGCCGCATGTTCTGGACACTCGGGTGAAGAGAGGGGCGGAGCTGTCAACTGATCACCACCTGGTGGTGAGTAGGCTCCGATGGTGGGGGAAGATGCCGGTCCGTCCTGGCAGACCCAAACGTATAGTGAGGGTTTGTTGGGAGCGTCTGGCGGAATCCCCTGTCAGAAGGAGTTTCAACTCCCACCTTCGACAGAGCTTTTCCCATGTTCCGGGGGAGGCGGGGGACATTGAGCCCGAGTGGACCATGTTCCGTGCCTCTATTGTTGAGGCGGCCAATCTGAGTTGTGGCCGTAAGGTGGTTGGTGCCTGTCGTGGCGGCAATCCCCGTACTCGCTGGTGGACACCAGCAGTAAGGGATGCCGTCAAGCTGAAGAAGGAGTCCTATCGAGCCTTTATGGCCTGTGGGACCCCAGAGGCAGCTGACGGGTATCGACTGGCCAAGCGGACCGCGGCTTCGGTGGTCGCCGAGGCAAAAACCCGAGCGTGGGAAGAGTTCGGTGAGGCCATGGAAGCCGACTTCCGGACGGCTTCGAGGAAATTCTGGTCCACCATCCGACGTCTCAGGAGGGGGAAGCAGTGCACCACTAACACTGTGTACAGTGGGGATGGGGCGCTGCTGACTTCGACTCGGGACGTTGTGAACCGGTGGGCAGAGTACTTCGAAGACCTCCTCAACTCCACCAACACGCCTTCCTTGGAGGAAGCAGAGCCAGAGGACTCTGAGGTGGGCTCTCCTATCTCTGTGGTTGAAGTCACCGATGTGGTTAAAAAGCTCCTCAGTGGCAAGGCCCCAGGGGTGGATGAGATCCGCCCGGAGTTCCTCAAGGCTCTGGATGTTGTGGGGCTGTCCTGGTTGACACGCCTCTGCAACATCGCGTGGTCAACAGGGAGAGTGCCCCTGGATTGGCAGACCGGGGTGGTAGTCCCTCTTTTTAAAAAGGGGGACCGGAGGGTGTGTTCCAACTACAGAGGGATCACACTCCTCAGCCTCCCTGGTAAGGTCTATTCAGGGGTGCTGGAGAGGAGGGTCCGTCGGGAAGTCGAGCCTCAGATTGAGGAGGAGCAGTGTGGTTTTCGTCCCGGCCGTGGAACAGTGGACCAGCTCTACACCCTTAGCAGGGTCCTTGAGGGTATGTGGGAATTCGCCCAACCAGTCTACATGTGTTTTGTGGACTTGGAGAAGGCGTTTGACCGTGTCCCTCGGGGAGTTCTGTGGGGGGTGCTTCGTGGGTATGGGGTACCGAACCCCCTGATACGGGCTGTTCGGTCACTATACCACCGATGTCAGAGTTTGGTTCGCATTGCCGGCAGTAAGTCGGAATCGTTCCCAGTGAGGGTAGGACTCCGCCAAGGCTGCCCTTTGTCACCGATTCTGTTCATAACCTTTATGGACAGAATTTCTAGGCGCAGCCGAAGCGTTGAGGGAGTCCGTTTTGGGGGCCTCAGTATTACATCCCTGCTTTTTGCAGATGATGTGGTGCTGTTGGCTCCTTCAAACGGGGCTCTACAACTCTCACTGGAGCGTTTCGCAGCCGAGTGTGAAGCGGTTGGGATGAAAATCAGCACCTCCAAATCTGAAACCATGGTCCTCAGTCGGAAAAGGGTGGAGTGCCCCCTCCGGGTCGGGGGGGAGATCTTGCCCCAAGTGGAGGAGTTTAAGTATCTTGGGGTCTTGTTCACGAGTGAGGGCAGGAGGGAGCGAGAGATCGACAGGCGGATCGGTGCAGCGTCTGCTGTGATGCGGACGTTGTATCGGTCTGTCGTGGTGAAGAAGGAGCTGAGCCAAAGGGCGAAGCTCTCAATTTACCGGTCGATCTACGTCCCAACCCTCATCTATGGCCACGAGCTATGGGTCGTGACCGAAAGAACGAGATCCCGGATACAAGCGGCCGAAATGAGTTTTCTCCGCAGGGTGTCTGGGCTCTCCCTTAGAGATAAGGTGAGGAGCTCGGTCATCCGGGAGGGGCTCAGAGTCGAGCCGCTTCTCCTCCACATCGAGAGGAGCCAGATGAGGTGGCTTGGGCATCTGATTCGGATGCCTCCTGAGCGCCTCCCTGGTGAGGTGTTCCGGGCATGTCCCACCGGGAGGAGACCCCGAGGAAGACCCAGGACACGCTGGAGAGACTACGTCACCCAGCTGGCCTGGGAACGCCTCGGGATCCCCCGGGGAGAGCTGGAAGAAGTAGCTAGGGAGAGGGAAGTCTGGGCTTCCCTGCTAAAGCTGTTGCCCCCGCGACCCGGCCCCGGATAAGCGGTAGATAATGGATGGATGGATGGATGCCGGAACCACGACCTCAAGACCTCAAGTGCTAAGGCCACAGCCCTAGTCTTAATTTTAATCTTAATCTTAATCCTGTGTTCCCTCTCCATTGCATAGCTGTATAACTCGATATTTTTGAAAATATTTTGAAATAACCAGTGTTGTTCAGACACCATTTTAATGGCTCCCAGCCCCCGATACTGATTCCATTACCTGGCTGTGCAGCATTGGCCGATGGCAATTTCTCACTGACATTACGCCATTTGAGAAAACGTAACTATAAGAGCATGTTTTTCTTTTTAATTCAAAAGAACTGGATACTCGCTTGTGTGAAAAATCATTCAGAGTTCATGGTCAAATCATGACTTGTGAAGTATCTGCACTACCATAGTAACCGTAATACATGTGTTGAATAAACATTCCATTGCCTGACCTCTTCATGCTCGTGAGAGTGAGACGTTTGCCAGATATTCACAAGAATGTGTATTTGTAATAAAGCAAGGCGCGACATTTGGACGTCTAAATTATATTCTATGATTTTAATCTACCCCACCGTGTGACGTCACGTTCGTATGCTGGGTACAGCCTGAGGGCAGGCGGTCGAGTGAGTGAGATAACCATCACAACATACAAAGGATCTGTTCTGCTCACTTTATATATGCTATTGTTTTCTTTTTCATCTATCGTGTGTTTTAACCTTTGATTGTGAATTTCAAGTAGACATGATGCTTACTCTAATTGCCCCATGGGGATAAATAACGTTTTCTGAATCTGAATTACCGGTACCTATTTGCATACCCGTTAAAGTTTTAGTTCGCTCTGAAGTTTGACAGGAATCTCTTAATTATTTAGGAATACAAATTTTATACGTTGATGGATTATTATAGAACATGTTTTTGTCGGTCTTGCGCACATTTTGCAACAATCACAACACGATATATTCAGCAAGGCGATGTGTTGCAAACGAGTATGTCTCTTTGTTAGCAGCTGGAAAAGCTAAGTGCTAGCTCGAAAGTCTTCGACGACATACAACAAGATGATTTCATTTTTCAAACATTAAAGTAGTAATCGATGTACTGTGTCAAAGAAAAGCAACAGAGCTTTGCTGTCACGAGACAAAGATCCAGCCAGCATACTTCCCCCATCCGAACCCAAAGTAAGTGAAGACTCCAGTTTCTTGTAAGGAAACAACCCCCCCCCCCACACACACACACACCCTCCCCCAAAGTGTAGACTCTTCTATCCCATGTATTTCACAATGTTGTGATCTCTAACTTCGGGGGGCAAACTGTGCAATTTTGTACATTTATCTGAGGAGTGCGTGTTCCCGTCATCTTCAGTTTTTCTACATATAGACTTCGAGTGACTGTAAGGTGTCCTTATAGAGACCTTTTTCACCTAATTAGACATGGGTGACTGTAGATATGGCTTTTCTTTCTTAAACATTGTGTGTAAATTGATGACAGCTGAGGGTCGAAAGCATAGGTGTCAAACTCAAGGCCTGGGGCCAGATCTGGCCCGCCACATAATTTGATGTGGCCCTGCGAAAGCAAATCAAACATGATGCTTGCAAAATTGGACGCATATTGTAAGCATTTTCTTGTGACCAAACCCCTCATTACAGTAACTTCATCAATAGTTGAATAAACCGTTATTATTGACTTTTTTATATGCTGCCAGTCATAACGACCCTGCAAGGGAAACGCGAACTGAAATGTGGCCCATGACAAAAATGACTTTGACACCCCTGGTCCATAGTGACGGCTTGGCTTGGCATGCACTGAACACGTGTGGTCACACATCCGTGAGTGTCATGCGAGAGCAAGACACCAGGCGCTGCGTTCAAAGTTCTATCCGAGTATCGGTAAATGGCATTGGCACAATATTTGTTTGTACTTGCAAATGCCGATGACAGCATTTTTCATGCCATATCGGGGTCCTACTTTTGGTATTGCTGCAACACTAGAAATAAGTATTTTGATTCATCGGATGAGTCGTTTGTGAATTTCAATAGCAACAGATTTCTATTTTGTACTTCATCAAAATGGCATGAAATCGGCCTACAAATTATGTTAAAAGAGAGGAATACAAACCTGTGGGGATGCAAGACAAACATCCAGAGTGGGAGGTGAAAAAAAGCCGAACAAACCAAATACAGGCACATACCGGCATCTCAGGAGGCAAGATATTTCAGCATGAAGATACGGACTTGCGTCTGTAGATAAAGGCTCAGAAACTGAGACAACACAGGACAGGTGAAACATGCAAAGAGATGAAATGGAAACAAAAAACAAGGATAAAGCGCTTTGATATGGCAAATTGCCCTTTTGCCCCTGCCGTCTCCCTTCTTCTTTAAATTAAGCTATTGTGGGAAATGAAGAATAAAAGTGTTAATTGTCTCCTCACATGAAAACATTGTACCATGGGAAAAAAAAAGTATAACGATAAAAATGTCATCAATGCAACACCTGCTTGTTCGGCACATCCTCAGAACATTTTACATGTAAACTGTTGCAAAAGACATTTAAGACTAATTTATTTAGTTGCTTTTGAACAGGTTCATCAAATGAGGATTTGACATCTACTTTTATAAGTATACTGCACTTGCATTCCCCTGGATGAAGTTAAACCCCCCCACCTGATGGAAACTTGCATGGCTGAGCGAAAGCAAACCACACCCACTTTCAACGTAAATGACCACGTAATCAATCCACGGGACAGTCACACCTGCTTCCCATTGCCAAATAGCATGCAATCTCTCAGAGAAGTCTGCACAGTTTTATTATTTCTCAAACACACTTTAGTGTCGAGCAATGTATCTTCATTTATTTCATGTACCTGTACTTCGATCAAAGTATGATATAATTTAATGAAGAAATCATCATTATGTAATTAGAACCACTGCCCACCCCAAAATTAAACAAGTCTACTGTCAGAGTATATATGAACATACTGTATGTCAGAGGCCCACCCTCAAGATACAGTATGTACGCTTTAAATTTAAAGTGAATTTAGCTCACAATCCGAATAAATATTCATGAGTTCATCCCCACGGCTGTAAGATACAGTAGTCTCATTGCTTCTTCACACATATACTGCATGGATTTTTTTAAGGGTACTCCAGTTTCCTCCCACATTTGAAAAACAACATATTTTTTTATTTTCTTGCCTTCATTTTCATTTTGGTTTGATTTGGATTTTTATTTCCACTTGTGTTGTGGTTTGTAATGTTTGCTCAGACTTTGTTGCTGTGATTGGAGCAATTCTTTTTTGCGTTTGTGTTTTTTCCCCCTGCATTTACATGGTCTGCTTATTTATTTATTTATTTTTTTATTCATCATTCATGTGTTTGCAGCGTTTGGCCGTTTGCAGCAGTGGTCGACCTTTTGCAATGCTTTTGCCCCTATTGGCTCCTGTACTTAAATCCTGCAGCAGTGTTTCAGCATCAAGTTCCCTGTTTGGACAAGTGTAAATGGGCTATCTTTAGTTGTTTATTGGAGCCCATTACTGATCAGCCAAAGTTGCATGAAGCCCCTTGGAGCGCACAAGGGAGCTTCAGAAGACCTGCTTAAGATGACAAAAGAAACGCCTTTTAAAGCACTCCACCACTTCTTTGTCTGAGGCAAGATAGCCATCATTTCGCTGTCTATTCAAAGGGTTTCAAACGGTCAAAAGGAAGTGAATTGAATTTACCCTTTATATTTCTTAAGCTTCTTCTCTCTCTTTTTTTGAGGGGGGTTGGAGGGTGGAAATTTTAATTTTCTCCCTGTCCCTTCTGATTTGAAGAAGTTCTCTGAACTCCTCAATGCCACCTTCAGATAACTGTCCTCCCTATAACACAACGTCAATTGCAAACAGGAGAGCACATTCCTATTGTATTAAAACAACATCAGTAATGATGCTGAACATTATGCAGCATGTTTAGGAATGAACGCGTGCTTTCTTTGACACAAATTGGAAGGTGATTGGATAAGTGTTGTGTCTGTCACACATAGAGCTACTGTAATTTGTCAAGCTGTCGGTGGCTCTTCTTGAAGAGCAAAGTAATCATTTCTGTCAAGAAACACCGTCACTGCTATTCTTTGCTATCGTCTTTCTGAAACAATGTTTTGCCGTTCTGGTAAAACTGCTGCATTTGTAGGCCTCATGGTTTCTGAGCAATGGGTGAGATTACGTACATAATGGATGAAATTTTACCTTTGGTGATTTGTATAGTGTAAAAAGGTCATCATTTGTGTGCAATGTGATCACAAGTGCTGAGACAATATTTCATAAAGTTTGTGTCTCAGGAGTTAAAACATATGTGCAAGTTAGTACTTGAGTTTTCAAACACCTGCTTTACCAAGTGACTTGACGCATATTGAGTTTGTTTGAAATGTTTGCTGCATCCTAACCGACGCTGGGTTTCATCACATGATCATCATGGAAGCAAATGTGGATGAGGATGAGTTTATTCATTCACTCGATGAAAATTGTAAATGTGTTCTGCATCATTGCCTCCAGATGCTCAAGAGCAAAACAAACATGGCGTGGCCGCCCACCCGCTTCCACCTCTGTGCTGTTTCCTGTTACACCACACCACTATTGTGAGACAGGCACAATGGGTGCTTCTCTCTGGGCAGTAGACTCTGCTGTCATTCCTTCATCGAATGTCAAAGATGAGCCAAAGCACAATCTAAAGCGGATTTGAACAAAATATGGCCTGGGGGCCATACACCGTCTCTGACCATCCCTCGCAGTGACCACTAAGTAAAAATATAACATAAAATATGATGTGCTTTTATTATAAAAGTTGCACTTTTATTTTATGCCCACAAATGTGGACACTAATGCTAGCGGGGTAGCGAGCAAGCGCTTTACCTGTGAGCAAAGTTTTTGCTCTGTTTACAGACTTACAGTTATCAAAACTGACAACTGTGGTCTTCATGCTAACAACATTCTTACAACTGAAACAGCTGGACGCAAATGTACAATAACATATACTGTCCGTAGTGGATGTAAGTGTTGCGTCATTATACATCACTGTCAATAATATTATAATTTGCACTAAGCTATTTTCGAGTTGATACGAGAAGATCGTCTGAACTAGAATTCGACTGAATGGCTGATACCAGTTGGCAGTTGGTGCTAAATAAATAAATTGTGTTAACATTTTTGATAGTGTCAAGATGGGATTTTAATGACCGCTTTTAATTTTGTTTCATATTTGGATGTCAGTATTATAACAACATACAATATTTTCACACACATCAATTTAAATGAAACTTTTTCTAAATTCATTCATAAAATAATATGTTGAGTTGGGTGTGTTGCCTCGGGCCTCGGCAAGCATTCCAAACTCTCTTGTGGCTCCTTTGCAAAATTAATTGCCCACTCCTGATTTATAGGATACTTATTATAAAACCTACAACATCAAAGTGTTGATGACAAATAGTGTAATCTGTTTTAATTTTTTTATTATTGTTATTATTAATGGTGGTTTTTATGTGGTGAAGTAATGTAATTCATATTCAGAGCTGATGCATATATGTATCGAGGAATAATAATTATCCATCCATCCATTTTCCGATCAGCTTCATCCTCACAAGGGTGGTGCTGGAGCCTATCCCAGCCGTCTTCGGGCAGTAGGCGGGGGACACCCTGAATCGGTTGCCAGCCAATCACAGGGCACACAGAGACGAACAACCATCCACGCCCGCACTCGCACCCAGGGACAATTTAGAGCGTTCAATCAGCCTGCCATGCATGTTTTTTGGAATGTGGGAGGAAACCGGAGCACCCGGAGAAAACTCACACAGGCCCGGGGAGAACATGCAAACTCCACACAGGGAGGCCGGAGCTGGAATCGAACCTGGTACCTCTGCACTGTGAAGCCAACGTGCTAACCACTGGACTACCGGGCCGAATAATAATCACCTGAAAGCAAAATTATTCATTCTCAATATTTGTTCAACTAAACTCACTAGTTTTGTATTCTTTGACCCAAGTCATCCAATTATCCAAATTGGAGGAATAATTCACAGTCTGTCAAACACGGCACTTTTTCACCTGTGGGGGTCAAACCAATGTTAAAACCCTCCTGCTGGCATAATGACAAAAAAAGGTACTAGGCAGAATATGAATGCACTTCAAGTTTAATCCAGTGCATACTTGCCTGGTCAAGTCTAATATCAAGTTTGTGGTCCTCCAGGAGTTGAAATATACCCTCTTTGCCTTCTCATGTGTTCAGACGACACTGCATTAAATTCTTTCCTGCGTTGTGTTTTCTCACAAATGGGGAGCCAATAACATGGATGTGCCTGGCGATGAATTATAGATCTGTTGCTGGCAGTGGGTGTGGATGTGAAGTGTGCATGCAGGGGCCAGATAAGGCCAGATTTACACCTTTCGCTGCCAGGCATGGAAATTGAGTTTGGGGGAGCTAATAAAACAGTCTCTATTGCGAGACCAGTTCCGTTTTGCATACAATACATGTGTCATGGTGTGGTGCCTCTTGATCGGTGATGTGACTCCGCTGTGTTTTCATCCATGGGCTAGTACAGCATGGAATAGGGTAGCTAAACACAAAACTAGGGCAAATATTCTCATCTACAAGTGACGTGATTGTATCTAATACTCACGGGGAGGCACATATTTTTGTTTAATGTTGAGAGGGAAGAAATTTCATCTGTGCTGTATGTTACACATACAGTACGTACAGCACATTTGACCATAAAGTTGTATTCAATTCAATTTGTCAGTTTTGTTCAAATTATGCAGAAAGAAAACAGACACATTGCTGTTGTAACAGAATGTGTCTGCACGAAAGGCCGCAAAGGCTTTTGATGGAAAATATGTATTCACAGCGCGTGTCAAACCAGCAGGAGAGTTCAAATAATGGGCTTTGCAATTTTTAAAAAACATTTCTCTCACAGTTTTTTAGTTACGGTGGGCTTTTTCGTCAGATGCATTTGTGAAACACAAATCTTGTTGAGTTCAGGATGCACAATTAATGATTGTGATCTTCTCACATGATGGTGGCCACATGAGCAGTGTTAGATCTACTTGAATTTCAAGTCTGTGTAGATTGCATTTATAATTATCTACACGGTAAGAAACATAACTAATATTTTGAGGGCCTAAAACTGAATTTTAAGTTGCAACAACTTTGAAATATAAGTTATGGATATTTATGACACAATAGATCACAGTATATTATTGAAAAAACTAGAAAGATATGGCATTAGAGGTGTATCTTATAAATGGATAAAAAGTTATTTAGAAAACAGATATCAGTACATGCAACTCAACAATAAAAAAATGAATCAACTGAAAATCACTCACGGAGTTCCTCAGGGGTCAGTGCTTGGTCCAAAACTATTCATCTTATATATAAATGATATCTGCAAGTTCTCAAAACTATTTAAATGTGTCCTATTTGCTGATGATACAACTTTCTACTGTTCTGGAGTAAATCTGAAACAGCTCCTGATAACCGTAGAAAACGAATTAAACAAATTAAAAAACTGGTTCGACAGAAATAAATTGTCACTTAACCTGAAAAAATTGAAGTTAATTGTTTTTGGCACAAGACCAATCAAACACCAAGCTAAAATTATGGTAAACTCAATTGAAATAGAAAGAGCATATGAAACCAAGTTTCTCGATTAGTAATAGACTCAAAACTATGTTGGAAACCACATATCGATAACGTAAAAAGAAAAATAGCCAAGACCGTAGGGATCCTCTACAAAACCAAGGAAGTGCTAAATAAGAGATCTTTGTACACATTATACACTTCATTATTATTACCATATATGACCTACTGTGTGGAAATATGGGGAAATGCCTGCAAAACAAACACACTCCCTATTCTCAAACTACAAAAAAAAGCAATTCAAATTATTAATAGATCAATATATACGGAACCCACAAATCCACTATTTATCAAATTAAATACGATGAAATTTTATGACCTGGTTGACTTTAAAATCGCCCAATTAATGTACAAAGCACACAATAACCTGCTCTGCCAAAACATTCAGAAGTTTTTCGAAACTCGAGTAAGCAACTATGAATTAAGAGGTACCAACTTATTAAAAAAACAAGGACAAACATCAAGCAAAGAAGTGCATCTATCAAAGGTGTTAATCTGTGGAATAATCTCGAAACGGACCTAAAAATGAGTAAATCGCTTGCTGAGTTCAAAAACAAATTAAAAAAAATAGTACAAACAACCTACATCAATCAGAGTTAAAATGATAAATTCTAAACATTAAATATAATGATAAATCAGAACTAAATTGATAAATAGAGAAAGGTATTGAAATATCCATTATGAATACAAGAGAAAATTGACACAAGAGTGCCAGGGTGACGATGTATATAATCCCGATACAAACCAAAAGTGGTAAAAATATCACCGTTAAGGGTAAAGTATGAGCCTTAATGGAGACTTCTTACTTTTTTCTTTTTTGATTGATATAAAAATGATTTAGTAGATATAAACACATAACGGGGTAGGACTAGATAAGTTTTTTACTTCATCCTACTCCCTTGAACATAATAACTGTGTTAAATGAAGACTGATTTCTTTCTTTTTACTTTTTTTTATCTACCTTATTTTCTGTCAAATTATTACTGTATATGTTTTATGTTCAATAAACAAACAAACAAAAAAAACAAACAATGTTAATTAGCACAACAAACCAAGCTTTTGTATTTTTCACCCAAGCAATTTGCTGAGGCACAATTAGTTCTGAAAAATGTCTTGTGGGAACACCAATTTTCACATTTGTCAAACTTAAAGCTTAAAATGTTGTCAGAGTTTGATGTCTTGAAATGTGGAGTTCCTCCAAATGATTGAGTCATTCATTGGGAAAATTGCTATTTTGTGGCAACACATACTTTGTCCGAATGAACAGCAAGGTGAGCGAATTTTTGTCACATACCTCCAAACCACAATGCCATGGTAAAAAAATAAGTTGCTTTTCCGCACCACCGGAGACAACAGATGTCTTTTGAGTCATCAATATTTCAAGATCGGTTTAATCAATGCAAAGCTTCTCCATTACGACACTGCAATAACTCCGTAAAAATGAGTTACTCCTTGCATGCTAATGATGAAATATCACTTCAGACCCAAATGATGCGTACAGTCATGCATTTACTAAAATGACGACATGTATTAATGTCTCCACTTCCCATTTGTGACAGACTGTGAAAAATGAAAACTCTCGCCCTGGGAACATTTTATGCAAAGGATGATTGCGTTCATGTCGGCGCTCATAAACTGGATTTTGTGGTTTTGCCTGACAGATAGTACACTCTTATTTGCAAGCCTTGTTCTCCCCACTTAACATAGATCAAGGCCAGTCATCCGTTTCCTGGACAGAGATGTGAGGCACCATAGGCGAGCCCTGGAAGTCTCAGCCCGGACATATTTGTTGTTGTTAATTAATTACCTCCCTGAAGTCTGAACAAGCGTCCCAGGCTGAAATAGTGCCGGATGCCGTGCTCTCATTTTGCCTTTCCCTCTGCTTTCTCCTTGCCCTCTTTTCCGCAAAAGAGAATCCAAGGAGCATCTCTTGCCTGAAGATGAGCTCCAGGAGAGTGGCCAACATACACTTTGGAATGTCATGAATAATGCATGGGTGTATCCAATACAGTATATGTAGATAGACCAGCACCGGGGTGGGGAGAGTGTCAGGGCGAGATGGGAAGGTGGGAAATCTTTTAATAACGTAAAGGCCAAAATGTCGCACTGCTGGAAGAAAAATGTGAGAGTTGATAGCCGACTGTATAACATTGATGGATTTTATCATTTATCAAGCTTCGCCGGGCAGGACAATGCATCATAGTGCACAGTGGGCTGGTATTTACTTGGGGGGGATTTTGTTGATGACAGCAGCTCATTCCCCAGCATTAGGATGCTTGAATGCACTTTGGCCACATGGGCACCGGTGGGAAAAGTTTCAAATTGCAAAGGCTTTATGGCCAATAATCCACAGTCCTTCAAGCTACAAATACTATTACGGCAAACATGACATGTTGCAAAACAGCTGGAAAGTGCCGGAACACTCACACAGCGTGGGACTAGACGAAGACAGATGATTCGAGAAGTAAACAACACGGTCAAAACAAATGCTGATGATATGAATGATATTGTTGTTTCTAGGCTGACTCCACCATGCCGTCATGAATAAACTAGACTTGTCACGTCCCGTGTTTGCCAGCAGGGGGCGGGCTTTCTCTCCGCCGCCTGAACACCTGTTACTCATTTGTGAATGATTACTCTGCCTTTATTAGGACACTCTGGCGGTCTACTCACTGCCGGAGAATTCCACGCCGCGCCAATACTCTCTCGCTCAATTTCCTATTCAGATTATTCGTTGCCTCTTAGCCTTGTGGCTGTTATTACGCGCCATTGTTCCTCTTGTGTATTAGATTTATATAATTGTCTAATCAGACCTTCCTTGCCATTTGTTTTCCGCAAGCGTTTTCTGTTGTTCTCTTTATTCTATTCCTGGTCCTTATTTTGACCAGCGTTTTTTGTTATCCTCCCTGTCGGGTATTTTGTGTTCATTATTAAAGACTCCTTTTGTTATCTGATAAAATCTCTTTCTGTGTCTGCCATTTCGGGGATCCACTTCCTTATTTTGTTGTGCACGAAGCGATCTTTCTATCGCTTCGGGCACAACGTGACAAGACTAAAATTTAGTGTTTATTGGTGTGGCCACTTATGTTAGTCCAGCCTAAGTGCTGAGTTGAATGTTTTAAACCCCAATACCTAATATATATTGCAGAATAGCTGGTGCTCTATTTCAGACCAGCTAGTAAGGGTGTGGAAAATAATCGATATTAATCGATACATCGATGCGCACGTGCGCGATCCGAGTGCATCGGCTCATTCACTGGGTACGACGCGATTGACGGGTGAAATCGCGATTCATCACGATGCATTGATGGGTATCGGTAAAATCCGATTCAAGCGCCGTTTTATTCATGTTAAACGTCACATATATGCCCTTTCCTAGGCGCAATGAATGCACCATCATTGCTTTGCGTTTTGTGTAGAATACGGACGGTAGCCGTGCGTCACATACAGTCCAGTACACAACTAGCGAAACATTATGGAAGTTAGCGCACGCAGCAGCAAGGAAACTACTATATTTAATGCAGCCGCAATATTCAAATCTTATGTTTGGAAATACTACGGCTTCGAAAACAAAGACGGAAAGCTTGATAAAACCTCCGTAATTTGCAAGGAATGTCGCACTAAGAAGCCATGCAACGGCAGCACCACAAATATGCAGACCCACTTAAAACGATGGCACCAGATCACCGACAAGTTTCCCTCCCGCTCCCCTGCTTCCCCGCCCAGTTCCTCGTCGGACACCGGAGAAATTCTTGGTAAACCAGGTCAGGATCAGAAAAAAATTGCCTCTTATTTTGGGAGTCCCCTTGCAACTCACTGTGACCGCGCAATGGCTATAACTAAGGCCACTGCTTATTTCATATGCAAAGACCTCCAGCCTTAGCGTGGTGGACAACGAGGGTTTCAGACAGCTCGTGCACGTTTTGGAACCCAGGTATAAAATACCAGACAGGTCTGTGTTCACTTACAAACATATTCCCGATGTGTACAACAAAGTGAGAAGTGAGATTACTGCGTCGCTGAGCAGTGCGCAAAGAGTTGCACTTACAGTGGATGGGTGAACATCTTGCGCTATAGATTCATATACATATATATATATATTATTATATTTCATATAAGACACTCAGTGAGAATAGTCTGTTTGTGTTTACACTATAGCAACAGCTGTGAGTCTCAGGTGCCAAATTGTTGACATTTTCTTTGCACAAAACCCAATTGTGAAAGGGCTTAAATAAGTTGTTTTACAAGTTCTACTGTTTATAAGGAATAAAATGGTATCCTTTTCGTAATACCATACTGAATTCCATCTTTTTAAAAGCTTTTTTTCTTTGCTTATTTGCATCATGTTTAATTGCACAATATCGCAACAAATTGCATTGTATCGTATCGGATCGCATTGATTTGAACTTAATGTGTATCGAATCGTATCGCATCGTGACGACGGTGAAACGTATCGCATCGTATCACCAGAAAATTCCATGTATCGTTTAAGTATCGCATCGCTGGCAGTGGATCGTGATGTGTATCGAATCGTCCTCAGTGCTGAGATTCACATCCCTACCAGCTAGGTCATGTTGTGTTAACCATTTTTCTTTTTTTCCAAACTGTACCTCTATGTGCACGCTGGTGAGATAATATCTCTTGCATTCTTAAAATTGGCATAAATAAACACAATGCCCATGACTCAACTGTTCAACATAGTTCTCATCCATAAACATTTGATTTGACTGCTTGGATGCCGATGCTTATTAAAGCAAATAGAACTGAAGTCAGTGTCATCTTTATTCATCGGATTGACCACCAGTCAGCGCCGGTGTTGCTCTGACTTTTGAAAACAACTTTTTGTTTGTGTCTCGGATATGGGATGCTCCTACTCACAATCCAGTTCATTGGCGCTGTGCCTTTCCTGCTCCGCCCTGGCATACGTTTTCTGAGAAGTGAAGCATATGCATTTTAGTTCAGAGTTAAACATTCATTTACACCCAGCAACTCAAAGCTTGCAAATTCTATGCGGGAGCAGAAAAATAATTGACTTTTTCAGTACCTATGTTTTGTTTGATGCCATGTCGAGGACGCAATAACATAGGCCAGCTTCTTGTCTTTGTGATTGGCAACATTTGTAAAACTTATTTTGGAAGTTAGTACACAAAATACCTTCATGCAATGGTATGTAACAGCAAACCATATTCACCCAAAGTCATGACATAGAGGTGCAGTTTATTACACTTCCAAAGACTTGTTGTAAATTTGGCCATTAAGCTCCTTTGTTAGAGAACTGCAAGTTGTTGCAAAATATACTGTAATGTTACACATTTGGACATGTACAAGGTTAGAGAAACACAAATTAGGATTACTTGTCAAGGTTATCATGCACTTTTTATTGATCCTCACGTTTCGCCCAAAAGCCCAAACTTTTTATGAGTGCATTCTCAATTTAAACTTTAAATTGTATTTTCCGTCCAAGCAGCATTTTAGTTCAGCAGGACACCTAGTTTGAGAATGAAAGATGCTGAGAGGAAAGGGATTTTCTGCAAGACCAGACAGAATTAGACTGGTGCGTATTTCTGAACTTCGTGTTCAGATTTTCTTAACTTCGTGTTCAGAATTTTCAATCACTCAAAAACATGACCATTAGAGAGGTCATTTAAGGGTGCCTAACGGTTTCTATTCAGACTCAAAAGTTTAAGATTGTATGATGGTGATGGACAAAACACGGCGAATGAGAGCTTTCAAGCAGGTTTTCAGAAAAAAAAATTGCTTCCAAAGGAATTCATTGAGCAGAAAGAGAGCTTGATGAGGTGGAAAACGTAAGCGAGAAAGCAATAAGTGGACGATGATTAGTTTGGTGCAGATCTTCACAGTAACTTAAAAACCCGCCATGTAACTGCCACCTGCAGACCATGGAATGTTCGGAAATCAGAAAAGGAAGACAAACGTGATGGCAGCAGACCCATGAGCGGCAGTGCCTGTGTTCATTTTTTTGTTTCCTTCCCAACACGGGTATTAGTGTAGAAGAGCTACCTGAAGCTGAGAGTCTTTATAAATAATGTGAGAGGCATGAAAAGCTTCTTCATCAAATGACCAGATACTCAGGCCAAGCATCAGTAATGTACGGTGAGGTTCGTGACTGGTGGGGTTCAGCTATGACAATCTGTCCATCCATCCATTTTCTGATCCACTTTTCCTCACACGGTTTGGGGGCGTGCTGGAGGCGTCCCCGCTGTCATCGAGCAGTAGGCAGGGGATACCCTGAACTGGTTTTCCTATCCCAGCATTAGGCTCTAGCCCAGCACGTCCCCGCACCCCTTGTGAGGATAAGCGGGTCTGAAAATGGATGGATGGACATTTAAAAAAAAAAACGAAAAAAAAACATATAAGCATTCTTTTCAAACACAAGCTGGCATGTGTTGCCCTTGGTATAGATTTTGGACATGCCACATACATACAGTATATCATTATCTGAAATCAACGGTCTCAAACTTGGGCCTAAAACTGGACAGTGATTTCAAACTCGATCGGCAAATTGGTGCCGTTGTTAAAGCCAGCTTCTTTCACCTTAGACAGCTGGCCAAAATAAAACCTCTCCTCTCACATGAATACTTTGAGATAGTAATTCATGCCTTTGTCACATCCCGGCTCGATTACTGCAATGCTTTTTACTTTGGAGTCAGCCAGTCCTCCATTAAGCGCCTTCAGCTGGCCCAGAATGCCGCTGCTCGCCTCTTGACTGGTACTCGTAAGAGGGAGCACATAACTCCTACTCTGGCATCCCTTCACTGGATCCCCATTCATTTTAGAGTTATTTTCAAGATCCTCCTCTTTGTTTTCAAATCTCTGAATAATCTCGCGCCACTTTACCTCTCTGAGCTTATCCGCCCCTACACACCTGCCCGGCGCCTCAGGTCTGTGGACCAGACATTGTTAGAAGTACCAAGAACTAAACTGAGGCTCAGAGGGGATCGAGCCTTTTCTGTTGCTGGTCCCTCTCTCTGGAATGACCTCCCACCGAACATTCGGCAAGCCTCCTCGCTGCCCATCTTCAAAGCCCTCCTCAAAACTCACTTGTATTCTTTGGCATTTCACTCAGCATGACTTTTTTGTTCTTGATTTTACTGTTTGGTGCTTTCTACCGCCTTTATTACCGATTTGTCTTACTGTTTATTGTGCATGTTAAATTGCTCCATGTACAGCACTTTGTATGCAGCGATGGCTGTTTGAAAGTGCTCTATAAATACTGTTGACTTGACTTTTCTAAACACCAAGTCCCACCAAAAAAAGATCATGGTAACACAGTGTGCATATAGCTTACCTTGTCCACAAGCTATTCATTATTATATATATTTTTTTCACTTTAAACATACTGACCACATATTTTTGGGTGGTAGTTGTTTTGAACTTGTGTGTGCTTAATCACAAAAACATGATTTGATGGTAATGATGATTTTCCTGCTGGAGTGAAGGTAAATTTGAATGGCCGATTGCCAACATGTGCCTTGTGATTGATTGGCAACCTGTCTCGGGTGTATGCAGCCTTTCTCAGCCAGGATAGTTCTTCCGGTCACCCTAATGAGGCTGTGTAACAAAGAAAATACTGTAGATGGAAACATTTTGTTCTGTTTTATTTGCACTGTGAGGATTTTTGAAGTGCTTCTGTCAATAAAGTCCTTATTAGTATAAACTGTATTGCAATTGACTACTGATGTAAGTATTTGAAGAGGTAGATACTAGCTGTCACTTGATTCTCAAGTCTCAGCTCAGTCAGGCTTCTATAATGACAGTGAGGGGTACTTTGACAAATATGGACGTTCGGTTCAATTCATAATTCAGAAACATCAAATATTCTATGGCTTCATTGCTTGGGTCAAAGGTGGCGTAGTGTGAGCGTGATTAAGCTGCAAGATTGTGATTGGCTACAGGGCCTAATGATGCCGTTACTGACTTGAGGTCAACTTTTGCGACAAGGTGAGTAGGCGGGTCAGTGCGCTTACAAATGAACAGCGATTTCACCAGGAGGTGCAAATGCGCTCTGTTTCTCTGTCAGCTACCACAGCTTGGTTGAGTGACGTGTCGCAGCACTAAGTGAAGGGCAAGGACGGCAAGTGTGGGTGGAAAACTGATGTGGGTTATTTCGGCGACAATGGGGGAGGGGGGGGGGGGTTGTTTCTGACTGCTAAAGCCTACACAAGATTATTGCAGTCATTTGATAAATTTTATGAAAGGCTTTCAGTGGGAGAATGATAACGCCGCAACGGCAATTAATTTGACCCCAGCATTTCATTTTGTCTTTGCTCAAAGGGTATTTTGGTACTTTGAGTCATATCATTTCTTTGCCAAAAAAAGAAACTTTTTTTTTTTTTTACATTTCCGTCCTACTTTCTTAAAACTTACATAAGAGTTGACTGAAAGTTTCACTTTCTTTGCTCATAAATGCATATTTGCAGAGGATCTGACAAAAAATGAATTACAGTAATTTACTGACAACAAAGCATTAAACTGATCCAAGCTGACTGGGCGATAGGCAGGGCATAACTTGCATGGGCTGCGTGCAGATCAACAACAAAAACAATGACCTCTTTTTGTTGTGCATCTGCAAGTGGAAAAGTCTGACGTGGTGCCCTATGTCACCGAAATTGTCTTCTTTCAGAATCTGCAGTTTGTTCCTTTTTTTTTTCTTTTGACGACGTGGCTTGCACCATCTCTCAATGGTTGGTAAATCCAAATTTATAACCCCGCTGTTGGCTGACATGACTGAAAGAAAAAGACTGCGTGTGTCGGCGTTCACACTCAGGTAAACCAATCAGATGGCTATTTTGACAATCTGAAAAACTTTATTTCACGTTTATTTGATTCATTTTTTTGGAAGAAAAACAACTCGTTTAAGACCATAAAAGTATTTTGCCACTACAATGGCGGAACCTGAGACAAGTCAGAGTAAAATGCCAAGGAGTCGAGTCAGGGTCCGGACTCGAGTACAACAGGCCTGCCTGCAGAGAAAACCCACGCACGCATATGGAGAATATGCAAATGCTACCCATACCTCAAAACCCAGCGTCGAACCCTGAACCTGAGGATCTGTGAGGCAGATGTGCTAACTTGGTACTTGGAAACTGCAGTCCTTGAGGGTCAGTATTCCTGGATGTCTTGAATTAGGTGTGTGAGCACGGAGACATCTAAATCATGCAGGACAGCGGCCCACGGGGGCCGCAATTCCCCATCCCTCTGCTAACCACTATGCTTATCAATTACATTCTATTACTATCAAGCATTTGACTAAGATATCACAGTCATATTGTCTTTGAATCTTAATAGGCAAAACACAAAGCAGAACAACTTTCGCCTTGCTTGGCACAGGATGCTTGCCTGTGTGGTGACCTTTCATGTGGCGTTCGCTAAAACCGAAGTGAAATCTTAAACTGCCCCCCACTCCAATGAATGAAATGCTCTGCTCACAGCAGATTTTAGAGCGTTTTCTTTTCAATTACCAGCCTGAAACTAAAAGTGTTTCGAATGCATTCCGCTCTGTTTTTAACCACCTTATGTAACACATCTTAACATCGGAGGCTTTCTGGTTGTATTTGATGAAATTTGGCGTGGGAAGCAAAGCAAATGTGATCGACTAAAAGGATCAGAATTCCAAACTGAAACTCTGGCAGCCCACAAGCTGCTGAGTCAGCCTATGTGGGAAGAACCGGCATCCACTCGTGGGCAAAACTGTGAAATAAGTGTGGAACTGTTTTGAACAATTTAACCTTTAGTGATGATATGTAATAAATGCCCGATATGATAAAACTGTTTCAAAACAAAGCTAGGGAAACCCTTGTACATTTTGTAACATAGCAACAGACAGTGAGAGGCCTACATTCCAGCAGCAGATGTCACATTGCTCTTCATGATGAAAACAAATACTTAGCCCAGCATTTACATGGTCAGCCTCATTAGTATAAAAGACTACAAAGAATGGCAGCAAAACAGCCCAAAACGTAACCCTCACAGGAAAAAACGGAATAAAACTGACAGAAAAAAGTAAAGTGTCTCAAGGCTCATCATCTCTTAGGTGAAGTGATAAGACTGATAGTGAAGATTCATACCATCCAAACACGGTGTAGTGGTTCAAATTGTCATGAAGCGCTTTAAAGATGCCCTGCTGACCTGTTTTAACCGAGTTGTGAAGTGTTGGAGATTGTCTGTTGACAAATTGTCAATTATTATTTTAGAAGTGAGAATTATTTCAAAATGTGGAGCTAGCAAAATAGGATCAAGGTAACACGGGGATTATTTTGTTTTGTTGTGATTTGGAACAAATCTTAGAATAATAATAAAACGGTGTGGTTTACATCTGCGGAAATTATACAAGCATAGAAGCCGACATCTCCACCAAGAAATCTGATAACACAATTATTCCCCTGCACTTCGCGCCATCAACATGAAAATTATGTTTTAACATCTCCCTGTTCATAAAACAGTCAATTTTGAGCAAGCAATTTCATTGGACACGAATCATTCCGTGGTTTGGGCAATGTAAATGATGGAGGGGGCCACAATTTTTCATCGCTACTCTAAAGGAATTTGCACTTTCTGATACAGCCCTTCCTGCCCTTCCTGATGTAGAACGTAGCAACGCTGGGACTTTTAAACTGACCTAACAGAGCAGTTCACAGGTGTTTTAAACTGTTAATTGGGCCAAAACGCCCTGTGAATTGTTCAAAACTTACTTTACAGAAGAAACATTTGATTTAAGGCATGATTGGTGAAATGGAAACAAATTCAACAAGAGAAAGCAGGAGATGTAATTGTTCAATTTTGGTTATGCTAAATAGGAGGAGAGATATATGATGCAGTGCAATTGTAAAAAGATGTCAACTGCAACCACAAAAATAATGAACTCATGTAGTGAATCTTTGTAGAGGCTTAATTTTTGATGGACGGCTTGTTTGAATGGTGCACCAATAGTCATGGCTGGGGAGGGCATTCCTGCCGTTTTCCTTTGTTGACAATCATTGTGTCCCGTCCTTTGTTGTTGAAATATAAACCATCAAGTGAATCGCTGCCACAGCAGTTTTGTCTGAACTACAAACATGAGTTTGAAAACCTTCGCAGCGCCGGATGTACACCCATCGCTCACGTCACCGACGTGCGACCGGTCGGAGGTTGAGAATTATGCTATAGCAAAGCTGGGAGGAGAGGCCGATGATAAGGGTCACAAAAAAGTCCTGAGTTTTGAAGTAACATTATGTAACATTACATTCTATATTATCTTTATTTCTACATACAGTATATTCATTCATCTTCCGAACCGCTTGATCCTCACTAGGGTCGCGGGGGGTGCTGGAGCCTATCCCAGCTGTCTCCGGGCAGTAGGCGGGGGACACCCTGAATCGGTTGCCAGCCAATCACAAGACCAACCGTCCATGCTCACACTCACACCTAGGGACAATTCAGAGTGTTCAATCAGCCTGCCACGCACGTCTTTGGAATGTGGGAGGAAACCGGAGCACCCGGGGAAAACCCACGCAGGCCCGGGGAGAACATGCAAACTCCACACAGGGAGGCCGGAGCTGGAATCGAACCCGGTACTTCTGCACTGTGAAGCCGACGTGCTAACCACTGGACTACCGGGCCGCCCACATACACTGTATATTTTTTAAAAATATTACCAATTGAGCTCTCCCGAAAGACCATACAATCTATTCAAACATAAAAAGTTTAAACTGAAATGTTTTTTTGTACTTGAAATTGCCCCACTGAAAATGCTTGTGGACCAGAAAACGTTTTTCTGCTGTACACAATGTGAAATAAAAACTGCTGTTAAAAGACAAGAGAGAACCAACTGTTCATTTGTTATGACTCCCACATTTTTATTGTTGAATAAAACCCTTGCTTCAAGGCTCTGGGATTAACTTGTTAAAAAATAGCTCCTTATAATCAGAAGGTTGCTCCTCAAAGGAAGTCAATGATGAGCAAAACTCCTCGGCAAAGAAAAAGATTAGATAGTGATACACAGCCGATCAGACAGCTGACCGTGCTGCATGCATGTTGCCTTTGCGAAGGAACCAGCAAGGGAAGTTGGTCATGTAGGGCCATATCCTCGTATGACCGTCACAGATGTTTTCTTTCGATCATATGCTCTTCTCAAAGGAGTGACTATAATAGGAGATAATTCGATACTTAACAAATCAACCTTTGACATGATGTGGCTACAGTGGGCCATCTTGTATCAGATGGCTTTGAAAATTGATAGCTCATCGTCTGACGCCCAACAATAACCCCTGAAAGTTTGCTGAAAATTGGATGAAAATGTACTGTGTGGATTGCGGCGTATTGATTTTAGCATTGATCTTGGCTACCTTGGACATTTTGCGTCAGATTGCGTGTCTTGCAGAATGTTTCAGAACAGAGTACAGTCCAGTAATCGCTATATTGGATATGTCAGAAAAAGGTAGCTGGGTTGAGAATTATGACCTCGATCGATATGAGCTGATGTAATGCATCTTCACTTCAGAGATGCTGCCTGCGATGCTTGTCACTGAGTTAGATTTTTTTTAAGTGTAAACATTGACTTCAGTTCACCACTGGCATCTCTGACTCAGATACTGTCGGCATGATCCTGCAAGCAGGAGGATTTGGATTATAGGAATATGGCTTGCTGGATAATTATAGATATTTACATGCATACAACATGTAAAAAAATGCATAAACACATATGTAAAAGTTGTAAAGTAGTTTGTTTGTTGGTTTGTTTGTTTGTTTTTTGCGTGATATACATTTGGCACATTCACGCCAGGCATGATTCTGTGATCAGAGGTTGGGGGATGCTGAGCTCCTGGCTACGCAGGAAAAATATCACGGTTTGATTAGATTTTAATGCAATTTATGTGAAACAGAAGCAGTGCACATTGTGTGAAAGTTTGTGACTAAATCATCAACTCTTTTAAAGGTTATTTCATCAATGTTGGTGAACCACGAGAAAGGAGGAGTGAATTGCATTTTTAAAACAGACATGTAGCTAACTTTCAGCGGTAGAAAAATCACTTTGACACAGCAGCGCCTCTATTTACTTCTTAACGGCATCCAATGCATTTTTTCTTCCTGGCATAGTGTACAAAGTAGGGTTAGGGGTCTAATTAAAAATATTTTCTTTCAAAACCAAGCATCATAAGAGAAGTACTGCATGTATATGTCAAGTCTCTCATGTAAATAAAAGGAAAAAAACACATCTCATGCTTTCATATTTTGAAGTCAATTTTGTGCAGTGAAACAATGCTTGGAATCGAATGCATCTTAAGACTCATTCAATGCCACGGATATTTTTCATGTTTTTTCCAGAAGCCAGGCACTAAATCCCATGTATGTTTTTATGTATTTTTTTTCACGTGATATGGTAAAGAAGGGACTGAAAATGGCTGGCACTGAATGAATTAAAAAGGTGCTGAAGGCACCTCAATTGGCTTCTACCATCCAACATGCACACGTGGTTTGTAGACGTCAGAGGAAGTGTACCGGTATGTCTTTTTCAAGGGACATGTCGAGGGACAGTCAGTACCATATGAGCTATTAAAAAATATGGAGACGTGACAGGATTCCTCCAGAGATGGCTGGTGTGAATTCTCTACTGGATGCTGAGCCACAGCAAATGAACAGATCAGTGAATGAGTGAAGAGACTATCAGAGGAGACACATTCAATGAGCTTGAGATGAAAAGCAACACTGAATGACATTTTTTTCTCTATGCATTTCTGCCAAAAGTTCTCCTCAGAATTCTTTTGAATCTGGCATCCCACTCTGCCTGATGTCAACTTGGACAGAATCAACTTGGCAGCGGGCTTCTCTGTTGGAATGTCTTAATGTCATTGTGATAAGTAGCCAATTAGACAGCTAGTTAGTTCCTCCGTGAATGCGGAGCGTCCCGCTGCACTCGCTGAGACTCCCTTAGACAACCGTTGGAAGCCCGGCAGCAGAGAATGGTACGCGTCCTGTTCACGGTCCTGCAGGCCGACACATCCTTTCGGCGGATGCTTTTTACTTTTTGTCAATACTTAAGGCATCCTTGTGTGTCTTGAAAGGCACGATATAATTAAATCAGATCCTGCTGCAAAAGAGAGAAGGAAAGGTAATTGCTCATGTCCACATTCTCTTTTCGTGAGTGCTGATTGCGAGTTTTATCGTTTGGAGGTTTTCAGAGGTTGATGTGGGCATCAGAAATTAAAGCACATACATTTCATATACGTTTCGTATATATGTATTTCGTATATATGTATATATATACATACATATACATAGATATGTATATCTATCTATCTATCTATCTATATAAAGTGAATTTGTTCATGCAAAATGGAGCATTTTGACCTATTTTTTGATCTTATATACTGTGACAGTTTGTGACCCATCAGGCAAATGCCAGAAATGCGCCATTTTGTGAGAACCACTTTTTAAGTTAGTCTAGGCTGACTTCAATGAAAATGCTGAATGAGGCGTGGAGAGGCATGTCAGTGTATTTTGATGTACAGTGGGAAAAATGACCAAAACCTGGTGCGGGTGGGAGAATATTTCAGATGTTCTTTTTTTCTTCTTTTTCTTAAAACCTTCATGCTGTCATTTGGAGGTCCTTTCCTTTTAACATCTGCGGTATTTTTCTACTGCTTGCAATGCAAGCACTCTCCTTTGAAGCAGGGATATTGATAAGCCTCTCAGTGTGCTATAATAAGGTCATCTCTTTACCCTTAATTAGTGTGATTGATTTTCATCATTAGAACAAATACATCGACATCACCCTCCAAAACGTTTAGGTTAAAGTATTTCCTTTCGATCCTCTCATAATTGAATGCACATATAAATAATTCAGCATACATCTATGCAGCATGTGATGTTTTTGTGTTCATTTGGACTTTAGAAGTGAGACGCGATACTGTGAAGGATGCTCGTTAACTTTCAAAGCAATTTAATGTAACCCAAACCTATACATTACCAAAATTTGTATACATTCATAAAGCCTTTTACACTTTACAAGCAATGTTTTCCAATTTTAACATCTCTTCCGATGTTTCTCCTGCTAAATCTGCCATGTAATCGTTTGTGTCGAGGGTGGGGTGAGGCTGAATCCATCCTTCCATTTTCGAGATCTCTTATCCAATTCAACTGACTTTGGGTGAAAGGAGGACAACCCCTGGGACAGGTGAGCTGTCAAAAACTGGGTACTATTCAGATCGACATGATGGGAGATCAGGGTTGATCACTTGATTTTCAGTTGATCAGCATCGGCTGAAAAAGAACAGTACTGTTTTCAAAGTTCTTGAAAAGTTCAACTTTCGCTTCTGTCGTTATTTTCAAACACAGACCACTGCTATAACAATGCAATGGTCTATGCAATCGGCCCTTCAACCAATAATGGATTCCGTGTCACTGACCGTACTTTTCAAATGACCACCATATCTGTATTACTTTTTTTTTTCACTAGTTGTAATATATACTGTATATTTTTTTGTAGATGGTGAATTTGTTGTCTGTCAGCTGTAAGCTTTTTTAACCTCACTGTTGACAGCTCCTCCCAGTCCCCCTGCTCTCACTGTCGCAACCTTGGTGTCCTTTTTGAGAATGATCTCTCTTTCGACCAACACATCACCCAAATCACCAAAACTGCTTTCTTCCACCTCCCAAAAAATTTCTCGCCTCCGCCACTCACTTTCTTTCAACCCCGCTCAGAACCCTCATCCACGCCTTCATCACCTCCCGCCTCGACTACTGCAATAGCATTCTCTCTACGGTATAACTTCCAAACTCTATAAACTACAGTACATTCAGACCGCCGCCGCCCGCCTTGTCACCCACTTACCACCCATACACTCCTTCCCGCACCCTGCGCTCCTCAAATGCAAACCTCCATGTCATCCTCGTGGCCACGCACAAAAACTGGGGGGGCTTCTCTGTTGCCACCCCCACCCTTTGGAACCCTCAACCTCAACATACCCACACATGTATTGACGTCCCATCCTTCAAATTATTTCAAATCATTTTTAACATCTTTTTATTCTTTGCTACTCATTTCTTGCTTTGTTTTTCTTTTATTGACATGTGCTTGTTTTAAAACTTGTATATATTTAGTTTTGAACTGTACATTTTTATCCCGTGTCTCTTAATTGTTGTTATAACCTGTTTTTGAGTACGATGAAAACCGCTTTCAAATAAAAATGTAGTATTATTATGTTAATCAAATCTGTCAGGTGTGAATTTTTAAAATATTTTGTTTGGTGTGTGGTTTGACTTGAACTTCTTAAATTAATTGTATTCCAAGATATTCAAATTTGTTGAGAGGGCGGTGTGTTTGTGATTAATTTCTCAAATAGTATACAACATCACATTTTTGTCCACACGCTAACTTGAACAGCGCCTCAGATCATATGACTTCATTTATGATGCCTTGGATATTAAAGAAGATGGCAGGCTTCCCTCGATGTAACTCCCACTTGTGAAAGGTGTCTGCAGAAATGGCTACAAATAATATTCTGAGCTGTCAATCAGGTACACACTAAAATTGGCTAAGATGTGTGTTGGTTTGATATACAGCAATTTTCTGTCCACTTCGTCAAGAGTTGCTGAATCTTGCTTTGGTTCTTGCATATCTGCTGAACCAGAGATGACCCAAATCCACCATTTGGGTCGGGCTCTGTTTTGGCTAATGCATAAGGATACCTTTTCCCCTCTGAGCCAAACAACAACCCTCCAACATTTTCTTTCCAATTACCAACAAGTGATAAGGTAGAGGGAAAAAACAACAACAATGGAATGAGTTTGTGGAAAGGTGCGCCTCAGAGTGTAAAATTGCTGCGGGTTGTGGAGAAGGAGAAGGCTTTATTCCAGAGGGACCTGCACTTCTTCGGTTACCCATTTCCACAAAAAGGACCAGTCTGAGGACAGAACGCTGTTATTACTTCAAATAAATCATGAACCATTCGCAAAATATCACCAAGAGCCCACCTGTGTTATTTTACCCTCTCCATTTTTTTCTTTTTAATTCATTCAATTTCCAAAGTAGAGTGCCTAGTACATGTTTAAGTCGCTTGGACACAGCAGGAAATCAGCAGAGGAGAATTAGTGGGATACATTATGTTGGGTTTTGTTTTTTTTGAATGGGAATGTTACCAATCTCTCCCCCGTGCCCCAACCTCTTTTTACAAATTAGTTCTTGGACAATACATATTCATTTTTATAAAAATGCCATGACTGCACCTCACAGAACGCAATATACCGTCCCTTCTGATTAATGGAGAATACAGTATCTGTTGCGCTGCAGCAGACTTAATAGCAATGCTTGCTGTCATTTGCTGAACATTATGACTGTACTTAAGCAGACTCCCATCACTAAATGAATCCAAAACTGCAGGGTTGTTTGGTTGTGCGCAATCTTTCAACAGGCTGCTAGTTTGCCATTATGCAGATGTGGTGTGCTTTATCATCAACAAGACATCTGCTGTAAGAAAGTCAGCTGCAGTTGCAGTAATCACTGAGCTTTCCCTCCACTTCTCTCTGGGAATCCTTGATAAGGAGAAGGGGGGGGGGGGACAATTCCATATTTATTTATCAGCAACTTCTCAATTCAATCTCCTCACATAGGCACTGTAGAGGACACTCCACAACCACAAAGAAAATTGTAATTAAAAAGAAAAATACCCAAGTGATGATTATTTTCGCTTTGGTCTGCGGGAGTCATGATGGTGAAACTTTCCTTTTCCACGTGTGTAATAAAGCAGATGGGAAACCCCTCTGTGTTGAGGTAATCATTTTCTCATCATAGCAGGGGAACTGGAGAGGAGAGGAGAGAAATGGAAAATTGAGTCATGCTTGAAACTGGAGAGAATATGAACAACACAACCCTTGGAAGAATACAATTAAAAAGATGAAAGTAGCAAGTACGAGAAACGGAGAATACAGCAAATAAAAGACAAACGAGTACAACGAAGTGTTGAATTATTCAATGGTTTGGTATTTGTTTATTGGGCAATTCATACCAGAGAACAATACTTGATCATAAGCGCAAATATACAGTTTGTGCTGCCAGAGTGAGAACTAAAATGGCGGCTTGAAGTGAGTTGCCTCCCTTTTGCCTTTGTAATGTGTGGAAAACCTTTCACTTACCACAACTCTACTCTCAATGGTTTGAGTTTATTCCATTGATATCCCCAATGCTATTTTCATAATACAACTAAGCTATTGATCACATTTCCATCAGTAAATTAACAGCCAATTATCAATAAATTCTCACTAGGGAGGACTTAGAACAAAACTTCACCGTTTAGCAGTGCTAACTGCTGGCATTATCCAAGCTTTTTTGCTCAGTCTACCTCGTGTTGGGTCTTTCCTTTTGTAGGAGACTGGACGGTCTCAGAGTTGTTTGTGTTGTTTGTTCCTTTGTTGTGTGTTCACAACTCCCCATCGAATTTATTTTGTGATTTCCTCTCTTGATTTTCTGTTTGGCACATTATATTTTTGCTTTTCTGAGTGTCATTGAAGTCATCGTTGATTTACGTTTTCGGGGGTGGTCATTGAACGCCTCTCGAGCAGAAGGCACAGAGACCGAGAAGGAGAAGGACAAGCCTGTACAGTAGTTCCTTGAGTTGTGTATGTTTTAAAGAGAACCAACATGACAGGTCTTTGTTTTCTATCGTTTTGCTCCACTGCAGAAACTGCGACCGCAAGTGGGGCTTACACCGGTGCTTCGCCAGAGTTAACACGCTCAGCGGCTTTGTACGTGTGACAGCTCCACAAAATTTGCTCCGGTGTAAAATATATCGCAACAAAATACATCGGTGCAGCACCGGAGCAAATGTGAGCTGTGTGAACACCCCTCAAGTCTAGCCTTCTTCCATCTGTTTGCCCTCTTGCTGTGACGGGATAACTGTGGACTTCAAAAGCCCTTCGCTCAGACAGCCGACACCTTTGCACACAGGCATTTGGGGGTGCACTGAATACGCACCCAAACGCCTAGGCATACCCAAATTAAATGAAACTTGAAACATGATACCATTTTGCTCGTAGATTTCTCTATCAGTTTCAAATTAGGGTTAAAAGTAGAATATCGAACTAGGGATAGGGTTTCAAAATAGAGTTTCAAACTCTTGTTAATGTTTCAAAGTAGGGCTTCAAACTAGGGTTAGAATTTCCAATTTCGCACAAACACATGAGACAGGCAGGGCGTGTTTCTGCTGGTCGGGCAAACAGGGCATCCGTGAGTGACGGACTGAGAGTTGCAGTTAGTGACATTTACAATGATGGACGAAAACCCACCACCATCAGTGCTTAGTCCGTCATTTCTTAAAACATCATTTTTCATCAAGCATCAGCCAATGGGCATACGTCAGTGACAGACTGACAGACCTTCTGTTGGTGATGACGGAACACCCACCTTGTCTCGGTCATATGATGGTTTAAGGTTGAAAAACGAGAGGAGAAGCAAAGTGTGCTTTGTGCTGCGTTGAGACAGAAGCGGTGAATGCAACGACTTGGCTGTCACCTGCTAGACATTGCTATTTGGATTGCTCCACCTACCACTAGCTGTTGGATGAGTACACACTTGAGATGTGGAGGCTTTTTGATCACGGCAAAGATTTAGAAAGCAGTGTTTGATATTAATGGGAGCGTTCCTGGAGACATCTTTGTGACCTCTGAAATTATTGAGTGACTTCACTGGTTCTTCTGAAGTCGCCTCCTTTCTTGCGGAGTTTAAATTGAATGTGCAGCCTTTCCTGGCTCACTGTTTAATTTCCTGTAAAGTAATAA
The DNA here is from genome assembly GCF_025434085.1 of Hippocampus zosterae. Taxonomy (NCBI): domain Eukaryota; kingdom Metazoa; phylum Chordata; class Actinopteri; order Syngnathiformes; family Syngnathidae; genus Hippocampus; species Hippocampus zosterae. The sequence goes on from NC_067452.1 coordinate 24,788,898, forward strand.
ACAGGCAATTTATTACAGCCGGCAGAGCAGACCTTCCACAGAGTGCTGTTGCACTCTCTTGATTTTTTTTTTCTAATTTCCCAACAGCCTAAACAGAATACACAATGGTCTTCACATTCCTCAAATACTGTACTCAAAGGATTATTCTATAGTGTGTGGCAGTCATTGAACAGCATATTTTATTGCTCATTTCAGAAAATCATACTTTCTTTTGAATTTTAAGAAGAGCAATCAGATAACATTGGGATTCTGGGAGAGCAAGTAATTTTCAGTTCGACTGGTATATATATATATATATATATATATATATATATATATATAAAAGAGAGAGAGAGAAAGAAATACATTTTTTCACAATCCATCAATCAGTATTGCAACAGTAAATTGTTTTTGTTGTACGCTAAGACATTTGGGTTCTGTATCAAAAGTTGAATATGAAACAAATGTTCAGAATTCCACCATTTATTTCATAATATTTGCAGCTAGCTCTGCTTTTGTTTGAAGCCATCCCCTTTTCAATTGAACAAAGTATTGGAATGGACATTAATAAATTGACTTTAAAGAGAATAACATTTCATAGTTGGTGGCATAAGCGTCTCTTGCGACAACTGCATCAAGCCTGCGACCCGTTGACTTCACCAGGCTGTTGCCATTTTCAGATGAAGTGCTTTTCCTGGACTTTACTGCACGCACTCACATACACACGCCCGCACGCGCACAAACACTTTTTGGACTCGTTGAAATACACGACCAATGGCATTTTGGCTGTAAGACGTGATTAATTTGTAATCTTTTCATCCATTAGCCGGTCTCATTTATTGATCTTTATTTTCATTGATCATTTACCAGTGATTGATATTTAGCTAAGTAAAGATGGGCACCTATTGCTGACTGCATTTCCAGTTGCCCTAAGGCTTACACCATGTGATGTATGACGTCCTTAATAAACACACATGTGCCATAAAGCTATGTCTATTGAACATACCCATTTCTCATATTAAACGCACTCCCTCACTTAAGAAATTACCAGACTTAATCATGCAGAAGTGCTTTTTTTCTTTGCATATTTTGGTGTGTGATTCACGAGGGCCGCCGTGTTGTTTGTGTGAGTTCACACCTTGCCGCCTTTCTCTTTATTATCCCAATAAGAGGAAATTAATAGTCATCAATATAATTTTCGCCGACAGGAGTTAAAGCAGCAAAAGCATAGCAAAGTTGTTTTTTTTGTCAGATTACCAAACAATGTTTTGAAACTAGCTCGTACGCTCACTGTTCAGCATTTGAGGGAAAACTGTGTGTGTGGGTGCAGTGGCAGTGGTAGCATGAATGGCACCGTGTTTGATGGTGATGTATGAACTTCATAAAGTCCCACTTTGATGTATAAAAAAGGGTTGCTGCGGTTGTTGTCCAAAAACCTTCATAACACCTTGAGGAAATGGCAAACCGCACTATATTAGATTCACTTGCTAATTAATGCAAGTGGACAACTCCATTTGCCAATGAATGATCTGTGCAAAAAAACTCCATTGCTTCATGTAAAATTTAGCCTCTACCAAAAAAATTCAAGGAGGTATAGGTCTTTCTGTTCCAAACATTAATACAGGCCCAGTTTGAACAGATCAAACCAACAGCCGAATGTAGGTAGGTATAGATTAAAACGTTCTATTAAAATCAAACCAAACAAATACTGCTATTTTGTTTTTCTTCATCCAGTTGTTTTTTTTCTTACTTTTGCCTGATCTATAAGTTTGCTTCATATTGTTGTGCTGTAGATGTAAATTCGTCACCATGCTAACACAACATTCTGAAAAAAAAAAAAAGGAAACGAGTGGGCTGACACGTATTCATCGATAACTTCACAAACAGTGGATGTTACCCTGAAGAAAACAGCTCCATTGATCTAATAATGAAAGTAATGCACAGCATAATTTGGCTGCTAAGGGAAACGGTATTATCATGATTACACATAAATAATGACTGGAATTAGGCGTTAAAAAAAAAACAGTCATCAGTGATATTATTACTTACCACTTGTACTCCCATCACTGTGAATAAGCAAAGGCACATTAGCAAGTGAAAGTTGTGTAAGACAAGTGAGCAGTTTTGAATATCACAAGGTGGGAATATATAGCTAAAAGGCTGCATTAGCAATCAGAACGTGAATAGCGCTGCCACCCGAGGCGCGCGGCGGAATTGGCTCCCATATGAATATTTAATGATCCAAACCAAAATGCACGAATTACAAGAAGACAAACTGTCATACCGAGCCCGCTTGCACACAACACATCCGTTGCTGCGTGGCTCAGGTGTGATCTGCGTACTTTGTTGAGGTCGTACAAGGCAGGTGCACGGAACAGAGCAGTTACGCTGCAAATGAGTCACACATGACTCATTTAGATTGCGCTTTTGGCTCCGCAGAAGCTTCAAGGTGCTAAGAGAGTGAAAAGGCCAAAGTGAGAAGTTTGTCTCGATGTTATATGCAAGATGGACTTCTGCAAATACGGTGTCTGTCACGATCTAAAGTTTGGAGTCAAGAGCAAATGTGTTCACCGGGGTACTACGGGAAACTATTCAAGTTCTATATTCTGCTCAGCCATAAAAAATGTTTAAAGCACATTACGGCGCTTCCAGGCTTCAAAGACATATTGCTGACATCAAAGCTCCCTCTGCTGACTCCTCCACCTGTCTCACAAAGGCAGCCCTGCACTGTCCACCCCCCCCCCCCGCCCCCGATCTGACGTAGTTGGGTTGAAGTAATCAGATTTAGCGGGGGGATGGGGGGGGGGGGGCGGGAATGTGAGAATATAGGCATGTGCACGTTCGCAGTGTAGAAGTGACTGCTACTCAAAAGAGGGCGCTGGGAGACACTGTGGTTACATTACTTTCCTTGAAGGTAAAAAAAAAAAAAGATTACTCGTACAATAAAAGTACTTTGAAATGTTGAATGTTGTTTTTTGGATGGGCAGTATGAATTGTATGTGATGAGTAAAGCGGTTTTGTATCTATGCGCTCACTTGCACTTAGGTTTGACAGATGTTAAAATATAACATTTCATTCACTTAAATTTGAAATGTAATCGGTGATCAATAATTTCATGTTTCTGAGGTGAACATTATTTAATCAAGGTAAAATTTGCATGAAACCTGTTTTTTTTCCCCACGCTTAATGGATTATTTCATGTTGAAATAAGACAAGACAAGCCTGTCTATGCTGAGACGTCAACACGTGACATGGATTCTCTCTCTCTCTCTCTCTCTTTCTCTCTCTCTCTCTCATATATATATATATATGGCAACCTCGAATTGGCAACAAGGAAAGCGGCTCTGGCCTCATACCTCCAGTGAGTGAGGCGAGTCCTAAGAAGCCAGCTCAATAGCAAAAATAAGACCCGGGCAATAAACAGCTATGCCCTGCAAGTGATCAGATAACCTGCAGGAATAATAAGGTGGCCAAAGGAAGAGATTCAGACCACGGACGTTAAGACCCGAAAGCTCCTAACCATGCATGGAGGGTTCCATCCCAAATCCAGCACCCTGAGACTGTACGCAAGCCGAAAGGAAGGAGGCCGGGGACTAGTGAGTGTGAGAGCCACTGTCCAGGATGAAACATCCAAGCTCCATGAATACATCAAGGAGAAGGCTCCAACGGATGACATACTCAGAGAATGTCTCAGACAATGGGGAACAGAGGATGAGGCGCTGGAAGAGGGACCATCATGGGAGGACAAGCCCCTACACAGGATGTACCACCAGACCATAACTGAAGTGGCCGATCTCAAGAACTCCTATCAGTGGCTAGAGAGGGCTGGCCTGAAGGACAGCACAGAGGCACTCATCCTGGCTGCTCAGGAGCAGGCCCTGAGCACCAGAGCCATCGAGGCCCAGATATACAATACAATACAATACAATACATGCTGATACCACAACAGACAAGACCCAAGGTGTAGGTTGTGCAAAGAGGCACCTGCGACGATCCAACACATAATTGCAGGGTGTAAGATGCTGGCAGGGAAAGCCTACATGGAACGCCATAACCAGGTGCCTGGCATAGTCTACCGAAACATCTGTGCAGAGTATGGACTGGAAATCCCAAGGTCAAAATGGGAAACACCTCCGAAGGTGGTGGAGAATGATCCTGTGGGACTTCCAGATCCAGACTGACAAGATGGTAATGGCGAACCAACCAGATATCGTGATCATAGATAAAGGGCAGAGGAAAGCCGTTGTAGTGGATGTAGCGGTCCCAAGTGATGGAAACATCAGAAAGAAGGAACACGAGAAACTCGAGAAATACCAAGGGCTCAGAGAGGCGCTGGAGAGAGCCTGGAAGGTAAAGGTGACAGTCGTGCCTGTGGTGGTCGGAGCACTCGGGGCAGTGACGCCCAAACTAGATGAGTGGTTGCAACAGATCCCGGGAACAACATCGGACATCTCAGTCCAGAAATGTGCAGTGCTGGGAACAGCAAGGATACTGCGCAGAACCCTCAAGCTTCCTGGCCTCTGGTAGAGGACCCGAGCTGAATGAGGGACGGACACCACCTGAGGGGTGAGACGAGGATTTTTTTTTCTCTTTTCTCTTTTTTTTCTTTGACATTTAGTGGGTAGAAGAAAATTGTATCTCGCAAAAATTCTTTCCATAATTTCATTTCGTTAACCCAAAAAATAATCCTGCCCCTCACTCACCGGGTATGACCCTGCTGTTGAAAATAATATATTTTTCCAATGGAACAATGGAACTCAAATAATGTTTTGTTTTGTTTGCTTTGTTTTGGTCTTTAATTGTGTTTTTCTCTGCCCTCTCTTTTGCTTTTGACTCGCCACAACAAAACCTCGTTCTGTTCGACTGCAATTTTCAGTGAATAGCCATCATCACACAAATAGCCACAGGAAAATAGTTATACCTCCATTCCGCTTGATGAAGCAGCTGAGCAGGACAGGTTACAAAAAATACAATAGAAAATGACAATTGCCACTATCATGTTAAGTACCCATCCTGCATTTTACAACTGAATAAAATAAAATATTTCAGAGACAAGCAAAGAAAGATATGTTGTATATATTTTAGAATGCTCGTAATACTGTAAACATCTGTCATGGAAATTTATGTTTAAGTGTTATTTTCCTGGGTGGACGGGTAAGTACTGCCAATTGTATCTGTAAGTCAGTCACTCGTGGCTGTACCAACCTGATCAACAATATTTTCGTCACATTTCATCCTGGCTGTGATCCACTGCTGTGCTTGCTACTACAATATGCAACCAGACAAAGCAACTGAAATCTAAATGAGGAAATATTCACACAATAGCTCATGTTTTATGCATAGATCACATTAAGACTAACACAAGGAGCTATTAGTTCCACATTGTATGCACGTGCTAACATATGTCCTTGTTCAAGCCTTGTAATGAAATCATATCCAGGTGCTCCAGAACGTTAAGTTCAATTCAATTCAATAATGCTTATGTACTGTCGTACATTTTTTGTATTGGGAATTCATCTGTGTTATTTCCATAACCCCCCCCCCCCCCCCCCCCCCCCCCAAAATGCTTATATGGTTCATCTTTAAGGTCCCTGGAGGGAAAAGCCCCTTTTCATCTCATTGGTTTTTGGAAGCTTGCCGAGGGCCGGCATCCGTGCGTTGTGAAGGCAAGATGCGCTAGAACCCGAAGAGCGCAAAAGCTGTCATCATTTTGACAGCTAGGAAACGGCACGTTCAGGCCAAGGTGAAGGATTTCTTTCACAAATGTTCAGCACAGAACAGATCTTGTTTAAGACCTTGATTATTATTCTCACAAACATACACATACAAACAGATGAGTGAATGTTTACATACTTTATGAATTACATCGAATACAGTCTACAGGTCAAAAATGATTTGTGTGTCAACTATAAAAGAAATGACCAGGCTACCTACAACAACTTAGTGTTGCAAAATGTGAGAAGTAGTCAGAGGCACGCTCTTGTGGAAATATGTTCAAACCTCTGCATCACTGATGGAACTTATACTGTTTTTTGCAGCACAGTGCAGTGCAGTCAAATTATCCCTGACTTGAAGACTCCACGCCAAGAGAAAAAATAAAATTCTGAAGGGCTGTTATTTGAAGAGCTGAACGCATGGCAAAAAAACAAACAAAAAATAAGCAGAGGGACTGAGATCACATGCTGTTGAATATATTACGGCCCGCTGCTACTGTTTCATCTACAAGCTGAGTTAGATGCAGGTCAAGCAGGCGCTCTGTCTTTATGCCCACTTGGCCACATCGAGTCCTGAAAATGAGTTAACTGCTTGGTCCACGGAAAGAAGCGAGGGTCAAGTGGAAGATCTCCATTTTTACATGTGGAATTTGATGGCAGCATTCCAGGCCGAGGCAATTTAACTACCGAACGTGTCCAATGACCAGAGGCTTACTATGAACCCCCACGAGTCTGCTTTATTAAAAGGGGAACGGGAACTCGCTCACTGGGAATAGTTGAATAATTTAGGATGGCCTTAAACTAATCTATTTCAAGCACCCAAGTGGTATTTATATTGAGCAAATGCTCAGACAAGTGAATGGAATAATTTACTCGCTACTGTTGCTCGGTGTTAGAGAATCCCCAAAACTAAATAGATCCTGGAAAAGGCGTGAAAAGAGCCCCCGATAGCCAAATTACGAAATAAAAGCAATAATTTCAAACAGCTCAAAAACACATGACCGATTGTTTGTGTTTGTTTTGCTTTTTTTTGTCTGCATAATTTTGGTGTGATTTATTGGTATAAGGAAACTTCAGGACTTGCGTGTTTGCTCATTAACAAGGACTTAGGAGTGTTGTGGGCATCAAGGCATGCTGTGGGCCATCTATGTAAAGCTGCTGGCTTTTGTCGGCATGACTGAACAACTACCATTGGAGATGGTAGCTTCACTATGCTGGACATGGAATATCTCCTCAGACATTTTGTTATGCTTCCACACAGACCAGAGTTTGGGGGAGAAAGGTTGGTGGAGGTGAAAAGATCTAAAAGTCAGAGGAAAAAGGGGGGGGGGAGTACTGGTAATAGAAAGCAATGGAAAGGGAAACTTGCAGCTGTGGATCTCTCGCCGCCGTATCCCTCCATCTCTGATCAAAGCATCCTATCAGTCTTCAGGGCTTCTTAGCTGAGTGCCTCCCGTAGCTGCTAAAAATTCATCCTGCCGTGGAATAATTTTAACACCTCTCCTGTCGTACTCCTCAGATAGTTGTCCATCCATCGCCAGCAGCTCACACCTCTTTACATGACAAATGAAAACACCTCCATGTTTACTACAGCTGGTCCACCACTACCACAGCACACCCAGACGTGATCCAAGGTCCCCTTTGGAAATGCATACTTACAAACCTGTTCACCAGAAACCTTGTTGTGTGAATATCACAAATGAAGTGAAGTGGTTCACTTGCTTCACAAATTACATAGAAAACCCTAAGTTTGGCAGTAGTAAAAAAAAATAAAAAATAAAAAAGGAACAAGTAGGCAGTAAGGTTAAAATTTGCATGTGGAATTGATTATTTTAAATAATAAATAGATACATTTTATGATTTTGATTGTCTATACACACACACACACACACATAAACAGTACATGTCTAGATAGCTAGATAGCTAGATAGATAGATAGATATAAAAACAAATAAGGCGGCCCGGTACTCCAGTGGTTAGCACGTCGGCTTCACAGTGCAGAGGTACCGGGTTCTATTCCAGCTCCGGCCTTCCTGTGTGGAGTTTGCATGTTCTCCCCGGGCTTGCGTGGGTTTTCTCCGGGTGCTCCGGTTTCCTCCCACATTCCAAAAACATTCATGGCAGGCTGATTGAACACTCTAAATTGTCCCTAGGTGTGAGCGTGGATGGTTTTTTGTCTCTGTGTGCCCTGCGATTGGCTGGCAACCGATTCAGGGTGTCCCCCGCCTACTGCCCGGAGACAGCTGGGATAGGCTCCAGCATCCCCCGCGACCCTCGTGAGGATCAAGCGGTACGGAAGATGAATGAATGAATGAATAAAACTAAATAAGAACAACCGTGCTAACTAGCTAACTTTATTGCGTGACAACACGTCACGACACGTCGTCATCACGTGTTGCTTTTCATCAAACCGTTGATCACACTGTTGTTTTGTAGACACCTAGAAACCGCACTTCTGCCGTGTACCACTTGAGTGGCTTGGCGCAGGAGCCCACAGTAAATGTTGGTCGGGCTCGACCACAAAGGTGAGCCAAGTAAAAGGCTCGCGGAGGTGCAAGCAGATTGGCACACTCTGCAGAAATGGTTAAGTTCACCACAGCGTTCGTGCGATGGCTGGGCAGGGAACTGTGGGGTCGGAAGAAGCGCTACTGTTTCCACGTGGTCAGTGAGCAAAGGCACATTGCTGCCCTGTGACGTTCACCTCGACACTGTAACCGAAAATACAGGTTAGTGAGTCAAGCGGTTGAAGTCAGTCGATGCCAGCAGGTCCAGGTGCAAGGTGGGACATGTTGGAGGTTTTTAGCCACCATGCAGCAGAGAAGCGATTTTAATTGGAATGCCGTTTCCACTTCCTTCGAAAGCTGCAGATCGTCAGACGATGGCAGCAGCTTCTCCTGTAGCTTGAGGTTGGTCATGTGATCTGCCTGCTCTTATCTAATCTTCCCAAATTTACAGAGGCAAGCAAAGCACCAGAGGTCTTCTAAATAGTGCTGCCATTGCTAACGAAATATAATCTGCTTCATTATAAGGCTCTGTGGAGCAGCAAAATGGCCGGCCAAGATGGCGACACAGTCTGCACATCCGTGTGGGTCGTTGTGTCAGTAGATTTTCACCACTCGGAAGCTTTTGCCAGATTACAACGAGCAGCACCACTGGAGAGGCAACCGATTGAAGCTTCATCGTCATTGTCACTATTATGTCCAATAACACACACACACAACTGTGTGCTAACAAAGGCTTGACTGCCTGACATCACATGGCAAAAATGACAATTTATATCCTTCTTTGGCACTGATATCACAGCTTTCCTAACTCTGTTGCAGTATGGCATTCGGAGCAGTTGGAGTATGTCAAGTAAAACAAATTAGCATCATAGCAACTTGAGATACGAGGGGCTATGACATGCTAGCGGTAGGTCGGGGGAGGACAGTGTGTCGGCGTTGCTCGATAGCAGTGGCGTGCGGTAAAGTTCATGGTTGGTGAGGCACCGACTCCTTTAGTGTCAGATTTACAAATGTATCAACCAAAAACAGTAGCTTATTCAATTGGCTACTGGTTATTTCATATCCAAAATTTGACCCCATGGGTAAAAATACAATATTCTATTGTCGATATCGAGTCGATAGGTGTGCAATACGTACATGGAAACACGTTGAACATTTCATTGCATATTAGATGGCATCATGCAGATGTGCCGATAATCGGAGCCTTTCAAAAGAAAACAGCCCAGCAACATACAGTTTACCCACTCGTTTTTAAGAATCCTCTTGATATTTGAAAACAGACAAGGCCACCAATATTACCACAGCTGTTGTCATTTGCATTTCAACAGATATGCATAACACTCTATGCGGTAATAGAGGACCTGCATGTACACTGCTGAATTTACATTGAAAAGTTGAGCACTGAATATTAGCAGCAACAAAATAAGACATTTTAGTTATATTGGTGCCATATGATTTTAATGCATGCAACCAATGTCCCTACTTTATATTTATGTGCACAACAGACCTCTTGTTGCACACAAGTAGTTGTTCAGGAGGCAGCAGCCAACACTGCACTAACGACAGATGAATTGACTTCTCAGTGCAGTGAAAGCTATCTCTGACAATTACTGTACAGCCAAACGAATGTATTTGAAGGAAAAACTTTGAAAATAAACTAAAGCTTGAGAACATTCATTCTTTCATTCATCTTCTGTACCGCTTGATCCTCACTAGGGTCGCGGGGCTTGAGAACATTTAAGTGGTGATCTGCAACTTAGACCAAGTTAGCTCAGGTAAGTCTAAAAGTTCTAAATGACACCATGTTGGATTTTGTATCACTGTATGTGTACTGTTTACTTGTACGAATGCCTGCGAAAAATAAATGAAAACTGTAATTGTGCTTTTAGGACTTGATTTTTCCTGTGATACCACACTGCTACACCGAACTGTGGCCCCAAAACCGAGATACGTACCGAACCGTGACTATGTGTACAACCGTAATACCATTGACATCTACATTTTTTGTCTCATTCCTGCGTTTTAATTCATCTGTGGAATGAGTATGGGTTAACATTACCCCCCAAATTCTTTTGAGATGAACACGCCAGCAGGATTTGAATGACTCATGCCACAGATGAATGCAAGAGAGTCATACAATGCCATCTCCTCCTGCCCATTTTAAGTTATTCAAGGAGTCACTAAAGCACATTGTTTGGCTGAATGCTTTGCAGCTGGATTTCGGACTTCTGACTATCCCCTGTACCATTCAGCTGTATTTCGCTCAATGGTGTCTCAATCCAAAGATGAGAACAATAGTATTCCTCATTGGTCCAAGGTCTGAATTTCCACAATTTTTGCCTGGGCCATTGTTAAAAAACACTCAGCAAGTCTTCAATCTGCCATCACATTGAGAGTGCCTTTTCTCCTGGGTCAAAAATGACCGATAAAACAGGATGCTGGGACCTAGACAAGGAAAACCCAGTGGCTGCATAAACAGGAAGGGTTGCCGTGAGAATAAGTATTTCCAAAGTCATTACCTGCACTCTTTCATCCAAATGTGACGCAGTCTATATTTAATGACATTGATCCTGACACACAAAAATTGTCACTCACTTTCTTTTCTCCCTCCAAAATCCATTAATGGGCAAAGAGTGAAATGAGGGGAAAAAAAGTAAAATCCCCAAAAAACTGCGACCAAATGGCTGCAGCTGCAATTTTAGTGTATGGGGTACGCCTGGCATCTTGATGCCTAATGGAAGCATCATTATCCGGGGAGCAAGATGACAAGGCCCCTCACAATCTGCTCACAGATGACTTAGAGCAAACCTGTCTCCCTGCCTCTCGTTTACTGCCATTAGCCCGAGGCCACATACCTATTTGCTACTCCCTGGGCTGGAGTTTATTTGGCTATTTTGAATAGACTAATATAAATTGACATCATGAACAAGCCCACACACCATACAGCGACAAGTCAGAATGGGAGTCTGTCAGAGGGATGCTGTTTAGGAGTTAGCAGGCGCGCCGATTGCTTGCCATTCTGACGGGCTCTGCTCGGACAGAATTTGATAACTGATCTCCCTCCTTATTTTTTACTTTAAAACTCAGGAGTTATCGTAGGTGCTTTTTTTCCCCGTCACTGAGACCAAGATGTCTGTGTCATTGATGCAACTTGGAAAATATACTCTAAAGCAGGGGTGCCCAAACTCTCGCGCCACCATAAATTTAAGATTTACCTGCTTTTTTAAACATTTTTAAATATTTTTTTAGTGAAAATGAGACTGATAAGATGATTAGGGTGCAGTGTATATTAACACAAAAAATATATTACTAACATGTACAAAGACACACAAATGGTTGTTTGTTTTTTTTTCTTCTCGACACTCCTCTGATCTACTTGGGACCTGTCTTAGATCTACTGGTAGATCAGGATCTACCTAATTGGCACCCCTGCTCTAAAGTATATTCACTGTCAAATTGAGTTCAAATGTCAGTGTTTGGTCTGTCAAATACCTGGCCACCAATGCTTGTTGCAACTCTTGACTTTTGTTGATAGAGAAATAGATTGAACATTTTCAGTAAAACCTTTCCATGTCTGATGATGTGCCTCTAATCATGTCACTCTGAATTCACAGTTTGTGAATATTTGTCTTAGGCCTGCCCACTGAATGTATGGCAGCTTGGTGATGAAGTGCTGGCCTGATAAGTGAACCTCCCAATTGTTGTGGCAATAAGAGCTGTAAGCTAGCCCTTGGACAGGGATGTGAGCAACGGCGGCTGGGGGGTCGGGGGGGGGGGGGGGGGGGCGGGGGTTAAATCATACCATATCACATTCATCTGCTTTTTGGCACAGTGGAAATGTTGTCAGAAGACCTTATTCAGTGACAGTGACACTGCCTTTGATACACATGTCAAATGTCCAACTAGCTTCAAGATACTGCCAGGCACACGGCACCAGGATTGTTTCTCTCCTATAGCTAAGGGGTCTTTGGAAAAAAAATCAGTTTTCATAACCACTTACTTGAGAGGTTCTCTATTTTATTTTCCAGTAAAAGTCATAAGTCCAAAATTGGACAAGCATTTTTTTCAATATGTATGATTCATAAATATATTACCGGTAATAACTATGCAAAGGAAATATTGTTTTAAATCATAACACAATGAGAAATTATTAATAGTAAAATAAATAAGATAGGACACAGAGTGAAGCAGAGGGAATTGTGACTTATATAAAAAAAAATTCATATAAGCAACATTTGTTTGTTTTCACAATGGAGTCCTGAGTTTTGAGTTTGACTTTTGGGATCTGCACAGTCAATGTTCTCAAAATTACAACATATTAGATATTATCTGTTTTTGTTCATCAATTTAGCTTTGCTCAAGGATCATACATTCCGTTCAGAAATAACAAGTCAAATTCACTTTAGTGTTTGAAATTGCCAAACAAAAAAATCTTTCTAAACATGGAAATGCAATTTGCTGCAGTATGTATATATTAGTATATTTGTCATTTTTATTCTTTAATATAAGCGTTGCTTCAGGTCCCGGCGATTAACCTGCAAAAATGTGATCCTCAAAAAAGTTGCTGCTACTGACAAGTCATTGATTGGCAAAATTGCTCCTCAAAAATTGAAAAAAAAAATCTATATTTTTTTTTTTCAAGGCTTGAAATTACATAAATAAGACTAGGGAACTCCCCTCCGTGAGTCGTCACCTTACCGTGGTGGAGGGGTTTGTGTGTCCCAATGATCCTAGAAGCTAAGTTGTCTGGGGCTTTATGCCCCTGGCAGGGTCACCCATGGCAAACAGGTTCTAGGTGAGGGGCCAGAGAAAGCACTGCTCAAAGACCCCAATGATGATTGCAATAAATGCATCTAGGTTTCGCTTGCCCGGACGCGGGTCACCGGGGCCCCCCTCTGGAGCCAGGCCTGGAGGTGGGGCTCGTTGGCAAGCGCCTGGTGGCCGGTCCTACACCAATGGGGCACAGCCCGAAGAGGCAACGTGGGTCCCCCTTCCCATGGGCTCACCACCCATGAGAGGGGCCAAAGGGGTCGGGTGCAATGTGAGCTGGACGGCAGCCAAAAGGCGGGGACCCTGGCGGTCCGATCCTCGGCTGCAGAAGCTAGCTCTTGGGACATGGAATGTCACCTCTCTGGCAGGGAAGGAGCCCGAGCTGGTGTGTGAGACAGAGAATTTCCGACTGGACATAGTCGGACTTGCCTCCACACACAGCCTGGGTTCTGGTACCAGTTCTTTCGAGAGGGGTTGGACTCTCTTCCACTCTGGAGTTGCTCACGGTGAGAGGCGCAGAGCAGGTGTGGGCATACTCATTGCCCCCGGCTCAGTGCCTGTACATTGGGGTTCACACCGGTAGACGAGAGGGTTGCCTCCCTCCGCCTTCGGGTGGGTGGACGGGTCCTGACTGTTGTTTGTGCATATGCACCAAACAGCAGCTTAGCATACCCACCCTTTTTGGAGTCCTTGGAGGGTGTGCTGGAGAGTACTCCTGCTGGGGACTCCCTTGTTCTGCTGGGGGACTTCAATGCTCACGTGGGCAATGACAGTGAGACCTGGAGGGGCGTGATGGGGAGGAACGGCCCCCCCGATCAGAACCCAAGTGGTGTTTTGTTATTGGACTTCTGTGCTCGTCACGGATTGTCCATAATGAACACCTTGTTCAAGCATAAGGGTGTCCATATGTGCACTTGGCACCAGGACACCCTAGGCCGCAGTTCGATGAGCGACTTTGTAGTTGTATCTTCGGATTTGCGGCCGCATGTTCTGGACACTCGGGTGAAGAGAGGGGCGGAGCTGTCAACTGATCACCACCTGGTGGTGAGTAGGCTCGATGGTGGGGGAACATGCCGGTCCGTCCTGGCAGACCCAAACGTATAGTGAGGGTTTGTTGGGAGCATCTGGCGGAATCCCCTGTCAGAAGGAGTTTCAACTCCCACCTCCGACAGAGCTTTTCCCATGTTCCGGGGGAGGCGGGGGAGATTGTGCCCGATTGGGCCATGTTCCGTGCCTCTATTGTTGAGGCGGCCAATCTGAGTTGTGGCCGTAAGGTGGTTGGTGCCTGTCGTGGCGGCAACCCCGTACTCGCTGGTGGACACCAGCAGTAAGGGATGCCGTCAAGCTGAAGAAGGAGTCCTATCGAGCCTTTATGGCCTGTGGGACCCCAGAGGCAGCTGACGGGTATCGACTGGCCAAGCGGACCGCGGTTTCGGTGGTCGCCGAGGCAAAAACCAGAGCATGGGAAGAGTTCGGTGAGGCCATGGAAGCCGACTTCCGGACGGCTTCGAGGAAATTCTGGTCCACCATCCGACGTCTCAGGAGGGGGAAACAGTGCACCACTAACACTGTATACAGTGGGGATGGGGCGCTGCTGACTTCGACTCGGGACATTGTGAACCGGTGGCAGAGTACTTCGAACCTCCTCAACTCCACCAACACGCCTTCCTTGGAGGAAGCAGTGCCCGGGGACTCTGAGGTGGGCTCTCCTATCTCTGTGGTTGAAGTCACCGATGTGGTTAAAAAGCTCCTGATGAGATCCGCCCGGATTCCTCAAGGCTCTGGATGTTGTGGGGCTGTCCTGGTTGACACGCCTCTGCAACATCGCGTGGTCAACAGGGAGAGTGCCTCTGGTTTGGCAGACCGGGGTGGTAGTCCCTCTTTTTAAAACGGGGGACCGGAGGGTGTGTTCCAACTACAGAGGGATCACACTCCTCAGCCTCCCTGGTAAGGTCTATTCAGGGGTGCTGGAGAGGAGGGTCCGTCAGGAAGTCGAGCCTCAGATTGAGGAGGAGCAGTGTGGGTTTCGTCCCGGCCGTGGAACAGTGGACTAGCTCTACACCCTTAGCAGGGTCCTTGAGGGTATGTGGGAATTCGCCCAACCAGTCTACATGTGTTTAGTGGACTTGGAGAAGGCGTTTGACCGTGTCCCTCGGGGAGTTCTGTGGGGGGTGCTTCGTGGGTATGGGGTACCGAACCCCCTGATACGGGCTGTTCGGTCACTATACCACCGATGCCAGAGTTTGGTTCGCATTGCCGGCAGTAAGTCGGAATCGTTTCCAGTGGGGGTAGGACTCCGCCAAGGCTGCCCTTTGTCGCCGATTCTGTTCATAACCTTTATGGACAGAATTTCTAGGCGCAGCCGAAGCGTTGAGGGAGTCCGTTTTGGGGGCCTCAGTATTGCATCCCTGCTTTTTGCAGATGATGGGGTGCTGTTGGCTCCTTCAAACGGGGCTCTCCAACTCTCACTGGAGCGTTTCGCAGCCGAGTGTGAAGCGGTTGGGATGAAAATCAGCACCTCCAAATCTGAAACCATGGTCCTCAGTCGGAAAAGGGTGGAGTGCACCCTCCGGGTCGGGGAGGAGATCTTACCCCAAGGGGAGGAGTTCAAGTATCTTGGGGTCTTGTTCACGAGTGGGGGTAGGAGGGAGCGGGAGATCGACAGGCGGATCGGTGCAGCGTCTGCTGTGATGCGGACGTTGTATCGGTCTGTCGTGGTGAAGAAGGAGCTGAGCCAAAGGGCGAAGCTCTCAATTTACCGGTCGATCTATGTCCCAACCCTCACCTATGGTCACGAGCTATGGGTCGTGACCGAAAGAACGAGATCCCGGATACAAGCGGCTGAAATGAGTTTTCACCGCAGTGTGTCCGGGCTCTACCTTAGAGATAAGGTGAGAAGCTCAGTCATCCGGGAGGGGCTCAGAGTCCAGCTGCTTCTCCTCCACATCGAGAGGAGCCAGATGAGGTGGCTTGGGCATCTGATTCGGATGCCTCCTGAGCGCCTCCCCGGTGAGGTGTTCCGGTCATGTCCCACCGGGAGGAGACCCCAAGGAAGACCCAGGACACGCTGGAGAGACTATGTCACCCAGCTTGCCTGGGAACGACTCGGGATCCCCCGGGGAGAGCTGGAAGAAGTAGCTAGGGAGAGGGAAGTCTGGGCTTCCCTGCTAAAGCTGTTGCCCCCGCGACCCGGCCCCGGATAAGCGGTAGGTGATGGATGGATGGATGGAGACTAGGGAACTGAGTTTTGTTCCCAAAACATGTACTTGCGTAAACCTGACGTAACTCATTCATTTGTGACCAGTGCACCTATTCACCACAAATTTTTTTTTTTTACTTGGGATGCACCGAGTTTGTCGCCAAATGCACCGGGCCCGTCTAGCTTACTTAAATACTTATATCAATTCATATGGGCACTCATTTAATACAGCTCATAAGTCATTTTATTAGAAGTAAGGTGCAAAGAGCCATGGAGCGGATGTCATTAAGCAATTAATGTATCCAGAATGACTGCACATGTTAATATCAGATATGAATGGGGCCATAAATTATAATGATTTGTTGACCCATCCATCTTGTCCTCCTCCTTCCACGGACTTCCACACCTAATTTTCCCCATTTACTCCTGTCATAATTAATGGCGATGGGATACTTTTATCAATCGCGCGCTTACTGACTAGCTCATTTTTCTTGCATGCACAGATTTCTGGAAAGGCCAGAAAGACATAAGAAGGTTTTATCGTGTTAAGACAAACAGCCTGTCAAATGCAAGTTTGGCAACTGGACCACAGGTGCGGTGCAGGTGCAAGGTCAAATGATGAAAACGCAGATGCACATGTACGTGCACACACGTGCAGACACACGCAGCCATTCTACCTGGAATATTTCGTGGAAGGGCGCAGAAATTGAATTGTAAAATCAGCAAACACAATCATTTCAATTGTGTTGGTACAAAATGTTTCATTTGGTGAGAATGTGAACCCTTTTTGTGCCACACAAAATACTTATTTTGACGGACTAGCATATAGTGACAAATAACAACAAATGATTTATATATATATATATATATATATATATATATATATATATATATATATATATATATATTTTTTTTTTTTGAAGGCGTTTTTAGGCGTTTTAAAGGGAGCCCGGCGCTTGTTTCTCTTCAACAAACTTTTTTTTCTTTCAAAAAACTCCAGAGGCGTGTCTTAACTGGACACAATAAAGAGCTCAAGAACTCTGCATCATTTGTGAAATCGTCGTTGTGTGATAATTACTGCTCACATAATTTTGCCCTTGACCCTCCACCATGGTTCAATACTAGCGCGCTAATGGTACACTGACATTGCTGAACAACTCTCTGTGTTACCAATAAAGCTGATTCTGATTATCATGCTAGGTGCTTGGGCTCCATGAGCTGAAGCAATTTTAAAGGCTTGACTGCCTCATTTGCGAGTCTGTCATGGCATACTGTATTATGCAGAGCAGATTTTGTGCGTGTAAAGCCACTAGCAATCAACTTTTATCTTAAGAGAGACTCACAATAGGTCTCTTAAATACACCAATCTCCTTGATCAGAAATTGTAGGCTTTTTTTCTCTTATTTTGCCTTTTCACCTTTTTAAAGAAGCTCTGAATTCTCAAATTCAAATTCTTGCTAGCCTGTGAATTTGTTCTTTTTTTCTCCATCTTACATGACCGAGGTAGGCTTTTTCAGACAGAATTGAATGGAATTGATTTTCAGAAAAAAAGTTTTCTTTCAGAATTTGTCGATCAATAAACTATTTGTTGTTCAACCTTCAGCCATTTTGCACAGCCTTTTAACGTCATTGCAACATCAGAAACTTATGACTGTGTGAGTAAGTTGCATATGGGGAATATTAATGAACAATATCACTGATGGCGGCCCTGTGGTCCGGTGGTTCGCGCGTCGACCTCACAATGCAGAGGTTCAATTCCCTGTGTGAAGCCTGCATTTTCTCCCCGGGCCTGTTTGGGTTTCATGCATGACAGGCTGATTGAACACTCAAAATTGTCCCTAGGGGTGAGTGTGAGCGCGAATGGTTGTTCGTCTCTGTGTGCCCTGGCAACCGGTTCAGGGTGTCCCCCGCCTTCTGCCCGAAGACAGCTGGGATAGGCTCCAGCACCCCCTGCGACCCTTGTGAGGATAAGCGGATCGGAAAATGAATGAATGAATGAATATCACTGATAAATTGCAATAACCAACTGCGAGCTGTCCAAAAAAAAGAAAAAAAAACAGACAAAATTTTGATCATGTGACCTTCGCAAGATGGCGTATTGCAAATTAAAATATTGTGCATTGGGTATTTTATATGTTGTTATGTAGATGTGTATGAATAGGCCTAAAAGCTGTTTATTAATAATGAAATAAATACAATGTGTTAGGAAGAGGTAACGTTATATTTCTCCCTATTCCTTTTCGAACATGTAAGCAGATACAATAGATTTTAATATGTCACAATTATTTCCAATGATGTTTTGCTCTGTTTTTGACTATGTATTTGAAGTTGCTGATGGTTTTAATTTGACATTTTTTTGACTGTGATTATGCGGTTTTCTTGTTTGTTTTTTTTAATCCATGTTTGAAATAAATTGTTCAAGAAAGCCAATTGGGTTCATTAACACAATATTTAACATGTTTTGGTCGAAGCAAGTGTGGCCAGCTACAATGAGCTGCACGTGACTTTTTTGGGACTGGTGTGTCGAGTGCAGTTGACTGCTTTCATTCTCATGAGTGTTATTTGTCAGCTCCATGACCAGCTATGTTCCTACTCTCCAAAACGTAACATGTAAATACGATGATAGGAAAAGCTAAGTGTCCTTGAAATAATTATATTTCTTTGACAAGTGCGTTTGAAAATTTACTGTATGTCTTTGTCCGTAGAGCTGTCACACACTTCCCCAATCTGAAAGACAAGGCTGTCACATTTCGGGTTTTCGGTCTGGCCAGCAGGTGGCAGGAGCGGTCTCTCTAGCACACCTGCTGGCAATCATTAATCAACAGAGACACTATTTAAGGACTCCTACGTTCTACACTTGTTGTGGGAGTATTGTTTTTGGCATTGCTTACCTCATTGCTCATTGACTAGTGGCTAGTGATGGGTCCATGAGGCCTCATGAGGCGTGTCGACACACTGACACACTGTGTTGATACTGTGCTGATACTGTGTCACTGACCACTGCCACCTGCTGGACCTTCAAGATCCCTGCAGCCAACCCACTTAACAGACTGAACTGACTGATAAATTGTTTTGTATATTGAACATATAAAATATACAATTCGGTAATAAAATGGCAAAAGGTGAAGGTAAGATATAGAAAAAGGAAAAGAAAATAGTCATCATCACAAATATGTGTTCAAAGGAGTAGAAAGAAGCAAAAAACCTACCCCGAGTCCTACCCCTTCTTATATATGAATTGATCATTTTTCTAAATAGGAAAGAAAGTCTAAATATCAACAAATGCTTTTACCCTTATGTATGCTGTGCTAATACATTTTTACAACATTAGGTTTGTATATACAGTACATACTCTTTAGAGCACATGTAATTGTCGATTTTCTCATATTCATAATGGATGCTACATTTCATTAATATATTAAATAATCTCATCAATGGATTTCTGATGTATTGCTATATTTCATGAGTGTATCGAATTTATCAGCTTAATTCTGATTTGTGTAGTTGTCTTGTACTACTCTCGAATTCATTTTTAATCTCAGCAAGAGAGTTCCTCATTTTACTGGTCCGTTTCAGAATCATTCCACAGATTTACACCTATTACAGATACACTCCTTTGTGTGATGTTCGTTCATGTTTTGGATTTTTTTGTATAGATTAGTACCCCCTAAATTATGACAACTTTCTCGAATTTTAAAAAGCTTCTTGATCTTTTGGCAAAGGTTATTATTGTGTGCTTTGTACATTAATTGGGGGATTTTGAAGTCAATCAGGTCATGAGATTTCATTGTTTAATTTGATAAACAGTGGATTTGTGGGTTCCGTCTATTTGGAGCCAGTGATTGTTCTGATTGCTTTGTATTGTAGTTTTAAAACATTGTTTTACTGGCATTTACCCATATTCCCACACAATAGGTCAAATATGGAAGTAATAAAAGTTTAAGGTGTACAAGGATCTCTTATTCAGCACATCCTTAGTTTTTGGGAGGATCCCTATGGTTTGGGATATTTTTCTTTTATTATCTATTATGTAGCTGCCAGCACAGTTTTGCATCTACAACTGTTCCAAAACATTTTCATAAGGTCATTCATCGATTTGATGATGAAGTGTATACAATATCATTCACATCCATGCATTCATTTTGCAACATTCAATGTGTTCAAATAATGTGAAGATCATTTGAATGAGGATGCTTGTGGGCTTTTATTTCACACATTTCTATTGAGAAAAATAAGATGCTCCAATGTTTTAAACTTCAGCCTGTTGAGTCTTTTACAAGCGATTCCTCCTGCTGTGGAGAACACACGCTCACAAGGGACGGATGAGGCTGGTGTACAAAGGAACTCCTTTGCGAGGTGGGAGAGGTTTGGGAAAGAAGCGTGTTGGTCCTTCCAGTACAGCTGCTTCCTGGAACCTTGATTGTCAAACATGGAGTGGAGAGTCAACCAATAATAATTACTGATTGTCAATTAAATCATCAACATAGCAACCGTGAAAAGATGAGTGAACGTTTGTATACCTGGCGTGATACTGGGTGTATCGCGAACTTCATTCTCATGCTTGGCCCGATAATGCCTCAGCATGGTGGAGGTGCTTCTTCTGTTGGTGTATGACAATTCGACTTGGCAAATTCGACATTTCACCTGTAATGAAATGTGAATAAGAAGTAACTAAGAGTTACCTTGAAATGTATTCGGATTAGAATGGTACAACACATGTCAATAATCTAAGAGGCACTCGGCGAGTGCCTCTCGCCGAGAGGCTCTCGGCGACAGAAGGCGATTTGAATAAATAAATAAATAATACCTTATTCTCCAGGACATCAAAATGGTCCCACACGGCGGATGATTTGCGTCTCTGCTCCATAATCGGCAAGGAAGGCAAGGCACGAACACGAAGTCTGTACTGACACGAATTTCGACAAGCGAGCGTGAGGGAGGGAGGTCTGGCTTGTTTCGGCAAGTGGCATTGTGTCGCCAAACCCACTTCCTTATAAACACTGTGCGGCGGGCTTTTGCTGCGTCAACGCGCTCTGCACTGAGTCGACGCCCCCTGGACTAAGTGGCGCAGCCTGTACTGTGCCAAGCAGCCGATGCGGTCTAAACTGCACCGGTGCAGTTCACGTGTCAATTAGCAGCCTGGACTGTGTCAACGCAGCTGATGTGTCAATTAGCAGCCTGGACTGTGTCAACACAGTCGATGTGTCAATTAGCAGCCTGGACTGTGTCAACGCAGCCGGTGTGTCAATTAGAAGCCTGGACTGTGTCAATGCAGTTCACGTGTCAATCACGTGACGTAATGAAGCAGCACATGCATCGACACGTGGTTTGCTCTGTGAGCCCGGCGCATGTGTCAATGCAGCGGTGTCGCTGGACCCATCACTACTAGTGGCTTTTGACCTCGTCGTGTTTTCGCGTGTAGTCTCGGTACCAAGTTTGTGTGTAAGTACCATTTTGTTTTGATGATCTGGCTTTTCTTGCGTGTACAAAGTGTTACATTGTTTTTCGTTCGGAGTTTTTGGCCTTTACTTTCCTTTTCTTGCTCTTTTATGCAAGCACCTTTTGTTAGTCGTTTTTGATTTACCTCCTGGTCCTCATTGTGGACCAGCGCTTTATGTTCTCGCTTATTTTTCGGTGCGATTTGGACATTAAATTGTCTTACTTCTGAGACCTTGTTTTTGTATACGTTTTTTGGATCCCCTTCCCTAACTCGGTTTACCCGAGTTCGTAACAGAATACTCCCACCATAATGGATCCTGTAAACATTAATAAGATCATGACCGCCTTGACCAGCCAGGGGCAATTAGTGGGCCAGCAAAGACAGGAGCTCTCGGAGCTCCGGGAGGCAGTCGCCGTCCTAGCCCAGCGGCTGGAGATATTGTGTTCCCAAGGGGAACACGCGACCCCCCGAGAAACGCCACCCCCAAGGGTCCCGGCGGCTTCATCCGGGACACCCTCTTCCCCGATCATGGGGCGAGAGCCCAATCTCCCCCACCCCCCTCGCTACGGGGGAGAACAGGCTCTCTGCAAGCAATTTTTACACCAGTGCTCTCTGATATTCGACCAACAACCAGCTACGTACGAGAAAGATAGCACGAAGGTGGCGTTCATTATGAGCCTGTTGACTGGTCAGGCGGCGTCTTGGGCAGTAGAGATCAGCAATGCTCAACCCGGGCTTCGGTCTTCCTACCCAGAGTTTGTCGCCGAGTTCCGGCGCGTATTTCAACATCCGGTTATGGGAAGGGAGGCCGAAGGTCGGCTATTAGCTATTCGGCAAGGACGACAATCCGTTGCCGAATACTCCATCTCTTTTCGCATTTTGGCTGCCCGTAGCGGTTACGGGGACCGCGCCCTGTGTGGTTTGTTTCGCCGCGGGTTAAGTGCGGCGTTAAAGGACGAACTGGCAACCCGCGACGATAGCAACAACTTGGAGGAGCTCATCGATTTGGCCCTCATTGTGGACAACCGCATGCGGGAGCGTGAGAGGGAACGTACGGAAGAGCGAGGAACTACCCGTGTCCCACCCCGACGTACGGGTCGTCGGCCGGCTGAGCACGAGTCCTGGCGACCACCCGGACCCGAGCGTCATTCGGGTTCCGATCCAACCGACGCAGAGGAGGAGCCCATGCAGCTGGGAGGCGGACGCCTGGGACCAGCGGAGAGAGAGCGTCGGATCCGGGATCGAGCCTGCTTCTACTGCGGCCAATCTGGACACCGGGCTTCCAACTGTTCCTTGACACCGTCCCGGCCGTCCGGGCGCCCCGAAAACTGTGAGTTTGTGCCCGATACTGCGTCACGTGAGTCGAGACGGGAGGAGGTCCATCCGGGACATCCACCAAGACTCGAGTTGGACGGAACTCTTTATGGTCCGTTACGGGTCATTTCTGTTCGGGCCTTGGTGGACTCTGGGGCGGACAATTGTTTTGTAGACCCCAGCCTAGCTAAGGAACTGGGTTGCCAGGTTGAGGTCCTAAGGGAGACAAAGCGGGTTCACGATCTTGACGGGCGACTCCTGGCGGAAGTGAAAGAAATCACCGCGCCGGTGAAACTAACATTATCAGGCAATCACATCGAATACCGTAGATTCTATCTCGTGCGGTCTCGATCCGTACCGTTAGTGTTGGGGTTGCCGTGGCTGCGCGAACTTAACCCTGTCATTTCCTGGGAACGTCCGGCAATCGAGAGTTGGAGCGCATTTTGCTATACTCACTGTTTGCGCTCGGCGGCAGAAAGGAGAGGGCCGACCCGAAACGAGCCACCAGAAGTTGTTTGGATAAGGTTCCGCGTATTTACCATGACATGCGCCAGTCCTTGCCGCCTCACCGGCCGTACGACTGCGCCATCGATCTATTGGAGAACGCCTCGCTCCCGAATTCCCGTCTATATCAGGTCTCTCAGCCGGAACAAGAGGCGCTGAGAGAATATATCGATAGTTCACTCTGGGCTGGCCTCATTCGGCCGTCTAAATCCCCGTTGGGGGCCGGATTCTTCTTTATCGAAAAGAAAGACAAGACGTTACGCCCGTGTGTCGATTATCGGGGCCTGAACGAGATCACCATCAAGAACAAATACCCACTTCCGTTATTAGATTCGGCGTTCGCCCCCCTCCAATCAGCCACTATATTCTCCAAACTCGATTTACGAAGCGCGTACCATCTGGTCCGTATTCGTGAGGGGGACGAATGGAAGACGGCATTTAAGACCCCATTAGGGCACTTCGAATACCTAGTCATGCCATTTGGGCTGACCAACGCACCCGCAGTATTTCAGTGTCTCATTAACGACGTATTAAGAGATTTTCTGAACCTGTTTTGTTTTATTTAGATGACATCTTAATTTTCTCTCGGACTCTTGCAGAACATCAACACCATGTCAGGCTGGTTTTGCAGCGTCTACTAGAAAACCGGTTATTCGTAAAGGCAGAAAAGTGCGAGTTTCACGTCGAGTCCATCTCCTTTCTGGGGTTTATTATCGAGAAGGGTCAGCTGAGAGCTGACGATGCCAAAGTTAAGGCCGTAGTAGAGTGGCCCACGCCCACCAACAGAAAGCAGTTGCAACGTTTCCTGGGTTTCGCTAATTTTTACCGCCGCTTCATTCGCAACTACAGCCAGAGAGCCCTGCCGTTGACCCGGCTAACCTCGGTCAAGATCCCCTTTAGGTGGGACACTGATGCTGACCACGCGTTCGCCGAATTAAAGAAAGCCTTCACGAACCCTCCAGTATTACAGCATCCTAACCCCTCTAATCCGTTTGTCGTAGAGGTGGACGCGTCGGAATCCGGCGTGGGGGCCGTCTTATCGCAGCGATCCCCAGTCAACCAAAGACTTCTCCCCTGCGCCTTCTTCTCTCGTCGCCTCAGCCCAGCAGAAGCCAACTACGACGTGGGGAACCGCGAACTGCTAGCCGTCGTTTTGGCATTACAAGAATGGCGACATTGGCTCGAAGGCACTGAAGAGCCATTCACGGTGTACACTGATCACAAGAACCTTGCCTACATCCGGTCAGCCAAGAGACTAAACTCCCGCCAAGCACGGTGGGCGCTTCTCCTCACTCGCTTCAACTTCACGCTCACCTACTGCCCGGGCTCAAAGAACATTAAACCGGATGCCCTCTCCCGCATCCATGACCCTGCGGAGAGGGACAACGAACCCCAAAGCATTGTTCCGGACCATTGTATTGTGGGGGCACTGAGGTGGGCCGTCGAACGTAAGGTCAAGGAGGCCCAGAACGGAGTTCAAGTCCCGGCTGGGTGTCCGACCGGGAGACTGTTTGTGCCCCCACCTCTGCGCGCAGAGGTGTTACAGTGGGGGCACACTTCTAAGGTGGCATGCCATCCAGGGGTGAACCGGACCTTGGACCTCGTGTCGCAGCGGTTTTGGTGGCCGGAGCTACGCAAGGATACCCAGGACTATATCAAGGCCTGTTCCACCTGCGCATGCAGTAAGGCGTCCCACCAACTGCCGGCTGGTTTGCTGCAACCGCTGCCTACCCCTTCTCGACCATGGTCCCACATTTCCCTGGATTTTTTCACCGGCCTGCCTCCTTCCCGAGGAAAATCCGTCATACTCACCATAGTTGAGTATGACGGATCTAAATCTGCCCATTTTGTTGCGTTGTCCAAACTGCGCTCTGCTCAGGAAACCGCCGACCTCCTAGTGAGACACGTCTTCCGTCTTCATGGAATTCCGGTGGACATTGTGTCAGACCGGGGCCCTCAATTCATCTCCAGGGTATGGAAACGTTTCTGCCAGGCCATGGGGGCCACGGCGAGTCTGTCTTCCGGATACCACCCACAGTCCAATGGTCAAACGGAGCGCATGAACCAGGATTTGGAGGCAGCTCTGCGCTGCGTTTGCCTCCATCGCCCCTCCTCGTGGTCGGCCCACCTGCCTTGGGTGGAATACGCCCACAACACCCTCGTCTCATCAGCGACCGGTCGGTCTCCTTTCATGGCAGCATATGGTTACCAACCTCCTCTGTTTCCTTCTCAGGAGGGTCAGGTGGAACTCCCTTCCATACAGCTGCATCTACGACGGGCCCATCGCGTATGGAAGGAGACCAGAGCAGCACTGTCACGCACGGCTCAGCGGAACCGGCAGATCGCTGACCGTCGCCGACGCCCAGCACCCAGCTATCAGGTGGGACAGAAGGTGTGGCTGGCAACTAAGGACCTACGACTCGCAGGTACATCTCGCAAGTTGGGGCCTCGCTTCACTGGACCGTTCGAGGTGGTCCTCAGCCCTGTCTCCGTCAAGCTCCGACTGCCGCCCACCATGAAGGTCCACCCCGTGTTCCATGTTTCCC
The DNA here is from genome assembly GCF_025434085.1 of Hippocampus zosterae. Classification (NCBI taxonomy): domain Eukaryota; kingdom Metazoa; phylum Chordata; class Actinopteri; order Syngnathiformes; family Syngnathidae; genus Hippocampus; species Hippocampus zosterae. Next base: position 24,814,868 of record NC_067452.1, read on the forward strand.
TGTTGAAGCCGGTGGCCACCAGTCCCCTGGCTCCTCCGCCCACGTCGCCGCCTCCTCCACAAATCGTCGACGGTGAACCAGTGTACACCGTGCGTGAAATCTTGGACTCTCGGCGCAGGGGTAGGGGTTTTCAGTATTTGGTTGACTGGGAAGGCTACGGCCCAGAGGATCGGCAGTGGGTCCCCGGCTCCTGGATCTTAGACCCGTCCCTGCTTCGGGCTTTCCATGCAGCGCACCTGTCAAAGCCGGGTGGTCCGCCAGGAGGCGTCCGTTGAGGGGGGGGGGGGGGGGTACTGTCACATTTTGGGTTTTCGGTCTGGCCAGCAGGTGGCAGGAGCGGTCTCTCTAGCACACCTGCTGGCAATCATTAATCAACAGAGACACTATTTAAGGACTCCTACGTTCTACACTTGTTGTGGGAGTATTGTTTTTGGCATTGCTCATTGACTAGTGGCTTTTGACCTCGTCGTGTTTTCGCGTGTAGTCTCGGTACCAAGTTTGTGTGTAAGTACCATTTTGTTTTGATGATCTGGCTTTTCTTGCGTGTACAAAGTGTTACATTGTTTTTCGTTCGGAGTTTTTGGGCTTTATTTTCCTTTTCTTGCTCTTTTATGCAAGCACCTTTTGTTAGTCGTTTTTGATTTACCTCCTGGTCCTCATTGTGGACCAGTGCTTTATGTTCTCGCTTATTTTTCGGTGCGATTTGGACATTAAATTGTCTTACTTTGGAGACCTTGTTTTTGTCTACGTTTTTTGGATCCCCCTCCCTAACTCGGTTTACCCGAGTTCGTAACAAAGGCTGCACCAATTTATGTGAGTATTGAAGTGCAAAAAAAAAAAAGCTGTGGTTTTCTGATTTGGCTATGTTGGCCTACAGGAAATGGACTTGCCAAAATGGAATGTTTGTCTGTGTGGGTACTGAAAATGGAATTGTTCATATCCATGACGACAAGACATTTCTTTGGGTTTTTATGATTACCAGACTGCAGGTGGAAGAACATAGATTCAGTCCTACTGCTCTTTTATATGAGTTGTCTGAAATAGATGGAATACGAGAAAAGTGTTTTGAATTGACATTTTGTCATGTGCTTTATTAAAGCAAGTGACGTATGGGGTATATTTCCCCACTCTGTATATTGTTGACATTAACACTCGGTGCCATTACTGTACTGTCAACACTTTGTTTTGTTGCTGTAACAAACTATTGGGTGTTGACTTTTTAACACTAAAGTATATTTTACTTTAACGTCGTACCATGTGGATTATTAGACACTTTGCCGGTGTTAAAATTAATGCCTTATTGTGTTGACTTAACACCGGCAGATTTGCAGTGCAGTGTTAGCTTCACTTCACTTCACTTCACTTCATTTTTTTAGAATCCCGAGCCAACTGCTAAACTCAATTGTAAATGCTTAACCACACTTCATTTCATTAAAGGAATTTGTTGGAGAGGTCTCATTTACCAAAAGCCTGCAAAAGTAGACCAACAGTACTGATGAGGTGAGGTGGATGCAAAAAAAAAAAAAAAAGCTAATGCAAGGGTAGCGTGGCTGGCAGAGTTGCTTTAAGTGCATGTGTACAGAGAGAGGGGTGGGGTATGCGAGTGTTGGGGGGGGGGGGCGGTGAAGGTTGTGAGGGAAGCTCGGAGGCTGACGCCGACTGCGCCTTTGGTGCCGAGTGAAGCGCTCACCTGCACACCAGAGTCGCGCAAACTCCGGAGCTGCTCCACTCCCACAAAAACGGAACCTTCCAGCCATAGTCTGACCCAAAAGAGAAAAGGACAAGGAAACGTCACACAATTTGGGGGAGAAGATTTTAGGGCTCTCCCTTTTGTCTTTGTGGTTGCTCGCCCAGGCTGCCGTGGCTGTCGCTTGCTTCGTCCGCCGCGATGAGGACTGACCTGGCTCTGTTCCTGACAGCAGCCCTTCTTCTTGACACATTCCGGGTGAGATTTATTCTTATTTCGCTACGTGACACTCTTTTAAGGAGCATTATAACGTTAAACGGTGGTGTTTAAAAGCGTTAAACCCCAAATGGAATAAAAGTCACGCGGTGGGATGGAGTCGGTCGATTTTGTGTGCGTCTGCAGTGGTGCTGATTTACAACAAATACTTGTCAACCAGTTCCGAAAATAATTTTAATTGGCAAGACGACAAAAATATATTGGAGATGAAGGGATACTGCAATTAATCATGAACTTGGTTTCTGATCTCGGCGATGAAATATAAATAGCTGCAACAAGGCGCATTTACGCGGCGAAATCATGATTTGAGTTCATGCTATACCTTTTTGTTCATTCTTGTAGTCGTGAAGGTGATGTATAATCGCGTACACTTTGTACAAGTTTAATCTCTTCTCATTTTCGAAACGGACATGTTGGCCCAAGGCATTAAAACTACGTTTTAAGTTGTTTCTTGCACAGCAGTCTTTTCATCATCGTGTATTTTCAAAGATGTCACGATCAGCCTGTGTGATGTAGAAAACGACATGTTCCGACATTATTATTCCCCAGCCTGGATGCTCTCACTTGAACGCAATTTCTCTTATTAAAGTCACCATGTAGCCTCCAGCCTTGACACCGAAATGTGACTTGAGGCAGGTTCAGTGGCCCAAATGTCCTGGTCCACATCGTTTCATTTACAGACACTGGATCCGCTGGATGTAAAGTTTGTACACAGAGGCACATGCAGTGTCAACATCCTCAAACCACTTTTGCTGCAGTTTTTTTTACAGAGGTGTGCACTTGCTTGCGTGCTAATGTGTGCACCATTACACATTAAATCCGCAGAGCACAGCAGGGACCACCTTTGTTATTTTCTTGAGAAGAAAATGTTTCTTCTCAAGACTATATAGTTAACCCCACCATTCAGTCTTTGTTGCTAATTTCGACCCTCTTGAAAATAGAAGCAAACAGAGAACAAAACCATACTGTCAAATTATTTGCATCTCACACTGTTTAATTCCTTTCAGGTGAATAATGGCCAGCATTCACCTAAAGGTCCTTGTCAACCTGGCTTCTCTCAAAGCTTCTATTCTGTCTTGATTCCAAAGGATACGCTACAAGGCCAGCCCATACATAAAGGTAAGGACGTATTTCATTTGAATTTGGTCAAATAGACGAGAACCCCCTCCCTGAAGTCGCATCAAAAGAAATACTGTGTTCAAAAGAAGGACTGAATATTTTGATTATTGGGGTCTGGAAAACTTTGAGGGGGTATTCGGCCGCATGCTCTATGTGAGTCATCATGTACAGGCGCCCCGCATTGATTAATCTAATAGTCAACGTCGTCACACCACAACGTCTTAAGCGGCACCGTTTGCTGCTCCAATTACAGAGCCAGCCCAGCAAGTTTTCGAGCCAATAGTGCAGGAAATGGAATCGACATCCTGTGTCTAATCTGGCACTGCTCCTGCCAGTGTGGACTAATTGCAATTCTCTATTGATTTGCTATTCCCCTCGTTGCTCAGGGGTATTATTTAGCTGTGGGCACACAATAGCTCCTTTTGTGTTTCGCCCATGTTGTCGGCATTTGCACGGTACATGTATCTTGTTCTCTTTGACCGGAACAATCCTGGTCGGGAGACAGCTCTCTAGACTCTGTCCCAAATGTGCACAAGTGTGTATAGACTGTGAGGTACACAATATTGGACACATATTATTTTGGTGGGAGGGGATCTTAACGAGGAGCTCAGGGATTGCTGTGTCTTAAACTTCTTCCAATTGAGGCCTGGCTTCAAATGAAATTGGATGACAGGCATCTATCTGTACACTTGCTGCAAGTGAACTTGCATTATTTGTGGTAGTGAAGTCTTTGGTCCAGCAGGGGGTGTCACTACAATCACAAACAGTCACAATATGTGTGTTGTTGCCTTGCATCCTTTCCCTTGTACAGTTTGGTCTCAATCAGATGCACTTGTGCCTGAAACAATGGTGCCTCGTCAAGTTGTAATAGGGCTGTACTGGGTTTGTTGGAACTCCATTTTTCAACTTACTGTACTTACTTCAATGACCACAATCAGTCGAGGTAAGTTGATTTGCCTCAATGCGAATTTGTGTTTCTTTAAAAAAAAAAATATATATATATATATATATAGTGGTTTATTTCTAAATTTACAGCATTTAATTTATGGGATCATCCTTATAAAATCAGAATTGCAATGTTTTTGATTGGTTACAAATACTACCTACTGTGATTATGTGTGTGTGATTATTTGATTGCTTTGTTGTTGATAATTTTTATAGGTTTTTGTTTTAAACTGCTTGTTTAGCCTTCTGTCAAAACTCACTTATATTCTTTGGCATTCGACTCAGCATGACTTAGATTTGTTCTTGGTTTTACTGTTCGGTATTTTCTACCATCTTTATTACTGATTTGTTTTATTTTTTATTGTATATGTTAAATTGCTCAATGTACAGCACTTTGTGTGTACCGATGGATGTTTGAAAGTGCTCTATATACAGTTGAGTTGAGTTGAGTTGAGTTGAGTATCAAGCTCCAGCAACATATCGGGGGAGGAGGTCGAGTGACAAAACAATTGTTAAAAATCATACAAATCAATTTTAAACTGTCATTATTAAGACAAATAAGTGCATGAATGCCCGTTTTTAATACGGATGTAAATAAACCAAGAGATACAGGGCCTGATTTACTGAGAGAAAGAAAAGGCACAACATTTCATGTTCACGCTCCACAGAACACATACACCGCTTGTTGGCATCTTTTATTTGATCGCCTATAATTGCCATAACTAAGATTCTAAATTTCATGGCCACGATGTCAAGTGACCTGCACCAAAAAAAAAAAAAGCCGTCAGGTGGCACTGTGTGTACGGTCCTACTTGTAGGGGCGGGTGGAGGTAGAAATATTTTGGGGGGGTATGAAGCAATGCTTCTTAATCTTTTCATTTGATGGAGACGTTTACTAAAGATGACATCACGTCATCATGGATGACCTACTACAAGTACTGCCACCACTAACGTTCACTTTATGCTTCAGATTCCCGGTAAGATTAAATTAAAGTCAAATATAAAATCAACAACGATTCTCTAAACAACTTTGCAGATTTACTATCGTCAATAGTCTCCTCAGCAATCTCCTTTGCCCAAAGGCATATTCATCTTTTGATGACGTATAGGTGTATGGACGAGTGTTCGTCCTGCATACACATCGGCTACATATCTGATTTATATCCAAGTACGAAAGAGGCTCAGGTCGAATTTGAAGAAAAATGGAATTGAACTGTTCATGCTCTATGAAAACAACGATTCATACTTGTTGCATATGGACAACAAAATCTGAATTGACCTGCAGTGTGTATAGCTTGTCAGTCCCAATGTGGCAAATATAATACTCTAGCATCAGACAAAAACTACTCTGAGACACACGCTCACAAACAAACACACACACACACATGCACACACACACACACACACACACACACACACTCCAAGCTGTATGTCACCTTCATGTGTGCCCGAGAACATACTGTAGCTCCAGGGGCTTGATGCAAGCCTCCACAGAAGCACCATTAGGGATAAGGTAGCCACACACTTCAGACCCTTGATTTATTGACTTTAAGGGCTACAATGGAGGGAAGCATGGCACTCTTTAATAATATCACTGTTTCACCTAAAACTGTCAGTTATGGGCAGGGATACACATACACACTTCTGGTTTCCATGTGTCGTGGGGACTGTATGCTCATGAAGCTCTTCATTGGAATCTTGCCCAGAAGTTTCTTTTTCACTTTGCCCACCCACCGCTTATAAGAGGAGAACGACACATGATGAGATGTAATTTGAAATGTTTCACATCAAAAACATCTCTCTGTCTTTGTATTCTACACAGACACTATTTCCAGCTATTATGAGTGAGGTTCAAAGGCTAAGTGGATTCAGGTGAACTCCAGAATTTGACAATCATGAAGTACCCAGCTATAATACCTTCCGCTGAATGGTTCGATTTAACCTCTAGTAGTCTGGAAAAGCTCTGCAAGCCAAATTTCACACGTACAAATGACGCAGATGAATTTGTGTGACTTGATTTTATTGCATTCGATGCAGAAAAGTATCCAACTGCAACATGGACAGAATAGTAATTGTGCTGTAAATTGTTAAACAATCAATAGTCTTGTCTCTGGGAAGACAGGTAACAGTCATAATCCCTGTGCATGTTGGTTGGATTGTCACCTTTTTCCTGTACCTGCATTTCATTAGAATTATGAAAGCTAATTTGTTCACACACACTTGTATATAGTCATACTCACTCTTACAGCCAATGATAGGATCTCCTTATTTTCCCTCACATTATCTGGAGTATTACAATTCCAAATGTTCATATTAGGTGATAATAATTATTCAACCATCCATCCTTTTTCTGATCCGCTTTTATCCTCACAAGAGTCGTGGGGGGTGATGGAGCCTATCCCAGCTGTCTTTGGGCAGTAGGCGGGGGACACCCTGAACCCGTTGCCAGTCAATCGGAGTGCACACAGAGACGAACAGCATTTCCGTGCTCACACTCACACCGACGGACAATTTGGAGTGTTCAGTCAGCCTGCCATGCATGTTTTTGGAATGTGGGAGGGAACCGGAGCACCCGGAGAGAACCCACGCAGGCACGGGGAGAACATGCAAACTCCACACAAAAAGGCCGGATCATGACCTCTGCATTGTGAGGTCGACGCGCTAACCACTCATCCACCGGGCTGCTGTGATAATAACTAAAGGAGGAAAATTGTCCATGTATGGTAAAGTCATCACTGTGAACAATGAGCTCAAATTGCAGTCTGCTTTGAATGCTTGGTTCTCAATCGATTTTCCTGCAATGGAGTCATTTGCTTGGGCAGTACCATTTGCTTGGTCTCCAGAAGTTGGCCCAACCTACCAGAACACCCCCCCCCCCCCAAAAAAAAGTAGTCTCATAGGGACTGACAGGTTGGAGCGAGTTAATTTTGCTGCAAAGAGTGACATGTTTTTTTTAAACGCTTGTCAAGTGAAATCGGGTGCTTTTATATTTTCATCTCCTATACTTCAGTGCCATGATATTTTGAGTAATCTACTTAACTTGGCCCAGTCCAGTCTCGCACAAATAATCAAAGCCAGCTCACAAAATCTTATCCCACATCCTCCTTCCAATTGTTGAGTTTGCTCTAGGGATAGTGGTGACCTCTTAGTAGGTTGCTCTGCTATGCTTGAATTGAGTTGTGTGGTTTGGACTACCCCAGCATTTTGTGTGCATGAATGAAGTTGTGTGTTTCAATGGCACAACTTGGTAGATTTAAATTTGACCTTCAGTTGACAATAGTGGTGTGCAATACTGCATAGTTTGCTATCCAGCCGGTACCAGGAAAATTGAAGAAATAATGTTGATGCTTCATCAAATTGCTAAATCACAATTTGCATGACCTCTAAGTGAGTTTGATGTTTCCTTTTTTATCATATCAGATTTAAAAGACAAGACATAACTGGGACAGTTTTTTATTGGTAAATAGAAAATAACCCCCCCCCCCCCCCCCATATACAGTCAGTTTCTGGATTATTTTTTTTCTTATATCAACAAAGTTCACAAAGTGATCCCTAGAAAAAAATAATCCACAAAATTTTGGGGGGGTCCCATCGGGTCTTCATCAAGATTGCGCGCATGCTCATCGATTAAAGCTCTACCCTCACACTTAAACATGCAATATGATGCCATTCACCTGATGTAAAAACAGTTGTTCACATTGAAATTGATGCTTTCCTCTGTGACCTACGTCTTGATTCTGTCATTTACCACATGGTATGTTCTGCCATTTACCTTCATGTGGAACGTCTAAAGATGGAGGAGGAAGCTTTGCATTTCTAACGTAACAGCCCAGCAAAGTATGTAGTAAGGGCTCGCTATGGTAACGACAAGATATGACTCTTCTAATTAATGAGAAATTATCAACATTATTTTGAAGCTTGTTGTTTTAACATTTCAATCTATTCTTGGCTTCAATGTCTGCAGCTTTCTGATTTAACAATGAAAGTATGTAAGTTGCCTTCCATTGAGAGTTATTACAGCAGAACCACAAAGCCAGGTTTGGGAGTCGAGATATGCTTTTAAAGATGGTTCCACAGGAGCATGTATACAGGTGCTCATTGCTCTGCTGGGACTGACAATGTATCCGTTTTCTTTCCACCCTATCCTCAAAGAGAATTGCCCTTGTTTTGATTTCCTGCTTACCTTTTGCCCTGAATCACGTGACGCAGACTGCAGCATTATCTGGGTCGATAATAGCCGAGCACCCTTTTGAAGATTAGATATTGTTGAAATACAGCCTCCTTTTGCCGCTTTTGGCTCCTACTTAAATCTTTGATTGTTTTCTCTCTGTCTTTATTAGCAGATTGTGTCCTCATATTTTCACATAATCGTTTGGTAAATCCTCTCTGTGTTGGACTCTGTATTTTTATTTGTTTTTTGGTAAATCATCCAAATTGGGTCTCTGTGACTCCCTCATATGTCAACGTTTAATTTCTGTTGACTTGCAACCTATCTATCTATCTATCTATCTATCTATCTATCTATCTATCTATCTATCTATCTATCTATCTATCTATCTATCTATCTATCTATCTATCTATCTATCTATCTATCTATCTATCTATCTATCTATCTATCTATCTATCTATCTATCTATCTATCTATCTATCTATCTATCTATCTATCTATCTATCTATCTATCTATCTATCTATCTATCTACCTGCACACACAGAAAAAAAATCTGCTGCAATCGTCTGTTTTAACCATCACATTTTTTATGTAAGCATGTAAAAGCCACAGACACGAATGAACAGTGAACACATTCATTTTTCATAGGTATGAGTTACAGGGACATGCGACACGGATTACTTTTGTTGGATGTCTTGTAAAGTTATCGAGACACTGCAGCGATGGGCTGCTTTATGCTCCTTGGGTAATCCGACCACTGGGAGCTGTTACAATTAATCTGCTTAAAAGGTACTACCTTCAATCGTACTTTTAAAGAATTGGACATGCATTTTCCAGACAGGCTCATTGTGATGATTTAGACACATGGTTGGGCATTTTATTTCCCGGTTAAGGTCTAGACATAAGTGATTTATGAGGGGACCGCAAGGCGGGTGGGTGTGTGGATATGGGTGAACGGACTGTGGGTGATATGGGGTTATGGGAGGTGTTGAGTGTTACACCTGCAAGCAGATGATGGATGTGTGTCTGTGTGCGTTATTAACATGATATATTTTTCTAAGAAACCTATTAGGCTCATGTTCACAAAGAAAAGTAATTGAAAAAAAACATTGAAAAAAAGTAGGGAACCTTTAATCTACCATGGCACATGACCTGCATCACCGGAGGTTGCTAGCGGTCAGCAGTCTGCAATTGCAGCTGGCGATCAAAGCTGTTGAGATACATCATGTTAAAAAATTATTATTATCATTCAAAATTTGTATAATGTACAATTCACCGATGGCACTGACAAAGAATGGGTATCTGGAGTGCAAGGAAAACCATTTTAAAATGGTACACGTAAGCTACGATAGTGATGTTCTTTCCCTTAAGACGCTGCAAAAGTGCGTCCCATGCCTCCGTGTCAGGTCTCTACTAATGTAGGCAGTGATTTCCTTTTCACAAACTCACAAGATGTTATATTTACTTTATTTTTCTGTCTCGTTCATGTTCGGGGCCATGACAGCTGTTCCTGATAATGGCTTGCGTGACTGCGTGCACATGTGGTAACAGGTAAATCATAAACGGTAGATCTTCGGTCAGAAAAGTTTGGTTCCACCCCAAAAATGGGATTTCACCCAAAATTCCGAATTACCCATTAAAATCTGTTGTCTGAATGTCATCTCTTCCTGTTGGGACATATCCAAAGCACCTCGCCAGGGTGGCGTACAGGAGGAATCCTAACAAGATACCTGAGCCATTTCATTTGGCTTCCATCATCCCTCCATTCATTAATTTTCAACTCTTTATCCTGTTCAAGAGCACCGGGAAGCTGGAACCTTGTAAATACTGTGAGTGAAATCCATATCACACCCGGGACTGGTTGCAAGTCAACTGCAGGGCACATAAAGACAGACACTTATTCACATTTACACCTACACTCACTCAACTGGAAATGACCCCATGCTGGCTGAATTAAGTTGGCCAATATGAAGTTCAAATGTTAAACACCAACATTCCTGCGAAATCAATACTTTGTTAAATGTACAGTGTGTACTTCGGTCTTTTTTTTTTTTTTTGTACTCGTAGTATTAAACTGGAAGGTGCTGTGCGTGCTGAGGGAGCAAGTGTCCTCCAGCCTTTTCCTATCCGCTCATTAGAAAGGCAAGCAAGAGATGATGGGAAAGAAAAAAATGAAACAAGCAGGTGGAGGCCATTATTTTTAATGATTTTTTTTACATCTCCACACTTGTTTTGAGAGAAAGGACAAAGTTGGCCTAGAGTAGAGGAAAATCTGGGGTGGGGGGTTGACTTCCTGCAGATTAAGTTACTCCATGGTGTGTTTGAACTCTGTATCCTTGTCATCTGCTTGGTACATTAGGAGACCTCCTGTCTTGGTCTGACAGGCCTTTTGTGGGTACAACAATATCAAGGTTATGGCTCTCCCAAAGACATTAAATTCATTTAAAAGCCCTGCTTGAACTCGAGCACTTTAATGCGCAGATGGTCTTTGTGGACTTTGAAGGCTGTAAAATGACAAAAGAACATATTAGCTTTTGGTCTCCTTTTGGATCCTTTCTTTCAAGGCTCTTTTGTCTGATGCTGTTTGATGAAAAATACTAAAATACAGTAATGCAATACGTTTAGTAGTTGATCATTGGTATAATAGTTCCTTGTAACTCAGTAGCCACTCCTAAAGGCATTCTTATTGCAATGTGGGGGACATCACACCAGCAGGACAGCAACAAGTCATCAGATTTTGAAACTGTCCTTCAGTGAGGTTAAAGCAAGCTAAATGATGGAATGAACCTCTTCCCTCCACATTTTTCTGTCTGCAATTGTTTTTTGACCCACATACAGTACCTATAAAAATAAAATGTGATATAAAAACAATTGTCCGAGATAAATTATTTCCAGTCGTTTTTTTCTACTAGCCACAAAGCATGATACTGCCCTCTCTGAGCTTTCCAAGGACCACCGCAAGTCTTTCTGCAAGTTGAACCTTAGCTGACTTAATGGGAACAAAGTATCTATCTATCTATCTATCTATCTATCTATCTATCTATCTATCTATCTATCTATCTATCTATCTATCTCTTGTCAACCGTGCTTTTCCTCATTCGGTTCACAGGTGAGCTGGAGGCCAACTGAATTGGCAAGAAGTGCAGTACAACCTGGACAGGTGGCCAGCATATTGGCATTATTATTATTATAATTATTATTAAGCTACAGTACCCTAGTAAACCCTTGCAAGCAGGAGAAGTGACTGAGACGAGATTCAAACCCAGAATTTCTTGACAGTATGGCAGATGTCCTAACCATTAAAGAGCCCACAAAATCTTAGAATGAATGAATAAATAAATCTTAAACAAGGGCCAAACAATATAAAGTACAGAAAAAAAACCCAATTTTCCTCTGCTCGAGTATATCTTTGGCTTGAGCCCAAAGAAGCGCTGGATTCCTCTCCCTGCCCACTGGTTCCTTCCACCCCCACTGCCTCTGTTTAGCTGTAGCCGAGTTTTAATTACAGCCTAATTGAGTCAATTTGAAATGAAGTCACTGTGAAGACAATTAATGCAATGATGAGGCAACAATTGCAGCTGCATCCTTGGAATTGAGAGTAGTCAGAAATCACAGCCAAATGATAACATCAATTTGCTGCCAAGAAGATTTTTAGCTTTCCATTCCATGAGTTTGAACATTGCTACAAGTATGCATAGCTCTGACATCTCAGCAGCTCAATTGTGTATGATTTTGCCTGAGATCACACCACCGTTGATATAATCTGTTCATTACAGTTTGCTCATCAACCCAGTGATTTGATCTGTAAGACATTGTGCAGGCCCGGGCAAATCCAAGAGCATTACAACCTCATATGTTATTCTCTTTGCTTGGACATCCCTTGTCTTGGTGATGTGAGGATGAAAGCTGCAATGGAGGCCCCCAGGAGACAATACTGTTTGCTAATCACTAATTGAGTCTTGATGCACCGCATTCAATTCATTCATAGATTCAGTGCACAATTGAGCGGTAGGCAACAGAGGGGATCACAAGCGATGCGGGAGGGAAAGGAAAGAGGACCCCGAGTGGACAAACACAAAAACAGGAATGAAATTCATCCAAAGACAACGACTTTGTCTCATGTCCTGGCTGATGGTATTGAAAACGCTTATAAGAGGGAATACAAGCTCTTCTTATTTTGCAAAAATGTTGACTATTATGAACCTTGAACCAGTGTTGACAGACAGCTACAAATGCTTAAAGTGCCTCGCATAAGCGTGCAGGAGGGCTCACGTGAGTGTTATCACCACATAACTGGACCGCTTTGCTTGTTTCACAAAAGGACAGCAGAGTGAAACACTCATTCGCACTGATCAAAGATGGTGTTAATTTACCTGTCAACTGTTTAATTGCCCAGGCTAAGAGAGCTAATAAGTTCCATGAAAATCCATCTCATCATGTTGACCATTTGAGGCAATTCAGAAATGGTATTGTAACATGGCTCAAAAGCATGGCTCAAAATTTAAAAGCAAAACACATGCTCCGTCTGTTCTGATGCATTGAATTTGTGGGAGAACAGCAATTTTGCTTTATAGGCACTTGAGAGACAGTGCGGAGTGCGGTGAAATGTGCTATGTTGACACTGCAGGCACTGTAACTGTGCTTTGACTTAAATTCTCCCTACTAGTGTGATAATGGCTCCAAGATTTGGAGCTCAGATGCCTTGTACACCACAGAGGCTCAAATTTCTTTCTTCTTGCTTGCTATGTCTGTCTATTGTCTTTTTCAGCACATCAGAAGAAGAGCCAAAGCGTGAGGGAAATAAAAAGGCCTGCAATCCTCCTCTGGGCCTGGCAAATTGTTAAAGCAAAGAAGTTGCATTGCTCTAAGTCTGAGAATAATCAAAAACAAAAGAAATCACGTGTCCGTCCGGGGAACAAGCTCCTGCTGGAGATTTGGAGAAAGGGGCCAAATAGAAGTGTCACACTAATGCCGCCGATCTTCATGTTGGGATCAGAACTGAACAAGGTGCTCCAGGCAGGCTGGAAAGCAAACTGGCTCCAAGTTTGGTTTTACCGGTAAATGGAAAGATGGGTTACCTCTGCACCGTTTTTTTTGTTTATTTGTTATTGTTTTTGTTTTTGTCTGAGAACAATGCAGGAGAGTGCAGGTGTTTTTGTTTGGTTGGCATATTGTTGACTTTAGTGCAGTAGAGATCATTAATGTTTTATTGCCTTGCTAGAGTTTATGCACAAAGTAGGGATCTTAGATATATGCACAGATTCTACTTTTCACTACTTTGGGGGGTGATTACTGAAAACCCTGGAAGGAAACGATTACAAAGCGATGTTTTAATCCAGCTGTCAATCCCCCACCTCATTAGCAAACATATGGGGTTTTTCAGAGCTAGTAAATTGTAGATTGGGAATGCAGGAGAATTGAGTGGATAATGGGGACTAATCAGTGGACGGTTGGAGTCAGAGAAAAGGAAAAGTATGGACAGAAGGATGGCCTTATACAATTGCGCGAGGAAGAACAAAATAAGAGAGATTGCGGCGCAAAAGAATTGAGAATGAGCCTTCGTCTTCTGCCTAAGGGGGTTCTGTGGATAGTTTCTCGCGATCTTTCATTTGCAGCAGCCATAACAAATGCAGAAACAGCAAGCACTTGCCATGTCTGTCACGTCTCATACCACCAAACCTACTTGTAATTCCCTGATTAATTAAAACAGAGATTTGTTCATTTAATTGTAGGTGTAGAATGCCCCCACCCTCTTTCTTCTGCCGCTGACATGCGCCCATCCTCTTGGCAGGCTAATTTGCCCTGCAGCTTTGAAGGGTGGAAATGAAAGTTATAGCAGAGGAAACCTTCAGATGGTTTATTAAGAATTGATTCAGAACATAGGCAAAGAGACGGAGCGAAGGGAGATTCATGCTGAAGTGCCTCCCAGGCAGACACCCTGGGCGAAAGAGGGGAATTTATGAGATGAGGAAAGCGTTTGAGCACAAAGAGATTGGTGTGATCCCACACGATTTTCTTCAGAGTGCATTTTAGGATCATTGCTGAGCAGCAGTTCCAAATCAAACATATTCCAGTCCGGTAGAACAAATAACCCGCATTTTTGGGCCCACATTGGTCATTGAGTGAGAAAGCCGTGAGCAGTGATGGGAAAATTAAGCTTCATGAAGCACTTGCGATTTATTCATTTATTTTACCTCAAGATAGTGCTCTTGCCTTAAAGATAAAGGCTAGTGCAGAGGAAATGTAATACATTTCAACTAAGAGTGCCATCTAGAGTAGTCAAAAATCATCACCAGTGCTTCTTGTAGCTTCCTTTTTCCTTCACCACCTCTGAAAGTTGTCTCTTGTGTTAACAGCGGATCAAAATTAACCCTAACAAACTTAGAGCACACTCACACGAATTCATTTGTTGTTCAAGTTCAAGTTGACATTTAAAATGCCACTCATTCCACTGCAGTGAGTGTTCCGATCAGAATTGACATTACGATTCGAATGGCACCAGCATGCCTGGAAGAGGTGAGCCTGGACTTAACACGTTGTTCATGCGCAAGTGCTCATGTTGGATGTCTTATATTATCAGAATGATTGTTTTTTCTGCTCTTAAAGATCGGTGCCACTTTGCTCCAATGGACATAATTGTCAATTGGCAGTGTGGGTGTTGGCAAGAGACATAAAAATATGAAACCCAAGTAAAAGAGTTGACAATGTTTTAGTTCTGATCTTGATTGAACGTTTGTTTTCAAATCTTTTGGTGATGCTCTACAGCAGAGGTGTCAAACTCAGGTCCTGAAGGGCTGCTGCCCTGCATGTTTTTCAAGTCTCCCTGTAGCAACACACCCGATTCAAATGAACAATCAATGTCAGGCTTGCGCAGAGCTTGATGATGATCTGATCATTTGAATCAGGTGTGCTGCAACAGGGAGACTTGGAAACCATGCAGGACAGTGGCCCTCCAGGACCTAAGTTTGACACCTATGCTCTACAGTGTGATATCAAGAAAAAAAGTTAATCCAAAGTTGTTATTTTTCATTGCTGAACTCTTTTTTTAAGATATAAAAAAACCATTAGGTCTTAATATTCATGTTTAATATTTTTTTAAAGGAATAGTAGGAAAGATAAATAGATTTACCCTGTGTCATAACTGCATGTCTAATGTTTCTAACAAACGGATCCATGTCAAAATTGGTCAAGAATTTAACGAGTTATGATTCAAACACAGTTCCCTCAAGACAAGCAAATGGAAGTAATTACCGTGGACACCCGGTTCAAGATAAGCGGCTAATTCGGCATGTCCTCAACCAGCTGAGGCTTCTCCGAGTTAGTGGTTGTATGGGAGGAGCGTCGTGCTTCTTCTACTCATTGTGCCAATAGAGCTCAGTACTCGCTTTTCGGGCTGACCAGAAAGACTCAATTTGTCACAGACATTCATGAATAAATTGTTAAACGTCAGCATGTGTGATCGAAAGTATATTGCCTATATAAAGAGAAACAAAACTGTCTCTTGTGTGAGGGCACGCCCCAATAACTGCCTGTGTCAAGAAGAATATGTGCGTATTCCCTTGAGGCAGACGATGCTATGATTCCCGCAGTCGCCCTCCACTTCTTCCCCCATGTATTTGAACATGAAATATGCAAATTCAGCTATTTTAATTATGAAATCTTTGATTTTGGAATGAAAAAAAAAAAAAACTACACTGCCTGCTGATCTCACGTCGCTGGTTGGTGTTAAGTGTGGTATTGAGCCCTGAAATATTGGTTTATTGAACCAATCTAGGAAATAAATGACTGGAACATTTGAACATTATTGTATGAAAATAATTATATACAGTTAATGGCCTTAGAAGTGCACCACCAGCTAGGTAGAAGGCATTTCCTTATATCATTGTGGCAAATTGTCACATTTGTTGGTGAAGCCTGTCGACATTGCTGACTCCCATTTCCATCTTCATAAGTTGAATGGCCACTGCTGCGTTCTATTACATCTCATCACAGAAGTGTGGCAGTTCTCATTATCCCTCCCTTAATTCATGCACAAATTATTCAGTTTGAGCACATTTAAGGACTGCAATCAAAAGGAAGTTTTAGATTTAGGTTGTGTTTTATGCGAATAGGTTTGATTTTGTTTTGGTTGTTGTGTCTGCATCGATTTTGGTGTATATCCATTAGCAGACTGTGCACAATATATGTTTTCACCTGGCCTAACGCTACATAACAGTGAAACAAGTTGTGTCTCTTTCCTTTTTTTCACATAGATTGTCTTTTGGCGGTAGCACATGATGAGCAAAGTGTACTTGGTGTATCATTGCTTGGATGTCCAGTTCTTTATGTCAGCAGAGAAATAATTTGTCCCACAGAGGCAGACTAATAAATGAGGTGCCCTGTTTGTTGGCTCATATTAACTGTGGTAGGCGTTTCTTTCATTTGATTAGCTCCATGCTCTGTCTTGACAAATTGAGCTGTCCTTCCCTCGCAGCCAGAACACTAATCTATGCCAAAAAAAAATAAAAAATCATAGCGCATGACCAAGCAGGCAGCTCTACATGTGCGCACTGTGTGTGTTTGTATTTTAAGACAGATTGCAAGATAGATAGATGGCAAATAGTCTGGAAATGTATTATGAAGGTGGTTGGGAACAACGCTCCCTGAGAGTTTCAATAAATTTTTTGAAAGGGGGTACTGAAATATCAACATGAAAAGGCAAGAAATATTTTTTTTCATTGGGTCGATTTATTGTCCATTTATTACTGTAAAATTCGGAACAAAACATTTTTCATTCAGAAAAAAAAGGCATTTTCCAAGAATTCAAACACTGTTAAAGAAAACAACACGTGAGCCGCCTAAAGCTTAACAACACTGCACTTTTACCTAATTATGTCAGTCTGCTCTTGTAATGCCATATCATTTTCTTTCTGTTTAAATGATAGGTCATTTTTTTCTGAAATTCATTTTTATCTTTCACTCTGGGGTTTGCTCCTGTATTAATATTCGAGTTCTATTATAAATACTACTGCAGTGATGATCTAATTTCTCTGACTGGATGGAAACGGTATCTGTCGATCTACCTACCCATCTACAATTGACTAAATTCAACACACCAATTTTTTTCAATGAAGGGAAAACAACAGCATAAATGTGTGTCCTGGCATAATCAACATAATCAACCTCCTAATAATAATAATAAACACACGAACATAGTCTGCCTTGGCTCCTCTTTTATTTTTTTCCATGTCTCCTATTCTGATTCGCCTGCCTATGTCCCAGGTGGTCATCACAGAGCAATGCTGCAGTAGCAGGTAATGCAAAGACAGACCATACAGTTTAAGATTTCTCTTTTTCCATATTGACCATGTGGGTAGTCTTTGTCAGTTTTGTTGATGTTGCAACCGCTTATAGACTCATGGAACTTTTTTTGCACTGTAGACATGTCTGTATGGCCAAAGCATATGTGGCACTTTTTTCTAAGCCGTGGCAATTAATGTGCTTCACTGGCTCCATTGGAGTCAATGAAGCAGAACTTGGTGTAGCTCACTACATGGACGTCAAGGATTGTGTGAAGTCCTTGCCAACATTGCAGTGCGAAACCACTCTCGCTCCCTCTCAATACAAGATTTGTATCTCCGGTTTGAATTGCAGGTTAATAGAACGCTCCAAATTGTCCCTAGGTATGAATGTGAGCATGAATGGTTGTTTGTTTATGTGTGCCCTGCATTTGGCTGGCAACCAGTTCAGGGTGTCCTCCGTCAACTGCCCAAAGACTACTGGGACAGGCTCCAGCACTCTTGTGACCCTCGTGAGGATCAGCGGATTAAAAAATGGATGGATGGGTGTGAGTAAAATATGTTGGATTGTAAACCGAACATTTGTAGCGTCTGAATCCCAAGTTGTCTTGACAGATTTGCATGATCAGCAGTGACTGACAGGAGACGCCATTTATACTTTTATTATAATTGTCCTATATGACCTTTCTCTTTTTCTTCCTCCATATCTTTAGGTTGTTGTCAAGTGCGCTTGCATTTACGTATAGATGTGTGTTGTTTTAGAATAGTGGGCTATTGCCAGTGGAGCCAATGACATTTAGACTCAAAGGCTAATGGAATACCTTGAGTCTTCTGTACACTTGCTGAATTGTATTTTGGTAGGGAGCTCTAACACCAACAAGAACAGTTCCTCCTCTAAACTATCTGATGTTTGAATGCAAAGAATGTCCAAATTTGCCCTCATGTATTCATTTCCTGTGTCTGAGTGATCTTAGTTGGAGTCATTATGTTGACTCTCTGTTTGTCTCTTTGGTGGCCACTGGTCAAGACTGAAGTCATGTCACATTGAGAAAGGGTCATGGGGAGGTCACAAAATAGAATCAAACCGTGCCCACGATTGAAGACTTATATGAAGTCCTGCCTTCACCGTAGCGAAGCAATGCTTTCCACAGAGCAGCCATTTATGCTTCTATAGGCTCATTTATTCCATCCCAAGGCTATGTTGTGAAAAAAAAATCTAGTGATAATAGTAAGACCCAGTGGGTTACGAGACCGCAATGATCTTTCATCTTATGTGAGAAGTGTTGGTTTGATCTGTTCTTTGACCCTGACGACAATGTTGTCAGTTGGAACCAGAATACTCATTTAACATCGCTCAAAGGCTTGGTAAATCCATGCGCCATCATTTCCCATCTTCTCTGATGGAGCAATGTGTAACAGTAGAGTACTTCTTTATAGCAGATATCTCTACATTGGTGCTCAACAATTGGTGCAGAAATTTGGAAATGTTTGGGACATGCTGCTCTGACTGGATGCTATTTACACCGATTGATCATAAGTAGTTCTGTAAGTGCAGTTTCAACATTACTGACTTTATTGTGGAGTACCCACCTGTTTAATTTTTACTTTCTCCCTTATGATCAAAGCCAATCCCACCCAACAAAGTGTTTACTCGTTTTCCTAAAATGAGATAAGAATCATTCATTCATTCATCTTCCGAGCCGCTTGATCCTCACTAGGGTCGCGGGGGGTGCTGGAGCCTATCCCAGCCGTCCTCGGGCAGTAGGCGGGGGACAACCTGAACCGGGATCCAGTCAAATGCAGGGCACCCAGAGACAAAAAACATCCACGCCCACACTCACACCTAGGGACAATTTAGAGTATTCAATCAGCCTGCTATGCATGTTTTTGGAATTTGGGAGGAAACCGGACTACCCGGAGAAAACCCACGCAGGCCCGGGGAGAACATGCAAACTCCACACAAGGAGGCCAGCGCTGTAATTGAAGCCGGTACCTCTGCACTGTAAATTCAACATGCTAACCACTGGACTACCGGGCCACCTGAGATAAGAATCAGAACTACAAAATACATTTTTGTGAGCCAGTCACTGCATATGATGGAGAAAGGCTCACGTATCAGCAGACATACAACGGTTACAGTGGGAGGAAAAAAATCTATTCGAAGAGTAAACAGAAAGTTTTAACGGTTGGATATTCAATCATAGGAAAAAAATGTAGGGCTGTAACGATACAGTATAGAACACTGTATCAAACACATTTCACAATGAGGGCCACATACGGCCTCGGTAGATGTCAAGTGGGCCGGACCATTAAAAATTATACCATACAATGCTATAAATAACCAAAATAACATGTCTTTCCTTTGTTTTGGTCTAAAGAAGCACAAGACCACTAGGAAAATGTAATTTAATGAACACATCTTTTACAAAACATTTCATGAAACACCTAAGATTTCCTCAGACAAATGTGCAAATTACTTTTATCATTTATTATTTTTTGGTTTGGTTTGGTTTGTTTATTCATTCATTCATTCATCTTCCGAGCCGCTTGATCCTCACTAGGGTCGCGGGGGGTGCTGGAGCCTATCCCAGCTGTCTTCGGGCAGTAGGCGGGGGACACCCTGAATCAGTTGCCAGCCAATCGCAGGGCACACAGAAACGAACTACCATTCGCACTCACACTCACACCTAGGGACAATTTAGAGTGTTCAATCAGCCTGCTACGCATGTTTTTGGAATGTGGGAGGAAACCGGAGCACCCGGAGAAAACCCACGCAGGCCCGGGGAGAACATGTTTATTGAACATAAAACATATACAGTAATAATTTGACAGTAAATAAGGTAAGTAAAATAGTAAAAAGGAAAGATAAATTAGTCATCATTCAACACAGTTATTATGTTCAAGGGAGTAGGAAGAAGTAAGGAAATTATCTAGTCCTACCCCGTGTTATGTGTTTATATCTAATACATCATTTTTATATCAATCAGAAAAGAAAGAAGGTAAGAAGAAAGAAGTCTCCATTAAGGCTCATGCTTTACCCTTAACCGTGATATTTTTACAACTTTTGGTATGTATCGGGATTTTATACATACACACCCTGGCACTCTTGTCAATTTTCTCTTGTATTCATAATGGCTATTTCCATACCTTTCTCTATTTATCAACTTAGTTCTGATTTATCATTATGTTTAATGTTTAGAATTTATCATTTTAACTCTGATTGATGTAGGTTGTTTGTACTATTTATTAGAAATTTTTTTTGAACTCAGCAAGCGATTTACTCATTTTCAGGTCCGTTTTTTAAATACCATGAAACAAAAGTGGAATCCTGAACTTATCTCTCATATTTGTTCGTCTTTTGATCTGTGAATTATAACATCTTCAGTATGGAACAAAACAAATGTAGGACTGTAGTTTGGGAGGTAATCAGGGGCAGAAGGAACAATGAAAACATTTATGCATTGCAACTGATCCCGCTGACTGTACAAAGGCACACAACTTTAACAAGTAATTGGTATTAAAAAATATAGTAATGCACTGCCTACACCTTACAAACTAAGGAGAGTGCTATAATATGTGTAAAGAATAAAGTATTCCCATGTCCTTGATAGCGTCTGCTGTGTTGGGTCTGTCTCAGTGACAGACTGAGGCGGCTGTTGTCTTCTTCTCTGATCAAAACGATGTTGTCTTTTCCTCTGATCAAAACAGTGTGTCCACCTAGCGGATATTCCATAAATTGCACATTATTAAAAATATTCTTTTATGCATTTTATTCCCTTTTAAATTATCCTGTGGGCCTGATCAAACGTCCTTGCGGGCTGGTTCCGGCCCGCTGGCCGTATGTTTGACACCACTGATATAGAAAATTAAACTTGTTATACTTATCATGATGATGATGATGATGGTGATAATAATTGTCTATTATTATCATTTTTGTTTTGAGTTCAGCCGAGAGTGATGCTAAATGTACAATATCCCCTTTATTATATTACTTGAAAATCTAATTAACTTTGGTGTATCCTTCCAGGTCTGGAAATTAGTGAGGGATTCTAAATTAGAGTCGCTGGGCTTGTCAAATGTGTGATTTTCAAATTTTTTAAGAGTTCAGTGGCAGCACTGAATCGAGGAAGTTTGGTTGAGATGGCTGGGCTGAAAAGTAATACTGTAAAATATGGCCTTAAAATAAAATCTCAGACCAAATTATTCTGACACTCAAGAATAAAGTTTGCTTTTTACATGTTAATCCTCGCATACAGTTGAAAACCGAGGTATAACATTTGTTTGCAAATGCTACATTACAAATAATTTGGGTAGATGCAAAAACATTAATAAATAAAATAATCAGTCATGCCTATTTTAGCCCCTTTGGTATTCCGGCTATACAGTCTATTTCAAAGTATATCCATTTATAAAACCTGACCATGTTTGGAATACAAAAAAACAACCAAACAAAAAAAACAACTATGTTAGATTAATACAGCCTATTGGACGAGGTCTTCAACCAACCTGAATCGTCAAAGTGTCTTCTTTTTCCACTATCAAACAGGATCCTGAGTGGTAATGAGTGAAACTACCATCTGTTCCTATCAGAGCACCTAATATGTGATCCGGTTTGACTCTGGCATGTTGAGATGCGCCCCAGATAGAGCATAAAGCATCAGTGTAACCCAGACATCCAACATGTCTGCCAGGCATGTACACAGACGGCGTGAAGCCTCTTTCTTGCTTCTTTTCAACACTTTTGTCTCCCAATCTAAGGATTGCACTGGATAAGGTGCTATACTAAATGATGCAACTGTCTGTCAAACACAAATATTTATTTGCCTTAATTGCCGATGAGGGAATCATAATAATAGTGGAGTATATGTGTATATGATTGAAGACACGTTCTGTTTTATGACAGAATCAATGCTGCATTGCACAAAAAATTACAAGCAGTGCAAGACTAATTTCACAGTACCCCTGATGCTGGCAAGAAAAAACTGTTTTTGATTCTTGATTACCTTTGCCACATTGAAAGTCTAATAAAATGTCTCAGATAAGCAGGCTTGTACTAAGCCAATATGATCACATTCTCAAGTTAATAAAACAAAACATTTTCAATTTTCCAATTTTGACTTTTCAGTCAAACCACACTCAACTTTTATACAATTTGCCCCAGGGATTTCTTCCGTGATTAAGTGAAAATGGGGTAGGCAATCCTTATGATTCTCTTCAAATGTGCCAAATACAGGGCCCCTCAAAAAAATTGAGATAGTCTAGAATGCGACTGACTAGAAAGAATACAATTTTGAAACTCAAATGAATAATTGAAGATGGCATTAGTTAGCACATTGGCCCCACAGTGTTGAGGTGCAGGGTTCGATTCCGGCTCCGGCCTCTCTGTGTGGAGTCTGCATTTCCCAGGGCCTGCTTGGGTTTTCTCCGGGTACTCCGGTTTCCTCCTACATTCCAAAAACATGCCTGGCAGGCTGATTGAACTCTCTAAATTGTCCCTAGGTGTGAGTGTGAGTGCAGATGCTTGTTCATTTCGGTGTGCCCTGCGATTGGCTGGCAACAGGTTCAGGGTGTTCCCTGCCTCCTGCCTGGAGACAGCTGGGATAGATTCCAGCACACCCACGACCCTTGTGAAGATAAGTGGATTAGAAAATGGATGTAATTACTTACCTGAATTCTTCGAAAGAAAGATGATTTGATCTTCATTCAAGTCACAACAATAGACAGACTGCTCAAACTAACGCCACACAAACAATGTTTTCACATTTATTTTGGACACACTATGAAAACATTCACAGTGCAGTATGTAAAATGTGAACCCCTAAGGCTAGTCATTTGTCTAACAGCTAATCGAACTCAAGAGTCAACCAACCAAGAGTCCAGTCAATAGTAAAATGTTGGAGGCTTACTAACGTATTGAATTGACATAAGTGTATGATTTGGTTAGCTTTTATTTTGAAGGTTTGTTGATGGCATGATGTGTTGCATAAGAGCCTGGACGCACTGCTCTAATTAATGAGAAATCCATCCATCCATCCATCCATTTTACGAACCGCTTGATCCTCACTAGGGACGCGGGGGTCCTGGAGCCTATCCCAGCTGTCTTCGGGCAGTAGGCGGGGGACACCCTGAACCAGTTGCCAGCCAATCACAGGGCACACAGAGACGAACAACCATCCACGTCCACACTCACACCTAGGGACAATTTAGACCGTCCAATCAGCCTGCCATGCATTTTTTTTGGAATGTGGGAGGAAACCGGAGCACCCGGAGAAAACCCACGCAGGCCAGGGGAGAACATGCAAACTCCACACAGGGAGGCCGGAGCTGGAATCGGTATCTCTGCACTGTGAAGCCGTCGTGCTAACCACTGGACTACCGGGCCGCCCAATGAGAAATTCATTCCCCAAATTTATCAACATATTTTGAGAAGTGTTGAGAAGAACAACGTGACTGCCAATTCAATCTTAGCAGAAGACGCACAACATTACCAAAACAAGCATAAAGCTGATGTGATGCAAACATGTTTATGGCTGAACCCATAATAATAAAAGTGTGTGTGTGTGTGTGTGTGTGTGTGTATATATATATATATATATATATATATATATATATATTAGAGCTGTCAGTTTAGTGCGCTTTTATTGGCATTAATTTAAATGAATTTTAACGGGATTAATTTTTTTCTCGCGAGATTAACGCGGCACACGTCACAAGCGGATGTTACGTTGCTCTATAAATACATAAATAATAAATACACCAGAAACAAAACAACAAGCGCGCTGCAGAAGTCCACGCCCATGTCTGTTTTGCCAGCCACGGCAGCGCGAGACACCGAAAAGGGATACTTAGAGTTTATGAATCGAAAGTTTCTTTTAAATAGTTGCCATATTGCTCCACTGACAAGACCAAAGTTATCTGTTCTTCTCTCTCTCTCTGTATCATACAGGTATACGATGTATGCCACTGACGCGATTGTTACTTGTTTGGAACCATTTTGTGTGGAAGGTTACAGTGGCCTGTGTCCATATAAATAGAGCGGGTGGAGCTTCTCTGTGTTCGTCTGACAGCGACAGTGCGCTACGGTGGTAGCGACCTAGCGAAAGTAAAACGTCTCCAGTGTTGTCATCGAACCAAGTGTAGTCATTCGAAATGAGGTCTACACAAAACCGTAGAGAGACTTCCGCGCAAGAAGGACCAACACAATCAACATAGCCTGACTGTGTTGGGGGGAGTGAACTCCACGCCCCCTTCCAGAAAGGTTTGCCCCTGCAGCACGGGGGAAGTGCGTGTGCTTGTTTGTACGGCCGGCAGTTTCGAATACAGCGGCACATAATGAACACTGGTGTCCGGTGTCTCGTTATTCTTCAACAAACATACAGAAACAGACTGCTGTGTTGAAAGCAAACTTGAGAAAAACGAAGTATGCAACCATGGCTTAAATCCACTATAGGCTGAGTACTAGTGTACCTTAGATGTGCACATTATAATGTTATATTGCTCTGTTTTGTTTTCATAAAAAAAGCTGTTAGAGCAGCTGTTGCGTGACAAAATATTTTTTTCACCGTTATTGATGGACAGTAATATTGTGTGAGAGATTATGTGTGCATAACTGCACCAAGTGAAAAATTGTTCACGTAAAGTTGAAAATTGAACTTGTTATTTCAGTAAATATTTGCTTTTGGCACATAGAAAACTGATTCATGATTCCATGTTGATGAGAGCATTAAAATGGGGGGGGGGGGGAATAGGACAAAAATGTAAAAGGAAATTCAGAAACGATAAAAATGTGTGAGTAATCACGATTAATTTTTTAGTTCATTTGAGTTAATTATGACAGTTGCATTTTTAATTAGATGAAATATTTTAATCTATATTATATATATATATATATATATATATATATACATATATATATATATATATATATTATATAATAGGGCCTCATGGGTAACTACAGGCCACCCCAGCTGCTTACAGACAACAGGTCTGTGTCCACCCTGGACTGGTTGCCACTCAAACACAGTTTCAGCTGAACTGACCTGACAAATTTAGCATTTCTCAGGTAGCGTAGACAAAAGCACAGCCGAGCTGTGATAAGGAAGCATCCTTATCAGTGTGCCTTCCCCCTTTCTACAGGTAGGAAGAAAAGGTGAGGATGGGAAAGGACGTGAGAAAGGAGACAGACTTGTGTGATTGCAGGCTGCTGCCAGCCAAAGTCTGCTGTTTTATCCCACTTATAGCAGCTGGAGCTTCATTGAAAACAGTTTTACAGAGGCATGAAGTGAATTGGGACAGGAATTGATATAAGGGGACGGGACAGTGTCCCACCTTTTAATTAGTCTGTTCATAAATCATTGATCGGTTTTGACACTTGGCCTCTACATTCAATAACAGCGCAAGCTGCCGTCGAACATAAAAACTGGCACATTTTTATTTTTGTGCGGCGCAACCTATTTTAGTGCATTTGGGAATTTTTGCAGAATGCTGTAGGGCGTTCTGGTGAACCAAGCATGTTTTCCATGACACGCCCCCAGCGTAATTGACAGTTTGGTAGCTGAAAGTAAACTAGATGCTAAATATTAATGCGAATTGTGCAACATGATTTTGATTACTTTGATCCAGGTGCATTAGTTGGGAGTAGTTTGGGGAAGGCCAGTTTGGGGAAGTTGCAAGCACGTCACATACATCTCACATTAGTTTATTACAGTACATTTGTACATTATTTATACAGTATGTGTTTGACAGCCCTCTGGTGCCATTAGATATCCTATTAACAAATATCATTTTGAGACCTACGGTAGTTTTATCTAAAATGGTCCAAATCCTAAGAACAAAAGCAGACATTTTATCTTTGTGTTGAATCAACATAAAACATCTGCTTTTACTTGGGAAAACAAACATTTGTGCCTATTATCCGGCATGTTCCGGATCAAACCAATACATTGAATGATTAATGAATTCACTTTTGTGTATTTTTTGCACAGTCCATTAAAAATAATGTCCCGTTTTTGAATGAAGGGAAGGACATTGAACCAATTATTCGATAGACTAATTGATTATTAGAATAATCGTCGGATGCAGCGCTAGTATTCACATATCCATAAGATCCCTGACAGATTTCACAAGCTGTTCCTTTGTTGACTTAATAGTTTTAGATTAATTTCGAGGATCATAAGGACAAGTATTCAATATCTTTCCATCTATTTATCTCTCTTATCTCTGCATGTCCCAATCAGCCAATTTTATCCCTTGTGGCCATTTGTTATATTCAGATGTGCTGCTCTGCTTTGTTCATTTCCTCATGCCTTTGTCTTTCAGTCATGGTTCCTTCCTTCTTATCAAACAGGCCTTTGGGCGCCTTTGTCTATCAGAGGAATTTCACACTTGTAATATTTCCATCTTTCATCCCTTGCTCGCGCTCTTACCTGTCACGCCTACATGCCCATTCAAACTCGGTGCTGTCCCAGATGGGATGCACTTTGGAGGTAAGCTTCGGTTATGCAGTACTTCTTGACATCAGAGCTACTTTGACATGGTGACTTCTGCATTCTCTATAGACGTGGACCCTGGCAGCCAAGATTTTTGCAAAATGCCAGAAAGACAAACAACCTCCCAGTTAATATGATTGGCAAGCAAAGTTCACTCTGTTGTCAGTCGTCCTCTCCAAAATCAGAGACACATACTTGATGCTGCAAAAGAAGAATACAGTAATCACTCTTTTATTGCGGTTAATGGGGACCAAAATCACCTGTGAAAAACGAAAATCCGCGAAGTAGCGACCAATTAACATATTAAATTAATATTATTATTATTTTTTTTAATAAAGTGCGCAAACGGTCCACGAGAAGAAGCGAAAGTCAGCAAAACAACAGCGAGTCACATAGAGCAACATACACAGTACTGTACTCCATGTATATTAAAAAAAAAAAATATATATTTTCTTTGAATATGTTTGAAAAAATCCGTGATGCACTGAACCACGATCAACGAACCGCGAAATAACGAGGGATCACTGTAGTGTCAATTACGGTGGTGCAACACAGGCAGATTGAAGGTGTGGTGTCATCATGCAAAGTGGGTCGAGTAGCCAAAACTCACAAGTACTCTTATTTAAGAATAATATGTCTCAAGTAAAACGTTGCCCTTTAAACAATTACTTGGATTAGAGTAACAAACTATTCAGTAAAAAAAGCAAAACAAAAAAAAACTACCTTCGCGTTACTTCGCGTTTATGTTTTAAAAAAAAAAAATCACAACATGAATATAAAACTAAATAACTAAAGTAACTCATATTTTATAAGAAATTAAATTCCCATTGTGCCAATGATTTCTTATTAAAAATAAGATCGGGGGCAGGTTAATATGTATTAATTTCTCTCTCACTATTCTGTTTCTTCATAGTGTTTTATTTTATATTGATGGTGTTATATCTTAATACATACAGACCTTTGGGCAGTGTTTACTGTGCCCTCCTCAAAACTCACTTGTATTCTTTAGCATTCGACTCAGCATGACTTAGATTTGTTCTTGATTTTACTGTTTGGTGCTTTCTACCGCCTTTATTACCGATTTGTCTTACTGTTTATTGTGCATGTTAAATTGCTCCATGTACAGCACTTTGTATGCAGCGATGGCTGTTAGAAAGTGCTCTATAAATACTGTTGACTTGACTTGACTTGTTGTTTAACTGTGCTATTTAAATACACCTTGACATGACGTGGCTCTTTAACACTACACCATAAGTACAAGTTATTTGAGCAACTGCACCAGAGTAAATGTAGTGCTGTGGCGGACACTAGGACCATGCTTCTCACCCGTCAGGTATACAGTAGGTGGCATGTTTATATGAATGTCTTTGGCCCAAATTTGTAATTGTGCAGATCCACTTGTTGGCAGTCGTGGAATAAAGACGTGTTTACAGTCAATCGTGTGTGCTCCTTTCGACCGCCACAGCACGTTACTACTCACTTGTGGGCATAATTGATGCTTGATGAAAAGTTCTCAAGTGCCACTTGTTGAGTTGCTTTGTTGGTCCTCAGTCGTCCTCTGAATGGTACGCCGCTCCGAAAGAGCTACAGCCAAACACATCGTGGGAGACTGGGACGCAAAAAGTAAAGAGTGGGTCCCTTGATAAGAAGGGAATTGATCTGCTCAGGCCTCTGTGGGGTTGCCTGTCTGCCAGTGATTGTAGTGTGCTCATTACTCTGCCCCAGGTAATTACTAGCTTGTTTTGATCGAAAAGCTTTCAATTATTTGCTCATTAGCATTGTTAATTAAACTCACCCCGTGTCTTTTTATTTTTTTACGTGGGAGTGTTTCATCAGATTTATTTATTTGAAGTCATACTCACTTTGAGTCAATGGGTGGATAGGCGTAGCGTGTGTTTATGCTTACCTTTACTATAAGTTACCTATGTAGAGTAGCTGGGGACTTTGCATGTATATAACTTCAGACCCCATGCGGGGAATGGTGACACTGAACTTGGAAGAATTGAAAACACTCACTCATGCAGAACTGTGCTCTAAGGCAAGCATTGCAGACTGAGGAGCGAGGGTGGGGATGGGGGGAGTGGCAGTGAAAAAGTCGCAGGAATGGGTAAAAAAATAAATAAATAAAGCCCAAAATGCTTGTACTTCACAGTTGAGAAGCTGGCCAATTCACAGACAGGACACCGAGCAGAATTCTAAATGTCCCAGTAAAGACTGATTCTTTGCTTTTCAAGTCTTTCCCTCAATTTCTCTGGTCTTGCACTCCATCTCAATCTGGTCTGATCGCCTCTGTCACCTAGCTTTGTTGTTGTTCTTTATATTTCTGCGTCACCTTCCATTTTTCATGCTGTCTTCCTCGCTCAAGTCTCACCTACATATTCATATCTCTTGCTGAGTTCTCTACTCTGTTTAATTTTGTGTTGCCTTTGTGCCATAGTTTACACAGTAGTTTTCCACAAGTGTTTGTTTGAAAGACACAGCATGTGGATGCCCTTAATTACACTTGAGAGTCTGTTTCAACAGTGAGATATCCGCACCCAAGAAGCTCTCGTTTTGTTTTCATGGCACGTCCCGGCGGAGTGTGACTGCAAACAAAGTATCAGTGTGAGAGTGGCATGAAAGGCTTCTCCAAGTGTCACGGCATGCGCCAGAGCTGACTCTTGAGAGCCGAAAATCAGGACTCGAGTCTGAAGTCGCAACCCACAGTGACTGGCTTACTGAGCATGGAGGAAAAAAAAACAACAGTCACCATGACCGTGGGAGACGAGCTCTATCTCGCCAGCATTTGATCTTTCATGCATTAGGGTTGTTTGATCATAACATTTCAAAATGCATTATACCACACATAACATATTGAACCACATGCAAAAAGAAGACCATGTATGTGTCACATTGAAAATGAGTGGGAAATTACATTTAAGAGCAGTGGAGAGCCACTGTGTCGTTGGGTCAGTATTTTTCCCATGAGAGTGGCTTCAAATTGTTAACACACACCTTCCATATTTTTTTTATTTGGAAGCAAACAAACCTGAGTACCCAGAATATATGTAAGCATGAGAGGAATATGCACACTCCACATCATGGCTCCATGGTTGGTTGGCACCAGAATTCTGTGAGCATTCAGGCAAGCGAAGCATGTGCAGTGTGTATACACAGCGACTACTATTGCATCAAAATGATGAAGCCCAGGTTTTTAAAATGCATGGCTACATTTTAATTGGGCCGTATTTTCACTTTTTACAATTGTGATTAACATCCCCAGACTATTTGATTGGGAACCAAATTCTTTTCTCAACATCAGACCTGCCTTAATCATGCATGTATTGCACATACTGTATGTCAGAAAATAAAGAAGGTGCCAATAACTGTCCAATATATGCATAACAGGATGATTTGTTTTTACTTCCAGAATATGTGCAGTGGTTAAATTATATTTTCATCTATTTAGCTCTGGCTGACTGGCTGACTCCTAAAAGTCACTGCCACAAACAAAGAGTAGCGGTTTAGCTTCTTTGGCTTCAGGGGCGCATATATTCATACATGCGAGTAATATATTGAATTATTGTGCACAATGCCTCTATGCCTTAGCTCAGAGATACCCATGATCCCCCAATCAGGGTCTGCCTGTCTTCCCCTATTTATCTCGATACCTGGGATTGATTTTCATTAAGCTTCCATACCTCCGAGGTGAATATAAATCTCACAGTCCAGTCACTCATTAATTACCATTCCCCTGCTGCTGGACTCCTACTTCTGAAGCACAGTCACAGTTTGTCTTCACACGGTAAAGGGCCAAGGATCATCCGGCCCTGTAAATGGTCCCACAACATGGCACAGCGGATCTGCTGTGATGTTTTCAAACTGAAAGGCCCATTGATCCTTTGGGTCTATGTGGAAGCTAAATTCAAACTATAGAGGGCGTTGAAAATAAGAGAGGTGTCCAAAAAGAAGGAAATCATTTCAAGCAGGTTCATGTGTCTCTCAACCATTCCGTATGTGCCCAAAGCCACAAAAACCTGAGCACATGCCAAGGTGCCAGCGTGCTCCCACTCGCACATGTAATGAGGATACCCGGCACATCTGTTGCCAAATAGAGAGCCAAACATTCACTGTGACACTTTTTGCCAGCACGGAGCGACAGAGAAGGAAAGACATCCAACAAAGACAGGAATGAGGGACAAAGAAAGATGCCTTGGGACCAGTCCTCATGTTGCCTGGCACATTGGTCTTCTCTCAACAGCAGATCCTAAATCAATCAACTGACTGGTGCATTGTGCTGAATCCATTTAAAGAAATGCGAGCCCAAGTATCCTAAAGTTCCTGCAGGCAAGTCAGCAGGGGTGGGGCACGGAATCTCCGAAGGGAGGACAGGGGGAAGCGTTATCACTCAGTAGTTCCTCCTGAAAGCAGAATGAGAGATACGCCAATTGGAGACTTAGCATTGCAGTCTTTCTCATTTCAACTCTTACCTTCACATGCTCATCATTTCTCCTTCGTTCCCGGAATATGATCAACATTAGGCGGACTTGGAAACCACAGCTTGTGGTTCTTCCTCCACATGGCGGCCACATGCTTTCAGGTTGTGTGATGAAGCAGGTTCAGGCTTTTTCTTGCGCCATCAGCAGAGCTTTAGTGACTATGGCAGAGATGCGTCTCAGCGATTTCTGTAACATAAAGAGTTAAGATGGCCATGCTCTCGACTTGGACTAATCCTATTACACCAGAGTGCAGCTCTTAGTGGGCTCCAACTTCACTTTTATTGGAAATCCTTTGCTGTTAAAAAGCCTTTTAGCCTTTGGCTGGACTATTGCACTCATAATTCTAAGTCCCGGCCTTTGGGCAATTCCCTCATGTTTGTGTTATTGCAACATTACTTATCGACATTTGTATACGGACAGAATCTCATAATTGTGATAATGCGATTGTGTTTAAATCACTGACAACTTTCTAGCTGAGGCTGGGTATGTGTGTGTGTGTGTGTGTTGTACAGTGGCTTTATAGCTCTACTTTTCCATTTCATTATTGCCAGCAGTCAGACTGAAACAACTGAAAGCCAGACAGAAAAAGTGTGGAAACAACTAGGGCTGGCCGTAATGCTCGTAATTTCCTCTTGAGCTGATCTCTAAATGGTTGTGCTTTGTCACTGCCACTACACTACCAAATAAATTCACTCTTTCACCTCCTTGTGCCTCCTCCCCCTCGCTCTCTAATTCATCTCATTTCCGCTTCGTGGTTGGTTCAATCCCCAGCTCTTTTCAGCGCAGACTGCTCCATATTCCGGGGTTGTTGTGTCGCTGGTGGAGAGTGATTGTGCCACTGGCAGTGAGGTCAATTGGAAGAAATTGCGTTGCAGCCACTGTGGTGCTGGGGCGAGAAATAACAAACTGGATACTAGCCCAATCCTTGTAGGCCGGTGTGTTTACACTACCTAGAAGTCTACAAGGCCACTGCCCGCAACTCACATACAGATAAGTTGGTACACTCAATTAGGGCAGCAGCGTCACTTCAAGCCACTGTGCTACGTGGTGTGCCAGGTGCTTAATTTATCAGCCCAGAGATATTTCAGCATATGCAAGCAGTTTTATGGGAGCTTGTGTACAGCTTTGGATTCCACAGTGCTACAAATTCATCTTAGGTAAAGATAACCACTTTTTTTTTTTAAAGGTTGTATGACAGGCAAGCTTCTGGTATAATTTATAATCTACTTCTGCCGCACCAGTTTCCTAATTAATCATACAAATAATACATGCTCCACTTTATTAGTTGTTGGACTTAAATGTGCATGCAAAACATGAGTCAATCCATTCAAAAAGTACAGATTTGAGGCGAACAGCCGCAGTGCATTAATAACAACTGTGCAACAAGGACAATACAACATCTGGCCTCTGAGCCAGGGGACTTCTGGCATCCTACAAGAAGGAATATTTACTCTTTTGATGCAAAACTTTTCGAAGAAGTAAATGATGACATCGCCTATTGGCGTTACTAAAGCAATCTGCACATGCAAATATAGAAAATACCTTTTGTTGTCATGATGTGGGATGGACAACGGTCTATAAAGATACAGAGAAAGCGGTTGAGCAAGAAGGCACTGCTAAAACTGTTAGCAAGGTAAGGGGACTTCTGTTTACACAAAAAATATGTCTGAACCCGAGAAATCCAAATCTATCAAATTACAATGTGGGTGATAATTGAGTGTGTTTGAGCGTGGATCCCAGGAAATGGGGGTGGGACCATTGGGGAGGGGTAGGGTATATAACATGAAAACAGAGAAAAATAATCTGTTTTTGAAGAGCAATTTGTGCATGCCATTATCAAAAACCTACCGTTACATGTTTATAAAATCACCAATGTGATTTATATACGTAAGAACTTTGCACACCAGTAACATTGCTCATTGCTGTTTCTATACTTTCACCATCATTTTTCAACATTTATATTCATTGCAATATATACCTTTCCTGTGAAGAGATTCAATTTATATCATGCTAATGAATTTTAGGCTGGATCGCCCAGACGTCCCGTTCACCTAACATAAATGTATGCATACTCTCAATGCAGTATACCCTTCTTGTATAAAGGTGAGTCCAAAATGGAGAGAGAGTTTCAGTCTTGTCCCATACGTCATACCACTTGTGGCTTGTGGTCAGGGGGGTGAATTTGACTAGCAATGCTCGACTTCCACTCACAGCAGGTTGACATAGGCAGCTGACGAAGCAACAGTAAGACTGAATTTTATTTTCCTGGGGTTGACGTCAGACCACTTATTCCGCTTTCAATACATTTTTTCAACTCATCCCCTACTTTCCAACAACCTTCCTTACTTTATCAGCACGCGCATCGCTGCAGACACCTACATGTGCATTTGATTGTTGCCTTGTTTATCCTCCCACTCATCCTTTGGTTGAGAGACTTGTGATATTTCTTCTGAAAAGTAGCCTGTAACCCGGCAACATCAGCCTCGTCAGGAGAGGAGGTATTACTGTATCTGATTAGTTGCACCAAGCTGCACGAACATTTGGTGCATGCAGAATGTAGCAAAAGATGGATGGAGTGATTAGAAGGTAACACAAGGCTTGAAATGTATTCTTTTTTCCTCTCTCTTAGCTCAGATATTGTGTAATTTCAGTACAGCATTGGCTGCGACTGGCTGGCAACTGGTTCAGGGTGTCCCCTGCCTACTACCCGAAGATAGCTGGGATAGGCTCCAGCACCCCTCACGACCCTCCTGAGGATAAGCGGATCTGAAAATGAATGAATGAATTACAGCATTGGTGTGAGGTGTTTTTTTAACACTTGGAATTTATTTTCCTGTTACTCAGAATCTCTCTTTGACTCTCACATTCTGACCCTCTCTCTCGCCTTCTTACTGTTCTTTGTCTCCAGTCGCCTGGAAGTAGTAAATAATTATTGATCTTGGCCAAGTGAGGCTTGCAACCTGATGCGATTCTGCTAATTGCCCCTTTTCATCTGCTATCCTCAGTGCGGAGAACTTTTGTGTCGATGTTGGTAGTGCTTTCTTTCTTTCGATCTATCTATCTATCTATCTATCTGCCTAGATTTCTTTTTTAAATGTTGGAAACACTCAATTTTATTTTGTGAAGTGGTTGCACAAAATAAAGTCAACGTAATCCAGATAAATGTTTTAAGGAGACTCTATATCTACTTAAAACATGTATGGGTATCCAGATGATACCATCTTATTTTGTGCACCCAATTAACAAAATAAAATGGAGTTAATTCAACACATCCTTTTTTCATTGTATCCATCCATCCATCAATAGTCATACAGTATTATAATTTGTATCTATATTCTTATTTATTCATCTGCGATTGACTGGCAACCCGTTCAGGGTGCCCCCCACCTGCTGCCCGAAACAGCTGGGATAGGCTCCAGCACGCCCCGTGACCCTGGCGATGATTAGTGGATTAGAAAATGGATGGATTGATTCTTATTTCTAGATCATTTAACGATGTTTTGGCATTGCCGTCTTCAAAGGTCATCATTCTCGCAATCCATCCCATCCTGCCCAACAAACATTTGACCGTCCGCCATATGTGGCAAGCAATGAACCACCCACACCTTCATTCTGATTTCTCTGACGCAGTATTTTCAATGTTCTGTAGAGTGCTTTGTTATAACTACAGCTGTTGTGAAAGTGGTGTATAAATAAAGCTGTATTGTATTGTATCGAATATGATCAAGCCCTAAGAAATTGAATAGATTGTCTTTTATTTAGTCACACTTTCTTGAATATTGACATACACTGAAAAAAATCATTTTGTCAGATGACTGCACAAAATAAAATCCAGATAATTTTTAAAATTAGATGTATAGTATACATTTTATACATCTACAGTATATCATATATATAAAAAAAAAAAAAAAAAATCCTCATCTCACCCCTCGGGTGGTGTCCGTCCCTCATTCAGCTCGGGTCCTCTACCAGAGGCCAGGAAGCTTGAGGGTTCTGCGCAGTATCCTTGCTGTTCCCAGCACTGCACATTTCTGGACTGAGATGTCCGATGTTGTTCCCGGGATCTGTTGCAACCACTCATCTAGTTTGGGGGTCACTGCCCCGAGTGCTCCGACCACCACAGGCACGACTGTCACCTTTACCTTCCAGGCTCTCTCCAGCTCCTCTCGGAGCCCTTGGTATTTCTCGAGTTTCTCATGTTCCTTCTTCCTGATGTTTCCATCACTTGGGACCGCTACATCCACTACAACGGCTTTCCTCTGCCCTTTATCTATGATCACGATATCTGGTTGGTTCGCCATTACCATCTTTTCAGTCTGGATCTGGAAGTCCCACAGGATCTTCACTCTGTCATTCTCCACCACCTTCGGAGGCGTTTCCCATTTTGACCTTGGGGTTTCCAGTTCATACTCCGCACAGATGTTTCGGTAGACTATGCCAGCCACCTGGTTATGGCGTTCCATGTAGGCTTTCCCTGCCAGCATCTTACACCCTGCAGTTATGTGTTGGATCGTCTCAGGTGCCTCTTTGCACAACCTACACCTTGGGTCTTGTCTGGTGTGGTATATCTGGGCCTCGATGGCTCTGGTGCTCAAGGCCTGTTCCTGAGCAGCCAGGATGAGTGCCTCTGTGCTGTCCTTCAGGCCAGCCCTCTCTAGCCACTGATAGGACTTCTTGAGATCAGCCACTTCAGTTATGGTCCGGTGGTACATCCCGTGTAGGGGCTTGTCCTCCCATGATGGTCCCTCCTCCAGCGCCTCATCTTCTGTTCCCCATTGTCTGAGACATTCTCTGAGTACGTCATTCGTTGGAGCCTTCTCCTTGATGTATTCATGGAGCTTGGATGTTTCATCCTGGACAGTTGCTCTCACACTCACTAGTCCTCGGCCTCCTTCCTTTCGGCTTGCGTACAGTCTCAGGGTGCTGGATTTGGGATGGAACCCTCCATGCATGGTTAGGAGCTTTCGGGTCTTAACGTCCGTGGTCTGAATCTCTTCCTTTGGCCACCTTATTATTCCTGCAGGGTATCTGATCACTGGCAGGGCATAGCTGTTTATTGCCCTTGTCTTATTCTTGCCATTGAGCTGGCTTCTTAGGACTTGCCTCACTCGCTGGAGGTATTTGGCCGTAGCCGCTTTCCTTGTTGCCAGTTCGAGGTTGCCATTGGCTTGTGGTATACCAAGGTACTTGTAGCTGTCCTCAATGTCTGCTATTGTTCCTTCAGGGAGTGAGACCCCTTCAGTGCGGACTACCTTTCCTCTCTGAGTCACCATCCGACTACATTTCTCAAGCCCGAATGACATCCCGATGTCGCTGCTGTAGATCCTGGTTGTGTGGATCAGGGAATCTATGTTCCTTTCGCTCTTAGCATACAGCTTTATGTCATCCATGTAGAGGAGGTGACTGATTGTAGCTCCATTTCTGAGGCGGTATCCATAGCCTGTCTTGGTGATTACTTGGCTTAGGGGGTTCAGTCCTATGCAGAACAGCAGTGGGGAGAGTGCATCACCTTGGTATATGCCACATTTGATGGACACTTGGGTAAGTGGCTTGCCATTGGCTTCAAGTGTGGTTTTCCACATCCTCATCGAGTTTGCAACGAAGGCTCTTAGGGTCCTGTTCACCTTATACAACTCCAAGCATTCAATGATCCATGTATGTGGCATCGAGTCATAGGCTTTCTTGTAATCAATCCAAGCTGTGCACAGGTTGGTACGTCGGGACCTGCAGTCTTGTGCGACTGTTCTGTCAACCAGGAGTTGATGTTTGGCTCCTCTAGTATCTCTACCAATGCCCTTCTGTGCTTCGCTCATGTATTGATCCATGTGTCCACTTATCTTAGCCGCAATGATGCCTGACATGAGCTTCCATGTTGTGGAGAGACAGGTTATTGGCCGATAGTTGGATGGGGCTGCACCCTTCGAGGGATCCTTCATGATCAGGATCGTTCGCCCTTCGGTTAGCCATTCTGGGTGAGTCCCATCCCTCAGCAGCTGGTTCATTTGTACTGCTAGGCGCTCATGGAGTGCTGTGAGTTTCTTTAGCCAGTAGGTGTGGACCATGTCCGGGCCTGGTGCTGTCCAGTTCTTCATATCTGAGACTCTTTCCTGTAT
This sequence comes from Hippocampus zosterae, assembly GCF_025434085.1. Taxonomy (NCBI): domain Eukaryota; kingdom Metazoa; phylum Chordata; class Actinopteri; order Syngnathiformes; family Syngnathidae; genus Hippocampus; species Hippocampus zosterae. Next base: position 24,852,421 of record NC_067452.1, read on the forward strand.
GTCTGCCACTGTTATGGTAACTGGGTTCTGTTCAGGGAGGTTGCTGTGCTCCTCTCTCAGGGTCACCAGCCATTGTGCACTGCTGTTATGTGCAACCTCCTTCTCCCATATGCCTTTCCAGTACCTTTCAGTTTCCAGTCTTGGTGGGTCAGCTCTGTTGTTAGGACCCTGCCACTGAGCGTACACTTTCGCAGGTTGTGTTGCGAACAGCCTGTTTATTCGTCTGGCCTCATTCTCTTTCGTGTACCGCTTTAGGCGACTGGACAAGGCTTGGAGCCTTTGTTTGGCAGTTTCGAGTGCTTCAGGTATGGTCATCTGGATGTACCTCTCGGGTATCGGCCTTTTCATCACACCTCTCTGGGCCTCCGTCAATTGACTCACATCTTTCCGGGCCGCCTTGATCTTAGCCTCCAACCGTCTTTTCCATGGTGGGTAACGTATCTCATGGCTTCCATGGTTGCTCTTATAGCCCAGAGTCTCCAGGATCACTGATGCTGAAGCGTATATCAGCTCATTGGTTTCTGTGATCGTTACGGTAGGGATCGCCCTCAGTGCTGCATTCACACTTTCTATGAGACTTTCAGATGGTTGCCCAGCTTTCATTCTCGCCATGATCTTAGCTTTCAGGTCAGTTGCTGCCTCGCTCAGCATTTCATTCATTGGGGCTGGCCACCCAATCTCATCATCTGCATTCATTGGGGCTTGCCTCCCAATCTCTTGTATGACCTCCTCCTCTGATCTGGCAGCCTGGGGCCCTTCGCCATGGAACCTGCGTTGTACCTCATCAATCTCAAGTTGTGACAGCAGTTGCCGTTTGTGGATGTTGGAACACTGAGCTACTAGTTGTTTCGTGGTCAACCGTGACTGTGGGTTTCGAAGTAACCATTTAGCCCACATTCTCTGCATGTAACCCCTCTGACTAGGGTTGCTTGAGTAGTAGCATTCCAACAGAGCCATGTTATCGCCTCTCGCCCATCTCCGCTTTGTTCCAGTAGCCCATTTTTCATCAAGGTGCTCTGGTTCCCCAGCACCTGACGCAGACCTTGTTTGGCCGGGCGACGTCTGAGCCGGCGTGTCATTCGTTTTATTGTCTCTCATCATTGTATGAGGTAGGCATTAGCGTGAAGGATCTTGCCCAAGGACCCACACTGGATGGTGTTATGTGCTCATTTTTGCCCCAAGCGGGATTCGAACCACCGTCTCCCGTATGCCAAACCGATGCCTTACCAACTGAGCTATCCAGCTCAGTTGTCACTAATATATATATATATATATATATATATATATTCATCCTTCATTCATTCAGTCATCTTCCAAGCCGCTTGATCCTCACTAGGGTCGCAGGGGGTGCTGGAGCCTATCCCAGCTGTCTTCGGGCAGTAGGCGTGGGACACCCTGAATCGGTTGCCAGCCAATCACAGGGCACACAGAGACGAACAACCATCCACGCTCACACTCACACCCAGGGACAATTTAGAGTGTTCAATCAGCCTGCCACGCATGTTTTTGGAATGTGGGAGAAAACCGGAGCACCCGGAGAAAACCCACGCAGGCCCGGGGAGAACATCCAAACTCCACACAGGGAGGCCGGAGCTGGAATTGAACCCGGTACCTCTGCACTGTGAAGCCGACATGCTAACCACTGGATACCGGGCCACCTGAGATAAGAATCAGAACTACAAAATACATTTTTGTGAGCCAGTCACTGCATATGATGGAGAAAGGCTCACGTATCACGTACAAAAGATACGCTCTGTGTGGACGCCCTGATTGCCTGGGTAGCTTTGGTGACAGATTTGGGGTGTCCAGAGAGACACACTTGTCATTTATAATCACGTGGTCCAGTGGTCGAAAGGCGCTAAAATAACAATTATCGGGAACAATACTCACTCATCGTCCACAAGACTGATGAGGGATGAGCAGGTGACGACAACTGCATCTGTGGTTTTGAAGGTATTTTATTTCCACTTTGAGCGAATGATGTCAGCTGTATCTTTTTTTTTTTATACAGAAGACAAATCTGCATGCTTGTGACCTGCTGTTTCTGTGATTTATGGAGTGAGCGAGACAATGAGTCCATGAACATTTTTAATTTTCTGGTTTTCAGGAAAGCCTGAAATGATGCAGTCTTTATTAGATCTATGTCATGATTGCCTCACACATTTGCTTGTCAGCTGTACCTCAAATCCACTTTCATATGGCTCTCCTTCGCCATCCCGCTCCACTCAGCAGACTCACTGTAATATTCTGAACAGTGTGTGGAGAGCTTGGAGTAAATGGAAGTGACACACCACATACCCTTCTGGCTTCTCTCCAGTCACCTCAGGACAATTTCACTGCAGAGTAGCACCTCATCTGTGGCTTTCTGCTACCACTTGGGAGAAACTGTTGCTTTTTTTAAGACCAATCACACGGAAGCATGGAAATCCATGAGGAAGGCAATTAGAGCCACCTAATATGTTGTGGTTCAATGCACAGCATTCTCTCTGTGACTTTGTGAGGTCACAATCAAGAATGTGGACTTTTTTTTACAAACTTTTCAAGTGGGGGTGGGTGGATTCAAAAGTGTGCAATTTTAGATATTTAAAATATATATAAAATATTTACCTGAGATCGTGGTCTTTCGAAAAAAGTGTGACATCAAACTCCCGTCTCCCATATGCAAGTACTCTCATGAAACCAAACCAAAACCAAACATACAGAGGAGATGTACCGAGAACCACACAAAAACAAGGGTGCTAAAAGATAAATCTGAAGCCTCTCTCTTTTGTTATTCAATTCCATCACAATAATGTGGTCAATCTACAGATTGTGTCGTCTGGACAATAGTGATGGAAACTTTTTTTTTTTACTAGCTGTAGCCTGAGTCCAGAATGACTAGTTTCCTGAAAGCCATTACTTTATCAATTATAGGTTCATGTAGAGTTGACTTCACTGACACTGATGTGTTGTGCGCTCGTACTCGATTGTCTCTGCAAGCCGGAGTCTGTGATCTGTACAAATATACCTGTACACCCGATGGAGGCTGGCAGATGCTTTTAAGAAAACACAAGTAGATATGTTGCCTTCAGTTGACTACCGTCTCACTAAATGTTCTCTGGATGATCTTCATTTGCAACTCCTAATCAAAAACACATTTCACTAACAAGTGCCTGTTGGTGTACTTTGTGGTCTAGCCGAGATTAAACAATTTAATGGACTCCAAATATTAGTTTTCTCCAGCATTAACATGCAGGGTGCTCTCTGCTTGAACCCACCGCAGTCCTTAAGTATGGAGACCGTGGGAAATGTGTTGGTATGTAGAGGCACTTACACCGTGGTACCGATGTGATTTCTGTTGCTGCACTTCTCATTGTCACATCGACTGCTGCATGGGATTTCAAAACCCAATGCACAGCTGCGTGTATTTAGACGAGAGGCTTGTCAAGTCTTGCGAAAGTGTTGCCTCTTGCTAAAGTGCCAAAGTAGTAAATAAAGAGATCTGTATCATGAAAACCCTTTCCGTTTTGAAGTGAGCCGCTGACCCCGGCTGTCAATCCATTCATAGCTTGCTCGGAGGACTCGTATGCGTCCTCACATTATTCTGCTCATCCTTGCTCTTCATACTGGGCCCGCTTTTTTTCGGCTTGTTGATGGCATGCTCTCTGCCCTTATTGGCTTGAGTCCGTTCTCTATGCCACGTGGTTTGTTGCCATGAATAGCACTAACTTTGATTTAACTCATACTGAATGAGAGTACATTTGCATGGTGATTGTTTGTGCTCCTTTCTTTCTACTTTTCATGGTAAAGGGCAACTATTGACCGATGTCTACTTGATGTTGCATTATGATTATTTCACAAAAAAGGAGCACCACTACAACTCTCGCTGAGAAATATATTTGTAATTTCTTTGGCTAAATACCAAAACAGAATAATAAGAAAAAGGCGGATGCGTTCAGCAGGTGTTGCGTGACGTGTTAGAAAATGACGCAGAAACTGTGATAATATCAAAATGCAGTCATTTGGCTGTTAATTGGCTGTCTCTAACAGCTTTCAAGTGTAATTGTTTGAATGGTGTGCCTTGGGGAAATGGTGCCTCTCTCTTTGATAAAACACATTCTTGAGTACGAATGCCACTTAAGTGTTTTCCACTTTTACCACTCCATAGTCATTTGGTGGCCCAAAGCAAACCCAGTTCTGGGGCCTTGTGCATCTAAAACTAGTCTTCTATTTTCTGAGCCAGGTCAATTCCTTACAATACTTCTAGAGCAGGGGTCCCCAACCTTTTTTGCCCCACGGACCGGTTTATGTCAGACAATATTTTCAGGGACAGGCATTTAAGGTGTGGCGGAAATAATACAACAAAACAATATGGTATGAGCTGCAGGAAAACTGTTGTGTTTTCAAATTATAATAATAAACACAAGGAGCGTCAAATCTGGCCGCAACACTCTGATCGCTACGGTAATGTTTAATGCCTTCAAAATACAATACAAGGCAAATTCGAAGTGCATTAAAATGACGACTCACCACAGCCCCGAGCTTGATTTTCTGCAACAAGACGGTCCCATCTCGGGGTAATAGGAGACAATGACACCTCAAGTGTGTGGTTTATGTCCAGTCTACTCCGTAATTTTGTTTTAGTCGCCGTTGCTGCAGAAAACCCCAGCCTCACACAGGGAGGAAGTCGGAAATAGCAACAGTGCTATTGTGGCGATCTCAGAGTATTCAGCCATAACTTTAATCCAATTGTCTCGAACGTACTTTTAAGGCCGCCGTCGTTTGCGATCTCCAGCAGATTTTTTACTCATTTTGCGAACTCCTGTGTTTTGTTTTTAGCGTAATCGGTCATGTGATGGAGAAGCGTGGATTGACATGTGTCAAGCGTGACGCAGACGGATGTAGCGGAGAATCCGGTAATTTTTCAAAATAAAACATCTGTCGTATTCCGAATAAAATAAAACTGAATTAAGGCAAGTTCTTTCTGTGCGTCCTGGTACCAAATGTCCTGCGGACCGGTACTGATCCGCGGACCGGCGGTTGGGGACCCCTGTTCTAGAGGATTGTGTAACAAGTGAATCCTTCAACAATTTTACTGTAATTGATAAGAGCATTAATCGACATTTTACAGCGCACTAAAAAAACAAAACTGTGTGTAAATAAAATCATCTGGATCATAAATGTTTTCACATAAAGACTACATTTAAACTGATTTAGAAGGCTTTCCTGACATTTTTACATGTTTTACCAGTAAATGTCATGCCGCCCTTCAGATTTCGTGTTCTTTTCGTGATGAAAAGTGTTGTGTTTGTATCACATTTTGAACCAAAAAGTTCAACCCTACTTTCATGTGACTTTCAAATGATTTCAACTTTTTTTCAATTGATTTGTAGATTGCATTCATCAGATATGCCACTGGAGAACAGGAGAGAAAAGCACTGGGTTCATTCATCCCATTAAATTTAACCTTTTGAACCTCATGAGGGGTTGATAGATAGACCAATCAATTAAATGGCTGGCCACCAGGTCAAGGTGGACCCGCCTAAACTCAGCTTGGATGGGCTCCAGGGCAACCACAACCCCGCTAAGCCAGAGAAGGAACAGATGGAAGTTGTAGTACTCATTAATAAAGGAAAACATTTTGAATTGATTCATCTTGCGCTCATTTTATACATAACAAAAATCTGCCATCTAAACAGGTGTAAACTTTACATCCATTTAAGACAGATTGACAGTAATTTGGCGAGAACAATCAAGGACAAACATTCAATTGGGATGTTTTTGACATTAAAAAAAAAAAATCACTCGGGAGTTTGTCCGAAATGTTCATTGTAGATGTAGAACCGGTTCACAGATAAGTCCGTGCATGCTGCTGTTTCAAACCTTTTCTCACCCACACAATCCGTTTTTTTATTTATTTTTGGTCTTTGTTGCACATCCCTGTGGGAGTCTGTAGAGAGAGCGCGTGCAAACAGGATGTGCTAATGAAATATGAAGGGATGAGGATGGCCGCATGGTTCCTGCCAAGTACCCCCTGCTGTTTGACTCCACAAGGGAGTGGGCCATTTTCCAGAGAGTATTGAATGTTTTGGAAGAGAGAGAGAGAGAGGAAAGTACCCTTCTTAAGATGTTTTTGTTGTTTCGTTGAGTTTTTGTTTATTTTAATTTTTTTAACTTCCCACCTCTAGTTAGGTGGCCCCTCATACTTTCCTCTAAGTGATGCGACATAAAAATGGCATTGAAAAATGCCAATGCCATTACTGGCTCCCTCACACAGCTGGCTTTCAGCGGTGCCCTTTTCCTAATACCCAAACTTGCCCGTTTCTTTGCTGCTCACATTTTTTGCAATCAAGTGGCTGTTAATGACACTCTTTCATGCATCCTCCTTTTCCTCTCTCTCTCTCTCTCTCTCTCTCTCTCTCTCTCTCTCTCTCATATATATATATATATATATATATATATATATAGAAAGTTTGCATGTTCTCCCCGGGCCTGCGTGGGTTTTCTCCGGGTACTCCGGTTTCATCCCACATTCCAAAAACATGCGTGGCAGGCTGATTGAACTCTCTAAAATTGTCCCTAGGTTTGAATTTGAGCATGGATGGTTGTTTGTCTCTGTGTGCCCTGCGATTGGCTGGTAACCGATTCAGGGTGTCCCCCGCCTACTGCCCGAAGACAGCTGGGATAGGCTCCAGCACCCCCCGTGACCCTAGTGAGGATCAAGCGGTTCGGAAAATGGATGGATGGATGTATGTCAGTGGTTGTTAACCTGGGTTCAATCGGTGAATTGGTCTCAGGGGTTTGGAAGAAGCCTCTGCCATACAATTAAAAACAAACAAACAAACAAAAACCTAAACTTATTTGTTTGTTTGTTTATTGAACATAAAACATATACAGTAATAATTTGCCAGAAAATAAGGTAGATAAAAAAATAAAAAGAAAGAAATCAGTCTTCATTCAACACAGTTATTATGTTCAAGGGAGTAGGATGAAGTAAAAAACGTATCTAGTCCTACCCCGTTATGTGTTTATGTCTACATAATCATTTTTATATCAATCAGAAAAGAAAAAGTAAGAAGAAGTCTCCATTAAGGCTCATACTTTACCCTTAACTGTGATATTTTTACCACTTTTGGTTTGTATCGGGATTATATACATCCTCACCCTGGCACTCTTGTGTCAATTTTCTTTGCTAGATACACTTCCTTGCTTGATGTTTGTTCTTGTTTTGAGTTTTTTGAATAAGTTGGTACCTCTTAATTCATAGTTGCTTTCTCGAATTTCGAAAAACTTCTGAATGTTTTGGCAGAGCAGGTTATTGTGTGCTTTGTACATTAATTGGGCGATTTTAAAGTCAACCAGGTCATAAAATTTCATCGTATTTAATTTGATAAATAGTGGATTTGTGGGTTCCGTATATTTTGATCTATTAATAATTCGAATTGCTTTTTTTTGTAGTTTGAGAATAGGGAGTGTGTTTGTTTTGCAGGCAATTCCCCATATTTCCACACAGTAGGTCATATATATAATAATAATGAAGTGTATAATGTGTACAAAGATCTCTTATTTAGCACTTCCTTGGTTTTGTAGAGCATCCCTACTTTCTTGGCTATTTTTCATTTTACGTTATCGATATGTGGTTTCCAACATAGTTTTGAGTCTATTACTAATCCGAGAAACTTGGTTTCATACGCTCTTTCTATTTCAATTGAGTTTACCATAATTTTAGCTTGGTGTTTGATTGGTCTTGTGCCAAAAACAATTAACTTCGATTTTTTCAGGTTAAGTGACAATTTATTTCTGTCGAACCAGTTTTTTAATTTGTTTAATTCCTTTTCTAGGGTTGTCAGGAGCTCTTTCAGATTTATTCCAGAACAGTAGAAAGTTGTATCATCAGCAAATAGGACACATTTAAATATTTTTGAGACCTTGCAGATATCATTTATATATAAGATGAATAGTTTTGGACCAAGCACTGACCCCTGAGGAACTCCGTGAGGGATTTCCAGTTGATTCGTTTTTTTATTGTTGAGTTGCACGTACTGATATCTGTTTTCTAAATAACTTTTTATCCATTTATAAGCTATACCTCTAATGCCATATCTTTCTAGTTTTTTCAATAATATACTGTGATCTATTGTGTCAAAAGCTTTTTTTAGATCTAGGAAAACCCCAACAGTAAATTCTTTGTTGTATATTAGTGGCTATTGCTTCCACAAACTCCATAACTGCCATTGAGGTGGTCCGTTTTTCCCTGAAGCCATATTGATTCTCACTTAACAGCGCATGCTTTTGTATAAAGCTATCAAGTCTGCGAGAAAATAGTTTTTCTAATATTTTTGAAAATTGTGGTAGTAGTGATATTGGTCTATAATTTGTAAACAGATGTCTTTCTCCACTTTTATAGATTGGAATAACTTTAGCAATTTTCATTTTTGATGGAAAGCTACCAGCTTTGAATGACAGGTTGCATATGTGCGTGAAAGGTCGCACTACATATTCTATAATCTGCTTGATTATTGTCATATCTATATTAAAGCAATCAGTTGACTTTTTATTTTTAAAAGTTTTTATAATATTTGATACTTCTTGTTTTACAGCAGTAAGGAACATCGTGGAGGAGTTTTTTTCTACGTTTCTATCTATTTCAAACAAGTTTGTTGGATCAGGAATTTGTTTTGCTAGGTTACTGCCGATGTTGACAAAATACTCATTAAATTCAGTTGCTATTTCTGCAGTTTTTTCCAAAATAGTATTTGCCTTTGATAAAATACTCTGGATAATCCATTTTTTTATGACTATTTCTGATTACTTGGGTAAGTATTTTCCATATTTCTTGTGTGTTACCTTTATTCTGCTCTAATAGTGCATGATAATGATCTCTTTTACTGGTTCTTATAATATTTACTAGTTTATTTTTATAGGTCTTATATTTTTTTTCTGTTTCTTCAGTTCTGAATTTTAAAAACAATTTCTATAAATTGTTTTTCTTTTTACATGCGTTTTCTATTACTTTCGTTATCCATGGCTTACTTGGTTCTTTATACTGTTTGTAGACTTTAGTTAATGGAAAATGTTTATCATATAAGGAGATTATGGTAGACTGAAATACTTCAAACGCTGTATTTGGGTCTTCGTTTGAGTAGACCTCGGTCCAGTTTTGTTTTTCTAGGTCTTGCTTAAAGCCATTGATGGAACGTTGGGTTCTTAGTCTTATTTCTGTTATATAAGTTGTTGATTTAGCTTTTCTATCGAAATAATTATGAAAAACTGCAAAAACAGGTAGGTGGTCACTTATGTCATGAATGAGAAGTCCACTTTCCATTTTATGATCAATCTTATTTATAAATATGTTATCTATTAATGTGGCCGTGTCAACTGTTATTCTGCTAGGTTTCAGGATTACTGGGAAAGAGCTGTTGCTATACATAGTATTTATGAAGTCAGTTGTTTTTTTTGTGTCTATTTGGGTTTAATAAGTCAATGTTAAAGTCACCACATATTATTCGTGTTTTCTTATCGTTGTAGTAACTGAGCATATCTGTTAGTTTTTTTTATTGAATGTGTCAATACATGTTCCTGGTGTCCTATAGATGCAACTTATGATGATATTTGATGCCTTTTTATTGTGTATTTCAATGGTTAGACATTCCATTAGGTTTTCTATTGTGTTTGTCAATCTCTCGATTTTACTGCATTTAAGTGCTTTGTCTACATATATTGCAACCCCCCCCCCCCCTCCTTTTTTGTTTTCTCTATTAGTTTCAAACATTTCCTAACCTTCTATTTCCATTTCAGTTGTTTTATCTTCATCAAGCCAAGTTTCTGATATGGTAATTATTTTAAATTTATTGAACTTAGTCAGGTATTCTTTAATTTTTGTGAAGTTTTTATAGAGAATTCTACTGTTTAAGTGTATTACCGAAAGTGCATTTTCCAATTTTATATTAGTGTTGAATTGTTCATCCAGGTAATAGTCAGAGTTTGTTACCCTTTGTTTGTTGTTGAAGAAGTTATTGTCTGGGTCCAAATTGTTCTCGGGATCGAATGGCTTATAGTCAATATCTTCAAAGGGTTGGAAGTTCATGTTTTTGGGATGTGAATTTCCCGCTCCCACGCGGTCGTCGATGGCTCCCTCACGGCCGTTGTTGGTTCCCTCGCTGTCGTCGCTCGCTCTCTCGCCGTCATCACTGGGTCCCTCGTGGTCGCTGGCTCCCTTGCGGTCGTCGCCGACTCCCTCACCCTCGCCGGCTGGCTGCCTCCTGGCTCTCTCACGCGCGCTGGCTGGTTGTCTCCCGGCTGCCTCAGGCTCGCTGTCTCCCGGCTCCCTCGCGGTCACTGGCTCCCCTGCAGTCGTCGCTGGTTTCCTCTCGGTCGTCTCTGGCTCCCTTGCGGTCATCGTTGGCTCCCTCACGGTGGTCGCAGGCCGGTTGTCTCCGGGCTTCCTCACGGTCGCTGGCTTCCCTGCAGTCGTCGTTGGCTTCCTCGCGGTCATCACTGGCTCCCTCACGGTCGGTCGTCGCTGGCTCCCTCGCGGTCGGTCGGTCTTGAAAAAGTTATTGTCCGGGTCCAAGTTGTTCTCAGGGTCAAACGTCGTGTGGTCAGTAGGGTTGGAAATCATCAAAGGGTTGGAAGGGTCATCAAAGGATTCGAAGTCCATGTTTTTTGGTATGTGAATTTCCTGCTTCAGTAGGGTCAGAGTTTTTATTGTCGGGTGGTGAATAATTCTCAGTATGCTGCTTGATGGTGTTGAACTCGAGCCTGTTGTGTTGGAGTACTGGTGCGGGGGTGGACAATAAGTTTGTTATGTCTTAAGTAGGCAGTTTCCCCTCTGTCACGTGCAGCTTTTAATTTTGGGAGGCGCTCTTTTCTTTTTTGTCATACGGCATCTGTAAAGTCTTCGTCCTTGTATCTTAGAAATTTCACCACAACTGGCCTTGGTCGAGGTCTTCCAGGGTCTTGTCTTCCTGTGCGGTGAGCTCTCTTCACCTCAATTTGCCAATAGCAGTTTCTCCTTAAGGATTTTTTGAACTTTTTCCTGTTTCAGTCCATGTTTCTCGCGGTTTTTCCTCAATTCCATCAATTACTAAGTTGTTTCTTCCTTACTGTCCTTCCAAGTAGTCCACCTTGTCTGTTAATACAAGCATGCCGTCACATACTTTGTAGAATTCTGTTTGCATGTCTTTGGAATGGCCAGTTTGACAGATTAGATTTTTTTTAATGTCGTCTACCTCTTTTTGGGTAAAGTTGATGCTGGTTTTTATTTCTTGGACTTCCCTGGTAAAAGTGGCAAGTCGTGAGTTTGTTGAGTCTATTATCATCTTGACTAAAATCCTTTGAAATGTTCCTGTTGTTGTTGCAAGAGCGCCGTAAAAAGTTCTTTTTGTTGCTGGAGTAATTCATTTACTTGAGTGAGGGTCAGGGAATCCTCTTCCTGCTTTGTGTCTTGCTTCTGTTTGGGTGGCATTTTGTCGGGTCTCGTTGCTAGCCGGTTGTATGCTAGTTTGTGACGTGTCCAGTAGGCTTGCTGCTGGTTGTTTCTAACGTGGCAAGTGGGTTTACCAAACTTATGTCATGAAATTGTTATTAGTTTTTTTTCTGTTTTTAATAAATGAATTTTTTAATGTCTTGAATTTGTAAAAAAAAATCCTCTTTTTATTTTTCAATAATGATGGTTGGGTTCGGTACCTCTAACAAGGTTAAGAACCACTGCTCTCGCTCTTTCTCTCTCTTTGTGTATATATATATATATATATATATATATATATATATATATATATATATATATATATAGTGTGTGTGTGTGTGTGTAAAGTCACACCACAATATCTTTGCCTTTTCCCGTGCAGTTTTTTTTCTGAACACCAAAACATACTTAACATAGGTGAACACAGGGTCTTACAAACACGCAAATGGTTTCCCTGTCTTTTTTTTTTTTTTTTAATCGTGATGAGCTCCTAAAAATACTGGCGAGCCATTTTACCTTTCTCAGGAGCAATGAATTAAGAGCAAAGACCAAAGAGATTGTGTCTTACTTGCTGTGAGGGATGCACAGAGTTAATGATGGTTGTACACAACATGAAGAACCACAACAGGACCTTCCGCGTGTACGTGCCAAGAGGTTCCAAACACTATCGCTAGCAATTTTCTGTTTCTCATTCGCCATTCTAATTACAAGCAGAAAAAAGACAGTAGTTTACTTGCAATGATCAATGCACCAATGACGGCTATGCAACACGAGAAGAAGCACAATTGATCTTATCCATGCTAAGACCGTTTGCAAACGTGTGTGTCCCAATTTGTGCATAAAGCACATCCTTCATAACCCAAAGTTCCTTATAAACTGTGTACAGTGCAAAAATGTGTGAAAGCCCCTGTCATAAAAACAAGGAGAGGATCCAGCATCATGAAGTACTTAAACAAATACTCTCTGTTTCAGTGATCTCTCAGAGTTTTACCATTTTGAATTTAAAAACCAAATTCACCTTTTTATAGCCAAATGCACGTCCGTCCATTTCCATACAAGTTGTCCTCAGTAGAAAACCCACTCGAGCAAGGGCAGAGCAGTTCCACAGAAAGATGTTTGGTCATACATTCAAACTCGGATATGCTGCCTGTGAGGCAAACACGCTAACCCCAATCAATCCGCGCTGCCTCTTGAGTCACGTTATTCTAAATGTTGCTTTGATTGGGTTAACAAATTCCTGAAAATTTCAATTCTGTCGCAGCAGTGGCTCAGAGCAGTGTAACAATTGACCTTGGTGCCTTCATCTCCTCTTAGATACTGTTTAGAATGAATCACCTGCTTTAAAATAAAGCAATACCAGTTTACCGATTGGAATTTTTGAAAACACAAAAACAGTCCTAATCTTAATAATAAATATATGATGCAAGAGATGTTTTGTGAAAGTGTGCCTCATTTCATATTCAACATTATTACTCTTCACAAATGTGTAAAAATCTGTTCTGTCTTTGTGTGTTGTGTTGGTATGGCGTGGTTAGCCCGTATTTATCAAACTCGAGCGCTTAAGGGTCCGAATCTCGGTTTCCTGTGTGGAATTTGGATATTCCTCCTTGCTTGCAGGTAGTACTCAAGCCGAAGTCAGTTGTGAAAGGCTCCAGGTCACCCGTGATCTTAATGTACACAAGTAGCATAGACCATGGGTGTCCATTGCATTGATCGTGAGTGACGAGTAGCTCTCAAAGGGCACTTCCACATCAATCACTGCCAACCCTCCCAAAGGAGGAAAATGTGGAGTGACATTCTAAGTATATAATATAAGATAAGAGAACCTTTATTTGTCTCACAATGGAGAAATTCCCAATTCACAGCAGCAAATTATGAAAGGGAGAAAGTAGAAGAGGAAAACTATAGAAATAAATATACATATAAAATATAAGCATATTAAAAATGGGTGTGTGGGGGTGAGTCCAGGTTTTCAGGACCGTCTATTCAATAGCCTGACAGCAGTCGGCAGGCACGAGCGGCGCTACCTCTCCTTCTTGCAGCTCGGGTGTTTCAGTCTCTGGCTGAGTGAGCTGCCCAGTGTAGTCAGGGTGTCCTGGAGGGGGTGGGAGATATGTGTAAATAATTAAAAATGAATATCCAAATAATTAAAGTAGGTAGATCATTTTATAAGGTGCTCACATGCTGAAAAAAGTATGAGCAGCCCTGTTAATGACAAATAAGGAATGTTTTTCATGCATACACAATGTGGACAAAAGTATTGTGAAACCGATGGAGTCTCTGAGCTGTGAACGAAAGGCTGCTTATTTCATATAGCTTCTGGTGTATGTTTGTTGGATGGATTTTTCTTGTTTTTGCTTTTCGGTGCATGCACCCGTTGGTGACATTTATAACACGTGGGCATCTCAACAGGCAACGAGTCAAAGGCGAAACAACTTAAAAGTGTTTGGTGCTAACATGGTGAGCACTAAGCAGCTCGTTTTACTTTTCTAACTCACATTTTTATCTCTTCAGTGTGCATATTACTAAAAAACGTGTGCATGCATGTTTCTTTCTGTCTGCTTGCTTTGCCAGCTCAGGACTTGGCCCAGGGAGAAAGGAAGAACGAGAGAGATAATGAAACAATAAGTCTTATCAAACCACTGCAGACTGAGTGGGTCTCGCTTCTGCTTTTCCCTCTCCCCTCTGCTTCTTTTTCCCCCCGACTCAGCACTCAATTCCTTGACAAATTCTTGCAGCTACTCAGGCGCGCGTGATGCCCCTGACGACGGCACCCTACTATCTACGTATATGGTGCACTACGTTGCGACTGCTGCTGATGTTGCTCATATCCCATCAAGATGGGGGCAGGGTTACACTTTGATCCAAGCAGCTCGCTTTAGGTCGCTCTTGGTGGTTTGATGGGATTGCGCACAGAAACATTTGCATGCGGGAGGGAAGAAGTTACAGAGATACTTTTATTTGGCAGATTGGTGCCAGTGCACAGTAAGTATTGAAAGTCTTTTAAAGTGTTGAAAGTCTTTCAAACTGTGACTTGTGCTTCATTAGGGACCCAGAGTTGCCCTCATCTTCGAGATAAATTATTCACAACATGGCCCAAATGAATAATAATCACCCAAACCCCCTGTGCACCCCTTTATCTCTCCATTCTTTTAACCCCTCTAACCCATCATGGTGAAGGTGACTGGACTTCAGCAAGTATCCAGCGTCAGAATGTTGAATAAAAGCCAGCTCGGTATCAGCACACTAATGGCATGAGGCTTTTAATGCTGTAGCTTTAACAGACATTCATGTGTGCTTTAATGCTAGTTTGACTTTTTTTTTTTTTTTTTTTACTCGTTGACTCTAACGAAATTACGTTCAAAATAGCTTATTTTATATTCAAGTATTCCCTGTGGCAGCGTTATGTATGAGGTTTGCCCTGGTCCATCACATCATTTTTGTGGTTGTTTAAATTCAATTACACAATAGCAAAACAGATTATACTGTACCTTTGAGTTTCAGGCAGGACAGTGATAGTTTTGGCGAGCTTCCATCACCGTAACCCACCCTCCGTTGAACTGGTTTTCATCTTATCTCTGTGGCCACACTCAGTTTATTCAACTCAAGTCCCTTTAAATCCATCCCTTCTTCTGTCACCTCAGGTGTGCCTCAGGGACTTCTCCTCAGGGCACTCCTCTTCACCGTCTTCTCCATGTCCCAACTTAAAACCTCTCCCTCAGATCCTCTTCTTCCAATCACCTGTCTGTCACTTCTGCCGGTCTCACCACAATGGGGAGCAGAGCATTCACCCACTCTGTGCCCCGTCTCTGTAACCCGCGACCATTACACTCAGAAACGTTGATTTTTCCACCTATTTCAAATGACAACTAAAATCCCACGTTTTATCATTTGCTATGCCTATTCCTGTGGACTTTAATTATTATTTTCCGGTCCCCTTTGTATTTTTGTTTTATTTCATGCAATATAATAAAATAATATGTTGTACAATGTCCTCTGGTGGCAAGAAATGCACCTTTAAATCAAATGTATCATTATGATTAATATTATTATTAAAGTATCTCCATTCTTTTATTTGAGCACATTATTAAATGAGTGTGACTTTTGTTAAACATCCATACAGTAGATGGATGGTCCTGCAAAAACAAAAGGGAAAACCACAATGTGAAATGACTGACTAATTTTAACCACTTAAAGGAGCTCATTCACCCTTCAAGAATTGGGGGCTGCCTGTACTAACCTCTTCGCTGACTATTCCATTTTTACACCACAAAGATTAACCATTCAAAACCTCACGAAAGATATCGTGAAAGTGATGGAGAAAGTTGTGGAGAAGGAGGATGCAGATGGAACGATATTGGTTTGTGGCAGAGAGTAGCGTGCGCCTAAATGATACCGACAGCGACACATTCGCTCCAGACCTGTGCTGAGGGTAATTGAAAAGGCGGCGCATCAGGAGCACTTAACTTGCAATTTGCAATAACTACCCCACCACTTCCACTCCCCTTCATTCTTCCTTTTCACATTCCCTTTCCATTTCTGTTGTTTTCCTGTCTTTAAGCCATCACATGTCTATCCCCGCCCCCATGCTTCTTACACTGCTGGTATCCCACAGGCTTATAGTGTAGAGCGTCACGGCTCGGCCTGACAGTTGTCACCTGACTCGTAGGCTTTGCCCCTCCACCATGCCTCGCCCATCCTCATCTTTGGCTGCACGCTAAGCTATAGCGACACATAGGAGGGCTGTCAGCAAGAAAAAAAAAGAGCAGAATTAAATGAAAGGCTATGAAATTAAACACATTAACAACTGAACCAGCTGTGGCACAGCGTGTTAACGCAGACAATGAATTTTGAATGCAATTTTTTTTTCATTTCCCCTTGAAAAGGCAGCCATTTGGAGGTGACGTTATGGAGATGTAAATTTAAGTATAAAAAATGCCCACCATTAGCCAGTGTATGTAAAAAACATTTTCCTGAGTAAACACCGGTAGATGCTACACCCGCCCCACCCTCACCACCCCCTCTGCAGTGCTGAACATAGTGGCCCAGAACCTCGCGATCTCTCATCGTCACACGATACAAAATCGCCGACAAGCTCCACCAGGCAGCAGGGCAGCCTTTGGAAAACAGTTTGTTACCTGTTGGGGAGATGCAGGGCAGGTCTGTGAGGGGATATCGCTCCATGGCCTTGTCGTCTCTGACTAGCGATCGTCGGAGTCGATCATCAAAATAACCACAGAGACTGTAAAAAGGTTACTTTTAAAATGCAACTCAAGAGTCTTCATTTTAATCTCAATTGCACTGCATGCCCGCATTCAGTCGATGAAACATGCAACATTGAAACATGTTGCAAAAAACACATTGACCTCCAAAAGTGGCGAGGACAGCAAAGTGTGAAAATGGCATGGTGGGCCTGACCACCACCTCTGACATAACAAACCTTACCTAGCAGTTGGATCCGACAAGCACCGGGGAGAGAAAGTGACAACGAGTGGGAGCGACACATTTCTGCTATGCATCACCGTTCCACCCGTTGTGAACCCAGCTGTGTCACGGCACACTGCGGCTGCACTCATTTTGCCCGCAGACTTGCCTCAAGTGTTCTGCTCCTTGGCGGTAGACTGTAGCTGCTGAGCTTCCCTAATTTTTAAATTTCCCGCTGTGTTTGATTGGAATCATGACCGGTTGGACCTAATTCACAAAGCATCCACCTACTTGTGGGCCATCCTGAGTGATTTTAAGGAGTGATGATGGTACCAGTTTCCCCTGTCGGGTAAACAGTTGCATGCAAATACACCATGGTAGGCAAACATGCAGTCATCTCTATTTAATTATTTGGCTTTAAAACAAATTATCCCCAAAATCATCATAAGTATATTTCATTAATTATTTAGAAGTTCTGTCCACGTGGTGAATCCCCGCCACCGAGTGATCTCGTCGCTTATTTTGTCAATCTCCCCCTATATACAGTATAAGATAAGATATCCTTTATTCGTCCCACACTGGGGAAATTTACAAGTTTATTTATAAGTGATCTGGTGTGATTTTGTGTTCTGGGTGAGATGTTGACATTCAATATGAGGCCAAACTATTTTCATAATTAAAGCAGTGGACCAAATCAGCAGGATCAGCAGCAATGAAAGTTGTTTTAATCCACACTTGTTTTTGTAGTTATATTGATTTGTTCGTAACAAGCAGAGCTTTGATTATAAAGACATGGCTTTGATAGCGGACCGAGGGGATTTCTGAAAATACATGAAACATAACAGCAATTTCAAACAAGTTTATTAACAATAAATATCCAGTGCCAAGCACACATGTCCTGCTTTAATTAAAATAAAATTCACATTTACATCTCAGTGGACATCATTTTATTATGTCTCTGGTGTTTTTTTCCCTTATTATTTTTAAATGTACTTTAGTCAGCATAGTGGTGCTTAGATGCCCTTTGCCACATGAGTGTCCGCATCAGAAAACATTGTGTGTGAAATGAGTTCTTTAATAAAGCTGAACTAAGCCAAAAAGCCGCCGTTGTGCTTTTATCTTTGGGCGCTTCTCAGACTTTGGTCCTGTGAGACGTCAGGGTTCATCAATGGCAGTTCCGTAAATGGTCTGCACTCACTCAGTGCAGGGAGCTAATGTCTTTGACCTCAGCTCTCCCAAAGGAAATGCTCTCCGACGCTTGCGCATGAATAAATCGGCATGCTTATGAGAAACGCCTCATCAAGAGCGCCATTTTTACTCCTCCTCGTCCTTACTGATTGCAATGCGCAACAACTCACTGTTTTGTCGAGGAGCTGGATTGATGCAATTTCCCCTTCAGGTCACTTTTCAATGAGCCATTTCTGAAGGCGGTAAAAAATAGTTCTCCTCTGAACTATGCACGACAGAGTACAAGTTAAGTATTCCTCCCATGTGGCTGAAGTTTCAGAGAGGTTCTGTTCTCTTTCCTTTCACTCTCATAGATTTGCAACATTATCTCTTGAAGATTTGGACTCCATATTTTTCATACAATTTACATATTATTTGCTTTATCCCAAGACACAATGGATGATGCTGATATGGATGGACTGTTTGTTTGCGTGGACGCCTCTATTTGTCATTTGAGTGGTGTTTTCATAACGTGAACCGAATGGTCTACGTCACCAAAATTAGTTCCATAAAGCAAGAGGAAAATATTTGGAAAAGGGTGAAGACTTTCACAATTAGAAGTGTAGACCTCAGGCCATCCCTCTTAACAAGTGTTGTTGTGAATGGTCACTGGCCGGTCTTTGATCAATTGTTTTTTCCAAGCACACAAACACCATGATTGAAAGTACTAACATTTATTCTACTGTTGCCTTGACAACAACCTGAGGTAGACTCTGCTACATTTAGGACTTATTCTTTGCCCCATTTTGTCTATGAATCATTGTGTGCTTCATTACACAGTATGAACATTCAACAATTTGCGATCTGCCTATTTCAAGTTGTGGTGTGTGCCGAGTATTCATATTTTAAGACTAACTGCAATACAGTGAATAATGACTTTGTACTGTGAAAACTTTGGAGCATTATTCCCACTTGTAACATTGAATGCCTGACAGCAAACACATCTCTCCATTGGTAAAGCAAGCTCATATGAATTTGAACTTTTAACTTGGGATTCCTGCCCCGTTCCCAAAGCAATGCTTGGTGATGTGTAGCATAAATCAAAAAACATGTTTTATAAAATATTTTCACCGAGGATAGATGACCACAAGCTGCGTGTATCTTGTCTTGTTATGGGATTGTGTTTGTGAGAATGCGACTGTCACTGTGCATATCAGTTGGCTCGATAGCAGAGGGTGGTGTCGCTTCTAATCTGGGACAAGGCAGGGATTGAAAGGTCAGCTCTACAGCGCTACGGCGAGCGATGGAGACGCGCACTGCGGTGCACACTTGGACTATGCGGGCACAGATACGGTAAGCCCACACAGAGACGCGTTGAAAAGCAAGTCGCAAAAAGAATATTTTTCTGAAGGACATGAGTTGTGTGAAAAGGTCACCTCACAGAAGATTTGCAGGGGTATGCAGCCTACCTGGCTGTGTTTGTGCAAGAGGGAAAGTGATAAAAGTTCCTCTGTGTGCCTTTTGGAAGTCTTATGATATTTCTCTTGGGAGCCGAGCAGGCAGCGTAGCAGTGAAGTGAAAAGAGCGAAGCAGAGACAAGAGCGAATGGCAAAGTAAGTGAGCCGAGAGAGTTGAGTGTGAATTTCCGTAAAGTGCTCCATTTGGTGAGTCATTATTTTCACTAGAGTCGCTAAGAGCATTTTGCTCCCCAAAGGAGTTGCTTCTTCTTTCTTCCTCTTCATTCCCACCCATTCCTTCCAGAATGCTGATGTACATCATTTACGTCTTTTTCAGATGCTGCATATACTGCTCGGGGTCGGGGTGGGGGTTTGGAATCCATCTAAAATCTTTTACTCATAAAAAAAAATACAAAAAGAACAATTCAATATTGTACTTCCAGTAAGTGGGGTGCTGCCCCTTATAGCTTCACTCACATTCATTTTTTTTTTTCCATGAGAAGACCCAACATTATGTCACTGGATTCACACCTTTGTATTGTTTACTCATACATACTGTATCAGTTGTGGTGGGTATTGTGTCCTCTTTTCAGGGAGTCGGCAGCAGCCATATAGTCAGCTCAGTGTGATAAATGGGAATGCAGAAAGAACAAACCGCACCATTGTGGCAAATCAACATTTGTGGCTGTGGCCTGAATCCCAACAAAGGCTTTCTCTTTCACATGATGCACAAGCGTGTGCTTTAGAGGTGCGCACACACCGCCTCCTCCACCCTTTCATTTGTCGTTCAGAAGGTTACTTTCCTCTCCTATTATTTCGATCTACGGAAACAAACGCCTTCGCTCCCTCTGGATTTGAAAGATAAGATAAGATTAAAAAAAAAACCTTTATTAGTCTCACAATGGAGAAATAAGCAGATTGGTTTGTCTTTTGGAGTAGACAATAGGATCTCAATCCGCGCAAAGGTTCATGAAATGGCGCCATCGCGGTGGGAGAGGAGCCGAAGCAGTTTGACGGTGTGCCAAAGCCTTCCTTTGGAAAGGCTCGGAAATGTCAATTGCAAATTCCTACCCAGGTGTTTTTCGTCACAGTTACCTCATGGCCAGTCCAGTTGTCGATGTGACTGCTTGACTGGAGGAATATTTTTTCGCAGTTCATATCCAGACTCATAAGTGATTGATTCATGTGCAAACAAGAAGTCAGCTTTTCATTGCTTTGGTTTTTGCACAACAAATGATTTATTTCGACTTTAACTTGGTGTCAGCTCTGTTTTGTTCCACCACCTCTCCTCCGCTCCCAGCATTCATCTCTGGGATCAGTGAGAAGTTCAGCAAGAGACTTTGCAGACTCTGGCAAGTGCTTGAAATGCTAATCACAATTGATCTGGTTGGGGATATTACAAGAAAAGTGAGCAGATTGCTGCCATGGTGCTCAGTGCGGGGCTGATTTTGAACGCTATAAATATTAATGGTGCTTTGCCCGCTAGACGAAGGCACTTCTCTGACAGTAGCACGATTACCCTCCGGATCCAGTACACAGCAACTTGGAGTTGCTGTAGTTGAGTAGCGTAATTGCATTCAGGTTGGTGTCGACCGGATTATTGTTTTTTAATTCTGTTTCCCCCCAAAACTGTGGCTAAATGCCCATTGGAAACGAATGAAATAAGTCCCATGCATGCTGCTCTGGCATATGCAGTAATCTACAAAAGTCTTGGTAATTTGATTTGGTGTTGTTGTGCTTCTGATCTTTATCTTGCCGGTCTTTTTTTCTAAAAAAAAAAAAAAAAAAAAAAAAAGGAAACACTCCCTTCTCTATCGACTTAAATAGGTCGAGCCAATTCTGTAAAAGTAGCTGATTGTGAATGTGTGGTGTGGTTCACAAAAAAAGTCAAACAGTAACCTATCAAATCATCACCTTGACAATTCTCTCCTGTTGCTTAAAATGTAGAAAGAGGTGTCTCTTCTAAAAAAAAAAAAGTTTTTAAAATTATAAACTCTCATATTACCTACAAGTGTCACGTTGTGCCCGAAGCGATAGAATGATCGCTTCGTGCACAACAAAATAAGGATGTGGATCCCCGAAATAGCAGACACAGAAAAGAGGTTTGGCAGACAAAAAATGAGATTTAATAAACACAAAATACCCGTCTGGGCGAATAACAGAAATGGCTGGTCAAAATAAGGACCAGGAATGAAATAGGACGGTAACAGAAAACGCTTGCGAAAAAATAGCAAGGAGAATGATTAGGCAACAATAGAATTTTCATACGAACGGATAAGACTGCACGCAATAACAGTCGATCGACTTAGAGAGAATAATTCACACAAGGACTCGGCAAGAGTAATGGCACGGCGTGGAATACTCCGGCAGTAAGTCAACTGCCAGAGCGCACAAATAAAGCCCGTGTAATTAGTCCCCAATGGGTGACAGGTGTGTAGGTGGCAACAGGGCCTGCCCCCTGCTGGCAAACACGGGACGTGACAACAAGTTACTTTGAACTCTTAATATAAACCAAAGAGAGTGAAAGCCAATGTTATTTATTTATTGATTTATTTCATTGGGACAGTGCACAAAAATCAACACATGAATAAACAGTGTAAATGTTAAATGCCAATTCCCAGCCGTGGTCCCAAGGCATGTTTCTTAACATAAACAGTTAACATAAAAAAACCCCAAAAACAATAGTATAATACAACACATAACATAAAACATGGACAGTCATGCAATCGATCAACCCCTCGACATAGATGATGGGCATATCCTTACATTCTGTGAAGCCTCACTGCGCTCAAATGTTCCGTGGAATTAATGTCTCACATTCCTCGAGGCAAACATACTCAGTTGCTCACATACAAATGGGAAATCGCCAATCGTTCTATCAGGAGATGCCGCACTGCGGCCACTTGTCAGATTACACATGCCTGGCACAGACCCCTGGCGCAGACTTCCCCATTGTAATGTGTTTTGTAATTCAACTTTGGACAAATGCTTACATAACTTTGTTCCAACGCTACTTTCAAGCATGACCCCATTTCAGTTGTTATGAACGCGCACCCAATGCTGAATGTTTGTATTCGTATTGAAAATACAGTATGTATGCTTTTGAATCATTGATGGCTTGCAAACATCTTGAGCTATTTTCATCCTTAACTCTGAGTCGAAACTTCTGATCAGCATGCATTTTCCTAAGAGATGACCCCAGGGCACCAAGAGATCTCACCCTCAACTCTCGGTCCCACTCCTCCGCCTTTTCAGGGGTCCCATTGGCTAAACATGGCCGGTGTGTATTGATGCGCATCGTTGGCAGTCTGCAGACAAGATCGAGGGCCGTGGAGAAAATCGATGGTTCCCATCTCTGTTGCTCTAAGTGATGTGAGGGCAATAGATAGATTCTCTTTATGACTTCATTAAAGGCTCTGTCCAGTTTTCCGTATCGAGGAACACAATCACAATCCACTGCCGTTTAAGGTCAAGACTTGTTGCTAACTTAGAATAATGCCTGATGTTTGGCAAGAGAAGAAATGCCAATGTCATTGACGGTGGGAGACAAACTTATCGATTGGACATCTTTCTTTAACGATATGATCATTTCAACTTCCCATATTCCGAGTCAATAAAGTTTACCTCAGTTATCAGCCACGGAAATGGTAAACAAGCTTGCATTTTTCACCCGATTGAGCCGAAAACTGCAGCGACGTGCTCTGCCATGCTTGCCGGGTCATTTAATGAGAGCCCGAGCTAATACAATCTGAAAGTTTTTTTTCCTGCTAATCACCTACTACACTGCGGCGTGGGACATCCCTTCTAGGTCACATGAGTTTTATCGTTCGAACCATTTCCTTTTCATCCCCACCATCGTCGTTTTTATTTATAGCCCCTCACATGGCCCAAGGCGTAATTGCTGTTATTCTATTACTCTTGTTATCATCCTAACATGGAGATTCCTTGATACAAATATTTGAGTTGCCGTCTCAAAGACGAGGCTGTCAAACAAATGTCAGTGATACTTTCAACAAGCTCTTTCTTTTTATGTTTACAGCAAAGTATGCTTTCACAGTTCGCTCCAAAGCCGCGGGGTTATGATCTCAATCTCGGCTCAGGTTGTTCCAGTTTCTTGGGTTCAAAGTCCAAAACATTGATTGAAGAAAATCGTTTAACCACCAGGGGCACCCAAGCACATTGTTTGACATTGATTTGGTTGTACAGTGTATTTTATTTATTTATTTTTATTTTTTGTACATACACACACACATGAAGGTGAACAACACACAGATGCAGCAAAGTAATTGTCAATATGTTATTATGCATAGTCAGTGCACAGTATATATTGTGTAATATTCATTCATTCATTCATCTTCCGAGCCGCTTGATCCTCAGTAGGGTCGCGGGGGGTGCTGGAGCCTATCCCAGCTGTCTTCGGGAAGTAGGTGGGGGACACACTGAATCGGTGTCCAGCCAATCGCAGGGCACACAGAAACGAACAACCATTCGCACTCACACTCACACCTAGGGACAATTTAGTGTTCAATCAGCCTGCCACGCATGTTTTTGGAATGTGGGAGGAAACCGGAGCACCCGGAGAAAACCCACGCAGGCCCGGGGAGAACATGCAAACTCCACACAGGGAGGCCGGAGCTGGAATCGACCTCTACACTGTGAAGCCGACGTGCTAACCACTGGACTACCGGGCCGCCCAGCTTGAAAATAGAAAGATAATATTTCTGCAATTGTCATGGTGACCTTGGGTGACCTTTTTAGTGGGCTACACGTATACGTTTTAGCACAAACAAAACTGTTGTAAGTACAATATTGTATACAGACTGTATGTTTACGGTAAACTTTGTCCTCAGCAGCCCCATTTTGCCCAAAATGTGGTGTGCTGTGGAATTTTAGCTAGTCCTGTCTCCAGATTGGATTGATATATTTTTTGCGTTTTGCTAACTGTTCCAACCATCAATCGCGGTATCCTTAACGCGCGGTGGGGGAATGGGGCTGTCAAATCTGAGGCTTACAGATGCACTGCAGTTTGGCCACATTCTGGTCAAGGTCTGACACATTTTTCACATTCGGTCGAAGCTTTCCGTGGATAAAACGTGGACGCAGGGCAGCTTCTGAGCACATTTACGCCCAGGGTATTACAACGATGGGTGAAAGCCATAGCAATCAATGGATTCTAAAGCGTTCAAACTTTTATTTTCGGCCACACCTCAAACTAGGTCAGTCATGACAGAGGGATAGGCTAACGTGACGGGATTGTGATCATGACTGCCTGATGGTGAGATCTTTAAATTGTCTAAACATTTGCCAAGACAGTCTCAGTACAGGAGAAACCTAGTCAGCCATAGTGAACGGGAGTTGCGCCCAACTAAACCTGACGGTACATTTTAGGGATCATGGTCCTTTCAAGTTGTGTCAGCTTCTGCCGTGATTGGTTTTCCACTCTCCCTCTGAGATATCAGCTTGACGATTCGAGTTTTGTTGCATCATGTCACGGTTCTCTACTTATTGACTTTACCAGACATAATGTTTGGAGGAAACTGGGCATCTCTCATCAATTGGCGCCGCACCATCCCAACAGCGAATAAAGCACAGTGGTGGCAGCGTCATGCAGTGTTTCAGAGACTAGCCTGGTATGCAGGCAAGATGAATGCAGCATTGCGCAGCGACATTCTAAATGAAAACTTGCTCCAGAACGCTCTTGATTTCAGACTGGGGTGACAGTCCATCTTTCAGGATGACGATGTATACAGAAGTACACAACCAAGACATCCAAGCAGTGGCTTTAAGGTAGCTTTGTAAATGACCTTGAGCATTCAGAGTTCAGAATTGGATTCAATAGCTCTGGATTGACCTGAAAATGGCTGTGCAGTGACGTTCCCTATGCAAACTGATTGACATTGAAGGGTTTTGCTGTAAAAAACATTTGCACCACCAAAAGTAAAGAAAAAGCATCTGTGCAAGGGTTCCTCCGAGGACTCTCTGGGTTTTAAGGGACAAGTGAGCTTTAATAGACAGCAAATGATTGGTTGCTTGTTTCCTGAGGGCCAGCTTTTAAATACATGACAGACAATGTGAGGCTCCTATGTGTCTGGTCTCAGCATGTTCTCCCATGTTAATGTCCTCTGATGCTCTGACAGACAAAAGCGTGTCCAGGGATAAATCATTCCTCGGTCATCGGTGGAGCTGTCACTCATTTGGATCGAACTAAATGTCTTGTCTGCATCGGGTACTGCGATTCTGTCTCATTCTCTGGCTTTCCTTTCCCTTTTCCGAGGTCAGCAACTGTTTTCTTTCTTTGTCTGTCCTCACTTTTTGTTCATTTTTTGAAAAAATTCACAGCAAATTGACAATCTAATGCCAGCTAATGACGTGTACAGTACTGTCGCTTCACTTGCCTTGAGAAGAGAACACTTTACACCTTACACAAACAGGTAGTGTAGCCGTAATAAGCATGAAGGGGGAAAAAAATGCAGCGACTTTATTTCTTTCTTTCTTTTTGCTGTGATAGTCGCGAGGGCACACCTGTGAGGGCTATTTACTCCCACCCTAGCAGACCCAGGCAGTTGGGAAATCAACCTCGAAGTCTTAACAGGCACTATTCATTGTGACTTTACCGTGGCATGGAAACTGCAATTACATTTTACTCTTACTTTAAACACACTCTGCACTACGGGAAGACTAATTGTTGTTTTAATGTATAAAGATGAATTATTAACACTTCCTGTTGTTGACTGGCACACTGGTATGTGCACAACGTGCATCCCTCACGCGTGTGCAATTCCCTTATGACAAACACATCTAATAAAATAGATTCCCAATAATTACTGCTGTCATCTCACATTGCTCTCCTCTTTATTTTCTCCAGGCTGTTGTAAGTTTAAGTGGCTGTTCTGTGGAACAAGACGCGCAGTGTTCCATAATGAAGTGTTTAATATTTGATGCCATTGGATTTCACAGCTAATAAAAGCCGCGTGAGCTTCCATTAGCCCTCCATCCTGACTTGAGAACAGTGCAGCACGGTTGCACCGTGTAAATCACTATCAGTCCGGTGCCAGCTAAATGGGGGAACCAAAAAATCTGTCACGATAAAAAGTAACAGTACTTACAATTCTGCTGGAGTTTTACAATCACAGATTCTAAATTATTCACACCAGCACATTATATGTACGGTTTTGGCGCCTTTCTGTTGGTGCCAAGGGGACACCCGAGTTATTTTATTCGAGGCAAGTCTCAAGGGAGTGGGTTTATAAAATGTTGAGGAATGTTTGAGAGGCGTGAGGCTTTTCACAATTCCCGATAGACTTTAAAGCTGAGGGAAATCTCCAACGTTGTGACAGACAAAATGCTATTTAAAAGTTTACATGCACACGCCTCAGGAGTCCGTCCTTACTTATACTCTTGAACTTTTGTCGTCAGCTGGTTTCAGGTGTTTATTCTTGCTCTGCAGGATCAAGTTGTTACTAATCAGACTAAATTAACTGTGCTGCTTCAAGAGCAAGTGACTGACTGGCGAATAAAGCCATAAACAGCACATCTATCTGGTTAGGGTCTTTGACTTTGCCTTTTGAATATCATTTTGCATTCCATCTCTTCTTCCATGGACGATACTCAAAAGGGGCCAAACTAATCCAGTCTGCGCTGTCACAATGGCGTCTGTAATTGCCTCACAATATGGGGGCATTTAGGAAGGGCACAAACCCACACAATTGTCAGGAGGGACAAATCTGACATGCAATTTGTGCGCTAAGCCCTTAAAGTGGGGTCAGTTGTGCCATTCAACAATACCACATGGGAAAGAGAAAGATTTTCCACCATCTAGAGAAGACAGAGAAAACAAAATGAAACCATACCTCCAATAAAGATAACCTGTGTGCACATATTGGTAAATGCATACCCATGTTAATGTAATTGCACAGTTTTTATTTTGGCATTTCTTTGCACCATTGTGCTGTCATCCTCAAAAGTAGGGCTACATTTTTTCCCATCTATTTTTAGTCTTGGTCAATCATCTTCCATCATATCAGTAAGCTGCATTGTGACAATAAAAAAGGCAGTCATGATCGGCTTTGAATCTGGAGAAGAGCACGGCTTGAAGGAATGTGCTGCTCCTGTGAGATGAGAGCCCAATAAGGACTGCACCGTGTCCTTTAAATTGTCTTTTTTTTTAAAATACATACCTGGCTCCTTTTGAGCTTTGTAGTATGAGCATTAGATGTTACTTCTTGTGTCATTAAAAAAAAGGTGATAACAAGCTGACTTTCCAAACAACTATTGAGGAATAGTAAAGCTGTCGCTTTGTGAGGTCACCAATGATCCTGCATGGAAAAAGCTACGATGTACTTTAGTGTCAGTTCAAAGTAAAGCTCTTATCTCGAGATGTGAATGCAATATCATCTGCCTTAAATCATCCTGCCAATCTTATTGAAGCTATCAGTTATGCAGCATGGAGAGCCTAGTTTGGAGATGGCCCGAGGCCAAATATTCCCTGCGTCACAACTGGTAATTCCCCACCAAATCTTTTTAGATTTCAGAACTGGAACATATTATTTCGAGAGGTGTTAAGGTTCAAAAAATATTCCCTGCAGTTTCCAGAGCAAGATTTTTTATTTTATTTTTCTGTTCCCTCGTAAATGTTTATAATCTAGTTGTGTGCGCCAAAATCTAAGCTTCTTTATAATAATTGTAACTGAGTATTTATGGAGGGGGAAAGAGCTGTATCAAATTCCTTTAAGCCAGATGTAATGGACCAAAAGTAGGAAGTGGCAAGCTACCAAAATAAAACCATGAACAGTGCTAAACTTCACTTTATAGCTCAGTCCCCGTAGGTATTGGTGGTCATCTCATCACATTTCTTTTCACTTTACAAGAACTTTACGTTTCATAGAGTCCACGAACTGGTTCTTAAACATTGATGCTCTATCATAGTTGGGCTCGGCTAATTCTCTCAAACACAGTAAAAAATAGAATAAGTTTTATCATGAACATTTTTCTCTGTTCCAAGCGTAACCTTTACTCTCTTTAGACTGGGACCAAATAGAGACTAACATGTACTCCACAAAATATTATCGTGGAGAATAAAAGGTCAGAAGCACCGTGAAGCATCAAGTCGAACATATCCTCACACGCACAATCAGACCTATGAAGGCATGTTAGCAGCGGTAAACAACTTGACTTATGATTCGTGATATGCTTGCGCTCTCATCTCCTCGATCTGCTCTTTATTCTCTGCTAATATTCGTATAGATGGGAGAGGCATCAAATTTATTTCATCCAGGCATACAATTAGAGAAGTGACGTACCTTCTCTCCTTGGCACTTGAGTTTAATGTTTAAAACAAATGCTTGGCTCCTGCATAACAGAGAATGGGAATAAATAATACGTTCGTGGGGAAATGGTTATTCAGTAGAATGACTCCTGGGATCACAATGGCGGGAGCGGGAAGAGAGGAATAAAGAGGGGTTTTCCATTCATACTCCAGACGTAGTCTGTTTTACATTTTCTTCTGGAGCTGTGTTGAATTCATTTTCATCCACCTATGCGACTTCTATAGGGCTTGTCCTCATTCGGCTCACCGGCGAGTTGGAGACGATCCCATCTGACTTTTGATGAAAGGCAGGATAACCTGGGACTGTTTACTTGGCAAACACTGTGTAAAGCATCCACATGAGGACATGTCAGAGTATTCAATCAGTCGAAGATAATGTGAAGATGATTCAGTTGCAAAGAAATATTAAAAACTGCGAACCTTGTTTACTGTAGTGCGGGCAATTGCCAATACCCATTTGGAGGAGCTCATCCCGCATTACTTGTTAGTCTTTTCGATAGTATGTAACACAGGCATAGACGTGTGAGACAATTGCATCATAAGCTGCTTGGTAGTCTTCTTGGATATGAATAATGACATGAATAAAGATTGTAATGGATAATTTTGTTGCTGACACATCACTGTGTGTGCAATATGCTGTAGAATTAAAATGTACCACGCACGTCCGGGTACTTCATTATGCCGCACACAAGGGTCTGGGTCTAATAAGAACACTTACATAGCAGGAAGGAAGGACCAGCTACGGCGCTTAATGCTTTCTAATGAAATTATACATTAGTAGTTGCTGAAAGGCAAAAAGAGGCCCGTATAAAGAAAGAAGTGTTCATGACAAATGTTGATAATGTGCAAATATGTGAGGCAGGCAGAAGAGCTCCTCTAGCCAGTTATTGTTGACACTGTCATACGTTTTTTTTCTCTAAATATTAATGTTAGTTTACCATTGTCTGTCTTTTTGCACCTGCATCTTTAAGAATTGTTTGTTATAAATTTTATAAATAAAATTGGTAAGCTTTGATTATGGGCACACAAGCCCCCTTAACCTGACCCAAAAGAGGGGAGGCCGCTAATCTTTGTTGACTGTGGGTTTGTGAAGACCTTTGAGACTTTTAATGAGAAGTGAATTTCTCTTGTTGGAGTGAGCAACAATTTCCTTCCAAAAATGATGGGGTGCTGTCCGTGGCTTTTGTTTTAATCCGGAAATGATCACTTTTCCATTTCTGGTTTAATGGAAGGTGATATTTTGCCATGATGGCAACATTGTGAAAGTTCTCTCCTTTAGTACTTTGGAGTAATTGACATGGGAAATGTGTGGCTCTCTTTCCTTCACAATAATTCATTTACATTTGGGGTATACTTTAATGCCACTTAGTATTTAATATCGTTAAAAGCCTTTTTGCATGTTGAGTCAACAAATTACAGCCCCAACAAACCAATTTACATGTTTTTTTTTTCCTGTTTCGTAACGCAGTCAATTTTTGTGAGAGAGCAAAAGGCGTGTGCACATTTGCAAAAGGTTTCTTTCTCATGTAAATGACGATGCAAATTATTAAGTAGGCATCATTTACTGTAAATGCACCGGCAACCACTTTCTCTCAAGGTAGACATCTAATGGATATTGTCAATTACTGCTCTGTAAAAAACAAGAAGACTGCTGAGGTTTACCAACATCAAACGTCAATTTTGGCTAAGGACATATTGATTTACAAGAATCAAGATGACAGTGCAAGATTATACCGTCGAAAGTGTCTATCGTCATGATTGCATCATCCAGTGCTTTGTTCCTTGTTTCACCATTTTTTCCACGACTCCCCTCAGCATTTTCAAAAGGCATGCTATTAGTTTTCTCCCTTTGGTGCCCATGAAGAGTCTGTTCACATCATCTATTTGCCATTAACACACAAATGCTGTTTTGTGTTTGAACATGTCAGCAGAAGAAGGCGAAAAACATCAATACTAAGCTGGAAACCGATGCTGTTGTCTTTATCGAAGGCAGCCTTCTTCATGCATTCCTTTGTCTTCACAAATCCCTCTTGAATTATCATTTTCACCATCTAATGTTGGAATGTTTGCCCAAATGATAGCCGACAGAAAGAAAATGGACTCTAACTCCATTTGCCATGAATGGCGAAGAGTAAAATGGCGTTAACATGCCTCCCTCCCTTTCTAGACACAAACTCTCTCTTCATGGCCACTTCAGATATTTATTTCAATTCTTTGAGTGGATTTCCCTCACTCAGTGGACATCTGAGACAAGAAGAACCAGAACGACAGCACAGATACTCAAAGAAGAACACTGTGGCTGAATAACAATTAGAGACTTGCGCCCAATAGGCAGTCGTATGAAATGTATATCTTTGGATTAGGAGTAATGCCACAAGCATTTACTGCTGTATGTTGTGCTGTTGTACTGTATGTATGGTATATATATATATATAGCAGCACATCTCATTTACAGACACGTTTTCCATTTCCAAAATCGATATGAATCCTAAGCTCTGCCCTTCCATCTACAAATTATTTTCTTAAACCTCTCATCCGTTCATGTTCTAAGGGAAGGCAGAAGTCTCTCTCTCAGCTCATTTTGGGGGAAAGGAAAGCATACACCCCGGCCTGGACCGTTCAACAATCACTCACAGGGAGTGTGGGTGACAGCATAATGGCCACTATCCTGCCCATTTGAGATGTTTCCCTCCTCCAACACACCTGGTTCAAATTATAGGGATCGTTAGCAGGCTCCTGCAGAGCTCGCGATGAGCTGATCATTTCAATCAGGTGCGTTGGAGGAGGGGAAACGTCTAAAACAGGTAAGATAGCGGCCCTCGAGGACTAAGGTCTCCTTCCCCTGGTCTAGAGTGCAGTCTGCCTGATGCTGTCCTCTGCTGTAGGTGGTACCGAAAAACATCGTTGATATACAAAAAAAAAAATGGAGATGGCAAAATGTTTTGCTTGTGCTGTATATGTGTTTCACATGGCTTCAAGTAGTATGTGAGGTGTGTAGTCCTGGAAATGAAAAACACAGTGAGTTACCGTTTGCTGTGGATTGGAGCTACAAAACAAACAAAAAATATATTATTATGTTACTTTAGCTAACTTGAAAATCTGACATGCAAAAGTCCATCCTTGCATGGATCCTTTGACTTGACCCACATCATCGCATCCCATGAGTAAGGGGTGTATCAGGTGCACAGGCATGGTGCAGTACCTCGGAGGAATTTGAGTTGAGATGAAGCGGTGAGGTGTAATGTATAGGCCATAATTGTATTTTTGCACGAAATTGCCTGGAGGAGTCGAACGGTGGCTGACTGCGGATGACTCCGATCTCACCTGATTGAAGCCATGTACTTTTCATCAGTTGATTAATCATCACCCATGAGCTCTTGATTTTATGTATCCCATTAGCTTTTAATGTGATTGCCCTGTTTTGGGAGATGTAACCTTTTCACAGAATACATTACTTATCCAAGGCAGCAATTTCAGGGGAATAAGGACAGAGAGCATATGAAGAGAATTTTGTGGGGCTTTGATTTCCCAGTGTAGTCTTCAGCGTGAAATGCATTTAAAAAAAAAAAACACAGGTAAATTTAGTTCGTTATCCTTAATTCTTGAACAGATTAGATACCTAGCATTATCCAATACACATGAGCACTAAGTTTAAGCAATATGGTGTATACGGGATAATTTTGCACTGTGAACACAAATGCCAATGTCAACACAAGCCCTTTGTCATTACGTTAATAAAGTTGCTACGAGACTCTGATCAATGAGGCTGATTTCTCTTTTAAATGGCCATTGTCGTGTTACATTGCCACACATCCTTTTGACCAGATTAATAATTGATCAGTGCTTCGTATCGTGTTTGAAAGAACAGTTTGCTGAGAAACATTTTACGTGGTCTTGAATAAAAAGGCTGTTTGGACATATGTTGTTTTTGAATTGGAAAGAAACAGTATTTAAAGTCTTTTTTTTTTTTTACTGTAAGTATATTGGTCGAGCAACTATTAATCACACATATTGCTCTATTGAACAGTCACACTTTGTGGATGAACAGGGGTACATTGTGGTCATCTCTTATCATGCATTTTTCAACTCCATCTGTTTTAAAAACGTCACACTTTATGATCAAGAACTCGAAGGTCACAATTTAAACGAGCGCTCTTCATAAATTCCATCAGCTCATGTCAGTGTTCAGCCTCCTCTCATCTTTTTTCGTTTGCGATTATTTTTGGCCCGACTTTGCCGAAGATGGGTGTTACCGTGCATAAGCACAACTGGCACTTTGGCAGTGGCCTAATGCACATCTGAGCAATTTTCTCTCTTTCTGCAGATTAAAAGCACAACGCTATCGTGGTGTCCACTCCTACTTTGTATTTATCAACAGTGATGCAGAAACGTGTCCGTGCATCAAAAGGAAACCGAGGAATTAATTTCCCATCAGATGTGCTCACACAATGAAGAGTTGAAGAGAGAAGAGTTCTGGAGGGCGTATGTGCTAATGCCATTAATGAGTTTGCCCATTATATGTTATAGAAAACAGCACAAGTGGAAACTACAAACATAATTGCATTGATTTCTCTATGACGGATAAAATAATGACATTTTTCTCCATGTAGAGGCGTTGCCCGATGAATTATGTCACCCATAGACATAAACACAGTACGGTATTATACTTTAAGTGAGACTCCATGCAAAATAATGATTGAGTGAAAGCATTCTTGGCAGTGGTGGCTCATCATTTGAGGGTGCTTGGTTGTCTCGTGCCGAGCCAATCGGCTTGAAATGCCCAAGCATTAACTAATGAAAATCAAAAGGAAATATAATCATAAAAACAGTTCAAATTATATGAAAATAAAATATACATACAGATGAACAGGATAAATAGTATACAGTTACTGCTGAGTAAAAATAAGTCTGCAAAGTAGTCAATGTACAACTATAAAATCTATAGTTTGTCTAGATATTTTCAGCACTATAGTTGTAACATTCTTATAGCTGTAGCTGTGGCCGACAGTGCACATGTAGGTAATGTCTTCTTACCTTTAATAAAACTGATTGGACTCAGGCAGGATCATGAAATAAATATTTACATGGACCAGCATGCAAATATTCCTTACCGCATCTCCTCTCCAGCTTTGAGTTTACCCCGGAGGGTTATTTCTAGATGAAATGTCATTTCTAATGGAAAAAGGAATGAAATAACAAGGAGCAAGAAATGTTCCATTTCCCAGAGCGAAATGGGACAACTGCATTTATTAAAGGCACGATCAACATGTTTGATCAACTTGTGAGGACGCTGAGCCTGATTCAGTGGCAGTTAAAAACACTTTTGTGTTAAAGTTGACAAAAAATATTTTCTTTACCTTTTTAATTATGTTCTTCACCATGCAAGTGCATTCGTGTTCTTGTCTTTTTTTAAATTGTATGCTGGATCAAAACATTTCCTGTCCCCATTTTTTTTCTTTTTTTTGTAAACCACAATTCGGTTTGATGGTCAGAAGTTACAACAGCGTTCTTAAGAATGTATCAAAATGTGAAGGGGGGGAAAAAAAAAATCACATGGTGTAGCGGTGCACGTGCTGTCCTGCAATTGAAACAGTTGTGTTTTGAGTCTACAAGCAAACCCCCGCATACTCATTGGCCAGCGGTTTATAGTACGGTACGGCGCATATAATTACAAAATTGATTTTTCTGTAGCCCAGAATTTACGGTATTTATTTTTTACGTAACTCCCCCAGGTTTATAGTCAGACCCATAGCAACGCGCTTAGTCAAGTCAAGTCAAGTCAACAGTATTTATAGAGCACTTTCGAACAGCCATCGCTGCATACAACAAAAATCCTTTTGTTCGGCTATCTCCGGTGAGTGACGACATTTACAGAATGCAAAGTTGCCAGTCAGCCATTTTCACGCATTGTTGATTGTCTTGTTAACTGTTCTTTGTATCACAGAAAATGAAAAGAAAAAATGTGAAATTTTAGTGTCCTGAATTTATTTGTAGCTGCCTGCTACAGATCAATGTACTGTACATGTGGAAAACAGTGACAGTGTACAAATCAAATGGAGTTTAATAACAATTAATTACCTCCTATTCACAGGGGAGGTGTTTGTCTAAATACAAATGATAAAAATAATCATCTTCATTAAATTGTTTTAATATGCAAGCCTATGATAAGTGTATCAAATATTCAACTACACTGGCACTTAAATACGTAGACGAAAAATTATAAAAAAATTGATTTTATGGCTGTATTTTCAAGCTTAGCGGCCCGGTGGGCCTGTGGTTAGCGCTTCAACCTAACAGTGCAGAGGTACCGGGTTCAATTCCAGCTCCGGGCTTCTCTGTGTGGAGTTTGCATCCCCCCCCTCCACCCCGGCCTTCGTTGGTACTCTGGTTTCATCCCACACTCCAAAAACATACATGGCAGGCTGATTGAACACTCCAAATTGTCCTTCGGTATGAGTGTAAGTGCGGATGGTTGTTCGTCTCTGTGTGCCTGCGATTGAGTGTACCCCGCCGACTGCCCAAAGACGGCTGGAATAGGAATAGGCACCCCTCCACGGCCCTTGTGAGGAGAAAGTGGATCAAAAAATGGATGGATGGATCATTTCGTGAGTGTTTTGGAATGTCTGAAGAATGAATTAATGGCTCCATTTTTTTTCCTCACTATACAGGACATGGTGTTTACTACTACATTTAATAGCCTTGTGAGAAAATGACACATTGGTGCTTTGACTTTCCTTTTGAAGATGACAAAGAACACTATAGAGATACTTAAGTACTTGGAAGTGTTCGCCGGAGCACCAAAGACAAGTCGCTTGACAGGTGTGTCAGACGGCGTAGATGCAGTGGGTCTCATCCCAGACGCAGGCTCTCATTTCTCACTCTTCTGAAACATGATAAAGGGCCCATCTCCTCTCGGCTCCTTATCTCCACACTCATATCTCCACTCAACAGACTTGCCATTTCTGCATCTTCACAGACACCTTTCACCACAAGAGAGTGTATCTCCTGGACCCACGTAATCGTGTCACACTTCATCTCAACAGCCTCAAAGACCCGGTGATGGTTTGCGGGCTCACTGTTTTCGCAATGCGCACAAGCTGTTTTGGAAACGGTCCAGTCAGAAGATACAATAGTTAACTCTGCACAATTATCTTTTGAATTCTCAACCCGGTGTATGGAGCAACTCTTCCCAAGTAGCAGATGCATGAGGTCCCCCTTTTGTTTGTGCACCATTAACTAATTTGTTTTTAGTCTTTCGCTCCGGATTGGTGTCACACTCCTAATCCCCACGCTGCATGCAGCTGCCTCCCCTCCTCCCAGAGTAAAAGCGGAGCTGTTGGGAAGCAGAATGATGGAAGCAGGTGGAATTATCACAGCTCATTTAGCGCTAATGTTTTGCTCCTCTTAATTAAAGTAGGATTTACACTGTACATAAATGGCACCAAATGTGTAACTATGGTTCGTTTTGTTGTGCATTCCCCGCTGCTTGCTTTGTCTGCTCATCTTTCTGCTCCAGTGAGCACACCTAACGCATTGGTCTCACATTGCCGGAAGTTGGAGGGAATCATAACTTTGGACAGTTTGTCTCTCACCACATGAATTGATCTGTGTGTGAGCTCATTATTGTTTTTTTTTTTTTTCCAGCTGACATTTCTTTGTGTGCTTCTGCAGCAACTTCCGCCCCTTTGTCTCTCAGGTGTTCCCTATAATCGGCACTCGGCATTAGGACACAGACTTTGCTCAAGGTGACTGACTGTATGTGGAGCACCTCTCAGGAGATGTGCAGCACCTGTTTAGACGTAGATATGCAAACATACAATGCATACGTGTCATCACACAATGCCCCCTTGTCTAAATGATCTGCCAACGACCTTGAAACAGCGAACAGGAATTAAGATCCTTGCTGGAAATGTGCGCTGTTGCATTGGGTGTGGTTCTAATTTGCTGAATGTGACAAGCAGCTAAACCTTAGCGTCGACATTAAACAGGATGCATGCCAAGACATCTCCACTTACTATTCATCTTTTTACAAAAGCAGCAGTTGTCTGAATGGATGGTCAAAGGCTGATGTACATCTCAGTTTTTGCCAGTGGACAGATCAGCTTGTGTCGACCTTTTTTTGAGGGGGGTTGAGCTGGTTTGAGCTGTGATCTATATCTCTGTATACTTTGATAAGGTCACGATGGTTCATTAATTGGTTTTTGTGATATTGATTTACTATTGTGTCTGATCGTTGCCAGACGGTGACCAGCAGGTGGCCTTGAGGCATAATCAATTTTTCAGCGACTTCAATTGACAAGGACGGCTGCAATAAAAACAGACAATGTGCCCTCACTTAATCCAATTCAGTCCACTCCATTGTAAGCTGTAAACATCAGTGTGTGCTTACACTATAGGTCTTCAGGTGGGTACTTAATCTGCACATCTATTTATGAAAAACAACATTCATTTTATTGAAGCAAAGGACATCAGCGATTCCGCTCCTCTATTGTCTTTATCTTTATTTTATTTTTTTCCTGCTCTCATCCTTGCTCCCCATCTCTGCATTTGTCCTCTGTATCTTGTGGTGCAGGTGATGAGTTATAGTGGTCATAGCGATGCAGCTGATAGATGAAGGTGAACTTAGCTGTGGCCTACAAGAGACTTTAGAGGACACAGAGGTCGTCATCCATCCTTCCAGCTTCCGACAAAAACTCAAATCTCATTGCATGATTTGAGTATAAAGCCAACACACTTGTTTGACATTTTTATAGACTAAATGGGGGGAGTGGTTGTCTGTTAAATCGAATATCTTTTTTGTGCCAATGCAGTCCACAAATATTCTTTTGTACACCCCAAAAAAAAATCTGTATCCTGCACCAAAATCAGTTTAGCACGTTTGAGAGATGTGTATACATACTACTTGTTGAGAAAATATGTAGATTCACCCCTCTTCTACTGTGTGCCCACAATAACGCTAAGATAATAACCACATTTTCCATTGCCTTTGATGGGAATTTGAACCTGCCAACATGGTCGCCAAGTACGTATGTCTGTTAGCTGGAGCTAGTCTGTCATATCTGTGACACCTGCGGTTCAGCCCGGAAATACGCGGAGGCTCCCAATCTCTGTTGGTTGCACCACAGCGCCGGTGAAAAAAACAGCACTGGAACTAACAGACTTTTTCCAGTGAGGCTCTAACCGACTTAGGCTGAGAAAGTTATTGACATATACTGTACATGATAAAATATCCCAAAAATGCTGGAGGTGTTCAACTGGGGTGACACATTGGGACTAGTCTGCCGAGTGACAACAACTGTTCATGACTATTTTATAGGTGATGCGTGAAACAACCAACTTCAGAACAATGTCATGAAAGGGGTGGGACAGCATGTACAGTTATTCTGCTGATGACAGCTGTGGCATCAAAATAGGACTTCAAAACAAAGATTTTAGCATCCCCTTTAAAAAAAAAAAAAACAACAACAACAACAATCCTGATTTAAATAGTTTTTCTGATCAAACGGGTGATAATTGACTCCACTTCACTATTTGGACAGCTCATGTTGTATGTCGTTATGCTTTAAAGGACATCCCTTTTTCTTGCAATTTTAAGTATCCTGCTTTGGCATCACACCTGCGTCTTTATCAGCCACTAGATAACACGGCTAGTGAGCAGTGCCACAAGGCAAGAATCTGGTCCCACTTTCTTATCCAAGTCACTCAGGTGTGGCACTCTTCCACATCCGCTATCGGCATGAAATTACACGCACGTTAAGCCCATTACCACTTCAAAATGAACAGGCTCCCCATTAGTGCCTTGCAGCATGCACTTCAGCTGCACCTTTCCCTGCCTAAAATATTAATGGCAACTTCGTTTGAAGATTACATACATGGCATGTACAAACCCCGATGCCATTGAAGTTGGGACATTGTGTAAAATTGCCATTTGTTTTATTTACATTTTACATGCTTATTCTTATTGGAATTGAGGTTTGTTGATCAGCCTGACGGGGGAGGTAAGAAAGGAATTTCATGGCATGCATCGTCAAATCTTACAGCACTCAATGCCTGTTGTTCTCTATCCGAGCAGAAAACGTGAAGGCCTGCAAAATCATACTCACAAATGAGACTTGGTCTAACCCACCTCCATGCAGATTTGTACGTACTGTATATATATGCTACTTGCACAAAAACAGCCCGATGTTCAGCTCGCTTGTCTGTTGGCTTTTCTATGGTTGGATCTGTGCAACAAAACATCTGGCATGTCAGGTTATGTGCCCTTTCTACTGAAATGATATTGTTTAATGCAGTCAGAAATGAGGATATGTAAAATATTGGAATTGTAAAAGGTACAGAAGGAGGGAGGTCAGCATTCAGGAGGGGAAAAAAAACAACTTCCTGCTCGAAGCAAACCTAGAAAATCAATCTGTGAGCCATCGTGGCTGTTGTGTTTAGGATCCATCAATCAACAGGAAAAGGTCTTACCAACGTCATACAATCACTATGGAAACAAAAATACCAAGTAGACACAGTGCCTGGCTGTCGACACAGTGGTGCAAATGCGTGTGTATACACACACACACACACACACACACACACACGTATATACTGTATTTGCTTTAAGTAGCTAAGTATTTAACCCCCCCCATATAAATATATATATATATATATATATATATATATATATATATATATATATATATATATAACTGTATATATTTATCAAGCGGCTCGGAAGATGAATGAATGAATGAATGAATATTTAAATTATTCGCTATTTAAAGGAAATGCAGAGAAACACTGGACTTGGATGCGTGAAAACGGAAGAGATGAAAGTTTGGAAAAAAACATGAAATCGTCTGCACAGGGACATGTGGGATTTCTTCTTTCACATATAAAGTATCATTTAACAGGACAGATATGTGCGCTAATGTGTGTGTGTGTGTGTGTGTGCATACAAACAGACAGTATTCAATTTAGAGATGCACCTTGATGCAGGTTCAGACTTCCCTCCATGAGAATGTGAGTGTGAATGGTTGTCTGTCTCTTTGTGTGTCCTGTGATTGACAGGTAACCACTCCAGTGGTTGACTACTTAGCGTGTCTGCCTCACAGTGCAGGGGGTCATGGGTTTGAATGACCCCCTGCACTTCCTGAGGTTGCATGTTCTCCTCGTGCCTCCGTGGGTTTTCTCCAGCTATTGCGGTTTCCTCCCACAATCCAAAAACATTGTATTCATTTGTGCTTTTGCATTTTTAAGGACTGCATGTTCCCCAAAATGAGAACGGTCAGTAAAATAAGATAGGATCAGGAATGTTGAAAATGTATTTTATTTTACTACCGAAGGTGCTTGATTAAATGTTAAGTGTCTCACTTTACTCAATGAAAAAGTAGGATAACAAAATAATTGAGGGCAGAGAAAGAACGCTAAGCCATGGATGGGGAAGTTGACATGGACCACATTCTCACATTCGGATTTCCTTCAATTGTGTGCTTTGAGGGAAAAAGTAGCTCCACGAATATCGACAGTGCACCACACGTGACATGGGATTTTTTTTTTCTTGTGGCCACAATATCGATGAAATAGTGACACCAAATAATAATTTCTGGCCCTAAATTAGGACGGACATAGAAAATACAAATTTGTAGGTTAAATTCTCAACAACTTTCACAGCTGGGTGAGCAAATGGCATGTACCTTTGCTGGAAACCGCAATGACTGGTGTCTCATTTAGATTTCTGTTTTCATCAAATGTACTGTAAAGTTACTGAGAATGTCTTTGTAGCCTATTGACAGCCTGAAAGAAAATACAACCTATCATATCTGCGCCCAATGTCTTCAGCGTCGGCCTCTCCCTACATACGAGTGTGAGCTGCAGTAATCTACTTGTTGGTTTTTACATACCTCTGAACCAAAGTTCTCTCTAATTTGCGTATTCATAAACCCCAAGAGCATTCCTTGAACCATAGTGAGCAACATCAGACATGCACACGGTGGCTACCAAACCAGTATCACACCTTTCCAAAACATCAGCCCATCCATCCATCCATCATCTACCGCTTATCCGGGGCCAGGTCGCGGTGGCAACAGCTTTCGCAGGGAAGCAGCTCGTAACCTTAAAAGCTCAAAGTTAAATGATAATTAAAAAATAATACAAACAATCTTTGTATCAAAATAGAACTTATAACCAAATAGAAATTTGTGACCCGAAAAAAAATGTGCCCGAGGATGTTATCGTATTTTCACGACCATTCGGCGCACCGTGTAGTTGGGCGCAGTCTCAATAAGGGGTGCTATTTCTGTATTTGACACATACACAAAACGCACTATATTATTGGGCGCAGCCAGGCATGGTAAACATACGCCAGCTTAAACATACGGCATAAATGCACGCACGATAAAAACACATTTTTTAAAAAAGGCAACGGAGAGCAAAACTGAGTTCGGTTGTACTTTATTTAGACATTTTACAATGTACTCACATTTTTCTCTTCACGTCTTACACGCTCACCCTTCACTCATTGGCGACTAGTACCTGCTAGGGCCGTGCCATTCGCGTCCTCTTCCACGCCCACCCTTCACTCATTGGCTCTCAGTCAGGCTTTGGAACTCAGTGCATACACAAGCAGTTTGAAGCTCGTTTAATCTCACAGCAGATTTTGCAAGAGCTCGAGAGTCAAACGAGAATGCCACAGCGGCGAGTTACGCGGTAGTAACGCTGATCGCAAAACGTTCCAAACCTTTCAACGAAGGTGAATTTATCAAAGACTGCATGATGACGATGGTGAAGAAAATATGCCCTTAGAAGCAGCAAGCGTTTGCCAAAGTCTGCCTGGCACGTAACACTGTGGCACGCAGGATTGAAAAACTCTTAGCGGACATCAAACGACAATTGGTAGACCAAGGAAAAGAGTTTTATTTTTTTGCTGGAGTTCCACTTGCAGCTGGAGCTCATCGAGTTGCAGTGTGATGCTGAGAGCCGCAGTCGGCACCAGCAACTTTCTCTCACCAACTTTTACCGACAGCTAAATAAGGACAGGTTCCGAGAGATTTAAGCGTTTGCTAAGAAAATGCTGAGCTTGTTTGGGTCGACGTATTTGTGTGAGAGGACATTCTCGGTTACGAACGTAAATAAAAGCTGTGTGAGGACACGGCTAACGGACAATCAGACCTGCGAGACATATTGCGCATCAATACCACTGCTTTTGAGCCAGACCTGCCCTTTGTGCTTCAATCCAGATCTCAATATCACCCGTCACATGAAGACAAATAAGTCATTTGTCAGCTGGCAATAAGTCTGAATAAATGTTTGTTAAGATCTACATCAGTCCCAGTTTCATTCCAGAGTAAAATTTTAAAAGTTCAATCAATATTTATATTGACTGATATGTCATAATTCAAATGATCCCTGCAGTTGTGAATATGTGTATTGCTTGTTCATTTCCCTGTTGTCAGAGTCAAAGGTTTTGTGAGTATTGAAAAGTCATGGTGATGTTTCAAATGTTGCAATTTGCACTCAGGAGACTTCTGTTTAAGAAAAAGTCAAGTGAATATTCAGTTGCATGTGATATACCTGTTTCAAATGAACCAAATGCAATTCTTAAGATTGTTGAAAATAAAATAAAAATGGAAATGTGAAACACAGACTGGCTTACTAAAATTAGTTTAACAGTATTGTTGTTCAATCTAAAGAATGTCAGCCAAGGTCAGCCCCCCGACA
Source organism: Hippocampus zosterae (assembly GCF_025434085.1). Taxonomy (NCBI): domain Eukaryota; kingdom Metazoa; phylum Chordata; class Actinopteri; order Syngnathiformes; family Syngnathidae; genus Hippocampus; species Hippocampus zosterae. The sequence goes on from NC_067452.1 coordinate 24,894,941, forward strand.
TATTACCACATAAAATCTGGCCCCCTTGGCAAAAAGTTTGGACACCGTAGACGCTCCGCATTATAAGGCATCCTGTCCATTTTGGAGAACATTTAAGACTTTCAATGGCGCCTTATAGTTGTGAAAATACGGTACTTATATTTTAGCACAAAGCACAATTAATTAATGTTGTGCACTCATAAACCATGAAAAAAACATGTTATTTAATAAAACACACACACACGCGCGCGCACACACACACACACACACACACACACACAAAAAATATCTCATCGCCGACCTGTGCACCATGGGAAAAAGCCTAATTTAAGCGGATTGTAAACGACACTCATGTTTGGACTTGTGCCGTCTTGACTGCACAACTAAAATTGTTCGGGAAGTGGGAATGGTGTGGTGTTGATTAAACTAGGGTGGAAATGGAAGGACTGAGTAAAGAAATATCAACGGCCATAATCAGAACTGTGACCATGACAACAGTAGGTTGAGGAGAAACGGCTTGTTCTTATCTCCAAGGAGACCTGCTGAAAGTCTGCCGTGTGATGGCAATGAAGATCATTCTTTCAGCCAGGACCCTGTTCTTCTTTGCCATAATCCATCTCGTCACCAATGCCTTTACGAAATGCCTCACAAGGGCAGCTTTTACATTATTTGAAGTCGAATAATGTCATGGCGTCTGAAAAGTTATATTCTCAGTTGGCATTCGGACTTTTTTTTTTTTTGTAGATGCATTGATTTTTTTTTTTTCCTTTGAAATTAAGTACAATGAGCAATATTATTACATTTCCAACATCCATCCATTCTCGCCCCTGCTTATCCTCATAGTTCACAGAGTACATCGAGCTCGGATTGATTTTCACACTAATTACCCATTTCAGGATTTTGTGGCATCTCAGGGTGTAATCGATAAAGCGGAAACTATCTTAGGTTAGCTTTTCAACGAATAACATAGGATGGTTCAAAAAATAAAAATAAAAACAGGCATGAGTAGATGATTTCCTGAATAGTGAATCGGTAAAAGTTTCCCCTGTCAAATTTGAGGTACAGTATTCGTTTCCTGATTATTTCATTCAGGCCCTGTTGTGCATATTCCGATCTTTACTTTATTAAAATGCCCAATTGCTTGTTGCGCTAAGTTGCGGGAGCAATGAGACTGCTGCTAATTGCGTTTTATTTAATTTTCATAAAATACTGTGTTGATGTTTTCAAGTGTTGGTGCAGCGTACGTGAATTTCTGAAGCGTGCATGTGTCCTTTGTTGAACGAATTTCAATGTAAATTGTTTGAAAACATGTTTCTGAGGAAATATTTTTATAACACACTCCGCATTTTTCTTACCCATCATGTGAATAATGCCCCCCACCCCAAAAATAAAAACACTAAATAAATAAATAAATAAATATATACATACACCCCCACACACACACATATCCCGTTATGTAGATGACGGCGTGCAATGAAAAAGGCTTGAAGAACAAGAATTGCATATACAAAGCCCAGTCAATAACTGGCGACAAGATACAGCAAGTGGTTCGGAATGGTTAAGATACTTGTTTTTCCCCCACTTTTACAAGCCAGAAGTTTCAAGTGGCCTTCTTTAAGGTTTCAGTAATGACCGTTACTGATAGTGAACACAGATAAGATTTTAAAGGGTATTGTAACAAATGCTAAGATGTCTTTGTGAGATGTAACTGATGAAAAAACAGCAGCTATCACCAAATGATCTCAGTACAGCTGTATAGGCTTGAAATGAATAGATTTTTTTTACTTAGTGACCACTGTAACCTTATTCACTCGTTTGTCATGACAAACTAATCAAAGTAAAAGCAAGTAAAAGTTTTATAGTTTTGCTGTTGTAGAGCTTTATCAGAATCCAAACCAAGGTAAAAAGCTGTACAAGGTTCTGCAGATGTCTTTGATGACAAAATGTTTTCTGAGGTTTAGCAGCAGCTGCTGACAAAATCTAATGAAAATAGTATTCATAATCATTTTAAAATGGAATAAAAGGCGACAAGTACTAAACAAAAGAAAAAAAAAACACGAAGTGTACTCACAACATTTGTGGTGTCTTGCCTGAGTTTGTTGGTTTCTCTGTTTTAAACATGTACACCAAAACATTCCTAAATATGACATTTTCCCCACAATCACAAGATCATATTCCACTGGCTAATTTAGATTTCATATCATCCATTATGATAGATTTAGCTGCGCTCACCGACGAGCTCGCTTTCTGCATAACTTGCATGTGATTTGCACCACCCAGTTGTATGAGTTACATCAAGATCTTAGAGCCAAATATATTACAGTAGTCTGGTTCAAAACGAATGTCACCAGTCTGAGAAAAACCCATGTTCACACCCCAAAAAAATATTTCATGTCGAAAACAACAGACGTCATTGTCACGTAGCATGGTGGTGGTGGACCCAAAAAAGCAGGCACAAGAGAGGAGTAGGTCGTACTTGATAAGTTGTATTAAAACAGAAGAAACTAAATCCTAAACAAAGTCCAAAGTATCAAACAAAACACATGACTGAAGATAAAACATAACAATGACCAAAACCTGACTGAAACAAACAGACAGTAGCATACAGCAACAATGACCCGACAGAGTGGTCGGGCATCAAGTCTTTTAAAGTGGCACTAATTACACAATGACCAACAAGTGCACAACTGAGGCAGAGACCTACAGTGCCACCTGTTGGTCACAAACAGATCCATGACAGTCATTTTGTTTTTATGTTTGTCTCTTTCATCTGTAGCCAATAGATTTACTTTATCAATCCAATGTCCAAAATATAACCGCACTTAATAAATAATTCCAATCAGTCAATAATTAGTCCAGAACTTTTTGGTTGATACCGCAAAAATAAACACGATAATAAAAACATGTTTTAAAGAAACTTAAATTTAAAAGAGGCGGCCCGGTAGTCCAGTGGTTAGCACGTCGGCATAACAGTGCAGAGGTACCGGGTTCGATTCCAGCTCCGGCCTCCCTGTATGGAGTTTGCATGTTCTCCCCGGGCCTGCGTGGGTTTTCTCCAGGTGCTCCGGTTTCCTCCCACATTCCCAAAACATGCGTGGCAGGCTGATTGAACACTCTAAATTGTCCCTAGGTGTGAGTGTGAGCGTGCATGGTTGTTCGTCTATGTGTGCCCTGCGATTGGCTGGCAACCGATTCAGGGTGTCCCCCGCCTACTGCCCGGAGACGGCTGGGATGGGCTCCAGCACCCCCCCGCGGCCCTAGTGAGGATCAAGCGGTACGGAAGATGAATGAATGACTAACTTTAAAAGAACAATTTCAGTGCATTCACATTTACAATTTCTCTCTATTATTGGGTGGCAAAAAGTTGAGGGTTGCCTACTTTTAAAAGTAGACTAAATGTTACGCATTACATTTGCACCGGCTTCAATAAAAGCTCAAAGTGCTGTAGAATATTTTTGTCGGATGAGGCTGGAAAAAAAAAAATCAATACTCCAATGTTTCCTGTGGCTTTTCTCCACCTGCAATCCTATTCATGTTGTTATTGAGGTTTTAAAGAAATCACCAAGGGTCTTGTATTGAATATTTTTGTGGTTTGTTTTAATATTAAGCAATGCAGTAAAAATGCAACATTTCACCTCTGGTGCAAATACTGCATAATGTCTGCTCTCAAGAGGATCATTATTGCTATTTTGTTGCTGCACACGCTCTAAAAATGTCGATTGCAAGAGACACTGAAGCCCTTTATTTTCCTTTTGTGTCTCTGGTTCTGAACAGCTGATCCATGTTGTCAAGTTCTGAATAATATTTTCGAATTCCAAAAATGCAGGCTCAGACAAGGTGCAATTACAAAAATATTTATTAAATCACACTGAAATCACTGGTCACAAGGAGCTAGGCAAACAAGACATGAAACAAAACGTGCTTGCTAATGCAAGGTTCAATAGAACACCGAGAGAACACAAGCAAAATATCCAAAAGTCCAATAACTCGAAAACATAGAGCAATAACAGAATAACAAAAACACGAACAGACAAGGATCTATGAAAAAAACAAGAGGGATTCTGAATTGTCGTGATGGGTCCAGCGACACCAATGCGTTGACGCATGCGCCTTGCTCACAGAGCAAACCACGTGTCGGTGCATGTGCTGCTTTATTATGTCACGTGATTGACACGTGAACTGCACCGGCGCAGTTTAGACTGCATCGGCTGCGTCGACACAGTCCAGGCTGTGCCACTTAGTCCACGAGGCGTCTACTCAGCGCAGGGGGCGTTGACACAGCAAAAGCCCGCACAGTGTATCTAAGAAAGTGCGTCTGGCGACACGATGCTGACTGCCGAAACAAGCCAGACCCCACCCTCGCTCAAAAAAATATATATGTTTGGGCAATACGGAAAACACACTGATTATCTGAAAAAAATGTGTCAATCTGACTTTGAGCGTCATGTCGGCTGTCATATAATAGCCTACTATTATATGAGAAGTGCTTTATGAACGTTTGTACTGTACGTCATACTCCAGTTGATTGACAGGTCCCGCCTATAAGGGGGAGTTCCAGAAAGTGACTCAGAGGGAGCACACCGCATGTTTGATGACTCTGCCACGTTGTTATTAAAAGTTTTCTCTGGGTGCTCCAGTTTCCTCCCACATTCCAAAAACATGCATGGCACGCTGATTGGACGCTCTAAATTGTCCATAGGTGTGAGTGTGGGCGTGGATGGTTGTTCGTCTCTGTGTGCCCTGCGATTGGCTGGCAACTGATTCAGGGTGTCCCCCGCCTACTGCCCGAAGACGGCTGGGATAGGCTCCAGCACCCCCCGCGACCCTAGTGAGGATCAAGCGATTCGGAAAATGGATGGATGGATGGATGGTATTTATTAAAATCTCCTTGTCTCACCAAGTGCCTCTCGGATTTTTGACATGTCTTATTCCATTGTGCGTGTGTTCTCCACAACAGGGGAAATGGCATGCATTAAACGCAAAAGACTGAAATTTAAAACACTGGAGCATCTTATTTTTCTAAATCAAAATTTGTGAAGACAAAGCCCACAAGCATCCTCATTCACATGATTTTCACATTATTGAAACACATTGAATGATACAATATGAATGCATATATGTGAATGATATTGTCAAGGGTCAATGTCGTCTTTATTGTCAAATATGCTTTATGTATGACATGCAGTATAGATGAAATTTCTTCCTCTCAATCCTCAGTGCATATATGCATGCAAACATACTGTGTATTAAACACACACAGCTAAGAAAGGATAGCAGCTACACTGTATAAAAAATACATATAATCTGAACAGTATAGACAATATAAACAATATAAACAGCATAAACAACAACATAAACAATGGCGCTTGTGGGTAGAGTGAGGTAGTGCATTGTATACACTTCATCATCAAATCAGTCTGTTCAGTCTGTCAAGTGGGTTGGCTGCAGGGATTTTGAAGGTCCAGCAGGTGGCAGTGGTCAGCGACACAATATCAGCACAGTATCAACACAGTGTGTCATTGTGTCGACACGCCTCATGAGGCATCATATAATTCATTGAATTGTATCGAAAGGTCTAGAAAATCCCACTTGAAGCACATCAGCGAGCAAGGTCAAAAATCAAGTCAAGTCAAGTCAAGTCAAGTCAAGATCTTAAAAATAATTCTAAAATGAATGGGGAGCCAGTGAAGGGATGCCAAAGTAGGAGTTATATGCTCCCTCTTACGAGTACCAGTCAAGAGGCGAGCAGCGGCATTCTGTACCAGCTGAAGGCGCTTGATGGAGGACTGGCTGACTCCAAAGTACAGGGCGTTGCAGTAATCGAGCCGGGATGTGACAAAGGCATGAATTACTGTCTCAAAGTGTTCATGTGAGAGGAAAGGTTTTATTTTGGCCAGCTGTCTAAGGTGAAAGAAGCTGGATTTAACAACGGCACCAATTTGCCGATCGAGTTTGAAATCACTGTCCAGTTTAAGTCCCAAGTTTGAGACCGTTGATTTCAGATAAGGAGATAGGGGGCCCAAGTCTACAGGATGGAATGTACAAGGTCCACTGGGGCCAAACAATATCACCTCTGTCTTCTTTTCGTTGAACTTCAAGAAATTTTGTGCCATCCAGGTTTTGATTTCTTCCAGACAGGATAGGAGTGGCCTTAATGAGAAGGTGTCTTTCTTGCTCAGTGGGACATAGATCTGGCAGTCATCTGCATAGCAGTGGAAAGGAATACCATGTTTCCTTAAGATGGAACCCAATGGGAGCAGATACAGCGAGAACAGCAGAGGCCCCAGAATTGAGCCCTGTGGAACACCACATGACAGGGGAGCAGTGCGTGATTCAGAGCAGCCAAGGCTGACACAAAAGGTCCTGTCAGCTAGATAGGACCTAAACCAATCAAGAGCACTCCCGCCAATGCCCACCAAGTGCTGCAAACGAGTCAGCAGAATACTGTGATCCACTGTATCAAATGCTGCAGTTAAGTCCAATAAAACCAGACACACGTGGTCTCCAGAGTCATTTGCCAGGAGGATGTCATTAGAAACGCGTAACAGGGCTGACTCCGTGCTATGCATCGTCTTGAAACCTGACTGGAAGACCTCCAAGATGTTATGTTCATCCAAGAAAAGTTTCAACTGCATGTGCACCACTTTTTCCAGAATTTTGGAAATGAAAAGCAGTTTGGAAATGGGTCTGTAACTTGACAGCTCATCTGGATCAAGACCAGGTTTCTTGATCAAGGGTTGGACCACAGCATGTTTAAACTGTTGGGGAACTACACCAGAAGAAAGGCTGCTGTTGATGATATCCAAGACCGATGCACCAACACTCGGGAGAACCTCCTGAAAGAAGCGTGGGGGAAGAGAGTCGCAAGGGGAGCCAGATGGCTTCGTCTGGTGAACTACATCCTCCAAAAGCGCCAAGGACACAGTATCAAAAGAATTTAGGACAGCTGAACATGGAACATGGACAGAGGGGTCAGATGCGGTATTTGGGACCGGAATCCTAGCTGTAGAGACCTTATCAATAAAGAACTGAAGGAATCTGTTGCACATCTCGGCTGAAGAATCCGAGCAAGTAGGCAGAGAGGGTTTGAGTACAGAATCTATCGTTTTAAATAGTGCACGAGGGTATAAGGTCCGACAGATATTCTCTTTTGGCCTCTTTTACTGTGAGCTGGTAGATACGCCAGCTGTCTTTCCAAATTTGAGAAGAGACATGCAATTTGTCTCTTTTCCACTTGCGTTCAGCTTTGCGACACTCCTGCCTAGCTGCGCGGGTAATGTCGTTAAACCATGGCTCGGGTTTAGGCTTTGGCAGCACAATTTTTGAAGGAGCCACCAAATCCAGGATGGCCCGGCATGACGAGTCGAACCAAGAGGTGAGTTCCTCTGTGTTAGACGAGGGTACGCAAAGGTTATTAAAGGCATCAGAGAAACGACTAGCAGTGTGAGGGTTAAAAATTCGGCGTTTACAACTAGGAGCGCCAGATTTCACAGCAGCATGCGATAAGATCAAGGAAGAGGCAGCTTGTCAGTCCTTAAATACAGAGCCAGGCTTATTAGGGGAAATGTGGCACAGGTGCACCTGCTGGAGGGAAACACCCCTCACTCCAGCTGGAACTAAAACACAATCCATACAGAATAATCTTTGTGTTGACATTTTCATAATTTCTGCTCTTTTAATATTTCACGCAAACTATTTTGTAAAATAAGAAAGTGAATCGGAAGGTCCCCGATAGTCACTCTTCCTAGAAATGTTATTTCACTCTTGTGAAATGTTTTTACAATAATCTGAAAAAAATGTTTTGTTTACTCAGTGACGTACCTGCCAATGAGACACGGTGATGAAGGCAGAGACGTGTGTCGCAAAGACAAATGTGTGAGTGAGCTGACTATATTACATACAATTCATGAAATATGCGTTCAAAATTCAGCGTTCATGTGAAAGAGGAGAAAGAGTGTCTTACGAAGGGGTGGTAACTGTAAGTGAAGGTCATATCTAAAGCTATTTGGGTTTAGACTGCCAGTGGCACAGGGTAAGCCAAGATGGCTCATCGGCCATGATGAGCAATCGGCAAGTCAAGGTAAGGCAGTTTTATTTATAAAGCGCATTTCCTACACAAAACAAGACACCATGTGCAACAGATCCATTCATTCAAGGTTGGAACACCATCGCATTATTTTCCAATCAGAATGGCCCATCACCGACTCACAAAGTGCAAGTAGGATTTTGCAGCCATCGTTATGTTCCACTCAGCTAAAGGACTGCAGTCTGTCATCATTGCCGCGCCCAAGCAGTCTGGCCAGAACTCAGAGCCAATGGCCTGGCACCAGAAGCCGAGCTATAGCAAGGAGGTTTAAACGGGGTAGCTCTCTTGGGCAGAGCTGAACACTCATAGCTCAATGACCCCACAGCCCGGACTCTAATATCTGATCAAGAACCATCTGTTGAGGCGACCAGAGCCTAGGCATGCTCCCAGAACCCCTTGCTGCTGACCGACCTCTCCAAGGACAGCCCGATGGGATCTCAAGCTGTTTGCAGGCTATTAGATTTCGGATTCCAAGGCGAAATGCTCGACAGACAAATTAACATTACAGAATGCCAAAGGCGCACTGAATTCAAATCTAAAATAACATGAACAAATATCTATCCAGATAAAATTCTTGATTATTATTCTTGCAAAGTAAGACTTCATGATTTCAAAATAATACGCATTTTACTTTTTTTTCTTCTTCTTTTTTTTAAACATATCACTATGTACTACATGTAATACAAATCAACTTGTCCAAATGCAGAATGAGCAGTAGTTGCAGCATGGCTCTATTCATTTGTGTTTTCTTTCTCCTAGTGTGTCCCTCTCCTCAGTCAGCAGTAATTCCGTCAGGGACCGGTGAATATCGAAGAAAAGTTCAAAGTTCTAATCAAACCACACTATACTGCCTTGATTTCAAACAATGATGATGATGCCGTCACTGTGGTTTGAGCAGTCTTAACCTCACACTGAAGTAAACATGGTTTCTTTTTAATAAAAGTGTGCAAATGCATTCGTAATTCACAGTGTGACCAAAGTGCACTTCTGGTGAAGTTTGCATCCTGGTTTGAATGACCAAAGTGCACTTCTGGTGAAGTTTGCATCCTGGTTAGAAAGAGTTTCTGCTCCTCGTTGAGTCACGCGGGCCGTTTGCCAGCCGTCGATAACAGTTGGCTAATGGCTAATGTGCCACACAAGACTGATGCCGCACTTGCTGTTTTCATTTTGTTGCTGTAGTGCAGTAATTAATTCAGCTGAAACCTTTGTGCTCACAAAATAAATGCTTTCCATTTTCATTAATAGACAACTCATTAGTATGTAATGAGCAAGACGGCAGCATTCCCATGCAAAAGGTAACGTGAGTGTGTTGCTCTCCACAGTTGGTACATATATAGACCTTGTTTGCCTCCAGGGAAATAGCACTGTTATTTGAAAAAGAAGCAAAGAGAGGCCAGTATTGGAATTTACCCTATTTTCACAACCATTCGGCGCACTGTATGGTTGGGCGCAGTCTCATTAATGGGTGATATTTATGTATTTTACACATAGACAAAACACACTGTATTATTGGCCGCAGTTTTAAAGTGGTAAAACATACACCATCTTAAACATACGGCATGCATGCGCGCACGCTAAAAACACGTTAGCTTGAAGCATACGGTAGCATGCCAAGACATACAGATACAAGCTAAAAACACGTTTTTAAAAAGGCAACGGAAGCGAAACTGAGTTCCGTTGTATTTTATTTAGCCATCGCACAATGTACTCACGTTTTTCGATCAATCATCACCCAGAAATCCATCAAAGTCCGCATCCTCTGTATCAGAATTGAACAATTGTGCAAGTACCGGTAATCCATCAAAAACGTTGCGTTCCCTCTCATTGTCAGAGTCACTCTCATTGCCATGTGGCTCCACAGAAATGATGCCGGCTTTGCCAAAAACTCGAACCACAGTGCAAGCAGACACGTTCGTCCAAGCAGCCACAATCCATTCGCAAATTGTGGCGTAACTCGCCCAGCGCTGCCTCTCACTCTTTGTAAAGTTGTGTATGCCATCGCATTCATTGTTCCCATACCGTTCGCAACTTTACTTTGAACGCCCGGTTGATGCCGATCCGGGAATAACGGCAAGCTCAGAGTTCATTTGCTTGACTTGGTTTTTCACCGCTGCTGTGAGATGGGCACGCATGCCAAAAGCATAACCGATGGCTTGTAGTTTGAACTAAGCTTCGTAGGCGAATTTATTTTCGGGGGTTCATAGAAACCAAAACTGAAGTTGTTTTACAACAATGCACATAGCCACAATCTATACAGGTGTTGGTATCTGCATGGAGCGTCCCTTTAGCGTCCACTTACACGCCCACCTTTCAGTCATTGGCGGACTTTTTCCCCGCATGCCTGTCCTCACGCACGTCTGCCTTCTCTCTCTCTCTCTCTCTCTCTCTCTCTCTCTCTCTCTCTCTCTCTCTCTCTCTCTCTCTCTCTCTCTCTCTCTCTCTCTCTCTCTCCCTCTCTCCATATATGTATATATACAGGCCCACCCTTCACTGATTGGTCGACTTCTTTGCCGCATGCCTGTCCACAGTGACTTCCGCCTCTATATAAACAGCGTGTCGGCTGACAGTCAGGTTTTGGAACTCAGCCCATACACAAGACACTCCGCATCATAAGGCGTCCTATCCATTTTGGAGAAAATTTAAGACTTTTAATGGTGCCTTAAGGTCGTGAAAATACGGTACTCGTTGATAAAGTCCATTTTAAAATGTGGTTTTGTCCAGCACTTTGACAGACTTTCCTTTTTGGACACTGGTAATCAGAAATCACTCTCAAAATGTATAAAATGGTCTTGACTAAATGCAGCGACAAGCTGCCTTTGACTGTCTGTGTTTGGCAATTTGCATCACCGGTGAAAATGCGTTGCTTTAGTCACAGTGATGGCTGTGCACTTTTTGTTCTCAAGAGGTTTTGTTTTTTCCGAATTGTTTTAAATTCAAAATATGACTTTAGCAACACTTATGTGGACATGAAGACCAGTCAAGGCTTAAGACACTTTTTCTATTCCATACTGTACGTGCCTTTTTTTTCAGAGGTTCACAACCAAATGGGGTGAGCAGACCCTTGAACCTCTACATTCAAGAATTCAATCAAACGTGTCATTATTTCCGCTTTTCTTTTTATGCTGAGAATTTGTTGCGGATAAGTGAGAGATGGAGAAGAGAAGAAGGATGAGGCAAACATTGGCCACATCTAATAAATGTGCTACTTCTCATCACTGCTAGTGATCATGACTCCTCACACGATAAGATTAAATCTGCTCTTGTGCAGGTTCCCATTTTTCATTTAAATAAAAGTAGTAAGAAAACATCATTAGTGGCAAAAGAAGAGTGAGCTTATTTGCTGTGATTTGATGCGCATGTTTTCACAGACGACATCCATGTAAATGTGGGTGGGGGGGCTGACACCGTGCTGATTACAGTCATCTTCTACTTTAGTACAAAGCGTTCTGAACAATACAGCACTACGTGTTTTACTGGCTTATATATATTGCTCAGTGTACATATGTGAGGGAGCCAGATGTATGACATGACAGCTGCAGTGTCACAAATCCATCTCAGCCTCAGTTTCGGTTTTGTGGTTCTTCACCTTGCTGACTCCGATCTCATAGGTGGTGTGTGGTTGTGGCTGGGATCTCAGCCATGGTAGGGTACGGCTCCAGAATGGACTCATCCAGTCTTCCAATCCTCACAAATATGTTTTGGCTTGTCAAAAACTGTCCACAGCAATCAAAGTTACAGTGGGGAAAACATTGGAGAACCTTTGTTTATGTATGTTATTCTATTATGTTATTAGTGAACCATAGAGCCACGAAAGCTAAATATTTGGATTGAGCCATACACGTGCACACACACACACACACACACACACACACACACACTTACTGTATATATATTAAAAAAAAAAATCCTCGTCTCACCCCTCGGGTGGTGTCCATCCCTCATTCAGCTCGGGTCCTCTACCAGAGGCCAGGAAGCTTGAGGGTACTGCGCAGTACCCTTGCTGTTCCCAGCACTGCACATTTCTGGACTGAGATGTCCGATGTTGTTCCCGGGATCTGTTGCAACCACTCATCTAGTTTGGGGGTTACTGCCCCGAGTGCTCCGACCACCACAGGCACAACTGTCACCTTTACCTTCCAGGCTCTCTCCAGCTTCTCTCTGAGCCCTTGATATTTCTCGAGTTTCTCGTTTTCCTTCTTTCTGATGTTTCCATCACTTGGGACCGCTACATCCACTACAACGGCTTTCCTCTGCCCTTTATCTATGATCACGATATCTGGTTGGTTCGGAGGTGTTTCCCATTTTGACCTTGGGGTTTCCAGTCCATACTCCGCACAGATGTTTCGGTAGACTATGCCAGCCACCTGGTTATCGCGTTCCATGTAGGCTTTCCCTGGCCGCATCTTACACCCTGCAGTTATGTGTTGGATCATCTCAGGTCCACAATCATTCACAATTTTAAAAATGAATTCAACAAAATGTCAGTATAATAAGCCTCTGAATGTATTCATTTAAATAATTTTGTTATAATACTCACCATTAACATGAAGGTTTTCCGTTCCTTACAATGGTTAAACAAAGCTTGCGGAATTATAGTCAGCTTGCCTGGTCCGTAAGCGGAGTTGCTGCTGGCAAGCGTGCACCTTGCTCAGTAGCTTTCGGCTGTCTTCCACAGGGTATTTTGATGAGAAAGTAGCATGCCGCGTGTCAAAGTGCCGCTTTACATTTGTCCGTTACATCGGTTGTATTTTCTCATTGCAAATTAGAAACACAGCAGAACCTGTTCTTTCCACAAAGGTGAATCCTTTGGCCCATTCGTCCTGAAGTGTACCATACTCGTCATCTTTTTTTCTTTTCACCATCTTATTCGTTGAAGGATTAGCCTCGAGCTAATGACCAAGCGGGCTAATTCAAAAGGGGACATTTACCTGTTACTCAGCAACGGCCGACGTAGGCCAGTATCATCCAATTGCAGCCAACTGCAGCCCTGAACAGGACACGAGCAGTGAAACGTCGATGGATGGATTAAACAAGCGAGAATATTTTATTTTGTCTGCGAGCCAGATGCAATCATCAAAAGAGCCAAATATGGCTCGCGAGCCATAGGTTCCCGAGTCCTGATTTAAAGGGATGAAAACAAGTGTTTGATTGTAATTAGGTCACTAATTTGCTGATGTACTTGTACCGGTGTATACCATCTTCAGTTCAACTGGTCTCTCACGAATAGATTTAATACTTGTTACAGTGTCTTTCCAAAATAAAAGTCAGAGCTGCTGCCGTTGTGCAAGTGCCTTCCTAATTCACTGCAACAGTTTCCCCGTAGTTGTCAGTCAGCGCTAATTTGGGCTGGCGGTGCTTTGAGCATTTGATTATCCATCCAGTGAAAACACACATTCTGATGCATTAGAATCCCACGTATGTAATTAGTGCAATTGCTACTTGACGCTTTTTCATTTTCAATGTGATGCTCCCATATTTGGTGGCTTTCTTTGTGTCAACTGTCATCGGGTTGATTAAAGTTATTTTGATGGGTCATGAATATTATACAATTCTAAATTAATATGCTCGAACTACTGTTGAGCTGCCTGATTGAAGAAAATAAGACCGGGGCTATGTAGAGTATTAGTATGCTCTTTGACTTAATTAGATATCATATGGGTCTGATTCCTGTTTTAGAAAGACACAAAACAGTCAGGGTATTTTGATTCCTCTTAGTTTCCAAATTAGCTAAAAACGTTTCCATCTTGAGGCTCGCTGAAACGTTGTTTGGCTTGCATGCATCCTTTGGGATGTGGAAACCTGCACTGGCATATGGCCTACTTTACATAATACTCCAAGTCACGAGGGTCCCGCTGTGGGCACGCAGGCAAATCAGGACGTCACTCACACATTCACTTCAAATTAGGCTCTAAATCCATTCACTTTATGTTGCTGCTCTAGCTGTGAAGTGTGGCGCCTTCACTTTGACGCGACAAACTGGAACTACGAGGAGAAGGAAGTGCTTTCAGGCCATGGCAATGACTTTGACAGTTCTTCACATTTTTTTTCTTCACAAAAGGGGCCAACTGCACAAGATTTGGCCTTGTCTGACATGTTTGGAGACAGTTTTGTGCTTCTGATGATGCGCCACTGGATCCATCTGACTCGGCCTCACATGTTGAGTGGCATCCATCCCTCCATGTTCTTTATCGCATAAGAAAACCTTTATTTGTCTCACAATGGAGACATTCCCAATTTACAGTAGCAACATTTGACAATAAAGTTGTATCCAATCCAATCCAAAACATTATGAAATGGAGAAGTAGAACAACAAAGAGTACTGCATATAAATAAATATCAATTATAAAATATAAAGGTAAACATATTAAAAATGGGTGAGTTATCAAATACGCTAATTAGCTGAATTAAGTCATTCCCAGCTAAGGGAGGCAGGTACCTGAAAACTGAAATGGACAGGTGTGCTCAGCATTCCACCACCCTATTCAGTATTTTAAGGGTGGTGAAATAGTAAAAGTATGTTGGCGTCAAGGGAAAATAAAAGGATTTCTTTGGGTGATAAGGATCGCTTTGCTTTTATGTGACAAACAACAGCGGTCAACATTTTTCATCTACATTTTTTAAACGGAGATGTAACTCAACTTTTCTAGGTGCATTTTGTTTTGCTCTGACTCCAAATCTGACTGCATTTTTGCTCTAGCATAGGGGTGTCAAACTCATTTCACATTGTGGACCACAAAGGGCCTCAGTAGATGTCAAGTGGGCCGGACCATTAAAATGATACCATACTCTGCTATCAATAACTAAAATAATATGTCTTTCCTTTGTGTTGTTCTAAAGAAGCACAAGAACATGGGGAAAATGTTGACATTTAATTAACATATCTTTTACAAAACATTTCATGAAGAAACTCAGATTTCCTTAGACAAATGTGCAATTTACTTTTATCATTGCATGCGTACAAAGGCACAAAACATATCAAAAGTAATTGGTATTGAAAAATATAGTTATGCATTTTAAGATTAAACGAGATTTATAAAGAAAGGATTTTTTAAACCATTTACACATGTGCATATACAATCTAAATGTGATCCCTGTCCTTTATGCATTTTTTTCACTTTTAAATGATCCTGAGGGCCTGATCAAACCTCTTTTGGGGGCCGGGTATTTTTGACACCACTGCTCTCGCACATCAGGTTTTCATTCTACTACGACTACTGCTAATAATAATAATAATAATAATAAATAATAATAATAGCACCTCATTAACTCACCATGTCAAAAGGGCTCAGTCCAATTCCACAAGAAACTGCTTTGAGAAGCACAGAGGCGCAATGGACGCCATTGTTACAGGAGCAAAAGTCATAACTTGAATCTGCCCTGCTTGTATTCCGCAAATACATCCCGATGTACTGTAGCTCGTCTACTTTCATGCCTCTGGCCCTTTGTGCTCAAACCATGAAGGGAAAACTTTCAGTGTTGTTTAATAGCCCAAGTGTAAACAATATTCCTCTTTCGGTTTCTCTTTGCTTATTACAGCATCTTTGACAAAGTTTTCGTCCACAGGCACACATATGAGAAGTAGAAACATGAAAATCTCCGTTTTGTAACAGAATAGCACGTCGAATGTGCATTTTTTATCTTAACAACAAAAAAAGCTCTGTTGTGTAAAAACAGAGCAGCGGTGCATTATTGTCTGCCCAGGCAAATATCCTGTGGGCAGCGAATGAATTGTAGGCCTTGAAAAAGAGTTGAAAAAGCTTTTCGAACGGATTTGATTTGCTGTGTCTCAGTGCTCTTCACCAGAGTCCAAGGGTGCTCGGATTGAATTGTTTCAGAGATCGAGGATGTCCGGGGGTCTGGCCACTCTCGCCTCTCTACTTAAGGCTACTCTTCCACATGTTTGTTCACATCCTCCACCTGGTTGCTTCCTCTTGAATATAGAAAAGGTTTTTAGTGTTTTCCCGTAGAGCGCTTGTGCCTTCTATGTGGTATTATTTTTTGGGGATGTGTATTCAGGCTCAACAATACAGTAATATGAAAAGACACTACCGTATGATTGATTCGTGTGTGTGCTCTCCTCTTTCTGCAGGCGCCAGTGTGTCATCACAGACAGGTAAGATGGCCTTTACAGTCATTAGCTGTTCTGCTGTGCCTTGCATGCTGTATGACTGTATGCATCTCCATCTTTGCGAGAGCTAAGCCACGAAAACTGGAGAGGAAAGCAGAATGCAAATTCCATCTGCTTTTTATGAAGAGAAAAAAAAAATGGAAGACATTTTTATTAGGACTCAAGTTTTTTTTCTTCCACCATAATGTGACTAAATGCAGGAAGATATTACATCATGTGAACGTCTGCAAATACTTTCATAATCACAATATTAAACTGGTCTCTAAATTTCCCAGATTTTTTCCAAGGCAGTTGCGGTCAAATTACTGCACTTCCCTTTTGACCACACAAATATATTTGTCCCAAATCTCTCACCCCCAGTACCCACCTCCTCCCCCATACACACAGACACTCACAGAATGTTGTGCATCACATATATGTGATGATAGGCAGTATGTGACACTATCACACGGGCCTATAAAGGTAAGTAAGGTGGGCTAGCCAGATGAAACTTGAAGGGCTGGCATATTGTAGATCATCTCACCACGACCGGACTCACATGTATTTCTGAATGAGAGGAAGATAATAAGGCCGCACATCGTGACACTATGACAATGAATGAGTGCTCACTTAAATTGGCTTCTGTGCATCCATATCTGGCCTGGCCTCTGGTGTCCATTGAGGATTTTTAGCTCGCCTGCTGTAATGTCCAAAATATTTCCAAACACTCTCGAAGTCTCGCCTTGATATTGCTGAGGAGAAAAATATCGTGCTTGTGTCCATACATGACTGACCTGACAGATGTGACTTTGACGGGGGCCGTCTGGCTGAAATGACAAGGGACCTTGGGGAAAAGAGTTTGGACAAAAACAAATAGATCTGACAAGACTCTCTGTGCATATAAATTTTATGTCTGCCTGAGCATGAATGATGGATACAGTAGAAAATGTGTGCCCACTGACTCCTCAATGTATCTCTATTAATCTTTATGGATGTGTGCTTGTCACAACTATTAAAAGTCCACATTGCCGCTCTTCCCTTCACTGAAAATCTGCCGATGTTAAAAGTTGAGAGAAAGTGTTCAAACCACAATGTCAGTATGGCATTCACACTAAAAAACTATGTGCAGTCGAGGTTGTAACACTGATACATTGTTAAAATGGAGTGTCACTTGGTTTCAACCCTGATTGGTGTCAATTTACAGTATATTGAAGCCACACCTTTTTGTCATGTTTGATGAAGTGGACTGGTGAGAGTTGAGACCATTTTCGATAGCATCGCTTTACGCTGCACTCGCAAGACAGAGTCAAACTTCCCTAGTAACCAAAACTCTTACATGAAAAAAAATGTTTTGCCACTTAACTTTCTGTTTCATATTGTTTAAAACTGACACCATTGATGAGCCAACAATGAATATATCAGGTTCACATCTTACCAGTCCTTTAAAATTTGTGTGTGGGGATGTTTTTGTTCCTGTGGTGCACTTGGCCATTCAGTTGTATTTTCTGTGCCCTCACGTGGGCTTCGCGGTCAATCAGTTTCATTAACACAGTATCTAAAGCAGGCGTAGGCAGCCAGAGTGACGAGCTGCACGTTTATTCAAACTTATTTTCGGGACTTGCGTAAGCGGAAATTCCACTACCCATAACCCGGATGGAGGTGTAATGCCGCGGGAGCTTAAATACACGCAACGCCCACCCGATGTGATGGAAAAGACACAACGCAGAAACAAGTTTTCACTTCGCTTTTTTCGATCATCAGATTCTAAACGACGACGTTCAAGTGAGTTTTTATTGCCGTGCCGTACTGTAATTGTGAATGATTTTAACTTTATTCACTTACGTCCTGGAGAACGCGGCACTAGCTTAAAAGCAGCACCCACTCGACATGACCGAAGAAATGTGTTCGCTTCGCTGTTTTCATTCATCAGATTCGAAACGCGTTTTACTGTAATTGCAAAAGATTTTAACTTTATTCACTTACGTCGTGTAGATCATCACATCGAAACGTAGAAGAACTGTAACGACTGGAGCGGAGCGAGTGAAATGCATCCGTTTGAGCGAGGCTGGATACAAAGTTAAAAAGATCCAGCAGACACTTGTAGTCGGAAAGACGCAAATCTACGAAACTTTAAAAAACAAGGTACGATTCAACTCCTGATGACAAGTCACCATCCGGCAAGGAAGCAATGCAAATGGCTACAAAAATCCTTCAGTATGCACAAGAATTACCACACTTCGGTGATCAAGGGGACAGTTACTTGCAACTAGCAAGAAAACTGTATGACACGCAGGCAAACATTGTCATAAACCAAAGAATGCATCCAACAAAACAATCCAAAATACACATTTTTTTTCCCAAGACAGAAAAAAAAACATTAAAATACTGTACATATTTTACTGTTGGGATTTTTTTTGGGAGACACCTGTATTGCAGTTTTTGTTATATGGACAGTTTTTGGTCAGTATATTTTTGTATTTTATTGATTGTGTTGTTACATGTGCATTTTGTCAACATACTTGCAGGCTCATAAAGGACATGTACCATGCTCATTTCCCAAATGAGGAATTTCTGTTATCAGGACAAATTGGACAGCGCAAACACGAGTCCGTACTAGAGAATATTTACTGTATTGTGTTGGCATGAACACTTAGTGTTAATCTAAAGACTCTGAAGTGTCGTTACTACTGCACTGTCAGCACTGCAATTTGTTGCTGTAACTCACGATTGGTTGGTTGAATGTTTAACACTCTCGTAAATGTTACTTAAATAGTGTGGAGTGTGGACGCATATCGACAATTTGTTGGCGTTAAAATTAACAGCCTGTGGTGTTGAATTAACACCAACAGATTTGCACTAAGCTTTCCATTTCCTCCCTTGAACAAGATGATTAATACAAGAGGTTGTTATAACATGACCTTCTTCATTAGTTTTGCAGCATCCTCGCGATGTGGCCCCTCACCATGAAATCCCTCCCCAACTGCAGTGAACACTACCCCCCCCCCCCCCTGCTACATGAAGCATATTTATGGCACCTGTGCTCCAAAAACAGTCTCTCTGAGACATCCCACTAATTTCATTTTGAAAATGCCAGCAATAAATTGATCAAATGGACTAAATCGAATCGGAGTCACACGCGTAGCCATCCGCCACACGCTGTCCCCTCAGGGGGCTGTGGGCGTTGTTAAGCCAGCCAAAAAGCTCTGCCAGCAGCAGGAGAAGACATAGTGTTGAGAGTTCCTGGTGAGAAGAACACCAAATGAATGCACTAGAGGACAAGTATCAGCGTGTGCATATGCATGTGTAAACTAGAGCAGCCGTGTGGCCGCCAGTGTGTTCATAGAGGTCAGCGTTAATACTCGAACATGCTCTTGATGGAATGTCAGTAAACCACTTGGAATGTTGATCTGCTAGAAGAGTAATTGATCAACCACAATCTAAGTTGATTGATTGTTTTCTTCCAAATCTCTCTCAAGCCGTCTGCTACCCTGAGCGCTATCATCTCTCCTGCCTCAGGTTCACACGCTCTATGCCCTGCCATTCCCCTCGCGTTTCTCACTTTCTCATCTTCCGTACTCTCGTCTGACACCTTTGGCTCATGTTCTAAATGCCTTTGTCTCTGCGCTCCTTTCGTTTCAGCCACCTTTGTATCCGCCTATCTTTTGCTTCTCTCCCCTTCGCATTTATCAGTGTGCAGGTTAAGCCTGGCATGAGTGAGGGTAAAGCAGCTTTGTGCTAACAGGGTTAATGAAGTCAGGCCACATAATTCCTCTAACGGGAATCAGTAGCGCTACTCTGTCATGCCTGTCGGCATTGAAAGATCAGATGGAATGTACCACAGAATTGTGAAAAGAACTCAACACGCAAGACTTGGATGCATACAACCTCCTAAAATGCATGCATATACTATAATGCAAAGGGATGCAGTTGTCGGAGAGTTGTTCTGCTATCTGACTACCATCAGGCACCCTTCGGCAAGACACCCTCGCCTCTACAGTAAATACCAAAGTGACAAGAGGACACGCCTCCGATTCACCTCACAATTTGGTGACGGAAAGTAGACTAGATTTTAGACCAGTAAGTCGACTAGATTTTAGACTGAAAGTAGACGAGATTTTAGACCGGGTGAAAACAAGGTTTAAATTATGGCGGAGGTGGTATAAACCAATGCTGGCAAATATGTTCCAGACAGAGATGTGAGAAGCCACGGGTTCGGCGACCTTGCTGTGGCCAATTTGAAGAAACTGCAACAGTGCGTACAAGAAAATGAAACTACGGTATTGATTTCATCGCACAAATATCGATCCGATATCTAGACTGGCTTTGTATCAACGTTATCAATGTTTAGATCAGTCCACCCACCACTACGTTTCAAGTTTAACTCCATTGTCTCCTGATGGGAGCCTCCATACTCTGAGTCTGCATGTCATTCTGCGGATTCCCACAGATCTGGGGAACTGGGGGCCTCCGCAAATTGTGGATAGTCCACTTTGGGCGATCTGGTTCATGGTAGGTTCCTGTGGTCACATCCTCTTATGACAGGCCAGAAATGGCTCCTGCAGGTCATTTTTCCTCACATCTTTTTCTAATCCATTTTCTAATCCGCTTATCCTCACAAGGGTCGCGAACATGTTGGAACCTACCCCAGCTGTCTTCGGGCAGTATGCGGGGGACACCCTGAACTGGTTGCCACAATCACACCTAGGGACAATTTAGAGTGTTCCTCTAACCTGCCATGTATGTTTTGGGGAATTTAGGAGGAAACCAGAGCACCCAGAGAAAATCCACACAGGTACGGGGAGAACATGCAAACTCCACTCAGGAAGGCCGGAGTAGAACCTTGCACTACTGCACTGTGAGGCGGACGTGCTAACCAGGCGCCCAACATGCCACCCATCTTGGTATTCATTTGCTGCAAATATTCTAGTGAACATTTGAAAGAGGACGTGATCTGCACATTTCCATCGTTGTTGTTCTTTTGTTTTGTCTGTCCAGACCAAATTAATGATATGCTCCCATGACTGTCAGAAACAAATAGGTATTTGCGTCCGCCAGAGAATAATTAATTTGATTAAATCAGTTGCACAGACAGACATAAAGAATGGCAAATTGAGAGAAGACTAAATACTGATCTGATCTCCTGGAAAGTTTGTCTAGCCAGGTTGGCTCATTTTTAATTTAAGTCACTGCATTTTTGTGTACCTCTTGGCGTATTTAAGTCTATTTTTTCATGAGTGATTTTAAGGCAGGGTCGTTGATTTCCCCTTTTACCTCATTGATGGGTGAAAATGTTCCTTTCACGAGCAATGCCAATTCAGGGAATCTTGAAATCCAACTGTGCTCTCATATCAATTGCAGAGTCCTGTATCAGGCTAAAGTAATCCTCAATCGTATAGTGTATTTTTTTTTTTTTCATCGCTGCGTATGGTCGGATTGATAAAGCATGATGTGCGCATGTGCGGTAAGCTGTACGGGTTTTTGTTGCTTTATAAGGGGAATCGTAATCATTTATAAGAGTAGATATTAGCCGAGGTTGACAGCTATGTGTGATTAAATCATAGGTGTCAAACTCAGGTCCTGGAGGGCCGCTGTCCTGCATGTTTTCCAAGCCTCCCTGTTGCAACACACCTGATTCAAATGAACAGGTTCAATGTCAGGCTTGTGCAGTGCTTGCTGATTATCTGATCATTTGAATCAGGTGTGTTGCAACAGGGAGACTTAGAAAACATGCAGGACACTTGCCCTCCAGGACACCTATGTTAAATAAAACATAGAACCCCCCCACCCCCACCCCCACCCCCCAATCGATTTGAGTTCAAGAAATGGCTCGATTGATTAAAAAACACAATTTCTCAACAATCTTGGCTAAGAAAGGGAGGTTTGAGATGGGTCTCAGTTTGCTAACATCGAGTGTACTATTTTTTTAGAAGTGGCTTCATGACAGCTTCTTTCAGTAGTTTACTCCTGACTGAGGGGAGCACGTGATTATTGGTTTCAGCTGCTGAACCAATTCATCAAAAGTTTGTCGTTGTTTTGATCAACTGCATCAAATTCCGATAGCAACTGAAGTATTCCTTGGCATTTTTGGTATTGCATAATTTTCATGATTTTTACGTGCATTACACCTGATTGATTCATTGTCTTTGTTTTTTCACAAAAATAGCAAGCATATTCAATGCACTGAGTTCTGGTTCGATTTGATTTGGGGGAATTTGTGAACTTATCAACCACAGCATATAGTGTGAGTGCTGTGGTGGTTTTTCATTCAAAAGTGTTGTTGTCCTTAAGCCCTTAATTAGCTCTTTGTTCAAATTAAAAATACTTTGCCTGTACAGGTCAACGTGAATTTAGAACTGAGTTTTTCTAAACTTACATGATGCTTTAGCATCTAGTTTAACAGCGGCAAGCTGTAAAGGATGCTAAAATGTTCTCTTCAAAGATAATTCTACACGTACAAGCATCTACACTCACATAAAGGTTAGCAGCTCTGTTGTGCTGTTGAGGCATCAAATATCTCAAAAGTATGGCTGTTAAACTTATGACGAAGTAGAACGTAGAATGACGGTTGATAAAGGACTAACCCTTGTCCATTGTGTGTCAGGGAGAAAATTAGGCATCAATGCATCAGTTTGCAATGTCTCTTTGGGGATGTCACCTTTTCCCGAATGAAGGATTTGAAAACGGAGGATCGGGATTTACCCATTTACAGTGATTAACATGCTGTTGAAGTGCAGATCTGGGACAAATTGCACAAACTCACATGTCAGCATATTATATCAAGTGAGGAGACTCAAGACACGCATGAGAGACATGGAAAACAATCTTGGATTTGAAATGCTACAGAACTTTCCATTTGGTTTGTTTACTCTGGAGAGGTATATTGCACCCAGGAAGTGAGGTAGGCCCACTGGTATATCCTCAGCTAATTCTTAGCGCACAAACCCCTATCAATCATTAATAATTCATGTGGAAATATTTGAAGAGTAAACTACACAGACCATTAAAATCTACACTGGCACAATAGCACGAGGGCATGAATACAATCCGCATCTTAACTCCACATACAGAAGGCAGTAGTTACGACAGAAAGATGTTTGTCTCTATGGAAATGGGATGCTCATTAGGAGAAAGTAGACTTTACGCACTGCTATTACCACTATCACCTGGAACATTACCATAGAATTGATGCTAAAGATAACCGTGGTGGGAGGTAATTAGAGTGACAGCTGGTGCGAAGATGCGTTGCATGTGTTTGACTGATCTTTTGTAAGGGCAGTTGCTGTGCTCGTCAGACATCTCAGACTTGCCTTCTCATTTAGCCGATAAATGCTGAAAGCTTCCACGCGAAAGATGATCACGCTACCTAGGTCAACACGTCCCAGTCCTTTGGATTATTTATTTATTTATTTAATTTTTAAACTACTCCTAGTAGTTTAAAAATTAGTAGTACTACTAGTTTGTGTTTACTGAAAGCCAGGTTCGCTTGCTTTGCCCTGTTCAAACTTTGTCTGTCATATTAAACCGGATACATGTTTGAAAATTAACTTTTTAATGTTTGTATACAAATATTTGTGTCCATGGAGTGACCGTCAAGAAAATCTTTAGTTATTTACACATTTGTGAAAACGTGTGTAAGAGAGTGATGGTGTACTTCTGCCCCACTGTTACAAATGTGGAATGTAGGAAGGCAATGGAGTACCCGGAGAAAACCAACGCAGGCAGGGGGAGAGCATACAACCTCTGCACTGTGACACAGACGTGCTAACTGGTCGACCACCAGGCCACCCAAAAGAATAAGTTTCCAATATAATTTGCTTCATGTCTTGATACTTTCTCCACATCTTTCCAACACATGGATTCAACGTTATGGATTTTATTTTCTTCGTGAAGGAGAAAGTACGAAACAGAATGTTCGAGGGCATCTTATGTTTCTGAGTCTATTTCTGTGTTCACCTGAGTATGACACGTTAAGGTGTAGGTGGATATGAATGTGCCGCCCAGCATTTTTAGTGATGGTGTTGCTGCTCACATCCATTGGGCATTTCTTCATCGATGCTTCCAATCAAAGGAAGGCAATTAGTGGCGTCGGGTGGCGTCTGGGGAACTGAAAAGAAGCTGCAGAGTTGTGTAACACAAAGATTAGACTTGCTCCATCCTCATGGAGCTCTGCACTGCCTGCAGGTAGGCAGGAAAAGAAGATTCTGGGAAACGGACTGGATATTTTTATACCATTAAAAGACTTATCAGTTTTCCTTGGGCACTAAAATTTGAGGTATAATGGCTCAGTTGTGTCTCCATCTATGTCTGTCTTCTATGGTGGTCATATTTGTCATAAGTACAGCAAATAACTCCAGCCAGATAAAACAGCCCCAGGGGACCGCTATGTGATTCCTGTTTCCCAAGACTGACCCAACCTAAGTTGTTTTTAAAGGATAGTTCATTTGTTTTGGGACATTTGCCAAATAAGACAGCATCATATTTATGATGTGACAATAAAATAAATCTATACATTTAAATTTCCTTCATATTTTAATACATATTTTGACTTTGACTTTGGTTATCATCACATCTCATAACAATGACAACACATGGCTTCACTGAGAAATTAGCTCCAAGTGACTAGCTAAGTGGAGTCGTAAGCATGAACACTAAAATCCCAAGACTTTTCTCAAACAATCAGCCAGACCAGAGTTAGGCCATATGGACAATTGCAATGTGTATAATTGTTCAAGAAAAATCTCAGTCATCTCGGCTGGGATCATCTTGTGTCATTCTTCCTCTTGGCCAAGTTGCAATTTTGAGTCAAATAACAAGGTACACTGCGATTGTCTGGCAACAGATTCAGGGTGTCCCCTGCCTACTGCCTGAAGACAGCTGGGATAGGCTCCAGCACCCCCCGCGACCCTAGTGAGGATCAAGTGGTTCGGAAAATGGATGGATGGATAGCAAGGTACACATTGACAGGTAGATGAGGGAGCTGTGGATCATTTCTTGGGGATGTAAACAATTTCCCAAAAAGTGTTATATTAGGAGCCACACATGACCGCAAGTGCTTCATAAAAATGCATTTATCCATCACGACCCAAACCTTCGGTCACTGCGTAACTACTCTACCAGTTTCACCAATCAAATAGCATCAGGCATTGACATGGGGAGTTTTATGACAGCAATTGCAGTGCTTGGTGTCTGGAAAAATGAAGTCATTTCAGATTTACTTGAATGAATTCGGTGGTGAGAGTCTTTCTTTTTTCTTAATCTCTGAAAAAGAAAAAAATAATAAGTTTGACTAGCGTCACAGAGAGTGTTTTGTAGATATCACTGTGCAATATCAGTGTCTCATAACCAACAAAAAATATCGGGCTTGTATACGCCTTCCCACGGGGTGTTATTATCATCCACTGTTGCTGCAACCTTCCGCACTAATTCTATACTTGTCATGGACACTTCATCATGCTTGAGGGCTTTCTTACAGAATGGAGGCCTGAGATGTCATAGCCTGTTACAAAACAAGGCACTGAATACATGAACTTGTGCTTTCCCTTTGCCACCAGTCCTGCTTTCTCTCACCCCCTGCCATGGGGATCACTGCCATGGAAACGGAATCTCATGCAGAGTGTCGACATTCACTAAGTAATGACTCGTTGCTCTGGCTCAGATAAATGGCTCCATTCATTAAAGTGGCTGCTTTTTTTTCTTCCCACGAGTGACTTCCAGAAGTTCACCTGTGAAAATGGTGGTAGCTCCAAGATCCAAGGCTCACTTTAGTGAATTCTTTAGGCATCTGAAAGTTCTTTTAAGGCATATGTTATTTGGATGTGACGTTACGTGGACAAAGACATTAGAGTGGAAAGTGATCATTTTGGTTCATCGAGGGCATTAAGTATTTTTCTCTTT
Source organism: Hippocampus zosterae (assembly GCF_025434085.1). Taxonomy (NCBI): domain Eukaryota; kingdom Metazoa; phylum Chordata; class Actinopteri; order Syngnathiformes; family Syngnathidae; genus Hippocampus; species Hippocampus zosterae. The sequence goes on from NC_067452.1 coordinate 24,921,007, forward strand.
AGGCTTGACTCATCGGAATTTAAAAAAAAAAGCGGTACGCCCACCACTGTGACACCCCTCCAATCCCGCGTAGCGACACCACATGGTCTTTTTTCTATTGAATACTTCTGCATCCCCCACTCTAAGTGGCCAAGCTGTATAGATCCTGAGGTTAATTAAGGGTATTACAAAGAATCGAATCCAAATCTCCCAGTGTATGAGAGAGAGCCTCGGCAGCATTTTCTAGCCTCTTTTCTAAGCCAGTTCTGTCATCCTGGATCATTACTTGATTTCCTGTTCATTCCCATACCCATCTACCGTGTCCTGTTTTTCCAACTTCGCTGCACTGGGACCGTCAAGTCCCTGAGCACTGGGAGACACTGGTGCATGTCGCGATCAACAGTACTCATGGGTAATGTGTAGATCATTCGTCCTCTGGACAGGTATGTAATAGAGGCAGGAGTGCCACGGAGAAGAGGAACGGTGGGAAATCTCTTGAGGTACAAGAATCAATTTCACTGGGACTCACCAGTGCAAAGAAACAGAACCACTCAATGTCTTTCTGAGAGCCACTCTTCTTTTCACCCCCTTTTCTTTTTCTCTCTGTCTTCTTTCTAGTTCTTGCTCTGTCTTCATTCTTGTTCCACCATTACATTCTGTGCAAACTGCAAGCTCATGTTCATGAGCGAAAGCTGCATCGGAATAATCCCTATGCAAACGAGACCTCTTTTAAGACAACGTCTTCATGTGTTTCCTGTCAGGAAATTCCATCGATGAAATCGGACCTTCCAGGGCACAATGTGGCAGCAGAAGAAAAAAAAAACAGCAAGCGTCTGATGTCAATTCACCATCAGTGACATCAGTTCAGGTTGAAGTTTGTCGTATTAATGTCGAAGTGACATCAGATGCCCACTGGGAAGGAAATCTAACCGATTTTTCCCAACAGTAGAAACACTCCCAAAACTTGTAGCCCTGCCTCATAAAACAGCAATAGGCACATAGACTTTCTCTCCCACCTGTGAAATGAAGCTTCAGTTAAAAGACCCTGCAAGCACTTGATACCTCTGTAACACGGCTGATCATGTTAATGTCTTTCATGGCATGACCGCTTGGCATAGGTTCCACTTCATAAAGTGGACAGAATAGTTCTTGGCGAACTGAAATGCACGGTTTGACCTGCCGCTCCAGATGGAATGATGCTGTTGTTGACAAGCAATATCGCTCATCAATTATGGCCATGGATAGTCAGGCCCCCCCCTTGCCTTGTGGCTCTAACATTCAGTGAATTGTCATGGAAAGGTAAAGGATTAAGACTTTGTGTATTTCTCTTTATGGCAGACAGATGATTTCCTAAGGATGATGTAAGTTCTATTAAAGTTCGGCAAAATGTCTGAAGCTGTTTGTCGCTTTGTCCTCTACCTTATTTGCAAAGAAGAGAGAAAACTAATCGATAAGACAGGCAGCTATATAAATATATGGCACATTTGAAGTAACTCAGTGTGCTTCACATAATTAAAAGTACAACATTTAAAAGCATTTACAAAATAAATAGTTATTCAAGAGAAACGTTAAGAAATAAATAAATAGCTTACTAAAATTCCCAAAAGAACGAACAGTGCCAGAAAAATATTTTACAAATGCTCTGAGACGGAGTGAAAAAAACTGTTTTCAGCCTGGTTTTGAGAGCATTTACACTTCAGGTTGATTTTACTTCTTTTGGGGGCTTGTTCCATTTGTGTGAAGAATTATAGCTAAAATCCCACTTGCTTTGAAACCTGAGCTCCATGAATTGACTTGAATATGCCGACCTCAGAGCCTCACGGGTTTATTTTCAATGAGCATTTTTTTCAATGTATTCAGAAGCTAAACCATACACTGATTTATTGACCAGAAGCAGAACTATAAAATCTATTCTACAGCTGACTCTGAGCCAGTGTCAAGCCTTTTGGACTGGGTTCATATGTTCTGGTCAGAAGCTGAGCTGCAACATTCTAAAGGAGCCACAGCTGTATTTGTACAGATTTTTTTCCAGTGCAAAGAGCTCTCTTGCATAAAAATGACCATTCATGGACAGAAAGTTACTCTTTTACTTCCATACCTTTCTCTGGTTGACCGGGTTGTATCGCACATTGACGTTTTTGAGGAGCAAATCAGATATCTGTCCTTTGATTATATGTATGTTTCTTACATTTTTTTCTGTTTTTTGAATGTAGACACAGTCTACAGGTATTTTGTTTTCCCTTGGTGTTGAGACATTCAGCATGGGCCAACCGGATTCCTCATTAATTTATGATGATCGGTTCTGTCTGTTGACTGCTGTCACATATCTTTTGGCTTTGCTCCCAGTATATTCCAGGGAGGACTCCTAGACGATTTACTGCCGTTTTCACAGGCTACATCCATCCATGTGGAGCTAACTAGCTGTCTGTTAGCTTGATATTGTCCACTATTTTGAGAGATCGGTGAAAGGTGTTTCATGTCCCCGATTGTCCGTTTAACTCCGTTTACATTTTATGGCAATGCATTTTCATCTCCAGTGGTTGGTGACAGTCTGCAGTAGAATAAGGACATATCTTGCTTCTTCTCTTGTTGCGAATAATGAAAAATGTTGAATAATGGCCACGGCAAAGTGTATCTATTAAAGAAAGTCAGATAGATACACAAGGATGTATTTTAAGGATTTTCTCAAGAAAAAAAAGGAGTATGAAGCTTATCAGCAGAAAAATGCAAACAATGGCGAAGGCAGCAAGTAAAAACGCCGTAGCAGTATCCAAATGATGCACAACTTAGTGCTGTACCCCTTTAACTGGCACTATTAATGTCAGTTAAAGTTTTTATATCTATTTATTAAAACTTGAACTTTTTGTCTGAGGCCTAATATAAGAGGCATTAGGAATCTCAAGGGCAGAGTGCTATAAAAAGCCTCAAATATAAATAGTTAATGCTCTACCCCTTCATCAAAGATCTCGCCGAACATCACTGAAGAGGAGATAGCCCAAATGTCGATTATTAGGATGAATTTAAAGCAATCACAATCCATATTTGTGTCATATACATCTCCTGTTCATTGGTACAAAGTCCCCAAACCGCCTGCTCATTATAACTTGTGCAGCTTGTCAGGGGACGGCAACGATTCACAGACTAAATTGGTTGAGCCTAAAGAGTAAACAGTGTGGAGGAAGAATGGGTGGAATCCT